>NC_134592.1:71317500-72593333 GCF_037038515.1 Microtus pennsylvanicus | reverse complement strand
ATCAGGACTTTGTGGAGTGGCAGACATGTTCCCCACCAGTCTCGCTGTGGGTGTGGCTTCCATCAGAGGGGTGCCAGCAAATAGCACCCACCATACAGGCAATTACCACAGGAAACATGTATTTTAGTCAAAAACTAATTACGTCAGGTTGTTGTCGGAACCTAAAGCAGAGCTCATAGAGAAGGGAGGGTTACAGATGAAACGTGGACTTCGGAGAGGGTAAAATCACACAGAAGGTGGTCTCTGTGGAGATGGAGGGCACTGGGAACTTTCAGCAAAGTATGACAGGGTTTGTTCTTACAGCTGGCATTTTTTGTTTGTTTTTGTTTCTTTGTTTGCTTTTGGTTTTGGTTTTTTGAGACAGAGTTCCTTTTCTCTGTGTAGTCCTGGCTATTCTGGAACTCACTCCGTAGACGAGGCTGACCTCGAACTCAGAGATCCACCTGCCTCTTCCTTCTGAGTGCTGGGATTAAAAGCACGTGCTACAATTGCCTGGCTACAGTTTTTTTTTTAAAAAAAAAACAGTTTCCTGGTTGCTGAATAGAAAAAGGATCAGAAAAGAGGCTTGGGAATAAGGAAAGTACTAGAAATATTTGGCTGAGAGATTGAAGAAGGTTGAAGTATTGAAGTATTGGTTGTACATATGTAGAAAAAAATAAAACCCTGAGTTATCGCCTCTATCTTGAATGTCACTCACGCAGGCTTTTTACCACAGAATTCTTGCTTGATTTCTGTTAGAAGGACTGCTTAAGAGTGTTTTTCTTCCAAATTACTCTTTTCTTTATTTATGAAATTACATATATACCTATATATAAAATAGTTGTATGCTTTTTGAGGTGGGTTAGCCAGCTACACAGTTTGTAATAAAGTCAATTAAGTGGTTACTACTAAGTGGTTATGCGGTGTTGATCTCCTGGTGTTTAACCAAGCATAGTAGAACACACAGATGTGGAGGTATTGTCTCTGTATCCTTGAAGTCACTGGATCACAAACAACTGATTAGGGGAAGAACAAGAAGAGCAAACGGAGGAGGAATAAACATGAAGGGAAGAGTCAGACCCCACGCTCCTGGGGGTTTCCTAGAAAACAGGTGTGCTCTTTAATCTGAGTCAGCCGCCCTCTCCTAGAGCTGTCTCTTCCTTAAGTGGTGAGGATCAGAATGAGCAGAAAGAAGAGAGGGGACACTAAGCTCTTGATGCACCCCAGTCTCCTCAGAGTTCTATCTGATCCTGTTTCCTTTCAATAAATTAAATACTGTTTTATGAAGGATGTAGACTGGGCCCTGTAGTACCCACTGAATGGACCAGGTCAGATTTCACCCCTGCTCTGAGTTTGTATTATATACTAAAAACACACAACGTAGACGTTCCAAGAGGACGGGGACGGAAGGACATGTGCACAGACCTTTCCTGTTTCCACGAAGAAGCTTCTAGATGTGAGTCAGCTTTCTAGCTGATGCTTGCTTGACACTGAGAGGAAATGAAAGTGAGATGCGTTTCAGAACATTTGCCTGCTGATAAACTGGTGCAGCGCAGAGAGACTCGGAAAGTGAGATGCGTTTCAGAACATTTGCCTGCTGATAAACTGGTGCAGCGCAGAGAGACTCCGGACAATGGCACGACCCGTGCGGTGTCCATCGCCAGCAGCCACAGAGACGGACTCCCATTGTCCAGGAAATCTGAACAATCGTGTTTCTTTGTGTGTTAGATATGAACATGCATTGAGAAGGCCTATGCTTTTCTATAAGTCGCCATATTCAGAAAAACAATACCAGTGTTCTTCTGCTCTGTGGATAAGCTGTTCAAAATGAAGGCCGAGATGTCAGCGAGTTCTCTGCTAATGGCACCTTATCTTCACAGGAAGACAGCTACTCCACAAACTCCGAGCCTCCAAAGCAAATATTCCCCCAGGCTTCAAAGATTATACAAAGGCTTGAAGCTACCTCTTTCATGAGAAAAGTTACCCAAAGTCGAAAATTAACTGATTAAGGACATAAGAGATGTACTCAGATAATCAAACACGATGCGCCCGTCTGTCGACAGCTCAGACTGATATGTGAACATTAATTTTTCACTTTCATTTCCAGCCGGGAAAGGAAAAGGCCTCCTCCAAGAAGTCTGGAGTGCCAATGTGCTCCTAATCCTTTGTAGCTGGCTGTCCTGAAGTCACTGGGGGCCGACCGACCTTCCTTTCTTCTAAGAGGAAATTGAAGCCTGTTACCAACTCTCCCAGAGGCACACCACTACACGCACACTCCAGATCTTACAGGCATGCTGCCCTACCAAACAACAGAGAAACAAACGCTGCAACCTGTTCCTAACAATCTGCTGCATATACCAAGCCTACACTCTTGTTTTTCTTTGATTCCCTCACGTGGGCATGCTCTGGGATTTGTTTCCCACTTTCTGCCGATCCACCCATCATTCCCTTCCCATTTAAGTCTTTTGTCACTGAAAAATGACACATGATTGCTGTGTATTTGGGAATGTTCCACAGCATGAGCTCCCACTGGCCCGTCTTTCCTCAGTACTGTGTCCTACAAGGCCCATCAGTGTGGTCATAAAGATGAAATGGCTGTCACCCCTCCCCCATTCAAGAAAACGAACAGAAAACACTTAAAATGGTTCTTAGCCAGGAGCATTTTATCCCTTATTCACTAGTGGTAAATGAGTCAGATATGAGTTGGCCAAGAAAAGGGCTGCCTTACCCAGAATCCGAGTACAAAATGAGTCATCTCCCTCCAAACACCAATATATCCTCCAAAATAACTGGCAAGAATTTCCTATAAAAAGAATTTGCCTTTGCTCTTTCCATCCATTTAACTCTCTGATTTTTTTCTATTTTTTCAATTTCCTGTGTGATTACAATATTGCATTCACAACAAAGGCCCAGGGGCCTTCCCTTTATTTTTGCCTGCTGAGCAGGGGGATGATTCCAATTGCAAACCCTGGGTCAATCTCCCGTGTTCTCTCCACCCCCTCCCCGCCCCCACCCATGTCCCCATTATCCCATTCAAGAAGTCATACACAGTTTAACTGAAACACAGGATCTGGTTCCAGGAGAATTGTTTTCTGTCCTTTTGTTGAGGGAAATAAAAAACCACAGAAGATAGTTCAAGTCAAACCATTCTTTTCTCTCGATAATAAAATAATCACAGTTGGTATAATCTGTCTGAAAAGGATAAACAGACAAGAAACCTGGCTTCCGCTCTGCCTTTCTGTTCACCAGGACTCAGCATTCATGTGCCCTACATGTCCTCAGTGGAAGGGCAGAGTCAAGGGGAACCGAAACCGGGTTCATTCTTACAGATTCTCAGGAGCCAAACACAAGATTTACCACAGAATACGTAGATGTGCTTGCAGAGGTAGCGCCTGCCAAAGCGCCGAGATTTTTTATATTTCTTGGGGTTCACAACTTCTCATGTTATTGTTAATCACTGGAAGTGCTGCAATTTCATGGCCAGAGTTACTTAGAATTAACTTCGCCCAGCGTGGAATTCACCGCACTTTGCTGTGTTAAATGTATTCTGAAGAAAAGCCTTGCTCTTTTCAATCCCACACTAACAGATGTTAGCTTCCTTGGTTTTACAGCCCTCAGATGACAACTAACTGGTTTTGGCCTTGGGAATCACTGCAACACCTCTGGATTATGAACCTGGTTCAGTTCTGAGCTGGGGACAGCGGGGGGGGGGGGCTAGTTCACATAATATCAAAGATGTAAAACACATTTCCCCCTCTCTCCAGGTACTGCGGGGAAATGCCTTCTACTTCAGCATCACACAAGGGATCTCCCCATTGGTAATCTTCTCCTCAGCTGGTTACAGCAAGAGAAAACATAGGCAGAAAGATTAAATCTCTTGTTTAGTATATCAACTGTTTGGACGCAAACAAGATGTTAAATCCATTAAACCGGGAGCATCCAGCTAAGGCAAGAAAGCCAGAACGGCTCACATTCATGTGTTTGGGAGGTGGCAGGCTCTGATGTTACTGATGCAGGGAGCTGGAGCTCCTTCTCATAAGCAAGCCCCAGAGTTATGCCTGACATAAGCCCAGAGACAAGATGTGACCTTGCAGCCAGCTGTGGAAAGCACCAGTCCGGCTGGTCACAGTGGACTGTAAAGAAATATTGAGGGTAGCATCCTCGTCAGGATGAGGGAATGGACAGGACAATGTACAAGCTGAGAATGGTTCCTTAAAGAGTAAGAAGGCAACCCCACTCCCCACCCCAGTCTGGGTACATATGAAGACAAATTGAGAAATTCTCCTCATGGAATATAGAATAGAGTCAGCCTCATTTCTCCTAGACTTCACACACACCCCTGTCTCCTTGGCAAGCACCTTCGATCTTTACACACATAGACCCAAGGAGACCCATGTATGTATACAATCCCTGGCCCCTGACCAGCATCCCACACAGCTTCACCTTCCTGTGTTCCATTTCTTATATTAGAAATTACGAATGATGAGAAGAAGAAAGAACGTCTGGGAAAACAGAGATAAGGAGGGGAAGACATGAAGTCCCCAAGCAGCCCTTTCCAGGGTGACCTGCACTAAATTGCCCAGCGAGGAGTGGTTTATCTCACCATCTATCTCACGCTCTCTTTCTCTGTGAGTTGTGTGCTCCAGCTCTGTTTTTCCCAGGAAGAATGAAATAGTTGAGTTCTTCACAGCCTAGAGTATATACTCTGCCATCTGTGGCTTTGGAGAAAACAGCTGGAGAAAGTAGAAGACGTAGGCGAAGAAGAAGCAGGAAGAAAGTTCCAGAATGCCAGCAATGAGTCTGGACATTCCTGGCCACATGATCCCCCCATGCTAGGTCCATACCTGCCATCTTCCTGAGCGAATGGCTGTTCCACATCGACCGTCAGAGAGGCTAGTGCAGACACGGTCTCCGACTCCTCTTGCAGCTGAGAACCAGGCAAAGCACAGCCCCTTGCAACAGCCACCATCTTGATCGACTTCCAGTACTTGCCTAGAAAAATCCACATGTTTTGCAGGAGTTTTAGATCAATAGTAATCACAGTATGATCACAGGTTCAAGTCTTTTTGCTATGCAGTTGTAATTTGGTTTCTGAACTGCCGTAATTAAGTCCTTTTGGGGGGACGCTAAGGATGCCAAGTTGTGAAGTACTCATGGTCCCAAGCCAAGATCTCAGCCTTGCTTGGAAAGCAATAAAGCAAGGAGTAATCTACGGTCTAATAGACTTGCTCACAGACTGACAGATGTCCCTACAACTAAATAAGCAAACTCTAAGCATCACGCCCTTTCGAAACCCTCAAGAGACCCGGGAGGTAGAAGTCTCCTGGAGAAAAATGAATGAAACAGCAATCTTAAAAGTCACTACTTGAACCATTACCTTACTTTTTAAAAAAAATAAAGTTGGAACACCAAAGGAAAAGAAAACCCAGAGATGCCAGCATGAATTGAATGGCACCTTTGCCAGAACAATCAGGTTTGTTAGTCCTGGATGTTCTTTCGTTCTCAACCTCAGGGTGTGTACTAGAGCAATAATTGATTTAAAACTTTAATATATACGCTGGCTGATGTTGGAATTCGTCCATATGCCATATTGATCTTTCTTCTTGTCTCTCTCTCTTCCTTTCTCTTTTCCTCTTCCTTTTTTCTTTTTTGGCACAGAAGAAGAAATGGAGGGAAGTGGGTCATTTCTTTTAGAAGTTCCAGTGGACAAATGTTCCAGGGCAGAGGCAAAGGCACACAGTCACTAAGACTCATTTTATTTTATTTTTTTTATATTTTTTAGTTGTTAAGGGTTGAGTGGTCTCAAACACTCAGTCGAAACTGTCCACTTTCAAACTCTGCGCACTGACCAACAAGAAAGGAACTTGGCATGCCAAGGGTTTACTTATTTTAAAACAAGAAGGTATTGTTTGAGAGCAGAAGATAGATCCATACTGAACTGCAAAGTAAGATCACAGCCCTGGGTCCGGTTCTGCTTTCAGCCATTTTTACCTTGTGTGTAAGTCTTACTGGGATCTTGTCCTTCCCAGTTCTAATTTATGAAAGGAGGATCAGTCTCCATCCACTCTCTGCATCAACACGACCTTCAGATGTAGGTGCCCACTACTGCTACCCTTACAGTTACCACAATTCTGGCCATAGTCTAGGAACTCAAACCTTTCAAATCTTACCAAACAAGTTCAACAATGGACTCACAAGCTTTTATTTTTTTTTTTTTGGAAAATAATGCTGCACCAGATTTTCTTAACCTCACTAAAGAAAGGGATGACCCTGTTGAGAAGTTCTGTTAGCTGGTGACATCAGTCCTGCAAGGTAAAAACCTCAGAGCTCTCAGGAGTAGAGAAATAGCAGAGCTACCTGTGGTGATGGCAACATAAGGGTAAGTTAAGAGGGGCAAAAATGGTACTTGAGAAACAAGCAGAAGGCGACTGAACTAAAATGGAAGGAGGCACAATGCCAAGCGTTCGTGGCAGAGGAAGCAAGATGTTGCAGGGATCTGATAACTCTGTGGCTTATTGAGGACCATCAGCTGGGAGACACAAGAATGACAGAGGGTGAGGTGAGTGAGGCGGTTTGGTAGGCAGGGACTAGCTGGCACGTAGTCTTGAACCTGAGACAGAGAACTCAGTTTTCTTTTTTAAAAAGGTTGCTCTGGAGAAACGAAGAAGGGCAGATAGAGGGCTGGTAAGAGTGGAACAGGAAGATCAGTTTCATATCTCATCAACCTAGAGGTGGAAAGGGTACCTATCTGAAGGCAATGAGGTTTAGGGTGTAAGACTGAGGAGACACAGTCAGGGGCTTAGGACAGGGTATGTCTGAGCACATTCTTCAGCATCTCTCTATCTTTCAACTGTGAACGTTATCCCTGATGGACAGATCCGCTCTAAGTCTTAAACTTTTCTATATAACAGTGTCATTATCGTCTGACCCAAGTCAGGAAATACATAGGCCCCCGCCAACTAGACAGATCTGCATGGGGCCTCAGGAGCTATCACTACTGAGCCTTGTTTTGGTACTCGATGTCCAGGAAGCTAGTGCCACACTCTCCCTTGCAGACGGTCTGGCATATCTACAGCCTCAAGAAGAGCGCTCTTGGCCATAAAGGAAACAGACGCATTTACATCCACTAGACGATGAGGACAGACAACACAAGTTATCGGCAGCAGCCGTTGAGAACCACTGACAATGGCGGCCCTTCCAGTGTCACTACATGTATGTGAGTAGCAGAAAAGCCGTAAATCGGCGAAGCTTTTTAAAAGATATTTTAGCATGTATAAAATACACTGCAAAGTTAAGATTAAAGTTTGACTTTATACATGACTTACTGATTTAAGCAAAGTCTATCAAAACAAAGGAACAGTCAACACTAGTAAAACACAGATAGGCCACTATCTGTCTTCATAAAGGAGAAAACTTTAACTGGAGGCAGGTACAACCCAGACGGTGAACTATAGAGTCAGCTCAAACCCTGTAATTTATGGAATATTTTCACATGATGTGTGGAGTTTTTTCTTTTCAGAAACAGATGTGCAAAAAAAATCATATCTAATGGCTTGGGAGTAGTAACATCATTAGCACACGCGAGAAATGATCCAAGATTTGCTATTGGAGTTTTCAGGGACTGCTGTTCATAAAGTAAAATATCAGTAGCTTGCCACTCTTGGGTGCTCGCTCCTACGGCAATAAAACTGGAAGAGGAGAGGGGTTTTCAGCTCAAACTGGGAGAACACCGTCCTCTTCTGTCATGTTCCTTATCCTCATCCATTTCTCCCACTACGTAAATCTTCGCACTTTTCAGCACGCTTTAAAGGAAAAGGACGACTTAGCCTTCACCATTCTGCAGTTTTGTTTTTCCTGGCCAAGGAAAGTGAAGAACGAATCGACAATAAAGCACAAAGTGGATGGTGGAATGCGGCCAGGCCAGAGCAGGCCGGTCAGAGCGGGCGTGAGTGTGGACAGTGTGCTTGGGTCAGAGCGGGTGTGAGTGTGGACAGTGTGCTCGGGTCAGAGTGGGCGTGAGTGTGGACAGTGTGGGTGTGAGTGTGGACAGTGTGCTCGGGTCAGAGCGGGCGTGAGTGTGGACAGTGTGGGTGTGAGTGTGGACAGTGTGCTCGGGTCAGAGCGGGCGTGAGTGTGGACAGTGTGGGTGTGAGTGTGGACAGTGTGCTCGGGTCAGAGCGGGCGTGAGTGTGGACAGTGTGGGTGTGAGTGTGGACAGTGTGCTCGGGTCAGAGCGGGCGTGAGTGTGGACAGTGTGGGTGTGAGTGTGGACAGTGTGGGTGTGAGTGTGGACAGTGTGGGTGTGAGTGTGGACAGTGTGCTCGGGTCAGAGCAGGCGTGAGTGTGGACAGTGTGGGTGTGAGTGTGGACAGTGTGCTCGGGTCAGAGCGGGCGTGAGTGTGGACAGTGTGGGTGTGAGTGTGGACAGTGTGGGTGTGAGTGTGGACAGTGTGCTCGGGTCAGAGCAGGCGTGAGTGTGGACAGTGTGGGTGTGAGTGTGGACAGTGTGCTTGGGTCAGAGTGGGCATGAGTGTGGACAGTGTGCTCGGGTCAGAGCGGGTGTGAATGTGGACAGTGTGCTCGGGTCAGAGCGGGCGTGAGTGTGGACAGTGTGGGTGTGAGTGTGGACAGTGTGGGAGTGAGTGTGGACAGTGTGCTTGGGTCAGAGTGGGCATGAGTGTGGACAGTGTGCTCGGGTCAGAGCGGGTGTGAATGTGAACAGTGTGCTCGGGTCAGAGCGGGCGTGAGTGTGAACAGTGTGGGTGTGAGTGTGGACAGTGTGGGAGTGAGTGTGGACAGTGTGCTTGGGTCAGAGTGGGCATGAGTGTGGACAGTGTGCTCGGGTCAGAGCGGGTGTGAATGTGGACAGTGTGCTCGGGTCAGAGCGGGCGTGAGTGTGGACAGTGTGGGTGTGAGTGTGGACAGTGTGCTCGGGTCAGAGCGGGCGTGAGTGTGGACAGTGTGGGTGTGAGTGTGGACAGTGTGCTCGGGTCAGAGCGGGCGTGAGTGTGGACAGTGTGGGTGTGAGTGTGGACAGTGTGCTCGGGTCAGAGCGGGTGTGAGTGTGGACAGTGTGGGTGTGAGTGTGGACAGTGTGGGAGTGAGTGTGGACAGTGTGCTTGGGTCAGAGTGGGCATGAGTGTGGACAGTGTGCTCGGGTCAGAGCGGGTGTGAATGTGGACAGTGTGCTCGGGTCAGAGCGGGCGTGAGTGTGGACAGTGTGCCCAGGTCAGAGCGGGCGCCAGGGGGGCGCCTGGCAGGGACTGTCTGCTGGAGGAATGACCAATAAACAGGTAGCTTTGACATAAGGAGATTTGTGATGGAAATAATTCTCTGACCTTGAAGCTTCTCCTCCCGGAGCCCCAAGGTCACTTTGAGACTCCTGGGCCTGCCAAAGATCTCCCTTCCCCATCTCGTTAGGAACCTTGGAGTACTCATACTGAGATTTGTAGGTTTCACCTTTTTGCCGTTCGATGAGACCCTTCACCTTTCCACAGCATGCTCTTCTAGGTGGAAGGCTGCCTCTGACTCCAACCACAGCGACACTTGGGGCTTGTGATAGGCCCAGATCCTAACTTCGCCGTAAGTTAATATTTGTTAGAATCCGCTCATAGCTAAATGGAGAATTTTATGAGGACCCAAAATATTGCATAGGTATAAAAATAAAGATACTCTTAAAATTTGACGTATGAATTGAGTGGCCAGTTAGTGTTTCCCACAAACTGGTATAATTCTGCCTCCTACATGTGCAGTCTAGCATGGTGTGTGTACGGGCTGATGCAGTCCTGCATGGTATGTGTACGGGCTGATGCAGTCCAGCATGGTATGTGTACGGGCTGATGCAGTCCTGCATGGTATGTGTACGGGCTGATGCAGTCCTGCATGGTATGTGTACAGTCTGATGCAGTCCTGCATGGTATGTGTACGGGCTGATGCAGTCCTGCATGGTATGTGTACAGTCTGATGCAGTCCTGCATGGTATGTGTACGGGCTGATGCAGTCCTGCATGGTATGTGTACGGGCTGATGCAGTCCTGCATGGTATGTGTACAGTCTGATGCAGTCCTGCATGGTATGTGTATGGGCTGATGCAGTCCTGCATGGTATGTGTACGGGCTGATGCAGTCCTGCATGGTATGTGTACGGGCTGATGCAGTCCTGCATGGTATGTGTACGGGCTGATGCAGTCCTGCATCCATCTGTCTTGGGCAAGGGCAGGGTTGCCAGTGCTGGCTTGTCATTCACTTTTCATCCTTCCCGCACATCTGCTAAGATGATAACGGATGGTCATCTGTGGTCCAGGCTCCTCTTAATTCCTTTCTCATTCTTTATTTCTGAGTTTGTCTTTTGAAAAAAAGGAAAAGGAAAACCCAGGCAAGAGCTGGGTTATCATTTCACTGAAGTTTTATGTAGATCTAAGGGTGGATGGCCATTCTTCACTCTTTGCTGTTATGGTACCCTTCATATTTAACCCTAAAATGAATCTCTTGTCTTGCTTCTGCTGACCTTCCCTAGTGGTACGTGTCCCTATGGTTTGGATTTTATTCGTTTCTCTAAACAGGTTATTTGTTAATTTTTTTTATTACATTCATATTTTGTCGAACCCAATGTTCCTATGCACTGAAGACTTGAGTTAGGGATACTTGCCTCCTAAAAGAAGGTTCACTGGCCTCTTTTAGAACCCGAGTTAAATAACAAACAACTTCTCTAAGACCTCCCAAGCTCTGACTGTTGACAGATGCTAGACGTGTGTGCGCACGCCAGGCTCCGTCGTGAGCGTGCACACCTTCCTTGTCACATAGGTACCACTGCCCCCTGCTCTTTAGGACGCTTCAGCTTAGTTTTCTCCTCTCTCTGTTCTGTTTCTCCACATCTTAGTGACTTCAGTAATATATTAAAGTTTATTTTTTCGTACATATACTAAATCTCTTTGTTTTTAGGTGGGGCCTGTTGAAGCTTCTGTCCAGTTATAGCTGAAAGAGGAAGTTTGTGGGATTCTAATTTTACTTAGAAAATAGAGTGGAGACAGAGACACCTAGATTTAAAAAAATGGACTTTGATATCACAGTCCTACAGAAGAGCGAAATCTTAGGGTTTTGTTGTTGTTGTTTGTTTCCTATTGAGAAGACCTTCAGCAACATACCTGGCCTTGCGAGGTCTCAAGTGGTCATGGATGGTTCACATTGCAGAGGTGTGTGGGGACCAGACATAGCGTACGGAGATACAGAGCAAGTGCTCTTCCCCTTAAATCCAACCTTCTGGTCTGTTCTGCCTTAGCTAATGGGGTCCTGCTTGGTGACATCTTAGGAGATGCTCTCCTCCCCAGAGCACTCCCATTGGCAAAGAGGTTTCCGGCTCAGACGCATGCTTTACTTTCTTTGTTCTTTGGGTTTTCATTAGCTTGGATTGGTTAGTCGTGTGAAAGAAAACTTTTCCAACTGCAGATGCAGTGGGGAAAAAGCAAATCACCGAACCAAGTTAAATCTCTAAGCAGATGGAAGGATTTTTGCTTTTATTTAGGTGCATTTTAGAGCCGGGGCTCCTCCACGCGAGAGTCGGAGTCTTAGTGGTTCAAGAGAATGGCTAATTAGAAATTCCGAATTGGCTTTGAATGTGTCATCTGCACACATCTGATGTGGCTGAGGTGCAAGCGCGGGGGGGGGGGGGGGTGTGCTAATAATGGGAGAATGCCTAACGCGGCTTTTCTTCCCCGAAAGCTCTGCCTGGCCTGGGCCTGGAACATCAAGGCCTCTGTCTACAGCCAAGGGCTCTATGACAAATCACAGCTCACACCTGACAACAGGGCAGGGACTTGAAATTCTGCCAGCCCTTGCATTTTTTCCTGATTAGCGTTGTTCTACAAGTTTACAAGGGGCTCTAGAGCGGACTCAGAGCTCTGTGGATCCTTGGAATTTGGCACAGGGCTTCCAGACCTGACTACGGCTCAACCTCAATTAGTCTGGACAACTAAAATTCCAGTTTTTAAGTCAAATTGATTTTCCCCCTTAAGTATGTTACCTTCAAAACAGACAAATGGGGGAGAGACACAGAGACAGTGGGAGCGAGTTTACCCGTGAGCTGTCAAGACCACAGTGGCTGGGAGGGAGGACGCTGGAGTAGATGCGTTTCTGTGCTCGCTTCTCCCTGCTTGTTAGCTGTGTGGCAAGTCACCTGGTGTGCCTCAGCTTCCCTAAAGTGGCAATGAGGATAGCGAACTCACTTTATTGAGTTGTTGGGAAAGTTAAAACCGTTAGTTGGTCTTAGTAGGAGTCTGAGGTAGCACATGACAGACAATACTCCCTTATGAACTGGTGTTTGAACACTAGCTAACAGCTCACAGCATTTGTCTTGTATAGATCATTTCATTCAGTGGCCCTTTGCAACTTCCTTGTAGAACATGGATGCTGAGAACAAAGCTCACGTTTCTCCAACTCTCAAGACTCTCGGCAAAGCTTGTTCTGAAACTTTCTTCTTTCTTTCCAATTCCCCTTTCCTTCACTGCCTTCAATTTCATGAGGTAAATATTGCTGTTTTCCCATTTTCAAAATCAGAAAACCTAAAAATTGTTTGTCTTCTCCACGCCAACTAATTGACCTTATGCTAATTCTGTTTTGAAACTGAAGCAGCCCATAATCCTTGCATATCTCCTGATCCTGGTATAGGTACAATAATCTTGTAAGATTTATTTTTATTATTTTATGTGTAGGTGTGTGCATGTGTGTGTGTGTGTGTGTGTGTGTGTGTGTCTGTGTGCACAGATGAGCAAGGAGCCCAGACATATGGGATCCCCTAAAGTTACAGATGGTTTTGAGCCACCTGACACAGGTCCTGAAAACCAAAGCCAGGTCCTCTGGAAGATCAGCTCATGTTCTTGACTCCTGAGCCACCTGTCTACTGATCCTTCCAATGGAGGCCGGATGATGCCTCATTCTTGCTTGAAACCAAGCTATTCATTCTGGAAGTAAGCAGTCCCTTTCCAACGCTCTACCCTCTTACTCTTCTCCCCAGATCTCAGCAGGATAGAAAGAAGGAGAGAGCAAAAGAAAGACCAGCCAAACAAAAGAGTATGGGACAAAGACTCCGAGGGAAATTTGAGTTTGTGTAGGCGGGTGGGGGTGTGGTCAGGTCAACTCCAAGGTAATTTGCTGAGGGCACGTGGAAATGCAAAGAAAATGGAAATTTAGCTGCACGCATGGGCCTTGAGGTAAAATATTAAGCAGTTTCTCTCACATCAAGAGATATATGCAAATTCCTATTAGAAGAGGAACCATCTGGCTTTCCCCCTGGTCTGTCTGATGGAAATGCTTCCTCTCTGGTGGTGGAGGAAGCATGGCTTTGGAGGAATGGGGGAGGGTGGCTGGATGGGCATCGCACGTGAGTGAAGACAGTGGCTGCTACCTTTATAGCCAGTCTCATCTTAGCTTCAATGGCCGTTTTCAGTTATTACTCTCATATCTTCTGCGCTAAAAGACCTGGACAGTGCATGTTCTGACCATCCATTCTCGTGCAGGATCATCAGTGTTTATCTTGCTACTTGATTCCTATAGGAAATAGTGTATGAATAAAATCACTCAAAATAGCCTTCCTTCATCTTTGTTTAATTATCAACATCAGTGTTTTCTTCTAAGGATACTTTTCAGAGCTAGAGGTTGCCCCAGGATGAGAAGGAAAACAGGAGAGAGAGAAGCAGTGGGAACAGTGAATGGTCAGAGCCCTTCACTCAATAGCACACGTGCCACGGAGACAGCAATTGTAGCTAGGAGGAGCCGGTGTCAGACAAAGTCTGTTTTCATTCTGATTTTCCTAATGTGGAAGACTGCACTTGAGATTTGTTTTCCACGCGGGGCTCAAGTCCATTGTATATCATTCTCCTGTATACAAGACAACCATCTCCTTTTCAAATTGGCTTAAAAGTTGGGTCTACGCAGAGAACTGTATACACGCTTGTCGTCCCTGAACAATGCTCTACAAGTGTGCTTTAAAAACAATAGTAGCATCTTAGTTACTCTTCTGTTGTCGTGAGAAGACACCACGGCTGAGGCAACTCACAGAAAAAAGAGTTTATTTGGGGCTATGGTTTTAAAGGGTGAGTCCATGAGCATCACGACAAAGACCATGACAGCAGGCAGGGATGGCATTGGAGATGCAGCTGTGAGCTCACATCTCATCCACAAGAACCAGGCAGAGAGAACGAACTAACTGGGAATGGCATGAACTCTTGGAATGTTATAGCCTGTCCCCAGTGTCACCTCTTCCCACAAGGCCACACCTCTTAATCCTTCCCAAACATTTCCACTGACTAAAGGCCAAACATTCAAAGCACATGGGAGACATTCTCATGCAGACCAAAGCAACAAATCCTTGGGCATGAATATACTTTCTTGATCCTAAAATCAAAGGATACTATGATTATCACATAAAAGGTCTACAAAGTTGGTTGTCATTTATAAAGGGAATTTTCACTAAGAAATCAAATGAAGAGAAACCATGTCTATATACTTAAACTTCTCAAATTTGGGGGTTCGACACATGAAAATCCATATCATTTCTTTTATATGTTTTTAGAACTTAAAATTTTGCTCTTCCAATCTGAATCACTTTAATTTTATGGAAAACTCAGTTCACGGTTCTCCCAGCCTAGTCATGGGCCAGCGCTGGTATACGAAAAGCAGCCAGAAGAGCCTGCTTCCTACCCTGCTCTGCAGAAGCATGGGGAGCTCCAGGTTCACATGGATGCTCTGGGCTGGAAGCATGTGTTTTAGGACAGACTGCACACACATGAGGGTCCCTTATCCTGCTCTGGACTGGCTCTGCCCTGGCAACACTTGCTGGTGACTACGGCTGTGCAATCAAGTAACAGACTCAGGTCTGAAAATATTTCTTCCAAGATTAGCGGGGAAATGGCAGCACAAAAAAGTAGTTTTGTGTCTTCACAGAAGGACCAACTCCTCCTTGCGGGCTGTGAAGCAGGAGGAAACATGTCTACTGTGCTCTCATGCATTTTGGTCCTTCTTCTTCACTCCTCTGAAGCAAGGATGCTTGGCAGGTATAAATATATTAAGCTATCTAAGAAAAGGCAATCTAGCCAAACTAAAAAAGAAATGGGACAAGAAATTGCTAATCTATTTCAAATATTTGCAAAGCAGCTGTGCATGCCAGTCTTGGCACAGCGGTTTCAGCAATTAAGAGACAACAAGCAAAACTATCTGAAATGGTTTCTGCTGTGAAAGGCCATAAAGCTAAATGAGCACGCGTTACAGGGCTTCCTCTTTAAGAGCAAATACTACTCCTTTGCCTCTACATACCACATTTCTTTCTCCGTTCCTCCACCGATAGACAGTCAGGCTTTATTCTAAATAGTGCTGTGACGAACATGTCAATGCCAGTAATTGTAGATATTTTAGCAAATATTTCTGATGATATCTAAGAGTAAGATGATTAGAATAATATATGGTAATTTTACTTTCAACTTTTAAAGGAAAAAATCTTCAAAAAAATATATTGCTATCCATATACTCTCACTTCTTCCCAAAGACAGCTGACCCTTATATACAGTTCTCTGCCATGAGAGGTAAGTAGCCTGCAGTCTATCAGGAGAGGGGGCTCCACCTGTCAGGGGAACTGACTACCCTGCAGAATCCTTGCAAGGCTTTCCTCTTGAGCTGAATAGGACCACAGGGATGATCCTGCTGCAGAATATAAAAGGCATGTGTCCAGGCAGTGGGCCAAGGCTAATCACTGCATCCAGCACCTGCACACCCTCAGCTGGGGGGCTCTGTTCTCAAAAAAAAAATCCACAGAAGGCCTGTCAGCACCTCGCTGTGTGTCTGGGGACACAACTCTCTAGGAACGTGTCTGAATGCTTCTTCCCACAAGGGAAGGCCTGTGTCTGGGGACAGAACTCTCTAGGAACTTGTCTGAATGCTTCTTCCAACATGGGAAGGCCTACGTCCCAACATTTACATGGCTCTAAACTGGAGCACAGAGGAATCCTTCAGAACCTAGGCTAGGAGGTGGGCTAAAACTCAAACACCTCCTTGAGCTGAAAGAAGGACCCTTGTGGTACTCACTAAAGAACAGAACCCTTGTTAAAGAAAGGCTCCTTTCGGGCCCGTTTCCTTGGTTATGAGGTCCACGGCCTCAGAAGGACCCCTGCTTCTTGGACCACTTTTCTGCTGTGGACTCAAAATTCTTAGAACATCGTAATAAGGAAGGGGTAGTGTGTTTTTCTTTTGTTTGCTTGTTTTTTAATTCCAAAATTCTTTAGCCAGGCTTGCTTACTACTTTCCAGGCAGAACCAGAAATGGAGAACCTTGTCAAGGACCCGGACTACTCCAGGACACTTCGTGTGGAAAGGTAGGAGTTGAATTGTGGAGAAGTAAAGGAAAGAATACAGCCATATTTTGTAAGAAAACTGAGTACTGTGTACTGAACACAAAGTTTTAATTTCCCTCACTAATGTGAAGTTTCAGACCCCCAAATACCCACTTTACTTTGCAGTTCCATGGTCATTCTCATTCCTAACAGCCACACACACTTAGAACCAGCAGAAGTGCCGCACAGCGCGGAAGGACCGCATCTTATGGATTTCACTTCTTTCCACACGAAGAAGTCCCTCCAGACTTGGGTCTGCCTGTCCCAACACCATTCTCCCTCTAACTCACAATTTAAGTTTTTCTATTAGTCTCGTAGTGGTCATTTTTATTATCAGAACTTTGTCATCGGAACTGGTTATGTTCTGAAAGGGCCCAGAGTAAACGTGGGCCTCTTGTTATAAACTTACTGAGAATTTGAAGGGGGCGGCAACAAGAGTACTAACCCGAACATGGGTCATTCCAAGAATGGGATCTGCACAGGCCAAAGGGCAGCGGAGCCCAATTCTCTCTGTCCAGATTCTGAAATATACCCTTTCTTTTTGTAATTAATTGTTTAATTTATTTTACGTACTGACCACAGTCTTCCCTCCCTCTTGTTCTCCTGTTCCCTCTCTTCCTCCCTTCCACTCCCCCTCCATTTCCACTCAGGGAAATGGGAGTCAACAAAGGATGACCTATCAAGTTGAGGCAGGGCCAAGCTCCTCCTCCTACATCAAGGTTGGGTGAGGCGGCCCAACTTGGGGGATTGGATTCCCAAAAGCCAGTTCAAGTGCCAGGGACAGATCCTGATCCCACTGCTAGGATCCCACGGACCGAACTACATAACTGTCACACACAGGTAGAGGCTTACATTGGTCCCATGCCCTAACTAGCTCTCAGTCCAGCATCTGTAAGCACCCATTAGCTCAGGTCAGTTGTCTCTGTGGATTCCCTTGATCTTGGCCCCCCCTTCCTTCCAGTGAGCTCTTCCTATTATAGAGAGGGAAGATTGTTCATCCTTTGTTTAAGTAATAACTATTAAATGGGTTGCCTGGCTTGGCCTGAGACTAAGAACAGCTACCTTGAAGCTAGGGATAAGTTAATCCTCTAGGATTTGCATGCTATTTGTTGGTAAGAATTCATGAAGGAAACCAGGTCCAACAGGTGAGAGGACAGACCCTGAGGTCTTCACTAGAAGCTGACGCAAGCTTTGGTTCATTATGGCTTTGAAGACTTTTTCAGAATCACCTCCTCAGATCTACCTCCTCTAGAGTCTAAGTTTGCAAACTGTAAGACTCTTCTTTGCTGAAGAAAAATGCTGCTCCTCGTGGCGCCTCGTGGCCTCTAGGGAGCACTGAACTGAAGTTAGACATTTCCTACTCCTTCATCTACTGGGACGTAAAACCCTCAAAGCCAGAAACTCTTCTACCTCTCTTCTCCTCTTCATATTCCTTCTTTTCCTCTCCCCCTCCTCTTTCCTGATCTTTGTGATTTGAAAACTGATCAACACATGACAAAATCATTCTTAAATGCTTGTTGAACTTCTAGTGTTATACTCTGAAGATACACAGGAAGAATTTTATATGAATGTTCTGTGTATAGAATGGCAAAAGAATCCTTGGGAAAAGAATACAACACACACAAAGACAGAGCTCACTTTATACTGCCAATATCCTACCCAGGGACTTTGGATAAGACCTGGATGAACAGGAGAGGGCTGTCAGAGATCACCCAAAGAGTCCCTCTGAGTGACCTGCACTAGCATTCACATGACCCTCCTTATCTCCTCTCAAATCAAGAGGCAGGCAACCGAGCATCCCAAAGCTGGTTTTTGGAGACCGTCAACTCCTGGACCTTAGCTTTATCCCAGGAAGTTTTCTCCCTAGTATTTGAATATTTATTTTTCTGTTCTCTGAAAACACTTAAAATCTTTCACTTACTCCACAGTTATGTGCAGCCAATAAAGCTTAGTGAATGCCGAGAGCCCACAAGACAGGCACGTGTGAGATTTAAGGGGAGGTTTCTTTCCAGTTTGTGTGTGGCATTATTGGTACCAAAAGAATGGTAATGCCACACCTCATCTCCTGGTTGCCACTGCGTAAGAGAAGACTGCCTCTAAGACAAAGCAAAGGCTTTTCGCTGGTGTAGAAAACATATTTCTTTTTTTTTATTGAGAAAAGGAAAAAAAAAAAACAAGTTTCCGCCTCCTCCCAGCCTCCCATTTCCCTCCCCCTCCTCCCACCCTTCTCCCCCTCCCCCCACTCCTCTTCCCCCTTCCCCTCCCTCTCCAGTCCAAAGAGCAGTCAGGGTTCCCTGCCCTGTGGTAAGTCCTAGGTCCTCCCCCCTCCGTCCATATCTAGGAAGGTGAACATCCAAACTGGCTAGGCCCCCATAAAGCCAGCACATTAAGTAGGATCAAAACCCAGTGCCATTGTCCTTGGCTTCTCATCAGCCCTCATTGTTCGCCCTGTTCAGAGAGTCCGGCCCTATCCCAAGATTTTTCAGTCACAGTCCAGCTGGCAGCTGAGGATAGGGAACCTGAAATGACCCTATCCTATAGCAATAGTGACGAATATCTTGCATATCACCATAGAACCTTCATCTGGTGATGGATGGAGATAGAGACAGAGACCCACACTGGAGCACTGGACTGAGCTCCCAAGGTCCCAATGAGGAGCAGAAGGGGGAGAACATGAGCAGAGAAGTCGGGACCGGGAGGGGCGCACCCACCCACTGAGACAGTGGAGCTGATCTATTGGGAGCTCACCAAGGCCAGCTAGAAAACATATTTCTATGGGCAATCCTCAAAGCTCAGGGGTTTCTTGACCATCCTTAGAACCTACCTTTGCCATTCGGCGCTTGTCTTTGTGCTGACCTGCATGCTACTCTCTAGTGGGGGACCTTGGTGTTTGTGAACCTAACTGCCTTATGAAAACACAGTCTTACCATGTTTGCCAAAATGGGGCTTTCTTGTAATGAGACCTACTCATTAATTTTTCTTCCTTGTCAAACTTAAAGCCAGGGCATGATTGTCAAATATCAACACATTTAGGAGATGACTTACTCCTAGTTAAAGCCGTGACACAGCTGTAGTTTCTAAATTTAGTTAGCTGCTCCAGGTCTGAGCTTGGCGTTTGAAACAATCTTAAGCACGCAGAAAATAGAAGAAAATCGAGATTCGAGGTCTAGATTCTGAGTTAGGACACCAGTGGGAGATAAGACTATCCCAGGCAATAAATCAAGACATTCCAATAAAAATATATGTGCAAATGAAAATAATTATGTGTCCCTGTGCTTTTATTCCCAGTATAGTTCCAGTGAAAAAGAGAGGAAAAAGAAACTGGAGACATACTTTGGATTTCAGTGATCCTCTGTAAAGAAGCGGCAGCGTTCGCGTTCGGCGTCTGGTGGAGGACATCTTCCTCAAGGGGCCCGAGCTGCGGGAACGAGAGGAAGAACACGGGCAGAGCGTGAGGACTTGACAGTGAGCTGCACAGAAGCAAAGCAAGCAAACAGTCTCATCCTCAGAGGCCTGCTCCAACAACTGCTTAACATTTTGCTGACATCGGGTCCCCAAGTGTAGTCAGTCATATTTTGTGTCCATGTAATTAAATTCCAAGGAGCTTTTCTATTGGTCACAAGATTAATGTATGAAGGCCCTGAAGCAGGTGCACATCTGTGAGTTAGTCATTTAAAATCTGAGTTATTTGTGCACCTTTTGTGGGCCTCCCACAAACCGAATTCCATCACGAGGGGATCCACAGCTGGGCCAGTGAACAAACTCAGGGAGGGCATGGGGCAGAGTGGACGGTGTACTGTCTGTGTTTCCTCAGTGTTCTGACATTTAATCGTCTTAAACATTAAACACTTCCTGGTGGAAAGCCATGAGACATTTGTTCTTACTCTTGGAATAGAGCAGAAGAAAAAAATGTATTAAAGAAGCCAGAGGTAAAAAGAACAACACAGCTCCATTTAACATCTACTTTATTCAAAACTGCGATCATGTCAGCCTCAAGCTTGGGATAAATTCCTCCTGTGCAAATCTATCATGATCTTTTGGAATTACACTGATTTTTCATGGAGGAATTCAGCGAGCATTGCAGGAAATGCTGCAGAGATCCCGATAATTATGGATCATCTCTGTAAGGAACAAGTCTGGTGGCGCAGACACTAGACACATGGGTGATGGGCGTTCTGCGGGGTACGGTAGTCGCAAAGAAAACAACCATCTAGCTTTGGGAACACAGCAGGCAAGCAAACAATGGTTGGGAGACAATAAACCCTAAACATGCTGTTTTCCTGGAAAACTTCAAGTTAATAACCTCAACTAAGAAGCAGTGGTTGAACAGAGTGGTGTGACCAGAAACTGCTGTCAGCAGGCAGACCAAAGCACACTCTCATCCAAATTTCTTCTGCTGGAGGAAAAACTAAGAAAAAAACCACTCAGGGATTACAAATTTCCACAGCATATGTGAGTGAATCTCACCCCCAGGGTCTCTTGGAGTTGATTATTCTGTACTTCAATCACGGGATGTAGAACAATAGCACCTTTCTTCCAGATGCCACAGGCGAGCAGAGTAGCTCGGGGATATTTATACATGAGCAAATTCACTAAATATAACTTTGTAGAGTGTTTTTCTTAGCTGCCAAAGAAAAAGCTTTAAAACATCAAAAGGTCTGTACGCAACACAATTTAGCAAGAGGAGAAACGCCACTGAACCCAAGTCCATGTCAGTGAAAGGCTGTGGAAGCTTAAACACATAAATTCGGTTAAAATCATTTTTTTTTTAAATCAGTTCTTCAGATGGTATCTTTACAAATATGTCATCCTGCTCACGACCCTCATCTCAGAGGCAAGACCAAACCATAAGCCGAGGTTTCTTGGGAAATGTTTACTGACGAGTTAGACAGGGTCGAGCGAGCCACTCTGCTCATACACAAACGTCCCTCCCATTCACGTCTTTTTCAGGACATAGGGAAAAATAATTTTTAGTAGCAATAAAAGTTTTGATACGCCATTTCATATTAGAACTTATGCACAAAATCGGCACAGTCCATTTTCTTCAAAAACCTCCCTTGGGACTTCAGATAAAAAAAAAAAATGCTGACAAACTTAATGGTGTTGGATACTGGAGGGAAAACGAGAGATAGATCACACATGCAAAAGCTCCAAGTTTGCAACTGGAGCTCACTGAGGTCTGTGGGCTTGTTTTTTAAGTCCCGGGTAATATAGAAAGTATATGTGGTTCAGCGTGTTGAGTAGGAAAACACAAACACTTCTAAACCCACAATTTAGAGTTTTCAGTAGGATGGATAAAGTTGTGCCTACTTATAAAAGCAACTCCGAGAATTAAGGAAATTAAATTGATCATTTAAGCCTCTCAAACCATTTCCTTGAATGTCATTTGAGGGTTTAACCTTCTGTAAATTGCCCCAATTTGTTTCATTTTGAGTGTGTACACACAGACAGGGCTGGATTCAGAGCGTTCTCAATGTGGGCTCTTTATATTTCATCAGGCAGCGGCGCAGAGAAGGCCGTGGGCAGCAGTCTCTCCACTGGCAAGGACGCAAACAGCGTTTACAGGCTGTTTTCCTAAAATTAAAGACTTGTACACAGAAACCATAGAATTCAGGTGTGTTTTCTTTCTTTTTTTTTTGTTTTGTGTTTTCTTTAGAGAATTTGTTGACTTAATCACTCAAAATTATGGGCAATAAAACCATCTGATTGATGCATCCAGTTGATAAATATTTATGAGTATTGGTCATTATTAGTAATCTAATAACTAAGTAATGAAATAATACTAAGCAAATAGCCGTACTCAATAAATTTGGAGCAAACATGATATTATATGGTAAAGCTATGATAGGTGTTTAGTTTGGCCAATAAGATGTAGTAAAACATTGGCTATTGAAACCAATCAGAATCACTAAATGGTCTAAGCAAACAGGCCAGTGAGATAAGGTAGATCTAGAAGTTAGAGGTCTTACAGGCCCAACATGGTGTCTGCCAAGCAACTCTATTAAATAAAGATAATTTTCATGAAGTTATTAAGATAAATCATACAATTTAAATACAACCCATAGACACACACAGCTAGTGGATGATCATTCTTCTCTACATGTAAAATACAGTTACAACCATTCTCTACGTAGATTTAAGCTCTGCGATAGAGAAACCTATTCTCCATATCTGTTACATAAAATTGAGCTGTTGTATGGGCAGAATCCAAATGTTTGCTCTGTCTCACCTGTCATGACTTCCAAGGTCTGCAGATGTTGGAAAACACCAGCTATAGGCAATTAACTAGTGGAAGAGGAGCCTTAGGGGCTGCGAATTAGAGAGGGGGTGGGGGAGTGTGAGGGAACATGGGAAGGTTAGAGAGAGGATGAGCGGAATGATGAAATTATATCTTAATTAAAAACAAATTAATAAAAAAGAAAATTTGAAATATTTTAAAAGTAATAGCATGAATAAAGATAGAAGGAGATATCTGTGGACATTTATTAATGTATCCAGAAGTACTTAAAGCTCTAATGGTCAGGTTAGACTCGAGTTATTCTGGGTGTTTGGTATATTTTATGATATGGTTATAAATTATTTATGTGTTTATTTATTATCAATTAATTGACTGTTTTTTTTAAACACAGTCTCAATAAAACTCAGACTGACAATGGATTCATGATCCTTCTACATTCGCCTCCCAGCGATTGGCAGTATAGGCACATGCCACCACACTCAGACGGAAATTTGATTTAAAAAGCTTTGGAGGAAGTTTTAACTTTCTGAGACTTCTAAAGATCATTCAGAAGTCACATAATACGGAAGAACTCGTCCAGGTTTTCCTCATGTTCATGTAGCTAAGTAACATCTGCATATACTTCAACTTTATTCCCTATGCTATTCTTGATATAAAGACATATCGTTGGCTTTCACCAACTTTTCCAAAGAATTTTAAATTTCCACAAATGTTAGTTGAATTTAGTTGAGTTGGCCGTTAATCTTGTTAAACTTAAGTACTAAACATGCTTTAATGAAAATAGTGGATTCACTGCACACCCAGTCATGTGTGATTGGGAAGATGCTCCGCGTCATTTTCAGCCTACAGAGCCTTCTTCCTGCCTAATTCCGAAGCTGAACTGCTGAGAGGAAGAGTGAGCAGCCCGGACACTCTTTACGTCAGAGAAAGGAAATTATAGTCCACCACTGAGAGAGAACTTGAAAAAAGTCCGTGCCTACTAAATAGAGTGTAATTGTGAATGAAGTGTAGTAGTCTCCTAAAAATTCCCTTTCATGAAATATAAAACCATAAAGTGTGAAAAATGAATGAGCTATAGCTGTGTACAATGACAGAGAAGACTCTAACAAACAAAATAGTCAGGAAAAAGACAAATACCAAATATTATATATGTGAATATATAATACTGCATCTTTATAAAGTTTACAAGTGGGAAAATTGGAACATGGTGTTGGAAATCAGAAAACCATTGCTTTCAGAAAGGAGCCAAGCAGTAACTTAGATTCTCTTGATGCGACTCAAGGTTAGACATATGAAGTCCTTGTGATTTGTGATGCCTATTGGATTGTGCGTATTTGTGCAGATTTCTGCATGAGTGTTAGAGTTAGACCTAAAAACAACTTTGGAAACACTGACATTTCCTTCATGTACTTAATAATGGGAAAGGTCCCTGACTCAGGCAAGCAGGGACACAGACTGGGTCTTCAGACCATGCGTGTTCCACACGTGGTGATGCCCAAGAAATCAAGGGAGAGTTCCTTGCTGCAACAACGCTAAGTTCTTAGACACGGACCAAAGTTCACTGGCAGAGAAAGCCGAAAGTCTGACTACGACATTCAGACAACTCAGATGCGGTCCAAAAAGTGTTCAGCTGTAAGGATCAAAGGGATTATGGAAGAATACGATGGCCAAGACCAGGAGGATAAAGAGACGGGGTACTCACGTGACCTTCTGTGTTGATGAACTATTTATTATCAATTCCCCTGTGAGAAGGGATTGATACTTAAAACCCTACTCTCATCTAAATAATTGCTCAGGAATGCCTGCAATTAGTTGTATATGTTTAATTTGATTGCATAAGCAAGTCTGGTTATAATTTTATCCATACTGTGAATCATGAGTCAGTCATTCTTAAAACAGCCATTGTTGTTGGTTTGAAGCCACTAATGTTCTTTAGCGAACAGACTCGGAGGGGCTGAAATCAGAGCGGATTGGGTTGACTAATATGTCACTAGGCTGAGGTTATGGCTGTTAACGCTCATCTCCCACCTCATGTGGAGGATGAAGGACGATGTCAACACAGCCCTAAAGAAGCATCTCTGAACAGCAGCAGGTCCAACTGGTCTTGTAGGAGGATTGGAAGACAAGGGAGAAGTTGTGTTAGTCAGTTCTTGATACCAGGAATATTCTTCCCCATGACAGGAAGCAATGGTGGACCCAACTAACATTAGTGGTGGCTGATTTTCATGTTTTCATTTCTCAGTTTTGATTTATGTATTTTAATTTTTAAAGGTTTTGATATGTAGCCCAGGCTAGTCTCAAACTTATGGTAATTCTCTTCCCCGTTTCCTGATTACAGAGTTTATAATACTGGGCGCTATATGTGGCTTCCTTTTAGTTTTACTGAAGATTTACACCAAGATTTGCTTTCTCCTCTCACATCAGCGATATCCTGGTAGCTTTCATGATGGAGAAGCTTCATTTGGCAAGTGATGCACTTTGTGGGGTAATGGCCTATTTCAACCTGCCCCTGTGATGCCACTGAGCCCAGAGTAGGTAGAGCTACCCACAGCTGGTTTCCAGGATCTCCCAGGAGACAGCTGTGGCAGCACAGAGGAAGCAGAGTTACTCCTGGTGAGATGCTTTCCACCGCAGCTGAGCGTCTACCGCCCATAAGCCTCACACCAGTGGTTTCTTCTGTTGTTCTCTGTGCAGTGATTGTCCTCTTATCAGAGTAAGTATGGGCGTATTCCTTCACAGAAATCCAGTTTGTGATGGTGCTCTCTTTCATCTGCCCAGATGTATCACCTGCTTTACTCCTCTGAGCTTGGACTCTTCACCATCAGAAACAAAGCAAGAGTATCCAGGCAGAGCCTCAATATCCTCATTTATGGTTCCTATTATTTAATGTATCTTTATGTTTCCTATTATATAATGTATCTTTTCCTTAGATACTAACTTGCCAAAGTCTTACTTTGTACCCAACATCAAGGTTAAATGCTATTTCTCTGTAAAATACTCTCGCATTCCTATAGATAAAATAAATATCCCCCAGCTGGGTGGTGGTGGTGCCCACCTTTAATCCCAGCACTAGGGAGGCAGAGGCAGGTGGATCTCTGTGAGTTTGAGACCAGCCTGGTCTACAGAGGAAGTTCCAGTGCAGGCTCCAAAGCTACAGAGAAACCCTACTTGAAAAACAAACAAAGATACATAGATAAACATCCCCACATTGTGCTTGTAGAATCTTTTTTTTTTTTTTTTTTTTTTTTTTTGGTTTTTCAAGTCAGGGTTTCTCTGTGATTTTGGAGCCTGTCCTGGAACTAGCTCTTGTAGATCAGGCTGGTCTCGAACTCACAGAGATCCGCCTGCCTCTGCCTCCCAAGTGCTGGGATTAAAGGCGTGTGCCACCACCGCCCGGCCTCGTAGGATCTTTAACAAGGTCGCCATTACTCTTGCTTGCATTAGAACCTTTTCTCACACAATAGATGCCCAATAAACAGCAACATAATGAATGGATAGATAAAACATTCCATGATGTCTGGTTCTTTATAAAAATAAATTCTTTCTTTTTATTGGTAACTATACTTCATGATGTGTTCAAACTCACAACCCATATTTCTTTTAACTCTGTCTTAACAACCTGGACAGAGATAGTTCAGATGATTTGCACACAGTTTTGAGTTATCTGGATCATGAAGCATTTCCTGAAGCAGACACTTCACCTTCCTGTACTCATCTCTGAATATAAGCAACCGGTCTCCCAGGCCATATATATACTGGAAAGAATATTCAGATAATATTTTTACAAAACAGTTTTACTCCCTTTAGATACCCCACCCAACTGCTTTTGGTGTACAGGCAGGTATCAAACTCTAAGAAGACCACAGAGGAAAATGTCATTCTGGCATAGCAAACACTCTCTCTCCTCCTCTACTCATGAATCTTGCAAGCATTCCCAGATTCACACCAATTCCCCAGTGGACTCAGCCTCAGTCATACATAATCTAAAAGATGAAAAAGATAGCAAAACAATGTCTCTATGTAAAATCCAATGCAAACACTCCCCGTCCCCCCAAGTGAGCAACTCAAGGGTTAACCTCAGGGGTGGCTGTCAACACCCTCTAGGAATTAGTTAAGGAGGTTATTATTTTTTTTTTATCCAGCATCTTTAGAGCACAAAACCATCTTTAAAAACAAAGACAACCTCCACATTCAGACACTGTCTTTGAAATCCCAGACAAAGAAAAAGCAGCTGGGTGTATTTTAGAAGACAGCAGTAATTTTTTAAGAAGCATGAGAAAAGAAAACACAGAGAGAGTGGGGTGAAAAGAAGGAAGGATGGAAGGGAGTAAGAAAGAAAGGGAGGAACCAAAAAGAAAGATAAAAGGAGAAAAAGGAAAGAAACCAGAAATCAAGCATTACTGAGTAAGAACAGTCTAGAGGCTCTAATATCACCCATAGCTGTGAAAATATGGATTTAGTTTTCAAAAATCTTCCTATCTTTCTAACAAGCTTGAGTCCATTGTTTATCCTCCTTTGGTCTGTCGCCTTTGCTAGCTCATGTTTGCAATTCAAACTTCTGCTCGGGTGCCCTCTTCTTCACTCTCCAGAAAGCCTGTTTTCAGACTGGATTCCATAGGGATGGGAAACGCCTACAACTTTTCTCAACTCTAAAGCAGATTTCTTTCAGAGGAAGCTAACTGAGGTGCTTTTAATTGGCTTTGCAGAACAGTAGTTGAATGGGGCCTTAAGGAAACTGTATGTTTCCTAGCTAGCTCCAACACAAATGGCCAGAATGAAAGTCTTCCAGGGACTTCATGTGTATCCCTGCCGCTAAATCTTAAAACATGACAGCTCACAGAGCCGTACCTGACCCTTTTCCAATCAATTTCCTGAGTTTTCTCATTTTAGATATTTAATTCCTCAAACTCCAAGTTGGAGTTTTTAAGGGCTTCGGTAAAAATGTAAAAAAAAATATTCATCATAATATGATTTGAGGGATAAAGCCCAGTTTTGTACTTGGCCAGAATAAATTAAAAATAAAAACTTTTAGTATGATTTCAAAAAAATCAATCTCCTCTTGGAATTTCCTGTACCATATTTGCACATATTTGTTGAAAAGAACAGCTAGATGCTTTGCTAAGTAGTTCATTCCCATGCTGGAAGTGTTTGAAGAGAAGAGAATGCCTGTCTAAGGTGCAAATGTTTAGATAGCATTTTAAAAAAAATAGTAGTTTTTGGTACCCATCTATGTGTCTGCAAGGACAATGAAACCAGTGGTTCCTGCTGGTCCTACAGTTCCTTGGGGTTATGAAATTTGTATTATTTTGCTGATGATAAGTTAGAAGCAGCAGCAGCAGCAGCATTTTGCTGTATTGACAAGGCCTGGCCAAGAACAACAAGAAAAAGAAATGGCATTGAAAAAAAACCTGGCAAAATGTTTATAAATTCTAATCCTCTGCACATGAATAAATACATCTGACGAAGTGCAGAGTCCCTGGAAAAGGCCCCCTTGACCTTTCTAATTTGAGCTCAATTGCATCTCGCGGTCGGGAAGCTCGTTGGTGCTGTCAGTGTTTGAAGCTCCAGCTTCAGCACATTTTGTTATTTGTAAAAGTGAAATCCCAGATAATAAGTCATAATTGCTCTATTAATCACTTGTGGGGGGGGGTGGAGGGAAATTGGGATTTTTAAATTGCAGTAATTGGTAACTGAAAGACGTCGTTTTCATTTTCTTATCCAAAGATTACCACATAAAACTGCTGTGGAAATTATATGTAGGTATTTTGGTTAAATGGTGAGACACATGCAATATGCCTTATATATTATTTTTTTTTCTGCAGGAATGAAATTTAAAACTTCAATGTAGTCACAGTGACCTTTGACCTGGAAAATACCCCAAGTCAGGCATTGGATTATAAATTATATTGTCAATGAAAGTGAGAACTCTTTGTTTCTTGAGTTGTTTCAAGTATTACACATTCATTTCCTCTTTCTCCATGAATTATAATGTACAGCACACTTGGATTTTTCTTCCACTTTTCATTTTTAAAAAATCCCCTTCTCTCTTTGCTTTGTTCTTTTTGGTGTAGAAAGATCTGCTGCTGCAATATTTACCTTTCAGTGCTCAGTCTACCAGCCACATCTGTCTCTCCCGTAGCATCCTGTAGGGAATCTAGAGCCTGGTCTACATCCCTAGAATCTAGAACCGTTTATAGGAAAAACTAAACTCCCCTTTCTGTAGAGTGGGATAAACAAATGTTAGATTTTGTTCATGCAATTGAAGATGGCCAACCGAAGGAGACAAGATGTGGCTTAAAATATTAAATTGAAAAATAAAGTTTACTAAACCATATCCAGAGAATTAAAGTCAGTTACACAACCAATATCTCTCCCAAATAATTCCGGTTATTACTTCCTGGGCTTTATGTCTTGGCCGTCTCTACACCCTGCAGATTGACTAAGATTGGCGAATCGTGCTTTTATCCCCTAGGTCAGAGCCTGGTGTTCCCTAAAATATAAGATCGCTGGAGAGATTCGCTACTTCCCTGGAGATGCTTTTTGTGAAGCGAGAACTTGGCTGAGCACAGAGATTTCAATAGGAAAGGACTCATCTTAAGGACCGCACTGAAAGAGAGGCTCTGAATCTGTAGCTGCCTTCCACATAGCTGGAAACGCATCTGCCTAGGCTGCCAGGTAATGCTTCTGTCTAGGCGGGACAATCTGTGAAGCCACAATGCACAGCTCATCCCGGTTTTCTGGTGCAAACCACCGTTCTGCTAAACAAAACACTCTCATAGTCTTTAGGCTTATAAAGAGATTAAAAGCCACATACAGCTGGTTCGAAAAGGAAACGCTATCTTGTGGGCAAGCAGAGCCCGCTACAATTGACGCCCCCAACATGCACCCAGCATTTTGACCCTCCTTGATCGCCTACCCCTAAATAATTCCACATTGTGCTTGACATTGCTAGCTTATAGCAATCATAGAAAGACTATTTTTTCATCTTTGATACTGTGAGTGAGTGATGTATGAACTGCAAGAGCAGCCTACTATTGATGCTAATCATTAAGTTGTTACAGTCTCCATAAGCTCCTCGCCAGGAGGCTTAAGTCAGTGCTCTGAGCACTGTGTAAAATTGTATGACAGTGTTAGACAGTCAGTGCTGCAATATTCTTTAGAATTCTAAGTGTACTTATTCAATAAATATGGGAAATAATCATGTGGTGTGACTTCAGACTCATGATCATAGCAGCAGCACAGGTTCCGTGTTCAGCGTACAGAAGAAAAAGTAGTTTTCCATGAATATACATGCAATATCCTAAGGTTTTGTTAAAAAAAAAATCACGAAAGGTAGATTTCAAAACCATTTCACGAATAAGAAAAGCTACATTTCCAGTTCAAGTTCACAATAGAAAGGTACAATTCTCTCCCAAACTAAAAAAGGAAACCAAAAACTAATTCATTAACCTGCCATACAGTCACTATAAAAACCTGAGCAACTTGACGATTCTAACCAACACACACAAGCCGTGAAATAGTTGCTGAGTTTCCATGAATTGACCTAAAATCTTGTCCCGACCTAGCCCCAAATGTCCAAGTGACTAGAAATGAAGTCTATGGAGGGATTAGCAATTTGTACTGCATGTTAGGTGTGCCATGTGGACCTCTGATCTTTTAGATTCAAGTTCTGGTCCTAGGTCTCCTGCAGTGCAGCTGGATGGCAATAGTGGAGTTTTCAACCTTCAGGGGATCCCTTATCACTCTCAGGAAGAGAGGACATGATCGCAACCTTAGAAAAAAACATTTTCAAATGATGAAAAAAAAAGCCTAAGATTGTTTTAAAAATGGTTTTGCTTTTCTGACAGTAACAGGGAATTTCAAAACTTTTAAAAGTTTAATTTCACATTAAATGATTCAGTGCTCATTTGATTGGCTCAGTAGACAAAACATTCTTCTTTCCAAGTGTTCACTGCTCAGTTTTTGACTGTCTGAATAACTTGATTGGCAGGAATGCTGTGTGGCCACACTACCGGGGAAGACACCAGAGAGCACGTCACACCAAAGCACATTAACTTCTGGTGAAAGCTGCGTAGAACATTCTTCTTTCTTAGATTAAACAATCAACTTTAAAACACACTTGCATGTGTCCTCCTCCTCTTACCCCTGATCTGTACCTGCTGTTCTTACCTCATTTCCCAGAAGGGCGTTTATGCAGGCTTCAGATGCGTCACAGATGGCTGTCAGATCGTGGCCTCCCTCTAGAGCCAAGACCACACGTCCGTCGGCCAATGTCATCAGCTGCTTTGTCAAGTGACCAAAGCCTACCATAAAAAAGAGAACATTTCAAAGCATTAAATGAAGGGAAAGTACTCGTAGGTAACAGTGGTTGAGTGTTTACTCTGTCGGAGTTCCTGTTCAGCATTCTCAGCACTTTCCAGTGGCACCTCATGTGACCACCATCTTCTTTTCTCAGTGTTACAGACAAGGGCTTGAACGCCCAAGACCCCACAGATAAGAACTGTCACAAGACTTGAGTTCTTCATCTGTCTCCTCACTCACCATCTGGTGACAAACTTGAAGAGGCTCTGAAAGTAACAAGTGGTAAAGTGCTTGACTAGGCTATATCCCCTTCCCCAGAGCTGTGCACACATGCGTGCACGCACACACACAGATCATGTTAACAAGGGAACCCATCCCATTTGTTTGTCATGGGCTCCTTGTCTCCATCATTAATCATTATTATAAAAGGAAAGTTAGCAAACGTGACGATTACACATCGTTCAATTTTTATAGTCTTTTGCTATAAAATACTTGATAAATGCAAATATATAAATAACATCTATACATTAATAAGCTGAACTGACAGCAATTTCACTTGCATCTCAAGGAAAATAGTGTTAGCCCTTCTGTCGAAAGCCTGTATGTGCCATTCTCCAGTAGCGTCGGCTCCCTCCATGTGGGAATGAGGAGTCTGGGTTCGCTTTTTAAATTCTATTGTTTTCCTTTGTTTACTTTGCTTCCCTTCAACCCTTACAAAAGCAGTTTCGTATGTGTGCAGCTTGCTCTCCTTGCCTTGTGAATCTTGCTTTCTCTACTCTGTGCAAGCATGAAGCTACAACTCTTTGCTGTCTAGTAGGCAATCTCATCTCTACAGAATTGACTTGCCCAGTTTTCTATCTATAGATATTCGGTGGTGTTGTTACAAAACTTTTAGGGTTTTCGGTTTTTTTTGTTCTTGTTATTGTTGCAACCAACATTGCCAAGATTATCCTATGAAGATCTTCTGTTGCACAGATGTAAGAATGGAATGAAGTTGTGAGTTAAAACCATTAAGTAATGCCAGATTACTTCCAAAGGTCCATCAGTAGCCCCACACTGAACAGCAGTGCCCACGAGACTTCCAGTTCTGTTTTACCACACCCTTACCAGCCTGCAGTGGGATTGCTGAGCAGGTGGATGACAGTCTTATTATGATGGTTTCATTAAGTGTAAGAGAGGAGCTTTCCCTTTCTAGTTTGAGCTGAAGCTCCTATTTAAATAGTTGTAGAATTTGGTTTCATTTTTCCTCTACACGAACTGGGTTTTTTCCCTAACATTTGGGAATATTGTGAGTTAGAGGCATTCATCAGCATCTCTGTCACGAAGCCATCTTTGCACGTGTGACATAAAATAAGCTTTCTTCTGATGCATTGTTTTTCTGTGTGCGTTATTATTCATCTTGCCAATATTTTCTTAGGGTGTTTGGATCTACGTTCACAAATGGGGTTAATCTTTAATCTTCCATTCTTTTGCTGTTATGATTGTGGTGAAGCTAGAGAGTCCTGCCGTTGTTATCTGGTCTAGAATGTTGAATAAATATTTCCTCTAATGTCACTTAGGCTTTGACTTCTCTATGACAAAGGTTTTTGACGATTAATTCAATTTTTTGAAGGATTATAGAACTATTCGTGCTATTTCTTTCTCAACTATATTTTTCTATGAATTCATTCAATCATTTACATTCTCAAATTTATTGAAAATTTTTTCATTTTTATCTTTTATTATTTCCAACTCCAATGAGATGTATGCAAACTTTGTCACCAATATCTCTTAAATTCTTTCATATTTTCCACTTAGATTTCTGAGCAATATTTTCTTTTTTTACATAGATTTTTTTCCTTCAGAGCTATCTTTCAAACTTTTTCTTTTAGAAATTTCCAACCTGTTGTTTAGAACCATTACATACATTTATTTATTTATTTATTTATTCATTCATTCATTCATTTATTTATTTATTTGGTTTTTCAAGACAGGGTTTCTCTGTAGCTTTGGAGCCTGTCCCTGAACTAGTTCTTGTAGACCAGGCTGGCCTCGAACTCACAGAGATCCGCCTGCCTCTGCCTCCCGAGTGCTGGGATTAAAGGTGTGCACCACCACCGCCCGGCCCCATTATTAACTTGGAGAGATTATATTGTTTAATTGCAGCATTTCTATTTGTTTATATTTCATCATTTCCCAGTTATTTTTATTGATTCCTGCTCTGTGCTTGTGTCTTCTATGCATTCACTGTATTCCCTTCAGCACGTTTTACCTGCTGCACCTTGTATTTAAATTCTTTCGTATTAGTTGGCTCTTCCTTTTTTGTCTTGATTCATCTCCAGTTTCTTTTAGTTTCTTACTTCTGTGTTGTTTTCTTTTGCTTTTATTTTTTGTCTATCAAGTTCACATAGAGTTTATATATGAGAAATCTTTGAAGCCTGGCGCAAGAGACCGAGTGTCTGTGACCACATCCCCACTCTCCTCAAGTGGATATGGTGGAATCCTGACTGCTGAGGGGATGGTACCCACAGGTGGCCTTTTGGTGAGTAGGTGATAACCTCATGATTGAGATTAGGGCCTTTAAGAAAAGGGAACTCCAAAGAATACTCTAAACATTTGGGTTTTTTTCTCTGTTTGGTTTCCTGGCAAGGAGGCCACTAGAAGCTGTAAGTACAGAACCGTTCACTGAAACCAACTGTACTGGTTCTCTGCTACAGGTTTGGCAATGGTGAGGGAAATAATTCAGTTGCTTCTAATCCATTGTTCTATTATACTTTACCATATCAAACTTAACAAGGACATTTTATTGAATGTAGCATCTGTCTTTCAAGCCCGGTAGAGTGTAGTTTAGTTTCTTGTGCTTAATGCTTAAGATACCATCATCTAGGTCCTTTTAACATCTTGAATTCAAGGGTTGATTTAGGATTTTGATTATGCATAAACATGGACCAGAAATTTGATCACATTTGTGAGGAAGTTGCTTGATTTTTTTCCCCACCTCTTTGCTTTCTTTTCTGGCTTTCCTTTCTTCTCTTGCTAATGATAGACCAAATAGGCTGGCCATCTTTCACCTGCGGTTTTTCTCTTTTGAGTTGTCATTTTGTTGTTCTTGGGCTTCAATCCCTCTCCCATTACAGATTCACTTTGTGTCTTACGAGTCTGTAGAGTCTGACAAAGGCAGAATGCCATGTGTCCACTATCCTAATATCACAAGAATTGTGGCAACGGCCCTAAGAAGCCCATTTGCTCGACCTCGTCAGCCCCTCTTTCTGCTCAGCTTTTGCTAATCAATGGTCTTCCTGCTCTTCAGTTTTGTCACCTGCTTGGTGCTTTCACAAACTCAAATTTTTAGTTTATTTTATTACTCTTTGTAAATCAGAGAACACATGGTTCCTTGTCCTCTCACTGATACAGCACACATTTGGAACCCCACATGGTTCCTTGTCCTCTCACTGATACAGCACACATTTGGAACCCCACATGGTTCCTTGTCCTCTCACTGATACAGCACACATTTGGAACCCCACATGGTTCCTTGTCCTCTCACTGATACAGCACACATTTGGAACCCCACATGGTTCCTTGTCCTCTCACTGATACAGCACACATTTGGAACCCTTGTGCATGCCTGCACATACCAAAGACTGACACTGCAAGAATCGATCTGAACACAGAAGCGCATGATCTAAAAACATGTCCGGCTGCTTTCCATCCAACACGTGCTTTTCTCTGAAGTGTGACAGTCTCATACATGAAAAGAAATCTCTGGACTGTCGTTGGTAAAACAAAGCTAGAACCAATGGGATGGTCAAGTAAAAAGAACACAAAGCTTCGCAAAGTGGCTTCCGTGTCAGAACAACAACAGCAAAACATAATAAACAACATCGTTTCATGTTCTGGAATGAACTGGAGCATTCACCCAATCAACAAGTGTAGAGTGTTCGGTTGTGCACTAACATTTGATCTCAGCTATGACCCCTATGCGATGGCTTCCCCACAACTCCCCTAAAGCACTGTTAGGTCAGTCTTAACCACTTAACTACTATTCAGATGGAAGTCAAGACAGTCACCTTCTACATGTCCTGTATTCTTATGTGGTTGGGAAATCATATTTAACAGTACACGGAAAGCAGGCAACAACAGCTTCCTAGCTGTCAGTACCCCTCACTGCCTGTGGAGCTGCTGATCATTTCACACTGGCTTCTTCACATGAGGCTTATGACAGCGAGTGCCATTGTTACCCAGGGAGCAGGAACGGAGGAGAGATGCTCAGAAAACAGGAGATGGGAGGTGCTCAGAAGTGTCCTCACCCCAGCCAGCATCAACAACATGGGGAAACAAAGATCCCAGACAAGTATTCTAAAGAGCTTCTTCTGTAACTTAACCAGGGCTACCGCGGCCGTTTTCATGATAGAATTCTAACGCAAGCCCACATACCACGCATTTCATACTGATTACTCCTAGAACTGGAAATGCAGTGACAAAGGTCTCATTGGCAAGTCAAATTGTGGGTACTTCTCCGGCAAGGGGAGAGGAATCCCAGATTGATTCAAGCTTAGTTTTACCTTTGAGAATAAAAGAAATGTCTCATAAAATGCCAAATTTAGACTGGATAGTAAAAAGTCAGAGGGAATAGTGGAATGGGGCTAATCTTTGATCTCGCTCCAAATTCCTCCTCCTCCTCCCTCCAGGCTTTGTTTCCATTCACGTGCTGCCCATGTGATCCCTGGAGTCAGAGATGGTGGCAGCTGAGCTCGGGTGCTTACGTGTGCAAAATCACCAAGTACGGCAAAGAAATGAAAGTGTTCCCTTCTAATCTCAGTCAGCAATTCCGGACGATGCTGCCATCCTTTATCATCCCAAGCTCTTCTGTGTTCATTTCTACTGCACACGTATGAAGCAACAAAACGTCAGCGGAACAGAGACCAATGAATGCCAAGACATCACTTTTCAGGACAGGAGGGCTTGAATAGAAGCTAGGCCTGGGCACGTGTCTGTGTATCTGATTGATTAGAGTCTAGGTAGCTAGTTTTAAAAACTATCAACCCAACTTTCATGTTATCGTGTTACTTCTAGGTTCACAAACATCACAAAAGTTTTTCTCACTTTTCACAGCCACCAGAGTTAAAAACTCAGCCTCCAGGAAGAGAGAGCGCCCTGCATGTGAGGTCTGGTGAGCTGAGTCCTCCAGAGAAGAAACTTGTCTGTGTGACACAAGGCATAGCGGATTCCAGTAAGCCTGGACTGCAGAGATGCTGGACTGGAGCTCCACATAGACCTGTAGTTTTGGAAGATCCAGAGGGTGTCAGCCATGTGGACAGGCCCAGGTATTGATACCACGTTACTGGAAACCACCCTAGACAGGCCCCTGCTACCTCTAATTTCAGCGAGAAACAGTGCAAGCATGCATGTGTGTGTGTATGTGTGTGTGTGTGTGCTTTCAAAGACAGATTTGACACCATTTCTTTTGAGGTTATCTTGTAGACTAAGGCATTAGTCAATACTGCCATGACTACAGTATTTAAAAACAATACTATGTTATATGTTACATTGTATCACTAGACTGTATACATTATACACTGATAGACTGCATGTATGGCAGTTAGTGCTTTTCGTGGAAGGAATTTACATGTATGAAATTACAAATGCCAGAGAGAAGATACAACAAAGCCAATCATTTTTCTTGATAACCAAACACAGCTTGGTTACTGTTCTCATCAGTGACAGAAGAGCTGACAGAATCGCACTAAGGGAAGAAGGAGTTCCTCTGGTTCGTGGCTGGGGGCACAACCATCACAGCATACAGGAGGTGGTAAGAGTGGCTTACACAGGCAGATGTTTATGTGTGTAGACTGTCAGGAAGCAGGGAGTTCTTGCCACAAGACTAGCACACCTACAATCCTTCAGCTCTGCCCCCATTGCCCTCTGACTGCCCACTAGGGCCCATGTCCTAAAGGTTTTCAACCTCAAATGTCAATGTCATACGGTGGGGACCAAGTATTCAATGCATAGACTTGTGGGAAACACTTCTCCCGTCATCTACAGTCATGAACTGGAGCGCTATAGAAACGCAGACAGGACTGCCGCAGAGATTGGAGAAGCGTTTTTAATTTAAAATCCTGTTCAGTCCTGTTGATTTAGTAGAAGAAAATGCAGGTTTTTTCTCCTTAAGAAGAATCCAATGAACTGTAAATAGGGAAAAGGTTGAATTATCAATTTCAGGGAGATTTCTTGCCATGCTGTGTGTCTTTACTCTGCCAAAGCAGTCATTTTGTGCCGCATTCTCGGGAGTTCAGAAAAGTTGCCTGGAATGGAAAGTTACTCTTAGAGATCTCAGAGATTAAACCTTTTATACAGAATAGCTAAGTCATAAGACAGAAAAAAAAAATCCATCTCTCCCATTGGCATAGCTCCAAGCCTTAACTTTAAGGTGAACAGATCGATCGAGAGGAGCAGAGGTGAAAAGGACTAAAAATAACTTCATTTTAATTGTTTTAATGGAAAATCATTTTAAAAACCAAAATCAGTAAATCTCCTGTAGATCATTTCAAAAATGGTTAAAGTAAAAAATTTCATATTATGGCAATGTAATACATGAAAATCATGCCACATGCTATTATATTTTATAAAATATCTGCCTCTCATTTAATAAATAAGTTAAATAGCAACAGTTATAGAGCAACTTTATATAACAGCAAATCCATTTTTCTGTCAACCAGTGATAATAAATTCTGCTTATTTTGTACTTCATTGTTGTTTATTTCAAAAATAAAAGAAAACCATGCTAGATTTTTTTAAATTTACATGCTAAATTTAAATGTCTCTATAGTGGAAACATATCTCATATCCTCAATGTCATTTTAAATACATTAATATACCAGCCAATTATGTTTTTATGTATTTGTTATTATTGTTAAGTTTTATAACAGATTAAAAGGACATTTATAGCATGTATAATAAAAATAGTCATTCTATAGTGATTCCTGGATTGTTGTGTGTTGTTAGGGATAGATTTCTATTATGATTAGTTTCCTCTTTTTAAAATAGGGTATGATACAGCTATAAAGGCTGAAGCATCTAGAGCAAAATAAGAATGATGTGCAGTGTTTTTCTTCCTTCCTTCCTTCCTTCCTTCCTTCCTTTTATTTTCTTCTTCTTTTTTGTGTTTTTGAAACAGGATTTCTCTGTGTAATAGTCCTGGCTGTCCTGGAACTCCCTCTGTACACCAGGCTGGCCTCGAACTCACAGAGATCGGCCTGCCTCTGCCTCCCGAGTGCCGGGATTAAAAGTGTGCACCACCACTGCCCGGCACAGGCAGTATTTTCTAAGCCTGATTCTTTAAGGATCTATGTTTGGTCACACCTGGTGTAAACAACCCAAATATTCTTGGGAGAACTCAGAGGTGTTTGAGAGCCTCCCCAAAAGCTTGTTTTTAATATGAAATGGCAAATGTTGCTGGAAAGTTGAGGGAAATCTACCACAGAGCGAAGATGGAATTCTCTCCAAACTGCAATTTAGTGTCCATTTCTATCTTGCTACCCTGTCATAACATAGATACAAGTTGAGTATGAGGCAAATACCAAGGAAACATACCCTTGTCATGACTGATTTGATGGATACAGAATAATGCCACACCGTGAGCGCTTAGACGAGTCACCTCACGTGGACTTAAAAGGCTCCAGTTTTGCTGACTTCCATCTCTGTTCACTGCAGGTCTCACTTAAGCATTGTTTTCTGTCTGTTCTACAAATGCATCAAGGAGGAAACCCAAACAACAAGTGTTACCACAGCTGACCTTCCGCCATCGCCAACACAGCCATTCCCAGAGGCACCGGAGGGAAAGTCAGCAGTAGTCAGGGACCCTTGAAATAGTTGCACTATTATCTTAGGATTCTTATCATTTCTCTGTGACTCTTTATTGTATGGCTATATGACACAATATCAATAAGCTCATTTATTAGCAGATTGGCTTCATTTGTGGCCTAATATTTGCAAAGACTTCATTGCATATTCCATATAGAAAAGATCAAAGAAGTCAAATGATCTTGCCCAAGTTTATTTGAAATTTAACATTGTATATCACCTGTCATAATCTCTATAGTTTTATCCAGGAAAATCAGTGAGGAATGCCTCTATAGTGAAGTCTAATTATAAAATCTGCAGCCCTTTCTCTCCCTATTCCCCTTGGTCATTATGTTAACATGCTCCATTCGAGGGAAGCAGCCACGCTGCAGTTGGGAGAGAGGCAGAGCTAGCATGTGGTACTCTCGTGTCCTGTGAGGCTCTCAGGCAGGACTTCAAAGCGGAATCTGATTGTGCAGATGGGAGGAACGCCTGCCACAGAATACCTTTCTAAGACGCACGGTGCTGTAATTCATATGGTAGGCACTTGTGATTCGTTCCTGATGACTCACAAAACCATTGTCGCTACCATAAAATCCTTTCATCTGTAGCCAAAAAGGTCCATTTCATGTAAATGAAAAAAATTTCATTAAAGTATCACCTTAAAAATGGGTAAAGATATATTTTTTCCTGGTCATGTTTAAAATGCAAATCTATGGACATATTCTGAAGATTCATTTCATGTTAAGATCTTGACTTTTTTGATGTCCCAAGACTCTTTCCAAGTTCATTGAAACCGGAAATCAATTTTAGAAGAAATATGGAGATTATTATCATTAAATCTTTCAGCTGGCTAACTCCAAGCTGCCCTATAAATATTACATATGTTTTAAAGAAGGCATTTCAAATCCAGAAAAAACCCTTTTACTCTTCTAGTTGGTGATGCTCGGAAAAGTGAATAAGTTTCCATTCTTAGTACCTTCGGAAAGAAAATGACTATTTGCACGGGATTCTAAGCAAAGTCTGAAACAATGGACTATTTCACTGTTTTATTTCTGAACAGGAAGATGAATACTTGCCTTCTCAAGAATAAGAATAGTGAGAAACCTTGACGGATATTTTTACTACACACCAACCCATCCATCCATGATCTAAACAAGTAACTTGACAGGCACTGTCATGTGCTGTCATGAGCTGTCAGACACCGTCATGCTCTGTCATACGCTGTCTGGCACTGTCAGACACCGTCATGAGCTGTCAGACACCGTCATGAGCTGTCATGCGCTCTCAGACACTGTCATGTGCTGTCATGCTCTGTCATTGCGCTGACATGCATTGTCATGTCTACTGAAGCCTTCACATAAACCTGATGTGCCAAGTGGGCACATGATGATACAAATCCCGCACAAACCTCATCAATCATTCAAAGATATAACTAAATCGTGTTTATTCTACTGCACAGGTTTGACTTGAGTGCAGAATCGAAAGACACTGAAAATCCTAAGCAGGCTCTATAGGGCAAAGCCTGAAAGCGTGGGACTCTGCTTTTGGAGCCTTTCGGTTTGGTTTTTAGCACTGTAGGTTGAGCTGGGAGCTCTGGCGCACTGAGTGAGCGTTCCACCACTGACACACATCCATGGGCCTTCTCTTCTAATGAGGAGTTCTTAATTTTGTAGTTTCAGATTTAGAAATCAAAATTATGTATAATTCAGTGTTTTTTTTCATTTTAAGAGTGAGAAAGCTAGACACTAAAAGTCAATTATGAGGGCAAGTAGACAACAGAACGAGAGTGGGATCCAGATGCCCAGGGAGCTCATTCCACACCGTTCCTTGCCCACGACATTTATATTAATACTGGTCATGTTCTCGGATAAGACTTTCATCTCGAAGATGGACTCTCCCTCCTTCCTCCACCCCCTCTGTATGTGTGTGTGTGTATGTGTGTGCGCATGCACACGTATGCTCTTATCTCTTCTTCTCCTTCTTCATTTACAAACTGTTGCTTTGTTGTGTTAAGTGCAAACAAACCAGAAGCACAGAATCATAGGAATTCAATTTCTCATTAACTATGAAAGTGTAAAACCAATGAGGGGGGAAAATCCCTGGAAACCCTTCTTTTGGCAAACCCCAATCGCAACTTGATTTGCCAATCACTAGCTTTTACTGCTGTTTCCCATAATTAATCAAATACACAGAGTCTCTCCTTGCATTGGTGTCTCTGTCCGTAAGTGACCAAAAGCAGATCATCTTAGGCAGGGATGGTGCCACTACAGTAGTTCAAACAGCCCAAATGGCACCAGCAACTGCTGAGCTCATCTCTAAGAACAACGATGCCGAGACTAGAGTTCTGGCTTCCAGGAACTGAGAAATATTAGTCCTGTCCACAGACAAGTATCAGTTGACATGGAGAAATATGAGTATCTCAAAATAAATGAAGCGACATAAGGCTTACTAGAGATTGCAAGTGCACACAGAGGACACTTGGAGGCAGTGTTCCATCTGTGAGCCTTTGCGGAAGCTTCCGTTTCTGACACCACAGTAGTCACGCTGCTTGCTTCACCTGAGGTGACACAAAAGACAGGCATCACTCAACCATGGTGTCAGGGCAGTACCGTGCCGGCAGGGCAGTATCGAGAGCTAGCATTGGTCGACTCAAGCCCATGGACCCATTCACGGTTTCAAAGCACTTCTAGATAAACATGTGATATCTTCTAGATGGCATCACACTCTTAATTTACTAATCTATTATCTTTCAGTAAATTTAGCTCTAACATCACTCAGAGCAGAACAGGATCACATGCTTTCCCTACCCGGCGAACAAAGCGGGAAATGCTCTGATAAACCTGGCATGTAGGAGCCTGCATTTCCAGACAGTCCTCTTTGAAGACAATTTTGCTAAGATAAATCACCAGAACCCGAGCAATATTCTCAAATTCAGTGTGGAATTTGGTCAGGGTGGGTGCTCAGTATAGGTCACTGAGAGCTTATCCAAGCCTACACAATTCTATTTCCATGACACAAAGCAGTAGGCAGGACCTGTGGAGTTTGGGACTAAATCTCAGCACCTACCACAGGACCAGCCGAGTACAATATATAGTAATTAAACAATTGACGACTAAGCCATTAAGCACTGACTGACTCTGCAATGATGGCTCATGTTTCTATAGAGTGCATGGCAGGATAACTTCCCTACTAAATATTTTGCAGTGTGTGTATGCAAAATTTTGCAAATACCCATTTTAGAGTTGAAAAGGCAAGAAGTTAAGCACATTGTTCAAGGGGAAATAGCAAAGATAAAATCTGAAGTCTCAGACTTGTTGTTTTAATTACAGCTCCGATTTTGCAATTTAGAATCCCTAATTACACTGGAGTGTGTGTGTGTGTGTGCACGCGCGCACAAGTGTGTTTCAGAAAAGTAAATAAGCTAAAAAGAATGAAAAAAATACTCCTATGGTGTATCTGTTATAGAAGATCTATTTTTGTGTGTGTGCATGCATGTATGTGAATGTGTTGTGTACATGCATGTTCACATGAATGTGGTATGCAGGTATATGTGTTTACATGATACGTGTGTGTAAGCAGTGCACGCAAGTAGAGTCAAGAACCAATCTTGAGTGTCATTCCCCAGGAGTTTTTTGTTTTTGTTTGTTGGTGTCTCACAGGGACCGACCTCATGAAACAGAGGAGGCTGATGTGTCAGAGAACCCTAGGGTCTTCCTGCTTCCTCCTTCTCAGTCCTGTGACTCTCTGAACCACCTCATCTGACATTTTATAAAAAAAACATGTTGATTCTGAATGTCAAACAAGTCTTCTTAGAAGCATTTTAAGATAAAGTTATCTTTCCAGCCCTATTTTCTATAAGAATGTTGTTTTTAAAAGATACTGTTGAAATGTAAGTAGAAAATCTTTCTCAAGGATTGAGCATGGGGAATGAAGGATAAAAAGTATTTGAGGAAGAAATTCAAACCAAAGAAATGCAATATCCCAAAGAGAAAAATCAACCCCTTCTTGTCTCAGACTGTTAGTAACGTAAGCCTATAACACAAGGAATTCTGCTGATTTAGCTTCTACAGTTTTCAAGGGGACGCCGTCAAACACCCGTGAGGAAGAGCCCAGTTAGGGAAGGAACACTTGTGGAGGGCTGACTATACGCTCCAGTGACTGTGCTGTGGGTCAAGCAAAGGAAGTATTTGCCATCATAGGTTGTAAGCCAAAACAGGTGCAGATGGCATTATCTCATCTAAACAGTCCGTAACTGACCAACGGGAGAGGAAGAAGAAAGGTCCCTCACCCTCTCAGCCAGGTCAATCGACGGGCAGACTGTGGTGACATCTTCAGCTGGCCACAGGGCTTTCCAGCAAGCCACGCTACTAAGTCCAAAGGTGGCTACATTCTGACTGAAAGTCCTCATACATCTATGGCTATGACTAAACCGTTCTTGTGCTGCTTTCAATTATACTGATAAGCACTGAGACACAATCCCCTTAAAGTATTTTGTAATTTTTTATTTGATATACCACCCCACTCTCTCAAAATCCTCTCATTCCTTTCAAACTAACCCTCAGATTGGCGTTTGCATTCCAAGGTCAGCCCTGCATTCACTCATGGCAGTGGCCCCAAGCTTAGCTCGCACGGATCCCTTCACAAGGGTTCCGCTCACAACCACACACCCATCGCTCTGCTCTGTCCTCTCCGCAGTCACTGCATAATAATCACTTTTAAAAAATATTTTGTATTTCTAACCTACTTAGTATATGGCACCTAAAGTCAAAATTATTTTTATTTTTATCTTTGAAGGAAATGTCACTGCTAAGTCTCATCACACATGTTCCTTATGAACAGGTGATAATTCATCTTCAGAATGCCAGGTAAGTATCTCCTATATTATTAAGGTTCAAGGAATGGTAGTTTTAAAAAAAAAAACTAAATTATTCCCTCTGTGCCATATGGCGATGTATGTCTCTGCCAAAAGCATTCTTTGGAATTGCATTTCCCAAATGACCTTGGTTTTTAATTTCAATACCCAAATACCTGATTTTAAAAGATAAGTATCTACCCTCGAGGCAAAACTGATGATTTCTTATTTTTCCTTCCTTAAAAAGCAGCTTAGAAACCCTCTCAATTGTAGGTTTCAAGCAACCATTTAATTTAGATTAAATTAGACAGCAATTGTATGTTAAATAAATATGAAATGGCCCTGGATATTTTTTAAAGATCAAGAACTCTGTAATATGTAGGGTACTATTACATATTCGTTATTGCTAATTTAAAAAATAAATAACCATTTAATTGAAATACTTAAGGAACCTTTGCAAAGGGAAGCACAACACTCAGCAAGCCTTGAGAGAATCGAGTCAGCCCAAGGAAGTCATTGCAAAAGCAAAGTGCATCCCAGTGCCGCACAGGGAGCAGAAATGCGCCCTGGAACCATGACCAGAATTCTTCCTTTGGTCTCTTTATAAACGCCTGGTGCATCCTTCCAACATGAGCAAAATAAAGACTTTGCTTCAAATATTGATTATCCAGGAGATTCTGTTCTCTTTTTAGGGCGTTTCCCTTTGTCCTTTTTTTTCTTTTTTGGATAAAAATAATGAAAGCTGAAAATAAGAAGTCCCTCTAAAACTCTACACACATCAGGTATTTTAACACAGCTATTATAATTTGAAGAAGTGCAAATATTGCCGAGCACATTCTTCTAGGATTTTAATTCACACTGCTTTATGCTCTTCCAAATTGGAGGTATGGAACGTGAAAATGGCCCATTCTAGTGGTATTATGACTCAGGTTATGGCTTCTTTGTGAATCAAGCCAGGCTCCAACTTATGTTACGTAAGATTGCATAATGTTACAGACAAAATATTTCACAAAGTATGGCAACATTGCAGTCCAAATAGTTCAAGACCCTTCGGGATCTATAAGGTGGTAAGACTCTAGCATGAATCTTGAGAGAGTGAAGACCAGAGTCCAGATTCAGGATGGGTAGATTAAAGATAAAGTTGTCAGGAATTTGATGACTAGCTGGCTTTGTACTAGAATAAATAAAGCATGGTCTGCTGGCCGTTCTGGAATCATTACCTCTCCATGAGAATCTTAATGAGATTAGGCAATTGAATTGCAAACCAAAGCTGCTCCCAGACGCTCTAGGCTGGAAGCCAGGCTGGGATGCTCCAGGTGGGATAGCTGTTGAATCTGCTGTTCCTTGAGAACGTCCATTCAGATTTTCAAACACACTTAAAATTTCATATTCTCGATATTAACAGACATATCTAGAAAATGGGGAATATTGGGATTTTATTAAGGTATGATTATCAACACTTTTTTAATCAAACAGAAAGTACAATAGTTACTGGAAGCAAAAATGACAAGTGGGGGTGTAAAGATGTCTAATTAGTCGTAGACAACTGCAGAAACCTAAATTGACTTTTACAGGGATGCAGATTTTATCGTGGTGAGTACGTCTCAATTGTGTAGCTCTTCATCACCATTTCCGGCGTCAGACAAATTCATTAAAGAAAAACTATTCCTTTAATGAAGCTGTGCTCCACCAGCTGCTTAAATTCTTCCCAGACACTGGTTGACTGCTATTTCCTAAAAACTGTTAGCTGCTAGAAAAGATCCTCTTCTCTGCTTGGTGACCTTCAACTGCAGAATCAGGAGAAAGCCATCAACTGGCCTTTGGTAATGAACAACAATTAAAGGACCCGACCAACTGAATTCCGGGATGAAAGAGGGAGGGTTCTTGAACTGGTTGGATGATTTAAGTTTTTCTTTTTCCTCAAGGAATCAAAGACAAGTGTTGAACTAAATCAGTATTTCTTAAAGTGTGGGGTTAATATCTTTATTAACCAAAATCACAGGGCAGTGTCTTAAAATGCAGTTTTGAACCCCATCCTGGACAAAGTCAAACTTGAATACAAGTCTCTGGAAGACCCAGAATACTTCTAAATTGTATCCTGCTGAGCCCTACTACTTCTGCCTAGGTACTTCTGCTGGCACACAGCTTGGAGAATCATCTGACTTTTGAAGGCCTCTTCTAGCCATGACATCTGGGTTCGGGGTTTGATATGTCTGTAGTAGTCAAGAGTGTAAGCGAACTAAGAAAGCTCCTAACAGAACTGGCCCAGCTACACGTATGCATTGCAAGGATAGCAGTAGAGCATGCTGCGCCTGCCTACTGGCAGTTCCCCATGCCACTGTGTGCCAGCCTCTCCCAGCTATTGACTTCCTCTCCCTCTTAACCCCGTGAACTCCATATTCTCGAGATCCCTGGCATGGCTCATCTGTGTGAAGAGGTCATCGTTCTCTGGCAGCTTTGGACTTGAGGGTTTCATCCTACTATTGCAATGTCTCTGTACGTAAGAATCATAGAAAACTATCAAAATCTTGTACCCGTGTGTTAAGTCGGAGTGACAGACAACCCTTCTTTTTCTATTTCCTATAAACAATGACTCCCAAGTATTCAAATGCCTTTGTGTTTTTAAAATGCACATTTTTTCTGTACTAACATTGAATTTTTCTGATTATTTCAGCCTTTAAATTAATCATAATTTGATTTTTAACTGCAGTGTTTGTTGATGAAACTTCTGTGTTGTGATTATGCCGTCTTTTCTACCTTAGACTTAAAGATGCAGATACTTTAAATAAAGGACATGGGACGGGATCAACAAGGAGGATGTAGACACTGTTGGACCAACCAGAGAAGTGCATTGCAAAAAGACCAGCTGCTTAAAAAAAAAAAATAAGGTCACTGGGATTAAAACCAAGTTTATCACAAGAAGAAAGAAGTCTGGCTATTCTTAATACACACAGGAATGCGTGTGTTCAAGATAAATCGCTATTGGATTTAGTTCATTCAGCAAAATCCTTTGACTCTCTACAAAGTTTTGTTTCTGGTTGTGACAACAGAGGTAACAGCATGTATAAAGATGTGTAGTCCAGGTGCAGGTGTGTGCCGTATGCTCAAGAATGTATTCAACCTTTAGTGCAGTAGGAGCAGGTGATAAGAAGAACGGTAATACCGTGCTTGTGTGCTGGCTCAACTTAACATAAATGTCAGCAATTGCTTTAAAAAGTCTGGAGTTCTTTTAAAGATTAGTTGATTTATTATTTTGTGTACATGTGCATCACATGTATGCCTTGGAGCAGGCATGCATGTGTATGGTACACATGTGGAGGTCAGATGACAATTGTTAGGAACCATTTTGTTCCTTCCATCATGGGATCCAGCAACCTCATTCAGGCCATCAGGCTTGCCTGGAAAACAATTTACCTGCTTAGCCACTTTTTCCCAGACCAACCTGGAGTTCTTACATCTATAGCAGCACACATGGAAACTGTACACAATTACATAAGTCCATCAATTTGAATGCATTAATCTGTAGGATATCTCTTGAGTGGCATTCTTATTAACACTTGATCTCTCTTGGTTTATGAATATCTCTGCTCAACCAACCATGCATCACTATATCTTAAGAATTTCCCTCAACTGCTTCTTTCTTCCTGATGTGGTTGTAGGAATCTCTGCAACTGTCTCCCTACTGAGAACTTGAGTCCAAGACTGTCAGGAGCCAATTTCCTCCTAAAATCATTACAGGAACCATCACCCTGGGGAGTCTGCAGAGAACCCCACACCCCTAATTGTGTTAGGAATCGTTCTATTGACAGAGCCTACCCCACACCCAAATTGGCTGTTAATGAGAGCTATCTGTTAGCGGAACCCACCCCACATTCCAAACTATCTAGAGAACTAGGTGTGTCAACTTCCTGGCCTAGGTGACGTGGCAAGAGCCCAGGCCCCTGTGCCCACCCCCCAACTCCTTACCCTATATAAGCTGTACTCCATGTCTAATAAACTGAGGCTTTGACAAGAACCCCGCTTAGCCTCCTTCCTCTTTCTTAGCCCATTTATCTTCCAGATAGTGCCTCTCCGTGACCCTGGAATAACTGAACTGCCAGGCGTGTTACTAACCCTAGACTAAGTAACCCGCCAAGGCAATCAACACAAGACTACCCTCGTCCTTTGCCCTCCCACAGGGAGCATTGCCTTCATCCTTTGTCTTCTGTCTGGGAGCAGTACCCTCATCCTTTGTCTTCTGTCTGGGAGCACTACCCTCATCCTTTGCCCCCCTTCTGGGAGCACTACCCTCATCCTTTTGCCCTCCCTCTGGGAGCACTACCCTCATCCTTTGTCTTCTCTCTGAGAGCACTTGGCCTCAGCGAACTCTTCCCCAGTCACAGTTATGCTCCAACCTCACTAAGGCAAACACTGAATTCACCTTCTTCTACATTCTTTTCCTAACTCCTGTCTTCAGTCACATATCACCAGTAGGAGACTTCCTTGTAGACCTACTACAGGGGTGCCTGCCCAGACCTTTGGGCCACATTCATAGTGATTCTGGCATGCATGCAGTCTGCAGGTTTGGATGCATCAGTAACAAGACTCTAAACATATCTAAACAGTGCACTGTCCACTATAATTTTATCCATCTTCCTCAGTTTCTCCCAGTGACATCCTTACATCTTGTTTATAAAGCTAATGACAAAATAGGTCAAAATATGCAATGACCCATGAGGTAGACTATTTGACTTGCTACTCAAGTAGCCAATAAGCTATTGTTGTCAAATTGACTCTCTCAAACAGACTTTCCTTAGTACAGTAAACAGCTGAGCTTTTGGAATTTCACTGACATCGAACACACATTCTTTGAAATCCCTGACTCTGCCTGCATTTTTCTTCAGTAGGTGGAGAGATAATATTTGAGGATTGCTGTGAAAACCTGGACATGGCCCCTACCGATCACGCTATGCAAGGGCATAGTAAATGCCAGGGAAACACATGGTCACTTCTTTCACTATTCCTGTCAGCCTCTCCTGTTCTTTTTACCTACGGTTAGTTCATCCTTCAAGACAGCTCTGGTGAGCATCTTGGCCCGTGCCTGTAATCCTAGCTCTTGCAAGGCTGAGATGGGATGGCAGAGAGTTTGAGGCCAGTCTGGGCTGCACAGGCTGCTTAAGGAAAGCCTGAGCTATAGAATGAAATTTCGTTCAAAAAGAAAAAGAAAAATATTACAGACTCCAAAAGAACAAAAAAGAAGGATGCAAGGAAGAAAGGAAGGAAAGAGGGTAGGAGAGGGGAGGGAAGGGGAGGGATGAAAAGGGAGAGGAGGGGAGGGAGAGAAAAGAAGCAAAGGAGGGAGGAAATTAGGGAGGGAAGACAGGAAGAATGAACTGTGTTGCCCCCACCGCCACCCCAGCCACCATACACAGATGCCTTCCTCTGAGCACTCTATCCTGTGCTGGAAAATTTACTTTATTCAGATACTACCTTTTCCATCACATGGATTATTTTTTATTATTTTTAATTTAACTGTAGGATTCCCATTCTCAGCACACTAGCAAGCACGCCAGTGCAGCCGTATCCAGTGCCTGTTTGTCTCTCCACAGTGACGTCCGGAGACACATCTGCATCAGATGGTACCCATGCAGGCATCTGAGTTCCTCCTCATCATAGATGACTGGATCCTGACTATGCCCGGGTTGGGAGGTCAGGAAGATGTCATGTGAGCACGCTTTGAAAGCTTTCCTGCTAACTTGAACTCCTCTTCTCTTTATCGTACGTGCTTACGGAACAGGGAGTGTGGAGACGGCATGTCTCCTCTGCACTTGGAGAGGATACGCTCTCAGAATTTAATTTAGAGTTAACCAACATGGAGTCTCCCCTACACTCGGGGAAGTTCTCAAGGTCCGGAAATAAACATTCTGGGATGCTCTGCAGGCCAGATGTGCAGGCTGTGAGATGGCATTGTGGGAGAAAAGAGAAGGAACCCAAGCCCATTAAACTTAGGGTATCCCCAGAGTGGCTTTTCTATTCCCCTGCCCCCTGCTGGGTATTTACCCATTCTCTGTTAATACTGATTAAAACAGGAAGCCAGCGGTATGCTCCAGATCAATGCTGTGACACACAGGTAGCAGCCCGCATCCAAACCCAGGTGTTTACGAATGCGTCCCTCTCTGAAGCCCAGTAATTTCTCTTTTCCTGCAGCCACCTTTTACGATCCACCTGAATTTGACCCCAAGTTTACTCATTGTGTTGTTAGCAGACTGCGTTGCCACCATGAGGGTCTGTGTCCTTCCCAAGCTGGCCATTTCGGAGGCTACAAAGTCTCTGTAGGTGACAGAAAAGCTGTTTTGCTGTGATGAGCCTGGCTCACTCAAAACATAGCGTGTTAGGTCAAGCTCTCATTGCTCTCTTCCATGCTCTGAGAAATGGCTGCCACATTTCTGGCTGGTGACTGACGGTTCATATTCACGCTGGTGCACTTTCAAATACAAAACATCCCCAGCCTGGCTTTGTTCTTTTTGAGATGTCTGTTTCCATCATCCCAAGAAAATGCAAGACTGGTGGAGGGCAGGTGTGTGGGCGTGGCCTAAACTAAGGTTCATTTCTTTTTTTTTTTCTTTTTTGAGGGGAGATCTGTTTTAATGTACAGAAAAAGTCACAGAGGCCGATCCCAAAGCTCTGACATGCTCTCTGGCGCTCTGACATTCCTTCTGAAGTCCACGGGAGTTTTACTCTCTGAAGGGCCCGGGCCATAATTGCTAAATGAAGAAATATCCAAGAAACAAAGAAATTTGAAGTTAACTCAGGAATAGGGAGAGACCTAAATGCAGGAAAAGTGATTTTGTTGTTGTTGTTGTTGTTGGGGGAAAAGAATAGGGGTTTAAACAGCACATTTATTTTGTTTTAATTCCTGGGCTGTCAGACATCGGCTCTGAAGCCTTGATTCGGAACACATGCGGGGTCCTTTGAAGTTCTGCTTGCTCTTTAAAAAAAATTTTTTTAACAATGGCAGAAAGATATAAAGAAATTAAACTGCAGCATAATCATAAAACAGAACCTCTGGCCCCTGATGTACAAATTGTGCCTTTTCCCAGGTTTTCCAGTCTTTGTTTGCAAAGTCTTATTAGGGAACATAAATTTATACTTTTATTTTTTTTTTTTGTCTGCTCAGCTTACTCTTCATCTGCTGCCTAAAAAGTCAAGAATTTTATTTTTGCGTTAGTCAACTGAAAAGAAGTTTTTTGTGTCTTTTTAAAGCAAGATGGGACTAGGAAAATTCAGAGAAATTTACTAAATGGCATCTTTTACATTTTTTATAAAATCCATAGATATATATTATATTTAGCTTTTAAAGTACCCAAATTCTCTTGGTACAAGAACAAAAATGTGAAGAATTTTGGATCAGGCCAAAGAAAATGTCGATCTGGCCTTCGTGTTCTAATGATAAAAGGTTCAGATTTCAGCCATTCTTAATGAAAATGCGCCCAGGTTTGCACACTTGAGGCACATAAACCCATGTACACTAACCCTTCCGAATGCTGCTGCCACAGTTTAGTGAAACTCCTATACCCAAGGTGCCTTTGTCTCCTTTATTCTCAATGAGCTTTTTAAAAAACCTTATTCTCCCACAGGTTAACCTTCAGTACCGCTCTAATGGCCACTTGTCCCTGTGGCTGTTAGGTTCCATTCTATAGCCGACGGGAACTGTGACGCTGAAATAACCACACACAACGCTGTTCTGATCAGGCTTCTCAGCTGGCCCTGGAGAACAGACTGCTGAACTGTTAGGAACTTGTTTGCAACAGGAATATTACAACTATCATTTAATATTAATTTCATAAGCTTTTAGTTTACAGATTATATTTTATAGGGCTTTACAAAACCCCAAACTCATCACTTCTTGATTGTATTATTCATGCTCTGGGGTTGTTTGTATTTACTGTGTCATGGGGAGGAAATTCTGACATCCCCAGTGTGCATCCATCCAAACTAATGCCAGTGACTTCCATGTTGGCAGCTGCACACTGGCTGAGTGTGGACCCGTCTGCGATGACAGAGAAGAGAGCTTACTTTTCACAGTCTTGGAGAATGGCAAGTCCAAGATGGAGATGCTGAGGTCTGCTGTGTAGATGGTCCATCACACAGGAAGAGCAAGATGCAGATGCTGAGGTCTGCTGTGTAGATGGTCCATCACACAGGAAGAGCAAGATGCGGATGCTGAGGTCTGCTGTGTAGATGGTCCATCACACAGGAAGAGCAAGATGAAGATGCTGAGGTCTGCTGTGTAGATGGTCCATCACACAGGAAGAGCAAGATGAAGATGCTGAGGTCTGCTGTGTAGATGGTCCATCACACAGGAAGAGCAAGATGAAGATGCTGAGGTCTGCTGTGTAGATGGTCCATCACACAGGAAGAGCAAGATGAAGATGCTGAGGTCTGCTGTGTAGATGGTCCATCACACAGGAAGAGCAAGGTGAAGATACTGAGGTCTGCTGTGTAGATGGTCCATCACACAGGAAGAGCAAGGTGAAGATGCTCAGGTCTACTGTGTCCATTTTCTGCTTCATGCTGCCAAATTCTCCTTACACCGTCACACAGGAAGAGCAAGGTGGCTCTTGGGGAACTAATTATATTGGGGGACTAGCTCTACTTCTGAGGGTTCTGCTGCCTGTTGTTTATCTGTGCAAGGCTAGACCTTTCAATATCTGTCATTAGGTTCCAACATGTCAATTTTGAGAGACACAAATACTCACTCCCACATCACAGGACTTCTGTTTTCTTATCACTGGAAGAGTTGCTTTTTAAATTGCTTGCCTGCACTGGTCACTTGCCAAAGTCCACCACATCCAACACACTCAGAGGAGTTTCTTTACAGTTCACAGTGATCACTTTATTTTAATAGTGTCACCTGGGCATATCAAGCAAGAACTGTATGTGAAATGTATTTTTGTTTGCCTTCCTTTTGGCAGATATTAAATAGGCATACTTGTTGACAGAGGTTTCTGTCCCACCCCAGCCATTGAGTCCCAAGAAATCACACAGAGATCTACATTAATTATGAACTGATTGGCCTAGTAGCTCAGACTTCTTATTAACTCTTCTAACTTATATTAGCCCATTATTCTTGTCTATGTTAGCCACATAGCTCAGTACCTTTTTCAGTGAGGCAGTCACATTTTGCTTCTTCTGTGGCTGGTTAAATACTGCAGAATGGGCTTTCCTCTTCCCAGAATTCTCCTGTTCTTGTCAGCCCACCTATACTTCCTGCCTGGCTACTGGCCAACCAGCGGGTTTTAAAAATACAATTGGCAGGATACAAACCCTGTCCCACAGCACACACTTAGATGCACAGACTCCTGCTTGCGTTCTTTTTGTCGGACACTAAAGAGGCACACTAGATGCAGGGACTCTTTCTCCTTCCCTACAACTGAAAACTACTCCTTTCTCAGGTGCATATTCTCCTTTACTCTCCAGCACCAGTCAACACAAGAACTTTCTGTTCACAGTGTCATCGTCATCTGTCTCATCTTCTGGGCTCTTAATTTCTCTTTTACCAGGAATAAAGTTATACTTTCAAGTCTCTGGATAGCACCCCTCTCAGCTTTAATGAAAACATACATCCTGTGTGATGTCAGCAGTCACTGGGAAAGCTAAAATAACATTCTTCTTCTGTCTGGCACAGGGTCAGCTAGCTCCATGTGGTCTGTGTGTAACAGGAACAAAATTATACCTATTATCTTCTTCCAGGGGGTTGGTGCAAACTGTGTATTTCTATGTCATTACCCTAGCATCTGAGACTGGTGACTGGAAGGGTGGTGTCAAGGATGTCGTATAGCCTTATCCGATAAGCATTAAATAATCATCGCATGGATTGCCAACCTCCTTCCATTCTACTTAGAAAATTACCTCCATCTAGAAATGAAAAACATTTTTATGCCAAGGGTTCCAATGATGTTATTTTGATATGAGTGACTCTCTTGAATACAAACAGACTTTAGACATAATAAATTAATATGTCTATCTCTGGAAAGGATGTGGAAGAGATCTAGATAAGAACTGGAGGAAGTTTGAACATGGACAACAGCCATATGTTGAAAAGATTGAATGTATACACTCTTTCCTAGTCTTTGGTCTGGTCCTTAAGATGGCTAGATTCCTATCATACTCAAAAGAGAATCACATGATTTTAAGGAGAGAAAATATTCATTTATAGGTGTCACAACTGAACAATTCTACTAAAATCTCCACTTTAGTTTTCCTTTTGTTTTGAGACAGGGTCTTACCCCAAGGACCAGACTGACCTTAAACTCTCCAAAATCCTTCTGCCCTGCAATTAGAGACCTATGGCACTCTGCCTGCCTCTACACAAGTGGTTCTCAACCTGAGGGTGGCAACTGACCCTGACTGGTGGAGGTCAACTGATCTTTTCTCATGGATCACATACGAGATATCCTGCACATCAGATATTTACATTATGATGCATAACAGTAGCAAATTGCAGTTGTGAGGTACAAACAAAATAATTTTATGATTGTAAGTTACCACAATGTGAAAAACTGTATTCAAGGGCGAAAGCACAAGAAAGGTTGAGAACCTGTGCTCTGGACAATATTCTAATAACTGAGGTTTAATATTATCTGTGGTGTAGGAGTAAGGAAATTACGAAGCATATTTCTAACATCTGCTATAGTAGTTTTTGGATGAGAAAACATAACTTACACGCATTATTATAACAATTCTACTAGGTCTGCCTGGGTTTAACACAGCCTGTGACAGGATGGCTTCCTTGCAGTAGTATTCTAGCTGTCACTAGAATCTTTACTGTTAATGTCTTACACTCTCGTTTCTCTTTGTGAGACATGCTATGAGCCATGTTCTCAATCTCCACTGTGTTGACATTTAACTCAGAGATGTGTTGCTATGGAAAAGTGACCTATGCATTGCAAGTTTTCAATTCAATGCCCTTCTCTCCCCGTCGCAGGCTAGCAGCCCCCTCTAGTTGTGATGGTCACAATCTTCTAAGACATTGTTGTCAAACAACCCCTGGCATCCACAATTTACCTGTAGCTGAGACTACCAAATAGCAATACTTTACAAGAAAATGCTAATTTGATACATAATAGCTTTTCATGCTTCCTCTGAATTGATTTAAAGATATGATACTATTTTTTCTACTTACTGTGTATTTATACTTCTCACTTATAACATTATCTCATGTGATTATCATTAAAACTCTAGGAATTTAGGATTTTATGTTCATTTTTACAGATAAAAAATCTGAGTATAAGAAAGAAAATTAGCTCCTCAAAGATTATAAGGCTATAAAGATCTAAATAGATGTAAAAGCCGATATTCAAACAACATATACAATGCAAAGTTAAGTTATGACTATTTAAAGGTACCACAAATATTGAGATTCTTATTCTGTATGTTATCTTTAAGAACATTAATCCTAGAATCTATCTAATTTATGTGGTATCAGTATTTTGCAGTAGTTCTTGTATTTTTTTTTGTTAAGAGGCAGTATAATCAGTTGTCTCTTTTTCTTTAAAACAAAATAGAATATAACAGCTAAAGTAAAGACAAACAATATGCTATTAAATATGCTATGCATATATAGTAAAATAGAGTGTGTGGTAAAACACACCTGTGCACGTGATTGTAATCAATCCCATGGACGTTTCCCTGAGCACACACCTTCCATGTTGCTGGCCATGTATGATGCGTCACATGACCAGACCCTGTGTCCTTAGATGTCAGTAGTCTACTGATACATCACTACTCTCCCAAGACTGAGAGGACCTGTAAGAGTACCAGTGCGGTTTTGATGGTCCACTGGGCTGAATTCTGGAATTATCTGGTTGCATATCACTGAGGATGGTTGGTCCACCCAAGCCTCTTCTCAAAAGCGTGTGTCATAATGGCATCATAAGTGGATTCTACTCGGTTTTTCCAGGCTGTAGGAGAACCTACCCCATTCAGTTTTCTCCATCTTTATACAAAAGGTATAAAGCGCCCTTATTCGCAACCAAGAGTGAAAGTCAGTGATGTAATAAGCACTTCCACTGTGTACTAATTTCTAATTGACAAGTAGAAAGTGGATATGTTAGGGACCGGGGATTTATTTGGCCATTCAGTACACACACCCACAATGCATGAAGTTCAGATCAGAGTTGCTGACATAAATTTGCTTTTGTTGTTGTTTTGGTAGGAAACATTTAAATTCTTCTTTGATAGCTATTTTTACATATTCATTGATCGTTGTCAGAACCATCATCATCCTAATATAACAAAATCTTTAGAAGTTGCTCCTTCCACCCAGCTGCAGCCCCCTGGTGTCCTTTACTAACGTTATCTCCCTCCTCCTTCCCACACCATCCCAGGCTCTGGAAACCATTACTCTCTTATCTACTTCTTTGAGATGAAGTCTTTAGCTCCCAAATGTAAGTGAGAACATGTGGAATTTCTCTTTCTGTGCTTCATTTGTATTTTCCATCCATATTGCTGCAAAGTACAAAATTAACTCCGTTTTCACGGTTGGGTAAATTCTACTGTGTATACATACCACATTTTCTTTATCACTTCACCAATGAAAATCTGGGGTAACACAATATTGGAATACATCATAGCATCGCAGTGTGTGCGTTCCCTTTCACTCTCTTCAAACAAACTTTCAACACTAAGGCTTACGCAGTTTGAAATCCCCATGGTTGCTTACCTAGTGACAAAGCCACTTGGTGGCTGTACTACTACTATACACTGTTCTGTTTGGCTTGGCAACCTTCTTTCAAATTACAGCCTTCTAGTAAGTTAGATGGTAGCTTCCCTCCTCCTCTGCCCTAGACCGACTGTTTTACCATGCTAAAAATTACAAAGAAAAGACACACCACTGTGTTCCACGTGGACCACAATGTGTGGGACAGGTCCCGTGGAATCCAGTTGACTTTTTATTGAAACTATGTATACACTCTCAGTGCCTCTTGTGATTTCCAAGATGCCAAGCACACATTCCAGGGTTCCTTCTTTTCTCATGGAAATGTTCTCAATATGAAGAGAAAACATCTTCCTACCACCCTACTTCCTCTCTTCTCCCAAGTCTACACACAGACTCTCTCATTTCCAGGCTGTCAATTCTCAGGCTACCTTTGCCCCAAATTAAAGCTTTTTGAACTTCAAACCTTGTGTAAGGGTGCAGCGTGTCTGTGATCACATTGGTGATGACCTCATGGTCATCGTTACCGCCTACGGCCCTTAAAATTCAATGCGTGTGTGCACAAAAGAGGGCTTAAAGCACATTTGCCAGTCAAAATGAAGAAGCTGCGTGCCAAAGACTGCTCGGGTTAGTTGCCTCTGACTGTATGTCAACCAAGGCCTGCAAATGAGACCTTAAGAAGCATCTCTGAACACTGTGGGATCTATGAAGCAACTGGTGGATGGGTCTTTCCTCTCCATTCTTCTACCTGGCATTTTTCTGGTTTGCCTCCGTTTCCCCACCGTAAGTAAATCCTACTTATAATTCAACACCCTTGGCTAACTTGACCTTGCCAGTTTGCACATTTGTAGCAAGGAGTAAAAATGCATTTTCTCACAACTTGAGCTACATTTACAAAATTATATGTCAAAGCGACTAGGGAGTCAAGAGCTACACCCGGTGGCTATCGCTAATAAGACAAACAATTCCCCATGAAAAAAAAATCACAATTTGGGATGGGGGAAAAGGAACCTGTGGCCCCAGAAGAAGGAGCAGGAGGCTGAGCAATGGGTCCAATGGCCCACACTTGGGACGCCAATGGCAGAGTACTTTACCATCAGGGCACTTCGGGTCTCATTTATTTATAATGGGAGTCTTCTCAAACTCACATTAAGTTATTAAGACTCCACATGAAGACACTTGCATGTCAGTTTCTTCATAAAAAATGAAAAAGAAGAAAAAGAAGCAACTTTCATATTACACTTTTCAAATACAGTTGGTTTTCCACAGGGTATGAATGACATTATATCCCTCTCCTGAATGGCTGTCAAGGTATCCTGAAGGGCTCCCCATTTGCTTATGTTGTGTCTAGCAACTGAGAAGCTCAGATAATCAATAAGCTGATATAATACCTTAAGGATCAATGGATTTTAGAACAAATTCCTTCCTTCTACACACTTGTAAATACATGATAACCTCTACCAGGGTGAAGACCACATCTTACGTAAGAATACTTTCTTAGGGCAGTGTACTTTCATTTGGTAGCAATGTTGGCCGTTTCTTCTTTAGAAATATCTTTGGTATGTCAAGAAAAGTAGATATTTTATAATACATTTTACTTTTATTTTATGGATATGTAAAGTAGGGAAGTTGCTGTTTTAGTAAATTTCTACTTCACCCCAAATTATAAATTATATATGCATATTTTTACATTGTATAAATTATGTATATGTGCACATTTTTATCTTGTTATTTTTAAAGCTTGTGCTTGTTCCAACTGTTGGGTGTTTGGGGGAAAAGATAGGAATTTCTCCTGCTGCAATTATGATCATTGAAACTATAGACATTCACCAGAATCTCTGATCCCAGTAGGAGCCGACGTCGGTCTGGTAATAGAGCCTTGGCCAGTTGTGTGGAGGTCATGTAGAGGCGAACAGAATATGAAGTATCTGGCTCCAGTTCCTTTTGGAACATTAAAGAGACTCCAGATTAATAAAATGGAAGGATGGAGAGGGGACGGCAAACCTGACTACAAAGATCTCTAGCCAGACAAGCCAAATGGTCCATTCTTGACTGATGGTGACTAACACGAATGGGGAAGGAGGCTGAGGAATGGAAGAGAGAATAAATGAAAGCATTTGGTTAAAAAAAGATAACTAAAAAACATGGAAATAAATATTTGGCCAAACGGATCAAAGTAAAGCAAACAAACAAACAAACAAAAGACCTATTAAGTTCATTGTGGATATGAAAACCCACTCTTCCCGTGGTCCAACCCTGGCAGCCAGTGAGATAATGACAACAAGGAATGAAGGAAGCTAAACAGAAACTCAACAGTTGTTCTCAGAGAGCGGAGGGCAGGACGTTCCAGTGTAGATCTAGTTAATGCTGCACAGAAGAACACAAAGGAAGAAGCTACGGAAGGCGAAATGGACCGAAAGTTGAAGGACAATTGCTGACTGAGGTTGCTCTAACATGTACCATTGCCGGGGCATCGTGAAAGCATTTAATTTTATTAGCATGTTTTATTTCGTGTGTGTGCGTGTATATGTCACAGTGCATGTGTGCATGTCAGAGCACTACTTGCTGGAGATGATTTTCCCCTTCTGCCGTGTGGATTCTAGAGCTTGGGTCGTTAGGCCTTACGACAAGTGCCTTTACCCACTGAGCCATCTCAACAGCTCAGCCTGGAAGTATTTTATATAATAGGGGGGGAAAAAAGCAGAGTTGTTATATATTTACAGAAATGAGGAGACTCAGAATTTGCGAAAGCAACAACTGCTTGAGTAACACCACCTAGAAAAAGGCCCATTGGGACCCGAAAGCAACTTTTCTGGCTATAAGCCTTGCTATAGCTACCATCAGGCAAGATTCATTAATCCTCAAACTTCCCCTCTCCTCATACTCTGACCTACACACCTTTTCTCTGACTGGAACATGAACATGTAAATTTTTTTGCAAAGTCCGCATGCAAGAAAACTCTGGAGTATATTTTCCCAAATTCCCCCAATAACTGGATAACAGTTTATTTGACCAGACCAACCTTTCCTGTAAGACCTGGACATTTTCTGGGCAGTTTGTTTGGTTTGACTCTTAGCAAGGCACCACCTGTGAGTCAGGGCTCCCTTCCTCCCAACAAGGGCCACACCCCTGAGACACACTCAAAGGAAGCAGAAGCCCCCCGTATCCAGGGCAGAGCCGCGTCTTAATCATCAGTAGTGTGAAATTTCCTGCTCCCAACATTTTCTGGCCCTTGGACACTAAAATTGAAACGAGCAATGTGCTTCTTCTGTCCATGCGTAGACTTGAGTGCTTGGCAAAGGCGTCGCAGTCTAGAAAACAGAAGGCAACGCTTAACTGAAGTTAGCAGATTTTTATTTATTTCTCCAGTCCACTCAATCACTGACCTGCCCGTATCAGCGTTGCAGTTGCTCGCAGGCAATTCTATTAGAAATGAAATATTGTCAGAGGGGCTTCTCAAAAAGTGCTTCGTCTTCATTGTATTGAGAATTCCATTCCAAATGAAATCTTTGGGGAAATCTTTTTACTGACATACTTTTCCTTCATAGTTTTCTCTCAAACGCAGGGAGGTTTTTCTGCCAAAACCTCATTTCTCTCTTTCTTCTTGGCTAAAGGCAGACTTCATTCCTCCCCGCCCCTTGGTGGAGCTCACCACGAAGACTCTCAGAAGAACAAGGGAGAGGGGCTTTGCCCTAATCCACATCCCAGTGAGCTGTCCTGGGAGGAGGAAGGGCCATGGCTTCCCGACCATTCCATTGAACTGTTCTCAAAGCCCTTATTGAGTTTAGAGCCTTGAGAGATGGTGGCATCAGTCTCTCCCCACCAGGCCCTCATTCCACTTTTTAGCCAGCCTCCAGAAACACAGTTGGGAATGCAGAGGATCCTACCAGATTAGTTCCAGAGGCCCGGCCCTCTGGGACTTTCACCTTGAGAGTCTCTTTATTGCAAAGCAGGACGCTGCTGAAGCTGATGTCTCCACACAAACCAGAGCAATGTCATGTGCAACATTTCTTCTGTCACCTCATATGGTTATTGAAAGAGCAGAGAGAAGTAGAGCAGGTGAGATCAGACAAAGCGTGATGAAACTGAATCTGGCGCAAAATAACATGGCCACCCTCTGTGCGTCCACCCCCTCCCCCAACCAGAAGAGAAAGGAAAGTCACTAGCTAAATGCCGGGAAGAAAGTTATATATGCAGATCTGAACATTAGCATTAAACTCAAAATACTCGCTTGATATTTGGAGCCTCGTTTTTATGATTATTATGAAAGCAATCTTCTCGAAGATGCACAGAAACAGCTAACATAAACCAAGCTGGGGAACATGCAGTGTATCCTCGGTCCCACGTTCATATGCGGACACAGCAAACGAAGAGGACCCTGATAGTCAAGAGCTTCATTTGCTCATTTTCCTTGATTGTAGACACTAATCTGTTGGGGGGGGGGGGTGTACCTACAAGCTGACAACAGCCTCATGAGAAACGAACCGTTGTAAAGATTTCTACCACATTGCATGTTCCATAGCTAGGTCGGTATCAGGCCTTGCTTTTCCTTCTCCTAAAGCCAGTAACGCATACAAATAGCAGGGCTTTGGGAAAAGAGCGCTTTTATTTTTTAACTTTGGGGATATTTTATTTCTGTCCCAGCAGAGAACAGAATATATTGTTCACAGGCTCTCAGAGGGAGACACGTCCACACTACGTACACATGTGTGCACGGGGGCACTGGGAATTAAACATTTGTGGAGGATCTCTGCCGGTTTTTATTAGAAGATCATGATTAATGTCACAGAACTTAGGCAATCTTTGAAAAGAAGTCAAAATGTGCCACAAAAATTCACTTGATTGTGCCAGTGGGAATATTTCCTAACATAGTCCTGAACTTCAAAAACAGCGCAAGCATGTGAACCCAGCGAGGGCGGGCCCAGCGCGTTCTTCCCAAGTACATTTAATTTATTCAACAGAAAAATGTTGGGAAAGTTGTGGCTCTCATTAGCATGAGAAAGGAGCATCAGGAGGTGTCTACCCACTGGCCATCCCTAAGCTGATTTTCCCAGCCAGGGTGGTATTCCTGCTCCCTATGGCTTCATGTCACTGGTCTGCAACTCAGATGGAAACTTGAAGATGTTATCTCCTGGCTGCTCAGATAAACAGCCCATTATGGCTTTATGGTGGGCCATTGTGAACCCTCAGAGGATTAGGAGACATAGGCTGGAGTTTGTGGCTCCCTGCTGGACTATCAAGGGGGTCCTGGAATCCTGTCCAGACAATGTCTCTAAGCAAACACCTCTCTCATAATGGTATTCTCACCCCGCCTTCTTGGCCATGGACTTCAAACACTGAGGGCCAGAAAGGCAATACCCTTTAATATAACAGAGCCAACCAAGTGGGGACAGACAGGGCAAAGGTAAGGCGTCTCGAGGTTGGCATTTGTGTGTTTAGCCACATGGGGTGATTGGGGCCATCTGTTCCTTAGTTAGCTAATGTCCTTCCATTCCCCCACCGTCTCAGGATCAAGAACACTCCACGCTGACTGGAGTAAGCTTTCCTAATCAGAGTGGTGCATATTTGTTAGTTTACTTCTGATCTCTAAATAAAGAATATGTAGGCAATTGTGTATGGTATAAATAGTGTGTGTGAGAAAGAGAGCGGGGGGGGGGCGGGGGGAGTTGGGAAATTGGGTCTGAACTTGAAAGCAAGATGCTCAAAACAAAACTCAACTGTAATCTCCTGCTTCTTTATAACCTTTCGTACAGGAGAAACCCCTCTGGAGAACTGTGCAGACAGAAAGCTTTATTTTTTGAGTAGTTTACTTTGTAGAGTCATATACAAAAGAATGCCTTTCTCTTGTTTTCAGGCAGTTGTGTGTGTATTGCATACTCTTTCAAGGAAGATCTCACTTCAAAGAGTATATACTCTCAAAATCTGAAGTTTGGAAATATGAACTAGAAGCTTGATTCTTTTTTTGTCAACATTTTCTGTTAACAGAGTGCACCTCCCTTTTAGGGGAAGAGTAGGCGACTCTCAGAGGAATTGGTGCTGATAGGAGCTAGAACGCTAGGGGGTTCACTCAGTGGAACCCACAGCTCTTTGCTTCGGTTCAATCAAGGCTCCACACAGGAAGGGCCCTCTATTGATGGGACATCCAATTAGCATTTTGACTGGGAGGGGGAAAATCTCTATCTCATCCAAAAGTTATGTTTTCAATCAGTGAAAGCTTAGCAAATATATTCTGAGATTAAAACATGCTTTTTCATTAATAACCGTTTACTTTGTGGGGATTCCAAACCCAAAGCCATACTTTGGAAGCTTTCCCCACAAAATAACACAGCCATCTTCATATTCCTTGGCATCGTGATCTTTTATTAAATTAAAATTAATTTTACCAGTTTATAAAGACCAAAATTATACATAGTAGCGGGGAGCCATGTGATGTTTAAACACATGCATACATTATACAATGTTGATATTAGGTCAACTCTCTCTCCTCAGACAAACACTGAAACATTTCAAAATCCTTTCATCTAAGTCTGAACTGCACAACTCATGGCCGTTGCCTATAGTCTCCCTACTGTGCGTGAGCCTGGTAGACCTCCTGCACCATCTACCTCTAACTGCATAGCTCATGATGTTGCCTGTAGTCTCCCTACTGTGCGTGAGCCCTTCTTCACCATCTACCTGTAACTGCATAGCTCATGATGTTGCCTGTAGTCTCCCTACTGTGCGTGAGCCTGGTAGACCTTCTTCACCATCTACCTGTAACTGCATAGCTCATGATGTTGCCTGTAGTCTCCCTACTGTGCGTGAGCCTGGTAGACCTTCTTCACCATCTACCTGTAACTGCATAGCTCATGATGTTGCCTGTAGTCTCCCTACTGTGAGCGAGCCTGGTAGACCTTCTTCACCATCTACCTGTAACTGCATAGCTCATGATGTTGCCTGTAGTCTCCCTACTGTGCGTGAGCCCTTCTTCACCATTTACCTGGAACTGCACAGCTCATGATGTTACCTGTAGTCTCCCTACTGTGAGCGAGCCTGGTAGACCTTCTTCACCATCTACCTGTAACTTGCTCCCATTACTTGGCTTTTCTCTGTTCCCACACCGCTCCTGTTCACACCAGCCTCTGGCCCCCTGAATTCTACCCTTAACTTTGCAAGTGCGAGTGTTGAGACTCAATGTGGGAATGAAGTCACGTAGTAGCTGTCTTCCGTGCCCAGTTTACTTCACTTAACAAGATCCGCACGTCTACCTTTCTCTCTTTTATCTTGAAGGTGTGAATTGTGATGTACAATGTATGATGTGCCGTCATTGACAGGGCATGGATGGGTTGGCACGTAGGAACAGACTCACATGTGTGTCTACACACACAGAGGCACACAACTACTCTACAGTGAGAATCTGTCTTTCTCAACACTTCTTATGATAGTTCAATCTGTTTTCTTGTCAAGAAGCTTCCTCAAACACTGCACAGTTCACTTACTTTTTCCACTGAAAATACGATGCACCTGCAGACTCCGTCTGTTGCTTTGACAAAGCGCCACTTCTTTTTAAAGTTCTACTCAAGCAGCCTTGTTGGTGATGTCTTCCCCAAGCAAGAAAACTGTCATGTTTTTATACATGCTTCCATTGAACTATTATAAGCATTTTGCATCTATAGTGTTACAGTTGGTCCATGTCTCTGTAAATAGGTTATAAGCTTTTCATGTACTCAAGAACCAACAAACACTTAAGTGAAACTAAGAACTAGTCTCACTGATGAATGTCTAAAGCAGCACACTGTAAGGACATCAGCTGTGCTGGGATGCGTGTTCCAGAGGAATAGGTCCCTCACAAGCATGCATGGGGCAAGCTTTACTAGTTCCTGTACACGCGCGAGTGTCTGTGTTTCTGGAAGGATGGATTAGGCAAAAGGAGTAACTCAAAAGAGCACAGGTGGGCATGGGCTTTTGAACTCATTCCATGGTGCACGTGCCTTTGTGTACAGACCCTTTGCTGCAATCAACTAAACAATCTTTTAAACCCCCAGAATTTAGCGAGTCATGTGGATAAGGAAAATACAACACTTGTTTTTTAAAATCAGTTTTAGCATTTAATTATACCCATTGAACACAGGTAGCAACTAGCAGATAAAAATTGAAACGAGACTAATTCTAAAACTACGGAGAATGATAACCTACCATTCACCCCATCACCCTGCCCAGTCAGGCAGCTTAACCAGACCCCTTTCTAACACAGCAGGGTCCCACTCAATTTGATTTCAAATTTGGTTATTTCATATTCTACAAATGAAGGAGGCAGGAGACAATGAAAGACTAGCAGCTATATAGTGTGGTCTTTGAACAGTTTGTTGGTGAGGTACACGTAGGTGTTAGGGATTGTGTTAGGAACACATTCTCATCCAGCTATACTCTGATATGAAAGGATTGTGTTAGGAACACATTCTCATCCAGCTATACTCTGATATGAAAGGATTGTGTTAGGAACTCATTCTCATCCAGCTATACTCTGATATGAAAGGATGGATGAGGTCCTAGCACAGCATACGCTCCCTCTGATCGTCAAATATCATGCCGTGAGTCATCACTGGAGAGGCATTCTTGCCTTTCACCCAGAGACAGCCGAGTTTCTCCTTATTTCAGCATGTACGTGACATGGTTTCACATTTGTTGATCATACTACTGCAAACAAATATGCAGGGAGCCCCACTAAACCAGTTTCAGAACTATTTAGTCTGGCGATGTTTTCCCACAATGGATTTTAACGGAAAATGTTAGTAGAAACTGATTTAGAAAATACAAAATGGTTAAAGGTCATGATTTTGAATTTGGTGAATTTAAAATTTTAAAGCTGATGAGCATCTGCGTGTTGAACTGAATGAACGAATGTTGCTAAATCTTTAGACTGTTACTGTCTCTAGAGATAGCTCAAAACCCCTTCCTTTTTTCTTCTTTTGTCTTGGGAACTGAGGATGAATTTTCAGCATTGGACAGATGAAAGTTTAACTCTTCTCTTTATTTTTCTATTGGTGTCCTTTGTAGTAAAGGTCTCAGTAACAGAACTTGCAGTCTTACAGAGCTGGGCCGAACCCATGCCCTCATTTCTCCTACAAGCCCCAGGTCCTCAGGAGTGGTATGTGACCCGTGCTCACCATCGCTGACAGAATGGTTTTTTATATAAATCTTTACAAAGATTTTTATACCTAAAAACAAAATCTTCAGACACACTGGGAAGTGATTCATCTGGCACAGGAGTTTATTGTACTTTGTCTGATTCATGAGGGAGACAAAAGACCAGTTGAAGAATTAAAAGAAAAACACAGAGGGCGTCTGGGCAGTTTTAGCAGCCCAAGTGAAACACAACACCAAACAGGATGTCTCCATTCCCTTTGAACTTGAGGCTTCCCATAGACCAATGCTACTGATTCTCCGGTTAGTTATGTGGTGCCCGACATCCAGGGCACTTAGCGAAGATAAGCTCCTACCTTGTGCTTTTAAGGGTGATGGGGAATGAATTCTGCCTGACCCCACTGAGTGCTTTATCAAAGTCACTGTAAACCTCAGGAAATAGACACATTTTGCTTGGGTCTCAAAGTCGTTTTTTGTTTGTTTGTTTCTGATTTTTCCCCCCTATGATTGAACGGCAATAAATATTCACCTCAGAAAACAGAGATTTTAACACATACGTCAAGACTAATTGGGACTTTAGGAATTGTGTTACAAATGCATTCTTAAATAGGAGTTACAAATACACCCCATTTGTTCGTTGACTCTGAAAAACAATTATATGTGAAATAAACAAATTTAAGCACCAAAACTAATATTTTTCATATATTTTATTATCATAAGTAATGGAATTTACTACATATAAAGATACAAAGTATTGTCTTTGAGTTCTTCCTTTTGCATGAGTCAAGGCTTTATTTGCTCATACCAGAGATTTCTTTGATTTTTCAAGTGGCCAGATGGAATACTATCTCTCCCTGTTCAGCCTTGCAGGGGAAAGAAGCCCAAGAGTTTATGCTGGAGTAGAGGGGATGTGCTGTCCTGTTGGTTTCTGATAACAAATTTGAATGTCAATCAGTTGTATCTTTGCTAGCAATAATTGAAACTCTTCCTTATTGTCAAGCTAACAACCTTCTCTCCTCATGGCTGCCTCCTACCTTTTTAGCTTCGACTCCACTGGAATAGCGTGATAATCCCCACACCCACAACCCACAGATCCCGCCAACCTTTTGTGTCTCGGATCCTCATTTCCTCCCTCCCTTAGTCAAGTTAAAACTCTTGCTCCCTCACATAACTGGTTCCTTCCTCTTTTGTGCTTTCTCATTTCTGCTTGGATCCAATTATCTAATAGGCATCTAACTCCTTTGCTGAATATGTCCGTGGCAATTAGATTACTCTTCTGACTTTGGACTGTTAGGTGATGTCCATGAAATTTACATCGACCTTTAAAATTGTTCCAAGACGTTTTTCTCTGGTAAAGTCCCATCTTCAAACCCCTGAATAATTATGACTATTTTCTATTTTCAAAAATTCAAAATGTCTCCCTACTTTAATTCACAATGATTACTTTCTTATTTACTGAGGGAAAACCTAGTCAGAAACACACTCCATCCATTGCCAACCATTGTGTGCGCCACAGAGAGGCTGCCATCTGGACGGAGCACTCTGCATTCCCCACTGTTAGTACAGAGAAGTCTCCCATATACCCCGGCCAGATTTTCCACCTGTAAGAGTAGCTCCTGCTACCCTCGTACACCCGAGGACAGTTCTGCAGCCATTTTCTTCTGCACTCTCGGCTGCGTTAATGTTCCCTCTGTAGCAGGTCGCTGCAAGCATTCTGCAGATGTGTTGCTAGTTAACTAATATCACCTTTGAAAGCAATCATCAGATCACTCGACTACCTCTGTTCATTGCTCCATGAGTCTGATCCCTCTAGAGCAAAATTCCTCAGAACAATCCAATTGCGCAGCCTACTGTTCTGTTTTACAATGATTTCCCGGAACTAGGCTTTCCTCACCAAACAGCTTTCTCTCGTGGTCAGCGGTGGCTCTCCTGTTAGGAAGTTTAGTGGTCAATTCTCATCATACCAGATCCATCAACAAGTCTTGACAGAACTCCTTCGCATTATACCTGCTTCCGCTGGGTGGCAGGGGGGTGCAGAGTGCAGGCGGGGTCGTGAGCCTCAGTCCTCCATGTGGGCTCCTCCTCTGAGCCCTGTTCTGTTAATGCAGGCCTTCCTCAGCCCCCACCTCAAGTCTTCTTAACCAGCACTTGTCCCCTAGTGATCTCAGCAGGGCTTTTAAGTTTAAGCTTTTGGCTTAATGCCTATCCTGAACTCAAATGCATCCAGTTGTCCTCTTGACATAGCTACTTGGATATCTGAGGAACATCTCAGGTCTGACATTTTCAAAGATCAAGGCCTGATTGTGAGATTCAGTCTGATTCCACACCTTTTCCTGATTCAGTCATCAGCAGCTCCTTCCTGTGCAGAAAGAACATGGGCCCTCCCCTGAAGTCAGCGTTTATTTTATCCAACCTTGATCCAACCTCATCCTAGATCCCGCTATGCCAACGCCGCCTACAAAACTATACATGTTGTGGGCCTGAAGGGAGAGGGCATCGGTCTGCTGTTCACAGTGTGCAGCACCCCCCCCCCCCCCCCGCGCTTTCCGTCGCCACTATCACCAGCAGTGAGAAAAGGCACAGATACAGAGGCAGAGGCAGGGGGATGGCAGCCTGTGACTCTGTTGTCACTACCCCGGTCACATAGGTAACAAAGGACAGTTTGGTTGTTGATTCCATCTTTTTACCTACTTGAAACTCTGTGTTGGCATTTAACACTCAACTTCAGGAAAAAAAAAACACACGGGGGCGGGGTGTCAGATAGGAGCAACAGCTGTGGTCTGGGAACGGGAGAATAGTGGTAATATTTAAAATCAACAACAACAATCTGACATGAACAGGCTTGCTAACCTCAATCATCTGATGAGCCCTACTCAGGTAAAGGGAAGATATGGATAGCGGGGGAGCCGCTGCAGACTGGCATCCCTGTTTGTCCATGAAGAGGAAAGTTCTTCAACAAGCCTGGGTAGACCTTCATAGCCCTGCAGGGATAGCTCAGAATCTGGTGAGCCTTCCTGGGTGTTCTAAACCTTCTGAATCAACACCCTGCCCCCGGAAATGTGGGTTAAGCTGATGACCTCACATGGTAAGTAAGCACTTGACCACTGAGGCACCTCCATTCTTCTTGTTACTCTTTTAAAGTTTGAAAACAGCCTCTCTGTTGCTGACGTGTAACTCACTGGGTGGCGCAAGCAGCGCTGGGATTTGTAGTCCTTGTGTCTCAGCCTCCAGGGTCACTATTTATTTTATAGGCCTGCACCAGGAAGCCTGGTGTGGATGTCTGTCTGTACCGTCTTTCTGTCCCCATGGTGTTTGTCCTCTGTCAGCCTTTAATAAGTCTCTGTGGGAGAGAAGATGCTAGGACCAAACCGGTGATCGGGGACCAAGTTACCTCTGTGTGGTTTTGTAAGTCTCTGTGGGAGAGAAGACTCTAGGGCCAAACTGGCAATCAGGGGCCAAGTTACCTCTGTGTGGTTTTGTAAGTCTCTGTGGGAGAGAAGATGCTAGGGCCAAACCGGTGATCGGGGACCAAGTTACCTCTGTGTGGTTTTGTAAGTCTCTGTGGGAGAGAAGATGCTAGGGCCAAACTGGCAATCAGGGGCCAAGTTACCTCTGTGTGGTTTTGCAAGAGAGGCCTAGGTTCTTCAAGGGGGGAGGGGAGAAATTTATGCTTTCTATATACAAGATGTCACTCTGGGACAGAAGGAATATCAGTGTAAATATGAGAGAGAGAGAGAGAGAGAGAGAGAGAGAGAGAGAGAGAGAGAGAGAGAGAGCGAGCGCTGCCTCTCCCTGTCAGTAAGGCCTATTTGTCATATTAGCATAAATAGAAGATACATTCCACCTGGAGATCCCAGCTGCTCACACCTTGACTGTCTCTTATTATTTTTATACTTTTGTTTCCTTAGTAAAACTGTTTATCTGATGACCTTGTTAGAAATAATAAATAGGAGTGAGTTGAGTTTACTCCAGATTATAAGCATTTATTATCAGTTCTTGTGTCTCCTGTTACTCTAGAGAGGGAATTTTGCAATGCTGTATTAACGGACCAAACATTTCTTTCCATCTGAAGACGAGCAGATAGGTTCTCAGAGGGGTAGATCCTTAGTGTCTGAAGAAAACACAAGAGAACTATCTGCTAGTTCTTAGTCCTCAGCGCCATAGGGCAAGCTCTCCTGACTTCCTTTATTTTTTATTTCTTCTTGTTTTCTGAGACTGTGGTCTATTGTGTATCCCTGGATTATCTGAACTGGCTTTGTCCTGTGGGCAGGCTGGCCTTGAACTTGCTGTGATTTGCCTCTCCTTCCCTTCCCTAGGCTTAGAGGCAAGCTGTGGGACAGTGGGGCACTCCTTCCCTCTGGATGCCTCCCACACTTCCTGGGACTAAAATGGATCGTTTAACCTAGGAGGTTTGAGGTACAGTCATAGATTTGGTTGCAATCCCACAGACCCCAGACGCAGGGCTCCCACCTCTCAGCACCCAAACACGCGCCCGTCTCACGTTATCTCTAGGGCCAGGCTAGACAAACTGATGCGGCCAGTGGAGTTTTCCACTTCCAGGGGATAAATGTTCTAGACATTTGGGGATCGATTCTGTTGGCCTGAAAAGTTGGTTGAAATTGCCTTTGTCCTTGCCAAATACCTGAACGCACCCCTGGAGGCAATGACAGCGGGAGCTGGACCAGAATGCACTGGGAAGGAGAGAAGCCAGACTCTCTAGCATCCTTAGGCTATGACTTTGGCCTGGTACTGACTCTCTGTGAAGTCTGGTACTCGGTGATTTACTCAAGGGCCGCGGTGGTGTCTTTCCCTAATTGCTGAGCTCATTTTGCACCCTGGTGCCAAATAGTCCCCCAGAGACTACTGAGTAAAACAACAGGCAGAGTTCCAGTGACCATCCAGACCCTTAATGAGATGCAGCTTTTAAAAGCAGCCGACCTTCCTGGAATGGCCCCAAGTAGTCGGACACTCCCGTTTTCTTCAGGCACTTCGTAGGCCTGTCAGTAACTCAAACTAGCTTTGTTCAATAAAAGATCCCTTCAGCTGGTTACTTTGGCAATGCCGTGGTTTTAGGGACCCTTCTGTGTGCCTTCTTTAGGGGATACCATTGTACAGACAGTGCTGTGGGGGAATGTTTCAGACCAAAAATAACACCCGAGAAAGCTGCTTACCGTCGACCCAGCAAAGGGCAAACAAGTGAACAGAGCTGGCGACCTGCTTTGAACCTGAGATAAGACACTTGAAAGGGACCACTGGAGGTTACAGGGCACACCAATGCTCTAGAAAGGCAGATCAGAGAGACTCACCGAAATCCACAGTTCAGAGTTGGGAGGAGGCGGGCTAACTACAGTAAATCCTGCCTGGGCTACCCGGACCTGACTGAGCTGCAGGCTGCTTGGTCTTTGCCTGTCTGTCACTGCCTCGGTCTGTCTCTCTCTCCTCAACCTTCACTTGCATCACAGTTCTACCAGAGAAACGCACGTCTGTATGTACGCACATACACATAAAACATCCTTGGAAGACTCCAGTGAATGCCTTACCTTTTAGTTTCAGAAAGCCGCTTGGGAAAAAGCCATGAATTATGTTACCGTAGGATACTCCTGGTCTCAGCAGCAAGCTTCCTTTCTTTGATTCCTTGTTTTTCTCTCCAGCAGTATCAAGATGCTTGTCTCCCCTATATGGAAACCTTTGACGTGTTTGTAGCCGTGTTAACCCATCGAAGACGTCTGTTGTATGCAGGGGCTATCACTAGCCTGCACTGCTTGCATGTGCCTGTCCAGTTAGACTGATTCTCTCTTAGGCAAATTTCTGAGAGAGCCATGCCATGGCCAGACAAAGGCATCAGAATGTTGCAAAAAAAGTCATTTGGGCTTCGGTCAACAGTTGTTAAATATTTCTGATTCTGACTATAAGTTATTTTGAAGCGCATTTAACAACCCGATAGCTGGGCTGGGCTAAGTTGCTCAGGGGTAGGACACTTGCTCCGGATGTCAAGTCACTGGCTTCTAACTGTAGCATTCTAACATAGACAAGCAGGTTGGTTTCAGGACACAAATGTGTTTCGCATGATCCACATGTCTATAACACAGCTGGTAACGTGACTGAGGGAGTAAGGGCTGCAAGGTTGAGTCCCATTGGCCTACATAGTGAGTGCAAGGCCAGCTGGACCAGCTTAGCAAGTCTGTCTCTCAAAACAATGTCTCCTGTTAAAGTCTAAGACTAGAGTTGCTTGATAGAGCACTTGCTTAGCTTCTGAAACACTGTGTTCTCTTCCCAGCACAGTGAAAGCAAACCAAAACCAAACACACAGGCTTAGACTTAGATGACCAGCACAGGAGAGCGGTTTGATGGCCAGCCTTGGGCTTGTTACAGTCCAGATCCAAGCACACTCTGGAGGCAGATAAAGATGCTGAGACTGCCTAACACTGGCTAATGTTTGTGGAGTGTTTGCTAAAGGGCTCGGCTCCAGAGGATGCATTCAATGGGATGTCTTAGCTAATCTCCACAAATCTATGCAGTAGACAGTTTTATTTGTATGTGAGAAAATGCAAGTGATTAAGGCTCACTAAAAGGCAAAGCCCTTTGTGTAAGCTCACACAATTGGAAAGACATCAGAAACAAGTCTTAGGAAATGACCCAGTGGAGCCAAGGAGCCTGCTCTAAGAAATTAGTTTAAGGCCAACCTGGGCTACATGGGGAATTCTAGACCAGCCAGAGCTACGTAGTGAGACCTTGTTGAAGAAAATAATTAACCAATGTATCTCAGCCTAAGAGAAACTCAGGAGAAAGGGCTCTAGATTGGAGCAGCCTGCTCTTCTGTGATGCAGCAAACCTCACCAGCCTGGAGTCTCCTGAAGGGAGAGCAGAAGAGACAGCCTGGGCGGGGGGGGGGGGGCCCATGTTGTAAGAGATGTGAGGCAAGTTGTTGCAGAAAAAGAATATGAACCTGTGTGTGGAAAGGCGTGCTCAGTCATGGGTAGTCAGTGGACAATAACTCAGCTTTGAAAATAAGTATTTTGTCCTCTGGAGTTTTTAACCAAAGCAGAGGAAAGTGTAGCCATCGAAGACCATATGTACAGATTATACCATTAAATATATCAAAATGGAAGCTTTATAATAAAACAAACATTACAGATTTCATGATTCTTATCCTAAATCTTCCGTTCAGCTTCAATTATTAAAACTATAGGTACTTTCACAAGCATAAGGATACCTTTATGCCAAGAAATTTCACACATTGGGAAGTGATAGTGAGGGAAATAAGAACCTATATCCTGGTTGAACGCACACAGCTTCTGGGATGATCTAGGAATAAAGTCCTTTGCAAGGGTGAACTGGAGAGACCAAATAAGCGACTGTAACCTTTTCCCTCTGAGTTTTTTATTTTTCTTCTGTATATCTGACTTTCCTTCTTACTGTGTGGCTGGCTGGGTGGCTGGCCCCTGATGCCTCCTCTCCTTGTTTTCTTGTTCCTCCTTCTCTCTCCTTCCAGATTTTTCCTTCTATTTATACTCTCTGCCTGCTAGACCCTCCTAACCTTGCTCCTGCCTTGCTATTGGCCGTTCATCTTTTTATTTGGACCATCAGGCATTTTAGACAAGCACAGCAATACAGCTTTACAGAGTTAAACAAATGAAGCGTAAACAAAAGTCACACACCTGAAAATAATTTTCCCCAGCAGGTCATGGATTGAAGACTTAGTTTCCAATAGAGTCTTGGGGGGGGGGGGGAGTTTGGGGAAATGACTAGGTCAGAGAAAGCAATGACTTCAGCAATTAATTAAGGCATTAGTGCACTCCTACCTGAGTGGACTATTGGGCATACAGAGGATGAAGCTGACTGGACAAAGTGGAGCACTGGGTTCAGCTTGGGGGATATCTTTCCCCTGGCCCCTTTCTCTTGGTCTCTCACTGAAGGCAGGATGCAAGCAAGCATCTTTGCCCAGCTGTACCTCCATGACATGATGCTTCTCCCTGCAGCAATGCAGCACATAAATATGGGCTGAAATCTATGAAGCACCTCGCCTTGGGTCTTTGCCGCAGTGATGGAGAGAGACTAGTAATGGAGTCAATGACTACAGACATAAATCATCAAAATGAAGGGCTACAGCCGTTTCCTACGGACCTTTCGAGAAAAGGAAGAACAAATTTTGTCTGAGCTAGTACAAACTCACAGTAAAACACATATTGATAAATTCCCTGATAATATTACTACTTTGGATTTTCTTCAAAATTGAATCAATAAGACTTTGAAAAGGAAGTATAGAATTAAAATCTAAGCTATAGTTTAGCATGGCTTTCAGCTGGGATTCAAAAAATATTTTTGCTGTGTAGTACTCCATTGCATAAATGCACCACATTTTCCTTATCCATTCTTTGGTCGAGGGGCATTTATGTTGTTTCCAGGTTCTGGTTATGACAAACAGTGCTGCTATGAACATAGCTGAGCACATGTCTTTGTGGCACAATTGAGTATCCTTTGGATATATACCCAAAAGTGGTAATACTGGGTCTTGAGGAAGGTTGTTTCCTAATTTTCTGAGAAATCGCCACACTGACATCCAAAGGGACTGTACCAGCTTACATTCCCACAAGCAATGCAGAAGTGTTCCCTTTCCCCCGTAACCTCTCCAGCATAAGTTTTCATCAGTGCTTTTGATCTTTGCCTTTCTTACGGGTATAATATGGAATTTCAGAGTTGGTTTGATTTGCATTTCTCTGATGACTAAGTTGAGATTCCTCTGTTTAGGTCTGCACTGCATTTTTCTATTAGATTCTGTGTTCTTTTGATGACTAATTTCTTGAGTTTTTTGTATATTTTGGAGATCAGACCACTGTCTGATGTGGTGTTAGTGAAGATCTTTTTCCATTCTGTAGACTGTCATTTTGTCTTGTTGATTGTGTCCTTTGCTTTACAGAAGCTTTTCAGTTTCAGGAGGTTCCATTTATTAATTATTTCTCTCAGTGTCTGTGCTGCTGGGGCCATATTCAGGAAGTGGTCTCCTGTGCCAATACATTCAAGTGTACTTCCCACTTTCTCTTCTATAAGGTTCAGTGTGCCTGGCTTTATGTTGAGGTCTTTGATCCATTTGGATTTGAGTTTTCTGCATGGTGATAGATATGGGTCTATTTTCATTCTTCTACATGTTGATATCCAGTTATGCCAGCACCATTTGTTAAATATGCTTTCTTTTTTCCATTTGATATTTTTTCTTCTTTGTCAAACATCAGGTGTTGGAAGGAGTGAGGATTAATATCCGGGTCTTCTATTTGGTTCCATTGGCCCTCCTGTCTGTTCTTATGCCAATACCAGGCTGTTTTCAGTACTGTAGCTCTGTAGTAGAGTTTGAAGTCAGGGATTGTGATACCTCCAGAAGTTCTTTTATTGTACAGGATTGCTTTGGCTCTCCTGAGTTTTTTGTTTTTCCATATGAAGTTGAGTACTGTTCTTTCAAGATTCTGTGAAGAATTTTGCTAGGATTTTGATGGGCATTGCATTGAATCTGTAGATTGCTTTTGGTCAAGATTACTATTGTACCTAATCATAAAAACAAGTTTAGGCAGTACAGACAGACAGCTGTTGAACACAGGCCCTTGCACAAACACTCCGTGATTCCTAGGAGGCAATTTAGCGGTGACCACACTATCAAGATGAAATGAGTCTTCCTGCTTTAGTCATGAAATGGTCTGTAAGAATTTGTGGTCATCTGAGAGCCCAGAGGCATTGACTTTGGGATTATTTTCTTCATTTCTTTTTTTGGATAGCTTATTGTTTATTTATAGATGTATTATGAATTTTTTTTGATAACTGGAAACTATAATTGCACTGTCCTTATTTATTGGTCCAGTTTTTTCCCACATTCCTTAGGATTTTATACACACAGAATTTCATCTTCTGCAAACAGAGAATTTATGGGTTTCCTTTCTCATACTGATGGCTTTGGTTTCTTTTTCCTGTATTACTGTCCTGATTAGTCCTTCCAGTCCTGGCTTGAACAGAACTGTCAAATGTGACATCCTCAACATTTTTTTCCTGTCTTAAAGGGAAGGCTTTCCGCTTTTCACCATTGTATATGATCTTACCTAAGTTGTTGAGGATTTTTTTATCCATAAAAGAAATGCATTTTTGGCATCTAGTGAGGTGATCGTATGATTTTATCCTCTACTCTGCTAGCATGGGATGTCACATTTATTTATTCAACTGTACTGAACTACTTACGCATCTGCAGATAAATCCCACTTCACCATGGTGAAACTTCTTCTTACTATGTTATTGACTTGAACCCCAAATGTTTGACTCGGGCTTTTTTTCTTCCTGTTTCTTGACTGTGTTTAGACAGTTCAGTTGCTAAAAATGCATAACAGTAAAGAATTTGTTCTGTATCATATTAAAATGTCGAGAGTAGATTTCCTTTCTCAATACAGCAAAACAAAACACAAAGTGTTTAAGTAGGCTAGGACTAATGCATCCTTACCATGAAGAAATACTTGTTTATTTTCTTTTAAAGGCACAATATCTGTCCAATTGCCTCTGAACTATTTACAAAGCAGTCATAGACACAGATAAGGAAATATGAGATGCAGGCACTTCTCTTATTAAGCTGACTTTTGTTTTGTTTAATTGCATTTCTTTGACACAGTGTCTCATGTATCCAAGTCTGCTCGCTAACTCAGCATGTAACCCGGATGATCCTGCACTTCTGACCCTCTTTCCTCCATGTCTGAGAGCCAGGTTCATAATTATGTACTTCCACACTGCATTTATGTTACTAAGGATTGAACCCTGGGTCTTGTGCATGTTAGGGAAGTCCTCTAGTAAATGAGCTGCATTTTGCAACCACAGTGATCTGCAGTTGAACCAGTAATCAGCTACTATGTATGCAGATACTATGTATCCAGAACTTTGATGGCTTTCCTGGACTTCTCACCATTTTTCAAGTTGTTTATAGGAATTTACACCGTCTAGGAGGAAACTATAGTATCTGTCTAGTGTATCTGGTCTTTCTAGAGAGTAATTACATGCCAAGATTTAGTTTAACTTTATCTTTAGAATGTTTGAGGTGATTAACAACTGTAGTATTTATTCTTTTGAGATGATTTTGCTCTAGATCCTCACTAAATTGTTTTCCTAGTTAAGAAATAACTTATCTGGACCTAGTAGAATATGCTTATAATGCTGGCTCATGAAGGAGAGTCACATATTTCAGTCCAGTATCACACAAAGAGATCTGATCACATACACCACACTACACACACACACACACACACACACACACACACACACACACACGGCTCCTCTGTAGTAATTATTCATGTCTAACTGAAGTTTATTATTTACAGAACTCAGTAATCTTTTAGTCCGACTTTTCCCAGCAGGGTGAAAATGAATTTGTCTTACCAATTAGAATCTAACAGGTGCTAATAGCTAGAATAGGCACATAGTCCAAGACCCAGAGGGACAAGGAAATCATGACTTCCTCGTCTAATTATTAGAGCTTCTTTCAACACAACTCATAGCAGAAGAAAACACTGAACAGTGTGAGGGATAATTTTTAGAACTCTGAGTTTGTGTTAATGAAAATATTGCATCTGTGGTTCAAAATAAAAAGGAAGTGTAACAGTGAACAAAGAGTTAACTTATTTACAGAGCAGAAAACACAGTAGACCATCAACACTATTGGCTTCATTCCTGTGTTTTCAGAGACACTGGGCTAGTCTCTGGAAACACAGTGCAGAATCCTACAAGATCCTTCCTTGCAATGGAGCCTGGTGGTAGGAGCTTTGGAGAGTCAATGTTGACTCCTTCCCTACAGGTTTTCCTGTTGCTGTGTTCATTTTTATTTTTGAGACAGGTTCTCACTGTGTAACCCTGGTTTATCTAGAACTCACTATGTAGACCAGGCTGGCCTCAAGTTCATCCTCCAGCCTACGCCTCCGGAGTGCTGAGATTTCAACAGCATAGACCACCACACCCAGCTTGTTTCCTCCAGTTTTTACCCTCATACAGAGGAGGACAAGCAGAGAAGTTGGGGTCAGTGAACCCTCAGAACTATCGGTTATTAGCTGTCACAGATGCTGTCCTGTCCACCCTTGTTGCCCATGGACTGACGTTCTATCATTAGAGGTCCTGACATGGATTCTCCAGTCACAGGTAAGACCAAACTGGTGGATAGACTTTTCCCCAGAGGCTGAAATGCCCTTTCCTTCACAGAGAAGGAAGAAGCATACAGTAAAGAAATCGTATGAGTAAATGCATTCAGTGTCTTCATAAATTTTAAGTAGTGGGACAAAAACCAGAGATTTAAAAAAAATGGGCAATTTAAGATAGATGCAAGGCTCCTGGAGAGAAAGACGCAGTAGCAAGGGAAGTCAGCTGTACCACGCTGTGCTTGTTCTGGCTCAGTCTATTTTCAGCTCTGGGTTAGTAAAATGAAGAGGGAAGGCTCTCTAAGCTCCACCATCTTCATAAAGATCAGAACCAAGATGCAGCACACACAGATATTATGGGCAGATGGGATGGCCAACACGGCCTAATGCAAGGAGCACGTTTGGTACTTTGCTCTTATTTGCTGCTTTGATTAAAACCCAACTTTTTAGAAACTTATTTTTAGATGGCCAACTAATCAGGAAACATTTGTTCTTCCCTGAAAGTCACTGGCGGTTAGGTCTGAGTTCATCTAAGCAGGTGCTTGTCCAAAACTGTGCTGGCTCCCTATCCTACCACACTTCTACTAGTAGGGAGGAGATTTACAAACAAGAGCAAAGTAATTCTCAATACAGGGGACAGTAGGAAAGCAACTCTCCAAGATAATGTGACATGATTCCTTCTTGAAAAATTAAATGCTGTATTATCTGGTAAAAATGGGTTATATCTCAGGAACTACAGAATTCTTGCTGAAGTAAAAATTGTATGTGGTTTTACAGTAATACACGTCTTATCAGACATGCCTATCATTTTTTCCAGAGGAAAAACGATTCTTATTCACATGGCATGAGCAATCTGCCTGTAGGAATTCACTACTGCACTCCGAGGGACACAGAGAACAGATACATCTATGGAGGGAGAGAGAGAGAGGGAGGGGGGGAGAGGGAGAGGGAGAGAGAGGGGGGGAGAGGGAGAGGGAGAGGGGGAGGGGGAGGGGGAGAGGGAGAGAGAGAGAGAGAGAGAGAGAGAGAGAGAGAGAGAGAGAGAGAGAGAGAGAGAGATATTTACTGTGAAACTGAGCAGGCACTAAAGAGCCTTTGCTCTCCTGAGGTGATAGCACCACAAAGCTGGGAACTCTGGGAGGGGAAAAGCCAGTCTCACTCTTGAACATGGCACTGCTGCCAAGGCTATCTTCTTAAACTGTAACAGGCAGACAACCGGATATGAACCAGAATATTTAGTAAGGGGAATGGATGCTTTCAAGGTCACGGTTCTGGGCATAAGGGAGAGAAGCCTGCATTTAGGTTGGAACTTAATCTTGGCCCTGAATTTAAAGAAGAACAAAAATTCTAAGCAAATATTTCTAAAACTCCATTAAAATTGTTTTCAACTTTCGTACAAACAAAACCCAACATTTATGTTGTAGTTTTGTAGCTGAGACAAAAACAGGATGAGAGAGGAGAGAAGAAAGCCGTGCTAAGAATTGTCTTTATTTAAAGTCACCTCTGTGTTTAGGCTGAAATTCTTGTCTCAGAAACAGCCTTCCTTTCTTCCTCTAATGTCAAACAGCTATTTAGATGTTTAAAATGAACAAAATCCATTGTTGTTTTGACTTGATCTTTCCTTTCCTTTCAAAAATATAAAATAAAGTACTGTAAAAACTCAATTTGATGTGCCAAGGAAATAAATTTTCAGATGTCTGAAATGACAGTACCCTCAAATCGCTCTCAGATCAAATCATCCAGTGTTTGACTTGGAACAAGAATGAGTTTAGCTAAAATTGAAAAAGTTTAGCAGAACATTTGTTTTCATATAGTTTAGTTACAATTTACTTTAGATTTGTACCCCATTTTCAACTTTGTGTTGGGACTCTGCACCCTGGCAGGATGACTTCTGGCACAGAGCACTGAGATCTCAATTTTAATCACCTGACTGTCAAATTGAAGAGAATGCATCTGCTTGGTGCAAGCCAGACGAGAGCCACTTGGGAGTCTCCAGAAGGCTTTGCAGCAATCCCAGATCCTGCCCGGTTAGGGTGGTGACGTCCATGGTGAGAAACTGTTGCCAGCATCCCGAAGGCTCCCTGAAATGGTGATGTGGTTGCTCAGAGGTAGGTGCTGGTGTCCATGTGTTATCACAGATAGTATTTGTGGTCTTTGACCCAATGTGACCTACTAAGGGCACATTCCAATCTCTATACTTTTGTATGTGGTGGCATGTTTTTTTTTCCCTCAGTGAAGAGAAATCCAGTACATAGCTCACGCCATTTCTCCTAAATACAAATCACACTCCTAGTTACAAAATCTGTGACCTGTTCTAAACAGCCTCTCCTGTATTTCCCATTCTAGATCCTCTCCCCTCATTATGAACCTTCCTGATTGAATGGCCAAGAACTGACCAAAGAGCCATCACTAGTACCTGATAGCCTCCTGCATGGCAGCTTCTGTTGGACAGTAAATCCAAGAAGAGAGAGATGAGCAGGGACTAGGAATATATGAAGGGACAGTGAGCCTGCTCTACAGTCAGATTTATCTGGGGGTAGGAAGCAATAAAATATCCCTTATATAAATACAAATATGCTAGTATGTAGCACAAATAAGAAAACCTCGAGTCAGATACTGGGGTTCAACCTGAAAACCAGAGAAGCAAAGCAGCCACTCCACTAGAGAAGTCTTACCTCTACCAGGGCTGGGCCACCACAGACTAAATAGTCAGAGCCTCTATCTCCTCCCATTTGATATTCCCTCTAGTGCTGGGATTAAAACCGCCTAAATTTGTTTCTGCACTGATCTTGTGTAGCTCACAGTGGCTTTGAATTCACAGAGATCCATCTGCCTCTGTCTCCCAAATCCTGGGATTAAAGGTGTGTGCCACCACTGCCTGGCCTCTACTGATTTAGCTTTACCCTTCTGATTTTAGACAAGCTTTACTTATTAAGATATAAATAAAATATTGCTGTATTAGTAGATTTGAAATGTTGGAGATTCCCTTGCATTCTGTTTGAAAGAACTGGGGTCTGAGGCCACCAAATTGGCAGCTGGGTCCTCAGGATGAACATGGTGGTGTAGGAAAGAAGTAGGAATTTAAGAGGTGGGCCTACTAGGATGTTTTCCGGTCATTGAAGAGGGGCTTTAGTAGAGAATTATGTCATTCTAATGCCTCCCCTTCGCGTCTTCCCACCTACCCATGAGATAAACAATTGTACTCTGCCACTCACTTCTCACCACAACAGGCCCATGGGTGATAAACTCAAAAGCTGCTGGCAGAAACAACCCTTCCCTGGGGTGTAAGCCGACTATCTCAGCTAATTTATTACGTCATCGGAAAGCTGACTGGCATTGCTGGAGCAGAAGTGTTAGACACAATGTTTTTAGTATCTATAAGAAAAAGAGACCACAGTACTACTGTTTGTGACTCTACTTTGCAATGTGACATTTGAGATTTGAAACTCATTTGTCCAAGATTTAGCACAATGGTTAGTCCCTTTTCCCTTGGAGAGATGGAGAAGTTAAACCTCCACCTCTGGGCAAGGCGAAAGACTCAAGGACAGCGTTCTCCAACTCCTGAAGGAGATGTGTGAATTTCATGAAAAAGGCCACCTTTCCCAGGTTTCTGTCTTTCTCCCCATGGGGTTTATATCATTTAGGTTTTTCCTTTGTTTTGGTGTAAAACTTTACTTTTCTTTATTTAAAGTAAACGAGTCACCAGCCTTGACTCCAATGAGATTTATCCGCAATAGAAGGACAGATTTCAACTTGAGGTGAGTTCCGTGAGCAGCATCACCAGAAGGATCACAAAGATATTTAATACAAGAAAATGCCTCTGTATTCAATTTTTCACAATATGCATTATCTAGTTTTTGTTGTGTGTGTGGAGTTGCCTGCTCTAATATGTTTTCGATAGACAACAAGGCACCAAGAACCCTGGGTAAATAATAGATGTTAAAAATAGCCACTACCTAACAATGTTACTGGAACAATTAGAGTGCAGAAATGTTCTCACATCAGCAGCCAACGACAAACAAAGGCTGGCACGAAGCTGTTTCTTGGTTCTTTTCAAATTAATATAGCAAACGCGTTCCAAACTCATCTCTCCCACTTAAAACTGCTGGAATTGTTTCGTTCTGTTTGCTCTCAGCTCCCCCAAAGCCTATAATACCGGATGCCGTCCTCTGTAGTTCTACAGTCTTGTCTTGTTTAGTAGGCACACACGGTGCCAATGCATATTTACATGCATGCACTGCACACATGCTTCGCTTTCCTGCGCAGAGTAAGGAAATTGTTCTTAAAGAAAGTTCCCATCTAGCTCAACTCCATGGAGTCAGATTCTTCAAACACAATAAAACACAAAATTCACTTCTCTGCTGGGAAGCTGGCTGCTGTGGAACACAGCCAGAAAGTGTGTCCTTGCAACCCAACAGAAGACCAGCATAGGCCTCAGGGACCCTCAGGAATGCTGTAGCACAATTAAGTCTGTATTTGAACCTGGGAGCACACGACATTATTGCCAAGTAGCTATTTCTATTCCCTGTACAATGGAATAAAAATCACAGCTACGTTCTCCGTTCAAAAGACCCAGTAGTTTCCCTAGACTTATGACTTCTCAGATCAGCTATTAGATCATAGACAGAAACCATACTGCTGTACTCTTTAAATGAAAACTAAGACTCCTGAAATGCAGGACGTTTCTGACATGTCTACCAAGTCTACCATAGGAAATCATTTGCTTTTGTTCAATGAAATTTTTTACAGAAACACAAAACTGACAGAGCAGTAAATACCACACCAATCATTTTCAAACATCTCCCCAGTGTTCACAGAACTCATGTAAAAGGTATCGTATATCGTAAAGGACAAAACAGTCTATGACGTCATAGCATTTCATGACGTCTTGGAAGAGATACTTGCATTTTGCTGTCACTTTGTAACCTCCTAGGGGAGGGGTGTGGCCTTCCAACGCATCAAATCCTGCAGACACCAGGACCATGTCTGGATCAAACTCTTTGGCCACGGGCATCACGACAGTCCTGTACGGTGAAAAGGCAACAGTCACTCATGGGAAAGCTGGGTACCTGTAAAAACGGCTTTGTGAAAATGACTTGGCACAGCCTCAGTCACTTCCAGGGAAAGAAGGAGAAGGAAACGCTAGCTGGATCAAAAGCTTAGCATTTCCTTCATATGTGAGCATCCCAATACAGTCTTTTCCCTTTCATCTTTTTCCCCTCCAGACTGCACACCCCCATGCTCCCCAGGTACATTCTGCAGCCTGTGCCAGCACAGACGCATCTGTGCGCTGCTTCATCCCCTCGCCTATAAAAACGAAAGCCCGCTTCTTCCAGAGGAGAGCAATGTTTTACGGGAAAACCGAAGCTTTAGGGAGAACCTAGCTTGCTCTAGTTAAGAAGAAATTGGTATAAATTTGAACTATAAATTTCTTCTGGGAAAAAGTTTGCTTTCCCAACTTTAATATATATATATATTTTTTAAAATATTTGTCATGGTAGGGGGTGACTCTTGCAGAGGAAAAACATAGAATTCCCTTAATAGAATCCAGATTATGATGTTAAGGGAGTCCAAGGCCAGACACAGCTGGAATGTGGCAGCCTTGTCCCTGGCAGCAGCCCCTGCTGGCCCCACTTAGACACATGAGCAGTCACCTCTCAGCCTCCTCAGGGCTCTGAACCTTCCCATCACAGTTAGTTTTGAGAGAAAATGACTGCAGGACCTCAGGAAAAAAGTTTATGAGAGCTTCAAGCTCAGAGTGCCATCATAAAAATTCAAATACCAAAGACTTATTTAATCAGATGAGGAAACAGCACACTATTATGAAGTTTACTAGGAAGACTTCTGTCTGTGTGGAGGGACTGAAGCAAGTGTTCCAGGACTAATCCTTCAAGAGAAAACTAATTAGCTCTTCGGCTTTTTAAGAAAAACAATTTAGATTTTCAACAATGATCACTTACCTTTATGTAAAGAAATTTTGACTGAATGCTGTACATTAGTTAGTTGAAGTTAGAAAATAGCTAAATGAAACTTATCTAGAGAGAGAAATCAGCTTAACACTTTTTCTCACACCTCTTCTGCCAGCACAGAACGCCAGCCCGTGTGCCTCCAAACATACGCACATATCAGGTTTCCAGTCATCCCACCAGCAACTGGAAAACTACCGAGCCTAACTAGTCACTAGTGAAACTGAGAAAGATAGAATACAACCCACTATGTATAGATTATTTATGTTTTTATTCAATAATGTTATGAATATTTAGTATGGATCCAACTCTGAAGAGAGTCATAAGATTCTTTCCTTCAATATTATCACCTCTGACATTGTTTTTGTAGAAGTATCATGTCTAATCATTCACTGATGTTCATGAATGAAAAGACCATGTGTTACTGAGACATTGGGCTACTCTCTCAAAGAATTCAGACTATTTCCCCAAGATTCTCCCTTTATTTTTGCAGGTAGTACACACTTTTTTAGCAAACTAGTCTAGTTTATCTGTAAGCCAATCAACACATTCGGTGTGCCAGTCATTTCTGAACTCACAAACAAGAGGTTTTCAGTTACACTTCATCTCAGGGAACTCAATCCGATGCAGGGGGATTCACTCCACAAATAACAACACAGTAAGAATTTAGCGGGGAAAACCTACCACACATCCCAGAAACTTTAGATGTAAGCTTGCCACAGCCTGGGGTCACCTGAGAGAAAAGCCTTGACCGAGGAATTTCCTAGAGCAGATTGGCCTATGGGCGTGTCTGTTGGGGGATTGTCTTGATTATTAATTAAAGCGGAACAGCCCAGTCCCTTATGGATGGCACCATCCCTAAGCAAATACATGGTCTTGGGGTTGGTCAATCCATCCAGCAAGCAGCATTCTTCAATGGTTTCTGCTCTGCTCACTGGGCAAGAGGGCAGCTACCCAAATAGTCAGCAAGCCTGCCTTCCGGTTCCTGCCGTGGCTTTCCTGGGAGGACGACAGACTGCGAGCACAAGATGAAACAAAGCCTTCTCTTCCCAAGCTGCGTTGGTCATGGTGTTCGTCACAGTAAAGAAAGGAACTAGGATACGACAGTTTCTACTAGAATCCTTCATTGAAAGCACACTTGCTTAAAACTCTGGTTCCTCTTCAGAGCAATCCTCAGCCTTTACTATTCTAATTGTTAGAATTTTGTCCAGATGGCAACTGTCTGCCGAATGAACTAGCTATGTGTGATTATAGAAAGTTTGTGTGATATTCTGATACAAAATATTCTGCAAATTTTCTGTTAAACTGGAGAACTACATGGCAGCAACTGCTTATGAATAGTAACATTGGTGATGTTTTCTTCATTGACTCCAACTAACACACATTGCCTACTTTGTTGCAAACACTGCCATGGCTAAAGATTGTTCAATTCTAAACTGGATCTTAGTGATTTTCATACTGTTGATACAAATTCTTCCTTGCCCACATCTCATAAACAGATAGAACTAATATTCCCCAAATATCATTATATTGGTAAATTAAAAAAAAATTCTCTGTGTGCAAGCACTTTGCCAGAAAATATGTCTGGGTATCACGGCATGTCTCATGGCCACAGAAGCCAGAAGAGGGCATCGGATCCCATGGGATCAGATGGGAATAGAACCCAGGCCTTCTGGAGCAGCCGCTGGTGCTCTCAACTGCTGAGCCATTCCTCCAGCCCCATATTTGGAAACTTTTAAAGAGACATCACCTTCGTCTTCAAGCTCTTTTATTTATGTTGGCATGGGTCTAGAATGCCCACTATAGCCAAGTCTCCTTTCCAAGACTCATTCTGAAATTAACTACCATTGCTAGAGTGTGGACCACTGCCATTGCTCTGGGAGTGGGCTCCTGATGCAAGGATGAGTCTGTCAAGGGTCCTCTCTGTGCTCTGCCTGTTTGCCCTTCCACCATGTTATGGCTCAGTAGGGTGACCCATACCAGACACCAGCACCACAGTTCCGGACTTTGTAGCTTCATAACCATTTTCCAAATCTATATTTTATATCAATCATCTATCTGTTACATCCACACAAAATGGACTAAGACTGTGTATAAAAGACCAAAAGACTGTTATGAAAATATTAAGTTAAAAAAGCAGTATAATTTTTCTTGAATAAATTCCTCAGAGGCATTCATGGGGTTTGTTGTTAAGGAGAAAAGCAAAACATGCATGTTTGCTTGGGTTATCATACACTTCATAATAACCATGACACCCCAATAGTGAAAACCTGTCATTGAATAGCTAGTGTTCCATTGTCAATCTCCAATAAAAGATTACAGAGGTCCTTGACTCTAGGACATTATCACCGGAAAAAAGAAGCAGCTCAGGAGTACTGTATGGAGGCAAGGAAATTGTCAGAAGGGATGAAAATGTGCCTAGGGGCAGACAAACTAAAGCCGAAAAGCCCTGGGAGGCTGGAGCTGTAACAATTCCAGAAATACAAGAAGTAAGGCGGTGGATTATAACCCATAAAAATCAGGTAAGTAGTCACGAGTTCATAGCATAAAAAAGATATAACTGAACAGGAGTTCATAGCATAACAGAGATATAACTGAACAGGAGTTCATAGCATAACAGAGATATAACTGAACAGGAGTTCATAGCATAACAGAGATATAGCCAAGCAGAGAGGAAACCGCTCTTCCTACAGAGTAAACTATCAACCAACAAATGTCCAAGAATTCAAGTATTTAAGGAAAGAGAAAAATCACCATTTGAATAAGATGAAAAATAATTGAAGGAAGCGAGATGCACAGATTCTGTGCATTTTTCACATCAGGGACACAGAGATACCCACAAAACCTTTACTATTGTAAAAGCTTCTGAAACTCCTCCAATATTCTTCAAAACAAAAGTATCCGATAAGAAACATGACCAACTCAACAATGGGAATCCTATTAGCAAAAGAACTTTTAATTTTTTCTTTCTAAAACGACTTGCTCATTTATTTTACTTATGTATATGTGTATGTGCGTGAACTTGTGTGTTCACATGCATGTAACCTAAAGACGACAAAAGGTGAAACTGGAGTTACATGTGGTTGTGGGCCACCAAACAGGTGCTGGCAACACTGGTCCTGTGTAAGAGCAGCCAGTGCTCTTAACTACTGAGCCATTTCTCCAGCCCTACCAAACAGACTTTTAAACAAATTTTGAGCAGTGAAAATTTGGGAGCAGATTAGGAAATGAACTAGAAAAAAAAAGCTGCTACCAAGAACTTGCTATAGAAGGAAGTAGAGAAGAGATATTTGGCCCTAGGAAGCCCTCAGTAAGGAAATAGACACAGTGGAAGGGAAAGGTAGGACTGAAAAGAAGACATTAAAAAAATGTGATCAACAAAAACCACTAGAAGATGTCCACACATCCTAACTGCCTCTTCCTGCTAATAACTAGGCTTAGCAGAATCCTCTCTTCCTTACTGACAAGTAGGTGTGCACAAAGCCCAAACTTTCCTGTCATGTTGGTGACCTCCAAATACAATTCTCTTGGTTTTGTCCTCAGGGCATTCAGTTACCACTAGGCCACCTTCCAGAAGGTTAATCCCAAGTAGAGTGAAGAGGGGTTAAAGATACTAGTTGATTCCGACTCTCAATTGACATTTATATACTCATTAGGAAAACTGACACCATGTCCTGCCTTCTTAAATATCAACGGAAAACAAGAGGATTTCCTGGCTTATGAGAAGACCCAAGAGTATAGAAAAAAACATTTATTTCTTTGTAGTACTATAGATTAAGCCTGAAACATACACAATGTGCCCAGATACACAAGACAGTAACCAAAAGGGAAAAAACAGAGGGAATAAATTCCAGCAGAAATGAAGAATGGGTGTAGACATCAGTGAAGAAGGTTGACAGTAAACAACAAAACTAGAGCAAGGAAGAGAGTGGGCGGGTAGCGCGCGAGAGCATCAATGTGGACATGGAGGAAGGGATGGAGAGTGGGGGTGTGCTTAGCATGGACTAAGGGTAACAGTGGCAGAGAGCAGAAAGCAAACAGATCCCGGGCTCTGCCTGCTCCTCAGGAAGAATGTGGCCGTGTCGTGGTTGTATCTCCTGTACGTTCTGAATCCACCTCTTCAACTCTCATGGAAAGATTTCCCCAATGGGGCTCTCTTCTTGGCTTTCTCCAGTGTCTGTGTCTCCTCTACTAACGATGTACTCTTCGGAAGCTGGAGAGTGAGTGAGCGGTGGCAGGAATGCCTGCCAGTTTCCATCCATCCGCTTCTTCTACGAAACAAGATTTTACCGGCCATCTATCAGGCAGGTTCGCAGACAGTCCTGACCTCTTACTTCATAGACTTCACGTCTTAACCGAGAAGGAGTTTATGAGCAATCAAGCAGTCCACAGCCATGCCGCCCTGAATGCAGCTGATGCTGCTGCGGCTGGCACACAGTGATAACAGTGGAAGACTGTTGGATCCAGTCAGTCGCATACCTGGTAATGACGTCAGGGCAGGTGGTGCACTGGCAGCCATGCAGCACTTTGAAACTAAGTCTCAATAAACAGGAAGACTCTGAAAGACTGGAGAGGACTGTGCCAAGTTCTCATTGATGTCACCTCAAACAATGGATTCTATCTCCTGCATGACTGACTGAAGATGGCATATTATATTCATACATACGTGAATTATAGGTGAAGAGTCATGTCGACATTTTTTGTATGTATAATTGTTGGTCATGGCTTCAAGGCATCAGATTACGAATTAAACATTTCCAAATGGGGTCACGGGTTCTTTTCTTTTATGATCCTTTTCCAACAAAACAAAGCACACATGATATTATGCACATTTCCCTTCACGCACCTGTACTTCTACACAAAGTGCAAGAAACAACATTCTGCAGGAAATCTACTCATGACAGGCCACAGTTGGGCTGGCAAACAGCACTGTTTCACATCCAGACAGTTGCCTGGGACATGCCCAACATCTCTGTCACCTCTGGACCACTGTGGAAGTGCCCAAGGGCATCTCTTAGGGAATCTGTGCTGGGGTAACTGCACACACCAGACGGTTTGTGTTCACGATCAGTTACACAAGCCCTGACTTCTGTCCTGGTTTGTGTTCACGATCAGTTACACAAGCCCTGACTTCTGTCCTGGTTTGTGTTCATGATCAGTTACACAAGCCCTGACTTCTGTCCTGTCTTTCTATCTTCATCTTGCATCTCTGTGTGTGCAACCACCTCACACATCCCAAATACACCCCACAACACACACACACCTCCCTAAACACATAATGGATACCCTCCCCAATACACCCATATTTACCCTCTTCTCTCTGCATACACTCAACACATGTACCCCACAATACACCCAACAATTCCCTACGCATACATATGCTTAACACACATTCCTTTTGCAATACATACCCTTGTATATGTACTCAATATACCAATTCAAAACAGATACCCACAGAACACACACCCCAATACACACAGACACCCAGTGCACACATATACATATTCCCAAGACCCCCATCAATCACATCCCAACTGCCCTCCACAACAAGCATGTTTTAACCTAACTCTCAGCACACAAACACACAGTTTTGTGTACATGCACATATATACACATGCATGATTTCTTTCTTCTTTCAACTTATACACTCATGCTAGCTGTCTTCTAACTTAATTTTCTGTCTTTGGCAACTCTTTTTCACCCTCTCCCCCACAATCAACACATCAAGATATATCATTGTCTACACTTTGAAAATGCGACAGAAACTAACCCTCCCCACAGGACCAGTGCTCTCTCCCTAGACAGCGTCACCATCCTCTTTGCCTCTGGTGGACAGCGGCAGGTACAGAGACATATATTATCAGAGCCCCATCACCTCCCTCAGGACAAACACGTTCTGAACGACCTACAAGTCCCAGACAGTGAGGCTGTGCAACACATCCTTGACTGTCTTCACATTCTTTGCCAGGACTCTAGTCACAAGTATACCAGACTCACTCAGGCCAAGGGAGTGTTTTCACAACCCAAATAGTCTTGTGGTAATATGCATGTATCATAAAACTGACAGTTCTAAAGGGCATGGGCATTAAATACAATAACTGCTATGCAATGACCATTCAGCTCCAGAACAGTTCTTGTTCCCAAGCAAAATCTACATGAGTCAAACAATTATTTAATAAATTCCCATCCTCCAATCACTTTGTGGCCAGCATTCTACTTTCCTGTCTATGAATCCAGCAACAGCTTTGATGTAAAGCTTTCAGCCTTGGTCAAGGCTTCCTGCCACACCTTCCTCTCTCCCTCCATCCCTCCCTCCCTCCCTCCCTCCCTCCCTTCCTGTCCCCCTTCTTCCCTGCCTTCCGTTCTTCTTTCCTTGTTTCCACCATGGCAAGGACGGTTACTACAGAATTCACCCTCCACTGTGAGAACTGGAGCATATGGCACTATTCCTGCAGCTGGACACTCACCGTTATAGATCCCGTTATTATTAGACCACCTCAGCTACTCCTTCTAAGTGAAAAGTCTGCAAATCTGTCCTTCTGTGGCTTGTTTATTACACATAGTATTGTTTCCTTGAGTTCCTGTGTTTTTATACAAGGGTGTGGCATGAGGCATACGTGGAGGTCAAAGAGCAACCGCTGAAGTCAGGTTTCACCTTCCACATTCTGGAGTCAAGAGTGCTCTATTCCATACATGAGGACAAACAGTCCACAATCTTCCAAGGATTGCTTTTTTATCCACCTCCCATCTCTTGGTAAAAATATCAGAATTACAGGTTCTAGTACTGTGCTTTTTACGTGGGTTCTAGAGATTTGAACTTGGGTCTTCAGACTTGAGCAGAAAGTGCTTTACCCAATAAAGATGAAATAGTATCCCACTGGATACAAGTCTTGCTGTCTTTTTCATCTATCTGTCCATACAACGATAATGAAGTTGCTCACTGTGAAGAGCCAGGAGTCTGCACACCACAGTGAGGATAGCAAATGGTGCTGACTCGCTCGGCTCTAAGAGCGGATGCTCTGTCTTCCCGCTCCCTTCACGCCACTCACCTGCGCAAGGACACACCTGCTTGGTTGTTTACTATGATGTTCATGGTTTATATCTATTCACTGCAACATCTAGTTCATCACAGACAAATCCCAGTAACCAGAAGCCCATTTAACACATGGGGAACATTCAGCAATTAATCACTGAACAAAATCTCAAATGAAACTCCTTCTGTCATGTTTTGGTTTCTTTTTTTCCACTTATCTCAGCTGAAGTTTCTTAACTCCTCAACCTCCTTGGGCAGGACACGTCACAGTAGTAACTTATAAATGGTCTTACACAAATAGTAACTTATAGACAATTTTACACAAATAGATAGTAACACATAGATTATCTTACACAAATAGATAGTAACTTATAGATGATCTTACACAAATAGTAACTTATAGATGATCTTACACAAATAGATAGTAACTTATAGACGATCTTACACAGATAGTAACTATAGACTATCTTACACAAACAGATAGTAACTTATAGATGATCTTACACAAATAGATAGTAACTTATAGACTATCTTACACAAAGAGTTCTACAAGTGTTTCTAAGCCAATTTTCAAATCTGTAAAGGCCAAGACTGGAAAGGAATGGGGTCCATCCTGTGTTCTTACTCAATCTTTAACTTACAAACAGCTTGAGTCCTCAGTCACAGCCAAAAAGCATGATGTGTCAGGACCGAGGGTCCTAACCATTGTTAGCTCAAGTCCTTGTTTGTTTTTTTTAAGATAAGTTATTTATTTCTCTATTGCTTGTGGATGGGTGTTATGTCTGGGTATTATATATGCCCAGTGCTTTTGGAGGGTTTACAGCTGTATAGCTGGAATTACAGATGGTTCTGAACCACTGTGTAGGTGCTGGGAACTGGACCACGGTCCTCTGAAAGAACAGCTAGTGCACGTGACCACTGAGATATCCCCCAGCCTCTAGATTTATTCTTACAGAGCATGAAAAATGTAAGATGCTTCTAGAAAAATATATACAGAAATCAAAACAAAAATTTCAACTTTATTTCCTTAAATAAACACCAAAGATACAAACAAGAGAAAATATCATTAGTATGTGAGAGAGAAAAAGAGTCCAAGTGACACAGGCAGAACAGAGTCCACATGACATGGGCAGAACAGAGTCCACGTGACATGGGCAGAACAGAGTCCACATAACATGGACAGAACAGAGTCCACGTGACATGGGCAGAACAGAGTCCACATAACATGGACAGAACAGAGTCCACATAACATGGACAGAACAGAGTCCATGTGACATGGGAAGAACAGAGTCCACATAACATGGACAGAACAGAGTCCACGTGACATCGGAAGAACAGAATCCACGTGACATGGACAGAACAGAGTCCACATAACATGGACAGAACAGAGTCCACGTGACATGGGAAGAACAGAGTCCACATAACATGGACAGAACAGAGTCCATGTGACATGGGAAGAACAGAATCCATGTGACATGGGAAGAACAGAGTCCACATAACATGGACAGAACAGAGTCCACGTGACACGGGCAAGGACAGAGTCCACATAACATGGACAGAACAGAGTCCACGTGACATGGGAAGAACAGAGTCCACATAACATGGACAGAACAGAGTCCACGTGACATGGGAAGAACAGAGTCCACATAACATGGACAGAACAGAGTCCACGTGACATGGGAAGAACAGAGTCCACGTGACATCGGAAGAACAGAATCCACGTGACATGGACAGAACAGAGTCCACATAACATGGACAGAACAGAGTCCACGTGACATGGGAAGAACAGAGTCCACATAACATGGACAGAACAGAGTCCACGTGACATGGGAAGAACAGAGTCCACATAACATGGACAGAACAGAGTCCACGTGACACGGGCAAGGACAGAGTCCACATAACATGGACAGAACAGAGTCCACGTGACATGGGAAGAACAGAGTCCACATAACATGGACAGAACAGAGTCCACGTGACATGGGAAGAACAGAGTCCACATAACATGGACAGAACAGAGTCCACGTGACATGGGAAGAACAGAGTCCACGTGACATCGGAAGAACAGAATCCACGTGACATGGACAGAACAGAGTCCACATAACATGGACAGAACAGAGTCCACGTGACATGGGAAGAACAGAGTCCACATAACATGGACAGAACAGAGTCCATGTGACATGGGAAGAACAGAGTCCACATAACATGGACAGAACAGAGTCCACGTGACATGGGAAGAACAGAGTCCACATAACATGGACAGAACAGAGTCCACGTGACATGGGAAGAACAGAGTCCACATAACATGGACAGAACAGAGTCCACGTGACATGGGAAGAACAGAGTCCACATAACATGGACAGAACAGAGTCCACGTGACATGGGAAGAACAGAGTCCACATAACATGGACAGAACAGAGTCCACGTGACATGGGAAGAACAGAGTCCACATAACATGGACAGAACAGAGTCCATGTGACATGGGAAGAACAGAATCCACATAACATGGACAGAACAGAGTCCATGTGACATGGGAAGAACAGAATCCACATAACATGGACAGAACAGAGTCCATGTGACATGTATCTTTGCAAATCTTAGTTTATTTTCATTTCTCTAGCAACATGGTGGCTGTAAAACCCTGCTGTAATGAACTGAAAGTAAAACAGAAAAGACAGTAAAAACTTCTTAACTGAACAGAGTACTGTTCAGAAAATCTAAAAAATCTGATTTGTTTGTTGAAATGGGCTCATAGCAGGAAAACTGTCTACCACGGCAGACTTCCTTACAGTAGGACAATCAGATGACTGTCACGAGTGAACTTTGGAAACTTAATCATGTGCCCAATTCTTGTTATGACTTCCTTTATCCAAAAAAATTATTCCTACAGAGATTTTACTACCATCCAATTGGTCATAGGATTTCTCCGCCTTTGGGGAATGCATTGAGGGGCTTAGCACACTTACTGCTTTTCCCATCACCCAACAACAGCGCAGAACAATCCTTTTTGTAAAGTTTCAAATGGGTCTCTCTTTGGCCTTTCCACAAGCGATTGCATTCCATAAAATATTATTACATGATGCCAAAGGACCCTGGCTAAAAATTAAACTCAAGATTCCAATAAAATTTCTCTCTCTCTCTCTCTCTCTCTCTCTCTCTCTCTCTCTCTCTCTCTCACACACACACACACACACACACACACACACACACACACACACACGTGTGTGTGTGCACAAGAATGTTTGCCTTTATATTTTTTCTTAAAGAGAGGACTTTGTAGACAGAAAAAGAAGGAAAAAGAAAGGTCAGACTTGGCTTTAAGTAAATGTTCTGTGGTTTACAGAATTCACAAAATAAATTACGGCATGACATCCTCTTCAAGGAACTGTTTGTGTCTTTGGAAAAAGTGTGTATTATTTTTGGTGAACTCTACCTTTTGATGTGGCCTTTCTGAGGGAGGCAGCATCATCAGGTTTTTTAAAACATTGAACAACAATGTGGGATGAAGAAGACAAAGGCACCGTCATTTAGTAAGGAAAACCCTCTTGTTCCCTGAGGCATAGCCAGAAAGAGACCAGGAAAGAAGACAAAACTTGAGGCCTGCCTGGAGTTCTGAAGTTCAGACATGGCTGCATCCTCTGTCTGAAGACCAGGCCAAGCCCAGGGACCTTGGATTTCACTCATAGCTAAAATGGCCGGGGATAGAATTAGTCCGCAGGGCAGTGAAATAGTTCATTTTTCCTGAGTTCTAGCAACACTGTGCGTATTGACCATTTTGAAGGACACGATGTGCCAGGGACTATGTTTTACAGTTGTTAGTCTGTCTAATATTGTCATACCCACAGATGACTTGAAATTATGTGTCTTATGTGAAAATATGCATTTACTCCAACTCTATAGGTGAAGAAATTGTGAATATAGGTGAGTATAAGTGGATATTATAGGTGAGTATAAGTGGATATTCACCTGTGTTCACAGTTTGTAGCTAAGGAAACCAAAACTATTATCAGGCGAAAACCTTTGGTCCATTTGCTCAATTAGCTGATTGGATTTTGATTGAAACCCAGATCTATGTTAAAGCAATGGTTGCACATTCTGAAACGTGATAATTTCACTGGCGTTTGACTGAGTTTCTGGATGAAAATGTGCCGCTTCTGAGTGAGAGGACTCTGTGTGGCTAGGAGGGCACGTGTTCCTAATTAGGCCCTTAAGTGCTCCTACGAGGGAGAAGCCAGGGTGCGGTTCCCTGCTTCATAGGAGACAGGACCCATGAAGGCCCAGTCTACTCTGAGGTACAATAATGAAGAGTTTTCTACAGTGATGGAGTAACATAGTTGATGTTTACTACTGTTAAGGTTTATTTTATGATTGTGTGTGTGTATGTGCATGTGCGCACGCACGCACGTGAGTGCACACAGACACACCCACGTGAGCCCACGAATGCCAGTGCCCTCTGAGCCCAGAGGTATTGAACTCCCTGGAGCAGGAGCTACAGCAGTTCTGAGGCACCCAATGGGCACACTATGGGTCAAGCACGAGTCCTCTGCAAGGCCAGGAAGCAGCCATCTCTCTTGCCCCTGATACTTACTATTTTGGGAAAATATTGAAATATTAGTAACACTACAGTTCGTCAGTTGATTTCCTATGAAAAAATTTCTAAACGCACTCAAACTCCAGATATAAAAGTTATTATTGTTCATTATTTTCACAAATATTTAGATACGTGGCTTTCAATGTCTATTTTCAGATTTTAAAAGTTGGATGCTATAGGGAAAGCCACACTACTGCTGCATAAGCCCTGTAGAAGCTCTGTGTGGTGGCCTACATCTGCAATCTCAGCATTGTGGAGGCAGCAACAGGTTAATAGGTCCCCAGAGCTGACATCATGCCATCTGTTGGGTGAGCTCCATGCTCAATGAGAGACACTATGTCAGACAATGAAGAGAGGTGAGCATTGGCTTCTACACACACACTCACATGCAAACATAGAGCACACACACATAGAACACACACACACACTAATTCGTTCACTCACACACCCAGGCACTCACACACTCACATGCACACATAGAACATACACACACACACACACACACACTAATTCGTTCACTCACACACCCAGGCACTCACACACTCACATGCACACATAGAACACACACACACACTAATTCGTTCACTCACACACCCAGGCACTCACACACTCACATGCACACATAGAACATACACACACACACACTAATTCGTTCACTCACACACCCAGGCACTCACACACTCACATGCACACATAGAACATACACACACACACACACACACCGATTCACTCACACACCCAGGCACTCACACACTCACATGCACACATAGAACATACACACACACACACACACACCGATTCACTCACACACCCAGGCACTCACACACTCACATGCACACATAGAACATACACACACACACACACACTAATTCGTTCACTCACACACCCAGGCACTCACACACTCACATGCACACATAGAACACACACACACACACCGATTCACTCACACACCCAGGCACTCACACACTCACATGCACACATAGAACATACACACACACACACACACACCGATTCACTCACACACCCAGGCACTCACACACTCACATGCACACATAGAACATACACACACACACACACACCGATTCACTCACACACCCAGGCACTCACACACCCATGCACTCACACACTCAAACACAAGATTTCATTTGCTTTAACAATTTTCTCAATAAGCAAAGTAATCAAAGCCGGCTTTGACAAGTCTGTCTTCCTCACAGATCTGTTTGTGCACTAGCGAGTGGATTCCCCAAACCCTCCTCACACACCCGCATTGGATCTCAATGCCCCGGATGAAGGGCAGGATCTCACCGAATAAGGAAAACAGCTGTATTCTGGAAGCTTACACAACATTTAAGAAATAGACTTGAAAACAAAACCTTTTTCAGTGCAATATGGCATCTTCTCCCTCACATTCCTATGGACACATTGTTTCCAGTTCAGAAGAATAATTGTTTTAAGAAGTAGAGCTGTAGGTGCAGACACAGAGAAGGAACTGACAGGTTTTCCCCAGAAAATGGAGAAAAAGCCTCACAGATAAATGGACATTTATAATAATAACTGACTATTTAAACAATGGCTTAGAGGGTTTCGATGTTTTTAATTCAAAACCAACAAAACAACACACATTGCACCTCCTGAACCAGTACACAGACACACGTGCCTGCGCACACACACATGTACACACATGCACAGACATGATTTGAGAAATAACATTTGTACTCTTGCCTTTTCTATTATTCCCTAATACACTCTATTAATAATATTAGATTTGACCCATTAAATTGATTTCATAGTCTTCTAATGACTTTTAACTTATAGCTAAAGAAAACAGGACTTTAAAGGAAGAAAAGCAATCACCCACTGAAGCAAAGTAGTTCCAGACAAAGAGAAGAAAGATTTCAGTCACGGAACCGCCGAGACTGAAGGAAATGATCAGTTAGGTGAAAAGGAATCATGACGATGAAGGGTGAAGGATGGAAGCTGAAGACAAAGCACAGAAAGTCAGCGCTGTAGCTGGGAGGACCGGGCGAGGACTCAGTGCAGCTGATCTTCCAGGAGAGTCAGCGCTGTAGCTGGGAGGACCGGACTAGGACTCTGAGTGCAGCTGATCTTCCAGGAGAGTCAGCGCTGTAGCTGAGAGGACGGGGCGAGGACTCAGTGCAGCTGATCTTCCAGGAGAGTCAGAGCGGGAGGGCAGCAGCCCTGCTCTGTAACCCGGGGACAGACGGCGATGGGGATGGGAAAGAGGGGTACACTAATACGGTCGAGAGGAGAAGCTATGAGCAGCCAAGATCGGGTCAGTTGGAATGGGTGGGAAGGCGGTAATTTCAAGCAATGTATCCAGAAAGAGATTCAAAGTCAGACAGTTAAGAGGAAAAAAATATCCTAGTAAACAAGAAAAAAATTAGGAAGGTGAAGATGAAAAAATTACATAAATTGTTTCCATCTTCCAAATGGAAAAAAAAATATTTCAACAACACCATGGGATTGGAGAGATGCGTCAACAGTTAAGGGCACATACTGCTCTTGAGGAGAATCAGCACCCTTGCAGGGTGGTTTACAAACATCCATAACTCCCCTCTAGAAGATCCAGTATCTCCTGCCCTCACCTGGCACCCATACTCACCCTCTCAGACTCCAACAGACACACACACTCACACACGCACATATACACACACATACACACACGCACACACCAGATACACACATAGAAACACACACAGACACACACATACACAGAGACACGCACACACATACACACATATAGACACACACACAACACACATACACACATTCACACACACAGACACACCTTTTTAAAAGTCATGTATTCAAACAGCTATTCTGAAGAGTTCAAGTCATTCTTTCAAATAACAGTTACAAGTGAATATTAGGTTTGCAGGATTGACTATTAAATATTTGAAAAAATATTCACCATATGAATAACAAGAGAAACAGAATATTCCAATTTTAATTTACCATTTGCCTAAGATTAATAGCTTCAATATTTGATATTGGTACAGAAGACTTGAAATTAGTAAGCACTTATCTTACTGGCAACATTACATTTCTGTGATCTTTTGGGATTCAGATAGACTACTCATACCAAAAAATTTAAAAATGATTACCATAGATGTTGACTAAATACTCAGCTTGGAAATTATTTCTCTGGGGTGGATGTGGGGGAATTTAAATGGTAAAGAACCTTTATCTGTTCACTATTTAAAGTAGTGGGGATTGAAGACCACTTCACATGCCCACCAGAAGTACACCACAACCCGGAGCTATTCTGAAGAATTTCATCTGGCCGAGGGACTTTGCTCTCACACTTTGATAAAATATGTCTGAAAAAATTATCAATGACCTAAGAAATTGTTAATTTTGATTTTAAAATGTAGAAGTCAAAACAAATGTAAAAAGTAAGAGAAATGCCAAATTATCGTGTGGTTAAAAATAACTTTTTATTCTTACTTTCCTTCTATATTTTTCATGAGTTTGCTAATGATTATGAGCACGACCTTTGAAATTTAATGTGGTAAACAATAGGTATCATATATAAAATTATAACCATTAATCCATTATTCACTCATGACTAGAAATCAGTTTTTAAACTTTCATGTATGGATATTTTGCCTACATGTATGTACACACTTGGTGTCAACAGAGGCCAGAAGAGGGCATCGGATTCCTAAGACTGGAGTTATAGACTACTGTGAGCTGCCGGGTGGGTGTTTGGAATTGAACCCAGGTCAATGTTCTTAACCACTGACCCATTTCTCCAGGCCCCTACAAATTCTCTTAAAGTTCTTTTTTATTAAAAAGGGGTGAAAAAGCCAAGCATAACTTCCAAAAGTTTGGGAGAGTACATAAGTTGTTCAAAGATAGAAAACAAACCAAAACCTATTTTCAAAGTTTAAACATCTATTAAATTATTGTACACCATTATTTCATTACGGCCTTTTCTGCAAAAGCATCGATGGAACAGTCCAAATTGTCCTGCAGACAAGGACAAAGTGTTCTCTAACTGAACCAATAGTCAGGATACCCAAATTTTCCAAAGAACTACAATTTAATATTCCACAGATAAATATAACTTACATTAAGACTGAATGTTTATCAAATTTATAAATATGTTAGCTACATGAAAACACTTTAATTATATTCATCTTAAAATAATTATGCTATCTTTCACAGGGGATGTTTCATTATCTTTTCATTTTCTGTACTTGTAAGGACATCCTTTTCCGTAGGTGAAAGTTGAAGTATTAACCCTTCTGCTATGGTTGGAACCTTCAGGCTCCTGTGTTGTATGCTAGATTCTCAACTGATGCAACTCCCTTTGCAAAGTGATGAAGTCCTTAGGAGGCAGAACACAGCTGAAGGGTGGGTCATTTGGAGAGAAAGACTTCTAACACTTTGGATGGTCCATAGTCCTTTGCTCTCTGCCTCATGACTGCCATGGTGAGCCCCTGGGCCAAGCTTCCCACTAACCCGATGTTCTGCTCTATCATCACCAGTGCAGCCTCAACAGGGCCAGGGGCCAAATGAAAACTTCCTGTGTGAGTCGGTGTCAGGTCCTAGTCTAAGTCAGGAAAAGCCTAACAAATCTTTTGCTATTCTTGTCATATCCCTAGACATAAAGAAACAGTGCCACAGAAGAAGGAAACAGAAGACAAAGGAGAAAGAGTCAAACAAAGGAGCCTTTTCAGCACAGAACCACAAAGATCGGACAGGGTAAAGATTCAGGAGAGATTTAAATATCAAGTAACAGTGAGAATAAGAAGTTACCAAACCACTGGCACTTTGGGTTTGGTGACCAGATGAAGAAATGACTGTGGTTCTGGAGAGGGGATAATGCCTGAATAACCAGGTAGAGTGAGCTCTTCTCAATCGGTTTCAGAGTCCACAGCAACGTATTTACAGCCCATACTGCATGCGTAATATCTTATCCATCTGCACCACAGTGAGCTCCACAAAAGCTACCGATACCTTTTCAGCCAATTTTAGATGTATCTGGAAGAAGAGAGCTCTCCAGATGTAGCTCCTTGAAGACTTGCCTTCTGGAGACTTAGATCCTTTGTCAAAAGCATAATCGTTTTAACACATGATACCCAGTAGGCAGTTAGCCTTATTCTAAGAGTTCAATGCAAATATATTGATTGTGTTGCACAAAGATCCCTAAAGATTTTCCATCCATGCTTCCTAGTTTGCAGATCTGAAACACTGAGGTAGTCAGTTGAAGTTGCTTCTGCCACACCGTACAGGAAATGGAAGGGCTGAGTTTTGAAACCTGGTAGTCTGGGTCCTAAGAGCACACAATCCAGGGAATTACACAAACTGTTTAAGAGCGTGACAAACTAGACAATCAGTTTTCTAATTAGAAATAGTTTACACCTGAGTTTGAATTAGATCTGCTATATTGCTCCCGTTACTCAGAATTATGATAACAGAAAACAACTGATCCCATCATTGTTCTAGGCGCAGAGATGCGTGCACTTCCTGCCTTAACAACACGAAATACTAAGCTGCAGTCAAGAGAGGGATGCAGAGTATTTGTAACATATAGGCTTCTTTTTGCCTACTTCAAGTTCAATATAAGAAAAGAATAAGAGATGTGCTGACATTGCTTCTATAATCCATCCTGTCAATATGTCGTTAGTAATTGCTGCACCACAGAGCGACCAGGTGGGAAGCCCTGCTGTCCACTGCCATGACGGGAGCTTTCGGACATATTCTGATGGTCAGGGTTGTTTTAGAGATTGAAGTCATGATTGAAAGCTACTTATACTTTCTTGGGACTTATGAGCCTTTATCTTCACCTTTTGCTGCAATATCTCTCATGAGCAAAATACAAGCGCCTTTTTTTTTAACAGGAGCAGGACTCCATCACCACACCAAAGCCTCACTCGGAGGCAGATGTTGCATCTGTGTGCAGAACAGCGTCTTTCCTGCTAATGTGACTTGTGCTTTATTCTTTGTAATTAGGCCTTTCTCTCAGGGCAGAGTCACGGTCAGTAGCAACGCTCTGCTTTGAAATGCTTGCAATTATTCCGCCCCTCATGTTTCTCTGCCTGAATCCAAGGAAGACCGTAGTGAACAGGACTTATTACCACAAAGGTCTCTAGGTGCCTTCAAAACTCGCAAGAGTAACAAGAGGGCAGTGGCATTCGATACCTCTGGTGTAGCAACGTGGCCAGGATTTGGTTAGGGATCACTTATTTTGGGCTTTTCAGTATTTTGACCTACTCAAGGGACACAGTCGATAGAATGGCAAGCAAGAAACTAAGGAACTAGCCACCACCGCTTAATGAGATTAAACACATTAAGAAGTGGAGAAACCACAAGCCATTGGAAAAGAGCACTGGACTTCGGCGCGGCTGTGGCTTCTAAGACAGCGGTATCTGAACAGAAGCAGGACTTGCACAGAAAAGCAGAGATGAATCACAGGGAAGACCTGGAGCATGGGCGCTCTCAACATGCTAAAGATGAGAACAGAACCATTATTGAGCCAAGTTTAAAAACTAGCAATATTGTCTTGACTGGAGAAAAATGTACATTTATGCTGTCTTCCCAGATCAGTGAAGGAATCAAGCTTTAAACTCTTCTCTATAAAACAGCGTAGTGGCCGGAGAGGGCAGGACACATACATAGGCTGCTTCCTTCCGGGAGTTTGCGTCTAGAAACTACTGCTGTATGGGACCAACAGTGCCTTCATCTCCCATGCTCTAAGGGATATCAGCAGCCCCGAAGTACCTTAAATGATCAGCATCAGCAGCATCACCATCGCTATCCCTGCCAGGGCCCCCAAAAGCCGTCATAGCCTTACTATTCACACCAAATTATAAATATATTTACATTTTGGTAAATATATATGTAATACATATTTATATATACATGTGTGTGTTTACAGCTAAGGATAATTATCACAAATGCATATAAGCATTTCTTAGAAAGGTATTGAAAACATCCTCTTATTTCTCTTAACATAACCTGCCTATTGGCATTACTGGCTAACTAACAGGCTTGCCAACCATATCACATTAGGAAAATTTCTGGAACATTCCTAGTGAGATGTACTCACATAACAACAGCCAGATAGACTTTTGAGGATATAACTTATTATTCTAATTTTGATTCCTAAATATCGTCTTTTTTAATACCGACTGCTGTTTTCTGATACCAGAGGGATTATGACCATGCACCAAGTGTCTGGAAAGCAGCTCATGTGCCCCTTGTCCAACGATGGTTTCACAAGCTGGATAAGACACAGTCCAATCAGCTAAGATTATCTTTTGTCCAGTAATTTTCACCAGACAGATAACTTCTGAGAACACTGACAATGAGCTTGTTTTTGCAAAAATTGATTCATCTGAGTAATTCAACTTCGTACAGTTTAATTGCATAAACATGTTCTGTAGGGACAGACCACTACCGCCCACTAGAAGAGTCTGCAAGTTGACAAGTTTTCTGCTGTTCGCCCGTCCATTAAGAGGACTAGTGAATAATAATATAATAAAAAGATAATAATAAAAAGGCAATGACAAACACTGAGCATTAATTCTAAGTTATAAAACATTTAAGAGGGTATTTTAAAAGTAAGGTGGCATATGCTTTATTTTCAATGCAATAAGGAAGTATTATTAGTAGAGATCTTAGCGTTGGACTTTTAAACGTGTTGTGAATTTGGGATCATGATTTGAGCGTGGTGGTTTGAATGAAATAACCCCAACAGACTCATAGGGAGTCTACTACTAGAAGATGCAGCCTTGTTGGAGTAGGTGTGACTTTGTTGGTGGAAGTGTGTCACACAGGCTGAGCTTTGAAGTCTCAGAAGCTCAAGCCAGGCCCAGTGTGTCTCAGTGTCTTCCTGCTGCCTGTCAATCACATGCAGAACCCTCAGCTCCTCATCCAGCACTGTCTGGCTGTATGCCACCGTGGCTGCCAGGATGATAATGGGCTAAACCTCTGAACCTGTAAGTGAGCCCCAATTGAATGTTTTGCTTTATAAGAGTTGCCTTGGTCAAGGTGTCTTTTTGCAGCAATAGAAACACCAGCAAGACAAGAAAGGAGTTAAACTTTAAAAGCCAGGCAAAATGACATTTGACTCTATCATCTAGTCAGCTGTGTTGAAAATGACTGTCACTGTCTGTACCTTCTGTCACTCATCTCAAATAATGGCCACTTAGAACTTCCAGACTTTGTATGAAACCCCCAAACTCGTATTTTCCCTAATGGATTTAACCTTAACAAAGATCACCTACAAATTTATTCTGCTATTTATTGGAGCCTTCCATTTATTTTAATAAAAATAATTATGCAAAAATCTGGGACATATTTATTTAGTATTTTTCAAAGGAGTCTAGTATGTCAAGGGTATTTTCTCTGTTTCACTTCATTAACATAAATCACACTGGCTAAGATGGAACAGCCTACATATGATCTGCACTAAAGCAACTCTGCCCTCTAGGAGGGAACTTAGCCACTCCCGCTAAGGACTGGCTTTAGCCCGTGCTTGGACTGTGTTCACAAACAGGTACCCACATTTCACACCGGAGGAGATAGAAACCTGCATACTCCCACATAAGCTCCACTTGGTCACCTGTTCCAATATGGATTTTCCCCCCTTTTGTTTGGGATGCTTTCATTAGTTTTCTGGTCGGTCCTTTTGTGCTTAATATATATATTAAATATGGATACTACCCCCACGTGATATGAATACCTTAATATAAGCTGGAAAAAGAGAAAAAAATCTTTACTTTGATCTCAGCATAAGCCCCCACGTGAAAATGCATCCCAGTTGCATTTTTACTTCAAGAGCATTCCTCCTGGGAAGAATTTGAGAAACTCTCTCCTCTTACATCACTTCCATGTTCCCATCAAGACCTAGAGTAATTCTTCATTTCATCTAAGGCTCAGTGTGCAGGGTGCTGTGCATTGTTTTATCTCAACTAATGACAGAAGAAGCCAGGAAGGCTGCATGAACCCAAGCATGTTTATCATAGAACCAACAAAACTTCGCTGTCAACGTCCCTCGCTTACATAGCCCTTTTCCAAGACACATTACCTATTTTCTTTGTATTTCTGCAACTGAACAGGAATATTGCATAGTTACAAGTTTTCCATACAACCCTCAGTTCAGCACGGAGTAAGTCACTTCCTACTGCTCTTCAGTTCCTAAGGCATTTTAAATGTAAATGTGTTCTCGGGAAAACACACCTCTTCAAAACACCAAAGGCTCAGCTGAAATGCTAACTAAAGCACTGGAACAGGGGGATTTCTATTTCTGTGCTCTCAGTGCCATGCCAGGAGAGTTCTGTCTGGGAGACAGGTTTCCAATATCTTTAGTCTCCTTGGTGTTTCTGCCACAGGCAGGTACCTGCGTGCAAGGGAAGTCGCCATTGCTCAGTGGCCGGTTGGTTTCACATTTGAAAAGAGGATGACAGTCTAATAAATGGAAGGAAACCAACTCTGGGTTGATGATGGAGCAAAGAAAGTGGAAAATGGTTTCATTTCATAAACACATTTTAAAAGACAAAAGTAATTACCGGCATTTGATGTTAATGGAATTTTAACAAGTTGATTGGATGATGTAATAGAAGTCATTGCAATGACCAACATTTCAGAAAAATTACATCATATAAATTTAGGTCTTAACCTTTCATGTGTACTCTTTGAAAATTAAAAATACAGTTTAGTGGGAAAGGAAACAAAGGATGGAAATTGCTAAAGGATAATGCTAAGGCTAAATGGAGGAGGAAGTAGAGGGCAGGTGCTGCAGCCCAGATGGTCCTGACGGGAAGCTGGTAAGGGCAAAGTCTGAAGTTCCTCCCTTCATCTCTGGCAATCCTACCCGATAAAGGGGCAGTATAACAAGACAGAGACCTTTGACGGTGAGCAGCTGCTGAGTCTGAAGCCTTGAAGAAGGGAATTTGTCCTTCTGCGTAAGAGCCCTTGGCCCTCTGACGGACCAAAGACTCAGTAGGAAAGAAGAGCACAAAACTGACCCATACCAGAATGAGAATTTGCTGGAATCTTGATCTTGGGCATTATAGTCTTCAGAACTATGAGAAATTAAGATTTATTTCTTATAGGCCACCCAGTCCATGATATTTTATTACACCAGCCTCAATAGTTGGAGATGGGGATGGACTAGTCTTTTACTTTGAATGAATGACGAAGGCATACAGACACACCTTTTTCACCATGGCGTTAATTTCCACAGGCTTTTTCTTGAGAAGGCTCTTTCCCAAGCCTAAGGTTGTTGAGGACAGATGAAGGATGAGATACAAAGGTTTTGAACTTTCAGGAGAAAGACATCTACTCAGTGTTCCGGGTTCAGTCAAGTCCATTGCATCCACAGGAGAAATCTTTTACAGATTTGAATTCAAAAAACAAAACAAACAAACAAACAAACAAAAAACCTCCCTTCTATGGTCAGTTTTGCTCTACCCAAACAAGAAGCACAGGAGTTCGCATGACATGAATAGAGCACCTCACAACCACCTTGTGTGTTCCCAGGCACAGCCGCTAGGGAGAGCACCTCACAACCACGTTGTACGTTCCAGCTAGGAAGAACACCTCACAACCACGTTGTACATTCCCAGGCACAGCTGCTAGGTAGAGCACCTCACAACCACATTGTATGTTCCCAGGCACAGCTGCTAGGTAGAGCACCTCACAACCACATTGTATGTTCCCAGGCACAGCTGCTAGGTAGAGGACCTCACAACCACGTTGAACGTTCCCAGGCAAAGCCGCTACGTAGAGCAATATGACTCAACATAGAAACAAAGAAACCTGCATTTGTTGTCAGTCAGGAAGGAGGATTATTTTTCTCCTTTGCCTATTAACCTATACAATGCCACAAAGACCCACTTGTCACAAACAATGCCATTTCACCACTCTGAGCACCATGGTGTAAATAATGCTTCTTTGCTTGTTTTTCACTCATGGAATTCAGCCTATGGGAATATCCTGAGGACTCTGGCACTTCTGCAGTAAAATGGATGCACGCTAAGGAAGCAGCAAGGAACTCTGCTGACTCGGGGCTTTGATAGTCATAGTATCTTTTGAATAAACATGTGCCAACCACAGCTGTGGTTTAATACAGCACAGAACATCTGTATATCTAGAAATACTATCCTTGAGAACAAAATGCCACTAACGCTCCTGGACCCAGACGATCTACTGCCAAAGCCATGGTCGTTTGCAGTCAGGGAAACTGCTGGGTTCTCTCTCATCAGGGCACGTGTTCCCTTCGTGTCATACAAAATACTCACAAGGCAAGTGTCGGCTGACACTGTCATCTCATTGACAAACAAGTCTTTCCTTCCCTTGGCAAAATATCATCACAAACAGTAAAATGAGGCTTTAACTTTGTAAATCCATAGATGGATATACTCATAACGCCAATTAAACGTTCACATTGTTGTTAATCACAAATCAGTTGTTAATTACAAAAGTTTCAAAAAAAGAACCAATTCATATTTTTAATGTGTTGTATCTGATCTAAAGCACACATGGGAGATACGTGTCTATATTTAAACTGAAATTAAATATACATGGAGACTGCAAAATATCAGTAATTTGCTATAATTTTGAATGGCAGTAACTTTACACTAAGAAAATTCACTGAGTGATTTCATAGTGATAGCAAAAGAAACCAACCCGCTCTTCTCTTCCCTCATTTGCTGATTTTGCTTCTCCTTCGTCCTTTATCTTCTGAGGGTATTTTGTCTTGGAACTGCTTGGACGCCATCCTCAGGACATGGGGACATCATCCACAGCACGTGTTTTCTCAAATGACTGGCGTGTGTGATAATGCCGTACTGTACACTAATACACTACTGTACACATGGACTTACATAGCATCAGACAGTACGAGCCTTCCAGGTAGATTAACCTCATGTGTGAAACATGCTTAGTGAATTAAAGATGAACTCACTGCCTAAACACCCATTGCATTCCTGCCTGTCTATCACGAATTTAAGTAACGCTGTGTTTGGTTGACTGTTAGTCTTAAATTCATTTATCAATACTTTAAAGAGGAAAGCTGAGAGCATCTGGGAGTCCAATTATCAAATAATTTGAGGAAATTATTCATAAACATTTATGGATTGGTAGATATTTTAAGAAAAGTCTTTTCTACTGGATTTTTTTTATTGTTGAAAAACATGCATTAATATTCCTTAAATCTAGTGTTTTGTAACAGTATCTTGGAAGCACTTTCATGGATACGTCAGAGTGCGGTTTTTAGTGGGCTATTCAACCTTGCAGAAGGCTTTTAGCATCCCTCTTACTCTGCCTTGGCTAGCATCTTAAACAGCAAATCCTGAAAGCAAGAAATGTGGAACTGGCGTGTTTGGGTGGTTGGTTCTGTTGAGGACCTCTTCGTGGACTGCAGGCATGCCGTCCCCAGGCCTTCCCTTGGTGTGTAAGTGAAGAGCAAGTTCCCCTGCCCCTTGTGGTTCCCAGCGAGGGCACTCACCCTTAGAACCACATCTAGGCCCTACTCACCATTCCAAGGTCCCGTCTCCAAGTACCATCATGCTGGGCATTAAGGCTCAACACATGGATGGTGGGGGGCACAGACATCCAGTGTATAAGGGTACCTAACAATAACTAAGTTGATATTTCAAGTGAGCTGAATACACCATGGCTTTTCCTTTTTCTGGCTCAAGCTGATGTCATGTTCATGGTTGGAAAAATTCTGGCAAGGCTTACTTGCATTTCTCTAAGAAAAGAGAGGCTACGGAGTAGGTCTCGGTTTCGTCTTCCTAATACTGTTCTCCCCGACAGTTTACTGCTTACCTAGAGTCAGCTGTACTCCGTGTAAGTTCCAAGCCCTGGTCTCTGTCTTCCATCTTTGGAGGCCCCGTCCCTGTGCCCGCCAAGCCTTGACTCCTCCCTGGAGGAGTGTCAAGATGAGCCCGCCCAAATCTTGATCACGCCCCCAATCTCCTTAAACTGCTTCCTCAAAGGGTCCCCTCGTGGTCTCATCCCGCCTCCTCCAGAGAGCTCGCGTTAGGAAAAATTCCTAACCCACGGCCCTCCTGGAGAGCTGTCCTGTACAACTGTACACCTTATGCTCAGAATGCTCAGGAGGACGGACCAATTGTCCACAAGATCATGCATATTACTATAACACACCAGTCAGGTTTACCTACATAATGCAAACATACTTAGTTATTTCTTTCATAATACCTAAGTCTTAGGGTATCACTCACACATTGGCTACTCAAAGATAGGGTGGATGGGGCAGGAAATGTTTGGAGAGCCCACATCCTGCCGCTTTCATAACACAAGTGAGTTTCTGAGAGAGTTGAGGATTGGATAATTCCTCATTCGCTCAGATGTGTAACCTGCCCTTTCCCACTCGACCTAGGAAGGAGCAAGGAGAGCGTGGACTCCCCCGCACTGCTCAGCAGACCTCTGAGAGGAAACTTCCACGTTTCTGCACGTTGGCTTCCAACTGGAATGGGAGCATTCCATTTTGTGCAACCTCTTTGTGAGAGATTCTGGAAGTGGGGATTTAATTTTGTAGGCTCTCCTGAGGGGGTCTTTACTCCTCAGGGTGTCAGGACAGCTCTCCCGGCACAGGAGGGTTCCGCATTCATTTCTACTTCAAAGGTGAATTAATAATAATCCTCCTTATTACAGAATCCTACCAGATCCGCCGGAGTCATGATTAATTGGGAGGCATTGACAGTTTTTGTTTCTCATTTTATTATTTTCAGTATATAATGTGCAATCATTTTGGGCCCCTAAATATAACTTTTCCCTCCAGTGGGGGAGTGGGAAGAGGCACAGCGAAAATGTTTAGAGAAGTAATCATTTGCTTAAAAAATGGAAATTGGGCTTCTGTGTTGTGAGGAATGTATGTACAGAACGCTGAAATTTAACACTGGTAAATGACCTGCGTACCTCAAAGTGAAGTTGCTGCCTTCCTACAGTGGCCTTTAACCCTGCCCTTTCCTCCAATCTGAGAAGAGCTGATGTTGATGGAACATATAATGGCCCCTTTCCTGTGCAGTAAAGTCAGCAATAAAGCTCAGTAATTAAGGGTACCAGGGAGGCCCAGCCCAGCAGGCTAGTGGTGTGGCGAACACTTTTAGAACTTCAAACAATATCAAAGTCACTGAGAAACAGCCGAGCTCAGTCCTGGTTTGAATTAGGCCCCACTTCCACACGCGCTTTTCAAATCCAAGCTCAAACAAGAAAGCCAAGGCCTTCTGGATTTCATTAGGGCCAATTATCTTATCTGTTTCATCTCAGGCCTGACCCTAAGGCTGGCAAACAGCTATTCAGTGCATTTGTGTGGTTGTTTGAGAAAGCCTCCAGTCAGCCAATGGCCCGGGGACCTGCTAATTAAAACACCGTTGCCCCCTGCCTCCAGTGATTAAATATTTTCAAGCTTTTGTAAATAATTTTTCCATTCTTTGCCCCAAGCCTCAAAGGTCCAATACATGCGGTAATTTATTTAGTTTGTCAGAGAATACTGTTGGAAATAGGGTCATAATGGGACCTTTGGAAACTTTTATACATCTTCGTACTTCTGAAAGTGACAGTTTATAAACCAGCCCAATGTGTATACTGTTTCTGATGTAATTATGTCCTAATGGCCTTTCTCCTTTTGAAGTGATATAGTGTATAACAGGCTTACATTTTGTCAATAATCATATTTCCTCAAATGTCTACTTGATATCTAGAGTCAGAATTTAATGAGATCATTTAGGTCCTAGAAATTGTACCAAGGTACTTTGGCTTTACTTTTTTTTTTTTTTTTTATTGCTGGAGGCTGAGTCCCAGTCCCAGATTAGCTTTGGAAGAAGACAAGCAAACAATGAAAACAACTCTTGCTGTCTGTGAGGACCTGGTGGGAAACACTGAACTTTCTCCAGAGTCAAATCCTAAGGAATTCCTGAGTGAGCCATGTGGCAAGGCAGCTTCAAGGAAGGGAGCATTCCCAGAGCAGAACCTTAAGGATTAGAATCACTGAATTCAAAACACTTCCCAGGCCGAAGTATGCTGGGAGTTAGCTGAGCAGCAAAGAGTTCCCTGGCAACTAGGCTATGAAGATTCAGAAGACAACAGGACCCATCCTTGCCACTCGGATATACACGGAAACACACATGGGTCTGGTAAATGCTGCGAGAAGCTGCCATGCCCGCTGGCCTCCCTGGGTCCTACAGCCATGTGCACCACAGTGTCTCAGCCTGGAGACGACTACTTGAACAAAGGCAGACAGAGCAGATGAACACACACAGACACCCTTCTTGCCTCCTGCAAGCCGTACTCACACACCGCTCTTCCAACCAATCCAGCCGCCTTTTATTAGAGGAAAATAAAAATGCAGTTTTGTTTGTTGTTGTTGTTGTTCTTTTTGAAGTATTACAAGAAGAAATTTTGGCTCATTAGCTACATCCAGTGTGCATTAAACACGCCCATGAAAAAGAACTATTACACGGAACAGCTCTGCCTCTGTTGTTCCTAAAATGACACTTTGGTCTTACTCTAAATAATAGGCTTTTCATAAAAACATTCACCAAAGGCAAACAATTAAACAATACATAAAGCACCAGGGGGCAACCTTGTGGTTCAGTTATAGTTAGAAGCCCTTCCAGAGGAGAGCATGCGGGCCTTTTATAAGAAACAAACACTGCTCCAAAGATTATGAAATAAGAAAGTTTTAAGTTGTCTTATGTAAATGCTGCCTGACCCAAATTTTGTGTTTGCCCTTGACAATGGGATGATGCCCTCCTGACCTTGTGACTTTCCATACCTCTGGACCATACCGGTTTTTACATAGTATCGCCATTTTAAAACAAAGACAAGATACTGCAAATTCATAGTGAATTTGAAGATAGTGAAACCTTCATATCAGTTAATATTTTCATTGGTTTATGCATCTAATTATTGGATTTTTTTTAAAAAAAAACAAACTCAGTCAAGTGGGATATATTGACATTTTTTGGGCAGGCTTTAATTATCTGAGTAGTTTAGGAATTAATACGTTATTTAAAGATGTCAACGCCATTCATCCCTGCCTTCCTTTTCCACCTACTGGAACACCAAGTATGAGCATATTCCCTGGAGGGCGAGGAGCCATTGTACTTCTGAACTGGTATTTTCATTTTAGAATTTCTGGACATGCAAAGGGTGAAGTAGCAGAGCTATGTCCAGAGAGGGGACTGGCGTGCATACAATAAGGCTGGAGAGTGAGTAGAACCCTGCTTGTAGGAGTCAGGGATTCAGACTGAGAGTAAGGAAGAGAGGATCCCCGTGCAGCTCATGCCTGGCTCATTCCACCTCAGGTTTTGAATGAGTGTCGCCTCATCCCTTTGACTTTGGCTCCTGTCTCATTAGAGGGCTCATTTGTGTCTGAGCCTCCGCCTACTTCAGTAGCTACAGTATTGCTGTAATGACATGAAGCTGGGAGAAAGCTAAGATCTCACATCCTAAGGAAATCAACCCTTTGATTCTAAGTGCAATCATACGTACCTCTTTAATGGGGAAGATAAAATATGGATGCATTTCGGGAGGAAGGTACCCTGAAATTGAGATGTGGATAGATCTGAAACTCGGCTGAGCATCAACACAGACTCCATCATTAACCTCGCCTCATGGTTCCTATATTATGAAATATGAGCTGCTACAGTAAGATTGCTTTTGGCTGTCCTTCTCCTGCCGTTTATAAGCTCACTGTCCTCCTTTGTGGCTTTCCATCAACCCTGCTCATCAGAATTTATCTAGACAGCCAGTACCTGGTTCTTCTGTGCCCACAAGAAAGAGGGGCAGATTTATACCAGATACAAGGGTAAGCCTTTGTCTTCCAGAAGGTGCCAGAGGAGTTTAAATACCTACGTAAGTGAAAACAGATGTTGATTTAAAAGTTTCATCTATATGATATCAAACCATGGGGACAGACATGGAAAACTGAGTCTACAATCTGGAGTTTGTTGTCCTATAAATACGGGAACTCTCCATGAAGATTCTGCCACTGTATTAACCTCAGCCCAGCCCTTCGGATGTGGAGAAACAGAATTTTCATGAGTATGATTTCTCCACCGGAGGAAGTCAATGATTAAATTCCTCATAGTAAATCATCACATTTATTTAGTTCTCACAAAAGGAATACAGATTTATACTCAGTATATTGAAATGGTCCACTTTTCCCACATTGCTTATCATCTCAATAAATCTAGTTTTGGCAAACTTTAGATGTAAAATCATGGAATGAGAAAAGAATTTTCTTCAGTTAAAAAAAAACAAACAAAACAAACAACTACACTAAAACCCAAAGACACTGGACATTGGGCGCTGTTGGCTGAAGGACAGGGGAGTTCGGGGCAGGGATCTCCCTTGTCAGTGAATGCAGCAAAACAGAGCAACGGCAGGACTTGATAATTTCTCCTAGATATTTCTCTTCTGTCTGGCTATATCACAAACGGCCGCCTAAAGGTGAAATCATGTAAGCCGGCAGTCCAGCTGACCTGTTACTTCTAGCCTGGAAACTCCGCAACAATACTTCGAGGAGGGATTTCATGTCTTGATATCTCAGGGAGCTCCAAACACACTGGGAAGATTTTATGAAGATGAGGGCTTTGTAATTCAGGTTTTTCATTTTAAAACTGAAAACACCATTTCTAAGCACACGGCTGAGCCCCTGTGTTAGGGAGTACTGCTTGAGAAGCATGTTGTTAAGTACAGCCATCCCTTTAACTACGTTTATTATTTGGAAAACTATTTAATTCCTGCACAAATTCATGGAAATTTTAGGCTTTAGAATTCATTTAGGGCAAATAAAAACATTTTCTTAAAATTGCAACAGTTTATCTGACCCTTTAGAATAAATTTTAAAAGTAAATTATAGCATTTGAACTACTTTAAGAAGTTGTCTACTGAAGATACCAATCACTTCAGAACTACAGGACCTCACGATATTTCCTGGACTTTGTTAACTTGACTCCACACTGTCTAACAGCATTGTATCTCTTTGATGCTCAGCTCAAACATCAAGTTTGCAAGCTTCTTGAGGAAGACAGGTGTGCACAAGATCAATTTTCTCTCAGGGTCAAAGAGCAGAAATTCTAAGGGTATCTAGAGACACACACCTATAGAAATTGTAATTTTTTGATGAAAATTGGTACAATATGTTGCACAGATGAGAAAAAAAATGCTCTTATGTTTGTTCCCATAGCAAAAGAGCAGACAGAGCTGATAACTTCCTAAAATTTACGTGTGTGTGTATTCTGTGACTAGTTTTGATTAAATGTCTTGAAATATCTCAACATTCTGAATATAGAGAACAGAATATGGATAATGACTAAAAATGAACCTCACAACAACCATAAATTTATACATATTGGTTTCTACTGAAATAAAATATTAATAGCTGAAAGTCATTACTGCTTTGTTCTCAAGATTGATTGACAAGTTCAGATTTGAGGCCCACATCGTATTTATTAGCCATGTCTTCCAGAAAGAGAAAATATGGGCTTGATTTGTAAGCTATGATAGATGGTCTGGGAAAGAAGAGAGCAAGGCCAACTTGATATGTACAGTATTTCATATTGGCAAATTGCTTCAAGAAATTTTATCCTCATTGCTAAGATGTCTTGGGCATCCTTGAGAAGGAATACACTATCATAAGCATAATATATTTATTGTCACTGATGATGGAGGGTCCGTTCCCAAACCGGGCAGCATCAACCACAGCTCGCAGAAACAAAGCAAGACCCCCAAATCATCTGATGCTACTGAGATTGAAGTCTATTCTTTCTTTCAAAATAGAATCTAAAAATTCATTCTATATTAAAATTTAACTTGTTTTAGGTCTTGTGATATGTGCCTTGCTTGAAAAAATCTAATTACATGTGTGAGAAGAACATGTTTCTTTAAATAAACTTGAAAAAAAATCTATTGTAAATAAAACTTTTGTGACCAGAAAGGATAAAGGTCACAGGGTTCTGGTTTGAATGAAAAAAACTCTTACTTGATCAAATGGACAGAAGCCTCTTAGAGAGCAAATAAAAGTCCAACAGGTCATTTTCAATTCCAAATGTTGCTATTGTTACCTGCTGAGGGGCCCAGGTGTGTGCAAACACAACCTCACTATATTATTATTGTGCCACCTGTACCCTCGTCAGCGTACACTTTGGGGCTAATAAGTATCGTCTCAAAAATGATGCCTGAGAGCACCGCCAGCAAGGCTCTAACCGCCATTTAGAAGTGTGGGACATGGAGAGATCTGGACAGCTTAAGAGGCTTGGTGTCGTCACGTGGAAAACAATAGCCCTTTAAAAAGCATCAGGGATTTTGGAAACAAACATCTACCAAATATTACAACCTCAATGCATGCGCTCTAGGTTGCTATTATTATCATTATATTCTTGTTGTCTTGATGATATTGTTTCCTTTTCAATTTAACATTAAATTATATTAAAATAAGAACAATGCCCTTAGAACAATATTTACTTAGTTATCCTTACCAATGTGGTGTAAAGTAAGCATGTAAGCACTTATGTATGGTCTCGCTTAACTTTTTAAAGGGAAACAGCCTTTCTTTAGCCTGTGAATATAACAAAGGATTCCAGAAATAGTCTTCTAAAATTAATTATAAAATGATAAAGTGCTAGATCAAATAACAATGAGAGAAACAAAAATGAGGTGTTAATTTATATGTCTTGCTCTAAATGATCTGCTGTTGACCTGTGGCAAAAACATACACGCGAGACAAACCATTTTTTCGTAGCTGTCAGAAGCCGGTGTGAGGAATGTGACAGCAAAATTCTATTGCTTCTCATAACCAGTAGAGGAACCATGGGCAGACACCACTTCTGTTCTGAAGAACTTGTCTGAGAGAAGGAATTGAAAGTCTGAATGATGAGTTGAGAATGCTTACTGCAGTTTTACAACAGTAAATTTGAAGCATGCTTATGAAGTAAGCAAATAGTTATGAACTGAAGAAAGAGACAGAGGGGATGGAACAACTCTTATGTCCTCAAAGTGGCTTCACTGTTTTTAGCTAAGAAGCAAGAAGCTGCCCTTCTGACATCTTTAGTTACTTATATGGCCGATGATGCTTAGGAAAGTCTACAACATGGAGTACAACACACTTTGACAAAACGTACTTCATGCCGGGCGGTGGTGGCGCACGCCTTTAATCCCAGCACTCGGGAGGCAGAGGCAGGCGGATCTCTGGGAGTTCGAGGCCAGCCTGGTCTACAAGCGCTAGTTCCGGGATGGGCACCAAAGCTACAGAGAAGCCCTGTCTCGAAAAAACAAAAAAATAAAAACAAAAAAAAAAAACAAAAAACGTACTTCATAAGTCAACAGAATGAGGGAAAGTGGTGTTTACAATGATACCACCAAGGCCCATAACTTAAATTTTCACTTTTAAAAATGAAAGCTCTAAAATCTCCCTCTCGGCACACTGAGAAGGCCCAGTCATCTCTGATTATTCTCAGTTGATTTTGCCTTGAGATGATTTTCTCTGTACAGCTCATGTTTCAGACATTTGTCTTTTGGAAAGTCTCATCAGTGGCAAACACTCAGGAAAGTAGCTACAGAATATAACACATTGGCTTGGTGTTTATTTCTTAAAATCCAGACAGATTGACACAATGCAGACCGACATCTCTATGAACCCTGTTGGGTTACGTCCTCAGCATCTGCCAAAAGGACGCCCATTGCGGGAGATGGCATAGCCTTCACTCAGAATCCGTGGGAGCTTGATCCTGTAGAAACTAAACTTTATAAGAGCGTATGCCCCCTGCATCCTTTTAAATAAAACAGCGTGATGTTTGTGTACAATCTGTGCTCATCTGTCTATATTTTCTACATTAACAAATCAATGAATTTTATCATGATAGGGACCAAACCCTGGGTTTTACATAATAGAAAAGCACCGCTGGTCTATCCCTGGCTTCCACCTATCTTCTTTAAATCACTTTTTTTGCTTTGTGTTGTTTGTTTGTTTCAAGACAGGGTTTCACTGTGTAACAGTCCTGGCTGTCCTGCATCTTGCTCTGTAGACCAGGCTGGTCTCAGACTCACAGATATCTGCCCACCTCTGACTCCTGAGTGCTAGAATTAAAGGCTTGTGCCACCACTGCCCAACATAAATCAATCTTAGATTACTGATAATACTTAATATAATATAAACTCTACAGCACTATACTGTTTTAAGACTAAGATAAGACAATGTCTAAATAAGTTCTGTAATGTTGTTTTCAAATGTGGCCCATTACTATCAAGTCCATGGGTATAACACATGTGGACATAGAAGGGACTCTCCACTGTGGTTGTGTTGAAATTTAAAGGGGAGGAGTGGAGGAGGTAAATACAAAAGGGGAGAAAATAGCAATAAGGATTCTAAAAATGCCATTAAGAATCTCATACAATTAAAAATATAATAAATGAAGCTTTGTGTATATATACACAAAGTAATTATATATCATATTTTATTATATAATATACAATAGTATATAATACAATATATTCAAAATAATTATTATATATATGATTATTTTTTAATAAACTTTTTTCATCTTGAGTTGACAGTGCAACCTCCAAGAGCTGAATGCCACATAACAAAAACCCAATCCCAGACATGAGAAGCCCTCTTTTGAGCTGTTGGTCAGAGCTGTGCAAGGAATTCTCAAAACATAAAGTGTATTGCTATTGCCCTTGATTGCCCCCTGAAGTGGAAGGCAAGACTCTATTCCTGAAGAGGATATGCACTTCTGAAACAGAGGCCTCTGAGTTAAAATGGACCTGAATGCCCCCTCCCTGGGGACTTCCATGATACCAGAAAGTGACATGAAAACTTACAAAGGAGGAAGGCATCCAAAACTCCTACCCAGCTATGACACCTATGAACCACTTCAACAACCAGCACGGCACACTAACACAAGAGTGCAGTAGTGGCACACATACCTTGAAGGCAACCACCAGCTCTCTAATTGGACTTACGACCTTTTCAACAAGATGGGAACCATAACAAGGAAAGGCAACCTTGCCAACTCTACGGGGCTTGTGAAGTCAGGCATCTTGGAAGAGAAACTAAAGACATCACTTTGCTAAACCGTCGTAACTCCCAACTAGGTTCTCTTGTTTGTCCTTCTTTACATATCGCCCCACATGAAACACACTTCACTTTGAAACAGATGGAGACCACAACAGAAGGCTATAGCCAATCAAAGGACAGAGTTGTGGAGCCCATTCCCAATAGATACATCTACAAAACATTTCCTCACCCAAGGTGCAGGAAACTCTGCAAAAGAAGGGGCAGAAAGACTGTATGAGTCACAGGAAAGGGAGTTTGCTGTGACAGTGTGTCCCCTAGGAGTGTCAGAAGGTACATCCTTACAGTTTCACCAACATGTCTGCTCAAACATGACAAGGTGGCACCAATGGACAAACCAAACCAGATGGAGAAAGCTCATGTAACCTCAACCCTACACAACAGGCAACCGAGGAGCACTGATAAAGGGAGTGGCTTTCTCCAGGAATGGCACTCTAACTGCTTAGCTAATAACAAATGGTCAACTTAGAAAATACGTGTACCAGTATACAGATGGAGTAGGTTATATTTAGGAATACATACATATATGCAGTAATAACAATTAATGAGAAGAGAGGCCATGAATTTGAAGGTACCTAGACATTTTACAAACAGTGGGCTCATAAGACACGATAAAGATAACATTTAAAAACAGTGCTCATAAAACATGATCAAGAATTTATAATCGTTGGGGTGATTTCTTAACTGACTGGGCAGATGGTATTTAGCAGGCACGTTGATGTCTGCTGAAGAAAAAGAAGACACCTGGCATTCTCTGAGCAAGCTAAGGGATGTTCATATTCCAGGTAGCCTTTGCAAACACTGGGAATCATCTAAAACAGAGTCTTACAATTCACCCCTTACAGTCAACACTTTGTCTCTGCTCTGAGTAGGGAGCCAGAGTCATGCATGAATTCTGTGCCCACTCACCATTTCTGGGTAGACTGTACAGCCGAGGGCACATGAAAGTCTTACCTTTTGGCACTATTTGCTGTACTTTATCACTCCTTAGCATTTTAAGGCAGAAGAGAGTAGCAATGGAGTAAAACAAAAAATGCTTAGAGGTTAGAGCCAAAATTGAAGCTCAGATCATGACTCTTCCAGTTAGTATACTGTGACTTATATTCAGAATTTTAATTAGCCCTAATGCTTATAAAGTAGGACCTGGCTTATAAGACCTCATTATAAAAAGCATAATTGCCTTATAAATGGTAACCCTGGAAGCATATCTTAGTAGAACATAAAATATATTTAATATTATCGAATATTTTCTAAAATTCTTATGAAAACTATAGCTTTACTGTAATGGGCCAAAGCACTGTGACTGGGGACAAGAAGAAAACTGCTCACTTCTCAGAGAGCAGAGACACCAAGAAAGAAAGCAAGAGTGTATTATGACTTCAACAGCACACCTGCATGGCTTAAGTTCTAGTGGGCTCCCTCCATTTCCTAAAATTTCCCCACTGTACAATAGCAGCCTTAGTATGGGAGCAAGTTTTCAAACACCCAAACCTGTAAGGAACATTTCAAAAGCACAGTGATATGCTTGGATGGTAAGACTGCATCTAAAGTGACTCACGAGACTGAAACGATGGAGCAGAAGATAAGTGAAGACCAGAATTCAGGTCTTACATAAAGGCAAAGCATTCATGACGGCCTTCCTGCAAGGCTATCACTAAGGAGACAGAAACAGGATGTCCTCAGAGCAATCCAGTTAGCTAAATGAGATAATCCATCAGCACCTGGTCCAAAAGACCCTGTCTCAGTCAATAAAGTGAAGAGTCTCATGATCAAGATACCTGCAGGCAGTCAACCTCTGGGCTTGACACTTGGCAGTACCCCCCCACAGACTTGCACCCACATACGTGCAAAAATACAGATACACTCTTGCCACAGATACATGCAATAATACTTATTACTATATTATTAATACTACATAATAATATTATATACTTTAAATAATTATTGCATGCATATATGGCACGCAGATGCATTGTTATTGTTGTTAGTATTAGTATGTCTGGAGTCCATCTGACTTAAATGCAAAATTTATAAATGCCAATGAATGACAGATAGATGATAGTTAGATAGATAGATAGATAGATAGACAGACAGACAGACAGTAGACAGACAGGTAGATAGGTAGATAGATGATAGATAGAAGATATATAAATAGATAGATAGATAGATAGATAGATAGACAGACAGATAGATAGATGATAGACAGATAGATAGATGATAGATGGATAGATAGATGATAGTGTCTTACTTTTCTTTTTTTGGCATAAAGCTAAAATATCTATTACAGGAGAGAGAGAGGAGGGGAGAGAGAGAGAGAGAGAGAGAGAGAGAGAGAGAGAGAGAGAGAGAGAGAGAGAGAGAGAGAGAGGCATGATCACGCCAAGGGGCCAGAAAAGGAAGGGCCGTGTCTTACTTTTCTATTGCTCTGATTAATAACCATAGCAAGGCAACTCAGGATGGAGTTTGACCCCCTTGAATTACATTTGTAAAATTTTTCTTTTGTTGTAGTGTTTTAGGAACAGAAAATTCTTTAGGCCCTTTTCCTTTTGCAAGTTGAAAGCTTAGCAAGATGGGGTCTTGGCCTGAGGCTCCCACCCTTCTTTTCCATTTTGCAGAAGGCTTCTCCTTAACCTCATCTCTTTCAACACCAGCCTCGGCTCCAACATTAATTCTTCTGTTTCTTTTTCTCTTCAAATGGTACATGTTGTGTTTCTTTCTGTCCTACTTCATCATTTTCATTGTAGATCTGCATATCAGTGATTACTAATAACCACGTGACAGATTCAATATTAAACTCTCTTGACATCTCCACCAAAGAAATTAGTTCGTTACTTTTGAATTTAACCCCAGGCAAACTCTTAGGACAAGCGCGCAGTAACCACATTCTTCAGCCTTTTCCCCGGCAGCTGCTGAAGTCCCTGGAGCTGGCCTTCCACAGTCCCATAGTGCTTATGGCTGTTATTTAGGCTCCTAATAGGCAGCCCACTAAGCCCTATTTGTGGTGTTCAACTCCTCTTCTAGTCTGAAGTAACAAAGTCTTTCACAGTCATTCAGAACATTACAAGGTCAAGTCTGTCACAGCAACTCTGTACCAAAGTCTGTCTTAGCTATTTTTCTATTTCTGTGATAAAGCACCATGTCCAGAGCAATTTGTGGAAGAGTTTAATTGAATTTACAGTGTCAGAGGGTTAGAGTCCATGCTGGTGGACTAGCAAACTTCTACTCATACTTGAAAGGCTGAACAGTTCACAATCTCCCCTGACCTTTCAGGGAGAGTTGGCCCTCTTCGCCTAAGCCGTGTGGGCTCCTCAAAAGTTAGGGTTCACTTCCTAATAATGCTACAGACCAGGATAACCCTGATTCTGAGCACCACAGTCTAATGGCATACAGCATATGCCCAAAAGATACTTTGTGAACGATTTGCTTACCTTTTTGACTCATTCAAAACAAATTCACAAGTATTTCCAGGCATAAACATTAAAAAATAGTCACTATTGGTTGTCAACTAGTAATAGTTTTAACTCATTATTATAGCTTAAAATATGGTTCTTAAGCAATTATGAATATTGTATAAAAATAGTTTTTAATTGCTACAGTAATATATAAGGCCATGTCTGTAGTTAAACTCAGGTAATGTGGAATGAACTGGGGAGTTCATAACAGTTTACTAACATAACTTGTCCACATGCAAGCAAACACAAGTGCCTTTCCTGATTCACTTACCATCTCAATCACAAAATAACGAAGTACACTGACTATCTGCTTGTATATTATTAAATGAAATTATGATCAAAGGAAAAAAACTCATCTACCACTCACATCTGATGTGAGCATAATAGGAGCAAAATATAAATAGTCCTTTGCCACTGCACATGCAAGATTCATTTCTACACAGAGCTGATAATTTACTATGTGTTGTGAAACCACATCAACTTTGTATTTTTGGTTGTGATCCTAGCCTTTAACAGCTGAGCCATTTCTCCAGCCCCCACATTAACTTCATATGTGTTATATGTGTTAATAATTTTTACATATACATGTTATTTATATATTTATTATGTTCATATGTATTTATATGTTAATATTAACATCTACAAAGCCCTTAGAGTTCCTTTAAGATGTTAATTATTTTTAAACAATATTTCAAACTTGCTGATAATTAAAGCAAAATTTCTTCAAATACAGTCTAAGTTCATGATAAATAAAATTGTTAATATTTTTCTTTCTCTAAGTGTTGTGGACACCTTTGTGTATATTTTTCCCCCAAAGTGTACATCTAAAATGTGGGTAGACTTTTCCTTTGTATACCCAAGCGTTGTTCGTTTATAAGTAGCTACTTTTCGACAGTGTTTTGGCCCTCTTTTCTAAAATGTGACCCTTTCAATGAGAACTCCATAACACAGAGAACACAGACAGCTCACAGGAATGTCACTCATTGACACTTCCCCTGCTCTTCCCCTGTGCTCAGATGTTTAACAGAGGGCTTCTCTTTGGGGAATTTATGAATGGTGGATTTCAAAGCCGTGATAGCCCCTCAGGTTTGTTTTCACATGGTCGTTGAGTTTACGCTGTGAACTAAACAAAATACATGGGGAGTTCTGCATCACCGTTGAGTTAACCCTCTGGATCTTGCATGCTGAGCTTATATGGGGATGAGACCTTCCCAAAGACCTTGTTTTTAAGTTTTTAATTCTAGAAAAGAAATGCTGCTTTTAAAATTTTACAGAGCGGGAAAGCAATGGAGAGGGTAGAGAGGGGGAGGGGAGACAGACCATGAGTGAGATCTAGAGACAGGACAGGAAATTGTATTTATTTTTTTGAATCATCAATCTTTGCTTAGTAAAAAACACATGCGGTGGAATTTACTTCTAAATAAGCAGAAAACAAAGAACTGGCGAATATTTTAACGTGAGCAGGAAATATGCAAAGTCTTTTGTTATCAGATGCCATAGCTCAGGCCAATGGTCTGAGAAGGCCAAAGGGATTTTAGCTTAGGAAATGCTTGCTCTACAATGGGACATAGGCACTAAAGGACTTCTCAGAGCATTTGATATGTGAATGTCTGCTGCAAACCACCTCACCTATTAAAACAGGCAATATTTTCCAGGAAAAGTCAATTAATAACGCATTTTCTCCCTTTGCATTCAGAGGGAATCAATATACTTGTATAAAACAGCTAGGTCTTGATAAGCCTTATTTTCATATGCATATCTCCACATGGCTTGGTGGAGAATTCACATTTCTCTTTCATTTGGTATTTTCTAACGGGACACTCTCAGGGAGAAAGAAGTACCAACCTGAAGGCTTCGAGATACTCAGCATCTCCCATGGGGGGGTCAAGGCCACCTGTCCAGGCAATGTTGATGTTGAAGCCTTCTCCCAGGCCTACTCCAACCTGGGAATAGAAAAACACACCACTGTGGGAGGAGAACGAAGGAGAGGGACGAAACAAAAGGAGCGGGAAACAAGCACATGGGAGCTCTTGAAATAAACATCAAACACAGCGTCAAATCAAGCCAGCTCTGCTTGACAGCCAGCTCTCTGGGTTATGCACTTGTTCTGCGCTGGTTCTTGGTCCTGTGGGACAAGCGGGTAATCTGGGGTAATTTAAAACAGCAGCAAAGGACAAGAAAATTAGGGGTAATCACGCAATGCAATTACCTGCGAGATACAAGTAAAAGCAGGGCTCTAAAGAAATAAACCGAACCTCATTCGGGGCTCCACTGCCGGGGAAAAAGTTTCCTTCATCATAGCGGTGGAGCGAAATGTACAGGACGCTGGGGTCAGCATAAAAGGCCTGCTGTGTACCGTTGCCATGGTGAACGTCCTACGGGGAAAGAAAACAGATGACAAGCACCATCACATCTGACTCTGGAGACGACTCTTCTCATTCCTGGTTCCCTCTCTTCCCACCCCACCCTCCCTCTCATTTTCTGTCTTCTCCTCGGCTTTCTTTCTCTCTCCCTTTCAGCCTACTTCTACACAACCCTTTACTTCCTGAACTTTCAGGCAAATTACCCTTTAATGCTCTCATTTTTTTTTTTAAAACTGGCTTCTAAAAATCAGGAAACCACAGCGAGCATGCCCTGGAGACTCCAGATGAGCAGTCAGTGAGAAAGCCCAGTCCTTCGGTCCAATTAGATATTTATACATCGGCACTTTGTACTCTTTGCTTCAGTGATGGAATCCTGCATCCTGTTTTATAGAGGAATTTTATGACTTATTAACTGCCAACAGTTCATAACCCCTCAGGCTTAATTAACTAGCCTCATTGGCCTCTGGGGAAAAAAAAGGACTAATGTTTAAACTCCAAACTAGTCCTTTTCAGGGGGATCTGTGGCTTACAGAGCGTTCTCACAATTCTTGACAGAACAGTAAACCATACGTGTATGCCTTGATTTGCCAAGTCCCACCATTAAGGTCAAAGTCTTTGCCACCAGCTGAATAAATTGGTTTTCTTGAAGCATTCAGTTTAGTTAGCAATCCCTCGGCTAGAGTCACTTCAAAAAAGACGCCAGATGGAAAGAGGACCTCCTACTACATTTTGCTAAAACCGTGGAAGCAAGAGTAGAAGAAACAGGGGCGTGAGTTCCTTAACTGTGAAATCATTTGGGCAAAGCAGGAAGATGGCACAGGGATCTACGCAGTCCTTTCCAATCTGTCTCACAGATAATGACTGCATCACGGATCGCTTCCCAGCTCTCTTCCTCATCTGTCTGTCTTTCTCATACGTCTCCAACTTCCCACTCAAAAAATCCTATTATCAATAAATGAATAAATAATTTATTGGACATTGGTAGAGGATAATGATTCAAAACTTGATGGTTCTTCTATTTTTAATATAGATACATGTCCCAATTGACGTAACTATTGGAAACAATAAAAGGAGTACCATTTAAAATATCTTTATTAAGAAGAACTCAGGTATTAAGGACTTCAGTTAATACACTCAATATTTTCTGAGATAAACAAGCAGGCTGCTAACGAGTGCTGAACTACACATTTTATGCAGAAAAATATTATTACATTATTCACTTATACAGTTATAAAGAGCTTTGGTACTTTGTAGCTATTTAAGTACATTGGGCTTCATTTTTATCAGTAAGATTTATACTGTTTTGAACAGTGTTTCTTACCACCATTGAGTGAACACAATATTAAATACCTTGAATTAATTACTTAAAAATGATATAAGGTATGTGATATTATGTCTATTCTAAAAATATGACAACTGATGCTCAAAGAATTTCAAAAATTTACTATGAATCTCCAGGCAGCACGTTGTGAAATGGGTTCTTGAATCCACTCATTACTGCAAATGAAGAGCTAATTATTTATCACTTTTCTGAATCTTTTAGCAAGCTTATGAGGTGAATTATTTGGAAACTAACTCTTCTCCTTGAGATGGACAGAACCCCCTTCTTCTCCAGTCTCCAGCCCCCAGCTCCACTAGACATCTCCAAAGCCCCCTTGATGCTGGAACCTTCCTCTGCACTTGCTATCCATGGTGAAGACACACAATAATCCGCTCCTATCCATGGTGTAGACACACAATAATCCGCTCCTATCCATGGTGTAGACACACAATAATCCGCTCCTATCCATGGTGTAGACACACAATAATCCGCTCCTATCCATGGTGTAGACACACAATAATCCGCTCCTATCCATGGTGTAGACACACAATAATCCGCTCCTATCCATGGTGTAGACACACAATAATCCGCTCCTATCCATGGTGTAGACACACAATAATCCGCTCCTATCCATGGTGTAGACATACAATAATCCGCTCCTATCCATGGTGTAGACACACAATAATCTGCTCCTATCCATGGTGTAGACACACAATAATCCGCTCCTATCCATGGTGTAGACACACAATAATCCGCTGCTATCCATGGTGTAGACACACAATAATCCGCTCCTATCCATGGTGTAGACACACAATAATCCGCTCCTATCCATGGTGTAGACACACAATAATCCGCTCCTATCCATGGTGTAGACACACAATAATCCGCTCCGTGCTTCACGTACCAGACACACCCAAAAGTGATCAGAGAATCATACTGCTCAGGCGGACAGGAATCATCTCAGAAACTTTACTAGCCAAAGATAAACGCATCAGAAAAAGTATATAACCTGATGAAAACATATTAATTACTGGATTTCTGAATATTCAAAAGAAAAGATAATAAAATTAACTTTTTCTTTTTTATGTGAACAAAAATGAAACAATTTAAGCCACAGTGTATTTTATACTAGCTAGTACTTATCCAGAATATGTTTAAAAAACAAACAAAACCAAAATAACTCCCAAGGAAGCCCCAGCAGAGGGCTATCTCTGCTTCCCCTCCAGCAGCAAGAGCCAGGGCTATAAGGCCAATTTTGTTCTAGGGATAAGAGAGTCCACAGTTGGAAAGCAGAGAGAAACTCTGGCTTGACTATTCCCATTACTTTAGTGACATTGGAAAACTTTATTTAAGAAAAAAGGAGACTAAAAAATGACACCTATAGCCCTGATACAAAATCATCTGATCTTTAAAACTGTTTGGGGTGCTTGTCTGTTCACACATTGTAAGAAATGCATCCTGTCCACAGCGAGAGAAAGAAAAACACCAGCATTCCTTATTTATAAAAACACACAAATCCATCCTAATTTTTGAGCAATGCTTGATTCTGTATTTATTTGCCAAGTACTTAAAGATAAATATGAACCCACATAGTAGGTATGAGGCAACAACGTAAGAGTGTAGGGTTGAGAGTACCTTCTGCTACTTACTCTGTTTAAACCAAAGACTGCTCAGGAACTAGCTGAACCTGCTTCTCCATGGCAACAAATATATATCAGACTAAGACAAGAAACTTACCTGTGCTTATGAGAAATTAGCATAAAGATGAAATGAATCATCACAGTCTTAAAATAAACATTGAATCGAAGATGTACTTAGGATTATGGAAAAATGCCCATCAATATTTTACTGGTTAAAACACATACTATAAAATCTGATTCTTTATAAGAATTTAGAACCTATGTATTTTGTTCTTATCTAAGATGGCTTTGAACAAATCATATATTCTTCCAGTTAATATTATCCTTTATAACTAATTAGTATATGGAGACAAAGGTCTAAAAGTCTTTGATCAACAATCGAATGTCACAAACTTATAAGGACATTGAAGTAACTGTTTTGTTATAAGGGAAAACAGAACTTAAGAAGAATTGTGATCTAAAATTTCCTTCTACGTTACACATATGATTCAGGGAAGAAAGTCTACTCCATGGACACGCTGCCTCCTGGAAGGCAAGGCTGTGCTCTGGAAAGTGGTAAGGCAAAGAGGCCTACTTCCTTTTTGTACTGATTTGCATATCAGAGAGAGAAAAGACATGAAAAGACTTCATAAATAACTGGAATCCCACCTGGCTAACATGAAAACACCCCCGAAGTAGGCCCTGGCCCAAATAGAGAGAGTTGCAACTCTGGCTTTATATTTACTTGGCTATAAAATGTCGAAACTAGGCATTAGATGAGAGAGCCGCACTGTGGTGAAGGGCTTCAGAACCTGAGGCCAGTGGATCTGAGGGGATGAACTGTTCTCCCCTGTAGAATCTTCCTCTCTCCTCTGTCACTTGCACAGAGTATCTCAGCATCTCGTGGCGCCTTAAGATGTCCTTCTCTGTTTCTGGAGGAAACAGGAGTTTCCTCAAAGTGCCACGCAGCTTCAGAGTTTGTAACACTGGAAAGTAAGAAGTGTGGGCTGGTGGTGACCTCAGAGGCCACTCTTTGGACAGGACTTCATACACTGAGAGGACCTGAAACAAAACTTCTCATCTTTGAGAGCTGATTTGGAGAGGAACATCCTTCACAGACTGGAAAACAGAGTAAAATCACAATTGCCATCCACATAGAGGAAAGTGACTCCTTAGAGCTACCAAGTCAGTCAGTATAGAAATCGAGAGAGTTTCTCTCTACAGTCAGACCCATACATCTCTCAAGAAATACTTACAGTTAGAAAAGCTTGTCACGCTTAAGAAAAACAAAGCTAACCATTAACCTTGCCCAACCCTCAAGTTCCTGGATCTCCACTTGCTATCTTTTCCTTCTAAGCTCATCCTTACAAAATTCCAGGAGAAATGATATTTAGATTATCATGCATGCAAACTCTGAATTACTTCAAGCATCATTTTGAATGTATTTGAGAAAATAGGTATTCATGCATAATTAAAAGAACTCTGCAGTGTTATAGCTCTCTCCTTCAACACAGCCTGTTCAGTGAACTGTGACCTACTTTGAAACTTAAGTATGTTTAGAAAACACATAGAAAATTAGGATTCAATATTTTCACATGAAAATGTCTACACAGAAGCCACAATATAAAAATTACCTATTTAAACCAAGTCATAGAAGTGGTTGTCAATCTTCCACTTTTTAAAAAAAATCTTCATTTTAATTTAAATATTACTTTACACGACTTTGTTAGTGGTCTCTCCACCCTTTGGGGGTACCCACTTAACTAAATCTAAGGGCTGGAGGTTGATGTCATGACTTCCAATAAGATTTAATTATGAGTGCAGATATGAGCAAGATTTAAACTATTAAGGCTTGCACTTCAAAAAAAACCTCTAGCATTTTTTTGCCTTTAAATCTTTTATCACCTGTAAAAATTAATTAAGTGCAGATGCAGCAGGTTTGGCTTGGATGCCAGGGTTCATTTCCTGTCTATGCTTTGTCAGACAAGCCATTACACCTCCTGGTGGAGTGCAGGCAAACTGAGAAGCGGGCTCATAAATCACCATTGCCTTTCCCTCGCCCTTTCCCGGGTTGGTTCTTTCTGTATGGGGCAGATCTCCAGCTCATTATTCATGCATACGTTTTAGACAACCTGCCAAGTGTCGTCTGCATTTAAACAAACCACTTGTTGAACAAATGATAACTATTGTGTAAGAATGCTCCACGCTAAAATGCAGGATGCATCCAAGGCTTCTGACTTTTAATCACCCAGGGTTCCTGCAGGGAGTCATCCCAAACTGGCATCTGAGACTTGAGATCTTTTCACCGAGAATGACATGTTGACTTGCTTTAATAATACCAGTGTGGCACAACAAGAGACGTGATTGCTAACTGGGGGAAGCGGCCAATTGGTTACCAAAGCAACAGCATTCCTTCCAGCACATCTGACTAGTTAAAGTCTATATTCTGTAGGGAAAAGTAAATTCAGGTTCTGTTGGGTTATTTTAACTGTGGAAGTATCAATTCATTTAAGGATCATAAAAGTTGCCCTGATCTGCGCCGTCTTCTCATTAAATTGCAGTTAACACCATGAAAGTGAAACGTGAATGTTTATGGTTTCAGAACTGCAGTCCTGAGTTGAAGGCGTTCCCACATGCAAAGGAAACACACCCATCAGAGGTTTGCAGGGCTAAGAGCAAGACAGCCTTGCAGAGAAGTGCGCATCCACTCCTCTTTACCTGGAGCCACTGAAAATTCTGCCCTGGTCAGGCATACATACCAGATCGACAATCAATATCTTGTTCATATTGAGTTGGTCTCTCAAGTATTTGGCGGTAATCGCAACTGAATTAAAAAAGCAGAACCCCCTGTGGAATAAAGAACAGAGAAGTAAGAAGGAAAAGCATCCAGGAAAGCCATTATAAATAATGTTCAGAGCATTTTTTTAAAAGATGCTACATGATCTCTGAAGTCATAAATCTGCTTCTGGGAGTACCTCGCGAGAGTTTTCAGCCCATCTGTTAGCAGTTAGAGACTTCAGAAACGTGCAGGTGACTGCCAGGAACCATGGCACTGGAAGATGGCAGGGCCCTGGTACTTACATGGCAGCAGACTCTTCAGCATGATGGCCTGGGGGCCTCACAACTGCAAACCCGTTCTGGAAGCACAAGACAGGGTTTTCAGTAGCAGGCGCAGTGATACTGATCGGATCTCTGCAGCTAAGCATCACAGACACACAAGAAGTCTGACGTCTCTCAGACACACCCAAGCATATCTCCTTGTCCTTATCACCATATCACAGCGTCAAGTGAGACACTTGGGTCACTTTTGCTCAGATCCTGTCTCAAACAGGCCCACACTGATCCAGAAGAACAGATTGCTGGGAGTTGTTCATAGCAGTCAGGCAATCATCTCAGCTGTTAGGCTCACACAACCCATTTGCAAGAATACCCTTTAAAGTTCTAACATCAACATCCGAGAGAGAGAGAGAGATTCACTCTTGGTGCAGGTTTGGGTCAAAGTTCAGAAAGACGGGAAGATGCGAAGTGAAAATTCCTGACCTGGGTCCCTTCAATGGTTCTTTCCACCCCAGTGTCAGCAACATGATAAATTTACACTTCCACTCGTGCATAGACACAAAAGAAACCCCAGAAAGGTGAAAAGGAGAACAATGGAAATCCCATATTTCTTCCAGTCTATAAACTGAGCTTGGATGACTGCCAAGGCGTGTGAGTTTATTGGATTCCCTAAGTCAATTTCTAGCCCAAGTTCTGGAATTTTATAAAGAATTCCAGAGCTGAGCAGCAGTCAGATATACCCATGATCAAGAAATGCCTTAACCTCCAGGTTAGTGGAAATGCATCAGAGAAAGCTGAAGAGACTCAGCATGAAGGCAGGGAGCCATAAATCCCCAGAAAGCCGCGCATACAAACAATGGGTTGTCTGATGTGAAAAAATAATCGTTTATCACATGGGTCATGCCACTTTTCACTTAACTATGATTTGAGGAGCATGCTCCAAAAAGAATATTTCCTTAACCACAATCCATAACGTCTGAGATAATTCTAATAAACCTCAGGAATTTCCCTTCTAAATCTTTACCTGAAATCATGAAGACTCAGAGTCATCCTACTTGACCTTCATGCCCACGATCACTCTTTGTTACAATTTATTGTCGTTGGGTAAATTGACTATATATTCCGTTGAGTGAATATAGTAATGATTTTAGAGACAAATTAGAAGTGGCAATAGTATCTTCCAGTGATTGGAAACGTCACCCTTAGTACAAATCTATTACAAAATGGGGCCGTCACAGGGCAGCTTTTTCCCGAGGGCTCTTTCCTCGTGTGCAGACTCCTGCTGTAATTGAGGGGGCTGCTGATGAAAGGGATCAGGAAGACTGATTTTCCCTCTCTCTCTTCGATGTGGAATTTCCCTCTGTATGCTGTGATTACCACTAATGAATAAAGAAACTGCTTTGGAACTATAGCAGGGTAGAACTTAGGTAGGCAGGGAAAATTAAACTGAATGCTGGGAGGAAGAAGGGCAGAGTCAGAGAGAAGCCATGTAGCCCTGCCAGAGACAGACGCCAAAACTTTATCAAGTAAGCCACAGCCACATGGCGACACACAGATTAAAAGAAATGGGTTAAATTAAGATGCAAGAGTTAGTCAATAAAAAACTAGAGCTAATAGGCCAATCAGTGATTTAATTAATAGTTTCTGTGTGATTATTTCAGGGCTAAGCTGCCAGGAAATAACAAGCGGCCCCTACCTCCTCCTACATCTCTTGTCTTTTCCTTATGTTGTGACCAAGAATTACAATTTGACCATATGCTGGCCTGGCCTCCTGACATCATAGCTGCCTAACCTTGTATTGTCTACAGGTGAGTCTGTGGTATGTTGTTACAGCAGCAGAAAATGGACGAAGAAGCTGAACCACATCTCACTGACTAAACGCTAGAGATGATGATAAACATGTCTCCCACCGTTTTCCTGAAATCATTTATGCATTATCCAGACTTGATTATGGAGAAAGGAACTATTGATGAATAGTAACAGACACAGGAAAATTTAAGGTTAGTGGGGGAAATCTGCAAAGATTGCAATACACTCAATAAAAGCCACTGAATGAAAGAAATGAATATAAGGCGTGGTAAACACAACCCACGTGCAAAGCCTGCATGATTACTGCCGAGATGGCCTCATTGCCTCTTAGAATCTGACTTCTGAACAACATTGGCCTTTTGTTTTATGATTTTCTGAGTAGCTACCAGTATTTTATTTCTGGTTCAATTAAACTAGTTTATTAATGAAGGTAATGTTTACATGTTTACAAAGAAACAACAACCAATCATCAATGTGTACTGAACACTATGACTAATCAAATGAAAAACATGGACCCCCCCCCCAATGGTAAGCCATATTTTATCATTTCCCTCACATGCTGTGAGGGAGTTTCACGTTCATATGATGTTTGCAGAAGAGAGACATAAACTCTCCATAAGGTAGTCTTCCTGTATCTAGACAGAACTTTTGGAAAGCGTTGACACTCTTTGAATTATTAAAGTCTTTCCCTAACACAACTTTATCAACTGTGTCTACAAGCTTCTATGTGAAAGGGCATATTTAATTTATAATGATAGAAATTTCTAATTATCTAAATAATCATCTAATACTATTAAAGTGGTAAATAAATCATGACCCACTTAGCCATGTAATATTAATATTATCTACCTACTCAACAGATTTACTTGGATATCTCGAGGGCACTTCAAGTTATTTCTTTGGAAAACAATCTGCAAATCTCCTAATCTCCTTAACATGGCAATGACACCATGGTCCGTCCCTCCATCAGCTCAAGTCAGAGGCTGATAAATTCTCTCTCCTGGCTCCTTCTCCATCCTTCTTCCATTTCATTTTAGTTTACAACCTATTGCTGATGATGTCATTTTGAAAAATTACTCGACTTTATTCTCTGATTCTTATGTGCAGTCCTTTTGCTTTGCTGGGTTATGTTGCAGGACCATGCACACGGACAAAAGTGCTCTGCCAAGAAGCCACACACTCAGCCCTTCCTTGAGGGTTTTGGCTTTGTAGGTGTTGTTATCTTCAGTATCCATACAATCTTCTGTCTCCTGATTTCTCCGCTTTCTGATGTTTGCCATTAATAAATTCATATTCTGCTCAGTCTCTTCCTTTTAGGCTGTCCAGGGACAGCATCACTTTCATGATTCTATGACAAGCAAGCATCTACTCGCCAAGGACCTTCTCTTCCCAGACATCCCACTTCTAGTTCATCAACCGTGTTTAATTTCACAGCTCGGCATTCATCAGCTACCATGTTCAGTTCCCTCTCATCCTGCTTGAACTCTCAGGCCATCATTATGTATCCACATGGACGGCCACCTTGTCCTTTCCTCATATGGTCACTCATGCTGACTGAGCTCTGGCAGGACTTTGTCTGTGCAGGACACTCATTGCCTAGGGACTTCTCACTACAGTCTCCACGCAGCCTTTCCTGGGGACTCACAGTAGATAACTCTGGTGTCCTTTTTCCTCATTGAAGGGCACTAGCGTTACTGGTTAAGCCCCTAAGAACCTTGTATACTCTTTATTACTGACTTATAGCCTTATTCCAGTGACTGCGAGCTAAATTTTCAATACGCCATCTCTGAAGAGGCACAAACATTCAGTCTGTTACACATTTTCAGTCATGTCTCCCTTTCCCTTCTTGTGGATTCAGGCAAAATCACAAGTCTGATAAGATAGGACTCACACCTGCTCCATCCCTGCATCTATTGAAGCACACATAAAAGCCAGATGTCTGCTTGTCCTTTACAGTTAGGATCTTAAACTCCAAGTACATTCCTCAGGATGGCTGAAAGCCACACCGCATTCCTCCATCAATGAACCGACTGTCCCTGACTTTCACATGAGTCATCCAGGCTTCTCCTTTTCCTTCAAAGTTTCAACAACCCTTCGCTAACTCCTTAACTTCTGCTTCTGCTGAAAAGTTATTTCATTAAAAAAAAGGCAAGTAGAATAACATATCTACATACTTCAAGTGAAAATATACTGACCCACTCCCAGTAATCCTTGCTGCTGACCTGTCTGCCCTTTCTCCTCCCACATCGTTCTAGGCACAGCTAACTATGGCTCTAACCTCTCTCTGTAGCATCTTTTTCTCTTCTGCAATAGTATTGCAATCAGAGCAAATGTTTAATTTTCTCGTCTTAAAGAAAAGAAACAGAAACTTAACAACCAATGTGATGCGCTCAGGAGATGGGACTTTATAGAGGGAGCTCATCTTGAGGGCTTCTCCCTTTTAACGGGATTAAAGTCCTGTTTCAAGGGGCTTCGTGCAGCCTGTGGTTTATTTGCTCTTCCTTCCAGCATCTTGGAAGCAGAAGGCAGCTCAGCTCTGGGATCGCAGCAAGCCTCATCTAGGCTTGGGATTCAAGGATGTCAGGCTGGGAGGCTAATCCACTTTCCGAGCTATGCAGCTGGTGGAATTTTGCTTTGACAAAAACAGAGGAAGACATTCTCACAGTTGCACCAGGCGCTATTTCTGAGCGACCATCTAATGTGGGTGAAGACTGGGTGTACTTCCTTTGATTGGTTTTGATATTGTGTCCCGGATGTATCATGTCCATACTCACCAAGGCACCTACTTTCTGCCTGTCATTGTTCTTTACTCTGATATGACATTGGGCACATAACAAGACGCCAGTAAATAAACAAAGTATTTCTGCTCAGTTGTACAGCATGCGCCTACTTTGCTCCTCCGTTCTGGCCTTGGCTTCAAGTTCTTTACTCTCCCAGGTGTTTGTATTCTTTCTTTTTGTAGGTCACCATTAGACTTGTTATGGGAAGTCACCCATTAAGTTGGAGGTCACCTCTTAGGCTAGATTTCCTCAGAAACACATGAAATATTTTATGCCTTATAATAATAAATAAAATCTTTGTGTTCCATTTTCGATGTGAAGTATGTCTCAACAGGCACTTGTGTGAATATTTGGGCCCCAGTTGGTGGCTCTGTTTTAGGATGCAGTAGAAACAAAGGAGGCAGGCCTTAGCTGGAACACAGAGGCCCCATGAAGGACATTTGATCCTTGGCTCCTCCCACCATCTTCTCTTTTCCTGGCTGCCATGAGTGTAGATTCCCCGAGTTCAGCCTCCTATCATGACACTCTCTTTACCATGGTCTAGAAACATAGAACCAGAGACCTTGGACTGAGCCCTCCATGACCGTATGCCAAATAAAACATTTAAGTTAAAACAAATTGTTCTTGAATTTTGACAAAATGGCAAAAAGATGGCGAGCATTTTGGTTTGATGAAATAGGCTGGGAATGACTGCAAATGACAATATTAATATTATAGAACTATCTAAATACTCTGAGCTCCATGACAAGTAATTCATTTACTGTTTGTCTATATCCCTCTATGTCTGACAAAGAAAGATTTGTTGTATGCCATACTGTAAAACAGGATTTCCCCAGATTTTATATCCATACCACTTCCATTAATATTTTTCTATAGTTTTTAATACTTTGCTGTTTTGAAACAATAATATACTAGTCACAAAGCATAGCTATTAGAAAGAATACAGTCATTTTGGGAAACTACTGGCATTCTTAGCATTTCTGGGTGGCTCTGGAAGTCTGGAGGTTGGAGGTTGGCTTGGGCTACGTAGCAAAATCCTATCCACATATGAAGAAAGAATGAAAGAGAGAGAGAGACAGAGAGGTGGATGAGGGGCGGAAAGAGGAAGGAGGTTAGGACAAAGGGAAGGAGATGAACATACAGCACACACAAAAATGCATACATTTGTCCTTTTTTACTACTATGGTCATGGTAAGAGATAATGATTTTAGTTTTGTAAAAAATAACCAGTTATTCAAATTTAAGAGCACATGTACTACTTCTAGCCAACTCTATCCCTTTTAATCTGTATTTAGATGGCTTTGGTAAAAAAGTAGAAATGTTTACTCCATAAAATTCTGATTTATTTCTCATTTTACCCTATGGAACTGCTCTTTAATCTACATTTTATTCCAAGTTTTAAAGACCAAGGCATTAATTTGAGCAAATTCATACTTTTCTGTGCACTGGGGGCAACTTTATGGTGCTAACATTTTCATTTGAATAATCCAATTTTCCTCTGTTCCAGTTTCGAATTCTCTGCAGCTTAGAATGTGACTAACTAACCAGGGAGCTTTTAGAATATTTTATCACCATCAACAGTGAGAGTTTATATCTTACATCTCGAGTTTACTCTGGCTTTGCGTTTGGAGCTTCAATTAGTGCAAAGGGCACTTGTCAGTTAAAGGAGAGAATTGATGTGTGTTTGGTGACAGCACGTGAAGAAATATAATTGACTCTCCTATATGGCCAGATGACATTTATAATATTACCTATATATAAAACTTGATTTGAGGAAAAGAATTCTAATCACTTTAGACTACTCTATTTTTACAATTGATGAAATCTATATTTTTATGGACAAATTTATCAAAATGTCAAATTTATTTTTGTGTTCTTCACAGGCAGAGTGAAATTTTTTCAAGGCAAATAAAGAGAAAGCAGTAAAGAAATTACTGGAACCACTTTAAACATTCACTTCTCCACATAAAGCTAAGTCCATTGCTATGGCAACAGTAGGCACAGAAAATTCAGAAGGTACAAAATAACCCAGCTATTTTGTTTGACCTGCTTATAACTATCGTCCCACAAATGGCGGGAATGCACATTTTCATTTACCTGACAACCATGTGGACAACTAGGTCATCCACGAATAACAAAATATCACCCACAATTCCAATACGCGCTGAGATGAGAAATGCAGGGTCTGTGACCCCTGACGAGAGGGACCTTGAAGGAACATTCGGCTAATGCAGTCTCCAATGGAAAGTGCATGTTATTATTTATGCACATTTGAAGAAAATCTGAGGCATGAACCAACACAACCTATAATGCTGACATGTCTCATAGGCCAGCCATTTCTTTTCGTGTCTCTAGATTAAAGTAAAAGCAAAAGGAAGACCAGACAGTCAGTGTTGCCTTCACAAAATGAAAACAGGCCATGATGGCTGCATGTCTTTTTTTATAAGTCCCTAATCACATTTTAGATTTTTGATCAATTATTTTAGATATAGTTTTATTTTGAGCACATTGCAATGTGCTTTCTGCATAGCATTAACCACAAACCATCTAAATATTGACTGAGATTTCAGAACATCAGATTCGGATTTGTTTTGCAGAAGGACTATTTTAATATATTGCTAATTTAGAGCTTGGTCATTATCTCCTGATATTAAGGACCATTACTGAAGTATTTCTAATGTACTAAAGTACCAGTGCTCAGGGGAAGAGAGTCTATCCAAACCAGGCACAGCATGGAAAAGTTTCACAGCACTTATTTCTAAGTAGCATCGATGTGATGGTTGAGTTCTTACCTCTAATGCGTTGGCTGAACTGGAGGTTCATAAGCTATGCCTTGTGCGGCTGTAACAGATCACTGGAAGCCACAGTTCCAGCCACGCCAGAGAGATGCGTAGTGGAACAAACGACTTTGCAGTTCATTCTTTACCTTTGTAGAGGTTGTGGTGGGTTTTATTTCTTTCAAGAGAGCAAGTTTGGGATATTCAAACCCATACTGATCTTCAGTTATAACTACACTTATCTAATATGTCTTTGAATAAACCATCTGATTCTGATTAAGTAAACAAATAAACAAACAAAAGAAGCGGCTGGGAAGCAGCCATTCCTTCATTGTATAATACTATGCCGTGACGGTCTGACTCTTCTTCCCTCGTATTAACTTGACTATAAGTACCCTTTCCAAATTCTCAGAGTTTGTCGACGAAGAACTCTCTCTGTCTCTGTCTCTGTGTGTGTCCGTGCGTGCGTGTGTGTGTGTGTGTGTGTGTGTGTGTGTGTGTGTGTGTTTGTGTGTGTGTGTGTTTGAGAGAGAGAGAGAGGTGGGGAAGAAACGAAGGAAGGCTGGAAGCTGGAACTATTTTAAAGTGCCCCTATAATATTCAAGCTATAAAAATTATTTATTTTTATTTTATGCGTGTGAGTGTTTTTCCTGCATGTATGGATATGTACCGCATGCATACCTGGTTCCAACAGAGGCCAGAAGATGGAATCGAATTCTAGACAACTGGTTCCAGACGGTGTAACCTGAGATGTGAGCGTGGGAACAAAGCCTGGGTGTCCTGTAAGGGCCACACGTCCTCTTAACCATTGAGCCATCTCCAGATGCTAAAGTTTGGTTTTTAAACCAACAGTGTAGGGCTGGAGAAACGGCTGAGTGGTTAGGAGCACTTGTACTTGTAGAAGTCCAGGGATCAGGGTTCAGTTCTGACATATAACCACTGGTAACCCTAGTTCCAAGGCACCTGATGCCCTCTTCTGGCCTCCATGGACACCAGGCATGCACTTGATAACCATACATACGTGTGAGCAAAACACACATACATGTAAAATAAAATAAGTATTTAAAAATTAAACTATAATCTGTTAGGTCTTACTGGGGTCTTTTAATCTTTCATTTAAGGGGTGGTTGGTAAATAATACTGAGAATCACATCACATTATACACATTAAGTACTTGAATCAGACCAAAAATATCAATCACAGTTCTTGGGGAAAACCTATGATAGGACATTTGAATTCCTTTATCTGTGTTCCCATCCCAAATTGCTTTTGTGGTACTAAGATAGTGGCATAAGATTTGATTCAGTTACCCACATGCCACTAAAGAGAGTGACGTGGGATTTGACTCTTTTACGTAAGCTGAAAACCCCCCAGTGGAAATTAAGTGAAGCTGCACTGTTGCTACCACTGCATGGTAAGGTTTCTGGCCAAGATCATACACGAATATTGTCCCTCCTCCTGCCAATCTCCAATATTGCACTTGGGGCGTCACACCGTCAGAGATGGACTCAGGGATAGACAGACAAGTTGTCTCCTCTTCTGTCCCCTCTCATTCTTTCCCACATCCGTAGTTTAAGAGTAAATAGCAAGTACATCAGAGTCAACTTTTCAGGAGTAACTCACACATAGCCATGTGGCTGAGGAGTTGCTAAGTAACCTAACTCTCTAACGTTGATATTTATGAAATGGTACCCCCCATCATTTACTCAACGTGCCTTCTATCGCTTCCCATCAAAACCCTTGCTCCCTACCCACCGTGGTGCTGGATCCATCCTGAGCCCCTTCTGCTTAGCTATGCTCATTTCTGCTATGAAATATGGCTCCATGTTGATTACATTGTAATGGCAATTTAATTCCTAGAAATTAATGTCTACCTAGAGTAATAAACTAATTTGCATTTGTTAAAGATCATAGATGTTCAGCTTTCTCTAACATACAAATCTTTATGAAAAGAAAGAGACCCACCGGCCAATAGGAATGCCCTAACACTATCTAAATATTACATATTTATAAATTTTACATTCAGTTAGTAAATCATAGTTGATTTTTTGGATTCCCTTCTACTTTACTTCACTAGACTGCACAATATTTTGGAATGTATTAGTATAGCACTTAATACCAGCTAATTTAGCCTGCAGAAGGACTTTCTAAAATGATTAGTTTAGCTTAGAACCAATGCTATGAATCAAACCTTTGAAGGAAGAAAAGTATCACAAAGAAAGGCTGTCTTAAGCATACCAGAATCTGGAAGGTTAAGAGAGGTGGGAAGACTTGCCAAGAAAACAATAAGGGACATGTGGGAATCGCATTTTGTTTCATTGAGTAAGCTCAAGGGAGCCAGGAAAATGGGAGCCCAACATTAGCAGTTTAACTGCTCGAGGATGCAGGGGCAGAAGCACAGATGGCTGCCTTTCCTTCTCCCTGGAAGATCCAGAAGGAAGGAGCTTATGACAGCATTAGAACACAGGGTCAGGGCAGCCTGGCATCTGTGGGCTTTAATGCCCTCAGGCTTGAGCCTGGCAGCACTCTGGCTGCTCAGGGATGAAACGCACCTCTGAAAATCAGGCTTCTGGTAAGGAGACAAGGGACCTGATGATGCTCATGTTACATGTAATTTAAGTTGAGCCTTTTCGAAAATAATAACAATGGGTCCACTATGAAGAAGCCTTGGAGGGAGGAAGTCATCAGGATGTGGACTTGGTAAGGCCATAATAACCTACCAAAAGCAATTTGTTTAGTTTATCAATCAGTGCTTGAATTTGACTCATGGCCCAGCAATTCAATTGCTGGATTTTTTGAAACATGACTGTTTCTTGGACCACATTAACCAAAAACTATCAGGTATTTTTCATCATGTAAATAGAACCACATTATGAAAGACTTTAGGGGGAAAAAAAGAATTAGGGCAAGATAATTTTGCTATTTTTTTCAGAAGTTGCAATTTTTTTTATAAAGAATGATGAATATAGCCTTCCATAAAAGTAGCAAAACTAAATATAGTGATGACCATGCTGTGAATTAAAGCTGTTCTTGGTGAGAAGGATGATGACCACCAAGAGTCACAAACCATTATACTCCTGCAGACTCCAGGAAATTTGTTCTCAGTTACCCCCTGATAATTTCGGTATCATTTAGTTTATACAAACATCTTTGATAAATTTAATGAAATTTCAGTAATTTTATTTCTGGTACCAAAACATATATCTTTTTGATGTAGGGTTTTCATTTTGGCCATGGATGGCTTCTTGCATCAAATTCTAATTGTCTGTGAACACACCTCCTGGGAAGAATAGCTACCAACAAGTAAGTTTGATCAATAAGTTCAAGCTAGGCAATTAAATAAAAATTTCAACCACAGAATTTAAATCGTAGAGCATCAAATACTTAATAGTGGTTATTGCTAAAGAACACTGAATGAATTTTCATTTTACATGGAGTTTATATGTATGTGTGTTTGAGTCTGTGGCTGTATGTAAAATTTACCTTTTATCAAATTCCAAAGGTGCAAAAACTTACATTCCCTGAGTGTGTACGCTATGTGCAATTCAGATTTCAGTATAGAAAAACATTTCATTTGTAGAAACTGAAACACTTGCAGTATAAACAAATCAGTAGGTATCGAACTTAATAGTATTACAGACAAAAGAAATTACTTGGAGCATATATTTATAAGATATTACTTATTTCATATTTTAAGTTCTGAAAGTAAAATAAAGCACTGGAAAGTTTTGTATATAAATGCTGAATTTGATACTAGAGTTTGTGTTACAATTCTTTCCAAACTAAATTATTTTTTAAGTCTCACTGAAGCTTTCTTTTCTTTTTGTAAAAAAAAAATCCAGTGGTTTTTATTACTCCCAGAAACAAGACTAGGAAGAGAAAATTAGGCAGTGGCTGAGCTTGACTCTTTCCAGAAAACGCACTGAAGTGGGGAAGAAGCTTTATTGACTTTCTGGAACTTGGCTTTTTAAAAATAAATTTATTTATTTTACATCCCAGCTGCAGTTTCTGCTCTTTCCTCCCCTCCCAGTCCTTTCCCCACCTCTTCTCTGTAGCTACCCCCTAATCCATTCCTCCTCCATTTCTGTTTAGGAAAGGGCAGGTCTCCTATGTGTATCAACAAAACATGGCAAATCAAATTGTAGTAAGACTGAACACCTCCCCATATATTAAGGCTGGGCAAGCAGACCAAGTATGGGAGTAGGGTCCCAAAAGCCAGTAAAGAGTCAGAGACAGCCCCTGCCTCCACTATTAGGAATCCCACTGTTAGGACCAAGCTATGGAACCGGGATAAATATGCAGAGTGCCTAGGTCAGCCCCACGCAGGCTCCCTGGTTGTCAGTTCAGTCTCCATGAGCCCCTATGAGTCCAGGTTAGTTGATTCTGTGAGTTTTCTTGTGGTGTCCGTGATCCCTCTGGCTCCTACAATCCTTTCTTCTCTTCTGCAGGATTCCAGAACTCCTCTTAATGTTTGGCTGTGGGTCTGCATCTGCATCTGTCTCCATCAATGGCTGGATGGAGCCTCTCTGATGACAATTTGGCTGGGCATCAGTCTGGTCACAGGAGATGGCCAGCTCAGGCTACCTATGTGCTATTGCTAGAAGTCAAAGCTAGCGTCTTCTCTGCAGATTCCTCCCTTGTGCCAGGCTTTGGTCTGACCTCGAAATGCACCCCCTTTCAGTCTCTTTCAGTACTCCCCGCCTCTGTCCCTTCATGTTCCTACCACACCTGCGCCCACTCCACTCATGAAAACTCTTTTCACTAACAGTGTAAATTAGGTGTCAGTGAGAAAACCTATGCCCGATTTAGGTTTGGCCTTTGATAGTCTCCAGTAAGATTCAACAAATTTTCTTCACTATGAGTTAAGCCACAATAGAGTCAACAATCAGTTGCGGAGGCTGGGAATACGCACATCCAACCACCAAGGACCACACAGTGAAAACCCCAATGAAATATTAGCGATGAGAAGAGCAGATAGGTGGGAAGACGTTACGGAAGGAGCCCAGCCATACACCCAGGTGATGGTCGGGAGCATCAGACAGACCTGCCATCTACTTCACCATCACCAAAATCCAATAAACGTTCCTAACTTGGTCAGTCCTCAGAGACATAATGGCTTACCGAACACTTTCATGACAAGTCAGTCCTCAGAGACATAATGGCTTACCGAACACTTTCATGACAAGTCAGTGCACCTGACACACAGCAGCTGTGAGGAGGCCCTAAGGATGCGTCTACTCACAGATCACCCATGTGAGTGGGGGCTGCTCCTAAGCTCAGGCATGGTGACAGCACTTACAAGCAGCCATGCAGACACTATCTTAGTAACGTAGTTGTTTATTCTTTCATTTGGACCGAAGAATCAAACAGATTTAAATTTAAATTAAACCCATTTCCATCCTAATCACTGAAATGTGTCCCAAATGTGTCCTCTGTGAGTCTGATATGTAGAATTTTCAAATAGGAAGAATTTCAGCATTCTAGTAAGCATAGGTTTGTTTTTTTTTTAAATCCATGCCTGATTGGTAGAAAAACAATGGGCAAAATTTCAAGTCTGCAAAGTTAACAACGAATAACTAAATAGATAAATAAATGGTTTAAAAATCATATAAGATCTTGGGACACCAAAACTTTCAAAATTGAACTAGAAATAAACAACCTTGCTAGTCTTTACTTGCCTTCCAAAAGGCAATACCTAGCCTTATACTCAAATATAAAATCTGGAAATGTCTCTATTGGAAAAAACTGAGACCTACAGACTTAGCTTCTTCAAATGTTGAAAAACAATCACATGGAACTCAGTGTAAGGAGAAAATAGTGAAGGTCTAATCCATGAAATAGAAAAGAGAAAAAGAAGAGGATGATAACAAAGCAGAAGCAGCTGCTTCGAAACAATCTGTGAGCATCACGATTAGGAAGGAGAGAGTTAGCATTCAGTCTACAGTCATAATTTTAATTTCTTTCAAAAATCTTTTATCTCATAAAGCACACAGATTCTTAACTTATGACACAGAGTTTTATCCCCTAGGCTATTTCACATATACCCAAGACATTGTTGGAACGGTATCTTGGTGATGATTTTATTCATGAGAAATTCAAGCAAAAATTAATCAATATAAGGAATAATATTCACCCAGTATGACATCTAGCAATAAATGTTATCAAGCTCCTAATGAATGCAACTTCATGGGTGCATTACTAGAACACTGTGCTAAGAAAGAGAAGTCAGAGCAAAAATATTAGAAGTAAGTTTTTATATATTTATAACTACATTATTACTATAGTTTACACAGAAGTGAAGTTCTTTTTTACAAAAAATAAAAACATCTAATGATGAGAAAACTCAGATTCACATTTGTTTTGATCTTGAGAAAATCTAGGGGGTAATATTTAGATATTTTACAACTTGTGGTATATCTAGGTACAGGCATTTTTAAAAAGAAGTGATGTCTTGGTTTGATTTCTGCTGCTTGCGGGGAAAGGGTTTACTTGGCTTACATGTCTGGTCATATCCATCAGTGAGAGAAGTCTGGGCAGGAAGTCAAGGCAGAAACCTAGAGGAAGGAATTGAGTCAGAAGCCATGGAGGAACTTACTGTTTGGCTCCCACAGCTTGCTCTGCCTGCTTTCATAGACAACCCAGGCCCACAGCCCAGGGGCAGCATCACCCATAGTGCTCTGGGCTCTTCACATCAACCGTCAATCAAGAAATGTTCCCTAGACACTGCCACAGGCAAATGTAATGAGAGTAATTCTTTAATTTAGGGTCCCACTACGAAAGTGAGTCTAGTTTGTGTCAAGTTGACAAAACCAAACCATCATACATACTGGATATAATTCTACATCATACTATGACCGAAAAAAAAACAAGTCAACAAAAACAAAAACTCTTTTATTTAAGAAAAATGTAATGCATTACTAAATGGCTTCCATCTGAGGAGTCCACCTTGAGTTGGGATGACTAGCTAGAAGTCTACCTTGAGTTTGGATGACTGGCTTTGAATCTACCTTGAGTTGGGATGACTGGCTATGAGTCCACCTTGAGTTGGGATGACTGGCTATGAGTCCACCTTGAGTTGGGATGACTGGCTTTGAGTCTACCTTGAGTAGGGATGACTGGCTAGGAGTCCACCTTGAGATGGGAATGACTGGCTATGAGTTGACCTTGAGTTGGGATGACTGGCTAGGAGTCTACCTCGAGTTGGCAATGACTGGCTATGTATAGTTAAGCATTTTTGTTGTCATTCTGATAGAGAAATCAAACTGATATTTACTTGGGAGTTAATCCCTACTGGCTAACTTCATAGTGCTGGAAGTTTCTATGCATGCTTCCAGAAAGTCTTATCACAAGGTTCCCAACCTTGTGAGCTATAACGCCCAGTGGTCTGACAATATGCCCACTGTTTCAACGCCGGCGTGAATGTTACAGGTGTAAGCAAACCATTTCCGGTGGCACTTAAAGCCTGCACCATAAGGAGGACTCATGCCTGATACTATTAACTGGGCCAAAACCCCGTGGCTGGGCAGATCACACGAGCTAAAAAAGAATCCAAATCTTTTATTCTGTTAAATTGGCATAGCATTATTCTGCTCCTGAAATACTTATCCCTATACTCATAGGTAAATGTACTTTTCAACTCTCACAACGGCGCTTCTTTTTGCAACAGGTGGTGACATGAAGTCCTACCCACCTCCACCCTCAAAAGCTTCACCCTGAAAAATTCCCCCCCCCCACAGGAAAGACTATATAAACCCTGTATCCTGTTCTGTTCTCCTCTGTTTCTTGCCACAGAAGAGGCAGCCACTCTTTTGTTTTGTTTTTTATCCCTCCCAATAAATCTTCTGTGTGAGGTTTGTCGTGTGGTATGTGGTGTGACTTTGTGGGATTCCTTGGCTCCCAACTGCCATGATACCTTCCCATCTGAGCTGTAGGGCTTACAGTGGTGAGGCAGGCAGGAAACACCCACCTAGTCCACCAGATTAGCTGAATCAACCCTTAATCAATGGAGTGATTGATGCCACACATCCCAGCTCTTTTTTGGAAGGGAAAAAGGAGGTTGGGGGGACAGGAGGAGTGGAGGGAGAGGAGGCTGCAGGTGGGATGCACTGTATAAAAGAAGAATAAATAAAAAGAAAAAAGAATAAAAAATAAAAGTAAGCTTTTAAAACAGTACATAGTAAATATCATTTAAAGATGTTTTCTATGTTATCCGTGAACATTAGAGCCCCACCTCTCTGGGAGCAGGGCTTAGTACAGTTGATAATTGTTTTGTTTGCTGGTTTTCTGAACATCTTCTACAAAGTTTGCTCTCTATGCTTTGTGTAGTACTGTCTTCTGATTTGTTAGCTTAGTGCCCAGGTATTGCTTCAGCCTTTGTGGGGTCACCCCGTGTATGCAAATGTGTCAGTGTACACACTCAGTATCTATTGGGGCAGCTAACCTTGTCCTTCACTGCCAGTTTGAGGAGAGTCTCAAAGTCAGCTTGAACCAAGGGTTTAAGGGCCTCTGTAGGTCTTTCCTGATCTTGAGCACAGCCCTGGGTTCACACAGCACCATAGCCTGTCACGCGTGTAGCCTGTCACGCGTGTAGCCTGTCATGCGTGTAGCCTGTCACGCGTGTAGCCTGTCACACGTGTAGCCTGCTGTATGATGGTCATGCGGTTGTCCATCAACAGAATCACATGAAGCTTCTTGATTGCCTCCTAGTTTTTCAATAAATGCCTTCGGAGGAAAGCTTTTATACTGATCTTATTTTAGCAGAATTACTTTGGAATTCCACTTGGCATTACTTACTAAGATTTATTATGTGGTTAGCCTAGAAACTGGACATTCTTGTAATGCATAGTAAAAAAAAAAGGCAGCATGTTGAAGTATTGTTCAAAGAGCAAATGCTGGCAATAACAAAAACACCCGACAGAAGAATGAACTATTTTTGATGTACAAAGGAATACTTTATTACTCCAATAAAGATGCACACATCTTCCTGGCATGATTTTTAAGTTGAAGAACACTAGAGGAGAAAACATTAATACTATTCTATGTTTTTTAAGGACTAAAATGTTCAAAACTATCAAAATAAATAAGTAGGTAATTTCTGAAAGGGCAGTAGATTGCTATGCTTAGTTCAAAAAGCTAGGAATGAGGTGGTTGTGAGCGCACATTTGTTTGGCCAGCACAGTCTCGAGTCTGACGAATGTATGGATCGTGGATAGCTTGTTATGCTCCTGCCTTTTGAATTTGAAAGTACTTCTTTTGCCTTTCAAAAAAGGACTTCTTTATTTTTAATTTATGTGTATTAATGTTTTACCTGTGTGTTTGCATGTGCATCATATGCATGTCTGATGTCCTCCGGGGTACAAAGAGGACCTCATATCTCCTGGGACTAAAGTAACAGGTGCTTAAGATGCTACTTAAGATGGAGCTGGGAACCGAATCCAGACCTTCTTAAAGAGCAGTTGTTGGTCTTAATGATTGAGCCATTTCTTTAGCCCCATCTTGTCTTTTCACACACATCAAATAATTCTAGCCATAAAATGAGGATACAGGCCATCTACTTGTGCTATAGCACAGCTCCGATGTGACAGTTGGAAGAAAATAGAGGGTCGTGAAGTTTATAAACTTTATTAGCTGAATACAGGATCTTAAAGGGTTGGTTGAACTCTTTAAGGCAGTATCCTACCAGGGGAATTTACTTCAAGGGTGCTCAGTGAGCATGGGGGGTACATGCCAAGCAAACCAACTTTACTAGTTACTCATGAAGGGTTGTCATAGCAACATCACATTGCAAAATATGCACTCAAACATCAGAGACATCATCTGCCACGCAACCAGATAGTTTGACTTTTTGTTGTCATTTCTGAATAAATTGTGCAGGCAGCTCAAAGTGTCGTCAAAGTAGATTGCTACAGGAATTCTTAAGAGATTCTTACTGTGTATTTATTTAATGAGCTGAACAAGTATTACCATTTAGAGATATTTCTATATTCCATGTGTACTTTTTATAATGCTCTACAGAATTTCATTTTGAGATAATTACTCTTCTGGTATACCAAAAATTTCAACATTTTCAGAGTGTCTGTCCCTTGGTACCAGAAACCTATGTGAGGAATTATGCATATATGTTGTTAAAAACCCAGAAAGCTTGAAATGTCTCATAATTTCCATTCTACTCTGATGATTATTTCCATTCTGTACTAAAAATATACCAATTTACAGCGACAGTTTGCTACACGTGTTCTATTTAAATGTCACTTTGAAGCCTTTCCCCTCTGCTGGATTCATTCTTGTAATTCTTCTGCTTTATTAGTTTCTCCAGTGTAATCCAGGCAAAAAGGGAGGAAGACAGGACAGGCAAGGTCAGATGCAGCTCCTGGGTGGACCCAGGTTATCTTACTTGGTTGTGTCTCTTCTACAGTGTGTTCGAATCAGTTTTCCATCCTTTGTGATCCCCATGATCTCCCTCCAGTTCATCTCTTAGTTCCTAACATATCCAGCCCCACTATTCTTCAAGAAAGCTCTTAATTCTTTTATATATTTTCCAAGATAAAGTAGCGCTCTCTTAAAAAATGTAATATTATGCTACACCAGTGGTATTTTATTAAAGTTTAGACTTTCTAGGAAAATGGACAAAACGTGTGAGAACTGAACATAGACAGAAAATTACAAAAAGCGGGGTTTTTAATTGTTTTTTTTCTTTTGGTATTTATTATTAAGGGTCCTAAATTTCCTGACCCCATTTCCTTCTTGGGTCAGAATGTAGTGGACCCAGAAGTCATGGGCACCAATGCCCTGAGCCAGCAGGTCCTCCAGGCTGGAAAATGGTGTGGAGACAAGTGAAATGGAACGACCATCTGGTCGACCAGGGGTTCACAAGGGTGGCTCTAGCTTAGTTTTTGGACTGCTCACTGTGGCTACAAATCATTTTTGGTTTCTATGTTTCCAATGTCATTTCCCTGTCCCCAAATCAGTAACTGCCAGAGGTTCATTTGTGGTGTCAACATGGAATCAGTTCCTATTAGGGTCCTGTCTATCTTAGATTTTCTTTCTTGACCCTCAGAAGAGTTAACTCGAAAATCTGAAACGTTCGCCAAAGCCAGGTGAACTTAGGTTTGTGATATTTGCTTATTTTGTATGCTGACAGTCATACTTGAGACTGAACTCTGCTTTTCTTGTTTACAAACCTCTCAGGGTCAGTGTCTGCGGTGTAGACAACGTTCGACCTCTTCAGCCCTGCTTGGCAATCAGTCAGTAAAGACGCCCAGAGAAGCCATACAATGCTGCACAGGGTACTGGGGTAGCAGAGCCCTTTTTTTCTACCAACCAAGTCTGCTGACTGTTTAGCAAAGCGGAGAAAAAGCATCTGCAGGAATTCTTGCTCTTAAGATAAATAGTCCGCGTTAGTACAGCTGGTGGCCAGCATGTCCGCAGGACACTGTCCACAGCTTATTTGTAACTGATCATCTGAAATGACTACCTGCTTAAAATGGAATTAAGTTTTTCTTTCATTCTCCTCATTCATAAATTCGTAAATTCCGCAGAGCCCAAGTAAGAACAGTCATGATTTTCTTGACCGTCTGCATTCCAGTTAAGAAGGCTTCTAGATTATCAATGAAATTGTCTGAAACTAAAAGCAATTAGGAACTGTGAATGCTAACACAGAAGTTTCTTTTGACATCAAGAGTGGGCATGGCAACAAAGCAACCGTAAACACTCGAATATGTAGCCATGGTATTATTGCTTGCCATGTGAGTCCTTTTGAAAACAAGATTCTCAAATATTCTTTAGAGTTGTCCACTTATCATAATTTATGATGTCATCAAATAAGAGTAATTATCCCGAAGGAACTACAGGGGACAGCCAAGCCTGCCCAGAAAGCGGAATCCCTCTGACCTTTTAATTTATCATTTGCAAAGATAAGGCCTGAAAATTAACCATTGCTTTCATTAACGGCCCCATTAGTCTCCGATGAGCAGTTAGTGTCCCCAGGCTTAGTCTTGTCAAACACACAGAGGCATTTCTTTAAAAACAACAAAACCCTAGAACCTACCACATCCAGAGCTTATTTCTATAAATTCTGACTTCTGGGAAAGATGACACCACAGTTTCCAGGACCACACTACATTTTCCAATCACCAGATTCAAGTATAATTTGAATAAAAATTTCATTTAACCCTAAGAATAGCCATTCTATTTGGACTTTATCTTAGATTCACAAAACTCCCAGTGCATATATTGCTGGTCGGGGTAATTTCCCTCAAGCCTCACAACTGCTAAAAATACCAGACCAATCACTGCCCCAGATCACGTTATGAAGTGTGTGAACCAGTGCATTAAAAACTGTGTTAGCACCAACCAGGTTTATTGGGGTAGCTACATTCAAGACACACATGGCATACCTTTAAATAGCACCGTTAAAATAGCAAATAAAATGTCAATGTCTGTCAGGTCTCTGGTTTTTATAAATTGTTTAGACTGGAGACATTGGGGTTTGGACATTGTTCTTTTCATATGATGTAAAAAGAAGAGACCATAGAAAGAGAAGAACAATAAAGCATAGCTCATGTTTGAAGTTCTTTCATGGAAAAACATACTTCGGTTCATTACCCATCCAATCAACAATTTCCTCCCAATCCTTCCGTCTGTGTTGACTTTCACCCCCTCCTCTCTCTGGGTGGTATTCTGAACTTACACACACTACTCAGGAACTCTAGTTCCTAAGTCACTTCAAAAGAGAATGCTGGGAGAGCATCACAGATCTCTCTCTCTCTTTTTCCTTCCCCCCTCTCTCTCTCTCACACACACATACACAGCACACACACACCACACTCACACACACACACACACACACACATGCCCCACATCGTATTTTTAATATGGACCACAATTTTGCTCACCATGACTATGGTCTTACAAATACACTATTGTGCTCTGACTACAGAACATTCCAGAGAGGAGTAAGACTCTTTAAGCAGGACAGCAACCACCTCCTTACAGAGGAGTTCTGCTCACACCTTAGTGACCATCTCCTCCCCCTCCTCCCTCCATCTCTTCCCTTTATTAACACACTACACCCTCCACATCCCCCAAAACAACAACATCTCTGTTTCAGTGTCTTCTCTGGATTTCCCACACTTAATGCAAGCCAGACCTTACCTTCAGCTCTCCGGAGGCCACTTTGGAAGCCAGCTCAATGACACAGCCAACAGCCATGCGTGCAGCACCGGACGAGTGCAGCTCGTTCCAAATGGTGTCACTGTCCACCTGAGCAAACAGTCAGCAGGGGCCAAAGAAGGAGAGAAAAGGAAAAGAGAAGAGAAGGGTGAGAAGAGGGTGGGGTGGGAGGAGGGGACGAGAAAGCAAATCCGTGAGGAAGGGCTGGCAGACTAACAGCTAAGTGCAATAACATTAGTCTGCAGTCCTGGCCCACTGAAAAGACCTTCTGGACACGGCTTTGCATATACTTTTTCTCTGCGCTGACTTCTCCAATGGAAACACATTCCTGCCATGCCTCACTGCCATTCCCTGTTTAGATTTCTCATTACAAACAGCATTACATAGGCCGGATCTGGCTTAGGTACAGGCCTGCTAGAAACCAGGCCTCAGCAGTCGGTAGAGCAAAAACCAAGAGCACTTAGCTAGACATAAAAATCGGATTTGCAAGTGCTGGAGAGAGAAAACGCCATTCTAACTGCAGGTTTGTCGGGAGCCAAAGACAAGGTTCAGGCAGGTAGCAGTAGCAGGCCCTGAAGAGGAAGGAACAACCGCGGCTCAGCCCCCAGAACGGAAAGGACTCCTGGACCTCCCACTTAGAGGGGTTTGATTTATAAAGAGACTTCCTTCTTCTTGGACAGGTACTGTTCTGAGGCTGGTTTCAGTGCACACTGCTTCTGAGCTAGAGCACAATCTGTGCACTAGGGAACTAGCAGGCCTTTAGAAAATGCCGCTGGTTCTTTTCCACGCACACACTAAGAATGCATACATTAAGAATATTAAACATACAGTAGTAGTGGTTTTAATTATAACGTGTGTCCCACATCTTACGTATCAGGTATTTCAAATATTGAAATGTCAGTATGAAATGACGGGCAGCTCTGATACCGGATTTCAGAGTGTGTAAACCATGTGAAGTGTTAATAATTGAGATTAAATGTTTGTGGATGCAAATATCAAGGGTCTTCAAATGGGCCAGAGAGGGTTTCCTGCTCAAAACAAGATTTGGTTTTAAAAAGTTGAGAATAAATCTAAGGCCAAGTAACATGGGAAAATGAAATCGATAAAAACAAGGCATGGTTGCAAAGCCTTAACTGGTTTCGTGAGTCATGTCACATGTCTATTCATTTCTCATGCAATCATGATTAACTCTAATCATGGCAAGCTGTCAGCAATAGAACCAATAACACAATCGCACTGGTGTCTAGGAGTCCTGGGCACACAGGTGCTCGATGGATGCTTGAGTTCTGACACTTATCCAAACAACTGTGACCCCAAGTTGTCAATAAGAAATAAAAAAAGCATGAGAGCTATATAACCATGCAGACAAACACAAATAGACACACAGAAAACATGCATTCAGACATGAGAGCTATATAACCATGCAGACAAACACAGACAGACACACAGAAAATACACATCCAGACATGAGAACTATATAACCATGCAGACAAACACAAATAGACACACAGAAAACAAATCTAAACAGAGTGGCTGTGAGGAGTGAAGTTTTTCAAGCCCATCTGCCAGGGGATACCTCGTAGCTTTGTTATTAAACCTGGGCTACCCTGAGCCAATGATTAAATTCTCTGTGCCCTGATTTGCTTATCCATGAAACCATCTTGAGTATCATCAGAGGTCAACAGCACAAACTGTTCTTCCAGAGGCTCTGATCTAGGTTCAGTAGCCACATGGCACATCTTCATGCAAACAAAAAATAATGTAGAATACCATGTGTGTGTGGTTGTTCCGAGGCTGAATAAGGAGGTGAGAAGCAAAGCCCTGGCAAACGCTTCATGAACTGCTGTTGATTGGCGCCATATAGCATAGAACCGGCTTTTTACATCACTAAACACCTACTGTGACCATAGTAGAGTCTAAATGCATGGGAGCTTGACCTGAGAAGTTAAAGACTTATCGCTGGCTGAATCCACAGTAACCAGACTTGACTGAATAACCCACATAGATTCTAAGCACCTTGACAGGTCAATTTGGAACAATCAGGCATCACTCATTTCTATAAATTCTTAAGACAGTTAGAAATTTCCTTCTAAAAATGTTAAATACTCCATCGGGTTAGAGGTATTAGCTGTTGCTGGGTAGTGGTGGCAGCACATGTATTTAATCCCAGCACTCGGGCGGCAGAGGCAGGCAATCTCTGTGAGTTCAAGGCCAGCCTGGTCAACAGAATGTGTTCCAGGACAGGCAGAGATACATAGAGAAACCCTGTCATGAAAGAAAAAAAAGTCGGGGGTAAAGGAGAAAAAGAAATATTATCTGTTATTTCAACTGAGGACACGGTTGGATTAATCACAAGACTAAAAGGCTTTGGTTACCACAGATCCTTTTGTGTGAAGTCCCCCTGCGTGTTCACATACCTGCTTTCTGGGTGTATTTTATGTTGATAAACAGTCTGTGCCTGTAAATTAGTAGTAGGGCATAACCAGTAGTGGTGACAGTGTGGTTTTGATGTGGCTAACATCTGTCTAATATCCAATATGAGATTTTATGGCTTATATCCAAAGTTTATCTCCAAACACATCCTCTTCTAGGCATCCATGGGATTTCTCACGTGTTCATTTATTCATACGTAACTACGCAGGATGCTTATGTAAGAACTGCTCGAATGTCTGTACAGTTTATAATTACGTGGTAAAAATGAGCAAGGTTTTCAGAGATCATCCCATCACCGGTGCCTAGATTTATGAGTAGGTTTCTTTCCCTCGGTGACTCAGCTGTGACAACATGTCACAGGCAGGGTAATTTGCACAGCACAAGTTCATTGGACACAGTTTGTTTTGGCCTGCAGATGACTTTCTGTTCTCACACAGCTTTCCCTTGTTCTCAGGGTCTAATGCTTAGAAGGCCACTTGTCCTATTAGACGAGGAACCCATTTTTCTAATTTCATTTACTATTAATTATTTTCTAAATGCTTATTAATCCCTATCATGGGTTTTGGATTCACTGTAATAGTTTTGGAAGAGTTTTAGGGATATCAAGGCTCTATCCCCAAAAGTTTGTTCACCAGTCCATTTACAAACACACTCCCAAGACGCTATGGTTCCAAATGGCATTTCAGGATCAACTTAGCTACGAATCACGCCTTACCTGTATTTCCTCATCTTACAAGACCTCCCGCAAAATAGTTAGATACTCTGATGGCCATATTAACCAGTTAGCAAGATCTGGAAGGGACTGTTAGCACATGCCAGACAGATCCAGGGAGGTTCAAGGGAAAAGACTCTGCACTCACGTTTGATGCTTTTACATTGAGTAGACTGTAGAGTGAGGTCAATTGCTTCAACCTCCCACGTGTGATCTTATTATGATCAGCGTTAATTTTGCATCGTGTGTCACGTCATGCTCAGCAAGGGTTCTACCACTAAGCATCCTCAACCTTTATCTCATTTTCAAGGACAGAAAATGACTTGGCTAAATCCCAGGGGAAAATATTTATCCTGGGTTCTGAACGAAGTCTCTGAAGGCTATTTTTCTATTACTGATTTTATCGAGCTATAACATTTTTCTCTGCTTCCCTCCCTTCCTCTCTGCTCCCCTTCAACCCTTTCCCATGGTCCCCATGCTCCCAATTTACTCAGGAGATCTTTTTTTTCTACTTCTCATGTAGATAAGATCCATGTATGTCTCTCTTAGGGTTCTCATTGCTGTCTAAGTTCTCTGGGATTGTGATTTATAGGCTGGTTTCCTTTGCTTTATGTTTAAAAACCACTTATGGCCCATCCCGTGAGGTGGACACCAAACCCAACACTTCCTGGGTGACTAAGAACCTGAGTCTAGATAGGCCAGGAACCAGGAGAAAAACAAATACAACTGTTCTGCTAAAGAAACGTAGCAACAAAATGTTTCCTAAGGACATTCTTCACTGTCCATAGGTCAGTGCCTTGCTCAGCCATCAACAGAGAAGCATCCTTCTGCATCAAATAAGAACAAACACAGAGTCCCACAGCCAGACGTTACGCAGAGTGTGAGAGACCTTAGGACACTCATCCCCAAAAGGGATGTCTCCATCCCTCCCCTCCAAAGGAAGAGGAGGTCAAAGGAGTGGAACAAAAGGGATGTCTCCATCCCTCCCCTCAGAAAGAGGAGGCCAAAGGAGTGGAACAGCCAAAGGGAGTGGAAGACACCAGGAGATCACGACTTTCTAGACACCACAGGGCTGGTGCACACGTGATCTCACAAATATTGTGGCAGTAGGCACAGGGGCTGCATGGGGTCTGCACCGGGTCGGGTCAGCCCTAGAGCTAAAAGGACAGGTTGACATACCCAGCCTCCATCCCTAACCCAGAGGCTGAAGAAGGACTCTTAAAAGAAATCCCACATTAGCTCAGAATTGAGAATAATAGAGGTTATTTAGGGGTAGACTCACAAACCACAATCCTCTGCTGAAATGGAGAACAGCAATGGAATCCCACAGCTCAGAAAGAGGCAGGACAGGTGCTTTACAGTGGTATAAATAGTATAAGAGGCCACGCCCAAGTGGGCGGGTAACTTAAAGGCTACTGGTGGTAGGAATTCCTACAGTAAGAGGCCTTCTCCAATTGACAACTGCTTGAAAAGGAAAGTTCCTTTTTCTTCAAAGACCAAAGGTGTGTCACTGAGGACAAAGTCTGAGGCAGTAGATGACCAACACAAGGTGAACTCAGTGGTAGTTTTGGAGGTTTTGTGTTTCATAATGTTTTGTCTGGGCTTTTTTTTTTTAAACCTTACAGGTCTTTTGCTATGATGGTTTCTGATTTTGTGCTTTGTGGAAATCCTGTGTAAGCAAGTGTATGTGTCCATGCATTTGTATCTGCTTTCCATGCTTTCTTTGGCTCTTTTTCTTCCTCCTTGTTTTATCCTAGTACAGTTTGTTTGTTTTTAATTGCTTGACTGTTTTCTAACAAGGATAGAAAGAAAGAAAGTGAATTTGGGTGGGTGGAGAGGTAGGGAGGAACTGAGGGGAGTGGGACCGTAATTAGAATTTATTGTATGAAAACAAATCCAGTTTCAATTTCAAAAAAAAAAGAATTCTAATGGAGGAAAAGTAATATGGAGCTATCACGATTACTTAGTAGGTAAGGGCAGATTTTTGACCAAACCTAGGATATGAATTTGGCCCTTGGGACTCCCATGGTAGAACACATACACATATAAAACAGGTATCTATAGAACATCCCACCCTAACACTAAAGGATATGTGTACTTGTCAGAAACCCAGGGAACTTTCTCCAAAATATATTACATATTAGAACACAAAGCAAGTCTCGATACAGAAATATCGAAATCATGTCTTGTATCTTATGTAACCACTATGGAATAATGATAGTCTCAACAACAGCAAAGAGGATAAAAGGGACACAGACTCATCGAAGTTGAGCAACACACTACTGAATCAAAACTGGGTGAAGGAAGAAATCAAAAAGGAAAATTTAGGAGTTTCTGGCCCGCGGCGCCAGCTGGGGACAGGGAGCTCGGGGGTTCCTTGGCCTCCTGTCTTTCTTGGGCTCTCTGCAGGACCTCTATTCCCTGGGTACTGCCTCTTTCTTCCTGGCCCACCCAGCTTCCGTCCAGAGCCCTCCCCACTTCGGCCCCACTGCCCTCTCTCGGCGCGTGGCATTGGACGCTGGGTCCCAGTCCTCGGGGCGCCCAGGCGGGCTGCAGTTCCTTTGTTTCTGTGGCCTGCCTGCACCAAGCAGGGTAGGCGCTTTGTTTGCGAGCTGCCCAACCAGCACGGAGGCCTGATCTCTCGGTACCAGGAGAACCAGCGTTGGGGTGAGTTTCTGGCCCGCGGCGCCAGCCGGGGACGGGGAGCTCGGGGGTTCCTTGGCCTCCTGTACTTCTTGGGCTCTCTGCAGGACCTCTATTCCCTGGGTACTGCCTCTTTCTTCCTGGCACACCCAGCTTCCGTCCAGACCCCTCCCCACTTCGCCCCCCCCTGCCCTCTTTTGGCGGGTGGCATCGCCCAGCCCAGCCTGTCTGGGCGCTAGGTCCCAGTCCTCGGGGCGCCCGGGCGGCTGCAGTTCCTTTGTTTCTGTGGCCTGCCTGCAACAAGCAGGGTGGGCGCTTTGTTTGCGAGCTGCCCAACCAGCACGGAGGCCTGATCTCTCGGCCCCAGGAGAACCAGCGTTGGGACGAGCCAGGGTTGGGCACGGAGACCTGATCCCTTGGTGCCAGGAGAGCCAACATTGGGGAGGCCGCGTTGGGTAGGCAAGGAGACCTGACCTGGTAAAAGAAGATCCATAAGGGAGCATTTGGAAGAAGAGATGGGCAGACGCCAAGGCAAGAATTCTCCCAACAAACTGAAAAGCAACATGAAGCCTCCAGAAACCAGCGACCTCACAACGGAAGGACATGAACACCTTAATCAAGAAGGAGAAAAGATTGACTTCATGAAAGTGATTGACGCCCTTAAACAGCATGAAAAAAATGCCCTTATAGAAATGGATGAGAAATATAACAGAAAGTTTGAAGAATTGAATAAATCAGTGAATGATACCCTAGAAAACCAAAGAAAAACAATCAAACAGATAATGGAAACAGTTCAAGACTTGAAAACTGAAATGGAGGCAAAGAAGAAAACACAAACAGAGGGCCGGCTGGACATGGAAAATCTAGGTAAACGAATAGAGACTACAGAAACAAGCATAACCAGCAGAATACAAGAGATAGAAGAAAGACTCTCAGATTCTGAAGATACCATAGAGAAAATAAACACTATGATCAAAGAAAACAGCAAGTCCAACAAACTCTCATCACAAAACATTCAGGAAATATGGGACACAATAAAAAGACCAAACCTAAGAATAATAGGAGTAGAAGAAGGAGAAGAAGTGCAGCTCAATGGTAAAGAAAATATATTTAATAAAATTATAGAAGAAAACTTTCCCAACCTAAAGAAAGATATACCTATGAAGGTGCAAGAAGCATACAGAACACCGAATAGGCTGGATCAAAAAAAAACATCCCCTCGCCATATAATTATCAAAACACAAAGCATACAGAATAAGGAAAAATATTAAGAGTGGCAAAGGAAAAAGGCCAAATTACTTACAAAGGTAAACCTATCAGACTTACACCTGACTTTTCCATGGAAACCATGAAAGCCAGAAGGTCCTGGATAGATGTACTGCAGAAACTGAGAGACCATGGATGCAAGCCCAGATTACTATACCCAGCCAAACTTTCGTTCACTATAAATGGAGAAAATAAAATTTTCCAGGATAAAAACAAATTCAAACAATATGCAGCCACAAATCCAGCCTTACAGAAAGTAATAGAAGGAAAATCACTAACCAAGGAGTCCAACAATGACCACAATAACTCAGACATCTAGAGACCCTTCATCAACACAAACCAAAGAAGGGATACACACAAACTCTACGACTAAAAAAAAAATGACCGGAGTTAACAACCACTGGTCATTAATATCACTTAATGTCAATGGACTCAACTCACCTATAAAAAGGCACAGGCTAAGAGATTGGTTAAGAAAACAGGATCCAACATTCTGCTGTTTACAAGAAACACACCTCAACCACAAAGACAGGCACCTACTCAGAGAAAAGGGTTGGGAAAAGGCCTATCAAGCAAATGGACCAAAGAAACAAGCAGGTGTGGCCATACTAATCTCTAACAAAGTTGACTTCAAACTTAAATCAATCAGAAGAGATGGAGAGGGGCATTTTATATTCATAACAGGAACAGTTCATCAGGATGAAGTCTCAATCCTGAACATCTATGCCCCTAATATAAAAGCACCCACGTACATAAAAGAAACATTGCTAAAATTCAAGGCAGCCATCAAACCGCACACACTAATAGTAGGAGACTTCAACACTCCTCTCTCACCAATGGACAGGTCAATCAGACAGAAACCTAACAGAGAAATAAGAGAATTAATGGAGGTAATGAAGCAAATGGACTTAACAGACATCTATAGAACATTCCACCCAAATAGGAAAGAATACACCTTCTTCTCTGCAGCTCATGGAACCTTCTCGAAAATCGACCACATAGTCGGTAACAAAGCAAACATCCACAGTTACAAAAAAATATTACTAACCACCTGTGTCTTATCAGATCACCATGGATTAAAGTTAGAATTCAACAACAATGCTACCCCCGGAAAGCCTACAAAGTCATGGAAACTGAACAGCCAACTACTGAACCATACCTGGATTAAGGAAGAAATAAAGAAAGAAATTAAAGTCTTCCTGGAATTCAATGAAAATAAAGAAACAACATACTCAAAATTATGGGACACTATGAAATCAGTCCTAAGAGGAAAGTTCATAGCACTAAGTGCCCACTTAAAGAAAACAGAGAAAGCTCACATTGGAGACTTAACAGCCCACCTGAAAGCTCTAGAAAAAAAAGAAGCAGACTCACCTAGGAGGAGTAGGAGACTGGAAATAATCAAACTGAGGGCTGAAATCAATAAAATAGAAACACAGAGAACAATCCAAAGAATCAATGAAACAAAAAGCTGGTTCCTGGAGAAAATCAACAAGATTGACAAACCCCTATCCAAACTAATCAAACGGCAGAGAGAGAATTTGCAAATTAATAAGATCAGAAATAAAAAGGGGGACATAACCACAGACACAGAGGAAATTCAGAGAATCATTAGATCTTACTACAAAAGCCTATATGCCACAAAACTGGAAAATGTAAAGGAAATGGATACTTTCTTAGATAAATATCATTTACCAAATTAAATCAGGACCAGGTGAACAATCTAAATAGACCTGTTAGTCGCGAAGAATTAGAAGAGGTTATCAAAAACCTCCCTACCAAAAAAAGCCCAGGACCAGATGGTTTCAATGCGGAATTCTACCAGAACTTCCAAGAAGACCTAATACCTATACTCCTTAATGTATTTCACAATATAGAAACAGAAGGGTCATTACCAAATTCCTTTTATGAAGCTACAGTTACTCTGATACCAAAACCACACAAAGACTCAACCAGGAAAGAGAATTACAGGCCGATCTCACTCATGAATATCGACGCAAAAATCCTCAACAAAATACTGGCAAACCGAATCCAAGAACACATCCAAAAAATTATCCATTATGATCAAGTAGGCTTCATTCCTGAGATGCAGGGCTGGTTCAACATACGAAAATCTATCAATGTAATCCAGCATATAAATAAACTGAAAGAAAAAAACCATATGATCATTTCATTAGATGCTGAAAAAGCATTCGACAAAATTCAACATCCATTTATGTTAAAAGTCTTGGAGAGATTAGGGATACAAGGGTCATACCTAAATATAATAAAAGCTATATATAGCAAGCCGACAGCTAACATCAAATTAAACGGAGAGAAACTCAAAGCCATCCCGCTTAACTCAGGAACACGACAAGGCTGTCCACTTTCGCCATACCTCTTCAATATAGTGCTGGAAGTTCTAGCAATAGCAATAAGACAACATAATGGGATCAAGGGGATTCGAATTGGAAAGGAAGAAGTTAAACTTTCGTTATTCGCAGATGATATGATAGTGTACATAAGCGACCCCCAAAACTCCACCAAAGAACTTTTACAGCTGATAAACAGCTTTAGTCATGTGGCAGGATACAAGATCAACTCCAAAAAATCAGTCGCCCTCTTATACACAAAGGATATGGAAGCAGAGAGGGAAATCAGAGAAGCTTCTCCATTCACGATAGCCACAAACAGCATAAAATATCTTGGGGTAAATCTAACCAAGGAAGTGAAAGATCTATTTGACAAGAACTTTAAGGCATTGAAGAAAGAAATTGAAGAGGATACCAAAAAATGGATGGACATCCCTTGCTCTTGGATTGGGAGGATCAACATAGTAAAAATGGCAATTCTACCAAAGGCAATTTATAGATTCAGTGCAATCCCCATCAAGATCCCATCACAATTCTTCACAGATCTGGAGAGGACAATAATCAACTTTATATGGAAAAACAAAAAACCCAGGATAGCCAAAACAATCCTATACAATAAAGGATCTTCTGGAGGCATTACCATCCCTGACTTCAAACTCTATTACAGAGCTACAGTAATGAAAACAGGGTGGTACTGGCATAAAAACAGAGAAGTTGACCAATGGAATCGTATAGAAGACCCGGATTTTATCCCACAAACCTATGAACACCTCATTTTCGATAAAGGAGCTAAAAGTATACAATGGAAGAAAGAAAGCATCTTCAACAAATGGTGCTGGCACAACTGGATGTCAACCTGTAGAAGAATGAAAATAGACCCATATCTATCACCGTGCACAAAACTCAAGTCCAAACGGATTAAAGACCTCAATATCAGCCCGAAAACACTGAACCTGATAGAAGAGAAAGTGGGAAATACCCTACAACAGATGGGCACAGGTGATCGCTTCTTAGGTATAACCCCAGAAGCACAGGCATTAAGGGCAACATTGAATAAATGGGACCTACTAAAACTGTGAAGCTTCTGTAAAGCAAAGGACACTGTCACTAAGACACAAAGGCAACCTACTGACTGGGAGAACATCTTCACCAACCCCACAACAGACAAAGGTCTGATCTCCAAAATATATAGAGAACTCAAGAAACTAGACTTTAAAATGCTAATTAACCCAATTAAAAAATGGGGCACTGAACTGAACAGAGAATTCTCTGTCAGGAGCCAATTTCCTCCTAAAATCATTACAGGAACCATCACCCTGGGGAGTCTGCAGAGAACCCCACACCCCTAATTGTGTTAAGAATGGTTCTATTGACAGAGCCTACCCCACACCCAAATTGGTTGTTAATGAGAGCTATCTGTTAGCGGAACCCACCCCGCATTCTAAACTATCTAGAGAACTAGGTGTGTCAACTTCCAGGCCTACTGTGACTTGACCGAAGATAACCTCCTGCCTACGTGACCAACGAGGACCATGTGACCAACGTGAACCACGCGGCAAGAGCCCAGAACCCTGTGCCCATCCCCCAACTCCTTGCCCTATAAAAGGTTGTATCTCGTCCCTAATAAACGGAGGCTTTGACAAACTTTGCATGGCCTTCTTCCTGTCTCCTAGCCCATATCTTCCAGGTAGTGCCTCTCCGGGACCCTGGAATAACTGAACTGCCAGGCGGGCTACTAACCCTAGACTAAGTAGCCTGCCAAGGCAATCGACAATTCTCAACAGAAGAAGTTCAAATGGCCAAAAGATACTTAAGGTCGTGCTCAATTTCCTTAGCAATCAGGGAAATGCAAATCAAAACAACTTTGAGATATCATCTTACACCTGTCAGAATGGCTAAAGTCAAAAACACCAAGGATAGCCTTTGCTGGAGAGGCTGTGGAGGAAGGGGTACCCTCATCCATTGCTGGTGGGAATGCAATCTTGTGCAACCACTGTGGAAGTCAGTGTTTCGGTTTCTCCGGAAATTTGGGATCAACCTACCCCTGGATCCAGCAATACCACTCTTGGGAATTTACCCAAGAGATGCTCAATCACATGTCAAAAGCATTTGTTCAACTATGTTCATAGCAGTATTATTTGTAATAGCCAGAACCTGGAAACAACCTAGATGCCCTTCAATGGAAGAATGGATGAAGAAAGTATGGAATATATACACACTAGAGTACTACGCTGCGGTAAAAAACAATGACTTCTCGAATTTTGCATGCAAATGGATGGAAATAGAAAACACTATCCTGAGTGAGGTATCCCAGACCCAAAAAGAAGAACATGGGATGTACTCACTCATAATTGGTTTCTAGCCATAAATAGGGGTCACAGAGTCTACAATTGGCGAACCTAAAGAAGCTAAGTAAGAAGGTGAACACAAGGAAAAACATACAGTTATCCTCTTGGATAAGGGAAGTAGACAAAATGGCCGGGGAGAAAAGTGGGATCTTGGGGGTGGGGTGGGATGGGGGTAAGGGGAGATGGGGAGAGAAAAGGTAGAAGGGAAGGAGGGGGGACTTGGGGAAACAGGAGGATCGGGATAAAGGAAGGTTGGATAGGGGAGCACGGAACCACAATTCTTAGTTAAGGGACCCACTTTAGGGTGGGCAGGAGAATTGACCCTAGAGGGGCTTCCAGGTGCCCAAGCTGAGGTCCCCAGTTAGTTCCTTGGGCAGCTGAGGATAGGGAACATGAAATGACCCTATCCTAGCGCAATACTGACGAATATCTTGCATATCATCCTAGAACTTTCATCTGGTGATGGATGGAGATAGAGACAGAGACCCACACTGGAGCAATGGACTGAGCTCCCAAGGTCCCAATGAGGAGCAGAAGGAGGGAGAACATGAGCAAAGAAGTCGGGACCACGAGGGGTGCACCCACCCACTGAGACAGTGGAGCTGATCTACTGGGAGCTCACCAAGGCCAGCTGGACTGTTACCAAAAAAGCATGGGATAAAACTGGACTCTCTGAACATGGGGAACAATGAGGGCTGATGAGACGCCAAGGACAATGGCACGCAGTTTTGATCCTACGCAATCTGCTGGCTTGGTGGGAGCCTAGCCAGTTTGGATGTTCACCTTCCTAAATATGGACGGAGGGGGGAGGACCTAGGACTTACCACAGGGCAGGGAACCCTGACTGCTCTTTGGACTGGAGAGGGAGGGGGAGAGGAGTGGGGGGAAGGGGAGAGGGGTAGGAGGAGGGGGAGAAGAGTGGGAGGAGGGGGAGAAGAGTGGGAGGAAGGGGAGGGAAATGGGAGGCTGGGAGGAGGTGGAAATTTGTTTTTTTTTCTTTATTCTTCTTTTATCAATAAAAAAAATTTTAAAAAAGGAAAATTTAAAATTCATAGGATTTAACTAAAATATAAACACAGCATACCCCAATCTATGGGGCACAGTGAAGGAAGTTTCAAAAGGAAAGTGTATAGCACTATGTGTCAACATAAAATATTATAACATACTCATATTAATAATTTAATACCACATATAAAGTCCTTAATAAACAAGAAAAACCAACAGCCCAAAAGTACATGGGAAGAAATAGTTAAAATGAGGCTGAAATTAATAAAACAACAATGAAAAACTTACAAAGAATCAATGAAACAAAGACTTGGTTATTTGAAAGGACCAACAAGATTGATAAGTTCTTAGTTAAACTAACTGAAAGAGGATTCAAAATAACAAAATTCAAGAGAAAAGGGGAGAGATTACAATGGACACTGAAGAAACTCAGAAAATCTAAGAACATACTTTAAAAAACATATAATCCATAAAACTGAAAAATCTAAAAAAATAGATCAATTTCTAGGTATATACACTATGCTAAAGTTAAATCCTAATGAAGTAAATAATTGGAATAGACTCATGACATCTAGTTAGATAGAAACAGTAATTAATTTTAAAGGGCCAGATGGATTTGGTGCAAAATTCTACCAGACCTTCAAAGAAGACCAGCAACAGTTCTCAAATTACTCTAGAAGACAGAAATGGAAGGGACATTTCCACGTTCCATATGACCCTGATATGAAAACCAAGTGAAACCAACCCCAACGAAAAAGAAGGAAAGAAAGCCAACATCATCTTAACTAAAGAAAAATTGAGATTTCTGCTAATATTGTGAGCAATTCCAGGATGCCCATGCTAAAGTTTTAACTAAAGTGATAAAATGAGTAAAAGAAATAAAGTGGTTACAAATAAGGAAAAAATAAAGCTATTTTCAATTTCTGATGATATGATTATATTCATAAAAGGACTGGAAGACTCTACCAGAAAATCCCCTACACTTGATAAATATATTCAGCAAAGTATCATGATATGAAATTAACACACAGCTGGGTGGTGATGGTGCACGCCTTTAATCTCAGCACTAGGGTGATAGAGGCAGGCAGATCTCTGTGTGTTCAAGGCCAACCTGGTTGAGAAGAACTAGTTATAAGATAGCTAGGGCTGTTGCCCTGAGAAACTCTACCTCAAAAAACCAAAAATAAATAAAAAATTAACATACAACAATCGGTGGTCCTTTTATAACAAATGGCAACACATCTAGAAAGAAATCAAAGAAGCAAAACCATTCAAAAACACCTTGAAATATTTTGGAATATCTGTAACCAAGAAAATAAAAGTATTTGTACAAAGAACAGTTTTTGGACAGTAAGAGAAAAGAAAAATAAATTGAAGGAGATACCAGAAGATGAAAAGAATTCAATGCTCATGGATTGGTCAGATTAAATTTGTGAAAATAGCCACCCTACCAGAAACAATCTAGATTCAATGAAATCTCCATCACAATTCCAAGGCAATTCTTTACAGAAATGAAGAAAAAAATCTTAAATTTTATATGGAAATACAAAAGACTCAGGATGTCCAAACAATCCTCAAAAACCGCAATAACAACAACAAGAACAGATCTGCTGAAGGCATCACCGTCAAAGATGTCAGGTTATACTTTGGAGTGACAGCGATACGAACAGCATGGCACCAACATTAACACAGACTCTGTGATCAGTGAACTAGAATTGATGACCCATATGCAAATCCATGCCCCTACAGCCCACTTAATTTTTGACAGAGTCCAAGAATATATAGGTGAAGAGAGTATCTGCGACCAATTGTGTTGGCAAACTGATGATACCATTTAGAAGATGGAGGTCTGATCTTTATCTCTTGCCCTGTGCAAACTCAAATCCATGTGGATCAAGGAGTGGACACCCTGTGCCTATGTTTAAAACCATTGGCCGAGGGAAGTCTTTTCTCAACAGGACCCTAACAGTGCAGGCATGAGGAACAAAAATAAATGGCACTGTGTTAAGCTAAATTGTTTTTATAGAGCGAAGAACACTATCACTTAAGAGAAAAGGCAGAATTTGAAATAAATCTTACCAGCTTTGCACAAGACAAAGGATTAATATCTAGAATATACAAATACCTCAAAAACTAAACATTGAGAAAACAAACAACTCAATTAAAATGGGGCATAGAACAAAACAATTCTTGAAAGATGATATACAAGCCGGATAATGGTGGCACAAGTCATTAATCCCAGCACTCGGCAAGCAGAGTCAAGTGGATTTTTGAGTTTGAGGCTAGCCTGGTCTACAGAGTGAATTCCAAGATAGCCTGAAGCTCCACAGAGAAATCCTGTATCAAATAGAAAAAAAAAGAGATGAAATATAAATGACTGAGAAACATCTTTAAAATGTATAACATCCTAACCATTAAGGAAATGCAAATTAAAACTATTTTGAAAGTTAATCTTTAGAAATGCTCCAAAGCCATGGCCAGGCTGGTTCCACAGGTATCACTTATGCTCAAGCTGAAGATGAATGATCTCAGATCAGATGGTGTCTGCGTTCTGTCGAAAAGGGCAGTGGCTACTGAGTTCCAAATTTTTATCTTAAGGAATGGATGGTATGGTGTTTTAATAGAACTCCTAGTTGCTATATGGTTAGAGGCAACATTTTAATTATTAATATTGGTAAGAATTAACTTTTTAAAAGTCCCAGGGCATGCTAAACCAAACCTATCTGTGCTAAATATTTGTGCTCTTTATCTATATTCAGGTATTTTTTGGTTTATCTATTTCACAGTGCTGGGGATAGACCCCGAAATATGGTACATGCTGGGCAAACCTTCTACCACCAATTGTTACACCAACCATTGGAGGGCCACACTTTTACGCAAAGTTTAAAAGCTCCAAAGTGAAGAAGGCAAAACCATGGCTCATATGAACTAACCGGGCTGCTTCCTGTGTAGCTGAGATCAAAGCTTAGCCCAGGAGACTCCTCAGGGTAGGGCATTTGGGAGGCTGACCTCCGAGTTCAGGAGGTGTGCTCATGATTCCAGCCCCTGTACCAGGGCTGTCACTAGAGAACAGCGGGTTGGACAGAATGAAAAATAATTAGGGGCTTTATTCTATTCTTATTTTGTTATCTAACCTCATCCTTAGTGATTGGAAATTATTATCTTTTATAAAAGTATTGCTGCGTGACCGATAGGAAATATAACATGAGTAAATCCATGTCTTTAAAGTTGTGATGGCTAGAGAGGCTTTGATTTCACAGAAAAGCACTTTCCTTCCAAACTGAACAAAGAAGGAATCTTATCTGAGTATAGAGGACACAAAACAATGCAAAGCAGGACCATGAGAAATGCACTTGAAGTATTTATATTCGTAATAACTTGTCTTAAGATGGTCATTTTACTGAAATGTATAGGAGAGAATGGTTGCTAATACCGTGTCTAGTCACATATGAAGAATTTGTATCTAGCGGTTTCCAAATCCTAGGACTAGAAGAAATTAATGTCAAATACACTTTTACAGATAATTGCAGGGCATCTTCCCTATTCCCTTCCAGTGGTAGCACGCTAATACTGTCCTCCACATAGATCAACGAGACCTCAGGTTCTGTATTGACATGAATGGTAGGCACCTTAAGGACCAGCCCTCCCGTTCTCAGATTAACCTAAACATTGGCAAATTCATTAAATAATAGAAACTCCAAGAAAGATGAAAGCGACACCACCCCCATCAGAATAGCTTTGAATTCATCAGAGCACACAGTGTGTTTCAGAAAGGGTGGTGGAACGCAGCATCAGTAAGCGCTCAGTAAACATTAACTCAAACAGAAAAGAAGGAAAGGAAGGAAGGGAGGGAGGGAGGAGGACAGAGAGAAGGGATGAGAGAGAGAGAGAGAGAGAGAGAGAGAGAGAGAGAGAGAGAGAGAGAGAGAGAGAGAGAGAGAGAGAAGGAGGAGGAGGAGGAGAAGGGAAGCTGGGGGTCTGGTTCTAACATTACTTTCTATTCAGCAGCACATCAAAGGACAAGAATCATCTGTGATGATGCTGGAAGCCAGAAACTCCCTCCAATCAGCGAGCTCCATGTTTAAGCAACATATGGATCTAGTTCAGCCGGAGTTTCCTGAATGAATGTGGGCCTTTGCGGGCTTTCCAAGCACATGGAGCTTTGCTCCGTCACTGGCACTGGAAACAAAGCTAATGGCCTGCAAAGCCGCACGTGATAGAGATTAAGCTACCTGTCCTGAATGGATGTGATGGTATTTAAACTGGAGAGGGAATGACTTAGAGGAAAAGGAATTTAGGCACCGTCTCCTTTGTAGGATCTGAACGCGGCCGGTTGATTTCTTTTGGAAATAGTTCCAGAGCTAAATATAATACTACTGTGCCCATTAAGAAAACGGGTTTCCTGTGAGGTGGGCCTGTGGCACATGATGGCTGCTCCGATGTCTTGAACATTTCACCCTGCAAGCTGGGCATTGAAGCCCCTCTCCTGGCACTAAGCAGTTTTGTGAGCATTTGATATTATTGTGCTGGGCTCCTAGGGCCGTGGGCATGCCTGAATAATTGAGTTTAAGCTTAAATAATGATCAGATGCCCTTGGAGACTCCTGACAGACACCAGACTCAACAATGAAGCAGAGGCTTTTCATCAAGGCGCAGACTCTGCCTTTGGAAGCATGCTATAGAATCGTTAGTGGCAAATGTAATTAAGGGCATTTTGAACTTTGCATTCTCCCAGGTAGTGTGTTTATTTTAAAGCAGCCGTCTACTGTGACTCAACTGTTTCTACATGGAGCATTCTGGTTTGGTAATATAGAAAACAAATCCAGTGTTTTCAGATTGTTAAAATAATTCTTACTTTGTTTAACATATAAAATACTGTTTTTTAAATTTTTTGACTAGCTTATTCTGTTTTAAGCCCTATATGCTGAGAAAGCTGAGAGCTACAAGTCAAATTTCTTTTTCTTTTTGTTAAAATATTATTTTGCTTCATTTAAAGGGTATTTGAGAATATTAAAATTTTCTATTCTGAACCCATCACTCTTAGAGCTAGATCCAGAAATCCTAATCCTTTGTTTCAGGCCATGGACACAGAAGGGGTGGGAGTAGAGTCCACAGAAAGGAAAACCTAACTTCTTAGCAGATTCAGTGGGCGTAGGTGTGTCAGATGGATCATCCCATAAATAGATTCGGCAGCATCTCAACTGTCCATGGTGATATGGCAACACCCCCTGCGTGTGTGCTTTACCTATTTTAACACTGAGGTGCGTGACTAGTTTCTGCTGGAAGAGGAGAAGCTGAACCTTAGAGAATTTAGGCAACTTGAACATAAATAGTTAATAAATAGCTGGAATTGTACCTAAGTCTGCCTTGGTCATCAATCATATTGGCTGAATCATGACCTCCTCCCTGACATTAAAGTCCTTATTGTGTACATATTTGGAGACAAGGTCTTTCAAAGTTCCATAAGATTGGATGTATTATAAGGGTGTATTGCAAAGTGATGGATTTCTTTATAAGGAAAGAGACGCAGGAAGCATACATATGAACAATCGGAAGACCAGGAGAGGTGCAAGGCTGTTACCTGCAAATGCAGGGTGGGCAGGAGCCTTTGAAAAGCCAGATGTGCCCACACTCCGATCTTGGATTTCTGTCCACCAGTACTATGAAGAAATAGCTTTCTGCTTAAGTTGCCCAGTCGCTAGTATTTTGTTTTGGCAACATTAGCTGGACTAACAGGAAGGTGAACTTCACGTCTGGTCTATACATGTTTGCTGCATAACATCCCTATTAATAATTAATAATACACCATGATGCTGATGGAAAATGCCCTAAGCCTGGGACGGTGGTTGGCTTCTAACCACATCTCAAGGATGAGACACATAAGAGAGATTCTCTCAGTTCTGCTAAGATAATGAACTGATGGGTGTGGGCAGTGATCTTATGCTTACACTTCTATGGTCAGGATTTCACTACAGCTAAGAACCTACAATGTATTATTAAAGGTCTCCTCCCCTGCCCCCCGTTCAGGTCCTATAATATGTTCGTGATTTAATGAAGAGCTTCCCTCTCTTCTGCAGTTAGTATAGTCCAGGACTTCAACTCTCACTTGCCCATGCTTTGGGCTTCACTTTATACGTCATGTGACATTGGGTCTTCACTAAACCACCTACATTGTACAGTGCCCACATATCTGGACATTCTATGGCCATGGACTTCCTTGACTTCCTTAGAAATTTCTCTCTCCAGTGTCTATTTTCCAAAAGGAGATAGATTGTCTAGAGCACAAGACAACTAAGTCCCTAGTTATGACATAGTGGGAGTCTGCTAACCGATCTCTGAAGAAGAAACAAAAGAATCTTTATAAAACCTTAGTTTCAAATGCGGACAATGGCCACGCCCTGTGTGATACCCAGGGAAGATAACTGTTCACCTCTCTCTTGACATCGTTGGCAAAGAACCTAGGCCTAGAGAAGTTAAACGGTGTGCAGCTACTCCTCAGAATCCTGATGCTCGGGGCAGGGAACCTGCTTGGGTAGCGCAGACATTACCTGTACACATTGTGAGACGTGCAGACTATCTGGTCCCACCCAGTCCTCACTGTGAAGTTAGAGATGAAGTACTGACAATCAGGGCTTTGGGTCCAAGTTTAGTAATTAGTAAATCAACGTCCCTGTGCTTCTGTATCCTCACTGACGTTTCTGAAAGTAAAGCCTACCAGTTATGGCCCTGGATTAGCGTCCTATGGTGTCATGGTTTTCACGGCAGATCATCTGCTGTTTCAGCAATCACGTCAGATCTCAAGGGTACAAGCCAGCTTTCCCAGGGCACACACATGAGTTTGCTCCCCAAAGCCACTGGACTATTTCTTGGGGATGGGGCGGAGGTATACTAACATACATCATCACATTTGACCCTCAGGGAGGTTCGTGTAATAAGGGAGGCTTCTTGAATTCTATTGGGTAGATGCAGAAACTGAAACTTGGATCAATAATTGGCAGAGGCTTTGTATGAACAACTTTTTAGAATCGCAGATTGAAAGAAGAGATCTTAACATCATCATCAAACTATTCAGGAACCATTCTGCAGTGACTTTGCCATTCCCTAAAACCCCGCGAGACCTCTCTGATTCAAAGTGACTGTCATTTATTTCCTCCTGTGGGATGGCGCTGGGACTCATAATTCTCATGTTCCGTGTTGTGCTCTTCCTCCGCCATCTCTACAGCCTGTAATGATGTGTATGCTTGCTTCTCACATGATACAAAACAGACGTGTACGTAGTCATGCCATGTTCTGTTGACACGCCGAGACTCTTGAAATGGAGCGGAGATGGATTCGTGCTGACAATGGGCAGACAAACCCACATACGTTCTCTCTTCTCCTCACCTCTCGGAGGAGACATGACTGACAGCCTGCTCCCGTGGGATCACTTGTAGGCTGTAATGCCCACACCTTAGCTTCTTTAGTCATGGTGAGATGAAAAATAAACAGAGTGGTTATGGGGAAGACCTCAGGTTCCCGGTAAAAGCATGGATATGATGAATGAACACTGTGACTGATATTCCATATGGAAAGAAGTCGTGAACTTCGTGTCACCACCAGGAGTCAAGGGGAATGCTGACAGCCTTCACACGCAACCACAACCATTCCCAGTATTTGACCAACTGCTTTCTGGAAGCTTCACAGATCTCGCAGGTGTGAATTCTAGTTACTCATCTTCTTCAGCGAAGTATCCCTTTGCTCTTTAGTTGCCAGAAATAAAGGACAGAGTGTGTTTGCTTTAGCAGTGGGGCTGCGTCTCAACACTTGAAGGATGCTTACTTAAAGATACTGATGCACTCATGAGTGTGTCAAATAGTATACGGATTTTGTAGGTTAAAAGGGCCAGGCCAGCAATCTGAGCATCCTGTTGTTGCTACACATAGTTTCAGTGAGTACTCATCCATCCTCTTAGAGCTGAGTTAGAAATGGAGTCAAGAAACACCGTACTATGATTTACTTAGCGCTTCATTTCATCTAAAGTATATACCATGTAAGGAGTACTTCATAATACGCTAATCCCATATTCATCAGATTGCAAATGTTATAGCCCTGTTTCTACAGAGAGCAGCTTAATAAAATTAAGCTGCCTCAGTAGGTGTGTGGAATGAGATTTTCTCTGCATTATCTCAGTGGTTTGGTCCAACGCGTAGATTTCCCAGAGACATGCTTTCTACTGACATGAAATTCTTTTTAACCCTAACCCATGGGAACTAGATTTAACCCTTCATAGGAGTTTTAATAAAAAAAGAAAATGCTTTTGGTAAAAGAAGAAATTATATTTTTTTTCCTTGTAGTTGGGGTGTTTTTGTTCCAGACAGGACTAGTGACAGTTATATCAGGTTAAATCACTGTGAAGTGTGAGTGCCCAGTACTGAGGTTGAGAGCTAAGAGGTCAGCCCAACTCTGTTCCAATAACCCCTATTCGTGTGACTCAAGGAAGTGGCCTCTCTGAACGGCAGTTTCTCTTCTATAGAATACAAAGTCTTCGTGGCATCCTTAGGAACGAGATGCTGGGCCTCTTGTGCAGACTGAGAAGACTGGCGTGGATTGTCATTGGACGCTTGCTTACGTAATTGCCATTTTCTTCTGTGACGCTGTGAACCACCCCAATTTTCCCAACACTAATGTGCCATGTTTCATCGGCGTCTCTGTGGAGTCACTTCCCTTAAACATCTTCGCTGTCCCATTCTTGATGGATAATATCAGCACCAAAATCAGTCTTCTGGGCACAATTCCAAATGACTCAGTCCAAAAATATAGTGATAATGTCTCAACACAGAATACACTGAGGGTAAAGACTGGCATATGACAGCAAAAAGTATTCCTAAAATGCAGATATCATCACTTGTGTTCCATGGAACACGTTCCTACTAATCAAAATTAGAATTCATAAAATAAAAATGGGGAAGTCAGGAGCTGGACAGATGGCTCAGTAGTTAAGAGTACCTGCTGCCCTTGCAGAGAACCCCAGTTTCCAGCACTCATTTTGTGTTGCTCATAAATACCTGTAACTCCAGTCTCAGGTGATCCTACATTCTCTTCTGTCCTCCACAGCGCCAATCATGCATGTGGTGAATATACATGCATACAGGCATTCACACATAAAAATAAATCTTTAAAAACTCAGATGTTGGATAGGCGGTGGTGGTGCATGCCTTTAATCCCAGCACTCCAGAGACAGAGACAGGGCATCTTTGTGATTCCGAGGACAGCCTGATCTACAGAGCAAGTTCCAGGACAGGTTCCAAAGCTACACAGAGAAAAACATGTTGAGAATTAAGGGGGGAGGGTCATGAGATGGCATTTATTGGCCCATATAGTAACCTAATGAAACCTACTTGTATGTTTGTTCTCCTGGTTCTTGCAGCTCAGATATAAACAAGGAGGAAACAGACATAGATAAATATGTCATAACAAAAATGCCAGCTAAGATGCCACAAAAACACATGTACATCCTCTGTGGGACAATGGTTTTACCCTGTAAAAATTTGTTTCTTGTACTTGTTTAGTAAAATGCTCATTGGCCAGTAGCCAGGCAGGAAGTATAGGCAGGACAACCAGGCAGGAAGTAGAGGTGGAGCAATCAGAATTCTGGGAGGAGGGAAGTTTCAGTCATCACCCAGACAGAGAGGAAGCCAGACACAGAGAAAACAAGATGTGACTGCTTGCCAAAAAAGGCATCAAGTCACGTGGCTAACACAGACAAGAATTATGGGCTAATATAAGTTATAAGAGTTAATAAGAATCCTGAGCTAATAGGCCAATCAGTTTAAAATTAATATAGGCCTCTGTGTGTTTATTTGGGCCTGAATGACTGCGGGACCAGGCAGACAGAAACCTCTGTCAACATGCAGATGTGCTACATGCAAATGTCATGAAATTTGCATCAGACTTGAAAATGAGCAGATGCTAGAGGACGGTGCATAACTTTAGCTTGACAATTTAAATAATAAAGTATATAGAAATAATAGCCCCAGAGACTGGGAACCCCAACACACAGTCTCAGACATTGGGGTCACTCACACAGACCACATGTAAGTCCTAGACCTTTGAATGTCTAGATAAGTGTGTTTGCACCTAGGCTCTTCCTGTCATTCCTGGCCAGATCTTTGGAGATCTTAGGATTTCAAGGTGTGCTTATCACTCCTCCATACTGGCCTACTGCACCAAAATCCAGAAATTAAAAGGAAGTCCACCTACTCTGGGTTCTGGACAAAACCACCCTCCTACTGTTATCCATGACTTCACAGTGAGGATGGGCTAGCTCTCCAGATGTGTGGTAGTTGTGGCTCTTTTTCGAACTTCTGAGTTCTCACTGCTTCTATACTACCTCCATAGAGATCTCTATTTTCTGTACCTCTGATGTGGGATTCCTGTCTGTATGCTGTGAATATCATTGGTTAATAGAGGAACTGCTTTGGGCCTATAGCAGAGCTATGGGGGAACAGAGCTAGGCAGGGAAAACTAAACTGAATGCTCAGAGAAAGGAGGTGGAGTTGGAGCTGGAGAGAAGTCGTGTAGCCCCCGCCGGAGACAGATGCCTGATGGAACTTTACCTGGTAAGCCACAGCCACATGGTGATACTAATGAGATGAGTTAAATTAATATGGAGGAGTTAGCCAAAAAGAAGCTAGAGCTAACGGGCCAAGCAGTAAGTTAAATAATATGTGTGATTATTTCAGGGCTGAGCAGCCGGGAACTAACAAGCAGCCTTCTTATAACACTCCTCTTCGAGCCAGTCACTAAAATTCTGGGGTTCTCAATCCAATTCTTACTTTTCCTATTCTAATTGTGAAAAAGTAGCACTTTCCCCCTATTCCCCAGCTCAGTACTCCAACCACGCAGACTCAACACCATGTTTGTTTACTTTTCCCTATAACAGTCTTCACAAGCACATATTCGCACACACTGACTCACACAGAGGTACATATATACAAGCACATACACACAGACACACACACACACAAAAATCATACACACAGTCACACACAGATACATCTGCACACAATACACACACAAACACAATACATAAATACATATACACACACTAACACAAAACACATACACATTTGCACCCTCACACAACACACACACATATACACACACTCACAACACACTCACATACTCACACAACACACGCACATACTCACACATACACACACATACACACACACAATACACACATGCACACTTCAACTGATATATACCCATTGTTTCTCTCCCTCACTAGTGCTTAAGTTGCATTGGGATTGTTTTTCATTTTAGTTTTAGATTCGAACAGAAGAAACATCCATTTTATGTTAACTAAAAGAGAAACTTTGTTAATAGAAACAAAGCAGACAAAGTAGACAAGGTCAGACATGTTAGGGGTGGCATGGTTGTAGTCACAGACAGTTCGAATAATGGAACATCACTATTGTGTACTGGGGTTTAGTTTGTTATGAGGCTGGGTTTCTGACACTGAAATCCTTGGAGATCGAAGTATAACAAAAACAAAACAAAACAAACAACAAAAACAAAATAAAAACCTTGTGAGTTTGATATTGTCATATCCAAATGAAAACGCTGAGCTGGGACTCAGTTTACCACACAGCAAGCTGTCAGAAGATTGTTTATTTATATCTGGATAGTTCCATTTCCTTTATTTGCCCTTAACTTTCACTTGGACTTATATTTTTTCTTGAGAGTTAGAAGTGACAATCAGATGTTTATATGTTTAAATCTAGTCAGTATGTTTCAGTTTACTGGGTTTTTATTTCATAATACCACATATGGCTTTTAATTAATTAATTAATTAAATGTGTATGAATTTTTTGCCAGCGTGTACATAAGTACGCCACATGCATGCATCAGACATGCTGGGTGGAGTTACACACATTTGTGAGCCACCAGGTGGGCGCTGGGACACACACACACATTCTAGACGGAAGTCCCTGTCCTTACCTACAGAGCCATCTCTCCAGCAGCTCACTCTGTGTGTGTGTCAGTTTATATAAAAGCTCAAACTCATCCCATTAATTTATCTGCAGCAACCACAGAGTCCACAGCTAAGCTTTCTGTGCTCTCAATATTTATAAAATGCCAGCATTTACAGTAAACACTGAGTTCCAATATGTTGTCGTCAATACTCCACCGCTATTATACAACTGAGGATATACAATTAGCATAATCTATATAATACTAGAAACTTCCTGAAAAATAATTCTTGCTACATTTTTTAAGTCAAGGGCAACATGAGTTTTGAATAGAATTCACAACATGAAATAAAACTAGGACAGGTTTATCAGTCTGGCTTTTTCCAGGTTTGTGGGTTCCCTCCTAGTGTCATCTGTACCAAGTTTAAAAGTAACGAAAATCCAAACACCACGAGGCTGAGGCCAAGGAAAGGAGACATGAGAAACCACGGTGAATCTTCTGTGCTGAGGGGACGGTCCTGATGCTGGTGTGATCCAGGGATGGGGGGAGCATGCATAGTTACATTCAGCTCTGGCGCTGACTGCAAACACCTTTGAGCTGCATGTGAATATAAGGGGAATGAACGCTATCTTGATTTCTCCGCGTGAGAGCACTCTCTTTCTGCTGATGTCATAAAAGGCATTGTGCCTGCGGAGGTTACTGGTGTGGAACAGCACGAGATGAGATTTGATAAAAAAAAAAAAAAAGAGGTTCCTCTGTCAATATCATAACCTAAGGAACACCCAGATGTCTGGCATGCTTCAACACGAAGTGCTCTAGCGGGTCGGGAGAGTGGAAATTCTCTCCCAGTGGCATCAGGTTGGTGCAAGGTCAGCAGTACGGAGGGGCATTGTGACCAGGACAGTTACGCCAGGCTGCCTCCCCGACTCTCGCATTCAGACAGATTCGCTCTACACGACTCCCACAAACATCCACGGCACAGTACTCAGTGTTCTTGGGGATCTGCTCACGACTGTGCACCCCTACACCATCCTTCTTCTCTGCTGTGGAAATCCACTCGCCTGTACCCCCACAGTGCATCCGACCAAACCAGGCCATCCCCGGGCCCGAGGAAGTCAGTCTTTGCAATCCTGGACCTCTTCCCGCCTTGCAGTCACCACCCGACAGCACAGGTTATACTTCTAAATCATTAGTAATGTTTTGAAGAAGACAATTCTAAATAACAGATAAATCCCAATGAACCTTTCATTGTATTGGACTTAATGGTATGTTTGGTACATTTGGTATAAATCATTCTCTAGTATTATGTAACAGAAAGGGAAATTCAGAGCAACCTGTCAGAGGCTTTGCCATGGAACTTGGTCACAGCTATTGAGGGTACTTAAGGTAGTGAGGTACCACTGCAGTGTGCACAGTAGAAACAATAAAGCTATCCAGATGGTGCAAATGTCCAATGTCATTAGTTTCTGCATGTTGGTAATGGAGGTGGTCATATATATGCAAATACACGTATATGTAAATTTGCATATGGGAAAGAAGACTGGCTCTGAGAGGAGGAAAAAAAACAAACATACAGGATTTCATCCCAATCTGCCCCTGTACAGGGGCACATAATTGGGGTGTCTGCAGGAGATCTCAGGCTAACTGACCAATCCCCCAGCACACACAGTCATTTCTTTTCCATTTGCCTGCCCCTAAGTAAATAAATAAAACAAAATAAAAATGACATCCACAAGCCCTCTAAGTGTGTGAGATCCTGGTGTCATCATATAGAACACAGACAAAAAAATAAGACGGATTTTGTCCATGCATTGTGCCTGTGCCTCTCAAGGTCTAGGGACTTGTTCCTCCTCTTCCCAGTCCCTCCTCTTCCCAGCAAGGCCCAATGCTGCCCAGTGAGCAATGTTCTTTTCTACATCTTGGCACTGGGTGGTTTATTGGAGGATAAAAGTGGAATTCTCTGCTGTCTGCAGGGCTTTCCCCAGGGAACAGAGCATGAAACCCAAACTTATATAAAATCATATCCTGTGTGCAAACACCATACTCCCTCTTCTTCTCACTGATCGGCTCCCATAAACCCCAGCAGAGCTTGAGAGTCCATTCCTCATCTAAACAAATGCCATGAGCCCCTTTATACTTTTACAACCATGTCAAAAAATAATATTGCCTGCCAATAGTGATGTGATTGGAGTTGCCTCCTCTGAGCCATAAAAGAGGGGCAGAGTCTGTTATCAATTTCTCTAAGTGTACCCGGGGAATTATGGGTCGACTCAGTTCCAAGTTATAAACGACATCTCAAAAGCCACAGAAGCGTTTGAAGCCGGGAGCTGATGACGACATTATCATAAAAGCCTGCTCGTCCTTGCGTTTGTGGGTTTTTTTTTTCCCTATCAAGCGAAGAGGGGTAAAATAAGGCTGAGAAATGACTTCAAGATTTCTTCGCATAGCCATAGGTCAGATGGCCAGGAAAATGATCACTATTTTTAGTGATGTATCCTGAGGAGAGAGAACTAGCATGGTCTCGCTCGGGCTATTGTTCCCAGGGTCTCCTGATAATCTGTTTCACTCCATGATGACCAAGGCTCAGATTTGGCAACGCGATCTTTCAAATGGTGGGTTTTCTTGCAGTGGCATTGCTTCATAATTAGAAATGAGTCATGCCCTGGTAACAAAGAAAATGAGACTCGAGCACAAAGAAGATTGGAAAGCTGACATCGTCGCTCAAAATCCAGTTCTGGCGAGCATATCCTAAAGGATTCTAAATGCTGCTTGCCCGCGAGCTGCCTGACCAAGAATCCAATTACTGCGAACAATTCTAGGGGAGAAGTCTAACAAGAAGCAGAGGTTTACTGATTTCATAATGTCCCAGGTCATCTCCTCAAAAACCAATTAGTCCACCGTCATTCAGTAGCTTCACATTAAACCCAGAGAGAATCAAGCTCTAGATTCAAAGCAATGACAGTTTACATTCAGGCCAGGAAATCACGGAGTATTTCTGAACTGAAAGCAATGGGTCTCTCTTAGATAATTTGAACCAGAGGAGTGTTTTTAAGACCAAAGCAATTACCAAACAATTCCAATGGTGCATCCTTAACTCCTAACTGGGCTACTCCAGGTTCATGTTGGCTGTCTCTTATATACGCTTTATCTGTGGTTGTTCTGGAGGTGGCAATATAGGCCGGTTCAAATCCAAAGGACCCAGAGCTCTTCCTAGGGCTGTATCAAAACTCAAGACCCAAGGAAGCAAGACGGCTCAGGTATAGTCAAGAATATGATTTGGTTCTTTAAAATAACAGTAATAATTAATAAAAATAATTATAGACCCAAGATGGCTCAGTGGGTAAAAGCGCTTCTGACCTAAATTTAATCCCCAGAATTCATGGTGAAAGGAGAGAGTTAAATCCCCACAGTTGCTGCTAACTTCCACAATCTTGTCTTCGGTTCTCCCCAACCCATCTATATATATATATATATATATATAAACAACAGACGAAATTAAAATGTAACTGCACAGACACACGAAACTATTGAACCATATTTTGCCACAGCATTATCAAGTTAAAAGTGTGGCTCTTGCTATACGTGTGCATACATGTATGTACACACACACACACACACACACACACACACACACACACACACGATTTAACAAGTCCTATCCAGACGACAGAATAAAATTTGCTAATCACAGTGTCCCTCTCAAGTCCTTCCCAACCACATCCAGGAGCAGTGAGGCCACCTGACCTACGTCTCTTCCTGTCTCTGCCCACACTGTCGTTGTCCCCCAGCACTGCCGCCATTTTGTTCAGGGTTGTGTCTGAGATAAGGATAAGACTGTGTTCTTTGGCCCTGCTGTGCTTCACGCCGGGCACACAGAGTCAGCAGGAGCAGTCAATACTCTTTCTTCAGCTACTTTACAGAGGTTACTGAAGTCATTCTCGCAGAAGATTAAGTTAGCTTGGCGTGAGTTTAGTGAGGGTTTGTAGGGGCACTCTGAAGGGTGGACCACAGGAACCCAGGTTATCTTTTGGAGGGGAGTCTCCTGGAGGCATCGGTAGCTCAGCTGTGTGTCAGGAAATAATGTGTGTAGATACAGGAACAGATTTCCACCGTCCCTTTAGTTAGCTGTGATATCCTTCCCACCACAGTTCCCAGAAAATAGCCTCGTGTCGTTCTTTGTCCCACTTGTAAGTAAGCACTCTTTCTCCCAGAACGGTCACTGGTGATATTAGAACATGCTGGCGAAGGCAATGAAAGCCATTTCAAAAGTCATTTATCCTCTGCCTTTTTAGAAGCGTCCAGCAAGCTCCCAGCACCGCAGGGGTTTGCTACAACTAGCCAGCTCTAGAGTGGGATGGTGACTGTTCTGTGTCAAGGTTCAAACAACCACAGTCAGTGGTGAGCGGCTACGAAGGAGGCCACCCCAGGCACCGTGAGGCTGGAGGGATGAGGACAGAGCCAGCGGCCATCTGCAGATGGTGAAGCCCGTGGAAAACCTGGAAAGGCTGCTTCACAGCGTCTACTTGTGAGTGTGCCCATTGGTCCTTCTAGCCCTTCACCACTGGCTGTGGGATTTGAAACAATTGTGATAAACTGTCCAGTCCAAGTAGATATTGATTAGTGTTGGTGTTTTATTTCCAGAGAGGCAAGATTAGGGAACAGGAAGAGATTCCTAGATTAGGCAACATTAAAATGATGAGATGAACAGAAGTCTATGGAAATTTTCTGTATAAGGCTTAGCAAAGAATTATCAAAAACATGATTTTTGTTCTCTCTGTTCAAATTCTATAAATTGTGTTGGGACCATTTGGAGTTGTGGCCCTCAGCTGCTCTTTCCTGCTAGAGATCTTTACTTTCCTTCTGATTTGAGTTACTGAAAGCTGTGTCAAGGTTGTTTACCGGCTCTGCTTCACGAGCACGTGTTGCCTTGCCTTGAGGGTCAGAGGATGAGGTTTTCACCTGTTGGCCCACCTGTGTTCGGTATCTAAGCCTCCGTGGTGCTATTCAATAAAGGCCTTCTTACCAGTGCCTAGAGGTCTGTGTCTCTGTCTCTGTCTGTGTGTCTTTGTGTGTTTCAACCTCCAGCCCCTTGCCCGAAGCTTGGAAGATCATGAACTATATGGTAGCGCATAGAGCACAGACGGGCGTTGTGTGCTGCAAAATTGTGCTTGATTTAAATGCCCGAGTCCCTGGGAAGCTGACCTAGAGGTAAGTTGTACCAACATGACTGGACACTTTCTGAGAGGTAGACTACCCCACATGACTGGTCACTTTCTGTTAGAGAATGAAGGTTTGTTACTGGTAAGGATTAACTCTAAATAGATTGCAGGCTATAGGGTTTGTTCTCATCATCCACAAAAATGGAGACATTTCTCTTCATATGTTGCTGAATCTGAACAAATCTTTCCTTGAAATGTGGTATAAATATCCTGGGTCAAAAGTCTTTTCTAATTATTGAAGAAGAAGAAAAAAAATCAACATCAAGGGGCTCACAATGTGCCCCACAGTGCAAAGCGCTCTGCATAGTCCGTGGCATTTTAATGCATGCACACAGCTGGTGGAACTAGAGAAAGGGGAGTTGTGAGCACAGTCACTTTGAAATCGTTCCTGGGAAAGTTCTCCTGCCACAGGAAAGTCTAACAAAGCCGTCTCGAGGAGTGCGTGCCTTATCACACAGCGTGAACGGATAGGCCCTTGCATTCGGTGTAAGTCATCATCTCGAAACCCATAAATCTGTTTGGAACAGGAAGCTCCAGATTTTGCAACAAGCTGAGCAGGTCACACTCAGCCCTTTCTGCAAGGCAACCCTTGGAAATCAAGGAAGAGTTTCTGTAAGCCTGTGCAACTTAAAAGCAGTAAACAAATTTCTACTTACCCCAAGTCCACCACAAGGCAACGAGGAAAAGAACTTTCGGGAGTTGTCACCTGCACAGGGAGAGACAGGAAACATAAATGCTATGAACGGACAGTTCTCACTCCTCGGGTGTTTAGAAACATATTGTATGACGTATGTGTTCTTTATTTCACTTATTAGAAAATAAACGGAAATTTAGACCAATCGGAGTTAATCTTCAGAACACACTGCTTCTTTATACAGGTAAACAACTACAAACTCAAAGCCAATGAAAACAGGAAAATAAATCACACACACACACACACACGGGGGCGGGGGGAGAGAGAGAGAGAGAGAGAGAGAGAGAGAGGGAGGATTGGTTAACTCGCATGAACAAGAACATGTAAATGAAATTTGGTTTAAAAATTGGTTTGTTTGCGGTACAAAACTTCAGCTCATGACTCCCGTGGGGCCTTTGCAGTCGAGATACTGGCTGAGCATCAGCTGAAGCTTTTCCCTACTTCTTGGCCTGCAGCAGTGTCCCCTTGTCTCCCCTACTCCCTCACCCAAACTTCCAAGATGTCCCTGACCTCCATTCCCTGAAGCCCCTCTCTTGCCGGAACCCTCTTTGAGTGATGCTGTGTGTGTTCAGGGTTGAAGCAGAAGCAGAGATGGATTGTGGGTTGTACACACAGTCTGCCCGCCCCACCTCCTCTTGAGGGCATTTGGAAATACACTCTGCCTTCCTCAGAAAGATAGCAACTTTGGTTTTGTTTGTTTGTTTTTGAGATAGAATCTCTTTCTGTCTTGCTGGTTGGTACAACTCTCTCAGTAGCCCAGGCTGCCCCTGAACTCACAACAATCCTCTTGCCCCAGTCTCTAAAGCACTAAAGCACCACAGCAAGCTCAAAGGAATTTTAAAATACGGCAATAACTGTTTATTGCCATTTAAAAAACTGCGACTCATGGAAGGCAACTCTGATCTACTGAGCTTATTTTCCAGTAGGGTGGCTCACAGTGCTGTTTAAAAAAGTTCAAATGCAATATATTTTCTCAAGCGTCATTGGCTTTTTATTAGTTATTTAATTTTTATTTTTGTGTGGTTGGCCAGGTTATGTGTATGGGCACCACGTGTGTGCTTGGGACTCCCCAAAACTGGAGCTACAGGTAGTCATGAGAAATCCTGTGGGTGCAGGGAATCCAAACTGGGTTCTTTGCAAGAGTAGTCAGTGCTCTAACCACCGAGCTACTCCTCCAGAACCAGGAACTTAGTCCTAGAAATGTGTATGTATATTTACATATTCTGAGTATCTCAGTCTACCTAAGGAATAAGTAAGATCAAGTACAGCACAGGCTTCTCCATTGTTCGCAAATATTTGAATATGCAATATAATAGGATGGTATCATTTGGGGGAGAGTCTATTGATATAAACAAAGTCAAATTTAACATATGTCCTGAAATATTAATTAGGATTGTCTCCTGAAATGAAGGTAAAGCACTCAGCATCATTGGTGGCGCCCGGTACAATCTTCCACTTCACCTATGCTCCGCTGCCAATCAGTGAAATGCCAATTAAAATTGAAAAGAGGTTGTGGTGAAATACACACAAGCTGAGTGTAAGTCTACAGAGATGGACTGTCACCGAAGGGATCTTATTTTGAAAGAAATACATTTTATGAGTTGTGTTTTTTAGTACACTAACCTACAAGAAAATTATAAAGAACACTCAGTGTGTAAATGAATATGTCTAATTAGGTAGAGACATTATTTCTTAAAAAGCAAACAAGAGGCGTAGCTCAGTGAGCTCAATCATACAGCACTTGTGTAGAAGGCACAAGGCCTCGGAACACTGGCACCAGTAAACGACACTTAAAAAGCAAACAAACAGAGCCAGGTGGTGGCGGCACACGCCTTTAATCCCAGCACTCGGGATGCAGAGGCAGGAGGATCTCTGGGAGTTTGAGGCCAGCCTGGTCTACAGGAGCTAGTTCCAGGACAGGCCCCAAAGCTAAAGAGAAACTCTGGTTCAAAAAACAAAAACAAGATAGAAAATTTAGGGATAAGAGAGATGGCTTAGTTGGGCTCCAAAACAGGGTAACCTGTGTTCAGGACTCAAGAGAAAACAAGAGTCTTGTAACTTGTTCTCTGATCTCACGGCCCTTGCAAAAGTAACTGATACATACAAACAAGGGAGCACACACACACATAGATCAGCAAATACTACTGCATAACACTGCACAGAAATACAAACAAGTGAGCACACACACATAAATCAACAAACACTTCTGCATAACTCCGCAGAAGGATAAACTTGTTTAATATTGTTATTATTAACAAGGGTACTCATATCTCAAATGTGAATTAAACACATTTTTAATATCTTAAAATATTATTTATGAGCGAGCAACAGAGGTAAAGGAACTGTTTAATGCAATCAAGTATTTTAAAGAAGTGATCAAAGAATTCATTAAACTCTAAGGGAATAAGGGAAATAAATTTATTTAATGATGTTTAAATTTTAGTTATGCGATAATAAAAGTGAATTAAGTAATTGATAATTTTAATTCAGCTGTGTGAAAAACATTTACTTCATTTTCTGAAACTGCTGTTGGCAGCCTGTATTAACTGCTCAGTGGCCTGAAATCTGATGAACCGGAGGGAACTGAAAATGGCGATAAAATGGCAGAGGCATTGATGCTACAGAAAATCTCCTGCTAGAAACCAGGGAGGACGATATTTTCAAAATATCATTATACAAGGCCAGAGTATCTACAGAGATAAATGTGCAGTCACAATAAAACACAATTACTTTGTAATATGTAGATGTTTTTCAAGATACAAAAACTGGTTGGTCTGGTCGTACTGAGTTTTACTTAAATCTTCCTTCTAATTCAAATTGTAGTTATCTGGAGTCTAGTATAAATCTGGAGTTAGAAGTGACACCTCCCATCTTGTTGGGAAGATTAGGGGAAGTCTAGCAGTTGCATGGGGCTGAACAGGATGGATACATTAGACAAAGCATCCCGAGTTTCTACACATAGAACAGCATCATTCCTGTCTATTGGAAACTAAGGACTCACAAAGCACAGTAATCCGAATTCCACAAAGAATGTAGTGCGAGCTTTTAAGAGAACCTAGCCATCTACCGAGAGCAGGAGCAGATGGGGACCAACTGCACTGTTCCTTCTGCACACCGGCTCAGGGAGTTCTAGGTATCGCCAAAATGGACTAGAGCGGCTGCCCGAAAGGCTTCAGAGAATGTAGCCCCTCTGCACTGCCTGCACTGGGGTAGCCCGTACTGAAAGTGTTGCCTTGATCAATGTAGTTATTTGTACTTGATAAATACAGTGTATTCCTAAAGTATAATGTTGTCCAAGTTCAAAATTTACTTCATTAGCAAATGTCTTTGTTCTTAAAACATGGGATGATGATTGCCAGAATAAAATGGTGATTGCTAGGGAAGACTGCACACATCAGTCCATGCTCACTAATGCTTACACACACCTGAGTGAAGCATTTGTATGTTCACCCAAAGGACAGGGACCTGGGTATGGTGGCCAGCTCTTGAGATGCTGAGGAGAAAGAACCAAGAGCTCAAAGCCAACCTGGGCCATGCTCATAGACCCAATAAAAAGAACCAGAAAAATGATCTAAACTATAGATGTTTAAATTGATTTATCTGTATTCATGTGTGTCATACATGATTTTAATTATACGAAATAAATTGCTTACCAGAACCAATTTTGAGCAACATTTTTTCTAAAAACTGAGGAATGTCTTTGTTCTCATTCTGTTTAGTTCTCCCGAGATGCCAGGCCTGTGCTGGTCCACACATGGGCAGGGCACACTCGTGAAGGGTTCCCTCATTAGAGGGGCTTGCCACTCATGTAAGAAGGCCCAGGACGTGTGCAGAGCCACTAACCTCGCTTCCCTGCTTTCCGTGATGCTTCCCTATGAGCACCATATACTTGCTCTGAACTACGTAAGGCCAGTTAACATAAATTACTTTGAAATAGTGTTGAGTTATGTAAGAGAGTTTGATAAAGTAAGGGTGATTCAATAGATTTCTTCAAAGGAAAGAGGCAAGTTTTCAAGTGTTTCTTTTAAGTTAAAACTGTAAAATACAATTATTTAACATATGTTTCCAAGTTAGGTATTGTTATTCAATTATAAGGGGCTATAAATAAAACACAATTTTTTACTACTGTTTTGCACTAATATTTTCCGAAAATACTGCTGCAAGTATCCATACTAAGTGTCGTTGCTTAAATTTTATTTTAAAATCTGATATGGTTTTAGGGGGAAAAATCATCTGTTTATGAAAACAAATTACAACCATTAATTTTCTACTTGCAGCATTTACTAGAATATTTAGTTTTCAGAAGAACAGCAAGTATTTAACGGACTGCATTAAGACCTCCAGCTTTTATTTAAACAAGGCACTCTGCTATCTCCCTATGTGGAGCTCAGAAATAAGAACTGAAAGACAGAAAACAAGAAGGGTAAAAGAAATCTTTATAAAGAGTGTGGAAAGGTCTTATGAGCTTTCCATTTAAAAAGATGAGCAAACACATTTGGCAAACTCTAATATTTCTACATGCGAAAGCATTACCGTATAACTGCTACTCAAATAAAAGTTAATTTAAAAATAAGCCCCCACGCTCTGTGGTGTCATTTTCTCATGCAGGATTCTCTTGATCTGCACTGGCTTTTCTATCTTACACAACTCATTCCAGGCAGCAACTGCTGGAAAAATTGATTTTTATTTTGTCACACTGCTTGCCAAGTATTTTGAGCTGACACCGGCATTGACTAATGGCCGTGGTGGAATGTGCTGTTCTCAGTAGAGGGGAGGCCCGTACAGACCTAACAGTGTCCGGGAGTCCAGCTTCTGCCCGTCCAGGGGGCTGGTGCCGTACAGCAATGAGTGATGTTCAGAGTGAACTAGCTGTATTTCCTCCAGGCTGGCTTTTCGACCTTGAATTCGCTGAAAGAAAACAACAGCAATTTACAGTCTTCCACTGGCAACACTCGGGAAAGAATGAGACCTCCAGTCACATTTAAGATGATTAATAATGGACTCAGATTCATCATGCAAGCATGAGACAGTCTGCTTGGTAAAGTACCATACCCAAAACTGGAAAATGAGCAGATGCAAGACTCAGATCATAGGCATCTGATGACATTAAACTTATTCTTTTCTGGCATAAAAATAAACTTATAAATAACAAAGAAATTAGCAATTGACTCCTGTGTATAAAGTGTCTGCTCAAGATCAAACAGGGGTCACGGTTTATATAATGAGCAAACTTATTGCTCTCTTGTCTTTCACTGACCTGAAGAAGATGCTGAAGGAAGGATACGATTAACATCACTAAATCTGACTGCATTGGGTTTTCACTATGACAAACATGGTGATTACTTCGTGTGTGCGCCCCTCATGGTAACCGTACACTAGATCAACATTTCTCAAAGTGTATCCACAGGATACATACAGCTCAGAGTCTGGCTATCAAAGGTATCTACTGATTCAGTGTAGAAATTTGCAGTCAATATTTAGAAACTTACAAGACAATCTGACTGTAGTTTTTTGTGTGTTTTAAAACTAACATTTTTTTTTCAATTCCTCAGTCTAGATTTCGCTCTTAAAATGACTCATTTAATGTATTTTATAAAGGTCTTAGTTGGTGATGGATGCACAATTACATACAAATGCTACTGATAATTTGAGACAATCTAGACTCAGGCTCTGGAGAGAATTTCACTCATTCTAACAAAGAATTGACCTTTGTAATTGTCAAAACAATGCATTAAATTAAATCTCAATTAGCCGACGTGTGGTCTTCCTGGCTATGTTTCTCTGTTAGTACATCCATGAACCTGATAACGGTTGTTCTGACGTACGATGTTAATTCACCTCCACTTTTGAAAGCTGCTGTGCTCCCTAAAGCTACAGACGACGTTAATGCTACACTCAGACCACAAGCAAGCAGCAAGTGAACACTGAGGCCCAGAGCTTTGGTGAGATTAAAAAAAAAAAAATTCTTCCATGTCACAGAGGAAGAAAGGAGCACTAGGTAAATCAGAAAAGCATCTCTCCAGGGACCAGGTCAAGCCCATCTTCAGTCTCCTGGGTGTAAGGGGATGAGGCTGAAAGTTGGCCATTCAATGCTGATGTATGGTTCACTGAGAGGGCAGGCTGGAGAAAGGGCTGCATAGTGACCCTCACGTCTTACTGTGCAGGAGGCAGTGCTGTGCTTGTCATTAAAATAGATGATCAGGTCACAGTTAGGGAGAAATGGCAAGGTCCACAGAGTAAGAGAGTGACAGGAAGCAGGAAAGACCACCATCATGTCCCAAATAAACAAGCAAATAGTTAGGAATTTTCTTTGCTATACTATTGAAGTTTCCTGTTTTCGACACCATCATTCAGCATTATATAAATCTAGTTTACAGTTCTAGAAAACTATACTTTAGAATGATATAATTTAGAGAAATTATTCCTAAGTAAGATGAGAAATCTAATATGAAAGATTAAGAAAAACTTGGCAATGATGAGCCTTTGTTCTGATTAAGTCACAAATATCTGCTGGAAATGGGTGAACGGCTGCTAAACCTGAGGTTTGGAAACGTTTGTGAAAGCCCAGGACAACTAAATAATTAGAGCAACTAACAAAAGATAAAACAAGTAAGAGGAAGTTGAAAGTCAAGAACTCAAGACAAAGTTTAACAAGGAGATTCAAAGGTGGAAACCATTGAAACCCTGGTAACTCTATGGTTTGAGTCATCTAAAACTACAATGAGAAGAGATCAGAAAATCGATACAGCCAATCAATCCTAGTTGCATAACAATGACCGCTTAGAAAGGAAACAACAGCCTGTCCATAGATACATATGGTATGTGCGGATACAGTGAGACAACAGCCTGTCCCTAGACACATATGATAAATGCAGATACAGTGAAACAACAGCCTGTCCCTAGACACATATGATAAATGCAAATACAGTGAAACAACAGCCTGTCTGTAGACACATATGATATGTGCAGATACAGTGAAACAACAGCCTGTCCCTAGACACATATGATATGTGCGGATACAGTGAAACAACAGCCTGTCCCTAGACACATATGATATGTACGGATACAGTGAGACAACAGCCTGTCCCTAGACACATATGACATATGCAGATACAGTGAAACAACAGCCTGTCCCTAGACACATATGACATATGCAGATACAGTGAAACAACAGCCTGTCCCTAGACACATATGATATGTGCAGATACAGTGAGGCAGCAACACATTAAACAATGTCAAGTCCTCTGTTGTTTTTAAAGGATTGGAGATTGCACCCAAGAACTGTATACTAGGCACTCACTCTACCACCAAGCTCCATCCACAGCACTCTAGATTTTGAGAAAAAAATCTTACTAAATTGCCTAGGAGGGCCGTGACTTGCAAAAGTCTTGCCTCAGCCTGGGATTACAGGCTATGCCACCAAGCCACGCTAACAAAGTCAGCTCTACAATCGACATTTAGACCCATGTTTTGACTATTTTATCCTAAACACTTATCATGTTCCTCCCCCTCCTTTCTTGCTAAGATTTTTTTGGTCTACATTGAATTTTTGCCTCTGGTATAATCAATAGTGTTTTTATAGCTGGTCACGTACATGTTCATACTACACACCCCATGCTTGCTGCAAATGTTTTTCTTATTCTTCAGTGATTCAAAAAGCATTCTAGTTGAATGCCCAGCCATGTAGCAAACAATAATCTGTAACAGGATTCAGGATTCCTAGTAGTAGTAACAGTAGTCTCTCCATGATGGCAATCGTAAAAGGATACCTACTGAATCACACTAGGGTAAGACTCCAGGCAGGCGACAAGGATCCAGCTCTGCTCTTGTTTTGAGTTTCCACTTCTATTTCATAATCTATTCTTGCTTCATTATTTAAATTCACCACTGTAGATAAGTTTCCATCTTGACACAAATGTTGGATCTATCTGTCTCTATCTATCTATCTATCTATCTATCTATCTATCTATCTATCTATCTACCATCTATCTACACTGCTTGAAAAATAATTGTATTCAATATAAGGAAGCAATCATTCTTTTTCTGTGTTTGCTTTATTATCTGAGTCACCATCCTCCTGCCTCAACTTTGTGAGTACTGGGAGAACAGGGATGCTCCATCACACCAGACAGGAAGAACTGATCTCCTGACAAGCACCTTTGTTTCTCCCAGCTGCAGGAGAGGAAGAAGCAGCAGAAGCCAGCCTCTGACAGGCTTCTCACTTTCTGGAGGAACTAGGAGAAAGCAGAGCTTGAGAGTTTGGTCTCTCTGTGGGAACCTAGTGGACAGCTGAGCTGAGAGTCCCCAGTTTACCATGCTCTCTCTCCGCACCACGGGGTGGCTCTGGCTCGCCCACTCTTCCCAGATGCCATCCACTGGTCACCGTCAACTTTCCTCAGACTGATAGCCAGTACTTCTCGTTTTCATCTGCTCCTTCACTTGTTTAGCCTTAACTGTAGATATTTTTATCTCATCCTTTCTCTTTCTGTTTCCCACGTGCCCTTTATTCTTCATTTTCCCTCCAAGATGCTCCCAAGAGCCAAAGGTCAAAAGCATAATGAATCACAAAATGGGACAAAGTGCTCTGTTCATCATGATTTAGGGAGATGCTGGTTCTATTCTCAGAGATGACTGGTCTGAAGGATGGCTATGTAAACTCCTTTATGATAGTCTGACCCAAAGTATTATTAAGAATTCTGAGCACATTGGGACATTTAATGCATTTAAAAGATATGGTTTATCTGGAGAGCTTCTTCATGGTACCCAAACATAGGGCTAGATTTTTGCCTATACAGGCCAAGCAATAAGTACTTACAGTGCTTCTTATGTCTCTCTAAGCCTGTGTGTATTGCTCCACTATTATTCTTTGTGTCTTGCCTTCAATCAGTGCCCACTGCAAATCAGGAAGGAACCAGTGCTTAATGAATACCTACTTTGCAATTATGAGTGTATTCTGATTCAACACAGATCCAAGATGGTTTCCATTCAGATTGGAAGTTTGACTAAAGTCATGTAAAATGACGGTATCATTGAGTCTCACGCTGCTCCATGGTTCTTTCCTAAAGAAATAGTCTTTCTGAAATAAAGCCCCTTAATGCAACGTGATTACAGAAAGAATGCTCTGAACATGATCTCCAAAGTCATACTGTGACAGGATAAAACATGGCCTGCCCACACTCACCCACACACGGAGTGCACACACGGTATAGATTCATATGCTTTTCTGCCAAGGAGTAGAGAAAAAAGGAAACGGTTCTATTCCTTCCTCTCCTGTGTTCAAAGGCTGGATTGAGGCCAGTGTCCTAATCAGTTCTCATTGGCCCTGGAGGAATCAGAACCTTTTGTAAAATATAATAAAGGGCATAAAATCATGATAAAATGCATGAAAAAGCAGTGCCTTTGGTTAGGGAACTAGAAATAATTTGGCAGAACAGATGGATTGCATTGGTTTGGTATTATTGAGGACATGAAAGGGCTTATTCTGCGGCAGTTCCAAACGAAGAGAAAATGTCCAACTTCAATTTGACAAGTCAAAGTACCTGCCCTCACTGGGGGGAGGGAAACTCCGTTTTCTTTAATCATTTTCAAAGTATGGACATATTAGGCAAAATTATCTACCGAAGTGTCTCAATTTCTAAGAAGATTTCCTCCATTATTTGTAAGTAGAAGGATATGTTTATATGGCTTTTTCCCTGAGAACTCCACAGAGCTGCAGAGAGTCAGTTTGTTTGGGGGATGAGCTGTAAATAGCTTTAGTTGCCTTCGACAACAAATGCAATATCAAACTGCTTCAGCATGGCTTACTGATTATTCTTGATATAAGTTTTTCTCTAGATACAAAAGAAGTATGCTCTCATTATTTATGCACAAGTGTATCTCTTTCAGCATTCCCAGGCTGCAGTCACTTGTCTGGCTATTCCATTAAAAGACTCTCTGTAAGCCCTCCAGCACTCCTGCAGCCCCAAGTCACCCGGTTCCCTCCGAATTTTGTTTAAAATGGTGAATGAGGTGAGGAAGAAAGCAATTCAGCCTGTGTCCTTGCCGAGTTTTGGTCTTTTTTATTGGTCGTATGGAAACACACTGGCTTGTAATTGGGAGTCCCGAATTCCAGCCCTAACTCTCCTCTGTCATGGGTGACAGTGGCGACCCATGAGGCGTTTCCACAGGCCTTGGTTTCTTCATGTCAAAAACAAAGGTTGGATAAGCTATTCTGAAGTTTATATTCATAATAGTGATAAGATCCTGTGTGAAAACAATAAAAACTACACATTTAAAACTTAAAACACTTCACTGTGATTTTAGAATTTGCCTTCGGGAGGAAAATGCAATTTCAATATACGTTACTGTGTTTGAGGCAAGAGAAGAGGCTGGGGGGGGGGTGTCCAATGGTTATCCATCCCTTTCAGAAGCCAATGTTTACAGATACAATCAGAGTTTTCCATAGCTGGTGAGGTGGCTCAGTGTGTAAGGGTACTTGCTATTAGGCCTGACACCCTGGCCCACAATGTAGAAGGAGAAAGTCTACTCTAATGCCATCTCTGACTTCCTCTCCCACCCTCCACAGTAAATAAATACATTTTAAAGGGGTGTTTTTTTAAGAATACATATTTTTATATTATGAGGGCTTCAAATAACTTTTTCCTAAGTTTTTTTTTTTTTGTTTTTGTTTTTTCGAGACAGGGTTGCCCTAGCTGTCCTGGAACTAGCTCTTGTAGACCAGACTAACCTCAAACTCACAGAGATCTGCCTGCCTCTGCCTCCAGAGTGTTTTATTAAAGGCATGTGCCACATTTGGAGGATTATGTCACTTCCGTTGTTTATTTATGCTGCTTTGGGTGTTACAGATTGGACTCAACACATGGGCCAGTTCTTTCTGAACAATGGCCCCTTTGTGTCTCCAGGGAATAGTTGTAACTATAAGTGTCTCATTCCTACATCCATGATCCATGTCCCTCTTTCTGTCCACCTTGTTAGCCTTGGGCTAGAAGCTGAGTCTGTGCTGCAGTCATTCTTGGTTGCCTGTGGGTCCAGGGTGTTTGACGAGGTCTATTGAGGTACCAGACAGAACTCTCCAGTGGATTCTCAAGGACAGCCTACATCAAGAACAGCAAGCCAGAGAAAGCAGTGTGTTCTTCCCACTAATGCGTTGCTGGGTACTGGAGTAACTGATGTTTAGGGTGATGGGACATGGAAGAAGGTTGGGAAACTCTTTCCTGTCTTCTTCAACTTGCCTGAATACCACTTAATTCAGTAATTATAATCCAATTAAAATATTTGTAAATGTTCAAAACCCCTTCAGAGAACCGGAAAACCCCATTTTACTATAAAAGTTTTCAGAAATAATGAACATATACAGTATCTGTTTTTAATTTTTATTTACAGCAAGTTCAAATGGTTATGCTCACCTGGAAATAAGAGGGACTCCAAAATATGATCCCTTACTTTAACTGCTCAATATTCATAATTTTAAGAAGAAGAATCTCATAGTTACTTTTATAAATAACATAGAAGTTTGACTTAGAAAGCTTTTTCAAAGCAGTAAGCATGCATATAACAAAGTTTCTCTCTGAATATTTTATGTTGTTTATACACTGAAGCTTTTGGAAAACAGAGAGCTATATAACTGATCATTTTTAAAAATCAGATGCAATGCTGTCATTTGAGAAGCTCTGACTCGATTTCCGTGCCCATGCAGAGGTGCAATTAAAACGTTTTTTAATTTTTCCTGTTTCTTTTTGGTTTTTGTTTTTTTCCTCCAGGCTAATACTTACTGTTTTGCAGACGTTTTAAAATTCGAAATCATAAAAGTTCATGTGCAAGTGAACAATTGTTGTGGCCTCTGTCTCGGCCCAGTGTCCTAGGATACACCAATGCTTCTGGAAACAGGGCATCGTGTGCCCCTTGCTCAAACCTCACACCTAGCTCACTTGCAGTCTTTCCAAGCCGCCATATCCGTGAGAGACAATTCCAGCCTCCTGGCGTGAGCTTGTTACTGCTTTGTGGTTGCGTTCCAAGGCACAAACATGTCTAAAGAATTTTTTGTGGAAACTGAACAAGACAGTAGGCTGTCGTGTGCTGCCACCCAGGTAGAGTGCCCTATGAGACAAATGTTCAATTGCGTTTCCATTAGCCAGCAGGATTCGTGCTTTGCAGTCTTGAAGTCAAAAGACCTGTGTGCTTCCAAAGTTTCTCCACAGAGAAATTTATTTCCTAGTGTGGGTTTGAAAAGAGAATTTTAAGTTCGGTTTCGTGTGCAGGAAAGTGTGTCAGAGATCCTGTCCCCAGACTGCTTGGCCATTGTCTGCTTTTTCTACTAAACCCAGTCTCTGTTTGAGATGTTCCAGAAGGGGCAACGGTAGCTTGGTTATGTCCCAGGGTTGTTTGGTAATTACTTTGTGTTGGCACCAGAATAAAAGAGTTAAACATTTCAGCACAGTGTGCTGCTTGGGTTTTTTTTTATTTCTTATGAATTTAGCTAAACAAAGTTATTTAATATTAGTCACAAGGAGGCAATGCAAATCCCACATAATATGCAATCCAACAAAAGCATTATAAAATGTTATTATTCTCAAAACAAATGTGAGAGCAAGCAAGTGTCTGTGGGTGGCTTGGTGGGGCTGGAAGTTATGGAAGCTTCTGGAAAAACAACTGCAAGCGCATTTCTAACAGATGATGGGTTAATCTGCAACTTTTTACCCCACTGAAGAGTGCATTCTCTTCAGGAGCACACTCTTTGGAAAGCAGGCTACCTAATCGAAGAGCCTCTTTCTGAAGAGGACTCTAAATGACCCCTTTGGATCCATTTTTCATGGTGACCCAAAATGTTGCTGGCTTTGTTTTTGCTCCCAAGGGAATCACTGACTTAAGTATGAATGATTCAATAGGGGAAAAAATTAAATAGCATTGGCATGGAGGGCTCCTAACCGCCGCAGCTTTTTAAAAAACAGTGCCACTCCACGCCAAAAGAGGTTAACCCATGTAACCACCGTGTTCTAATATAATAAGGACCTGTGTTTTCCCTGGCGCTAATCGGGGCTTGTCAGCAGAGCCAAATCACACTACAACTCACAAGCAACAGCAATGTGTCCACCACAACATCCCCGAGTTAAGTCTACTAGTAAGGCAGGAACGTACATCTCATACAAACTCCACAGCAATTTGGATTTCAGACGATACCAGCGAAGGAAGCAATCTGAGCAAATATCCCATCTAGCACTTTCATGGAGATACGGAGGACCCAGTGATCAGTGAGGTTAAAAACAAGGCACACGGAGGGTTAAAGGCAGACTCAAGGCTAAACGTAATGGTGACCTATTACTCTTGGGGAATCCATTTTATAGTGACCTATCACTCTTGAGGAATCCATTTTGGTTAATTCAGAAAACAAACAGTGGCTAGCAGATCATACTTTTGTTTGGAAAGAAGTAATCCTTCAATGTCTTAATGATGCCTTTTGTAGGATATTAGTGTTACTTCTTAGGTTAAAATCACCTAGTCTGCTGGCTAAGAAGAGCTGACTGTACTCTGTCATCAGCAGAATGGAATGTCCTTGTCTTCTGTCCTGGGTTAGTTGTAACTTCAGCACAAAACGAAACCAGGAGGAGAACAGGAAGGAGGGCAGGTTATTCAACTATTCAATGAAAGGTCTGGGTGCTTTCTCCTCATTCTAATGCATAGCATCACCTGCTCTTTTATTGGCACCAAGCGAGCCCTCTGGTGCTGTCAAGACAGTGGAGAGAGAGGGCCACAGTCTTTCTTGATCATTTTCTTTTCCTAAGCTTAATCAACAAGAATCGTAGTAACTGCAGAAATGTAAGCCAATGAAGATGCTGTAATTATATGTGTTTGTGGGAACATTTGATCAGAGTCTGGCTTTTCTCTGTAGCCTCCTCTGAACAGGGCTATCTGAAAGCTCAGATGCTGATGAATACCAATGAACAGGTGCATTGCTGTCACCAAGGCATGGCGGTCATTCACTGGGTCACTTGGGCACCCATTAACCATAAAATTTTTCTGTCCTTAATCCAGGCCTGCAGAGTAAACACAGGCGTTGGGGATCAGCAGTCTGGGTTTGAACATGCCTAGGGTATTCTGACATAAACTAACATTTAAGATTTCTCTTTCTGAAAACCCATGTTGATTTCCAACCACAGATGTTTACAATGACCTGGAGAGAAAATGGTATCTCCCAAGTGCCATTTTTAAGGTTTAGACGGTGCAAAGGGATGTGCTGCCCTCACTTGGGGGCATCTTACTCCTATTTGGTGCCCTTTTCTGTGTACGTGAATATATCCTGTCTCTTGTGAGCAAGTAATTTGAGAGGACATTGCCATGGGAAAATATTGTCACAAAAGGGTATTTTTCAGATTGCTAAGGAAATAAAAATACCCTCATATCAGACCTAGTACTCAATCCCTAGGGAAGCAGCCTTTCTGAACTACTTTCCCGCGAGTTCACAGGGATTAGAGTGGACAGGAGCTCAGGTGTACCTTTTCAGGTGTAACTAGAAAGCCTTTTAGGGTGGTAGGCTGCCTTCTCTTTCAACCAGGTAAAAGTCATGCACACCGCACTCCATATAATGGTGTGGTGTGGTTTGTTTTCTCTAATTGCTGGGGCTTTTGTTTATTTTTGTTTTACAGAACTGAAATTTTCAAGATAGTTTATTATGTATGAGATAGAAAGCTTAAAATCCTTGCAAAAAGCTTTAATAATATATTGATACATTCACATAAAGAATTAGTGTATTTAAAAAGAGTTTAAAGAACTCTAAGAAGAGCATGTATTGCTGAAAGCGTACTTAGTAAAGACGTGGCTGAGTATGCTGAAGGGCTCCACACAAGGCCAGCACTCAGCAAACACAGGCAGCAGACTAGGTAAGCCTGATCTGCATGCAATCAAGAACTCTGGCAGACAGTTAGGACACACACACACACACAAACCCATCTTGTAGCCCATTCAGAAACAGGGCTTTCTTCTTCACAGGGCCCCTTCAACATGAAAGTTGATTCAGTTTAGTTCTTCTTGGTACTGATACTCCAACTTAGGGTTGTCTCGAAAGTCTTCCTAGGACCGAGTCTGTGGGTGCTGAGTCTGCAGCGTCCATTTCTCACTCCTGTCCTCCACAGAGGCAGGAAGTGCTGTGCAGGGCCAGGGTGTCTGTGGCTGGCATTGCATGGCTTCAGTTTTGAATACAACTGAGTGGGTCAGATAGGGAGCATGGGTTGAATGAGTCTGGGCTGTGTGTTGAAAGGGAACAGGGGTTATTCCTCTGATCTTGAATGGATTAGGGAGGATAAGGACTCAGGGAGTTAGCATGACCCTAAAGTACTAGGGAGTTTGTGGTAGAACCGTGGGTGATGCATTGGGAAGTATGGACTTGGGGGGCAGCCTGCAGCTAGCCAGTGTTTAGCCAGAGCTCACACTGCATGGCACAGAACACTTTCCTGGTCTTTAAGAAGCTAGCAGACACAGTCCCTTGAGTTCTTGGGCAATTGAGGTGCCTGATGAGTTACACAGGAACACGTGACATGACCTTGGAGTTTAACAGAACACAGACTGAAGGAGGGAAGAAGAAGAAGGTGACAGTCTGCCCCTCCAGTCCTCGTCTCTGGGATGGAGGCACTGGCTGTCCGCCATCCTTAGAGCCTGTGTGATGAGGCAGCAGGGTGGCTGTGCTGCCTGCTGTTTGCATACACCAGGTGAGGGAGCCTCGGTCCCTTGGTGACCAACACCTCCCGCCTACATCTGGGTCTCCTTGGTAGTATTTTTGTCCCAGAAGAGTATAAATCACCTGTGGTTTCAGCCTGCTCCACCAATCCCCTTCACATCCTACGAAAAAGATTGCAGACGCTCGTCTTTTTCTCTTCCTTGTCATTTCCTTTGTCGTCATTGCTGTTTGTTCTTTCTCCATCCGTGGGGGCTAAGCTGTTCCTTCAGCTGCCAAATTTTGATCCTTCCCTGTTTTAACCAAATCCTAGATGGGGGAGGAAATGTTAGGATGCCAAAATAATATGCTAAGCATTAGGAGACTGATAACAGTTCCTAAGAGCCAGGCAGTCTGGGAGGGGCTGACCATCGGCTTGTGCCCAGTGGCGAACTCCTTCTAGAAGGGTAAATTTCAGGGGTTGCTTTGGTTTGAGCTGTCCCCAAGGACTCCATGGAGAAGCAGAGCACAACTAGGAAGCAGCTAACCTTGAGGTGTGTGCCGACCAAGACAGACTCCTCCCTAGCCGCCTTGAGGTGTGTGCCGACCAAGACAGACTCCTCCCTAGCCGCCTTGAGGTGTGTGCCGACCAAGACAGACTCCTCCCTAGCCGCCTTGAGGTGTGTGCCGACCACGACAGACTCCTCCCTAGCCGCCTTGAGGTGTGTGCCGACCAAGACAGACTCCTCCCTAGCCGCCTTGAGGTGTGTGCCGACCACGACAGACTCCTCCCTAGCCGCCTTGAGGTGTGTGCCGACCAAGACAGACTCCTCCCTAGCCGCCTTGAGGTGTGTGCCGACCAAGACAGACTCCTCCCTAGCCGCCTTGAGGTGTGTGCCGACCAAGACAGACTCCTCCCTAGCCGCCTTGAGGTGTGTGCCGACCAAGACAGACTCCTCCCTAGCCGCCTTGAGGTGTGTGCCGACCAAGACAGACTCCTCTCTCGCAGCTAGCCAGGCTGGGTGGGGTATCTGCAGCTGTCCTGGAGCTCCTGTTGCGAGCAAGATCTCCCTCAAAGGATAGCTTTCTTATAGTCTAGCTCTTTAGGGACTTCCTATCTGCCCTGAGAGCTGTAGGACAGACTAAGATGAAATGGCTGTCACAAGGAGGGCAGATGAGCTTTCTCTGCATAGGCGGCTATGTGGACAGCACTGGGTGGGACACACCTGCGCTACTGTAAACTTGAGGGTTACCTGCCACAATGATGCTTATTTAACAAGGCTGGAAGAAATTTTACCTCTTCTTTTCAGCTTTTTGCTTGTGGCATTTCCTTCTGTGGTTTGTATCCAATCAGGCAGGGTTGTCTAACTCTAATTTGTGTGGTTTGAAACAATACAATTGTATATTTGAGGGGCTGAAAGGAAGACTGGCCAGCAAAGAATGATTACAATACTTGAACATTTTAAGGTCAGTGGGAACCGTACTACATTCCACTCATTCCTGCATTCCGAGTCTTCTTATGTGCAGTCTTCAGACAATAAATACTAGGAACACCACGACCAGACAAGGCACTCAAGTCTAAGGTCGGCCCTTGGCATTCCCTGGAGAGAAGCCAGCTGCTACAGGGCACACCAGAGACCTGAATGCAGAAAACATGTAAACGACAATGCCTAGGCTGACGGAGGACCAAGCAGGAAAATATCTTCAGCAGGTTCAAGGGTGAGTCACCGAGGCTCACATGGACAAGAGCGTGTGTCCGTTCAGATCAGACTACAGACTTCCCACATCTCCTCTTTCTCCTACTTCATGTGCCCCAGAAGGGATATTTGCAGGACCGGTTTGCCCCCAAATCACATTATCCAAAACCATAACATCCTTAAAGATAACTCTAAAATTAACCAAAGAATATAAAAGCCTTTTACCAAATAATATGGATGCCAATAGCAAAAGATCGATAATGGCCCTTTACTAGGGACCAGAAGAATAAACCCAGCTGATTGTCCTTCATCTCGCCTCCTGTAGGAGAAGGATCCATTTAATCAATAGTAGAAACTATTTTTGTTTGTTTGTTTGTTTTAGAGACAGAGTTTCTCATGCAGTCCCAACTGTCCTGGAATTCACTCTATAGACAAGGCTGGCCTCGAACTCACAGAGATCTGCCTGACTCTTCCTCCTGAATGCTGGGATTAAAGGCATGTGCTATCCTCTGCAAGCCCCAGGTGTGTATGGACTCAGGCAGGCACAGACACCCACAGAAATAAAATAAACAATAACAATACTAACAAATCTTAAAATAATTGTTATTTTGCTGAAGTATAGTGATTTTAATATGTTCTTAATAGAATAGTGTTCTCAGGCCATAGTTATAATCAAAGGCTATTGATCTGCCCAGACTCTAACCCCAGAAAATGAACACTATGTTGAATTCCCTTCATTGATCTACAGAGAAGCAGAACTACCCTGATCCAACACAGTGGGATGCTCATCTGTGAAGACAGAGATGCTCTTTGTCCTGTGAGACTTGTCCTGCCAGGGTTTGGCACTCTAGAACACAATGTAGACATGGCAAACAAAACAAAACTTCTTAATCAAGAAATGCTAAAAAAAAAGCAAAAACGCATATGGAGAATACTTATTCCTTTGAAAAATATTTCAAACTCAAATATAAAATGCTACTGGATTTTAGACAAAACGGAAATTTAGAATAAATAAGTCAAACAGCTGTTAGTTATTTATTCCAGATTTTGTAAATTTTAAGTAACTCTTTCTGAATTATTTTCATTTTTCTTTATAACCTTTTAAAGCCTAAAGAAGCAAGCTTTTTAAATGGGCCTGGGATTTACCAGCAATCTAAAAATATGAGCCTAAAGGAATATTGGTTAAAATTAAAAATATTTGGACCTATCACAAAATTATAAAGGTATCAATGAGTCACTTCAGTACAAAGGAGAGACTTGCTCCAGTAAGAACTGTTGGGAAGAACTGGCAGGGGCCTGCATTGCGAGCACAGTGCAGAACAACAGATAGCAATGGCTAGGATTAAATGCTTCACAAAGGGTTTCTCGGGTTAACTTGATTATCGGTGTCCATCTGCAATAATTATGCTATGCTCCACTTCCCAGAGTAAAGTTGGGGTGAAACACACTGCAATGATGAGACAGCCGCTCTGTCCACTAAACATGGAGAACCTACTGTCCTTCCAGCCCACAGACAACTGGGCTACTTGTGTTTCGGACACATCGTCAATCAGTGTCTGCCCTGCGTGGTTCACATTTTTCCACTACCACTCGAATGAATACTGGCCTCTTCACATGATTTATTTAAGTAAGGAAAAGAGTGTGGCCAATTCAGGATTACCTCACATTTATTTAGCAGCCCGGTTTCTTGCAGCCGTGACCAGATGCTCTGTATCCGCCCAGCGTGCTCGGGGTGGGTGGTGGAATTGCCACAGATGCACTGGTGTTTCAGCATCAGAGGGTCGTAGGCAATCCCTGTGAGACAGAGAAACCACAGCAAAGGGTGAGTGAAGCAGTCCTTGCTGTGCATTCTAAGATAAAACTATTAGCCTGAAGCCCTCCTCAAGGCTGAGTCAGCTCTTTAGCCTCGTGAGTCAGAAAATGTGTGCAAAAACACACACCATGGATGAACCAGTGCTCAAATCTTAGTTCAATAAATACGTAAAGTGATATAAATATGTATATATGTGTGTGTATGCACTCATAATAGTAACATTCATATAATGCAGTCTTAATATATTTCTGTCAAGGACTCTGTGCTTCAGACTCACGGGAATGAAAGGCTTCCCCCAAACCAGGCTCAGAAGAACAACAGAACCTTCTGGTCTTAATATGTACATTACAAAAGACTTGCCTATAGCTAAAACTAGTTTGCACAGACACTATCAACCACAGCCTCCTCTTCAGCAACCTAAAACTTCGGGAATTTTTCATGGCTTTTCTACAATGTCCCCCGTCATATTTTAGCCAACAATGCCAGTGGGGAGCAGCTGAATTCCCGAGTGAATGCATGTCATTGACAAGAGCACAGTCATGTCAAGGGTTGGCCTTCAGCTAAAACCAGTGTGTGGAGACAGAGTTAGGGCATCTTTCTCACCCTGGATGTGACTCTGTCTGCAGAATCATCAATACCACCCCTCCAGGACAACTGCAACCCGAGATTGCTCTGCTAAGAGACCTTCTGCCTAGACTGGCTAGCTACCTCCTCATTCAGCTGTATACAGCAAACCCACTTCCCGCTCAGCTGTATACAATGAACCCACCTCCTCGTTCAATGCTCTATCACAAATACGCTGAGTCTCTGGGCTGCTGGTGCATCTCCATCAGAGCACACAGCCCACCCAATCCCAGTCTATCCATAAGAAGGTCTGTGTGTTTGTCCTTTCTTCATTCCCTCAAAGTCCTTGTCAGGTCAAGTCCAAAGATGTGCAGGTCAAATCAAGTCCAAAGCCACGCAATGCCAATTGTAAACATTATGATATTGGGAAACTCTTGTTGGTTTCTTTTAAAAATGAGTATCAAATATAATGCCCTCACTATAGATTTCATATATAACAAAATTGAGCATCAGAATTTAGTATATGTGATGTTTTAATTATATCCAATGATGAAAAATATGTTAATAGAAAGTTATTAGTGAAACATAATATGGGATTTTGGTTGGGCAAGCGATAATGTTGTTTACAAAACTGTCTCTAATAAGAAATGGTTTAACTGATCAATTATCCTCCGATCAATGTCAGCTGAAGTACATTCAGAGTGCTGGGTGGATCACCTATGATGAGAAGTTAAGGAATATTAATAAACGCTGTTCAGTAACTTACAAGTGCCAGCCTTTGATTCGCTATCATAAAGTTGACTTAAACAAATTTTATTTTCCCTTTGACCTACATTATTATATTAGAGAGATGTTCCTGAAGATGGTCAAGCATTTTCCCTTGAGTGTCCTAAAATCATGCAGAAGGATGACATCTGCATTTTCAAACCATGTGGTAAAAATTATGTCTGTCAGGAAATACTGTTTTACTGTTCCAGATAATATCCATTCTTAAGGCTCCCTGGCTTCGAAACCCGCTGCCTGTCCCTTATGTCCGGGAACATTTCTCAGCCTGGACCTCTCTTCCTAGCTGCCGACACTCACACCTGCCGTCTGGATGCCCACATCTCCCCTCGATGGCCTCACCGCTTTCCTCGATGCTAATGCCTCTGATTTTCAGTTCTTGGTCTTAAACTGCACTCTGCACTCTTCATTTTTACAAGGGACTTCAAGATCCTTTATTGCTCACACCAGAAACCTTGTCCTCTTGATATTTCCTCAACTCCAAAGGCGTGTCTGTTTTCCCTCTCAAACAGATCTAGAATCACTCACTTCTTATCTCCTCGGCTCAAACCGTACAGAATCCAAAGCACTATCCCTTCTAATCTGGACTCCTGAGATAACTGGGAACTGGCTACTTGACTTCCCTTACTTCATCCCGCTCCAAGGTAGCTACTTTGCTCACAGACTTCCCTTCACTGAAGAGAGTGACATTCCATAAATACAGCGGAGATAAGTCCCTTCCCTGCTCTTACTCTCTGTTCACAGGCCTCTCATTTCTACAACAAAGGCTTTTCTCACATTCCTCTGAAAAGGTCAGAACCTGCCAGCTTGAGATCTTTCTAGTGCTGTTACATCTACGAAGTCCTTCCTCGTCAGCCCCTCAGCTGGCTCCTTCTGCTTCATTCTTCAAGGCTCAGTGTTTAAGTCACCAGCCCAAGAAAATACCACCTGAGATCTGTGCATCAGATCTCTCCCACCAGTGTGTCTGCTTTCTCTATGCTCCGGGGACTCCGTCGGAGCACGGATGAAAATGATGTCACGGCATATTTTTGTCAATTTTATGTTTTCTTTATTAGACAGTAAGATTTACAGAAACACAGACTGTAACTGTGTTACTTAAAAAAGTTTGACTTCCCAGTTCTGTAGTCATGTTTGGAATAAGGCAGCTCTTCCAGAATGTGCTGGGTAAGGAAGGGGAAAGTGCAGGAAGAAGGGGTCAGCATTTCCGTGACACAGCCAGTAGATCTGCTCGGACTCTTGGTGTGTGCACAGCCTTCTTTCCTGATACAGTGTCCTTTGCTTCAAACTCCTAATTTTTTAGTCCAAAAACATTTCTTTGTCCTCATTTTATATTTGTATAAAAATTTTGCACATTTTCACTGTTTTAATTTTGCACAAAATCCAACATGAATGAATATTCTTTTTTATTCTTTTTTTAATTTGGTTTTTTGAGACAAGGTTTCTCTGTAGCTTTGGTGCCTATCTGAGAACTAGCTTTTATAGACCAGGCTGGCCTCGAACTCACAGAGATCCACCTGCCTCTGCCTCCTGAGTGCTGTGATTAAAGATGTGTGCTACCACTGCTCGGAGAATGAATATTCTTAAATGAAGTAAAAGGAAGATATTAAAAAGGGCAGGGGAGAGGTGGGCAGCACATTTTCAACTTCAGTTATGCACTATAATAAATTATAAGATAATATGGAAATAAGAAGCATAATATCTGCCTGGCTAAAATAGGTCCATTAAAGAACACAAAGTATAATTGTTCATGTTACTTAATTGCTTCTGTTTTTCTTTACAAACCCAAGCCGAAATAGATAATAAATTTCCCCCTTTTAATATTTTTACAACACACACTGTCAAGAAAGGTAAAATGATGAAACAAGTTGTGGCCGCTGCTAAGCCTTGCCCTGTACCTGGAGACTGTAACACAAGTCCAGGAGCTCTTGGAAAGGCATTTGAATTTACGGGGAGATAAATGAGCCCTGGAAGCCCAGCGCTGCACTGCCTCATCTTAATGCCGTCTCGATGAGGTGCTAACAGGTAGACAGAGAGGTGACATCAGCTCAGCCTTCTCAGTCCCTTCCTCCTCTTTTCTCTTCCCCAGGAACACTGACTCAGAGGGTGGGGAAGAAGCCTGCTGTCCTCCCTGAGAGCTACGTGGAACTGACCTTTGCTTCACACGCTCTGTCCCTGCTGGCTACCAGCTGGAACACAAGCTCATGAAAAATGATTATGTAAAAGTCTTAAAAACCATTGCCTGTACTTGAAACCTCAGAAGAAAGCTTTCTACAACGAAGACACACACACACACACACACACATACATATACTGTACACACTACAGTCATACGGCACACACTCCACACTCCACACATACACATACTGCACACACTACACACTCAACACAGATACACATACCACACACACATACGTGTACACACACTACACACATACCACGCATACACACATATCACACACATACCACACACACTACACACAGACATACACACACATACACAGACAGACACACACACATACTACATGTACACACTACACACATACTTATATACACCCATACACACACATACATGAATACTACATACACAATATTCACAGACATACACAGACATAAACACATACATACACACACACAACTCATGAATAATTTGGATGGTTTTGATAAATTTGCACTGTGTTTTCTGTCGGTTTCAGCTTACGAAATGTGATGATGTATTTGAAGTAGCAAGTGTATTGTCTTCCATGTTCCTGACTATTGCATTGCTAAGTGACTTATTAACCAGGCAATCTGATCATGTCTACAGAGCGGTCTCAATCTAGTCAGACTTGGTTTAGTTTAGCTGAGTCCTATGGGTCAATTAAGAAATTAGAGTCTAGACAAAAAAAAAAGAATTATCAATTTGATTCCTAATTCCTGGCATTCGGTTTCTTATTTCACTTCAGGTATCTTCCTGGAGAATCACACCTTCTCAGGACATCTGTCGCTAGCATTAGTAAATAACATTTATTCAATGTACTGCAGGGCCAAGAGCTAGCATAGTTCAGGGCACCACACCGCATCTCTGCTCAGAAACATGTGATTGTATGTAACTTTCCAGTGTGTACCACATCCATCTTAACATGTTTACCTCATGATCTCGCCATGAAAATGAGACAGACATGAAATAGCCACTGGAAATGCATTTCAGACTGTGAGTAATAGTGATGGCAAAGGCCGTGACGTCAGAGACCTCTTTAAAACAGCAGCTGAAACATTTTTAAAAGACAAAATGAGACGACGGTAGGATTACTAAACTGGGTAGAAAGGACCTGGGGAGCCGTTTTGTCGATCCAGTCCAGGAGGAATTGAAGACCTTATGGAAAATGATGTCTTTCACCTGAAGTGTCCAATGTTTACCTTGTTCTTATTTCTGAAGTGATCAGCAGACAAGCTATCTACATATCTGTTAAGTTGCCTTAGGAATTGTCTGTAATCTAGAGGTGATGTAACAAACTGCACATGTATGCAAATGCACTCCATTGCATATCAGAGACTCCTGTGTCCTTAGGGGTCTGGAACCAATCTCCCGGGCACTCAGAAAGGCTCTATTTTGAAACAAGTGTCATTCCTGACAACCTGCAGGCAGGCGCACTGCCGTTGTAATTCTTTCTGTCCACAACCCCAGTCTACCCAGAAGCCTATTTGCCTTGACCTTCCCGTTTCTACACACCCTTCAGAGTGTGCTCCTCCTCACATCCGCTACATCTTTCCTTGGGAACACATAAATCAGGCACCAAGTTATTTAATTTAAAATTTTAGATTTTACTTTACGTGTATGAGTGTTTTGCCTGCATGCATGTATGCGCGCCACGTGTGTGCTTGGTATCCACAAGAGGTCAGAAAGCATTGAACCCCCTGGAGCTGGAGCTGGAGCTGTGGATGGCTGTGAGCCACCATTTGGGTGTTGAGAAACGAAACCTGGTCGTCTGTGAGAGGGGCTCTTAGCTATGGAGCTGTCTCTCCAGCCATGTAATATTTAATTATTTGTGAAATTTAATATTTAATTATATTTAATTATTTGTGAAATGTGATGTGTCAATGAGCAAATGATGTAATATCCAAAACTAACTTTCAGAAGATTTTGGTAAATTGCATGTTTTTACTAGTTGAGAATGTTTTTTTTTATGATTCATAATTTGTGTTTTTTAAAATGATAGTATCAAAGGATCAGGTGAAAAAATGGACTGAAGAATTTCAGCACAGACTTCTGAACTAACTGTTACATTGCAAGAATTGAATTAAGTGCTGACATTCAACCTCAGAGCCAAGAAAGCGTTAACCAGCATGTAAGATGGCAAAAAGGAGAAGCCAAATGTAACACAGATTTACTGGAAAAATGGGATGATTTTTCTATATTCAAGAATGAGTGAGAAGATAAAACCAACACACACACAAGGAGAGAGCGGGGAGGGAGAGGGTGGGAGAAAAGAACGGAGGGGGGGGAGAGGGAAGGCGCTACATAGAGACAGCCTATGAGAATAAGACAGAAACTGCACAGGAAGCTGGTCACACTGCCCAACTCAGTGTTCATGATCTACTGTAGACTGAAAAACAGTATTTTAAAACTGCTTTGGCATCCTCAAATTCAAAAGTCATTGTTCTAAAAAGATTTGTGTATAATTTTTTGTTTTGTTAAGAAGAAATTTAAGAAGAAAGAAAATATTGGAAATAAGTACCACCATATCTGAGCTGATTCTCTTCACAGACAACCGCCCAGTCATCTTCAGTGAACGCGTATCAATGTCCAAAGGCATTTTAAAAAATATTCATTTATTTTTATTTTACATGTGTATGTGTTTTGCCCAGGTGCTTGTCTGTACACCAAAATCCCTCCTGCAGACTGCAGAGGCCAGAAGGTAGCGTTAGATCCCCTGTAACTGAAATTACAGACAAGTGTGAGCTTCCCTGCTGGCAAGGGAGCCAAGCCGGCTCCTCTGGATGCGCACCCATGGTTCTTAACCCCTGAGCCACGTCTCCAGCCCCAATGGCGGCATCTGTACACTCCTACAGAGCCCACATCAACTTACTCACCTCTCCTCCAGGTACTCAAAGGCTCATGTGTTCCAATCACGTACCTGAGTGCTAGAGTTAGCAAGAACAGAAAAGCCGCCCTGTTCCTCATATATTCTCCCTGGCCCACAGTCCCCAAATCAACAGTATTTAGAGATTTTGACAGAAAACAATCCAGTGTATTACAAGGGACTACACTAAGTCTTTTGGGCTTAGTGGGAAAAGAAGGTTTTCTTGAATGACATAGTACCCTAAAGACCTTTGAAACTGTAGGGATATGCTGGAGTCAGCTGACCAAGACACGGCTCTCATGAATGTAAAACCAAACTGGAAGCAGGCAGAGAGGAGGGGACTTAGCAGTTCCCGTACTGGCACGCTTGCGTATACTTGCTTTCCACAGTTTGTACTTTTCAATAGGCATTGATTTAATGGTCTAATTATTTTCAAGACTACTACAAATATCAGCTGAGTTTCAGCACCATGATTCTATTTCAAATTCACCTCTAAGTAAAATGGTAGTGGTGTAAAGAAATAATTTATTAGCATGGACTAGGTCCCGTAACCTCTGGACAAAAGGGAGAGGCTGTCGGGTTTATAAGCGGCATGGGAGAGAGGCCAATCCAATATGTTATGAATTTTCCATTGCAAGAAATCCATTCAGTGTAAATTCACAGCTATTATCCTCTAGTGGACAAATTCTGTGAGCCACGGCTGAGTCTAATTTCTAGGTGAGCAGAAGATACGATGTTAGCAGAGAAAATGAACTTATTTCCCTTTTCCCGAATTATCTGAGCCTCAAATAAGAAACACCAATCCCAGTCTTTGAGTAAAGGGGAAGAGCGCGTATGATTCCACTACTACTGCCCATTTTCAAACATGACACAAATGTCATGGGTGGTTGTGGATGCCTGGCTTGACCAGACACACGTCATCACCCCAGCAGTGACAGGACCTCACATCCTCCTTGTTTGTCCCACAGTCAGCTTGTCCTTGGCCCTCCACAGGTCACTAGCTATGACTGCTCTTGGATTTTGTGACTGGGTCCACTTAGTTGTGATAGCTCAGTGGTTAAGAGCACTGCTTGCTCTTCTAAGACTTAGGGAAGATCGCAGAAGAGGGGCCAGAAGGATGGTAAGATCAGAGAAAAGAGGGCTTTGTTGTGAGATGGCTGCCCTGGGAATATCAGGGTTTACATCCATATAGTCTCACCAACATGACTGCCTCCACACTAGCCACACAGAGACAACAGAAACAGACATGCTCACAGGGACTGGGGAAATCCCAGGAAGCCTCAGTCCTGTACAAAGAACCACAAAGAAGCTAAGGGATGCAGAGAGTGGGAGAAACAGAAGGATTTCAGGGCTAGAGAGATGGCTGTGTGTTTAATAAGAGAACCCCTTACTCTTTCTGAGTACCTGGGTTTGGTTCCCAGTAACCACATGGCTCATCATAACTATCTAACTCTGCTTACAGGAGGATCTGATGCTCTCCTCTGGCCTCTGTAGGCACCAGGCATGCATGTGGTACACACACACACACTTACACATATACGCACGCACACACACACACAAACACACACCACATATACCAACTCATACACAAACACACATACACATAAACAAACACACACACATAATCATACACACAGACACACATAAACACACACACACACCATACACAAACACTCACACACATGGGGGGCATAGAACATTGATACACATAAAATTAAACAAATAAATATGGGGAAAAGCATCACTGTATATATTTTGCATCCTGGTTTTGAGCAAATTTTTCTAACCCTGGGACTAGCACAGGTGTGAGTGAGTGAGTAAAGGCTTCCACAGACACTGACAGCTGTCAGGTGTGGGCTTTGCGGGATCTCTAGGAAGATTTCCCCGTGCTGCAGGAACTAGGAAATCTGGGCAGAGGCTGCTGACATGGAAGAGGAAATATGCCTAAATTATAACACGTAATATGGGTGTTGCTTCCTTTGGCATAATCGCTTATCAAATTATCTCCTATGTACACTCCTGAAAGATATCCATCGCCAGTTAACTAACCTGGTCAATCCATTAACTGATTTCTAAAGTAAAAAAATGATAAATCACATGAAGGGTTGGGAACACGATTTCAGAAAAGGCATTTTAGCATGTCCAAGCTCAGAGGTCTGCAGGAGGTCGTAGATGCCACAACACCAACCCTGGATCCTGAATACCAATTTCACAGTAAGTCTGACAGACATATGTATAAACTCTCCCTTGCTATAGCCACGCCATAACTCTCATGGAGCATTAGTTTCTTTTCTTTGCTCAGCCACAGTGGGAGAGCAAAAGTATGGAACATGCCCCATTTTTGGCATGGGTCTCAGACCCGCCCTTGTTCTGGACTTACAATTATATGCTTGTTTTTTCTGTACTCAGGCTCTTAAATATCAAACACGGTGGAAGGCAATGAAGATGTTGGTCACGAAGCCCACCCAGAGGTACCATAATGAATGGACAGGTAACTACCATGCATAGATTCAAGCAAGGCTTGCCTTGGTACCCTTGACTCCCATGAGTCATTTGTGTGCGAAGTCAAGAAAAAGAAAACAAAACCGAAGCAAAACAACAAGAAACCAATGAGGGAAAGATACTCTTCCGAGCCAAATGAGGACGCCAAGCATCGTAAATTTCCCTGCGGCCAACCTCGGGGAAGGTAAGCGTCTGCAGAACACTGCTGAAGAATGTGGGAGGGAGTCTCATTTCCAGAGGGATCCATGCACCTGTTGATGAATTTTCCAGGCCCTTGAATGATAACAATTTATGAGGCTATTAATACTAAGCCCAAGATTTATCAGATGTGCCGTTTGTCTTGTGGCCAACATAACCTCATAAAATTTGGGTTGCATGGAGTTAAAAATGGAGCATTCTGCTATCGGAGTTATTCAGAGCATTTAAATCGGCTAATCCTACAAGAACTGCACATTTCGCCTGCCTATTAAATGGTCTTTAGGGATGCCTACCAGTGGTAGAGGCAGGCTGGCGGGGACAGTCTGCTGTTGAGTGAGGTAACATGGAGGCTGCGGGGGAGGAATGGGTCCTGGAGAGGAGGCCATGCTTCTCTGATCCATCGATGCCAACCGCAGCTAGCCGAGCCTGGTGCACTGAGAGCCCACGTGTGTGTGAGGACTCCAGCAAGGGAGGCTGCCAAGGAAAGGGGAAAAGAGAAAGAATGTGAGCCCAGCACTGAGGAAGACACTGAGAACGACATGTCAACAAAATAAGTTCATCAGGCCAAGGACATAAACAGTGTGAGGGGAAAGGAACAGAAAACAACAGCAACAACATAGAGAGATGGGAAGAAAAAGCAAGATTGAGTCAAGATCAATTGATCCATTCAACAGATGTGTGTACACTGACAGTCATCCCTGCAGTCTAGCTAGGAAAAGAGGCGATGGCAGGGTGAACTGATTCCAACTGCCAGTTTGAACCGGTTGAAGGAAACAGATCTTTAACTCCAGTAAGAGCATCCACTCACTCTTTCATTCTTTAATACCAAGGTTTTGAACTCAGACCTAGAAGGAACTCTCATGAAAGGAAGAACCATTCAGCCGCCGTTAAACTAGCTAGGAGGCTTGGTTCTGAACACGTGCCCTGAGTTTACTTCACTGGTATTGTGGGGGGAAATCTTGAGCACTCCTGAAATTACCAGTTAGCTGACTATATTTTGACACCTTTCAGATGTCATAAAATGGCATAGGATGGCATAGTTTTGTCATAGTTTGAAGAGGAGAATATCAATGCCATAAAATCCCAAGTGCCTTTTAGAGATTCTAACATTATTTTTGTACTTATCAAGCTATTCAGTCAGAAGACCAACTTTTAGAAGCTTCGGAAGTATCATTAATGTGGTCCTTTGTGTACAAGGACAATCTTTAAAACGCAGACAGACAGAAGACAGTCTGTAAAACACAGATAGTGGACAGTCTGTAAAACCCAGACAGACAGTGGACAGTCTGTAAAACCCAGACAGACAGTGGACAGTCTGTAAAACCCAGACAGACAGTGGATAGTCTATAATACCCAGACAGACAGTGGACAGTCTATAATACCCAGACAGACAGTGGACAGTCTGTAAAACCCAGACAGACAATGGACAGTCTGTAAAACCCAGACAGACAGTGGATAGTCTATAATACCCAGACAGACAATGGACAGTCTATAATACCCAGACAGGCAGTGGATGGTCTATAAAGAACAGACAGACAGGAGACTGTAAAACCCAGACACTCAGCGGACAGTCTATAAAACACAGACAGAAAACGGACGGTCTGTAAAACATGGACAGACAGCTGGCAGTCTATAAAACCCAGACAGACAGCAGACAGTCTATAAAACCCAGAGAATGGTCTGTAAAACCCAGACAGACAGTGGATGGTCTGTAAAGAACAGACAGACAGGAGACAGTCTATAAAACACAGACAGACAACAGACTGTAAAACAAAGACAGTGGTCAATCTATAATTGATACTCTATAATCTTATCTAATTGTAACTTTGCATATAATCTGAATTAACCGATACTTATAAATATATAAGCTGTAATGATAAGTAGTTATAACTGTTTACAGTTACAAATGTGTGCAAAAACTTCTTGATTTAGAAAAATTTAAACGTACTTTAAAATTAACTTTCACGTAGGTTGCGGTTAGGTCTGAGGTTGCCTGTCTGCCATGCTAGCTCTAGATGGGAACAGTGATGCCAGAACTCAGAGCTAAAAGTTGGAAAGTCTCTGAAGTTCACAGTCATCCTTGGCTACATAGCATGTTCAAGGCTAGTCTGAGATACATGACAAAATTTAGGTTACGATTAATGGTGTGAAATGTTACCTCTGCTTTGTTCTGTAGAAAAATCAATCTGCCTATATGATGGATGGCATCTGTCATATAGTCTCTCTTTGGCTGGGATGGCTTTTTCTGTGACAGAATTCCAGCTGCAATAGTTTCACAACTTTACAAGAGCCTAACTCTCCTGTTTCCTTACAGGCATCGTGCTCAATGCCTCAGCCTGAGCTGTGAGAACACACACCACCTATCCCCTCCTAGAACATAAAATTCTAGAGAAGACCAAGTCATAATTCTGACTTCGAAAGTTTTCCAACATTATCTAAAATGCATGAGTAAATATTGACCTGCATGTTTGTGATGACCCTCTCCTATGTCTGTTCAAGCCAAATCTAAATCGATGCAAATAGCTCCAAACTGCCACCCTTCTGCGCCACCCAGCCTTACTCCTTCCTGAAGGAATTCTCTCCCAAGCCTGCTGCGAGCCAAGAGGAGTCAAGGAAATCTACGGATAGGTAATTAAATCTGAAGAAGCTCCTCATTCTGCCAGTCTGTCCTCTTTGAGAGGAGGACATTTCCAGGCTGATATCATCTTTTTCTCTTCTAGGGTCGAATCAAAACAGTGCCTGTTACACACAGGTATTACACCCAGGGCTGCCTGACAACCTTTATGAGTACTCTAATCTATCTGGGTCTCTTCTTCCAAACAATAATATTAAAATCAAATTTTATACTCCTATGGGATTCATATATGCTTGTGAGTATTATATGCATCTTTTATTATATGATTAAGAAATGAAAATTTGAGATGTTTCATGGGTTCTTAAAAGTTTCATGAGATCTGGCACCATGCCCATGATGTCTACAGGATTGGTGCTTCTGATAATTCATGCTTCTGTCTTCCTGCAACAGTCTTTACACAGGACCATGAGACTCCGCCCATCCTTAGTATACTTCACACTTTGCACAGAACGTGGTTGAACAGTCCCATTCAATGCTGCATCTCTTTCTGGTAAAGTCCCATCACTTTCGGACTTTCTCTCTCCTCATTCTTGTCAGGTTTCCACATGTTCAAGTGAACGGCATACAATCACCATTTCCTCGCTCATGATTGCTGCCTGGCATCTTGCTGGTGTGTTAAACTACATAACACAATACACATGTAATAACCCTGGATGAGGAAAAGTCAGGGTGCTTTGAAACTGTTAGAAATTTAAGGAAGCCCATGAAACTGATAAGAAAGTTTCAGGAACTTTTGTCTTAAGAAAGCAACATCTGAGCTAAAACGCAGAGGATAAGTAAAGAGAACAGGGACAGCCCTGGGAAAGCTCAGGAATGTGTGTGTGCGTGTTTGTGTGTGTGTGTGTGTGTGTGCATGCTCGTAAGTGTGCTAGTGTGAGGGTTGGGTGTGCTAATGTGTGTGCTCCATCTTACATACCACCTCAAAGTTTTGAAAGCGACACCAGATACAACCCTCTGTTGATGGACTTTCTGCTGCATTTATTCTCGTGGATTTTCTGAAAGCTAAAATGTTATTGTGCATTGCAAATATAGAATAAGTATTTAGAAGTCAAAGACCATATTTCTCCTTCAATATCATAACCATATTTCAGATGATGGGGAAACAGTTACTGTAAGGACTCTATATGGGTGAAACAACCATCATCTTTCTTTTTAACATGGTGCACATTTATGATTTCTGCGAGCTTCAGAGAAACTCTAATTATAACTTTAAAGGCTCATAGTTTTCTAACTCATAACTATGATGTACGTCTTCATAAGAAACTTTCCAAGCCAACTATCAACCTCCAACTCTTCCAGTGCCCATCATTACGAATGCACAAACAGCTTGCATGATAATAGTAATTTATTGCAAATGTTTTTAAGTGTAGATATCTACTCAGAAGCTCTGCTGTGCTGTCTAGGTAGAAAGCGAAATCAACCACCCCTCCTGAATTTTCAGACTATTCCCTGAAGTTTCAGAATCTTGCCTTTAGCAAGTTACACAAACAATATGAACTTCACCTGTTACTATTTCCCAGACCTGTTACTATTTCACCTGTTACTATTTCATTTCAGTACACAGTGGATAGGAATATGTTGACTAATGGAATTAAAAAAAAAAGAGGTACATAACCATCTTCAAAATCTCACAGTAACAACAGTAGAGAAGAAGAACAAGCAAGATAAATTATCATAAAGTATCATACAGCCTAGGATATTGGGAAAATTTGTGAGCAAGAGCGTCCAGGCCACATAGTTTCCAATCCTTAGGGAGAGCAGCATGGACATCCCAGTTAATTCAGGACTGTTTCTAATTGGTACTTTTCCATGTTTTTCCATGTTTTTTGCCCATTATAGCTATTAAGTTTTTAATTAATAAAACTGCTTGATGTTCATTCTTTCAAGTGTTTCATTGGGGCAGATACATCATCAATGGACCTCCAACAAAACACAGCCAGTTATATTCAAATTATCACATGAACTAGGATGGTAGGAGGAGAAGCTGTCATGCACTTTAGGAAATCTCCGACCAGCATCAAGTTCTCACACAGTGAATCATGGCTTCTAATGTACAAGGCGGGCCGTGACAATCCAGGAAGCAACCAATTCTTGCAATATTGTCCACTGATGAAAAGCTCACGTCTTTGGGTAGAAAAACGATACTGAAACTTTCCCTGATGGCTAAAAAAGGCTGAAGTGTTTCATGTACTTTTTAAAATTTGAAAACAATGAAAAAGAATTTTGTCATTTTATGTTGCACTTTTGAGTATGAAAGTCCATATTTCTTTCCTTTATCTTCAGAAAATTAAATGTTAAATAATCCAGAACCTATAAATTTTTAAACTGTACACGTAGCCAAACTGGCATTTTCATGTATTAGCATGTATCATGCTTAAGTGCCACAATCATGCTGCCTCAAAAGAAAAATAATTTATAAATAGGCTGAACAAAGTCTGTTGTCTTTTAATGCTAGTTATGCATGATAAATTTGCCTCTGTAGTGTGTAGGGTGTGTGGGATCATCATCTGCCCCCCCCACTATTGATTACATTCAGGGAAGTTAGCATGTATTCACTCATAAAGCCCTTCATATTGCCCAGTGAGCGTTAACATGTGTGGCCTACCTTCCAGACTCAGGAGGCACTGGCTTTGCTGTCTTCGCAAAGCAAGCAGCGTCTAAGCAGCTTAGGACTAGCGAGCAGGTCCTGTGTGCGAATGGCTGTGTAGGGCAGGAAGACCTGCAAACCCCATTTCTGTGCTGTTGCCTTTTGCTTGGTGCTGTTATGCTTTCTCGGGTTATTGCTCTTCAATGAAACCTGTTTTATGGTTTCCGGATTTCAGCATCATCTCAGTGATTGCATTTTTGCCATGTGGGTGGTCACTAATGGCTGCTGTCAATGTCATAGCTTTAGCTACAGTAATAACAAAATTGATAACGTCTGCACTTTGAAACAATCAGAGTTATTTGAATTTGTTTCATAAAAGATAAAACTTCAAAGAAAGAGTATTAAAGAAAAAAAGGAAAGAAGAGATCCTGGGAACAATAATTGGGAGGAAAAATTCTGCCTAGGTTTCCACTCAAATCCTATTTCTAAAGCCATTTTTCAGAACACCTTTTTCCATTTTTCATGTTAGGCATTGAATTCCTTCTTGGTTTACAGTGTTTTAAACTTCAGAAATATTGCCATTATAAAAAAATAGATTGCAAATATTTCTCAGGGTTATCATAAAGATTTCAGGGGCATTTACACACTCGAACCTTCATAGTCTTTGGGATAGGTGTGTAAATGTTGGTTAGCTTTAGACTTTGTAAAGTTAAACATGCCTGCTAATAATTTGCAAGTCATTGTTTAATAAATAGAAACAGTATACATTCTCTAAGGTAAACAGGGAAAAAAACTTTAAGAAGAAAAAACAAGAAGCAATCTAAATATAAACGCAGTAAAAAAAAAACATACTGAAATAGTTCTTCAAATACAAACCATAAAGTGAGGGGCTAGAAAAAAAAAATCTCAAACTCTTAGAAAGCACAGCTGATGTGAGTGCACCCAGTTACCAGGTAGAGGACAAAGGCAGCCAAACTTCTTTGACTAGACATATTAAAGGAAAAAGTTCTACAGAGAAATAGAAGGTAAATAACAGCATAAGACAGAAGCCAATTTTTTAAAAAAAGAACAAACCAGATATTAGAGAGAAAATTTCAGAGACAGAGAATTATATTTATAAGATAATAAAAATATTTAATTAGCAAAAATTCTAAACTCCAAGATCCCTATAATATGTACTTAAAATTACAAAACAAATTATCAGGACTACTAGAACCAACTGCAAAAATCCACATGCAGAAGAGTTTTACTTATCATGAAATGAAGCTAAAGAAGATTTTAACAAAATTGGTCACTAAAGAGTTGCCTAATTTTCAGACAAGGAATATATTATTTCGAACACAGTATAGATGAGTCATAGCCAAATTGGCGGCTATAATAAAGCAAGGATTAACATCTACAATGCATTCAGTTCATCTACAAAGGAAGGAAATTCTGGCACAACCACAGAAGGGACGGATCATAGAGAAGGTATAATACACAAAATAAACAAGGCACAAAAGCAAATATCATGTGATTTTCCTTCTCTGAACAAACACATGGATACCACAGAGGTCATGTGATTTCCCTTATCTGGACACATGGATACCACAGAAGTCATGTGATTTTTCTTATCGGACACATGGATACCACAAAGATCATGTGATTTCCCTTATCTGGACACACGGATACCGCAGAGATCATGTGATCTCCCTCATATGAACACATGGATAGCACACTATACTGCAGAGGTGGTTTACAAGTTGTCAGGTGAACACGGAATGTCTGGGAAGGAGAGCCCTGTTGAATGGAGAAAGGACACCTTGGACCTCTCTTACTATTACACACAGAAAACAATGGAAAGTGTTTAAACATAAAGGCACATTGTTTCAAATTTAAGAAAAGCTGTTGAGGTTACAATTATGATTTTGGGTAAAGAAAGGAACCCCAAAACTTCTATTTATTATAAACTAGAAAAACAAAAATCAGAGATAGGGTAAATACTCACTTAACAAAATAAAAAGAAAATTTTAGTGCCTATTACATAATTTCTAAAATCAAAGACAAGAAAATAGACAGGAATTATGAATAGGAAGCTTCAAGAGAATGAAAATTTCAATTATCAAAGAAGTGTGTACACAGCAATAGCCACAGCTAAGGAAGAAAACACAAGCCAATATTATCGTGAGGTACCACTCCACACCCTTGAAACTCATCAGAGACATAGACATTGGATATCAGCAACTGTTAGAGAAAGCAGAAGAGAACAGGATGAATGCATTGAGGCCTGTGAGAAATGGTTGTGAGCATCTTAAGAGCAGTTCTCTAATCCGAAGTTGAAGGAGACTACAGTAAAAGTGAGTAAAGAAAATAACCAAATCAACAGGCATAACCCCTACTGCTAAAGCTTTAAATCATGCAAGCCAATGCGTATGCAAGCACGTATAAATATAAGAGTAAGAAAAATGAATAATAATACAATCAAAAAAGGAAAGAAATGTGAAGCAAACACCCTCAGAGAATTCACAGAAGAAGAAATGGATAAAGCATACATTAGGAAGGAGATATACAGGAAATTTTGATGGTATCTGTATTTCTTTTTCTTTAGCTAGGAATTACGAGTGTTCATTACACACACACACAAACGCACACACACAAACGCACACACACAAGCACAAAGATTCTTCACTATACTCATAGATGGATATCTTGTCCAGTAGTTATCAGAAAGGCTTCCTCCAGCTGTATATGGCAGCTATTGCAGAGATCCACAGCCAGACATTATGCAAAGTAAGAGTCTAAATTAGAGGTCTCTGCTGGTTTCCTCCCACTGGAAATAGAAGACCCAGCAGAAGAGGGTGAGGGAAGATTGTAGAAGTCAGCGGAGATGGAGGACACCAGGAGAATATGGCCACAGAATCACCTAGTAGGGCTCATACAGGCTCACAGAGACGGAAGCCTCAAGCATGGGGCCTGCATGGTCTGCATCAGGTCCTTGGTATAAATGTTGTGGCTGTTAGTGTGATGTTCTTGTGAGACTCCTAATGACTGAAGTGTTTGTATCTCTGACTCTTTTGTCTGCTCTTGAGATTCTTTTTCTGCTATTGGGTTGTCTTGACCAGTCTCGATATGAGGGCTTTTGCCTTGTCTTATTTTGTATTGTTTTGTCATATTTAGCTGTTGTCTCTTGGAGGTCTGCTTTTTCTGAAGAGGAAAGGGGAGGTGGGAAGTACAGAGATGGAAACTCTTGCTGGAATGTATTGTATGAGAGAAGAATCTATTTTCAATAATAATAATAAAAAGAATGGACAGAATTTCTAAGTTGGATCTGCTATAGGGTCAGAAATCCATGCTGGTTTCTGTTCTGGGACCCTAGAGATATTCCACTGAACCAGGTAGGCAAGCTACTATCTTGAAACAAACAAAAAAACAAAACAACAAAAAAAACCAAGCAGAGTAAGTGTGACATAAACTCAAGGAATGCACTGCAATTTGGGGGGGGGTATTATTGCCACATGGATGGAAATAAGAGAGTGTTATTTTAAAGGATTGGATAACTAGGGAGCCTGCAGGGCTGTGGCCAGGTGAGTATGGTTTCAGGATAGTTAGAGACAACCTTTGCCCAGATACAAGCTGTACTCATCCCTCTCCCACCTCACTGGCTCTAATACTCATTTCTCCTCCACAGTCCTGGCTATCGTTTCAATCCCAGGAGCATGCACACAGTTGCAAGAGAGAAGACTGGCACCACTCCGGCTGCCACTGCCACTTTCAAAGCTCATTTGTATGTATCACACCTGTTTCCTCCTAAGGCTCAGGTGCTGTCATGGAAGAGAGAGTATAAAGACGGTAGGAAGCAGAAGCAGTGGGTAACTACAAGGAAACAAAGGGTTTTCCAGCCACAATAGAGCAGTTGCACATATGAACCCACAGATGGTGTGACACTGTGCACAATACCTGGGGAAACTCAAGCTGGACAAAGTCCCAGCATGGGGGGGGGGGGATGTGCACCAAGTCCCACCTCTCGTCAAGGACTTAATGGTAGCTGATAGCTACTGGAAACAGGAGAATTAGTTTTCTTAAGGGGTATGACCCCTGGTAAGTCCAATATGTATTAGTGGATAGCCACACAACTTAGCAGTGCTAATGGGACTAGATGGGTTTATAAAAAAAATAAGGACATAAAGTTGTGTAGTTATGGAATAGAGGGACGATCTGGAAGGAGAAGGGGAGAGGAATGAAAGTATACAAAATATACTGTATTCTCAAAGAACTAAGAAAAATATTTTAAAAGCTCATTTAGATCTAAGAGAATACAAATAAAACTAAGTATTAATTATATGAGTGTGTGATGTTTGAAGGAAAATGACAGGTTTGGCACGATTAGGAGGCATGGCCTTGCTGAAGGAAGTTTGTCACTGTTGGGGCGGGCTTTAAGGTCTCTTCTGCTCAAGTTTCCCTTGGTGTGACTCTCAGTTGACTTCCTGTTGCCTGCAAGATGTAGGACTCTCAGCTACTCCAGCAGTCCTCTGCTGCATGCCATCATGCTCCCTGTCAGGATGATAAGGGGCTGAACCTCTGAAACTGTAAGTGAACCACCTCAATTAAATGTTTTCTTTATAAGAGTTGCCTTGGTCATGGGGTCTCTTCATAGCCAATAAAAACCCTAACAAGACAGAAGTTGGTAACAGGAGAGGGGATTGCTGGGATAGCCTGACGTGTGTTTGTTTTTAGGAATTTGGACTTTGATATTTTGGGTTTGGAAAGCAACAGAATGCTTTAAGCACTGCTTAATGGGTCACAGTAGTAGGAGCATGGAAGACAATGGTGCTCAGAGTTATGTGAACTGTTGGGAGCTCACTCAAGAGGTTTCAGAAAAGATGAATTTTAGTATGTACCTAGAGATCAGTCTTGTGATATTTTGGTGAAGAAAGAGGTTGCCATTTGCCCTTGTCCAAAGAGTCTGCCTGAGGCTAAAGTGAAGAGTTTTGGACTAATTCTGTTGGTAGAGGAAATATCAAAGCAGCTTAGTATAGATTCTGTCATGTGGCTATTAGTGGTAATGCTAATGAAGATTTCCAATGAAAAGGAGTAAGATGAGCAGGGTAAATTACAAAATATAAATTTTGAGCAAAAAGAGCACCAGGAATTAAAATAGAACAAAATTCTGTGTTCAAGGAGATAAATATATTAAGACATGCAATAAAGGGAGTGGTGACCTCAGGGCAAGATCCCACCCAGCAAGGTTCCAACTCATGAAAAGGAACTAAAGAAAAGCTTAGAGACCTGTATGGTGGGTCACACCTTTAATTTCAGCATTGGGAAGGCAGAGATTGGCAGATCTCTGAGTTTGAGACCAGCCTGGTCTACAGAGAAAGTTTCAGGCAGTCAAGCTTAGGATGTCAGAGTTGTGGGTTACCTGCTGAAGAAACCTGGTAACAAGAATGGAACCAGTCAATAAAGATGACTTCTGTTGGAGATAAGAAGAACATTTTGACATCAGACATGGAGTTGCAGAGTTTGGAATTTATCCAGATGGTATTCAGTCTTGCTTTGGTCCAGTATTTCTTCACTATGCTCTCTTTCTTACATTTTTTAGTGGTAATGTATATTCTGTGCCAATATATGTAAAAAGTACATGATCTACTTTTTGATTTTGATTTTTACAGGGGGATTACAGTTAAGAAATTGGCATGCATCTTAGAAGAGACTTTGGACTTTGAAACAGGTTTGAGACTGCCATACTTTATGGAAACTTTTGAAGTTGAACTGAATGCATTTTTGCATTACAATATGGTTATAAGCCTTTGGGGTCCAGGGAGTAGAATGTGGTAGTTTGAAAAAAAAATGGCTCCAAAGGGAGGAGCACTATTTATTAGTAGGTGTGGCCTTGTTGGAGGAAGTGTGTCCCTGTGGCACTGGGCTTTAATGTCTCTTTTGTTCAAGTTTCCTTCAGTATGACCCTCAGCTGATTTTCTGTTGCCTGCAAGATGTAGGACTCTCAGCTGCTCCAGCACCGAGGCTGCCTGCACGCCATCATGCTCCTGTCAGGACAATAATGGACTGAACCTCTGAAACTAAGCAAGCAACCTCAATAAAACATTTTCTTTATAAGAGTTGCCTCAGTCATGGATTCTCTTCATAGCAATAGAAACCCTAACTAAGACAGAATATGAAAAAAACAGATATTAGAAATGAGCAAGACATATTTTAGAATATGTTCAATAATTATAAAATTTATATTGCTGCAGTATGGTTTTTCCCTTTGCATATAACATAATTATCCCACAGTCAGAGTAGAGATTATCTCAGCCAGGTTCTTATCAAAATGTAATAAAAAGAACAGTACAGTAAGGATAACACTCCCTACTGGAAGGAAGAAAGGAAGAGTGAGTCACAGAGCCCTTGATGGTATTTCAGTGGTTACTGCTTTCTATGCCTCTGGCTTCAAGCAATCTTGGAAGATGGAAGAGCATAAAGGAATAGGAGCAGTAACTGGGAGGGGCAAGCACAGTTTCCGTGAGGTCCACCTCACGATGAGCTCTGATTTTGTGGTGAAACAGTTATTTTCAGGTCACTCACGATCCTCAAGCTCCTCCCATGCTCTTTACAGAGAAAAATAAACTGACTGCTTTGCTGAGCTGGACTTCCCTGTAATCCTTACTTTAATGTGTGGTCAGTGTCTCACTGAAGTGAACACATTTGTTCTCTCATCTCCAGGAAAAGATAACACAACACAGTTAAACCATCTGAAAGCACAACAGACAGGATAAAATGGAAATAAGAATACCTGACCTTGAGAACAGATCTTCTGAAAAATAATATTCGATACAGATATTATTAAATAACGAAATTACATTCGAGATTTTTGGGACGATGTCAAATGATCAGACGTCTACAATGCTGTTATCTCTTAAGGTGAGGGGAAAAATGAGGCAGAAGCCTACACAAAAAAATAGAGAATGTTCTTTATTATAGAAAAATCCTGAACATCTGAAGATAGGAAGGCCGTAGAACCACAAACAGACACAGACAGAAATACTCCTGACCTCAGCAGGATATTCTTAAACTGCCAAAAGTAAAGAACAGAGAAGGAAGTTTAAAATGTGAAGAAAACATATTTAGGCCACAATCCATGTAACTAACAGAAGATTTTCTCTGAGAAATCCCATAGGGCTAGGATAACATGGAAAAACGTATCTACAATTCTTAAAGAAATTGACTGCCAACTTTGATTATTTTACCAAGCAAAGATATCCCTCATAATGAAAGGGAACATGAAAATCTTCCAGTATAAGCTAAAATTTGTGAAAAAGAATGAATTTACAAGACCACTAGACCACTCTTCCCAAAGATAATTAAGGGAGTCCTACCTCTAAAAGTAAAACTAAACAGCATTATAATATGATGTAAATACATGGATCCCTCTAGAAGATTATATTTACATAGCAGAAATAGGAACTAAACCAAGTACACCACCAAACTGCAAAGATGAAGAAGAAGACACAAACAAACAGTATTCAGAATTCCTAGAAGGAAATAAATGGTGGCAGGTTTCTACTCAATCCTTTCAACAATAGCACTGGATATAGATGGTCTTAATTCTCTAATTTAAAGGTATAGACTGAGCTTATTGTGTTGATATGTGCCAGGAATCTCTGTACCCAGGGACCAAGAAGGGAGATTATGAGTTCAAGGCTATAGTAAGAACCTCTATCAAAAGAAACAAACAAAATATTCCTGCCCTCCACTCAAAGAATAGTACCAACAACAAATAAAAAAGATACTTGTTACATGAATTTTAAAATAAAACCCAATAATATGCTATCTACAAGAAGTTAACCTCATCCATAAAGACAAGCAGACTGAAAGTAAAGGGATGTAAAATTATATCTAAACCAATAAATTGGTAACATAAGCAAAGAAAGATATAGCTACACCCAACAAAACAGATTTTACTAGACAATCTTACCAATGACAGAACACCTAGGACAAAATTAAGTGAAGAGATAGCATAGCTAAATTAAATTATAGATCAAATAGACACAACAAATATTTATAACAGAATACAGTGGTTGGAGAATACATGATCTTTTATGAACAAAGGAAATATCTTCTAGAACAGACTACAGACAAGGCTGAAATACAAATCTTAGCAATACTGAAAACATGAAATCATGTTATATGATTTCTGATCACACAGAAGGAAACTAAAGTCCAACAAGAGAAACTTTAGAAAGTACACAAATACAGAACAACTAAAAACATAACTTTGAACAATTTCTGCATTACTTAGGAAATCAGAAGGAGAGTTAAACATTCATGAAGCAAATAAATTTAGCAATACAACCTACTGAGGCATGCGGATGTAAAAAGCATTTCTGTGGATGATGTTTATAGAATTGAGTAGGGAGGACAGAAAAAGATTTCAAAAAAAGTATAGTGATGCGACTCAAGGCAGAAAAACATCTATCAAATGTAAAATTAGTAAAGGGAAAGAACTAATACAAATTAGAGTGGAAACCAATAAAGCAGATTATAAAATTAATATAAAGGTTCATTAGAACAAGGAATTGACTTCTTGATTAAAAACGAAAATACTTACAAACCCTTAGTCAGAGAAGTACAAATACATTAAAAAAGAGGTGTAAAGGAAAATTTGGTAAGGGCCGCCATATACTAAGTGTTGTTTGTATTATGAAAATCTATATACTTACAAATTGAAAAATGTAGATTAAGTGGACAAAGTTCTGGTTATTTTATAATTATTAAAATTGAATCAAGAGAATAGGGAACGTTGGAATGATCGTGTAAAATGTACAGTGACTGGATAAGTGATAGTCTTCCAATAACATACAGCCCTTCACTGTGGTTTCACTGCTGAATTTTAACAAACTTTTGAAAAAATGTACAATATTGCTTTTCAAAATGTCCTATAGATTTGATAGAAAGAACCCTTCCAAAATTATCCAGTGTAGTCTAATTATCCTGCTACCCAAACCAGATAGGAACACCACAAAAATATAACTATAAGCTCCAAGCCTCCAAATACTACTAAATTAAAGTCCTATAATTTGTTAAGTCCTAAAACATAATTAAAGTAAAAACGACATTAAAAAAAACTCAAATTGCTTTCATCCCAAGTGTGGCTCAATGCATATGAATAAACCAACAGAAAATCACATAAACAGAATGAAGGAGGAAAATTATGGACCTCTTAATACATACAGCAGAAAGTATTTGTTAAAATACAAAACCCCTTCAAAATAAGAGCTGTGAAAAACATGAGGCACACAAGGATCATGCCTCTAAGAAGGTGATATATGAGACATACAGCAAATTCCATAATGAGTGGAGAAAAATAAAGCATTTTCTCTAACATGGAGAGCAAGACTAGAATGTCTACTCTTGCAATTCTTACTTCAACACTAGAGGTTGTAGCCTGAGCAACTGGACAAAGAAAATATAAGAAGCCCATGGGTAGAGGAGGAGCGAGTCAAATTATCACCATTGACACATGAGATGCTTGGATCCGTAAATCCCTCTAAACTCCACAGAAGAATAGTAGGATTGACACAGAACTCGGTCAAGTAGCAGGACACCAATCAACATAAAGAAAAACAGTAGTTTTTTTTATAGACTACCAATGAATTTAATGAGAGAGATCTTTAAATCAATTCCATTCATAATAGCCACACATAAACAGGCACAGAGCCAGGAACAAGTCAAATAAATAAGTGAAGGACGTCTATAATAACAGCTACACAGCAGAAATGAATTACAGAGACACTATTGAGAGAGACAAAACATCTGTTCATCCTAGGAAAGGATGATTAATACTGTTAAAGTGTTTATAACCCTTCCACATCATCTACAGATTCACTGCCGCCCCATCAAGTCCTAATGACATTCTTCACAGTATAAAGACTACCAAAATTCGTATGGCAGCAAAAATCCCAAACAGTCAATGCATTCTTAAGCAAAATCTATCAAAACAAGAAACTTCATATTACTTAACTTCAAGACATATCACAGAACCAAAACAACACAATGTTGATAGAAAAACAGATGTGTAGATCAATGGAACAAAATTGGGAATTCAAGAAAGAGCTCACACATCTACAGTCACATAATTGTCAAGAGTGTCAACAGACAGGGCTGGAAAGATGGCTCAGAGGTTAAGATCATTGGCTGCTCTTCCAGAGGTCATGAGTTCAATTCCCAGTAACCACATGGTGGCTCACAACCATCTGTCATGAGATCTGGTGCCCTCTTCTGGCCTGCAGGCAAACATGCAGACAACACTGTATGTATGTGTGTGTGTGTATAATAAATTATATGTAAAATTATATCACATATAATAAATATATTATATATATAATAAATCTTCTTTTATAAATGGAGTGCTGGCAGACATATTCACTGTAACAAGGATAGTCATTTCATCTAATGGGTCAGGGCAAACTGGATTCCCACAGGCAGAACACTGACACAACCTTTGTCTCTCATGATGTACAAAAAGTCAACACAAAATGGACAAAATAGACCAAAAACTGAAGCTGTGAAAACACTAGCAGAAAATATAGGGGTGGGGGTACTTCAATTATTATTACAGAGAATGACTTTCTGATAGGACAGCGAAAGTATCTGAAAAATTAACAAAAATAAGATTACATTGAATTAAAAAGCTTCTACACAGAAAAGCAATCAAAAGCAATGAGACAAGGTCTAAAATGGAAAAATACGTTTGTCATTTATTTCTCCGACCTGGGTAGGCATTCATGTCATGTGAAAAATTAAATATATTTAATTAAAAAAATCAAGGTAAAATGGACAAATGATCTAGAGAGACTCTCTGTACAGGAAGGTATGCGAATGGAAAATGAAACATTTCCATTGCTCATTAGCCATATTAGAAATTGAAATTAGAGCTACAATGAGATACCATCGAAACACATTGGGTTGGTACTGGAAAAAATAATGCTTTGAGAATATAGGGAGAACAAAACTGTGATGTTTGATGTAGAGTACTTAGTACCATCACATGCACTAGAACAAGAAGATGCCTGAAAAAGATCAAAACAGAATTGCCATAGCAGATATCCAACCTCTGGGGAGATCCCAGAAGAAATGCAGGGAGCTGTAGGAATGCTAATAACAAAGCTATGCTATCAGTCTGGGTGCCCACTGAGAGAAAATGGACACGTATGATGTGCAATAGAATATTATTCATCCAAAAGCAATGTTATTCTGTCATTTGCCGAACAAGAAACATAGAAGCAACTCTATTATCTATAAAACCAAAGACACAAGGAAAAAGGCCATGGATGTATTAACAATCATCAAAGTTAAAAGGATTTCTGCTTCAAAAGATACTAAGTAAAGGAAATGTTAACAGTTAAGTTAGAGGCAATATGCAGATCATGTGACATGCAAGCTGTACTGAGACTCTAAGAGTATCCAGCATTACAGGGGTCAGTAGAGACAGCCTAGCCTACATGTGGGAACTTCCTAAGAGACACTTCCAGCATTACGGCGGTCAGTAGAGACAGCTTACATCTTGTCTTCCAGCATTATGACAGTCAGTAGAAGACAGCCTACATGTGGGAACTGCCCAAGAGACACGGTCTCCCGCATGATGATCACAGGAAAGGGTGCTCAGCAGTCTCAGCCTCTAGACCTTTCTAATCCAGCACTGCAGGAGGATGAAGGACCACAGGAACTAGAGCAGTTTATTCTAGAAGGATCCAAGCAAGCGTCAGGTGAGATGTGGAAAGATAGGAACACCCTGCTAATGAGGACGTGAGGTGGTGAGGCCATGTTCCAGTTTGCAGCTGCTCAGGAACTTAAAACCAAAAGGGACCCCGGCACTCAGCAACCTCAAGGGTGGTCATGAATTGAAAGAAGCACATTTCCACACAAAACTCACACGAGTGTCCATGCGGCACAATTCATGACAGTCTAAAAACAACCTAAACACCCATCGTGTCGTGGGTTGGTAAGTAAGCACTACATAGAACGCTGTTTGTTGCACAACCGTGAGAAAGCAAGAAGCAGGGTGGGTAATTAGCTGGGTGAACCTTGATCGTATGAAAGGAGACAGCAGAAATCATGTCTCACATTGCCGAGATGGCTCAGCCAGCACCCACATAAAAGCTGCATGTGATGAGGCGTCTGTAGCTCTAGTGTTGCGGGAGAGGTTACAGGTGGCTCCCCAGAGTTTGTTGATCAGCAAATCAGTGTGCTCCGGACTCAGGGCAGAGTCTATATCAAAATGTGACTTGGGGAGCTGCATAGGAAAACTCCTATTGATCTCTGGAACTAATATTCCCATCTACACATGTACACACATGCACACACACACACATACACACACGCACACACATGCACACACACACGCACACATATGCACACAAAGACACACGCACTCACACACATGCACACACACCCCTCCATTCCCATGTTAAGATACATTACTTTATGGAAACAATGGTAAATAAGTAGTTGGGTTGGCGTATCACTGTTAATGGGTAGGGTAGTAAAATGTTCTAAAACTGACTACGCAGGAGGCTGCATAGTATGTATGCTGAGTGCACTAAAATAAGTCTCTTAATTGTGTACAAAAGCCCATGTATGTTACAATGTGTACTGTGGTAGCTGTAGTACCAAAAATGTTTTCTACTATTAAAATTTATTTTAATATATTTATTTCCTTTTGAAAACATTTTGGTTTATACCTATTTGTATAGGTAGCAATATATTTTACAGTTGGTAAATATAAATTTATGTGTTTACATAGCTATGCAATTGTGTAATTATATACAAACATGGTAAATTATATTTTCTGTGCTAAAGAAAATCTTATACTTCACTCCTTTGGTGTGAAGTATAAACCTATCTTTCACAACATTTTAGTTAGGGTTTCTATTTCTGTGATAAAATATGTTGGAGCCAATGAATGTGGATTCATTCAATCTTGACCAAAGGTCAGAGAGTTAGGGCCTGTTCTTGTTCCTTCAAGGTTATGATAGGAGATTTGGTCCAGGGTATGGCTGCCTATAGGCTGCTTCGCCTAAGGTGTGGTCACTGCATGTCCTACATAATTCTTAATTCAGGATGTAGGTACTTGATGTTTCAGGTATTGAAGAGTAGTTATTCCGTTTATTCTTTGTATCATGATAAAGAAGTCTTGCCTTCTTCCCCCTTTTGGATTGGAGTATTTAAAGCATATAGAAAATAAACATGGGCAGATTCAGTATTCACGGGGTTGCCCTCCCAACTCTATCCTGTGCCTCTGTCCTTTTCTTTGTGTCTCTGTTTTTCCTGCCTAACATTTCTACTCCACACACCCCTACCTGGGATGTAGAAATCTAAAGGTTGGACCCTGACAGATGGACCTCAATGTGGGGCCCACGACAAAAAACTCCATAACCAAAGCTCTTGATGGAGGCAAGGGTTTCACCTTACAATTCTCGGTTATATTCCATCAAGTAGGGAAGTCAGGAGAGGAACACAGGATGGGAAGCTGGAGGCAGGAGCAGGTGCAGATGCCGTGGAGGAGTGCTGCTTACTGACTTGCTCCTCACAGCTTGTCGGCTGCACTCTGATAGCACAGAGGAACAGCAGCTCAGGGACGGCGCTGCTCGCAGTGAGCTGGACCTTCCATATCAATCGTCAATAAAGAAAAAGTTCCACAGGCTTGTCCTCTCACCAATTTAGTGGGGGCATTTTCTCAGTGCAGGCTACAGTTTTTTAAAAGAGAAACCTGCGTCAAATGGATATAAAATTAGGTAGCACACCTAAGCAGAGATGGCTGTGTCACCCCCTCCCCACCCCCACAGCACATCAGGATTCTGAATTCCAGTAGGCAAGGATGGTACCCAGTGCAAGCCGAGTGGCCTCACAGCCGTGGCACTCGTGACAGAGGGTACTTAGGGCATTCTGCTGACTTCCTGCAACTGCCAAGTGGTGGCCTCATGGGAGAGGTCAGGCTCAGGTAGGTGAAATTGTTCCTTTGTATGCTCATTGGAAATACTACTCTCCTCCACTTCTTGTTCTGAACATATCTTTCTTTGTCTGCATGTTTCTCATGACAACTAAGTGGAGCCAGGTGGATGGACACACACACACACGGGGGTGGGGTGGGGTGGAAGGGGTGCCTAGAGATGACATTTTGGATATCCCATATCCCCACGCAAGGCAAGTTCATGAGTAACTGAACGTTCCATCGCTCGCAGCTACAGCATGGCCACAGGAGCCAGGGGAACCGGGTTCAGCAGTGGCCAGTGTTCGTAAGCACACACAGGAGGGTTGAACATGGAGCCCTAACACTGCAAGCAGGCCTGCTGTGAGCCAAACCTACTTCACCGCATTGCGCCTCCGTACAATGGTGTTGGTAACATTTACTGCCAGTGACTCAGAGTTCATAAGCAACTCCTGCCGCGAGGAAATATGCCCAGATACAAGAGTTTCCTGAGGGAAATTATACCTAATTTGTTTGCATTATGCATTTTTCATCCTTGTAAGGGTAATTGGTTTCGAATTGTTGAAGATTCAGCCACTTTGGAGCACTCTTGGAAAGTGACCCCTTTAAATCAAGAGAAAATCCACTTCTTTACTAAACACAAAAGAAACCACAGTCAAACTTTGAAATTAAATCAGTGAGTCGTCCACAACGGGGAGTTTCTATCACAATAGAACTTTTTTTTTAATCCAAGTTATATTTTTTTCCTTCAATTGCTTTTCAGTTTTGTTTTTATAGTTGCCTGTAGGAAGAAAAATGTTCAAGAAGGCAGATTGAAGTTATTTTAATTATGTAACAGTCCAGAGGAAGATGAAATTGTACAATGGCCTAGACGAATATCTTCTGTCTGGTCAGTAGCCAATGGCTGGGGAAGGCTCAACAATGGAGCTGGGCTTAGAAATAATAGCCTGGAGATAAAGGGAAACGCTAAGTCTGGCTTGAGGATGATGAATCTCCTGAGTGTTTCCTTTATTCCTCCCTTAGATAATTGGAGTCCAGATAGAAAATAAATCATAATGAGAGAGAAGACAAGCAATATAAATCATTACTTCGTGGAACACACGGATTGGATAGATTTATATTGAATAGATGTTCTCAGTTTAGGATTTCTGGAAGAATTCTAGGGGGTTTTAAACTCCTGAAATTATATGTAAATTGTGAGACTGTGTATCAGTAAACTTCTTCAGTAGGTAGTCTAGATCTTTGATTGAGGAAATAATTTTAAAAGTAATACCATGGTTTGGCAGTCTAAGGAAAATTGAATATGTGGCTGTAATAAAAGGCCACCAATGACAACGTTCAGTTCTCTCTGCTGATTTAATAGTTTTGAGGCAGATAATAATACTGTTCTGGAGTTTTGGAAGTTTAGACTTGGGAGTTTAGACCCACAGTTGGGTTACAAGAGTAAAAATAGAACTCTCAGACCTTCCCAGTTGGAGAAAGCATTGTGTTGAACACAACTTGGGTGGTTCACCGATCACTTGCCACTGGTGTCTAAATACAGCTATTTGTGTGCAAGTTAACAAATATGAAAAGCTCAAAAATACAATTGCCTTTTATCAACATTTACCCGTTCTCCCACAGCATGCATACTCTTGTATCTTCTTAAAATGGAGCAATCCTTCATAAGATCAGTGGGATTTTTCCTGAGCTGCACAGTTGAGCCCACAGGAAGGAAACAGTAACTTAAACATGTCACCGGATGTGAAAATTGCTTATTTATTTCACAATTTGATATTGAAGAAAACGACTCTGTTGCATTTGTCAACATGAATGTAACCATATATTTCAAAAAAACAGTTATTTACTTTTTGAAAGGAAGTCTTTATAAAATATTTCCTCCAACTTAAGTGTCTCAGGTAAGATATTTGTAATTTGAAAAAGTTGGTTGTTATTGCTTGGCTTTAGTGGGTATAACCGGTTGGCACTATTTCTATACTTGGCATCTATGTGCGAGACCAGACGATAACAATGCTCTGGAAGTGGATGCACTACTTCTCTGTAGGGGTGAGTGGTCCAGGTGGGAAGATGAATATTCTGTGAGAACAGACATGCAAGTGCAGCAGGGGCTATGAAGGGGGACACACTGGTGGAATTTAAAAGCCATCAAGGAAAGCACTGTAGAAGCAGAATAAGATGGAGGAATAGGAGACAAAAGAGAAGGATGAGGATTTGGATGAGCAGTTAGTGGAAGATGCCCCTGCAGAGGACAGCACATGAGGCTACTGGGAATCCTGGACCCTAAATGACACAGAATGAACGTGGGGTTTTCAGCTACTCTGTGGCTGCTGTTGCTCAAGCTTTTTAGTGTTGCTTACTTCCTGTTCAATAGGCCTAATCCAAATGTCAGCATCATCTTCCAGGTGTTAGAGTCTGGAGGCTGGCTATTACACAAAGTGGGCAAGAACAGATACACATTTTGAATCAATCATGATAGTAGAATAATAGCCCACACTGTGAAGCCATAATTTGCATTGGCTAGGCATTCTTCTTGAAAGAATAGTGGCTTTTTCCGCAAATAAAAAGACTTACCTGAAAAGTACTCTTAAGAGTCTATATGTCTCCATATGGGATAATAGATTCATCACTAATACTATATTATTCTTGATACCAATGATATCAAGCTATTATGCTAACAGCACAGTTCAAATCAATCATGGGTAGTATCAATCAACAGTATGCAGGTTCAGTTTTTCATAGCCATCAATAGACATTTTTTTTCCATTTCACTCTACCTGCGTAAGTGTGTAGGAGTTACTACCCACTAGACAGGCGTTGTAGACAGAAGTTGCCACACCATGCCGGACTGGCAACATCTATGCCAGGGTACTGAACTTTTCTGCCAGGCTTGGTGTCGAGTGCCTTTAGCTCTTGAGTCATTTTGCTGGCCACTGCATAGGAGTTTGAACTTCACCCGGACAAGCAGGAGAACTCGCAGGCATGTCTGAAACCTCCAAAGAGCACGACTATATTTACATTTGAGTAGGTCAGATGCCACCTCAGGTGAGTTGAATTAGGATTTAAAGCCGGTTGAATGTAAGACTGACCAGCGGAGTGACAGAGAGCCACACTCCCTCCATCCAACCACCTGCCCTCTACGACCACTGAGTGTTTGCATGGATATGTAGGAGTTGGATTGTGTTTGGTGATTGCTAAAGGAAGAAGGACGAATTCTGATGAGAAACAAGAGAAAAGAAGGGAACAAATACAGACTGGAGAAAGGCACAGAAGCCTGCCCTCTGAGGAGGCCCCAGGAACCTTCAAACACATCACGCCTTGAGCAAACATGGAAGAACTGTTTGGATGCTTTAGTAAACGGAGGCTACTCATTCGTTTTCCAGATGCCAAAGTCTGAATAATCACACAGACACTGCATTAATTACAACACTGCTTGCCCAATCGTTTAGGTGTATTCCTAGATAGCTCTTATATCCTATATTAACCCATTTCTATTGTTCTGTGTATCACCAGGAGGCTGTGACTTACTGGGCAAGGTTCTGGCGTCTGTCTCCTCCAGCAGCTACATGGTGTCTCCTTGGTTCCACCTACTCTCTCTCTCTATATATATCTTTTTGGATTTTCCGCCTAGTTCTATTCTGCTCTGTCGTAAGTCAGAGCAGCTTCTTTATTAACCAATGGTAATAAAACATATTCAGAGCATACGGAGAGGAATCCCACATCATTCTCTGCTTGCTTATAATGTGATATTAAGCACAAGCACTATTCTATTATTCTAGCAAATGGAGCAGAATGCAAAGGAGGGTATCTTTTTGTGTGTGTGTGGTAGAAACTATTTGCATAGATTTAAGAGCACCCAGGACTACTTGGCTCTCAAGGCTGTAGCAGTCTGAGAACCTGGGAGTCCCACATGGCAGTATCAATGGATGTGACCACTGAGTCCCAGGTGCTGGTGGCTCTCTAGTGGGAATGGATTAGGGAATATTCAACAGTAGCAATGCGGCACTAAATCAGGTCCTCTTTCTCACTTCCTGCCAGGGACCATCTTTCCCAGCCTACTTTCTGTGGAAGATGGCCAGTCAATATCATGCCAGCTCATTTGCAATCACCACAAACCACGGTAATTAGGAATAAAGCCAGAGAGTCAGGGGATGGCAAGGAGACTCCCCTGCCAGCCAGGTGGCAAGGCAGCAGCCAGCCCAGGAGGTGGCGGCTGCAGGGGGAGGAGCAAAGTAGGAGACACCAGAGAAAGAATTGTCATTTCCCGAGGGACAGAAATACTTTCCATGTGGGCAGTGAGGAGCAAGGCCACCAAGAATCAAGGTACTTATCTTCCCCAACCCACAGGTGTCTTACTTTCTGAATTCACAAATTTCCCCAAACAGTGCATATGGCACAGACATTTTTGTCGAAATTTGGAAAAGACAATCTATTTAAAATATTTAACACAGTGAGAGATGCATACTAAACATTCAGACATACCAACATTTTCCTATGCATTTCAAACTGAAGCAAAACATTACACTGAGGAAGTCTTATTGGTCCTCAGGCTAAAGCTTGAGGCTGTTACTTTTAAGAGTCACACTTATTTTCATTTTCACATGTGCACATGTGTACAATTTAAACCTTCATCATTGATTGGTAAAGCAGTAAAGTAAACTCTCTGTGTGGAGTTTTCTTTTTTCTCTGTGCTCACCTGTGCTCTGTTAGGGGCAGAACCTGTGGGATTCTGCTTTGCCTAGCTCATCCAAGAGCCTGTGACATACTCTCAACTCTGAGATGTGGACGTCAGCTGTGTGCTAGGTAAACAGACTAAGAGACACTGTCCCAAGTGTGCTGAATGCTGGTGAACTATGAACATTATCTTTGGACTTGCACTATACATGATCATTTTTACGAGGGTGGACAGATGTGTATGTAACATGGACATTTGTGCGCCTGTGTGGATACATGGCAGATGTATAATATCAGCATATCCGTCATATGGAAGTGAGGTTAAAGTTAGCAATTAAGATATTTTAAAAGTTGAATAGAAATAGGATCAATGGAAGATGAAACATTGACAAACTGGTCACAGATCTTCAAAATCATTATTTAACAACACTCCTATTAGGCCATGAGAGATCCTTCTTTTAAGCCTTAGGAGAGGGTCAAAAATGGAACCACGGGGTGAAAGGTGCCCACACACTCTTAGGATAATCCCTTAAATTCATGTACATTTGACTCTAACCTCATAAGGGAAAGCATGTCTTAGTTTGATAACAATATACACAAAAGTATGTTATATTGTGTATACTGTCTAATCAACATTTGCTCAATATTCAAGTTAAATGATAATACTTGAGCTTTAATTCACTATGTTAGAAAAATATAATATTCGTCATAAAAGTGCTTGTTGAACCAGATACTATTCACCACTCTTACCACTGAGAAGACTAAGTCTCGAATGTGAAAGTGACCTGTCAAGATAGTGAGCAGTTAGTTCATCATCTCCGAGGCAACAAGGTCTGGCATCCTTCATGTTTGTTCAGTAGTTTGTTTAATGCCCATAGTGTTCCAGAATAATAGATAAAATCACATGCTATAGTATCCCTTTGTAACCATGTCACCCTACATCAAAATCCCAGAATTCTCAAACCTCTTTTATAGAGGGATATAGTATTTGACTATAAGCCAGGTATATTCTCCTGAATACATAAATGATTTCTATGGTACTTAACAATATGTAACATGGGTAAAGTCATGTAACAGTGATAGAAAGTTGTTTATGCATGTTCAGTACAGACACTGTTATTTTTAATATTTTGACTGAAAGTTGTTTAAATGAATAGTGAGAAATTCAGGTATATAAAGAGAGTATGTTTATTTTGTATGTGTGTGTGTATGTGTATGTTTGTGTGTGTCTAAAGAGATACAGAAATAAGATAAATTGAAAATATATGTATGACTAGAACTTCATTGTTGCTATCTGGTGACCACATCAAAGTAGGTGTTCTGGGAGACACCAACTGTCTCTCCTCACCAGGATCTAACCCACCAGTACCCAACTACAGAGCAGACCCACACATTAAGGCTCCAGCATTCCTGTTTGCCTTGCTTGGGGTGTGGATGTCACGTGACTTCCATTCCCTGGGCAAGCTGTGGCTTGTTCGAGTCCCTTCATGGATATACCCTATACCTTCTCCTGCGAGGCACAGGACCAATTCTTCTGTCGTCTTCTGGGCAGAAGGGCCTGTGACCAGTTATGCTGCTTGTGTAAAATTTACAACCTTAGCACTGGCCTCACTGCTTTCTAACTAATATTAAAACACACTGGTGGAAAAAAATCACAAGGCCACAGAAACTCAGGACTTTGACTCCAGCCCCAGCTGGCTCTCAAGGCGGCCAGGCACTGCTGTGCTCCTGGTCCCTCTCCTCTATCTTCCCTCATTGCATCACTGTCTAGAAACCCTTAACCCCACTCAGCAAATGACCTCACCTTCTGCTTCACAAAGGAAATGGGGGCCCACTGACAGCGACTCCCTCCACTTCCTGCCGTCCTCTCGGTGCTCTTATCAGCAGCTACATCCATCCTTACCTCTTGTCCTCATTTTTCAGCTGAAGTGATCTCCCTCTCCGTAGTCAGCACTAATCCCACCACCTGTGATCTGGATCCCATCCCTCCCACCTCCCAGGGGAGCCGCCTCATCAATCACCTGTGCTCCTGGATCCTCAGCCTCCCATAGTACAGCCGCCCTCTCCGCTAAACACGCAAAAATGCTCTTGTTTCTGCCAGGGCGCGCGCGCGCACACACACACACACACACACACACACACACGTACGCGCATGCACGCGCACACACACACACACACACACACACACACACACACGCGCACGCGCGCGCACGCGCACACACACACACACACACACACGCGCGCGCGCACACACACACACACGTACGCACACACACACACACACACACACGCGCACACAGCAGTCGCACACCTTAGTGACACAAGGACAACAATTGTTAGGAGTATGTTGATTAGTATTTCAATGTATGTACAAAAACATGTACATGTATCTTGGATTTTTCACATAATACTGATTAACTTTTCCTAGACATTAACATATCTATTAATTTTTCAACATGCTTATTCATTATTATTTCAATAGATTTACAAACTTTAAATGCTTCATTAAGCTTTCAGGCTGCTTGCTGGTTCTTCTCTATAAGTCACCACCAGCATTTTCCTGAAGACAATTCCGTACACGGTACCCACACTCCTTCCCTGCCCAGAGCAGTGCATCTCCCACACTTCTAAGCAAGCCTTCATTGCAGATTCCTCTAATTAAATGACCAGCGATCCTACAAAAACTTTGGCTTTTCCTTCTGTTTGTTTTGCCCTATTCAAAATTGCTTGCCTTTGCTTTACCTTTTTTTTTTTAATCTCATTATTATTCCTAGATGCCTGTTTTCTGGAGAGGCAGAAAGGGTGTGGACAGAATGAGCAGGGACGAGGGAGGAGCTGGAGGGAGCTGAGGGAGTAGAAACTGTAATCAGAATACATCATATTAAAAAAGTTCTATTTTCAACAACAACAACAAAAAACTCACAAAGTTACCAGCGATCTCTTTCCCAAGACTAAAGACATTTTCCCGTGTTTGTCTAGCTCGTGTTCTCCAGATATTTGGCATGGGTAGTGACTCCCAAACTCGGTTTTCTGTCATCTGGCTCCTTAGCCCCCTTCAGCTCCTCCTCATGGGCTTACAGCTGACACTTGGCTCCCAGTCTCCACGTCACTCTGGGCGTTCTTTATGTGCTCTTCTCCTTAGGGGGAACCAAGATCTCATGTTTTACTCACATCCTGCTGGTTCCCAAGCTGCACCCGCAGTCTTCACGAGCTGCTCCCCGGGGCTTCTCTACCTGTCAGTCAGTACACTGAGCTGTGTTCCTTCTGCAGCTTTCCACAGCGTCCTAGAGCTCCTCTGTCATGGGCTGACTGTGTCAGTTAAATGAACGCTGATCTGAGCTTCTAATTTCAGGTTTCTCTGCTCCAGAACTGCCCATTTTCTGAGAGAATTCTTTGTGTGGGGCTCTGCATTCTATTGTATGTGTGTATCACAGAATACGGAGCATCCCTCATCAACACCCACTAGATGCCAGTAGCAACCCACCTCACTGTGATAACTGAAGGTGTCTCCGGCTACGGCTAAGTGTTCCCTGTGGACAAAGACATCTCGTGCTAAGACTTGTTGTGTTCAATATGAATTTCACCTAGGTAGGGCCTGTGAGCTCACAACTTTTGTTCAGCAGATACTCTTGTGTACTACAATAAATTACGACAAAGAAATTGGGCAAGTGCAGAGTAAACAAAGAAAACACAAATGTGTGGGGGAAGTCATTGTTTTGTAAAAGCATCCAGTTTCCACTGTGAGCTATTTATTTATGTTGAAACAGTGTCTCCCTATATTGCCCTCCTGGCTCTGTTTCCTAAGTGCTGGGATTACAGACTATCGTCAATTTGAGCTAATCTATTACTTTCAGATCTGTAGCAAATAAGAGGTCATTAACAAAAAAGAGTTTCAGTCTTGAGGTTGTGAACAGAATCAGGCATGCACTTAGCATGTTGGAAGCTTCTTTATGCAAAGGAGATATCTTCTGTACGGAGAGGAAAGGAAGGCAGCAAGGAAGAACTCTCTAAAGGGACAGACATTTTATCACACCATCAAATGACTTGGCTGTGGTCAAGGTGAGAGGGCTGGGAGATGACAAAGGAGGAGTTCCTGAAGGAGGTCAAACTCCAGAGGGCATTGTTTCTCAACCTTCCTAACGCTGTGACCCTTTAATACAGTTCCTCATGCCATGATGACCCCAACCTTCCTAACGCCGTGACCCTTTAATACAGTTCCTCATGCTGTGATGACCTCAACCTTCCTAACGCCGTGACCCTTTAATACAGTTCCTCATGCCGTGATGACCCCAACCATAAAATATTTTCATTGCCACTTAATAACTGTAATTTTGCTACAGTTATGAATTGTAATATAAATATCTGTGTTTTCTATTGTTCTTATGCAACCTCTATGGACAGGTCATCTAACCCCCAAAGGGGTGTGACCCATGGATTGAGAACCACGGCTTAAGTCTTCAGCTATGCAAACCCACCCACAAATCAATGACGTTACTCCTTTCAGGCTTAGCATAACTTCAGCTATGGAGTATGATCATGCTTTTCTCCAATGAAATACATCACAACGTATAGTGTACTAAAATATTCTCATTAGTTAAATTCTGTTTATAAGCACGGGCCAAATAATCCTAGAATTATGTGTTCACATAATCTCTGGAGAGACCACACACACATTTAGATGAGCATTTAGATGGGTGGATCAGGTCCCATATTCTAACCAGGTTGGGGTGAGGGGCAGACTTTGTACCACATGTGGCATCTGACATTGTCTAGAGGAATGTTTATTGTCCACCCGGATGAGAAATCTAGGGAAAGTCCGTTACTGTGATCTCATAGGGAGAGGGCAGGGGTGCTACTGAAATACTGCCGTACGCAGGATAGCTTCAAAGGCTATTGGTGGCTGGCATCCTGAAATGCCAACAGAGGAAGGCTGGCAGCTTTCTGCCCCATGTTTGTAGATCTGCAGTACAAATCAGTGTGCTAAAGACTCCCAGTGCCCCCAGTTCAATCAGTCCATCATTAAGATCTCCCTGGATGGTTCTGCCATTAAATATGCTGGAAAGACAGGAAGATAAAGAAGACATTACAAATAACTTTATGCATCTCTTTTTATTGTTTCATGTGATTATTAGAAACTTAAAATCACACATGTGGCCTGCATATTTCTGTGGGCCCATACTAGCCTATGATATTTCTACATATCATAAAACAAAGTATTTCAGTTTCTAAACTACTATGAAACAATATCCATTTAACTCGGACACCTTTGGTATTATACTGATCTTCCCTTTCTATATTGACGGTTAACTTTTCATCAGAAGTTGGGATCATTGGTATATGTCTGTATTTTAAGCAAATCACTGACTTCGTCCTTGCATTAAACTCTTCCCATATGTGGCAGGGGTGAGACACAAGCTGGTGCCCTCCCTCACCAAGTCCTGGGGTCATAGACCTCTGCTGTCACACCCTACTCTACAAACCCCTTTGTCACAATATTCGTCACCGAGAGGACCAGGCTATCAAAGTTCAGGCCGAGGAGAATGCCACTTGAAAAGGCCACACCCATGGGTCTGCTCACTGATGTGTGTGTGACGTTTGAAGAAACTTCAGACACATAAATTCAGTTAGCTAGAATAGTTCTTCCAGTCTAGGGGGCGGGGAGTCAACCGAAACACAGGCTTCCTGCAGCGCACCAAGAGTGCTGGTACCCGGATGCTCACTCAGCCACTTCTCAGTATGGTCGCGCACAGAGTGCCTGGCCGCCACCCGGCGCTAATCCTAGCAAGGGCACTCATGCATGTTTGCCACACAACAGATGGCACTCAGGCAGTGAGTGAGCCATGCTTTCTGCGCTACAACTTCGTTCCCCATCTCCCCTTCTCTTCTGCGCCTGGAGGGGCAGGAATGCCGGATTCCTAAGGCAGGATAAGGTCAGGGCTTGGCCTAGGACCCAGGCGTGTTAGCACTAGAGGAAGTGGCTAAAATTAGTAAGGACTGAATGTGTGCCTGTGTTGTAGAGAAAAGGGACAAGGGCAGCGACCCAGAGCACAGAGGCTTTGTTCTTCCAGAGCAGGGGAAAAGGACGGGGGCACATCCCTGACCGGAGCAGGAGGAATCTGCCGCTGCCCATGGGCCTGAGGAAAGGACGGGGGCACATCCCTGATCGGAGCAGGAATGTGCCGCTGCCCATGGGCCTGAGGAAAGGACGGGGGCACATCCCTGATTTCTTCCCTTTTGGTGTCAGACAATTTTGACCTCTCTCCATTATGTTTTCTTTCCCACTATTCCAATTTGAAACCATTTGCAAACATGCTAAAATAGTTCATGCATTCAGCCCCTAAATCTCATGAACAATATTGGAAAGGGAAAAAAAATAACCGTAAACATCTTGGTTGGTATCCTAGATAAAAATACAGAGGAGAAAGACAGAATCTAACCTGGGTTGTCAGTCACAGACGAGAGTCTCCTCCAAGGCCAGTTATTAATGTGCCCATGTAGGAAATACAGCAACCAGATTTGCCCACATGGATATGTTTGATGTGTTTAATTTAATTGTAAGTATTAATTATCCAGGGGACTGGGGTTTCTGATACATAAGCATCCAGAACAGACGAGTGGAAATAGGAAGTTGGGGACATAATTTCATTACAGTTTGCAAAATTCTGTAATACTTTTCAATCGCCCTTTCCTCTGAGCTCCTGCCTAGAAATTAAACATAAAGTACTGACTTATATAGGGTAAAACACTGGACAAACTGAAATTGTGTGTCTCTTTTAAGGAAAAACTAATCATAGGAATTTGGTTTCTTTGGTTATATTGGGGGAATTTGAGGAAGGAATCCAGAAGAAGGATTTGAAAAGAATGATTGTTGAAACAAGTGTTGTTTGCTACGAATCAGCTTTTTCTCAGATCCTTGTTCCATCAAAATGCAGTAAATTTAGGGTCCAAATGATAAGAGGGATTTTGAAATATCTGTCATTCAAGAGACAAAAGCCTCGGTTTCCTGTGGGAAGGGAGAAGAAAAGGAAGCGGCTTGGCTAACTAAGCAGTGACTGATGTTGGGCCAGACCTTGCCAAACATGAAGGCGGGACCAACAGATGAAGCCACGCAATATTCAGTGAGGATTCAAATTCATTTCTAGAGTAGGCGATTTGTCCCAAGCTGTAGCCTGGGGCTCCTGTACTGGGACAGAAGACACAGAGAGTCACCTCCTTCCTCATTTGCCACTTCCCGGATGTGCCACCTGCTGTGGTACATCCATCCTCTCATTGTAAGCTTTGGCTTTTGTTCTCTGAGTTCTCATTATGGCCTCTGAGGGGCTTTTTCTGAGAATCAAACTAATCATTCGAGGCAAAAACAATCTAGTTTTTTTTTTTTTTTAGTTCAAGGTCTTCAAAAAGAAAGGCATGGAAAACACGGGAGGGAAAACAGCCTTGGGAAGAAGGGTCTGGCACTTGGAGCATCAACATCCTGGTCTTTCAACACGGGAGATCAAGCTAGGCAATGCTCTTGTCCTTACTCAGCTGTTCTACAGTTGCCCAGCCCACCTGCAGTAGCTGAGGCTAACCGTAAGAGAAGGAGGATGGAAGTTAGCAACGCACACTCACAGAGGCTGCCCATGGGCATTGCCGCCCCGATTTAACTTGCAGTACTGCTATAAGAACATAGGAAATTGGAGGACTTTGTTCCAGGTTTGAACCCGTGCCTGCCTCCAAAATGCCCACTCCCTCCTGCCACTTCTCCACATGGGTTTCTGGGGAACCACATGTCCAGGATACCGCATATACATGAAAATTGAGAAGGTTTCTGAAAAACAATGGATCTTTCTTATCTATCTTACCCGTGCAGGAGCTCCAACACTGCCAGAGCCTTGAGTCCACAAATTATCCCAGGCCTGTTGCTCCATGATGACAAGACAAGTTGTCTCTAATTCTAGTTATAAACTCTAATTTTGCAACAGTAATATCATGATCTCAACATATTATATTACACATCTAGGAACTACCAATAAAAATTCTTAATAGACTAACAGAATCGAAACGAAAAACAAGGGTCAGTTAGTTTAGGTTGGTTCAGTGTGTGGTACTCAGTTATGGTAAATTGTTTCTGTCTTAAACAGATGGCAAAACAAAATTTTGTTATAAAAAATATGCAAACAGGGCTGATGCACATAAGAACTTACAGGGACTACGGCAACACACCTGGGGCAGCGCATGCTCAAGCCAGAAGGGGACCTAGTGCTGAGGTGGCAAGTGGACACTGGGTCCCACTCAACTGAGAAGCTATTTGTAATTGACACCTTCTGGCCAAGGGGAAATTAGTTTCCCAATGGAGTATTGCTGCATGTATCAAACACACTCAAAGGGAACCTCTATTTGTCCTGTTGGTTTTTCTTGTGATTTTCCTTTCTTTTGAGAAAGAACGTGAAATTGGCTGGGTAGGGAGGTGGTTAGGATCTGGGAAGAGTTGGGGTAGGAGAAAACATGATCAAGATATAATGCGTGAAAAGATATTTCTCAAAAGATGTCTGTTTTGGTTTGCCAGATCTCATTTGTGTGAAGCATTTGGATGCACTCTTCCCCTAAATATCTCAGAGTGTTTGGGATCATGGCCAAAACTGCAGGGAAGTCTAATTATCTCAGCTGTTTGCTTGTGTTTTGTTTTTGGCTAGAAAGGAGGAAAAACACTGTGCCTGGTTTGTTTCACGAACAAACTTCAATATATTCACATTTATTGATTCTAATATTAATTCAAAAAACCTAAATTCAATAGTCATGCCACAATTTAATATGGTTTTCTATATAATTAAACTGCATTTCAGGAATTAGGGAGACTTGGTGGTATAATGTAGCAAGAAATGCCTGTGTGGCCACTCTGTCCTATGCATGAACTAAGTATTCATTTTTATATCAGCTGTGAACTCTGCCAGGGGAGGTACCTTAACCAAGAGGATTAATGGCTGGCGTGGTGGAAGCAGAGACTAGGGTGATCTGGCCAACTGGGCTGATGGTGGCCAGAGGACCTTGAGCCATCCTGTGTATGCACAGCCACCAGGAGGATGAGCAGCCAGATAGACAGAAGCCACAGCCCTCTAGCAGGGTAGCCTTCCCAGACAAGTGAAGGAACGGTCATCCAGAGCAGGCTAGTCAAAACTACCAAACCAGGAGCCAATGCTTGAGAAACGACACAGAGTCATAGTTCTCAGCTTAGCATGGGGAAGGCAGCCAGCTTGGTATTGTCCCCACAAAACCTGCACATGCAAATCTGGCTAACGGGCAGGGTGACTGAGGGCTGTTGCTAACACACAGTAGCACATAGGAAAACATAGGTGCAGCCTCACTGGCAAGCGCTGCAGTGAGCAGATTGGCTACTTGCCACTTTCAGGAAGTTCTAAGAGAGCGTAAATTCTACTAGATTCTTCACGTGGAAGGGTCAGTGAGGGCTTCGTGACATCAACGGACACAGTGCACATAGAACAGCTTGTTTCTAAGGTGCCAGAATATGTCACACAAACCCAAAGACTTCAAATGCTGCTCCTCAACCAACACATACTCTATTAGTAAAAGAAAACATTCCAAATTTCCAAACTTTCACAAAGGCTACTTCTCTGGGAAGGAACTATTTTTAAAAGGGATTTTCACACCTTTCAACACCATGACAAGCTTGCTCATTCTTCTATAATTGTCATCTATGGTACTCCTTTTCCTTAAAATGTATCCCTTTAAATCACTGCAGATAAATCAAGAAAAAATAATTTCAAGAATATACAATAATTTGAAAAATAGTAAAATGGAGGTATGAATGGCTGCTATGGGCATCTGCACATCCAACATGAATTTGATTTTGTAAGCATTCATTATACTTTATATAAAGGAAGAAAGGCTGAAGAGTGTGTACTGACATCGAAAAGATTTTAATTTTTTTCTAACTTTAATCTTCAGTGCTACTAACACATATATATTATAAACTATTTTATTATAAAATAAACTAGCACAAATTGGAACCAATGGAAAACATATCAATATATAACAATATGCTAAAAATAGACTCTGAAAAAATATCAAGAAATTTGGACCAAACTATTAGCGGTGGCATTACAGTTGTGAGTGGCTATTCTTTACTGCATTAGTAAAAGCATGTTCAGACCTTGTATAGATGGATGGAATTACAGAACATACATGTACAGCTAAACCTTGTACATGTTTTTGCACACTGATTTTTCTAGACACGCTCACACATCCCATAGCTACTTTCATCAAGAATTTCCTCATCTCTTATTGGAAACATTTATGCAGGTCCCAAGTCAGATACATTATAGTTATTCTTATGTGTGTCCACACTGCTGGCCCACTCCACTGTTCTGGGTCTCCGAAACAGACAGGGAGGGATCGCTTTAAGTCACTGGCATGCTTGGAAGTACTATCGATTGCCAATGTATCAAGGCAGTACCTTGGAATCACAGTCACGCCATATACTGCTGTTACTCACAATTAAGAGGTGAGTCAGGCATGTGGGTCCTCACGGTGCCCAGCTAGTGGACAAAGACACAGGCAAACTGCACTGGATTCCAGAGTCCCCGCTGTGGCATGCTTTAACACGCGCTTCTGCGGGGCTGTCCAGCCACAGACTATGGAGATGACCTTCACATGTGCACTGCCGAGAAGGAATTTTTCTAACCAATAAGATGGTGTGAAGCCTGCCACTGACTTTGCAACCTCACTGCTCTACAGTGTACCCATTCATGCTGAAATACTTTGCCAACAAATCGTGAACGGGACTTTTAACTAACGCGGTGTGAGAACGATGTTTTTAAGAGAAAAAAAAACTACAGAGAAATCAGAGCGGCCTTCTCCCCGAACGCAATATCCACCTATTACTGACCACTGTGACCTTTCTGGGAAAAGTCACTTCCATTGGACAGGGTAGTGGCCGCAAGGCAGCAAAACACCACTCAGTGTAATTCCTTACAGATGACAGGAACTGGAAGTTTCAAGGGGGAAAAATGAAAGCCATTCACTCTTGCAATGACACAGTCCTTTGATACCGCAAAGCCATTTGGGCTGAGAGCTGCGAGGTCAGGAAGGCACGTAAAGATTGGTGATTAGAGAATTCTATGTCAGCAAAGTGTGGCAAGCTATTAAAGGAAACTATAGCTTTTATGATTGTGTGGCCGAGGCTCCCCAGGGCTATTTGTATTAGCTATTGAGTTAAGCATAACTTATTTAGCCCGAGCATTCCAGAAAACATTCTGATGTCAGCTACTGCAGGAAAATCAACACAAAGCAAAGGAGGAAACAGAGCTGATCTCAAACAGATAAAACGGAGTAATTTAATTTTCTGAACTCGGGCGTTTTAGAGCATTAAGAATGAGGAATTTTAGAATGGTCCTTTCAACTTGAAAACTAGAGTTTACTTAGGCATTTGGTGGAGGGGGAGAGGTAGCACAGGGCTTATGTAAGCAATTCATTGAACTTATATTTAATTCTGATCAAAAACTGCTTTGAATATGTTTAATAAAACATTCCCAGGGCTGTGCTTTGGGCTCCCATTAGTCGGGGGAGGTCTCGCTTTTCTTCCTATGGACTAAAGATAACTTAATTTTGTCTGTGCATTTTTGCAAGAGGATATAGTTTCAGTATCACTCCTAATACCATGGATTCATGAGGTGTTTGGGGTTCACAAAACACCTCCATGGTAATCACCAAAATTCTAAGACAAAGCTTCCTCGTTGACCACAGGGATATGCTACCTCCAAAAAAATACTTCTCTAGGGAAGCTTAACCCAAAAGTCTATATTCTCCCACAGAAGCAGAGAGAGGGGTGCTGGAGTTCTCAGCTCCTGGTTCATGCCAAGATACACGAGAGACATTTCTTCCCAGGCCCTATTTTCTCAGGAAAATCCTGAGGCTCATGGGAAGAACAGAAGCCATGCGAGCACATCATGGGCACCAGTGCCTAAAATACTCATTGCTAATCAAAGTAGTAAAATAGGTGTGTCAGAGCTTAAAGATATCAGAGACAGATTTTGTCTAAGCCATTAAAAATTAGCAAAGGAAGAAACATTTCCTATCTTCGCAAACCAGCACTGTCATTTTCAGAGAGTTAAAACAAAGGAGGGGTGTCTGCCTCTTGGTGGTGAGATTGGGTTGGTTTTGCCAATTTTGATGCTTGTCTGACTTTAATGAATTTTCTAACACGATTATGCACCCTTGCTGATTAAAGGTGAAAAAGAATGAAATAACCGCTGCCTCTTACAGAATGGGAAGACAGAACAATGCTGTCTTCGTAGGTTCATCCTTGCCCTGGGGATGGTTCTGCAGATCTCAGCCTGGGTAAGCACACAGAACACTGTGGAGCCACACCAGGGACGTGACTAGAGCATCATCTGCAGAAGACCCCGAGAGGTGTGATGCCAGCCACATCCGCAGGCAGATACCACTCCCGGATCATAAACTGCAGGTGCATTTTCACTAATAAATGGGGCCTTCTAGTTCCTTTTAAAAACTTATTTCTCCTTAAAACTGTGTTCTTATTCCTTGTGGGAGGAAAGACCACTCCAACCAGTACACTTGTAATCACATCTCTAAACCATTAAATGTCCATATTATAACTGCTAATGTCCATGTCAAAGGTTTGCTTACCATTCTGTCACCTTTAAATTGAGTTGTCAGAAATCTTTTCACTCAAGTAATGACCAGAATCATAAGCTATTATTGTTGTTATATAAGTTTATAGTGTAGGATAGTTTATCATGTACTAATTAGAACATACATCTAAATAATCATATACAACTATGTAATATATTTGAACACATAATTATGAAGCCATAATAACGTTTTGCAAGCTCTGATAGTTTTTAGATAACTAATTACAATCTCAGAACCAGCCTACTTCAGTCAGTTGGAAGTAAAAGTCCTCTGGGATAAAGAAGCTGCCATTTGGGGGCACTGTCAATGAATTCAGCTAAAATCACCGTACGACTGAAAACACGAGAGATAAAGGTGACCTTAAGAAAAAAGTTCTCTCGTAATTAACCATGGTTATAAGGCAACAAGAGGTAATGGATTTTATCTTCCCAAACAATGTAGTAACAGTTCAGAAGCTCTGACTATAGTCACGTGTGGAATATTCACAGTGCGTGCATTGTCTGCCAAGTGCAGCCAGAAAGTTGGCAATATAAATGAAGGCGTGAGAGAAAACTCGAAAACAGAATGACCCTTTGAAACACCCTATGGGCTTTATTTGCTTTTTGTCTTTTGAGGCAGGCATTGCTATGTAGTCCTAGCTAGCTTATATGTTCAGGGATCTCACTTGCAGCAATTCTCCTGCCTCAGCCTACCAAGTGCTGGGATTACAGGCATAAGCCACCACGCCCAGCTCTGTTTGTTGTTTTGGCTGCAGTTAAAGTTCAGGTGAGGATAAGTTCCAGTTAGGACCCTCATTCGGTCTAAGCCTAGAACTCCAAAGAATACAGACCTGACATGAAAGTCAAGATCCATTCTGAATCTCTAAACTTCCTACATTTTCTTGGCAATAGTCTGAAAGAACCAGAGAGATTGTCACCAACCGTTCATCCTTACCAAGCCCTTACTGGTTAAAAAGGTCACTATATGCTGGCTGAGACTTGGACTCTTTTCAACCAGTCTACCAAAACACTGAACAAATAAGTCCTAAGTCAGGCAGCACAGGCTTACGCCACAATTTCGTGTTATGATTATTTATATAACGGCATAGCAGGAAAGATGGGGAACACCAAGGCTCTCCTGTACCTGTGCAGCATCTTACGTACAAAGCCCAGCGCACCCTGCACAGACACGAGCTTCTCTTCCAGCTTGAGCAGTCAGCCCACATTTACCAGATGCATCGCTGCTGGTTTCATCATTCCGCCCTATCGCATGAGCCAACCTTGTTTAGTTTCAGGACTGGGTTTCTTCTAGTCATTTTGTCTAGAGACGAAGTCCCAAGAAGGTCCAAGATGTGTAACTTCACTGACTTAGAATAACTAGGAAGCAACACTTACGTTACCAATTCCACACATCAATCTTTCAACTAAACACAATCTGACTATTTTAGAAGAAGCATTGAGAAAATTTAGAGTTTTTAAATATTTTAATGGAGTTGCCTCTGTGCTATGCAAGTTAGGGTAAACAAGGAGATGTCAGGGAAAAAAAAACTTCCAAAAACCTTCTCCTTCTACAATACTTCTCAGCAACAAAGAAATTCTCCCAACCATTTGTCCTCTTTGAAGATAAGATTCCATCTGCATGACCTGGAGGGCCTCTTCAATGCAGCTTGCATTATCTTGACTCTAAAGTGACTTATGTCAAGATCAAGGAAACCAATCAGGGAAGATACACTCCAGGACACCTTAGGAGAATAAATCAGCTCCCCCTCTCACTGAGTCCTGATCCACCAATGGGATCCGCGCTTCTCTGTTCTGAAATAGGAGGCCAAGGTCCATCACTGTGGCGCTGACTCTCTTCCCTTAGAAGTCCTTCCTTTTCGTAAGTGACGGGGATACCTAGAATCAGTTATCTCATGGGCTAATGAAGGCTGGAGATAAACCAGTTCGTGACCATCTCATGCCCTCTGAGCACTCCCAGGACACCAGTCCTACTGAGTCATTTATCTCATTATGTGAAGAGAGAAAATTAACCCTGAAGAAAATGAGATAGCCCCTTGGGTGTCGGCTAAATGGGGTATGGGCTTTTTTCTGAGAAGAAAGAGAGAAGAAAGGAGGGAAAACCATCACATTCACTAAACCATCGGTGACAATTAACCATTCCTCTACCGCAGCCACGTTTCCCCTCCAAAGTGGCACTTTGGCCTCCAAATGTCTACTCAGCTTAGTCTCCTTTGCCCAAATCTTTAGGTGGTACAACAAACAGGTCCACCTGTTTATCACAGGTGTGGTGAATTGGAGGCGTCCTCCTTTGGTCTCTATTCCCATGCTCACTTGGGAAATACAAATGTGAAAACTAGCTATAATTTCTTTACAGCTCTAGAGATTCACTATTGCTTGGACTTCGTGCTTCTGATTCGTTACCACCGTTCCAGGCTGCTTTACTTATCTCCTAGTTTACAACCCTCAGTTCCGTTCTCTAAATCTGTGTTTCAAACAATTTAACTACACCTTGATTGTGTTTGGAAAAGCAGTTCTGAGTTCTCCTCACAGGGGCACCGGAACATATCTTTACTGCAGTTTGGAAACTGACTTCGGAGGGCCAATGACAAGATGAAAATGACTCATTTAGCGATCCTTTAATTTTACATGTACTGTTGGTCAGAGTGGGTATCAGAGGCCGGGTTACTCCTAGAGCACATGAAGACGATCTTTTTTACAATCCCAGCCTCTGCAGTGTTCAGCCTGCCTGCTCTGAGAGCATCCCCTGCTGGACAGTGCCTCGGGGTGTGCCGCAGCTGGCCAGAGTGCTCTCTCTCTGCCTGTCTCTCATTTCCTCCCCAGTATGATGAGAACTTCTCACTTTTCTTTTTAAAAGTAAAGTCTGTCACTTTTCTCTAGTGCTGAATATTTAGTTGAAGCAGGCACACCACACACCTCATCTGAAATGAATTGTTTTTCTTAGAATAATGACAGGATCATGCTCACTCAATAATTTCGTTAAAAAAAAAAAACAACGTAACTTTATTTTCCCAGCCAAGGATGTCTACTGTAAATATCACTAAAAAACATCTTTAGTTTTAACAAATACTACTCAATCCCAAATGAAGTGCTGGGGAAAGACGACAATGCGGGGACAGAAATATGCCCAAAGGCATGTCTGTGTACTGTCATCTGCCCTTGTAACACGTGTGTCAGAGGGTGACATTATCTTCATTTATTGTTTGTTTTCTGTGTGTCCTACAACATCAAATAACTCCTGGTCAATTCAATTCCAATTATTAGCTACTATTTAAAATGTATTATTGTTTATATCATGCGAATTTTATCATAGTAAAATTTGTAATAGTTAAACCACAATAACTATGTAAAGCAGTGCAATATACAATATGTCATATGGAAAATGCACAAATCCAGCTACTGGATGTGACTGACTTTTAATATAGACATATGACTATAATGTGGGGTTCCCTCCCCCCAACACAGGGAAGAGCAGTAATATGATCATTGATTGTCAGTACCCAAGCAAAGCATTTTCCTCCTTAGGAGAAACTGTAAATAAAGACTTAAAAATTTTGCTAGTGAAGGAAGTTGCTTGGGGCTGGAGAGATGGCTCAGCAGCTAAGAGAACTTGTTCTTGCAGAGGATTCACGTTTCATTCCCAGCACACACAGGATAATTCTAACCACCCGTAACCAGGGGACCCAACAGGCGTACAAGTAGTGCACAGACACGCATGCACATAAAGTAAAATAAATAAATTAAAAAATAGTAGAAAGATAGTAGCCTGTAAGTTCTGTATATTCTAACCACTCTCTATGTAAAGTTCAGCAAACAGGATGATGCAGCCACGCCACTCAGACAAGGTATGTGCAATAGCCAGACCCCCATTAGTTTATTGTGGCCCACACAATATCTTTAAAGGAAGATCAGCAAGAAACACAAAAATTATTGCAAGATAAATAGGCTTAGACCCAAGTCTTTTTCCCACAAACCACACAAAAGACAACGAATATGTTGTTTATTCTTCAATTTGTTACCTAAAGACAAAAATGTGGTAAAATCAAAGCTCATTATCAAGTCCTTGATCAGTGTTTAAAAAATTGTGTTTCACAAACTAACAACATTTAAAGCAGTGACTTGTTATTTTATTTTTATTTTTTGTATTTAGGTCATAAGTTTTTTAGGTGCAGGACTCGTCTAAGGAAGATTTCCAGAGTGTACTGGACGTCTCTACAGTAATGGTTCTTAACCTGTGGGTTGTAGCCTCTCTGGGGGTCAACCAACCCTTTCACAGGGGTCTTCTAAGACCATTGAAAAACATAGATATTCACAATACAATTCATAACAGTAGCAACACTAGAGTTATGAAGTAGCAATGAAAGAATTTTATGGTTGGGCATCACCCCAACATGTGGAACTATGTTAAAGGGTTGTAGCATTAAGATGGTTGAGTACCACCACTCTACAATCGTAAAACTGCTTCCAAAATGTATCAGATTGAGGAACATCTCTCTAGAGTGATGTTTCAAGATACATCTTGGAAAATTCACTCGTGATTTATCACCTGCTTGCCTGGTGTGCTTAGAGACATCCCATCCCATCCCACATGCAGGGAGCCAACTGAGCACTGACTCAGCACATGGGCCAAATGTGCTTCTCGATCTCACTCACGAGCCCCTTGGAGACAGGTGTTGCTGGAAGCTGCTTGTTTCATTTCCAAACACCCAGACCAGAAAGAATCACACAGAAACTATATTAATTACAACAGAGTTTGGGCAATAGCTTAGATGTATTCCTACCTAGCTCATATATCTTAAATTAACCCATTGCTTTTAATCTGTGTATTGCCACATGGCTGTAGCTTACCAGGTAAAGTGCCCCTGGGGGGTTGTTCCCAAGAAGAGGGCTACATGGCTTTTCCCTGACTCGACCTTCTTTCTCCCAGCATTCAGTTTAGTTTTCCAACCTAGCTCTACTCTGCCCTATTACAGGTCAAGGTAGTTTCTTTATTCATTAACCAATAAAAGCAACACAAAGACAGAATAACTGCCCACACCAGACAGGTGTTATTAACTCATCTCATCAGTGAAGAACTCCGGGTTCTGCTTAAGGCTCAGGATGAAAGAGGCAGAGACAGGTCCAACCGCAGGTGCTCTTACTGTCATGTCTGTATTTTCTGAGGCTATGCCATGTGAACTACTCATTTGGTGACACTCTTTGGTGGCTCTTCTGTTATGACTAACTCTACGTTGTGTGGCAGAATCAGGACCAGCACGGACTCCTTTGCATTGGCAAGACTGGTGGTTTGATCTCTGACCTGTAGCCTAGCAGAAAAACTTAAATTCTATGTACTGTGCAAAACTCCTCCTTGATGCTAGTTTTATGTATAATTCTATTCACGCTGAAGAAAGGACACCCTCTAAAGCTGGTAATGGAGCTGAGAATGTATATCTCTTACGTAATTCAAAACTCCTCGCATCTTCAGTACTAAAATAAACAGAGGGCAAACAGGAGAGACACAAAGTAGGTCACAAGCCATCAGAAAGGAAAAGTTTTGGCAAAACATTTAAATGTATGGATCAAGAGTCAGCATGCACTAGACATATTAAATACCTTTATTTCTGGGAGGTTTTTTTTTTTTCTAATTTGGAAGTAAAAGGAGGCCTGCTGCTTTTGAGACAGGGTTTTTCTAATAGTCCAGGCTGGCCTCAAACTTATGGTCCCCCTGCCTTGAGCACCTAAGTGGTGTGATCACTGTGTGTGATACACACTCAGCCCTAGAGATTGAGGGAGGAGTGTAATAACTGATCTCAGTGGTTTTTCTCAGGCTTTGTGTTTCCTAAATGTGCTCTTCCTTCTCCCTGTCAATAACTATATAGGACCCTTGTCACAGGCAGAAAGACCCTTCTATGTGTCAGTATGTCCAGTCAAATGAAATTAGCATCCAATCAGAAGTCTCTCCCGGAGAGGACAATGTCACAGCAATCATTCAGATGCAAACACACATTAATCAGAAACATGTTGACACCGTGACTATCCCTTGTGGTCCCTAGTGGTGAACCAGAGTCACCTGATATGAAACCATGCAGAATTCCTATGCCCTCTTCTCTGGGTGTACAGGCCCCATCCCTGAAGTAGACAAGGGAGCCTGATGATCAAACCGTAGCTGTCTGGCAGTGAGAAGCAAAGCATACAGCTGAGATGTTTTAGCTACATGTGCTCCATTTAGTTTGCAAAGTTCGTTACTTCACTCTCTTAGCTTTGCAATCAGAGCATTTTTACTTGAATAATTATGATTTTCCTCTTCTTTGGGAAGGCATCAGTGAATTCTACTACCTACCACTCATCTCCCCACAAACAAACAAACAAAAAGTTCACATTTTAAACTTTGGAAACTTGACATTGGTGGAAACAGGAAGGGGACTCCCTCTCCTTTGTCTCAGAACAGCAGCAAGCAAATGAAAACAGCCGAGTGGGGAATGCTAACACAGAAGAAATACCTGAAGGAAACTGTCCCATGAGGGATCGGGTAGAAAGTGCTTTGCCCCCATCTTCTCAGCATTGGCTTGCTAAGCAGATTCAAAACTTTCCCGGTTCTGTGCAAAACAAAAGTCCCCTAACCCTCCCGCCGTAAGATCTGTGGGGCTGTAGCCTGCCATTCACAATATTTGAGTCTTGTAAGTACAGATCGCGGCAGTAGCATCCTGACACGATCATGGGAAATGTCACGAAGCCACTCAAAGGCGTTTTAATGTCCTTAACTATACATCCAGCCTTTGGGAACATGAAGCCTGAATGGAAAGTCGTCCCCCAGCCTCAGTTACTCCCTGACGAGGGAACTTTTTCAGTAAAGGTTGAAAAACAAGCAGCAATGTCCTGCATGGTTTGAACTGGATCATTGGCCATGGCGCCACGTTGTCCAGTCCCCACATCTTTGCCTTTCTTGAGGATCCTCAGGCTGCCAAAACACCAATGACTGACATTGCTAAACCTTGATGCAAGGTATAAAACTTTCCATGGTAACGCATCTCACAAGCACTGCGAGGAAAACTGTTTCTCCTTTACTTGATAAATTTAAGAACATGGTTTCTTAACGCAGTTTGGAGAACGTACATGGGTTCCCCTGTCTATGCACAGTTGACAAATATAACAAAAGCTCTCATAAGAAACACACCACCAATCTGATACCATGTCCTGCTTACATCAATAGGAAACTGGGTTGACGTGGTCTCAGTGACCATACATTTGCCACGCGGAGCTCAAGTCCTTATTGCACAAGCTGGCGAGAACGGCACTGCCGTAAAGCCACGTGCGGGCAGAAGGGAGGTCCTGTGTGTGTGATTCTGCAGGCTCTCACTCTGTCCCTGAAGACAATGCCCTTGGTCAAGATAAGTTTTTGTCCATTTCTGAATCATTCCAGGGAAGCCCCACTAAGCTCATTAGCAAGAGTTAGCACTCACAGTTGCTGCTTCGCTACTTACTCATATCGTACACAAAAGGTAAAGGCATCTCCTGGTCTCAAAAAGCATAATAGTGGTCAGAGTACATGAAACCTTGTCCACATTCTGGCATGGACTCATTAGGAATCTCACACTGATACCCACTGGGAGAGAAAAAAGGTATTATTTTAGATATCATTATAACTTTCAGAAGATAAATTTCATAAAAAATACAAATTGTGTGTTTCTTGCTGTACTCTGACAATCTATTTTATTTATATTATTGTCAATGTAAATCTTTTGGGAACTTAGTTTCAATTTATATGAGAGAATGTGAATTTAGATGCACCAAGGCTAAGTCAGCTTTAAGTAAGTGATAGTTGAAGCCTCTATTCAGCCAAATTGCTTTCCCCTTTTTTATCTAGACGGGTGATGCTTTAATCTGTTTCACTGGGAAATGATTTGTGCCAGTAGCTAACAACAGCCCAAGTGTCTCACGAAAAGGTATTTACTTGTCTTAACCTTTCTTGGCCACCATTAGGGTCCTTGTCATTTTGACTTCCTCTCAGCCAGTGACCTCTGCCCTGCTCCAATTTAAAGATAAACTAAAAGGCATTTCCCCTGAATCTGTGCTTCTGCTAGTTTCTCAAGGAAGCCGTAGGATGCAGTTGTCTGGCCAATTACTGCCTATCTGGAAGGATATATGAGGTAGATGATTGAGTATGGAAGAAGCAGGCTTAGGAAGAAATAAACAGGAGTAGTTGGTATGCCAACTCTGAACGAATCCTGCGTCACAATAAGGAAGGGAAAATGACTACAGAGTGTAAACCAGGAACTTCTCACAAGCCTGTTTTTATCAGCAATATATGGAAATGTGTGAAAATATTCCTGAAATGTTTCATTTAAAAGTGGGAGTAGAATTGCAGGGAAGCAATGCCTTGTACACCGTTCATAACAACTGAGTAGAAACATTAAAAGGGCATTCGTTATTTCACGTTTACCAGAGACCTCTGTGTGTCAGTAGTCAGAGATAAAGGGAGACACCGTAACGCTGTCCCTGCATCTTTTCTGCTCTCCGTGAACTGATGCTCATCATATTGTTTCTATTCCCCTTTGTGATATACAAGAGAGTTAGCAATGGAGTAATATCAACCTAGTGATTGGAAAAGTTAGACTCCGTAGAACACACCCCTATAAATAAATCCATGTCTACATAAGTCGATACATGATATTGTCACTTTTTCCGTTGTTAATCTCAAAGCTGCTTCTTAGTCCCCAAGGTTCAAGTTGCCCATAAGGTGAAATCTGATAGCAGGGTCATACATATCCACATCACATTACGAATTATCAGAAACTAAGAAGGGTATTCAGCAAGGCTGTGTGGTAGATAACATGGAGATTGTATTAGGCAAAGTCTGAGACTGAATTTATTAGATGATACCACACTTCATTATAGAGTCAGGGGACAGTTTTCTCTCACAGAAAAAAAGATAGAACTTGCCTTTGAACTAGTGGGAAAACTGTGAAGACACGCAGGAATTCCTTTCTCCTTCCCTTTTTGAATTACACTTCATCTTGAATTAGGCTAGCCTGGTCTTTGATTAACCTTCAAGAGTTTTAGGTCACCCCCTTTATATGTTCTTTACATATCAAAAGAATCTTCCATACTGAATATCAAAGTTTCCTAAATGTTAACTGTGCTACAGAAATAGTTGCTGTATTTATTAAATTTATCAAAATGCATGGAGTGGTGAAGAATTAAAGATCACATAAGAATATAAAGAATATAAGACACACCATGGTTTTATCATTCTGAATAGCACAAATGCAAATCCCATGACAGATGTGTCCAACCATTGGAGGTCTACAGTAGCACTGGTCATAATTCTCTGAAATTAATTTGCGACTTTGCAAGTGGATATATGTAAAGGACACCAGGATGGCTTATCAAGGCCAAATCTACTGAATCTGTTGTGTCACACTATCGCTGAATAAACAGTGTATTTCCTAGGAAATGTGGATATGGAATTAGCAAAGCTAATTTAAAACTTGTGATAATACTGATCACTTACTATTTTTTAATATTTACATGAAATCATGGTATTTTGGAAATTCAACTTTGAACAGCTGTAAAAATGTAAATTTTTATTATATATATTATTTTAGCTGCTTAGGTAATAACTACTCATAAATGTGACTTAACTTCTCACTGGCGGACTATAACCCATTACAGTCAGGTAGAAAAATGCTTGGCCTTCAAAATAATGTCCCTCCCATTTAAGATCAGTGATCTGAAATTACACATGATTTATAGGAACATATTTATATACATATTTATAGAGTGATATTTTGGGGATGCAAAGCTAAATGTCAAAGGTTTTCAAGCATTACACAACTGCTTTAGCATCACCGTGATGGAAGAAGGGAGTCTGGTGAAGTGACAAATATTTAAAACCCCAGGTCGGTTAAGAGACAGAAAAGATGGGAAGTTTACATCGAGTTATATGTTTAAAGTTGTGTTTATTTTATATACTAAGAAATAAAAATGATGATTTAGAAAAAAAAAACTTAACATGAATCCAAGTCTGCATCACGTATGAAGGACAAGGATTCAAGAGTTAGGGATTCCCTGAGCAATACTCTTCTGTCTTTTTAATGACCACGAGATGTCATTACAAGGATGTGAGCCACGGTCTAAGAGAATGATTACAGTGCCACTAACTTCAGCAAGAGTCAGCGCCATGGCTGCGAAGCCCTTTCCACGAGAGCTAGCACACACCACTCAACCTAAGTGGAGAGAGTAAGAGATAGTGGGTCTGAGGGCTGAAGCTGATGGATGTGCACTCTGAATTATGTATCTGCTAGTTAGATCCTTTCTCGGGATGGTCATGCCATGATGGAGAACTGTCAGGGAGACCGTGTCAGCCTCTCCCCCTCTGGATTTGGACGGCAGTGGAAACAAGGTCTCTACCACTGGGTGAAGCTTCTGCAACCAGCCGCCCAGGACTCTCCTGCGTTTGTTTGTTTTATTAATAAAGGCTAATGCAAACTGATATACATCAATTATTTGGCACTGTGTTTGCCACTTAGTTCTCAGTATTCACCTCCCTTTCCTGTGGTTTGTTTTCTTCTTCTTATTGAACATGTCTGCCATTAATAAAATTTTTCATTCTGCGCTATTTTTGGTAGTGCTCTTTGTAAAAATGTAAATGCTGGCACATGCTGACTATTTTTACATATATTTTATGACTAATTTAACTGGTTTATTTTTGTTGCTGAGAATATCAGAAAGTCTGTCAGAAGAGAATATGCTTCTCCCATCTCCCTCCCTTCGGGAGAGACTCTATTTGCCAATTCTAGTTCAAAAATAGTAAATCAGCATTCACTTGACATTTTAAAAAACATTCAACAAAGCCTTTTCGTTTTAACGATTTGGATTTTGAAAGAAACCATGCTTTGATTGGGATGGGGGGAGAGAAAGACAAAGAGAGAGAGGGGGGTAGAGGGAGGAAGGGAGGAAGGGAGGAAGGGAGGGAGGGAGGGAGGGAGGGAGGGAGGGAGGGAGGGAGGGAGGAGGGGAGGGAGGGAGCCAGAGACACAGAGATTTTTAAACTGAGCTAACCATTCAGCACTGGTTGGTCTGCTGACAGCTGCCCCTTAGCTGTGGATAAACACTGCCTATCTATCAAACTGGAGAAGTAAAATGTGACAGATTCAAAGTAACTTTCGATTCTTAAATGGAGAAACCCAGGAACCAAACCCTAGAAATCTCTGATGTGGCCGTGAACTAGACCAAACTGTTCCCTCTGGTCTCACTTTGCCATCTCACAGGCCAGGACCAAAGAGGAGGCAGGTGCCCTCGGGATGGCTGAGCCAGACTGAAGAGAGAGCACGGCACAGACAGCTCTCAGAGCTTTCCAGCAACACAGCATCAGATTGTAGAGAAGTTCTGCAAGGACCCCTCTTTTCTCCTGTGCTCCAATTAGCCTTTCTAACAGCTGTGGTCAACCACAGCGAGGTGGAGGACAGCTTCTGCTCCATCAATTAATTTCAAAGAGAGATTGAATGACATTTTATTCAACAATAACAACAAAACGTGGTAAAGCCTTAAGGAGGAATGGAGCATGGTAAAGAAAGCCACATTAAACCGGAGAGCAGATTAGAGCATAAAAGAACCAATTCACATTCAAACGTGAAGTGCTTCAAATCAAGAGAAATAGCTAAACAGCGAGAGGATTGGCTCTAGGGTACAGATTTGGTTGGCAGAAGCTTTCAATGACAAAAAAAAAAAGGGAACACTAGAAAGAATCATTCAGAATAATATACCCGCACACACACACAAGCACACCCACATTACACATGCACACCCACAAGCATACACACACACACACACACACACACACACACACACACACACACTTAGTATTTGGGGGGGATTTATAAGCCAAATGTCCTTTGAGGTAAGAAGTAAGGTTCACGAGTAAGTGAAGAATAATAAACCTATAGTTTAGTTTTCAGAATTTGACTTTGCATTTAAAATTAGGAGGAATATAATTAAAATTTAGATAATATACTTGATGTAAGAGCCCAAGAGAGCTCTTTAAATGGTCTGAGTTGTCCATTTGAGAACTAAACAAGATGAGTAATATGGTTATAATTTAAAAAGTTGCCAATTAAATTACTCAAATATCATCTTTTGATCACAGGGACATAGATATGTATGGATATAATACATATGTGGATGTAATAAGACTTGAAAATTATTTTTAAAACAATTAAACGCATATTGAGAAAAATACATTTAAAACTTGAATTGGTCAAATTTTTATATTTTAAGTTTATTAACAGGCATTTTCAGATAAAGCTATAAATAATGATTTCCTGTTTGTTAAAGTTTTATCCTTAAATGAGTCAAAAATGTTCACATCTTTTAATAAGAAACAGACATTTCATGGGCTGGAGTAATAGCTCAATAAGTAAGAAGTTTGCCTTGCATGCTTTTGGACCTGAGTTCGATTTCCCAGACCCAAAGTTCATAAAAGCTGGCACAATGACAAATTCTTATAATCCTGATATGAGAACCTCAGACCAATAAGAAAACCTGTTTCAAATACGAGACAACATTGAAGAATGATGATTGAGGTTATTTTCTGGCCAATGCACCTATGCTTACCTGCATACATATGGATACTTGAACACACACAGGGAGGGAGGGGGTTACCAATCATCATAGAACAACAAAAAGCTATTATATTGATGGGATCTCTTTCTTAGTCATCCAGTAGACATTAGGGGGCATAAAGTTGCAGAGTAGGAACTCAAATATCCTTTTCCCCATAAGCTTTCAGGGGGATGCTAAACTCTGCTTTAGCATGACCACTGTAGAGAACACAGACACTCCATATGGGTTGCGACCACAGCTCAGCAACTTAAAAGCTACAAGACCTTTGCCAAAAATGGTATCAAGTTTTGATTTTCAGGTGGGTGTTTTCCCCATGCGATGTTAGAAATGACACTGCCTTCCCAGCCCATTTCTTTAACAGACCACTACTCTGGGGAATGGCACATGACCGTCTTGTTATTCCAGATATTCTTCTGCAGGCTTGGAAAGAAGTTTCAGTACTGGGTCATTGTTCAGCGCACATTTATTAAGCTAGCCTAAGCTACCCTGGTTTATTGGACTAAATCTCAATAAAAATAGATGAGGGACACTGGAAAGTCCATAAAGCAGCCATACATTCATAGCTGTATATGAAACAAAACTTTATGATGCTGTATAAAAATGTGGATCTGTGGTCGGGGTGTCCTGTTAATTTACAAGCCCATTGACTGACAAGGACTCTTGGAGCAGCTCCACATTTCCGCGGATTTATTCAAAAGTTACAACTTCCTTCACAGTTATTACGATTTTTTTGTAAAATATATTAAGGTAGCACGAAGTTTGTACTTTTAGTGGAATAAAGCTGTATCATTTAAAAATCTTTATTCTAAGACTTTAAATATTTTTTTCTTTAAAACTTCTTAGGATGACCTCTGTCATCTGTCACCTCTTAATTAACTTCAGTTCAAGCTTTAGTGATTGTAATTTACATTTTCAAGAAAACATCAACACCAAAAAACACACAGCAAAAATGACTTCTACCTCACATAAGTATATATCTGTAAGAATCAATGTGCTTCCTTGTATTTAAGTTTAGACAGTCATTCCTAAAATACTCCAATAAAAGGAATTTTCTTAGGTGGACACTTACTTCTCAGATCTCAATGTGGTGGTAACACCTGTGTGGCTGGGTGTGGTAGGGCTCACATTGTTGCTGTTGATGGCTGTTATTGTTCTTGGTGGTGGTGGTGGAGGAGGTGGTGGTGGAGGTGGTGGAGGAGTAAAAGGAATAAAAGGAGGTGGAGGTGAAGGTGGTAGAGGAGGAGGTGGAGGTGGTGGTGGTAGAGGTGGAGGTGGTGGTGGTGGTGATGGAGGAGGAGGTGGAGGTGGAGGAAAGGGTGGTGGTGGTGGTGATGGTGGTGGAGGTGATGGTGGTGGTGGTGATAATGTTGAACAAGTCACTGCCTTAGGGAAGTGGCTGTTTTTCTGACTACACCACCCCACACTGTGTTTCTAAGATAAGGCATCCATCTTTACACCTATTTCTTTTCAAAAATTCATAAGTTTATATAGCTTTTCTGTATTTAGTTATATAATAAAAGTATGATTAAGTATATGTTTGAAAGTTTTATCACATGGGTTGCTTTGATCTGGGAAGAAACTTTAAATACTGGGAACAACTTGTGAGCTTACCAGAGGAGCTGACCACTCTCTTGCATTGAACAAGACAAAGCACACACCTTCTTTCCAAACAAAGCAAATATTGTATTCTTCAGCAACGAATTCATTAAAAGATTTAGAGGTCCAATTAGACAACGATTGCACTAAAATATATAAAAATCAAGAAGCCACAAAAGAGTATTGAATTAAAGCAGCAGGGTGCTGGCCAGGCCAGGGTCACAGCAACACACGGCTGTCTTAAGTGTCTACTAACAGAGGACGTAGAGACACACTCTTCTAGATTTTCAGATGAGAAAACGCAGATGCTCTCAAACTTATTAAAGCAGTGAGAGCGCTGGCTCTTCTTCTGTGCTTTGTTTTCACTTCCCAAAGGCCAAAATGTCATTTTTCCCCTTCAAATCAAAACAAAAGCCAAATGGTGAAACTGCAGCGATCTGGCTAAACAAACAGTGGGGTTTCAGTGGTTTTAGCTGCAGCATCCCCAGCTACCCAACAAAGCCAAGATATTGTCCATCTCTTCGACAAAGAGCCTCAGAGGTCCAGAGTGACGTGCCCGAAGGCTGGCATGTGACTGGGCTAATTAAATCAAATAGCAGGAAACAGCTCTTCCACATGCCTCTGCTGGCCACACACACTGTAACAGTAAATCTTTTATGTTGGTGATGGGGAAAGCATAACCATTAAAAAACATATAGTATCAACACCCCATCCAAGAATTAAAGTCATTTATTGACCTAAGTTCCCTGAACTTTGCTTTAACGCCAAAGTCTAAGAACTTCCGAAATTGCTTCAGAGTAATCCATGAGTCTTTAGTAGTTAAAGGCTATGAAAAAGGACTCCTTTCTCAAGGTTTACCCACAGTACAAGCCAGTATTCTGAGTATTCTAAAACATTCTAATACGTCAAATGCAGTAGAAGCTTCAGTACTTCTGAATCACATGAAAATCGCAGTTCAAATGGTTATGTCCCTACCAGTTTCGTGTGTTCTCCTTTTTTGTTTTTTTTTTTTGTTTTTAAACCTCACTGCAGATTGAGAGAGTAAGACCAAAGAGTCACCGCCCTTGGGGACTTTTTGAGAAACTGCATTTTCTTCCTCTTGTAGGTTTCACAGAATAGAATAATTTGCTTTGAATTATTTCAGCTCTAGGCTATCATACAAGACCACATCATTTTAAACACACACACATACTTGATGTTTCTAGAAAATATGCATAATTGAAAGGTGCCACTCGATTTTATAAATGAGAGTTTTTCATTTTCAGTTATTTCTAACAGTAAAATATTTATTATGAAATCCCAGTTGTCAATCTGGATGAAGAAATCAGTGACTAAACACTGTAAAAGAAATGAAAACAAGGAAACCATCTAATCTAATAGGAATCGTGAATTCCAAGAGTGGAAGGGAATTTTAATTTAAAGATACAGAAAATACAGAATCACCACAGATTATGACTTTCCCACTTACATGAACACGCTTCATATATGTTATGAATGTCTATATTCTGCACGAGTGAGTGTGTGTGATTTGTCTTTCTCTGCCTGGCTTACTCCACATAATGATCCCCGGAGTCATTTCAATTGTCCCAAATAGCAGGATTTCTTCATTCTTTATGTAGAAATAATATCCCTCTGTGTGTCCATCTTCCCTTCACTCAGTCATCTGATCATGAACACGGAAGCAGATCCTACACCCGGTCCATTGCAAACAGGGTCCCAGGGAACTTATCACTGTACAGACATCTCCCCAGTGATTTCATCTCTGCCAGTACTCAGTGGTGGGGTTGTCCAGCCATTTAACAGTTCTTTCAATGGTTTGTGGTGTCGTCATTCTGTTTTCATAGATGGGGACGGCTTGCACATCTGCTCACAGAGTGTCAGAGCTCCCTTGAGTCACATCCTCTCTGGACCCTATCTCTGTCACCTCTGTAGGCGGCATTGGAGAACACGTGAGACAATGTCTCTTCATTGTGCTCCTCGCCTTTCTCTGGTGATTAGCTGTGCTGCACGTCATGACGTACACATATGAACACCGAGCTATTTCCTTTTGTGGAATTACTGTTCAAGTGCTTCGTTCATCTAAAAATCAATTTATTATGGTCTTGCTATGGAGATGTTTGATTTCTTACAAATGTCGAATCATCTTTACCAGATGATACACGTTACGAATATTTCCTCCTATTCTGTAGACGAGACTGTCTCCTCTCTTTGTAGAGTGTTTCCATTGGCATGCAATGGCTTTCAAGTTTCACATCATCTACCTGTCTGCTTTCTGTTCTTAAAGTCTTAGCCAGGAGCTGATTGCCTATATTAATACCATGGCAAGTGTCCCTGAAAGTTTCTTGTTAGCAATTTATAGATTCATAGTTTGGTGTAGTATATCTAAATAATCCATTTTAGCTGATGTTTGTTGTTAAAGTATTCCTGAGGTCAGAGGGGTCAAACTTCATTGTTCTGCATGTGGTATTTCAGATGTCCCAGCAACATTTGCTGCCACAGGCTGCCATTGCCCAAAACACTCCTGAGACTTCCACAGAAAATCAATTGTGTGGATGTATTTGTAGGTCTCTACTCGGTTCTGTTGTCTGGGGCCTTAATTGCCAGTATGGCACCATTGGATTACTCGAGCTTCCGCAAGTGGAATCTTAAAAGCTGCTCTTCCAGGAATAAAAATTCACAGGCCAATTATTTAAACTGAAATTCAAATGGGCTTTGAAAATTAGGTGACATTGTGTATATTGGCTTTATTACATGAAAGTGCAGTATACTTCATCAACATCACTGAAGATGCAAGGGGAGAGTCATGCCCATTCAGTCTGTGTTGCCTTGTGTACATATAAACTTCATGGCTGTTCTTCCACATTTATGTATGAAATAAATATAAAGTATATGCACTTGAATTCCTTTAATATAAATCTAATAAATCCAAAGCCTAGCAGAAAATGGCCCAACCATCCCCAGAAACTGACTTGGTAGGGGTCAATAAGAGTTAGGATTCTTAGATGAAGATGGGTCTAAAATTAAACCAAAGCAGTTTCCCCCAAAGTAGCTGGTGTGGTCCGGAGGACTCACATGGTAGAGTAAGGAAAAACTACACTGAAATCAAAGGCAGCTGTGTGCTCAGAGGAAACTCTGGGACACGCCGTCAAGAAGGCTAGCAATCTCACACTGTCCGCTGTCTGAATGAAGTTACTCAGTCTGAAAAGGAGTGAGAAAACATAAGTGCACTCAGGAGGAGAACTACGCCGTAGTAGCAGACCTGGAAACACAGAGACCGTGCAAACAAAATCAGTTCAAGAGGGCTATGTCGATGCAGAGCAGAGGAACGGGAAGCCTATAGCAAAGAATCAAAGGACTCTTCCAGGTAAGAAAAACAATGCTGTGGATGGAAAAGTCACTGCACGTGATTAGCAGATATTTATTTACTAGAACAAAAGGAGGGAGATAGCGATAGAAGATGCATACATAGAAATAAACAGAATGACGAAGGCCAGCGTATGTACAATTATAGCCCCAGTAGAAAATATGAGAAAAACAGGAGGAAAAGTATTAGAACAAAGAAGATCTTGCATTTTCTCAAAATGTAAGATGCTCAAATTCTCAGATATATAAAGGGAGTGGAACAAAGAAAATTGTCATTAAAAGAAGGATGGATATACTTAGGCAAGTGATAAACAAATTGCAGAAAACCAAGACAACTAAAACTACTAAGGGGCACAGAAGGAGCGCACAACGTGACTTTAAGATCCACTACGTAGAGTCTGTCGTGTTGATACATATTCAGTGGAATACAACAGAGTTTCGACATTTGCCTACACACTATATTCAATCAATTTTTTAGAAAGTACCAGAATAGTTCAAAATAGCATAGACAATATTTGAAAAAATGGTGCTGAAATTTTAGATAGCCAGATGTAATGATGAACTCCAATTTATCTCCATACCACACAAAATTCTAAATATGAAGGTAAACTCGAAGAAATAAGGGCTTTATAGAGAAAAATGGGAAGGAACTGGCACATGAAAATTAAACATTGCTTCTCTGAATGCAAGTTGAGCTACAGGGTAGATGAAAATGTTTTCCAAGGCATGGAACTAGGAGAAGATTTTATCCAAAACATGCATTATTCCCTGAGCCAATAATAGGATACACCTATGATAGGTCTGCAATGTGAGTGAATTAATGACTCACACGTACAAGAATTGCCAAAGAACACATCTAAAGATGCTCAACAATATGGGTTGTTAGGGAGACGCAAGTTAAGACACAACAAGAACCTAGTAGCATCAGTTGAGTGGGCACAGTAATATAGTGCATGTGTCAATCAATACTGCAATGGCCAGTACTGACAAGGAGGTAGACTGATAGAAGTATCCTTTGTTGATCAAATGCAGATCAGCCAGTTACAAAAAGTTTGGCAGGCTTTTATATAGCAAAACATATAATTAGCATCCAGATGAATAATTCCATTTACATATAATTATCAAAATAAAATCCCATTATCTATAAAACACTGCCTCATATCCATGAAGCTTCAATCACAACAGCCCACATGAACATACTACTCAGGTTTTGACCAACAAATCACTGCATAAATATCTGCAGTGTATCCATGCAATGGAACACTACCCAGGAACTGACACATCAGTGGATTTCAGAAATATTTTTGTCTAAATAAAACAGATCTTGACCGAAAGTATCACAGATAGGCTTTAAAAAAAAACTTCAATTTACTGACAAAAATTAAAAGCAATGAACAGTGACAGGTAATCAATAATTGCCTGGATCTGGGCAGACTATGAGAATGGGGAGCTGGTTTTAAGGAAGTAGGAAAAGATCTTTTGGAGTGACATAAATACTGTTTATCTAGAATATATTAGATACATTGTCAAAATACACAACAGTGGATTTTGTACTCTATAATTTGAAAAGTAATTTTAAAACTCAGTAAAAATTGTGAAGTTTAGTGGCCAAAGAATAAACTTTATTAAAAATAATTCAAATTATTATGGAATAATAGCCAATATGAGAAATTGACAGTTCTCAATTCTCGAACTTCTTTCTGAGGGGAAACCTTTACAGCTTCAATACAGTGACAGATACAAGTGTGGCAAGCATATAGGAGAGAGAGAGAGAGAGAGAGAGAGAGAGAGAGAGAGAGAGAGAGAGAGAGAGAGAGAAACCCAGTCTGGTGTGGGGAAGGAAAGACTACAGCAACAGAATCAAGTTGTGTTATATTGAGGTTTGTCAGACAATCACATAAAAAAAAGCAAAAACAAACTTTTAACATATACTTAGGAAATGATGTTAAAGGCATTTTACTTCACACAATATAAATGTTAAAGGAACAAAAAGATAGCTGAAGATCAACCAACATGACCAACACTCAGATTAAACACTGAAACAATGGATCAGAGAAATATGTCCTGTATTGAAAGAAATTAACAGGCTAAAGGCTATTTAAATTCATGAAGTAAGTTCTCTAAGGTAAAGAAACCAGCAAAAATGACATCTTCACATGCCCTTCTATTATTTACCTACTCGACACAGACAACATATTCTCATAATGTTTTATAGCAAACAGGAACAGAATCAACTGGGTGATACTGTAACCCAAGAAATGGGGAAGTGGACTCAAGAGAATAAGGAGCTCACAGTCGTTCTCTGATGCACTAGGAGTTCAAGGCCAGCCTGCTATACTTCACACTCTGTCTCAAAAGACAAAAATTCCCCCAACCTGAACAAAACATGAAATCATTAGCATCACCTGCTGTGGTACGAGATGAGGCAAAGCCCATGTGACTCCAAAGGAGAGCCTCCTGTGAACTGCTGGGCAGCACCACAGGTTTCAGGACTTTGTTTTTTGATTGTTCATGGGGATCTAACTTACAATTTCTATAATAATTACAATAGCTGACAAATGATCAACACGGCCTTGGGATGATTAAATAAATGTCTTCACATGCAGTTTTTGCAAGGCGATGGGGTTTCAGTTTGAACTCTTGTAGCCTCTACATTCAGCAATACAGTCACTCGGAGGTTACAATCATGAAGCATTGTCATGTGCGGATCGCAAAGACAGAGCAACCACTGTCCAAAGACTGGTTCATACATTGTAAAAATGAACATACCAGCTTCTATGGTTAGCCATAGTTTACTAAGATAAAGATGAGCTCTATATACTCTGATATAATATTAATATGAATCATTTTGTCCTTTTTTAAATTTCAATTTTCAGAAATTCTGAGGATCCTGCACAAACGTGAAAAGTTAATTAAGAAGTGATGACCATTATGAGATAAAGTGCTTCATCTAAATGTGTAGACAAAATATTGTGATACATATTTGAACATAAAATATATAAAATCAAGTAATTCATGAATGATATTAGCCAAGAAATTCATAAAATAAAAACTATCATTTACTCGCCATGAAAATGAATTGTAGCTATCTAATAGTGCTAGCTTAAAGAAAGTACTACCAATGAGATCCAGCTCATGAAACAGTTTAGCGGGGGAGGCTCTGTCTCAGGCAGTAAATAAAAACCAGCAAGTAAAACAACATGGAAAATGCAGCCATGATCACGTAGAGAAGCAGAATGAAACCCAACAACTGCTCAGATGAAATTAATGGCGCAGTTCATAGATTCCTCGTGGTAGAGGAACCACAAGTAACTCAGTATATTCCCCTCGAACCCAATGACAAGAGCCTACAATAACAAAGAAGAAAGATTTAAAGAAGAATTACTCATACAAGAGTATGGAATTCATTCCAAGAGGGTTAGAGTTCAAATGAGTTGGAGAACTCAGAGATACTATACAAAGCAAAAACAGGATTTAGAAAAGGCAGTTAAAGCTCCCAAAGCCGGAATAAAAACTTGAAGAAACCGTGCTGACTAGACCCCCATCCCCATTGAAAACGTGCTATTCAGTCTGCATCCTAGCGACATCTTAGGTTGGGAAATGTCCCAGGTCAGAGTGTGAGGCTGAACTATGAGGAGGACTCCCTGATGCCATTTGCATGAACCAAGAACTTGCTGCAGAGACAAGAAATGGTTTCTTACATTATTAATTCGATGGGCACATCAAACACAAAGGAGACTATCACCATGACACAAGCCTGAATTTGTGTTGGCATTAATTAGGGCAGTGACTGAGGAATCGAAAGCCAGGGGTGAAAAGATGTGGCGGTTGGAAAGGAGAGAGACAGAGAGCAACAACAACTTAGAAGACAGGGCCACCAAAGATAGCTAAGGGGTAATCTATCCCGGGGCTCAAATGGGCTCTGTCGATAACGTTCAGGAGAAGAAGCATCTTCAGTCAGTTCCTCATCCTTGAGAGGAGAAAGGCAGAACCAGTGAACGGCCCTTACAAATAATAATGAAGGTGGAACTAAAGCTCTGAGTTGTCTTCATGGTAAAGCGGAAAGATCTTTAACGCTGACCCATTCCTACAGTACAGAACTCCGCTGTCTGCATCATCCGAGAGTGAGGAGCTGCCCGTGTGACATCTGTTCATTCAGATCTCACAAGTGACATCGCCAAAACTGTGGGGTGAGTTCTATCCAGTTCCAAAATAGAAACTGAAATGAGGATTTCCTGGTGTTAGAAACATATTCAGAGTATGATTCGTTTATTTGCATAGCATATTTAATATATAATTCGTGTATGTGATAAATAAAATTAGCATGCATCATACATGAAAATAACATACATAATCTTGACTGTTAGATTAGCTATATTGATAGGGGAAACAAATCAGATTAATTTTACTGATGTTATTTGTTCCCACATATTTAAACCTTTTTATTCCAATATGTAACCAGTAAGGATGATTTCCATACTAATACATATTTTCCTATGTCTTTGAAAGCTTGGCAATACTTTGTCCTTTGGAAAAGTTCTGTTTCTAGTCAGCCACACGTTAAATGCTCTGTAGTTACATGTGGGTATCCAATTTAACAGTGAACTTTTTGAAATCTTTCTATAAGTTCTATTAACAAAAACAGGAAAAAAACCGGCACGAGAATTAACACAACATGAAAATTGAAGCGGAAATTAGACAGAGATAAATGTGAATAGCAAAAGTAGGACTTTATATCTGTGGAGAAAATTAACTGACTCATTTTGAAAAGTACACCTCCACAAGGCATTCTTTATAAAAAGATAAACCTATTTTCTTTCATCCAATTAATATCAATTATATAAATACCGAGATGGTAGCAGTTGCATGCTTCCGTGTGAAGGCAAAACAAAGCAGCAAACTACATGATATGTTAGAAAATGAGGACTACTGAGAACTCAAGAACAATGGCAATGCGTTTTTGATCCTACTGCACGTACTGGCTTTGTGGGAGCCTAGGCAGTTTGGATGCTCACCTTACTAGACCTGGATGGAGGTGGGTGGTCCTCGGACTTCCCACAGGGCAGGGAATCCTGATTGCTCTTTGGGCTGACGAGGGAGGGAGACTTGATTGGGGGAGGGGGAGGGAAATGGGAGGCAGCGGCGGGGAAGGGACAGAAATCTTTAATAAATAAATAAATTTAAAAAAAAAGAAAATGACTCAAGTCATTAGCAGGAACGGGAGGAGAGTAAGGGTCAAATCCACCAGACACAGCGGACGAGAGAGCCCCACACCTATGAAGAGATACGTTATGAATCACGGGTCCAGCACTGCTGACAAGGCAGGCTGGAACTAGAGATTATGGAGCCCGAGGTAGGAGGATTCTAAATGCAGTCTGGGATACACAGCCATAGCCTGTCTAAAATATCAAAACTCTTGAATGTATAAAAGAAAATCACTTTAGTAATGATACATAGAACTCAGAACAAGCCACAGGCCAAACTCTGCCTGCTGCAGAATGTGTAGAAGGCGACATAAGAGTAAATCTTTGTGCTTTCGTGTCAGAAGATGGCTTCTTCAACCACATCTAAAGCATAAGCAACCAAGGGAAATAAAGGTGGATGGCATTCAGTAAGATCCAAAGTGTCTGACAGTCAAAGTACACTATCAAGGAAACTATAAATAATAAATAAAATTATAAATAGTAAATAAGAGGAAATAAAGGTGGACTGGCATTCAGTAAGATAGAAAGTGTTTGATAGTCAAAGTATACTATCAAAGAAATTATAAAAATCACAGGATGGGGCTGGAGAGATGGCTCAGAGGTTAAGAGCATTGCTTGCTCTTCCAAAGGTCCTGAGTTCAATTCCCAGCAACCACATGGTGGCTTACAACCATCTGTAATGAGGTCTGGTGCCCTCTTCGGCCTGCAGGCATACACACAGACAGAATGTTGTATACATAATAAATAAATAAATATTTAAAAAAATCACAGGATGGAGTAACATTTTAATTGGAATCATATGTACTTATTAACTCTCAATAACAAAAGGACAATTTTAAAATACTAAGTATGTAAATAGATATTTTCTAAGGAAGTTCCTCACATGGAAAATAAGCAAATGGAAAAAAATGTTCATGATCATCATCCAGGGAAAAGTAGAAATCAGTTGAAGAATCATAGCACTTTCCAGCTGTTATCGTGACTGCCATAAAAAATGAAAAATAAGGCTGGGACAATAGCTCAGATGGTAAAGCTTCCACTGCAAACAAGTGGACCTAAACTGGACCCCCAGAACTCACGTACGTGTTTTCATGAGGAAACATGGATGCATTTCAAGATGAAATCACATGCACAAAACTCTCATCTCTGAACTAGGAAAACACTCGGCACTTGTCATTTACAGTAGTGATGTAAAGACCTGATCCGAATCAGTTAGTGTTGATGGGAATGGGGAGATCTGGGTGGAAGGAGACTGTGAGAACTGTAGAAGCAGCCGAATAAGGTGTGGGGGGTAGGCATCTTGGATATGTAGAAAGGGATCTGTGCACGCACAGCACAGGAGTCAGGGCTGCCCAGGTTCCCATCAAAGGTGGACGGCCTCTGCCAGGATTGCTTCGTGCAATAACCACCCTAAATGCCCGTGGTAGAGGTGGGTGGAAAAGGTTAATAGATTCGAGGTGCTCGCAACTGCACTTCATGCATTTAAGTCGGCCATAGTTAAAATGAAAATCCATTTCATCAAAAAGATGCAGGAATATGGCATTATCTAAACATTTGCTAAGACTCCAGGAAGTTACTGTGCTAGGAATACGAATAGAAACACGTAAAAACTTAGAGTCTTAGCTTGACTCAAAGGCCGCATTTCTGGTTCCTTAATATTTGTCTACATTCTGTGACTCCCTCCCCCATCCTGTCCAGCGTTCTTCTCTTTAAATTGGGTGTGGAGAAGTTAATAATAAAGGGAAATAATCTCCAAGTCCTCTTCTACCTCTGAGTTCTTCACTGGGAGTGGCTACAATTACAGACTTGAATTATTTGATCATTAACTGTATACCTATTTTTACCCATACACAATTATTTAGAACTACATGTTTCAATTATTGAAAAAAAACACAAAATCTAAGAGCCACCTATGCTATTAATATCTATATGAATCAGGTACTAGATTTAAAAATACGTTGAACTTGAATCCCCTTTTTAATACTTTTCGGCAAACACTAAGTATGATGAATATAAAAATTCTTACAGACAACTGTTCATTTCTGTGAAAAGCAGGAAGCTCTGCTTCAGCCTCCACTTCTACCAATGCCAGCAGGATGATATCTCATGTAATATGTGGCTGTATGGTTCTGACCTCCAGGAACACTAACTTTCATGACAGTACTATATTGTAATATATAGAGGGCAATGTAAACAAACCAGAGGACATTAAAAAAATCATATTTAACCCCTTTTATTCAGCACACAGTAGCACATTCTGAAATTCTGACAGTAAGTTCTGCTGCCAACAAACCAGAAGGTTAATAAGCTGGACAGTCCGGGGCTGGCTCACATCACCTCACACTACCTCAGCGCACAGGAAAGCTTGCTTTATCTGGCTTGCAGCTCTTCACACAACATTGCAATAACTGCCACCATACACGGGGAGTGTTCCATCCCTCTTCTCTCTCACATTCCGTCCCTCTTCTCCCTAAGTGTATTCACGGTCCCTGTTATCTGTGGCTTGGAATCTCACCGTAATAGACAGCATTAAGGTATTTGCAAAAAGATTCATTTTAACGTTTGTTGAGAGCTTGTTATATTCAAGGGAGCATATTTAGCTTATTTTTAAATTTTTAATTAAATTTGTGTTGTTTGTGTGCATGTGCCAGAGCCGAAGTGTTGTCAGAGGACAGTCTGAGGACTCAGTTCTCTCCTCCCACCATGGGGGACCTGGGAATCAAACTCACGTTGTCAGGCTTGGTAGCAGACGCCTGTAGCTAACGCAGAGCTCTTGACAGCCCATGTTAAAAGTTTAAAATGATTTTTAAGTTGAATAGCGCTAGGGACTATTTATATTTCTTTTATATTTAGAGGATGACATTTTAATTTAAATACCAAAGAGGATAACACATCCTTTAAAAGGCTACACTAGAAAATGGAGCATGCAACTGATTTTACATCTGTCTCCTGGTTGATAATGGCTGATACATATAGTTCAATATTGTTATTGTTTTATGTAATTTTAAATGGTATTAGAAGCAACTTTTCAAAATACCTTCATTTTCTTGTTTCAACAAAAAATGGAAATTTGTATATGTGATCTAATGTACAGGTTTCAAATTCCATTAAACATATCAACTTTACACAAAGCCAAATGTATGAAAAGGGATCTTTTAAAAAAAACTTTATTTGAGAAAGGAAGAGACTTATAACAGAAGGCAAGAAGGGAAACATACAGACAATATATTTACAACACAAAACAGGATATCACCTCCAAGGGTGTAAATCATAATAAATACAGTAGATCTTAGAAGAGACATTTATCGGTTAATTCTAAGGTTAGTTATGTCCAGCTTTTCGTTTTACTGGTTCCAGGTAGTTTCTTGACTAAATTCAAAGACTATCAAATTCAAACAATTACGTCCACCAAATGTACTGATGAAGTTCTCTCCAATGACATTATAAAAAATAGTTTTTTTCGTTTTTGATCACATATCTTTGAAGAAATATTATACAAAAGTCTGCTCAGCCACGTGTTCCTCCCCAAATAAAATGTGTTTTAAAAGATGCACTATCCCTTTTTTATGAGATTGAAAAAGGAATTTGAAGAAAATGAATATTTATGAGATGGAAAAATATACAATTTTATCTTAGGCATGCCATATTTTTAATGCAAAACAACTGACAACAGTCATTTTAATATGAAGGAATATATTAACCCAAACGTATTGGTGATAGGGAGAGTTACTTATTAGAACTAGCTGTCAAATTATCAGAAGGATTTTCATTATGTGGAAAAACTTTTAACTTTCTAACTCTAGTTATGTTAATTTAATTCAAATGGAGATTTTTTAAAAAGGATAATGTATCTTTAGCAGGAACATTTTAAAAGAAATAGTTTTAAATGTCACAGCGAAGTGTAAACAGCACGTGCTAATAACATACAGTCGAACCATGACTACATTTGGCAAAAGTGCTGTCTCCTGAAACAGGATACCACACCTTAAACAGCAGGGATCAAGGAATATAAATATTTTAATAGAAAAAATCCTCAGGAAGATTCTAGGTCAGTTTGGATTATCCATACCAAAGGGGTCTTAATACAGCATACGTTTGACTAGCTTAACAAAAGTAAACCCGTAAAAGAAGGCAAACTTATCAAAAGGGAATATGAAGAAAACATTCTAGCCAATAGCTTCCGTAAGGGTTTCCCAACTCATGGTGGGATTTTTCCAGCCAATAAATCAATTCATAGAATACCCTTTAAAAACTGAAAGAGTAGAACACTACCCTCGGACTGTTTCTCCTATATTCCCCAGAACTGGAGTCACTCGGACTTCCTGTTTCCACGAGACATTTCCTGTCCCCTCACAAAACTGCTTTTCTGTAGAACAGCAGGACCCTAACAAAGAACTGACTTAAATAAACATCGTCTCGGTCTCTGTTGCTTTCAAAGTTGTTTGTGCTTTTACAGCATCAAAGGACATGGTCCTTCTGGAAGTGCCATCATATACAAGCAGATTTGTCTTGTTAAACCAACACTCAGCTTTTTTTATTTATTTCTCAAAATGATGTGGTATATACCATGGTATGCGAGAAATCCTAAGGATACCAGGCGTCAGTGTGAGTCACGGTCTTGTAAGCCTGCTTTTAATTTGGTATCAGGTGGTAATCGTACTACATTCTCTGCAGCTGTGCATACATCGCAGCATCTGCGTGGACCACAGGGCTGCACGCCGCTTCTCGACAGCATTTGCATGGATTCTGTTTCAGAACTCAACATCAGCAACTCACACAAGGTTTAAGCGTTGTGCAATGCTGCGTCAGACATAAGGTAATGATCAAAACGGAACTTCAGCTTGCATCTCTGCTCAAAACCACCTTAATGGCTAAGGTTTTCAGTTGTGATCTACGCAATAACCTAGAGCTGCTGGCACGGTAGCCAGGTTTCTACTTAAAAAAGAGAGAGAGAGAGAGAGAGAGAGAGAGAGAGAGAGAGAGAGAGAGAGAGAGAGAAAGGGGGCAGGGAGCAGACTACCTTCAACAGTGTTCAAGACTATGGTATGGCACACTATGTACAGTTGTATGAAAAAAATGAATTCTATATGTTAAAAAACATCATCTCTAATAGAATGCTTCATTGATCAGGCTGTAGACTATATTCTGTGCTCACAGACCTCAGCAGATAAAACTAAAAACAACCATGAGTTCATTTTCACTAGAAGTAACTGTTGTATCAGGCTTTGAGATGGATTTAAAGCCTATTAATTTCCTGGATATTATAGTTACATAATTTTAGTGTAACAGGCATTTTCTTACCAGTAAAGGTTCAATGAAACCTTGATACCCATACTCATTCAGAAATCAGTATAGAGTGATCTTTATAAAGAAAAAAAACATCATTTTACCTGTTTTAGAATTCTTAAACACTAAAATTGGAAATATATGCTGATAGGTAATGATAAGCATTTAGCAAAATCTGCAACACATTTATGTTCAAATAATGACTTTAATTACAAATCCTGGAGCTAAATCTTTGCCTATTACCTGTTGCATATAAGCAGCCTGCTCCCCACATTCCATTTCCTGTATCTGAGCATCTTCATCGCTGTCCACTGGCTCCTCCTTGACCTTCACAGCCCCAACTTGTCCCAGTGTGTCCTCCACACAAGCACGGCTGCTCCCAGTGCTGTGCTCGCTAGAGGTCGCTCTGTCTTCCATGGCCTGGTCCCCCTGAAGCTCCTCCTCCGCTTCTTCTAGATGGTTGCCTGGTTGCTTCAGTTGTTCAATAGATTTCGAGAGCAGCTAGAAGAGAGTGTTCAGGGGTTCAGAAGTCAATAGTTCCTGATGCAACAGATTCAACTCATACTCTCATTTTTAATACCTCAACTTGAGCTAGAAAGTGCTGGAAGCATTAAGGGAAGAAGGTGGATAAATCTTGTCCACGGAAGCAACAAAACTTTCATAAGGATGTAGTTCAAAAGTCTACTTAATATAAGTAAACTTGAGACTGACCCTTTCTCAAGAAAGGCTGAGGTTAGCATAGAAACCTCTTCAAACTCACATTTAAGCAAATACTAACCACTATAAGACCGCCAACCTAAATGGTAGTGGTTCTTTAGAACTAATTCTCTGGTGCCCATAGGATCGAATTATGACAGTATTTCAGAAATAGAATTGTAAAATACAGAAATACTCATTGTAGAATTCTGAAGTTTAAAAATATGAATGATCTTTACCATTTTGGAAGGGCATATATATTTTTGATTGGAGCCAAATGTAATTAAATAAGAAGTAAACAAGAAACTAGATTTAAAATAAAAAAAAAATTATTCAGATGTCTTCCTTACTTGGCTGGGTCGATACCTGTGTAACTGTTTTCCAGCCATCCTGGATAGCAGCAAGCAGAGAATGTGATCGCGGAAAACAAAACTACAATTTTTTTTTGCATAGAATTTTAGTTTAACTCATGTTCACATATAACAGGGTTTAAAAATCTAAGCACGTTTTAATGTTTGAATAAAAAGTTTACTCAAACTTTGAAAGGTAAGCTCTTTAGATGTCATGTGATCCATCCATCGCGAGCAGCCCTGAACATGCTGGTACATGACTTAAATTTAACTGCAGGGATGCATATTGGAAGTTCTCATCATTTTTTTAAACAATTATTTATTTAGTGGCAGTTAGGCTCCAGCCACTGCTAATGCCTAGGAAATGGGCACACCTTTCTGGCCTCGTTTCAGTGCGTTATAAAGAAGTAAGACCACTGCATTTTGATCTCATGTGTCAGAGGTTTTATTTTATATCTAACAAGGACTTTAAAGAATAAACTCTGGTTGTTATAGTAGCACTCTGCATGTACAGGTGGGCACAGGAGTGAAGTGAGATGGCAGAAGTCGTTGCTGGGAAGGTGTTCTGTTTAGGATGAAGGCAGAAAAGGAGGCAGATAGACTGAAAATATTTCGTAAAAAGTGTCGTGGCTCATACCATGTTTTGGTGGAGAACAGGAATATACAGAAATGAACTGTAATAGGATAAGACCCAAATATCTCCAAGCCCAGCAGAGATAGATGATCAAGCAAAGAAAACACATACCAATTAAAATCCATATCAAAAGGAAGAAAGACAATTTCAATATTCATTTCCTTTGTGCTGACAACTTAATTTCTATTATTCCTGGGCAGTCAGCATAAGGAGAAATTCCTCCCATCATCCTTAAAACATCTTTAAGTGCATGCTAGAAGACTATTTTCTGTATAATTGTGCTAGTTCTGAGCAGTAATCAGCAGTTCCTGTCTTAAACACATAATTGTTTGCACACGGCTGAGAGCTCAAGGAGCAGACACTACACTCCTTTGGAATTCTGGCTGTGTAACTGTAGGGCACCTGGCCCTGCAGGTTTGGGGAGAAAGAAACTCAGGACCATAAAAAATGAGAAAAAAAAATAAAAGAAAAGTCTTATTTTTGGTGGAAACAGCAGAGTTGAGAAAAACATTCTTCAGAGAAACGACAGCAGGCAGGTCCCTTTCAACCCTGTCCAGCTCTCACCCTCGGCTCGATAGCCATAGGATATTAGCGCAGTTTTATGGGGAGAAAGAACGAATTTGAAAAGAGAACAAGAAAGCGCAAGGGCCTTCAAGGAAAATATTTACAAGAAGATGACTGACATTTCTTCCTGAACAGAAGTTCAATGAACCATTGGAAACCTCCTCTTGATACCACAGCTTCGCTGGCAGAATGAATGGGACAGGCTGGCGTGTCAGAAAATGCTGAAAAGGAGGCCCAAAGACACAGGTGTTCAAACAACATTGCCAGAAACAGCTTCACGAGGATAGCAGATGAAAGGAACAACACCACATGGGGTGTGTGGCAAGGGAATTGTAAGGGACGGGCCGGACAGTCCGACGCACAGGAGATGCGTGGTGGCAAAGGTCCCTACTTGATGGGGGCAGGGGCAGTTCTGAGCAGCTTCTGGATCCATCCCTTCTCATGGGTCCTTCGCGGAATGTTCTTAGGGAAGCCATGTGTCCTCTAAGCCATTCTCCCACGGCTATCACTTGCCTCAGCGGCTTGCTTCCTCCACTGCAGGACCAAGTTCAGCGTGCACTGTTTTCAGCTCCCGTGCCCTCTTCGGTATGTGTTGTAATGCGCATGTGCAATAGCGTGGCTTTTTCCTTCTGCACGTAAACGACACCCCACTGCATTCCTCTGTCCCCCCTGTTAATTCGCTCCACCCTTGTTCCTGGCTCGCTAGACTGCCTTTCTTCTCAAATCTTTCCTTGCTGGTACTTTTGCTTGTTATTTCACTCAAAACATACAAAGGACAACTCCAGACACTTTATGGGGGCAGGGAAACAGTGTCCTTGCTATTACAATTAACAGGACCTTTGTCCCCTACCCCAGTCACGCCTTTGGCTTATGTCCTAGGCCCAGTAGCTCCTGATAACTTCCACTCTACCTTTATGAACTTCACGTCTTTTCTGGGCTTGTCTCGCCTGCATGTTTACAGTAACTTTCTCATCTGAAAGAAGACATCTTCCACCTGAATTCCCTCTTCATCTTCGCCTCTCCTCCTTTGCTCACTTAAAAGCTATGTCAATTACGTTTTCATCCATACCATTTGACTCATAGCTTTCTTGTTGAGCTCAATAATAACAGCACAGAGGGAAATTCAGGTGGGCATTGTAAGAAGTCTATTTTATTTTTGTTTATGATGTATGTGCTTATCATTATGTGTTGTGGACTATTAGTTGAAAATGTGTTACATGTGTTTGTGCTGTGGAAATTGGTTTAATGCCGAAAAGATGTGCTGCATTCTTTTATGCCGCATTTGTTTGACTCTGTGAAGCTGTGTTACATTGCCTGTCTGAAACACCTGATTGGTCTGATAAAGAGCAGAGTGGCCAATAGTGGAGCAGGAGAGAGAAGCAGGCATGGCTGGCAGGCAGAGAAAATAAACAGGAAGAGAAGAGCTCAGGGAGGACAAAGGGGGAAGGAGAGCTGACATCAGGGGTCAGCCACACAGCTACACAGCAAGCCATGCTGTAAGAAGTAAAGGGCGGTGTACGGACTAGGGAAAGATAAAAGCCCAGAGAGAAACAAGCCAAGCTAAGGCTGGGCATTTGTGTGTAATAATAATCTCCTTGTGGTTATTTGGGAGCTGGGTGCGGGAAACAACTACAATGATGGGGATGCCATGTGCGTGGGTGACAGTACACTGGGTTGGATCCTTGGAGGTGGAGTTGTAACACCATACATCTGTAGATGTATGTGAAGTGGCCAACAAGACAGGTGTTGCAAACTAAACACGGGTACTGGGAGCTGAACTGGAGTCCTCTGGAAGAAGAGCATTGAGTCATTTCTCACCCCTACCCCCCACGGCCATTTAAACAGGAGACTGACAGGTGTCAGGGAAGGTCGAGCAATAAAGTCAAACAAGATGCAAATAATAGCACCTTGTAAAGAGAGAGGCTATGCTCACTCGTGCTGGCAAATGCCATTACTTACCAGAACAGAAATTCTCACCAACGGTGAGTATGTTAAGCTGAGCTATGACCTGGGTGTTCATGGAACATATATGTACTTTCAACAGAAATCTTTCTGAAATTTGACCTCTTCATGTGTTTATAGGATCCTGAAAACTCCCAGAGATCACCTCATCAAGTTCATGAACTCAACTGACTTCGCATTTGCAAATTCACTGACATAGATACATACGTGGCATTGCAGACAACACTTTTTAGTGTGCAGTTGAGGAACAATGCTGCTTCCAGTGAGTTCCCTGACTTCACCTCTACTACTGAGGTACTGGCAGGAGGAGAAGGATAAAGACATTCAGAAAAAATCATGTCGCCATCACTTGGTCATAAAGCCACACGACAAATACTTTCTTTCCAAGAACAGAATTCCACTAGGGTTTGTAAAAGGAATGGTTCCTGACAGAACAGTGGTTTATGAGTTGAAATCATATGTGCATGTGTGTGCACTCATGCATGTGTATGTGCATACACATACACGTTGGAGTTGCAAAATGTCTTATAACATCCTAAACTCTTATTTTATGAAGAAGGAATCTCTATTCAAAAGAAAGCGTGCCATCCCTATGAACACGAAATGGGAACCTGTGACTGAAAAGGAGCGCATTTCATAATCTCCCTGTCTACCTCCTCTTCTAAGAGAGCAGCCCCGTTGTGAAGGGCGATTGAGCAAGGTGAACAATTCCAGTTGCTCTAATGCACTCTAAACACCCATCTAACACCTTCCCAAAACCACTCAGCTAGGAAATATCTTGAAGGTATCATAAACTTCCCAACAGCACCAAGATAATCTCTACTCCATCCACCATTCACCCACGTCTTCTCACGGAGTGAACACCAACACCCCATTCCACGAGCCGTGAAGCTGAACTTGATCCTTGTCTCCCTTGTATTTCTGTTGCGTCTGTAGCAACAATCTCCACAGCGATTGCACAGCGGAGCCTAAGTGTGGACACCGTCCTCCACTACCGCTCCTGTGGTCAGCATTATTGCTCCTTCCCCGAGTGTTTCCCTGAGATGCTCGACTCTGGGCTTCTGTTTCGTGTGGAACCTTTCAACCCTGCGGTTCCACTGATCATCTCCAACTATGTTAGGTACCATCTGTCCTCAACACGCAACTGCCAGAGAGCTTCCCACCATGTTTACAATAACATCCAAACCTCTTAAAGTGGTCCACAGATGTCCCGCAACCCGGCCCACCTTACTTCTTACAGTGTACGGTAACCTACCATTTCTGTGCTCCAGATACCCTGGCCTCTGGCCATCTTGTAAACATGAATATGCCACGCTGGCTCTTGCATGAGACTTGGCAGATTCTGTACTTTTTACTTCCTCACAACAGCATGCCTGATCTGGCTCCTTAGAGCATTTAATTGTATCACCACTTAACTAATATATTTTATTAATATAATTAATGTATCCCGGATTATGGCCCTGCATTTTGTTGTTATTTTTGTTAACAGTTATTTGGGTTTCTTACTGAAATTCAAACATCACAAGAGCGCAGGGTGGATGCCTTTCATCATCTTACATCATGGCATGGCACGGTATCCAGATGGGCACCACAGATCTCTGCAAACCTAATACATGGTAGCAAAGCTTTCCAACTTTCCCCCTCAGACTGTGATGTAGGGTACTGTGTGCATGATCAATATCTTTCACTTTCCCATCTGAGGAACAAAGATGCTCTCTGTGAATATTTGTAACACAAACAGGCAACGGGGACATCCTGAAGCCAGTTTCACGAGATATAAATGCACAGAGGAGGTTAATTTTCATTTCTTCTTTTATTTTAGGTATCTGACTAAAGCTGTTTTCATTTAAACACTCATATTTGCCAGAGTGGAAAAATTAGCAATTAGCATCAGCAAGAAAAATCTACAAACAAAAGTCACAGAGAAATTCTGCCTGCCAGGTTTGACTTCTTTCAGACTTTTAAAATGAACAGTTACTGTGTACTATTTGTAAGTATTCGGATTATGCTGTTTTCTATGTGTTTTTGAACTCCAAACACAACCATTACAAAGATGGTACAGCTAACCCTTTTCTAATTTGCCCTGCTGCTGAGTGGCCACAGATGGGGAAAGATGTCTGCTTACTCTCAGTGGGGTGGCAGGGTCTCTCTTTAGTGGAACATCTGGAGATGATACCCCAGAAAAGTGAGTCTGTTGCCTGGCTGGATAGAAACATCTGTGTGACAGACAAAGGCACAAGCCTGTGTGAACCTCTGCTGAGTCCCTGTCTGTGAAACACACTGTACGCTGTCCACCTGACGCCAGGTGAGCCACACTGGTGGAGACTCCACCTGAGACGAAGACAGGGGCCACACAGCATCTCTTCTCCCTTTAGCCTGTGCTCCTCCTCATGGGACATTGTGCCCCTCAGTCTTTTTACGACCTTGCTGCCATTGTACAGGCTCTGAGAAAGCCACAGGTAGTGCGTGACCTCACTGGGATGTGGTCACCCATGACAAACACACGCTCACATGAATACACTCCAGGAACTATGACCAATGGTCAAAATACCTTGTTTTCAAGTAAGGAATTCAATTAAGCACTTCAGTTCTTACCTATACCTCCTAGAGTTGGATGCGAGTAGTAGTTTCTGTGTTTTACATTTCATGACAAAATCATATATTCTATCAATACATGATATAAATTCATTTAACACTGTTTGAAAAGCTGTATTGCTAATTTCAGCATATTAGCACATTAAGCTCATTGCTATGAAAGTTACATTGCTTGGTTTCAACTCTATAAAAATATAGTACAGCCATAAGTGCTTTTCATTATAACAGCTAAAATTCTACAATTTAAATATTCCTCACGAAATCCTTTATATGTCCACAAAAATCTTCATTTATGAACCATGAACTAAAAACAGTATTCAGGGGTAAACCTACTCTTGATTACAGATGACTTTCAGACATTGTTGGACAACCCAGCAAGTACGAGGGTTCTGATGCATCTGTTCTCCAGAACAACCCTCAAGCAGGACAACCCAGTGAGCACGGGGGTTCTGATGCATCTGTTCTGCAGAACAACCCTCACGCAGCTCAGCACTTCTTAAAAATTCTACCTCAAATTTTAAGACAGATTTTCCTTAGGCAACAGTGCAAATATGTCTTTATTCCCTTTTCTTTTAAATAAATGTAATATTCTTCTTTTGGAAAATAAGACCTTTTCCTTAAGCTCCAAGGAAACTAGACTTAAATATAATGATAAAATCCTGTCTCAATTCACAAATAGATTAGGTATGTACCAACTGTTCTCAAAAACAAGATGCAGAACTGGGAGGACGACAAATCAGGAGGTCTACTTAGAGAGGAGCGCTGTCCTCTAGCCAAAGACGCCGTGTCACTTTGATGCTGTGCATCTCGGTAAAATAATCCGTGGGGCCCAGATGAAGGACAAGAAGACAACGTCTCTAAATATTCGCTCATTGTTGACATGAATAAAAGTCTGCCATACACCCTTGCCTACTGATTACGCTTATTGATCTAAAGGACCAAGTGAGTTTTGGATAAGTTCATCTTTATCTTTTTAACTCTCAATGATTATCCAGACAGTGCCTGTAATGAAGACAGCTGGCTCTCAGAATGTCTTAACATTTCAGCGACAAGTCCCTTCTGGAAAAACCCCTCAAAACATCTTCCATTTAGCTTTGCTGAGTAAGTTGTCCATCTGGGCTTTCATCCCTGGAACCATTAACTTATTAAGCATTAACTGGGAGGCCCTGGGAAGACACTGGTCAAGGGAGGACCCTCCCAGGTCTGAGTAGGGAACATGGACATAAGAACTGGCAGTCAGAGAATGCAGAGGAAAAGGAGTTCATGCTGAAGCTCCTCAGGAGGGAAGGCCACGTTGACACAGATTGCAGTGACAAGATCATTTTCAGAGAAGCCTAGAGATGTACAGACCAAGCAATGGTTACCTTAGAGGATCCATTTTGAGAGGTAAATACAGATAGAAGACTGAATTTTCAGAAAATACAACCTTTAGCCAAAGAATAGATTTTTTGAGAGTTTTTCTTTACAACACTAGCTGTCCTCCACACTTTGTGTTTTAACTAATTTTGCCATTTATATCCATTAATATAATACTGAAATTTGTCCTTCATCATCTTCTTGCCAATTTGCAGCTGGTAAAACATTTAAAACATTTTCTTCTTTCACTCTTTAGGGGAAGAGATAAAGTGCACATTGGGAAGTAGCCCTTTTATTTCTATGCCTGGTGGCTTCACCAGGGTCTCAGTACAGACAGCAGCTCAACGCCAGGTCCTCCAACCACTGCTCAACTCCCTCCCTCCCTCTCTCACCATCTCCTTATTGATCAATCCTTCCATCCTGGAAACTAGAAACAGTGCACGGGCCATTTAAGAATGGAGACAGGAAATCCTGAATGGCGATGATCAAAGGAAGAGGGGACAGGCATAAGCCTGCAATTCCTGCAATTTCATGTTTGGGAGAATGCCCAACATGTAGGCTTGGCTTGGAATCTATTTTCGAATGTGACCAGAGTTGGTAGTCCTAAGACACTAAGCTTGCTCACACAGACAGCTCCCAGCCTGGACCCCACACCGTAGGCTGATGCTCTATGACCCTGAAAACAATTCCCCAAGCATTCTATAGGGAAAGCCAGTCTCTTAAAACAATTTCCTATGCTTGTGATGTGTCTTACTGTCTATCTTTAGTTAAAAAAAATGATGACTTTGCCAGGAGGTAGGGTAGAAACTAACTCCAGAGAAAGGGCAGGAGGGAAGTTGAGGGACTCATTCTACGCTATGATTTTGGTAATGCTAAGACAATACAGATTTGTCAAAACTCATTGAACTGTTATGTTTTACTGTGTGGAAATTACACTTCAATAAAAAGCTTGATCACCAACCAAAATATTGTTCCGAAGAGAAAGCAAATCCTGCCTCATGACAAATGCGCAGGCGCAGCAGGGAGCTGGCACAGGATATGGTGATGATATGGTGATTTGGTTTACAGCAAAGGATAGCTATTGGGGCAGATGGCATGTGTGTGCAGTGTGAGCAGCCCACTGCTTCCCGACAGCCATCTTACTGACCTAATAAGGAAAACAGAGCTACAGTGTTGTCCACGCTCATGCATGCTGTGGTTTGCACAAGGACCGCCATGTCCTAATGTAAGGCTCTGTCATGGACATCCTCTCAAGCCATCCTCCCCTCCGAGCCTCTGCGATTTGTTCATCGGAGGATGATCAGACACAATGTTGACTACTCCACCCAAAGTTACAAGTCTTCAGGAACGTCCCTCAAAGGGTCTATGAGTGGCCTCAGTTTCGCAGTTCATGTGGGTTCTATATTGCACACAACCATCTTTGGTTATTGTTAGCAGTTTGTATGTCTTTGGGACATCTGAGGAAAAGAGCATACTTTCTTTATTTTTATTTACACGTTCACCATAATTGTAAATGAGCTAAGACCTCTGTGGGGCATCCTTAGTTCCTCCGGACCAGCACTAACTCTGTCTAACTACAGTTTTGCGGCCGGATGCACAACTAGTAAGAGGGCGCTGGGACACGCAGGTTGTGGGATTGCAGATCTGGGTGAGACTCATCCTAGGGAAAGCAGAAACTCTATAACAGATGACAGTTCTGGATCCTAGGCCCCCTCAGGTGTGACCAAACATTTATAGAAAGAGCTGCGGAATACAGAGAATATGGAACTAAAACTGGGGACGTAAAGGTTGCTCAAACCTCTAAGAAAGAATCTGTTGTACACTTGCAGTTCTCAGCTCTATAGACCACAAGCTCGATTAAAAATTCCTTATCCAGACTTAATTATTTCATTCTGTCAAATGGAACTATTTGTCAAGGTTGAGAAGCACCCGAATTATTTAGCATTGCTGAGATCCAAATGAGCCACGCTGTTCACACGGCTTCCTTCCCCAGACAATTTTCTTTCTGCTGGTCGCTTACCTCATAGTAACTATTCAGCTATTTTTCTATTCAATAAAAAGTGCCTCTGAAGTGATTAATGTGTAGATTGAAAAATAAAGGCCGAGGTCTCCCCTTGATGCCACAGCTCGGAAAGCAAGGCTGGAGGTGTTTATGAAGACTAGGCTTTCATCCACTGGAATGGCCATTTAGTTTCATTTCCAAACACAAGATTTCATCACAGCTACTAATAAAGCAACAAGCGATTTTCTGTATTATAAACCACCAAGTTGTAATTATATAGTGAAATGCTTTTATATAAATTTTCCATGGTGATGCAAGCTGGTTTCATAACAAAAATGGATTTTTTTTTTTAAAAAAAAAAGCACACTACATACCTACAAGGATCTATTTATATTGGCCTAATCATGTCAAAACAGAATCTATTTAGGAGAAAAGTCAAATTTTCTTTTATAAAGTTCAACAGATAGATAAATAATCGAGGGGGCTTTTTACTGTAATAAAAGCTGCTTTCTGTGCGTGCTAGCGTTTTTGAAGATAGTATCCATCTAATGGGCAGAATGCAGTCCTCGGCTGGTGATTAAAGCACCCTCATGGAAACAAGCTGTCAGACGGATGGAGAGAAATGAGTCCTGACAGGAGTAATGCCTGCTTCCCGAAATGAAAGCGCTGTTCAAGTTTCTACTCATCAGCTCTATAAGACTTAAAACAAGGCATTTTCCAACCACCAGAGAAGAGATGCCAACCTTAGCATTTCAGTAGAACATGATGAAGTCAGTAAGCGTTCAGCTTTGGCCTTGCTCAGAACTCCTGCGAGAAGCTGGTCTGTCCAGCATTAAAACACGGCCAGGTGGCGGCATGCAAGAGAGAAGCACAATGTGACCTGTCTGCCGCTAGGCTCAGCACTACCTGCACAAGTGACTGCCAGCCATTTGCAAGCCTTCATCCAACGGGACATCCGAGAGTCCCACTGCGAAGGCCACCTATGGGGACTGCCAAGCGAGTGAGTACCTGGATAGAAGGCAATGCCCAGGAAGACGGAAGCAGTGTGGGCAATAGGATTTCTTCACACTGGCTTTCTAAAATGTGTTTCTGCTCTGCTTTTAATGTGAGGTCGGTAGCTTTGTGACGGACAGAGGAAGGACCGCTCATCTACTCAGTCATAGGCACATGACTAAAATCACTGACACAGTAGTTGAGAACAGACTCCAGCTCTGTGCACAGGAAGCACTGCCAACTTGCTACACTTGATGAACCCTCTGGAAAATGCACATCCTCGGTGGTTTTGTAAATTGAGTTGTTAACATTCAAGGGATAATGCACGGGAGGATGCTGGCGTGGAGAATTTGGTGCGTAGTGGATGCTGTATGTAAAAAGAAGCTGGTGTTATTTAGATATTACTCTGGGGGAACAGACGGTAGGAAGATGCAGGCCACAGGAAAGAAGCAGAAAAATATCCTAAGACAAAAAGGTTCAGCACACAGAGCTGAGATGGCTACAGACCTTTAATTATGTCTCAAAATTAAACCTCATAAGTAAATCAGAGGAGAGAGGAGTAGACGTATTAGAATAAAGCTAATGTGAAGAATAGGATATGAACTACAGATTCATAACCAGTGAAGTTTTAAGATACAGATGTCTACAGGATCGTGTTGATCTTCAAAAACAACTTTGGCAAAATGCATGCTGCTTCCAATAGGACAAACAGCACTCGGTTCAGGAAGGAAATCACATGTACTGTTGCATGTGACCACTGACATGAAAGATATTCTCCTGGGTTTCCGAGCACAGACGACTGAGGCAGGGAGTGATTATCAATCATCAGGGAGTAGGGATGAGATGTAACAGTGACTCATACAGTTACATGAAAAGGAATTAATGAAACATATACTACTTGAATTGAGGGTCAAAGTCTCTTCCAAAATGTTGAGAAAACTCCCTATTTGCTCATCTTTGGCGCTGAGCGGAAATGTACTTTGCCCTGCATGTCAGCACAGAACCACCTAGCCGTTCTAATAAGGCAACACAGAACATCTGTTTGGCCTTCAACTCACTGGCCATGTCTTAGACATACTTTTATTATGATAAAATAATACTCATGTCAAAGTGCTTAAATAGGGTAATAAATAAATAATTAATATTTTTATTTAGACTGAGCCTTGACATACATAAGATATCATCTTGTGAATTATGTGTTTTAAAAAATGTGTTGGCTGATATCCAGCCATAGGAATGAGTAAGATATTTATCACAGAGCCAGTAAGGAAAAAAAAAGGAAAGGAAGAAAGATTATAAACATAAAATAATCAAGAAGTAAGTAAACAAATCTCAAATATTATTTCCTCAAAAAAGTTCGTTTCCGCTCTCTTGCTTTACGTCCTGATGCTGAGCACTGTTACTCGAGTTACTATGAGCTCATCTTCTGCTTCCTTCCCTGAGGACAGGGTGCAGATTATCAGTGTCTAAGGCACTGTCTACCAAAATTCAACAGTGATCTGCCGAGGGGGTTCAGGTCGATGGACATGTTAGTCAAATAGACAGTGAAACTTCAGGTCAAGTTCATTTCATGGAATGAATATTTAAAAGGCAATTATTAGCGGATGCGTGAAAATTTCAGTTAAAGCAGAAATTCTTGGGCATGGATCAATGCTATCTTATTAAAGCCACAGAGAATGCAGGGCTTGGGAGGGCAGGGGCTGTCAGAGACCCGTGTTAAAGTTAAACTAAAACGTCTAAAGGACGTTCTCAAAAACAACGCTCCATGGTGACAGGATTGGAGATACGTGTTTTTACTAAACTATGTTGAAATAATCATCAATATTAGTAGGAGATGTGTGTTTCTATTAACTCAATCATAGTTTATTGTCCTGGGTGCAAAAACTGGCAATATTTAAACTCAAAGTGGGCTCAGAAGAGAATTGCTCACCTCTTACTACTTTGGGGGGCTTGTCTTTTATATTTTGGTGAAATTTTTGTTTGAGACTTCTATCTTCCAACAAGGGAAACAAAACACAATGGCAAAAATCTACTGCCTTGCTTTGGTTCTAGGATGAAGAAATTGTTTTTGTTTGCTTATTTTTTTGAAAGTTCACCAAAATGTAAGGCATCATAGTATCCACATACCGTATACCAGCAATAAAAATGCACAGTTTTGCTTTTGAAAAATGTCAAAAACAAATAAATGTTGCAAAATATGATTTCTGCACGATTAACCATCTCAAAATACTTTCAGTGAAAATAGAGTATTCAGACTCACGAATGGAGTGGTAAATCATTGCGAATGAGTTTCCTTTTCTTACCTAGATCTATCCTTTCTTTCACGATACCCCCTTTACTTGCTGTTAGACATTGCAATAAAAATATTGTACCTCTGCCCACCTCTCGAGCATTTATAACATAATTATAAATGGCAAATAATCTTGGGAGGCCACACACCCCATGTGAATGGCATCAAAGCAGAGGCAACAAGTAGTCAGATAGCCGGGGTGGCATTAGTTAGTATTATTACACATTTCATAAGTTCTTCACGGTTTCCATCTAAGCTCTCTAGGGCTTATTGGCAATTCAGGTATACCACTGAAGGCCAACTCTGTAACCAGATACTGGTTTAGAAACAGCCTTATTTTTAAAATACTTATTACACTTGTATGTATTTACTTAGTTTGTATTTGTTTGTGTGAGTGGGTGTGCATAGGCCCATGACACAGCACACATGAGGGAGCCACAGGACAAGTCGTGAGAGTCTCTTCTCAGCCTTGACCACGTGGGCCTAGGGTGGACCTCGGGTCAGCAGGTGGGATGGCGGGCACCACATTTAGATGGATCAATCTGACGGTCCTGGGCCTTTATTTTTAACTAGGTTCTTATTTCATGCTTTTCTCTAAGTCCTCCAGGGGAAAAGCACTATAAAAAGCTCAGAGACCTAAAGGAAGATATATTTTGGGCACGCCATTTGCACACCTAGGTGCTCACATAGGCCTACTTCCTGTCATGACTGCGCATGAGCGAAGGCCAGGATCTGAGGACTGAGCCTGCTATTTGCTCTCGTTGGAACGGATGGCATCAAGGTTCATCCATGATAGGAGAAAATGGCAAAAGTTTTGTGTTTGTCTCTTACTAATAATTATTCTAAGGAAATGGACAGAATGCACGTAAATGTATTATTAAGGTGAGACTTAGCAACTTTTGGCATCTGAACCAGGGCACTAGCCCAATAAAAAGTAAATACCCTCATCACCTTGGCAGAAGGGTGACCAGCAGTGACTCACTTCCTGATGGTTCCCATGGAAACACTTTGGAATACAACACAGGCTCTGTATTTTCTTTCATAGGATTCTTCTCCATTTCCTTAGACAACCAAGGACAGCTCAAATATTTTCATAATCTAGAGAACATCCAGGGAGCGTATGCCACTCGACTAAACATATGGAATATATATTTGGAGAAAAGCCAACTGGAGACGTGCTCAAGTCACCCAAGCACCCGAGCTGAGAGGAGCTAACACACAGAGGTCAGCAGGCGCTTTGAAGTTCTCTAGCCTTCATTCTACCTGATTAAGACAGGATTTACTAATCAAACCACTGGATAAACGTCTACCTCACTGCAGAGGTTTGTTTCTAATTTGGGGGAGAATTCTTAACAGATTCCAGGGAGTCAGCCTCACATAGGAAGGGCTGCTGATAAGATTTGCTTTGCTTGTTGCTCGAATGCAAATGCCTGCTTTTCATCTTAGGTTGATTCTGAGATTGAGTTTAGCATCTGCCCATCAAATCTCTAGCATGATCTCAAAGAGTAAAATGTGGCATTAGCATCCCATCTGAAACACCGAGTCAGAAAAAGTGAATTCTAAAATATTCTAAAGGTATTCATATAAAACATGAATGGAGTGGGGGGGAGGAGGAGCGGGTTAGGAGAGTGGGGGGAGGGGGCGATGTGTGCGAGGAGGGAGAGGGAAATGGGAAACGGGGAGTAGGCGGAAAAATTTTTTTTGCAACAACTAAAAAAAAAATAAATAAAATAAATAAAAAAAAGTGATTCCAAAGGGGCATACTTGCCTGATTTATCAACAGATATATATATATGAATATATATATATATATTCATGCACTTTTATAAATGTGGAAATGTGTACCAACAGAAGCTTAGCAGTCCAATTGTGTAAGTTCACCTGCAAGTTTTATAAGCAAACCTAACTTTGAGTCAAAGCATAGGATTCCTACTCTTTCAGCCCATATACACTTCTTGTAATGTACGTGTTTTTATAATGATTATGGAATTATTTTAAGTTGTTCTGGGGCACCACAAAACAAATCTCACTCTACCACTAAAGAGTAAGCCTGCGCAATCAAACCATGAACAATGCAGTGGGCAGAAAAGGAAGCTAATTCCTTCAGGAAAAACTGATTTAACAGAAATAAAGTTAGCAAACTTAGAGAAACGCTATAGCAAGCAAATAATTCAGAAAGAGTCAAAAGCAGTGGTTCTCAACCTTCCTAGTGTTGTGGGCCTTTAATACAGTTCCTCATGTTGTGCTCAGCTCCCAATCATAAGCTTATTTCGCTGCTACTTCATAACTGTAATTTTGCTGGTGTTATGAATTATCATGCAAAATCTGTGTTTTCCAATGGTCTTAGATGACCCCTGTGAAAGGGTCGCTCAAGCCCCTAAAGGGTCACGACCCACAGGTTGAGAACCACTGGTCTACAAGATCTCATGAAAGAAGGCTGGGAAGAGCTCAATTCTACCCCGATACCCCAACCCACTCACAGTAGACTGTCTCCAAAAAGCAAGTGACTAGGCTGGACTGCTCAGAGCTCTTCAGTCCAAGCTCTTTTCATGAGGCCCCCCTTGAGCAGAGGTGGCAGTGGGGAGGGAGTAGCGTGGGGTAGGGCTGGCACAAAGTGAAGCCCCCACTCTTCCTGCCATGAGCAAGAGGTGAAGGACAGCTATGCTATCTGCACCCACCACGGCTCACCTTGTGCTTGCGTCTGCGACAAAGCCTTTACTAGGCTGAGCTGCGCACCTGTTTCCCAGTATACAACAGTGCCGTTAGGACACGCACGCATGTGACAGAGCACCACGAGACGGATCCTAGCCTACAAATCCACAGAACCTGCTCTCCTGTGCTGTCAGATACGATTACACTGCCATCACTGTTACTTTGTGGTTGGTTTAGTGATACAGGCCATCATTATTTCAGCCCAAATCAGGGGACTGGGAAGAAATTACCAGAAGTTTCAGCGATACTGTTTTAAATGATTTTTGGAATGAAGTAGGCCTACTGAAAAATTAACACAACCCGGACGGAAACATGTTGCCACGAAACACCACGTTGTCTTGCACTGCCCTATCTGCCAGCACCTGAGGTACCTTTCCAGCTTGTCCAACCTCACGTTTATCCTGCATCACAGGGAGGCTTCATCCACACAGGACTTACGTCCCTGTGAATGAAAACAAACACCCTCCTGATCGTAAATCAAATTGTTAACCCATGATCTCAGTCTTACTTCAACAGTCCTGTAGACAGAAAAATGGTGAAGACAGTGGTATTGGGGTCCTGTCCAACAACCCTGATGTCTGCGCGAGCATGGTGACTTTTGCCTTGAGTGTAATTCCCAACACCCCCCTCTCATTCCCAAATGATTGGAAACCTTTTAGTATTTAATGTCGGCTCATGGCTTACTTTGTTCATGTGGATCTGCTGCTGGTACTGCTTCTGCTTTTCCAGGAATTGCTGGTGTTGCTGCTGAATGACCAGCTGAGCCAGCGTGCTCTGAGGCAAAGGCGCAGACTGGGTTCGATTCAGGGGTCGGTGACGGGGCAGTTTGTGGGTACCTCTAATACCTGGTGAAATTCTTTCTTTTGTTGCCAAGGGAGACTGAGGGTGTAAGGGAACTCCACCTGAAAAACAAAATGCACGCACGCGTGTGTGTGTGTGAGAGAGAGAGTGAGTGTGTTTACACATTGATATGTAAACAAAGATGCACCTTTAAGAGAAGACAAGAAGCACCTGACAGACCATTGAAGACTGGTAGGTTGGGTGCTAGAAGACATGAGTACCAAGACGTGACCAAGCTTATGTCTGTGCAGCAGGAGCCTCAGCCAGCAATGCAGCTTGTTATATCCAAGGGTTCCCTCCCAGCTCCAGCCTACAGACCAGGAACACATAACGCTCATAGCTCCTCCCCCAGTGCCAAGTGTCTGGACTTGTACAGCAACAGAAATCATTATTACAGTTTTGAGTTAAAGAAATGTTACATTAGATCACGGATAACAGTACTAAAAGGACTTGAAAAATGATGTCATTGTTAATTACCAGTCACAAGCAGCTTCTGCTGCCGCATTTGTTCCTTCAATAGTAGGTGCTGCAGGAGAGCTTGGTGGCTGCTGTTGGGTTTCCCCTCCATCGCTACGTGAGCATGGCTGGAGGGCGCTGCAATGCCACCGCTGTACTGGCCAGGCAAAGGGACGCCTTGCCTGAGGATCTGTGTCTCCGACTTCTGCTTTTCTTTGAGTGAATTAGAAGCCTGTGCCCAGAGAGAAGCAACGTGTTAATCCTCCTCATCCCGGTGACACACCAGGCCTCGAGCTATTAGGTAACATGAAGAGGAAAATGCATAATCCTGTATCTTTTACACGACTTTTAGCAGCAAAAAAGAATTAACAAAATATACAATTGCGGCATTGGAAACAATTTAGCAATTGGGTATCATTGTACAGAGCCTAAGGAAAATTTGTGTTACCTATTAAAAATGAGAGTAAACAAAACCCTCAGCTACACAGGGAAAACAAGTTTAAATGTTTTGTCGTGAAATGTCGTTTATCCTGGTGATAATGGTTACATAAATAACAAAATATACTTCAAAATTTCTTACTGAGTAGCTAAGTGTTCTCCCCCCCAAAAAAATATGGAAGAAAATGCATATGTTAATTAGCATAACTCATTACATTATGTAGATCAAAAGACAATGTTGTAAACCACAAATACATGTACCTTTTGTACGTTAGCTTAATAAAAAGTCAACATGAATTTTAGGCTTTGTAAGAGGGAAGCTGAGTTTTTATAATACTTTAAAATGCACTGCTTGAGAAAAAGGTATGCTGGAAAGTTAACATTTATTCAAATGAAGGCTATCATGTGGATGAAGATAAGGCAGGCTATAATTCTAGAATTTCAAGACAAACACAAAACATACATTCTTACAACATTTCCTCTAATTTTTCACAAAGCTATAAGTTTCAAATATTTTTTTTAAAAGTGAAATTGTCTCACTCTGTGAAAGCTGGTACAAATAGACAAGACTTTGATTTAAATATATATTTTCTATTAATTCATAACAGATCCCTACATCTCCGAATATTAAAAATGACAACCCAGATACTTTTGTATAATAAAGTAAACTACAAGTGAAATCAGATATCAAATAAAAGTGTTATTAAGAACTTGAAAGGCATGGTAACACAGTAATGAAGTCATTATAATTACATCATCAAGAGCAATAATGAATTATCCTATTCAAAAAATTTAATGAATGGTGGTCATTTTGGTGTTACAAAAGCAGAAGGCTAATACCTCAAAATTATGTGGCATGTTTCTTTCCAAAACTTATGTTTCATCTTTCAAAATTGCTGTGCACTAGGGAGGCAAAACAATTTTCAGTGATGGAGAAATTGAAGGACGAAGAGGTAAATGGTTTGTCTGAATCACAGAGTGGGTCAATCCGATGTTTAATATACAAGGGATGCCTGGCCCAGCCCCCTCCCTTAAAATCGTCCTCTGTGCAGTGGGGGAGGGAGAATTAGAGGCCCTTCTGCTGGGGAAAGGCTATGATTGATACGACCGAGAAATTAATTGTGAAGACCTCATCCACACCAAAATGGAAGCAAAGAAAAACAAAACTAATCCAAACCACACTGGCGTATTCATCCAATGGCACCAAATGGCACTGCCATTGAAACATAAGATGGTCTGCCTTTAGTACGAGTCCTCTGGGAAAGAATTTCTTGGACCACGTTAAAAGTTGTGCATGTGTGAGCTAGCAGGAGGCAGTGGCTGAGAACATAGAAAATGGAGGCATCCAAGTGCCTGTTGGCATCTCAGGGAAGTGTGGGACTTGGTATCTCAGGGAAGTGTGGGGCTTGGTAGCTATAGGACATTAAACAAACGACAGAGAAATAAAAATAATCTTAATAAGTTATGATTTAAAGATTTCCATGTCTTATTTTAAGTTTAATTTCCATTTCCACTTTTCCTTCCATTAGAACCAGCTGTTTACAAGTCTTTGGAACTTCAAGAATGTACCTGATTCAGGATTTTCATGCTTCTCTCTGTAATCCTTGGATTATAGCGGGCACATTCTCAATCTGCCTACTCACAAATGGTGTATAGTCATAGAAGATATTTTGTTCTATTAATACTCCACATGGAATACACTTCTAGTTCTGATAAAATGCTTATCTCAAAGACATATGTGACCCTGACATGCTGCACTAAGAGAAGACATGACTCTGTGAGTGCCCACCCTGGTGACAAGGGTGGGGACAACATCCAACGTCTATGTACGCACAGTTTAATTTCCTAACGTCTGTGGTGAATTATCCCATGGGAAGCTGACAAATATTTGCTAACAAGTAAAATGCTCATTATTTTAGAGAGTATGTATAAAATTATTATTTTACTCGGAGAATTACTCTGCCTGAAGATCCTATTTCAGTAGTCAAGATTTTTAACCTAAATAATTCTCTTGAAGTCTCCTGAGAATGGCAAATGTTTTCTTGGGGCTCATTTTCCAGATATGTAACCTTCACTGTGGAACCAGGGCCTTCCCCAAACAAAGCCTCTCGGGGATGGATTCTACAAACAGGTGCTATAGGGACTCATGGCCTGAGCTCTGGCCTAGAGGATGCTCGGTCTGCCTCTCGCTCCCTGAGTCTGTGATCTTGAGCTTTTAAACTCCCCAGCCTTGGCTCCCTGGTCTGTAAATGTGGACTGCAGTCTCCCCTTCACAGGAAGGAGACACAAAGCTGCATGTGAAGACGATTACATATGGTTACATTGGAAATCATTACCCAATCAAGTAATTTGTAAATGATCACGTGAACCAGTTCTGTGAATTGAAACTAAAAGAAGAGCCTTTAACAAAGCAGCAAATAACAAACCATGTATGGGATGCTGTTTCTAACAAGGGTCGCAAGTCCAAATACACAAGACATAGCATGTTCATGTAAAAAGTGCCACTGGGCTGTCTTGGGCTGGGGGCACCTTCACTCACATTGAGTGGGGACGACACAGCTGGCAGTCCCAGAGTGATATTGGGCAAAGAGGGCGAGGTGTAGAGGCTGAGCAGGTTCATGGAATCTTCGTGAATCAGAATGCGTTGCTGCGGGACCAGCTGCTGTTGAAAAAAAATGAGAAAAGGAGATTCTTAAAATATTAGAAATTCATCAGTTTTCTTGGTAAATGCTCAAATTCCATAATGCACTTTCTATGTTACCATAGTGAAGAAAGACTCCAGTGCTTACTGCTTGCTTCTATATAATACTCAGGCATTTTAGTATAAAATTTAAATGAATTTTTTTTTATCAGAAAGTCATAATATGGTGAAAGTCATAAGATATGGTGAATTAATTTCTATTTTCATTGTGAAGAATTCTTTTGGAAATCTGGCTTTTCAGACTATAATTAACATGTCTGTCATGAATCAGGGAAATACCAGAATCAAAGTTGGTGACTGATGCACATTTACAACCCTTCCCGTACAACAACAGCCACAGCTTTGACCACAGTCTCAAGCCGTTGTTCTGAGAGGAGAGCCACAGGAGAGCAAGCGGCACCAGAAGGCTTCTCCATTAATCACATTTTAGTATAAAATTATCAATAAGCTATGGGTGGTGTAATTTCACATCATATACTTTCAAAACTAAATTTAAAATGTTTCGGGATCTCTACTTGACAGTAATATGCACTTATAATGAAATACCCTCAACCTTTTGGCGTCTCGGTACGTTTTACAACAAATACCGTTTTAACCCAACACTAAGAGATGTGTGTTCCCACATGTGGCTCACAATGGCTGCTTAGCTTACATTTTCTGTTTAACTCTTGCTCCCCTCCCTAGACTTTTATACAATAAGAGTTCCAAAGGTCTTATTAGACCAGGGAACTCTGGCCTGATATGGTTCCCAAGGGTACAACATCCTGAAAAAGAATACCCCATGTAACAGTGTGGTACAGTGACTGCTTTCTTCCCAAACAAAAAGCATATGGGACTCCAATAATAGACCACCTCCAAGAGGGATATTGCACGCACGGGCTTTGACTAAAGTAAATATAATAACTTGTCAAGCATGTTTGGAGGAGCTGTAGATTTTCCCCAGGACAAACCTGGGATATCAATTAACAAGGGGAAATATCACGTGCCAATACAACACAGCCTCAGAATGTCACCGAAGAGTGATGCACCAGGAAAACACAGGATGTTATTCCAGAACGTTATCTCAATCATAGGACTGTTTGGAGATGAGACTCAGCCTTAACATAATACAAGCAGAAGCATAGCATGGGGTTTTCCCATTGCAGCCTGGAGCTCTAACCCAGGCTGTGTTTCTTCTTAAAAGAACATGTCAGTTATTCATGCATGAGAATTGTGTTATGTCAAGCTATTAAGGCTCCATTGAGTTTATATGGTGAAATTAAAGATGCACAAGCCTACAAAGCAAGAAAATTATTGGGAAAGATTTTTAAATTATAATGTACGAGATTATAATTTTATTTTAGGAGTTTTTGGTAACAGTTGTGTGTTTGCTCAAAGTAAAATAGCAAGCAACTATTTTGTTTATAAAATGGGCTTTGAAATCAGTTTTAATATATAATATATGCATGGAATACAAAAAATGCAAAGAAGTAAAAATGTTTTATTAGCTCACCGGCAGCTAATACTCTTTCAAAATGAAGGAACAGCCCACTCATCTATATTCATAAAAGAGAAAAAATGTGGAGACAGCCACTTCAATTACCAAGTGCCATTCAAAGGTGACTGCTTCCCACAGTAGCCCCATGACGGAATCTCTGGCAGGGGAGTCCACAGTCCACAGAGAGGAAGTCATCGCCACACGTGGGCTGACATCTGTAAACCCTCCCGCTCCATAACACGAAGACAACACAGTTGTGTGGAAGCCGGTTTCTTTCCAGATGTGGTGATGGGAACAGCTGGCAGGCCCGGCTGAAGTGCTGGGATTGCAGACCCCAGAATTTATATAAAAATTGTGTGATGTCATCTCTCACGTGGTGCATTCATCTTCTTCACTAATCCTCCCAGACTACCTCGTAGTTCAGGCAAGGAGACTGAGCATGCGCATGGAAAGGAGTCACCTCAAAGCGGGACCAGCAGCAACATTCCCAGTCCATCCAACTCTGCTGCCCTCCTCCCCAACGGAGGCAAGAGAAGCAAGGGGAATTGATATCACATTTGAGAAAAGCCCTAAGGCTTAAGAAGAGAAGGGAAGGAGAGAGCGTGAGGCCTCCTAAGAAGACAGCCCTGACCATCTTACAAATAGAAGAACTGCTGACCTTGGCAGACGTTGCCTAAGGTTCTGCAGAACTCGAGGACTGTTCTCTGCGCCCATGTCTGTGGGTACAGTTGTCCTTCTCACAGACATTGCTTGTCTCTCTCAACTGTAATGAGGCACTAGGCACTGAGTTTAAGAAGGTTTCCAGTGTTGCAGATCTAGATCCTCCTAGAACAGACAACTGTTCCCTACAAATTTGCCTTTTTGTTCACAGCTTTCCCCAGCTAGGGTTTTGATAGGAACAGTCTATCTGTTCTGGGCCTTAATCAAATCTGAGTGCAGACAGATGGTGCAGAGCCATTTACATAGACAATGAGGGATCCTGACCTGTGCTCTCACAGGCTGTGGTGCTCCCACCTCAGCACTGACCTACTGTGTGCTCTCACAGGCTGTGGTGCTCCCCACCTCAGCACTGACCCACTGTGTGCTCTCACAGGATGGCGCATGCTCCCCACCTCAGTATTGTGATAAGCATGCACAGTCCAAAGTAAAACACAGAACATTTTTAGAAGATGGTTTCAGAAAGCCCATTCTTGGGGCTATATTGCTGAGATGTCAATGTGTCACAACTTAGAGCATTGGAAAGGTGGCTTTAACATAAAACCTTTCCACAACTGCAAACCCACACTGTAGACAAACAAACTAGAAGCATTAAACGTAAGGCTATCATATAACCTTTCTGAAGCCTTTGACGATCAGTTCATCAGGGCTGAGTTTGGGTGTTAGGTGTGGGCAGGCAAAGAAGTCCTCAGCGGCTAGTCAGTTACGGAGAGAAAGGAAGGAGAACGAGCATCGACAGTCTATTATCACCACCACTGCTACGGTAAAGCCAGAACGCGCGAATGGCACAAAGGATGAAGTTAATGCAATCCCGGGCTTTCATGGGTAACTGGCAATTCACCAGGAACCGTGGAGCTGAAGTGGGGGGAACCACCTTTTAGTAATATGCTTCAAAATAGTATTTAACTTCTTTCCTCACTACAATGTCAATTGGAAGAAGGTCTTATAGATACATAAAGTACACATAGACTGAAAACTATGCCCCTCAGAGGAGACTCAGCTATTGACAGTAAGATAATATTGACTTAAAGAAATGGAATCAAGTCTGTTGGTGCTCTAAACGGAGGGAACTTAGCAACAGCCATAGCACTTCCGCCATTCAGAAATATAAACCATCACTACAACACACACCATGAACCGAGGGACTCCTCTCCTGGACAAGGGAGCTTACAGAACATCTCCCATGAAGGCTGTCAGGATGGCTAAGACAACACTCCTTAGCCTGTCTCGCCAAGGAGTAGGAAGGGGTAGAGAAATCCGAGCAGCAGGCACCGCAGGCTTTTACAGTGATCAAAAGCATTCAGCAGCTACTACTGGATCTAAACCACGTGGTCAGCGATAAAGCAAGACGTGAGATGAGGTCACGACGCTGTGCCTCCTATGTTCTCTAAAATCCACAAGACATAAACTGTAAGGACACGCTTTGTAAGAGAAAACACAGGGCAAACCCCAGAAATGCCACTGCTCTGCGGGCAAGAAACATAGAAAGGGAGGAAGAAGAGGAAAGGAAGGAGGGAGTGAGGGAAGATGACAGGGGGAGGGTGTGTGAAAAACATAAAATGCCTTTATTACTTGTATGTGTGACTTGAAAACAGATACATAATACCTGCCTACTTTTGATAAACCCACAGAATACATGAACATATAATGCTCACTTTACTGAATATTCAAAATTATCTATAATAGGCCAGAGAACCAGAAAAAGAAATACAGACCTGGATGAGTAAAACAAAATGTTTATTGTGAATATTTCACATCTGAGCTCTGCCATGTGTGGGCTGTGAATGCAGCCACCTACCTTCCCTAGGAAACATCTTTCAGCCCAAGACAGAGACGGTCTGACTATCTCGTCAGGTAGCATCCATGTCTATCAGGATGGGCTACAGGAAGACATACTTGTGTCAGTTGGCTTTGAATTAAAGTGGTAGACTGTTTAAAAACAAGACAGCCACATTTTTACAAAGCCCTTAATGACTTAATGTTTGCGAATGGCTTTATCCGTATTTTTTAAGATTGTATCTCTTTTCTATGCTTTGTTCAGAAAAATGATATGAGAAGTTCTGCATGGTAAAGAAAGAGTTATTTCCAGGAAGTAAAGCTCTCGAAGTTTGAAGTTTTCATTTTACATCGAAGATCATATTACCATAAAATGTGAGATAAAACTTTGAGGATAATAATAGCAATAATTTTTATTACATTTTTCTTTGCCTTCCCCAAGTTTTCCATGTCATGATCTTTCTCTCTCGCTCTCTTTCTTCTCTCAATAAAGTAACAAAAAGTCAAATGAAAATCAAAACAAATAAATCAAGACAAGAGATGCCAAAACAAAATCAACAAAGAGCCCACGAAGAAAACATGGAGTCTATGTTGTGTTGGCCAACTATGCCTGGGCACGAGGCCTGCCTTGGGACGAAGTTGATATATGCAGGGGCACTCCACTGGAGAAAACTGGAGGTTGGAATTTAAATTTTATTTATGAATATGTGTGTGCATGTATGCACATATCAGTATGGGTACCCGAGGGGACCAGAAGAAGGTATCAGATTTCCCAAAGCTGGGGTTGGAAGCGGTTGTGTGTCCCCCAACATGGATGCTGGGAATGGAACTTGGGTCCTCCAGAGAAACAGGGGGAGCGGCCGGACTGCTAAGAGGCCTGGGAGTTTGCTTTCTAACTCTGCATTTCTATTTTTACGAAAGATCTTGCTTTGTAACATTGGCTCATGTGATTATTGTGTCATAACAACTTCTTTTCCAAGTGGGGGCCGAGCTCTAATTGCTGCCATATGAACCGTCGCTCTGAGGTACCCACTTAAATAAGGCAGCAAATGCCATGACAGCTATTACAAAACAACAGGCAGATGAATCATGGGAGGCCGGAGCGACACAAACAGCATCTCCGGGGATCTTAGAACATTTAGCCTTAGTATTAGAATTATTTTTTTTTTTCAAAATAATCAGTTGCTTTTGCTGGAAAAATTTTTTAAATAAAATAACATCAGACACGGCCACTAATGTCAAACTAGAAATAAGGCAGCCGCTTGGCTTCGGCTAAGATAGCTATCAAATAAATCTACGGGATCTAACGCCATGGTGCTGATACCCATGGAAGCATATTTGAACCCACAGGCCCACAGCATTAGCAATCCAAGCAGCTAGATGGCTAGAGACATCTCCGACGGGAGCTGGAAACAAACGCTTGAGGTTTGAGTGCCCAACCACGTCTGCAGGGGAGTAAAGTGAGTAGCTCCAGCAGTCTGCGTTCCGGGACTGAGAATATGAGGAAAGAAAAGGAACAGAAGCGGTCAGAGCCGACGGAAGATGGAGACCAGCTCTCGTATGAGAGCTGCTGGTCTGAGGACACACAACTTAGTGAGTTTCCCCTCTGAGGAGTCCGCGCTGCTGATAGCAAAAATGAACTTGTTCCAGATTTCACAAGGTGCGACCTCTTTTCCACAAAGGGGCGGGAACCAGTCTTGCCACCGTTTCACCCACCGGGAAGCTGAGGGTTAACACAAGTTTGGCAACTTGGCCAACAGCTGGTTTTGTAGTAGTGCCCAGGCCCAGCCTCCAGACAGAATCCGGACACGTCACCCACTATGCTCAAGGGCATCCTGCCTTGCGATCCCAAGTCCATTCTCCCTCCAGTTCTGCCTCTGCCTCATCTCAGTCAGGTGGGATTCGCACCTTATACGATAGAAAACAAAACAGATTCAAGAACTTTGGGTGTCTCTTTTCCAATGTCCTAAGCCGCAGATGCAAATAGAATCCCACTCATTCATGTGTGGTCTGAAGGAATTAGGTACATTATTTTCTCATTACAGGCCACGGAACAGGGAGCCATGCACACACACAGGCCATGGAACAGGGAGCCATGCACATCCAGGCTGCTTTTTTTTTAAAAAACTTGGTGACTGGGGTTGGTCTAGGGCCTTCTGTGTGCCAGGCAAGGACGGCACCATTAAGAGACACACGCAACTCTGTTTTTTTTTTCCCTTTTCCCATCCAGACAGGTTTTCACAATGTGACTTTGTACCCCAGGCAGACTGTGAACTTGAAATATTCCTTTTACCCCCCTGTGTTATTCGATCAAAGCAGAATAGTCTATAAATGACGCATTACACAACCGAGGGGCTCGGAATCTCAATGTGGGAAGAATTTTGCCCTCCAGCTTCCTGTTGCTATGAAATTACATTCTATTATTAATCTTAGAGGGTAGCTGTGAAAATCATGCAGGGAGTTCGAAGACACACTTTCCTGTGTCTGGTTTTTCTAGGTGGTAGCGGGCCACAGCCAGCATGTTAATTCGCTGAGTGTCGGCCTAAGTTCTGCTGCCTCCTCACCTACACTACAGAACTCCGTGAACGTGATGCAGCGGGAAAACACATGTTAGCCATCAGGGTCGCATTTTTGTTTCTGGGCCACAGAAAGGCTGCCCATTAGTGCATGAAGGTCTGCCCGCCTGGCCTTTGGGAGCACACTTCAGGCACACAATTAATTCATTATGAGGTAAGTCTCTGCTTGCTTTTGAACTACCCTTGCCAGCACTGGAAGTGAGTGTCCTGCCACTGACCTGGAGAAATCCCTCTACCCTTTAAACTCCACTAAATCACATTTCCTTCTGTTTTGTTGTGTTTTTCTTTTTTGGCCTGGTGTGGGTGGGAGGAAAGATTTGCAGTGGTGGAATACATTCAACAGTTAGCTGAAAAGTTGGGATATCCAAACCTAGTCTGTGAGAGTAAAAGATTGAATACAAAACGGATTGAAATAAATAAAATACCTTGATTTATAATCTTCATTCTCTCTGTCTCTGTGCACACACACACATATAGATACATGGATGACATCAGGGTTAAGCAATCTAGACAGTTTAGTAGGTCCCAATTAGCCAGAAAAGAAAATCCTTCCATTTTGCCATTTGGTTCCAGTAATGTTTCTTCCTGGTTTTCATTCCACTTTAACAGAGAAGTGGATGGATGTGTTTATAATGAAAAGCTAAGAATGTCTTCTCCAGCCTTTCTCAAACCACACTTTGTTTGTCCCCGCTCTGAATGTAATCAGATCCCACAGGCTTGTCCTCACGCCTCTGCACCCCTCCACTAAACAGGCTCAGACAGATACTGTAATTCTTTCTGCATCTAAGAAAATGTGAGCATGCGCTAAAGAGCCAAAGCCACCGCATTGACATCGCCGCTCCGCGCATTACCTGCACGGATGAATGTCCAGCCACAGGCTGTCATTTCCCAAGAGTGCAGACAGCCCCAGGAGCGATTGTAACCTAACCCCAACATGTTTGTGTGGTTCGTGAGAAGAACATCGTTCAAATGAAAGTGGAAATATAACACTTATTTACTTACTATTTGAATGAAATTGTTCTATTCTCGTAAATAATTAAGGGGTCATAGAAAAGTCCCTCGATATGAGGATGCAGTCTCGACACCTGAAAGTCCTGCTTGCATGTGGGACCACAAGTATTCACAGAATATTCTAGCTCAAATCATTATTGAAGAGCATAATGCAAAATACGTAGAGAGTAACTAGATAGCAAGAAGCAGGAAATTGATGATGCCTTAGAGATTAGCATGAAGGATGGAGGTTGGTTAGCCTTCGGAGGTCTTTATCTTTTCTACTCATGCTCTCGGGCAAATAGTAGAGTTTTAGGAGAAGCTGTCCTAATCTGAGGAGGAGTCACATCTGCTCTGTCAGGCACCTGCAGGCTCTGAAAGTAATCAAGGGATGAAGGGCCAGGCTGCGGTGACTTCTGCGGTGACACCACACAGACTCACTCACGGCGACAATCCTCAGGCAGGGAATCTGCCACTGTCGGGGTGAGGTGAGCTTAGACACTTGGGATCCCAGCACGGTGCTGTGAGCGTCTTACTTAGCGCTTTCTCCTTGCCCAGCACTCAGCCTGTTCTTCTCTCCTGAGCGTTTTGAGTTTATGAGAAACCAAAGGTCAATGTGAAGACCTTGAATCTTTTAAAGCAAAAGCGACTCCAGGGATTTTCAGAGACAACCTCCATTTCTACCTAATGATTTCATAAAGACGAGTCGTCTACGTGTGTGACAGTGTGTGTGTGTGCGTGTGGCATGTATGGAACTCTTGACTGGAGGACATTTCTGCCAGTGAGGACGATTGTTCAAAATGACTGGGTTCAGTCAGGAGACAGTACAGCGATTCCCTTGCAGGCAGAAGCGTTTTGGCACAGTGTGGATAATTCAATGGAAGGAACACTACAGATACATCCCAATGAATGACAGATTTGATGAGTGTCTCTTAGTCTCAAAGCACCAAGACACAGCAACTCCTGTACAGAGTTTGAATAGGAAGAAGGCAGTATGGCACATAGAAGAAAAAAAAATAGGGCTTCCGTCTCTGACGAAGTTCAGAGTAGTTCCATTAACACGGCTATTCAGACTGCTACCTCAGCACCGTCTAATAAAGCAAGTACTGTAACTCCTCCTGACAGCCACTTTCTTCTTAGTGCCGTGTGTCACTGACTATTACAAATGATAATATTTTAAAACAATCTTCTATACTAAGTCACTTTTGGTAATGGAGTTCCCATTTTTATTCGTGAATCAAGGGGTATATGCAAAATACAATCACGTAGTAAATACTAAAAAGTGCTTGCTCGGTACAGCTCTAGCTCCCTCAATCATAATACAGACATCAATTGTTTTCTGTTATACTCCAGGTCAAATGAATAAAACCTACCCTTTAGCAGTTAGTGTGAGAGGCTTCCATGGACTTTGTTGGATTTTTATAGGTGTAGTCAGTCCTACTAGAAAAACAAACACCCAGGCAGGACGACAAATCCGTGTCTCATTGGGCAACACAGAAGAAGCTTAGCTGGGAAAGTAGGAATGTTGGCTTTCATGGCAGTGTTTCTCCAGCATGGATGTTATCAAAACAACTCTAAATATAATCAAGTTTATTCAAATCCACATATAAACTATCATCGATATGGGGCATCATAAGAAAGACAGCTAATCTTTCTTCATAGTGGGGAATACTTGGGCTCTGTTTATAAATCTGCAATGTTTGAAAGTGAGGGGGGCTGGACAACTAACACTCTTTACCACAGAACCAGTTTCCAGAAGTAGAAGGAGAGGGGCCTTACCTCAGGGAGAGGCGTGGGAGGCATAACTGAAGCCTCATTTTCAGGGACATTTCCGGCGGGCCCATTGTTTGGTGAACTAGGACCAGACCCTGGAGAGCTGCTACTGACCGAGGACTCTGAAAAACATGGGGAAACACACATGCATTTGTGAACAACACACAAAGATCAGCTCTGCTGGCTATATACGTAGTGCCAGACAGGGTGTGTGAATGACAGGCGAGGATAAGAAGCGAGGATGTTTGGACTGTTTCTAAAGTCTCCTATCTCCCCACTTCGTTTTGAACTGTCAGAAGTGCTATACGGTATTGACGGTTGCTATCAAAGGTACAGAGCTATTAAAGGTCACAGAAGCCAACACGGAAAAGGGGAAACAAGAGAGGCACAGTCTTTCCCTTGCTTTAATGCTATCGTAACAGCATACAGTGATAGAGATAATACATCTGCACATGGCGTAAGTAAAAGCAAGCTGCCAACACGTCGGAGAAATCCAGGGCAAGTGGTCCTGATGCTGAACTATATACTGATCTTCACTTGATACACTAAGAGTATATCTTATTATAGTACATGTCAGTCCAATTGTTTGAGGAAAAAAAATAGAAACTAAAAGTCTATATATTTCATTGATGACCTTATAAAATGTCAGGTGACTTTAAATTTACCCCCATTGAATTTCTGGAAGATGAAATGTTGCCAATTTAGTAGTGTACATATTTAAATACCAATGAATAAGAAATTTCTTTTGGCAAAAATTTGAAAACAATATAGACTACTTGATAATCTTCAGATAAAAAATTCATATGGACCCCAACATGTAAAGAAACTAATGTGTTTTAAAAACATCTAATTAAAAACTGAAAATTCCAATTTCTAAAAGTCGAGCTGCCCAAATTATTGTATTGAACATGGGAAACTATCCTGGCCACCCTCTGCAGTCACTTTTGGGGTTTGTTAAGCGCCTCATCCACGCTGTGCTAACCCTGCTAACCCCGCTCTGCTCAATGGCGTGGTCTCTCACTCCTCAGGGACTGAGAGATGGGACCTCATTCCCCCCTGCGCATTTTCCTTCCAGCCATGACTACACTCCGCTGCTGGAACTCTTCTTAAACTCTTCAAACCCGTGGTTTTCATTCCTTTCCCTCTCCCAGTGACAGCACATTTATTTTTACCCATAATCCTACCGTACCCTTTCCCTGCTCCATATGTGGTTCTAGACTGAGATGGTCCTACTCTTGGGACTGTCCCCCCGTTCTCTCCTGCCATGGTTTACTCAGACAACGGCACCCCTTCTTTCAAACACCACCAAAGCTGACCGCTTTGACGAAGCATTCCCAGATGTGCACGCCTTCCTCTATGCCCAGGATTCCTTTCCCTCCCATAAGTCTCTGCACACAGACATGCACTAAGTTTGCAACCGTACTGTCTCAGTGTCTCCTCTGATGCTGAATCCTATCTTCGGGCACACTGCTTTCACGGATGGAGTATTTCTTGTGTAAAGCTCAAACTTCTAGTCTGACTTCCTTTGAAATGTTGGATTTTTCAACAATTTATTTTATTTTTACTTTGTGTGTGTGTGTGTGTGTGTGTGTGTATGTGTGTGTGTAAGTCCCTAGAGAGGCCAGAAGAAGGAGTCAGCCCCCCCCCAAAGCTGGCATTACAGGCAGTTGTAAACTGCACCAAAGGGTGAGAAAACTCAGGAATCCTCTAGAAGAGCAGCAAGTCCTCTTATAACCACTGTTGCCATCTCTCCAGGACAGAATTCTGGGTATGTTTAATCCTCAAATACATGTGTAGAGATCACATCATATTTTAATATGCAGTGTTTCCTGCTGTGCTTGCATGCTACCCCATCCTCAGAGTCGTCCGTATTCGTTCTCCCGAGCCACCAGCCTTTCATCTCCCTCTTCATGGAATCTCATACATGTCTGACGACTGCCATTCCAGACTAATTACTGATTACCTTTTCTTAAACTGTGGCATAAACTCTTACTGTTCAGAGTCTCCAGAGTAATCTCTAAAGATTTCTTTAAAATTTTTCTCCCACTTGCCCTTTCTGCTCTCATCTCCGCACAAACACACACTTTCCACACTGCTTTGCACACTCTATGTCTACTGCCGACTGCACTCACTGGCCTCACTAATCCTACCTGGAAATTTAGTTATGTGCCATCTGCCCCCATTGATCAGGGGCCCACACGTTCCAAACAGTATTTTCTTGACCTCCATCAAAATAACTTTCAGCTGTCAACTCTCTGCCCTAAATGTTGCTTTATCTAAAGCATGGTGCAATTAGGAGGATGGGGGATTGGTGAATGAATTCTGGTGCTGACACTGGTTTATTATGGCATTTGAGCAAATTATTGGTACCACAAAATGTTCTGTCCTATATGATCAATGCCTTTGTGTCCATATATTATGATAACATTGTGATTAATCTGGATGTTTCCAACACTGCCTTGTAAAATGTATCTTCTTTCTCTCTTTCTGTATATTTTTCTTTGAAACAGGGTCACACCATCCAATCTGGGAGGGCTCAAACTCTTGACCTCCTCTCTCTGTCACCCTAGTGCTTGCATTATAAATGTAATGTAGCAATGCAACAGACAGGCATTAGTACGTGTAGTGTAGCAATGCAACAGACAGGCATTAGTACGTGTAGTGTAGTAATGCAACAGACAGGCATTAGTACGTGTAGTGTAGCAATGCAACAGACACGCGTTACTATGTGTAATGTAGTAATGCAACAGACACGCATTACTATAGACACATGACTTTATTTTATTTTATTTTTTAATGCACTTAAAAATTCTTAGAGACACTTCTTTTCCTGACTCTGACATTACCAGGATGGCTATGACTTCTCACCAATATTTCATCCCCACATTTTTAAAAACACTACATTCTTAAACATTCTTCTGTCTTTACCATCTTAAATGATCTTACTTAGTGTGCTATCATAAAAGGTGTTTTGTTGTCTAGAGACCCCTGTGGTTGCAGCGTATCAGCTATAGTAACAGGACGCCACCTCACCAACTGGTGGGGAACTGAGAACAAGCAGCGAATGCTTTCATGGACGAACTGGGAAAACTGGAAGAAGGAATGACCTTGGACCTGCACTTGGGGAATAATAACTATCTGGTGAACATGGAGCACCAGAGGAGAGGAAAGACCAAAGCAGGCACCAGACTGAGCCAGAGCACAGCATTTTCAAAGAAGACAACTTCCTGGAGGAAGAGCGGCAGAAAAAAACTTGAATTTGAAAATGCGTGAAGTGGCAATTTGCTCTTACATATTACTTATGAGGAGGAGAAAAAGAAAAAAGGAGCAGACGCTTCAAAGAAAAGAAGGTAGAGAAGAGAGTAGCAGAAATGCCAGTGTAAGAGCTACAGCACTGTGGCAGCCTCCAGCTGGGCACTAAGAACATTTACTATCGCCACATCCAAATTAGATGGAAGTCCACTGAGAAACGGGAAGGGCACCAGGGCAGACACCCGTGTGCTGAAGGTCAGGTCTTCCACATACAGTTAGATTCAGTGCAAAATACTCATTTAGAATAAGAAGTAACAAACAAAAAGTTCATAGAGGCTCTGCTGGGACTAGCTCACAGGCTGGAAGTGTATGAAAGCAGCAACCACACAAGGCAGGGACACTTCATTTCTTTCATGGGATGAAAACTAATGCCTCCTAATTTTTATCCCATAAAATTAAGGGAAAAAATCTATTCATTAAAACTTAGAATTTAATTACTATAAATTTGTGATTATATAAATATTAAAAATAAGTTACTGTTCATTTCTTCCAAATTTCTCATCTCCCCTAAGGAAAAAGTTTTAAAAATATAACCGCTAAGACTGTTTTTACATAACAGTACCTATCTACTGGGAATAGAGAGAAGACCGAGGTGTGTTTTACAAACTGAAATAAAATACGTCACAGTTTTTAAAAACACACGGAGGGTGAGGTCTGATCTGAGAACACCAACACCATCTGCTATAGTCACAGGCTTCTCAGGAAGGAGGACAAAGTTCCACCCAGACCTCTTTCCCTCTCTTTCCCTGCACTTTGCCCAGGCACACAGCACTGCTCTGAGTCCCCAGGAAACATCAGTTGGTCTTATCCTGTGTAGCCCTTCAGGGTTCCGTGTCTTAGGAAGCAGCAGCCAGCATCACTGTGGTTGGCCTTTTGGGTTCTTGTAGTCTTAGGGACTTCTCTAATTTCAAAACAGGTACAACAAGGCGAGGGGGTTTGTAAGACATCAGGTTGAATTTCCTAACGTGTTCACCCCACTTCTAATGAACTCTTGCATTTGAGACCGGTGAAAATGACTGTCTTTTCCCCATAAAAGGCAGCACTTCCCCCTCCTGCCATGAGTCCCAAGTCACCAGTAAACACATAAAGTCATTTATGAGTTCTGTAAATTTGTTGAAAAGTCAAGGTTTTGGTGTTCCACATAGTTTAATTTTCCCAGATGTATTTCCTACCTTCATGTCTGAGTAGGGGAGGGACAAGCTCCTCTTGAACCTCCCTCTGCACATTTCTGGTCGGATTTCATTAAAAGCTGTTGTCTACTGGTGGGCATCTCCCCAGTGGATTTCCCCTTTCTAAAAAGCACAGGGCAAGCGCTGGTATGCATAGCTGTGCTTTGACTGACACAGCAGTGGTTTCTCCCCCTTTAATTTCCTGCACTATGCCACTGGTGAACGCATAGAAAGGTTGACTGAACTGCTGGTGAGCTTTCAAAGAAACTGCCTTTCAAGACAAACTTTTCACAATAAGTTTTATTAATGAACAGGCATATTTATCCTAAACTTAGAAAAGTGCTCTGCCCCGCAAGCGTTAGTGTGACTGCCCAGCTCTTAATTACCTGTCACCTCAAACACTCTCTTCTTGAATGAAGTGACAACATTTCCATCCTTCCGCCTGAGTAAGGGGCTGCTTCTCCTCTCTGCCACTTTCTGTTTTAACCTGGAGCGCACCTTCAAGTTGGGCTCTGAGGCTGGGAATTGAGACAAAGAAAATAGATAAAAATTAAAAAATAGAGAGCCAGTTGCTCCTGTGTCTAAACTTAAAAAAAAATAAGAAAGACTATCTTCTCCTGGTCCATTCTTCTCAAATTAAAAAAATCCAACCACATAAATAAGGTGTTGATTCTGAATTCATCAAACAGACAAATATAACAATCATTTTATAAAGTAAGTTTCACACTTCTCAACGTGAACGTGAAATGGAAGCAGAAATTACTCTTCTACTCAACTTGTATCTAGCACAACCATAATTGTTAATGGGAGGTTTAATCACTAATTACGGGTAGGTCTGAATAAGATTTATTAGATGTCTCTGGCTGGCCTCCGCATTCTCTCAAGCCTGAAATTCAATGACCACTAAAACAGTAACTTAATGTGAGGTTGGAGACTCTGACCTGACCCTGGCAAAAAGAAGACACCTCCACGGAGCATAATTTATGCCTGATTCTGACTCCTGAGGTATTTCCTTGTCAGTAGCTTCTAACCTAAAACTCTGGGAAAACACACTCGACACAGTAACACAAGATGAACTCGTGACCTAGAGTCCCCGCCAGTAACCCTTTCCCTGCCCCCAGTACTCAGGCAGGAAAAAGGAAGCTGACCAAAGTGGAATTGAAAGTTTGGAGGTAGGGCATATGTTCGAAAACACAAGCTCACATTACCCATTTGCACATTGCTATGTCTTTGGCTACATTATTACAAATAACGAATCTATATGGTTATCATTTATTATATTTTTACATAATTATGTTGGAAGAATGGAACCATTGGGCTCATCTTTGTGCAGTCGAAGTACATTATCTGTGATGATGGAGGTGGTGATATAATCACAAGGCTGTTTCTGATGATAACTAACATCTTATGTTAGTTTCTATATTGCAATATGACCCTAAGTGCTTTATCAATACTAACTTACTCATACATACTTAAAACATGCGTACGGCATATACTTTATCTATAACGTTGTAGTGCTGATGAGAAAGTTAAACTACAGAGGGTGGGTGACTTGCCCGGCCTTGTGGGGTGATGGGATGAAGCCAGGCCTGTGTCCAAGCACCCTGCCCTATGCTAACCTTGCTAGGCACTCCTCTTTCCTTACACTGAAACATCATAAAAATTAGAAGATGGCTTCCGTAAAGTGCTGGTGATCACCCACAGGAGACACCATGTTCCAGAACTTTCTGATCACTGAAAACCTCTCCTCTAAATTCAGAGCACTCCCACACCCCTGTGAGACATGAAAGGTCCATACTTCCCTGTTCTCTTGTTCTCTTCCCTGTAGCTGTTAACTTAAACTGGGACGACTGCATTTCTCAGTTATAAAAATAAAGCATGCTCTTTTATTTTGTGTTGTTATTCATATTGTGCTTGACAATATTGACATTATAGAAACGAGGGACTGTGAGTCCTCAATATTACTGTACCGGCACCCTTTCTGTTTTGCTTAGGACATACTCAGAAAAACAATGAGATTTCATTATTCACAATTTTTGGTGAAACCTAATGGATTAAACACTGGCTGTCAAGAGGGAACAAAAGCGCTAGCTTGTCCCTTCATGAGGCTGTGGAGGGGGACAGTGGTCTCAGCATTGATGATCCTGCCCTCCCTTCCTCCCTGACTGTCACTGATCCATGACTTTAGAGCTAAGAATCAACCATCCCCTCTCCTTCAGCCCTGTGAATGAATGTCTTCTTGCTCTTGCCATTTTCTGGGTATCTCCACGACCCTTTACCCTGATCCCTTCCTTGCAAACAGTATTGCCAATCAACAATACTGCTGATGACAATAAGTTCCATCAGCCCTTCTCCCTTTTATTCATCACTTCCTTGGCATCATCAACTCAACTCTGATCAAGAGACTCCTTTATAAGTTGCAATTAATAGAGATTTGAATGAAATAATATCTCGTATAAGATAATACATTGATTCTAAACCAGAGAAGATATGCCTGGCAATGTTTGAGACATCGTTGGTCATTACCAGCACTAGTGTCAGAAGGTATGGGTATGTCCAGTTTCTCACAATGCACAGGGTTCTCTTCATGATGAGGAACCATCTCAGCCCAACGGTCAGTAGTGTAAGAAGCTCCAAGCAGGGGCCATTAGTAAGTGGTGGCTGTCAGTAACCGCACCACTATGGGGTGAGTAAAGGCAATGGTAAGGACTGTGGAAGACAATCAGAGAGGGTGTGGAAAAGTTGGGCAAGAAAGGAGAGATTGCCAAAAGTTGACGAGTGTTACAGGGAGCCCTTGAAAATTTATTTTTGAAAATTCTTCCTTAAATATCCTAATGCTATCAATATTTCTAAGTTTTTTTTATTATTGACAGGTTATATATAACTGCACTTACAGAGAAGAGTATGATGATTTTGGACCTTTACATGTTACATATTCATCAATTCAGAAAGATTCAGTCACCCCTCATCTCAAGCACATGGTTTCATTGGGATGAGAATGTTCCAAATCCTCTCTGCTAGCAATTCTGAACTATACAATACAACACTATTAATTATAGTCACTCTTTATGTAGGAACACCCACAGATGTCCCCCCTACCGTGCTGTGCTTTTGGATCTGTGGCCTCATCCTCCTCTGTCCTCCTGAGCCTCTGGTTTCAGGATTCCACTGTCTGTTCTGCTAGGTCAGACCCCTCAAATTTCACACAAGGGGAATTGTACAAATACCACTGATATTTATAAAGAAAGCAAGCCTAGCCAACTTCTTCTTTTGGTTGGAGAAGATGTATAGAAGGACACAATTATCAAGTTTCAGAAGGAGATTTGACACCTTTGTAAATCTAGAAAATACCTGAGTTTCCAAAAACTAGAAATCATGGATACACTAGAAACTGCAACATAAACTTATTTTTGAAAAAAACTGTAACACAATCTTCATGAGGAAAGGTCTATTCCGTGGTCCTAGCAAAAGCTTCTGTCTGGCTCTCAGTACTTTAAGTCACCAGGGAGAGTATCTCAGGGTTAAGCATGCGCATTTAGTGGCAGGCAGCTCCAGGCAAGTCTCCAGAGAAGTCTCCACACTCTGTCCAAAACTGGTAGAACAGGTAGACCGGAGGATTGATGACCTGCTACTTTCCCCTTAGAGCTACTTTCACTTTCAACGCTCTGAGCTCCCTAAAGGCTAAGGATTTCCATGCTACTCACTTGCTAATCCTCCAAGGTCAGAGGAGATGACTAATTTTGGAGATCTGCTTCCCTATGGACGTAGCTGATGGCTACACAGCATGGCTAGCTGCACTAATCACCTTTCAACTTTGCTTCACAGCTGTCCTCTACATCTCAGTGAACAAACTGAAGACATTAGCGTGAATGTTGGCTAAGAGGAAACTTTGCACCACAAGCAATGTTCAAGGTCCTGGGTGGGAAACAGAGGAGCTCTGCAGAATGGATTTACAATACAGTCTTTTTTTCATCTCCTTTTAGAGAAGAGTCAGCACACACAACTGAACAGAGTTTCATGACTTAAAGGTGTTTTAAATCCTCATTCTTCTACTCAGTGGTGCAGAATATACTCAGGGAGGCTGCGTCTAAGAATCAAAATCAGGAATTTAGTAGTAAAGTTCAGTCCTAGAAGCCATAGGTTAACAGCTAGGAATCCCCGCATAGCTGCCAGGCTGAGGCTTGGCAACACTAGGAAACGGGTGTGTGTGACAGGGTGTTTAAGGATGACTTAGAGAAAACCATGATTTGCAAGAGTACCATAGGCACACAACTCCCAGGGAATCTGTGGATGTGTGCAGGCCTCTGACACAAGCAGACCAGACACAAACTCTAGGGCTAACGTTCATGTGCTAACTGTAATCACGGAAGAGTAGATGAACTCAGTCAATTATCTGGTCATCTATGAAAGCCCAGTAACAACACTGTTCATCACAGTGGGTCTTTCTGAATGCCTCGTGTGGCCCTTATAAGAGTAAGGAAATTATCCTGATATAAAATACAACCAAGAAGATAAAAGTACAGGAAGAGGGATACATGCCTACAACCGGTTGACTCTGGAGCTTAACGCAACTCTATCTAATAAAATGTGGTCAGGATGTAAAATACATAAATAAGTTAAATAAAAAACAATAAAAACAATAATCAAATTCTAGACTTTCACTACTATTTAAAGTAAATTTATTAGTAACAGAACACATATTTTCTTTCCCTGTTTTGTAAACTATACATTCTACTTAAATATAACACTACCCATTGAGAATTATTACCTACTATGTGCATTTTAGCTCAGCTCAATTTTAGGAAACTAAGAGATTATTTTATTTTATATGTACAGGTGTTTTGCCTGCATGTTTATCTGTGCACCACCGTGAATGACTGGCCCACAGAGGTCAGAAGAAGGAACCAGGCCCTTGGAACTGGAGTTACAGACGATGTGAATCACCATGAGGATGCTGGGACTTGTGTCTAAGTTTTCTGGAGGAAAAGACAGAATTCACATCTGGTGCACCATCTCTCAATTAACGTTTAGTCCTAGCTTATGAATGCTCTTTACACTAACAATTTTGGCATAAATATTCAATATTGCATGCATCATAGGATGCAGAATATATCCATTAGGAGTGATAATAAGAAAAAAGGTGTGATTGAGTTAAAAACATTACTTTTGTAAATATCTTCAACAAACACCTTCAATATATTAATTAGGATGCTTGTTAACCAAGAATAAGCACTAAATTACTAAATATCTCTTATGCTAGTGAGTCTTCATTTAGGAAATTCAAGGAGTCAGTGCACCTGCCAGGAATGTCAGCTTTCTGATCACCGGCCAAAGTCAGTGTCCAGTGCCAACTTTGGATCCTTTCTTTGACATGATGCATTCTTCCAGATACACTGGGCATCTGTCAGCTTAGGGACATCACTTCTCCTGCTTCTGGACTTTTCTTGATGGTCCCTACCTATAGATCATGTTAGGAACTTATGCTTCCAGCACTCTGTCACTAAAGGGGATAATCTATCCCGCACCCCACGTGTGTCCTGTGTGGACATCGTGTTTCCTGGGGTAGTTTCTGCCCAGGTCGCTCTTCGCTCCTATGCTCCTGTGTGTTGTACATGTCTTATCAGTATACACACCATCGTGAAAGACACTGGAGAGGACCAGCATGTTCCCTAACCTAGTGAATCAGGAGACATTTCATCAGCAGGCATGGTGGTACGTTCTTGTAATCACACTGCTGGGGAGAGACAGGAAGGAGGACAAAGAGCCTGAGAGCCACCCAAGGTTACATAGAAAGACCTGACTGGGAAAATTATGCAAGTTACCTTAGTTAAAAGTACTGCCAGGTGGTGGTGGTGCACACCTTTAATCCCAACACTCAGGAGGCAGAGGCAGGTGGATCTCTAGGAGTTTAAGGCCCGCCTGCTCTACAGAGTGAGGGCCAGGAGAGCCAAGGCTACACAGAGAAACCCTGTCTTGAAACCTTCCCCCAAAATGGAGTTCCATAATTAGACAAGCATTATGATCTTTGAAAACGGTATTCAGGGTTATGCAGTAAGAACCTCCACTTGTAACTCTCTGGCTTGGATAATATAAATCTTTAATGTTTATGAGTCAGAGTTTATTTCCGATGATAACCATTTAAGATATGAAATTCATATGAAAATTTCTTTGAAAATCATTTGGGGGAAGTCTGACTTCCGATAACTAGCCATGCTTGTGGTAAGAGGCGAGTGTCGTTTCCTACAGAATTCCACTCTGAGACAGCCCATAGCACATGTCTTTCTCCTTCTTACTGCAAATATCCTAACAATGTCTGCTTCGCAACAGAGAAGTATTCTGTTTCAAAATCTGTGGGTAAGCCCTACTCACTAACACAACTCATGGTGAATCTTCTGAAGTATTCATTTCATAATGTTTACTACTTTCCTCTGGGTATGCAAATCATATGTGTTCTGGATGTTTCAGAAGGACCGATTAACACACTCTAATAACATGACTTTTGTGTCTGGATGTAAAAAGTTATGAAAATGAGAATCAAATTATGTCAGTGATTCTGTTCATATAATAATGTATTGTGTGTCCTGTCTCAAGAACTTATATATTTTTGAATACATTCCCATTTACTTTGCTTTTCACTTAAAAGTCTGACATAGGTAGATGTTTTTGTACTTGTCTACAACTCAAATTACTCCTAATGACTGACGAGGTGCAATTGGTGCAGTGATATTTGTGTAGCGTATTACTTAGGGACAAGAGTAAAGAGGATGTCTACACATTCAGTAGAGAGGCAGTTGGAGGAATCTGAGGAAATGAAGCGTTCAGATACTTGCCCGAATGCTGTACTACACAGTAAAGGGGGAATTAAAGGGAAAGATGACTTTAATTTTGCTAGAAGATTCTCCAGCTCAAAGTGAACCTGCCGCTCTCACTCAGTTTCCCTCCCCAACTATGAAAGAGAGCCAGTGCCTGTCAGATGATACAGCTTGAGAAACAGTCAGACTGACCACACTGTCTTTGAGCTGGGGTCTACATCAGAAACTGCAGGCGGCCTTCAGAAGCTTTGCAGGCAAAGGTGGCCGCTGGAGACTCCACACAGGTGGACAGTCCTGTTGACGTCCAGACTGTGACATCTATAACTGGTAGATAATCAATGTGTTCTCTTACCACATAGGTTTGTGGTAATCTGGTACAGAAGCCATTAGGAACCAGTGGTGCTGAGTGGGTATTCCAGGGCAGACTCTCTTTCACGAGTCTGGTGAGGGTGGAATATGGTTCCGGGTGGGTCTGGGTCTACTCTGCTATGCACCTTTTGTCTTATTTTTACATACCAAACCAGGATAGTAGGAGAATCATTAATGACATATCCAATGCTTAGCAAAAGGGCAACAACTTACTTAAAATTATTACTTATTTTATAATATTTAATTTTCTACAAAGAGCAACTGTTTTATTAGTATGTTTGCTTATCCACAAAATAATACAAAAAGAAAAAAAGTATTTTTTCTTTTAAATCATCCTGTGAATCATTCTTAATTTATACAGTATAAATTAAGAATAATTTAACTTTAAAATACTAATAACACCTTTTAAATAATTAAATAAGCAAAACAAGCAAACAATTTCCAAAACTTCAGTGCAATATTTTATGTTTTCCTCTTAGAGATTCCATCTGAAATATTAACTTATGAAGCCACATACTCTTATCATGATTTCTAGTTCCTTTTTTCTTCAGTTTTTCGGGACAGGGTTTCTCTGTGCAACAGTCCTGGTTGTCCTGAAACTAGCTCTGTAAACCACGCTGGCCTCCAGATCACTGAGATCCACCTGCCTCTGCCTGCAAGTGCTGGGATCAAAGGTGTGCGCCACTACCACCCGGCATTTTTTAAAAATAATTTGCTTTGTTTTGTTTGGAGACAGGGTGTCTACATAGCCCTGGCTGTTTTGGAACTCACTGTGTAGACCAGGCTGGTCTTGATCCCACAGAGACCTGGCTGCTTCTGCCCTCGGATTGTTGGGACTAACAGTGTGCACCCCACACCCAGCTTTCAAGATGCCTATTTTTAATCTCCCTTTCTGTTTCAATGTAAATAAAAAAGGAGGGAGAGTCGGCTGAAATCTCTAATTAGTCTTAAAATATAGTTAATTAAAATTGTTTTTGCTCTTATATAAGATCTTTATGGTATATGACATAATTCCAGTCTCTTACAATTTAATCAGCTAAATATAAAATACAACATTCCATCTGGTAAATCAATTTAACAGGTATAATCGTGCCCCCATATAACTCAACAAGACACCGAGGAAAAACATTGAACTGATATCTCTTGTTTAAGAAGAGAGCCATTCAGAATCTCCGGCACTTTGCCTTTCTAAGGTAAAAACCAACAACGGGCAGGCGGCATGCTTCTTCACAGGATTTCCCACGAGAAACCCAACAGCAAAGTGGAAGTCTGTGCTATCACGTGCCAAGCACCCCATAATACTAATGTGGCTTTAACCGGAAAACATTATTTGGCAGCTAAACGTTTTAATTAGAGATGTGGTTTGAACAGATTTTTGCCAAGTTTATATACTGCAGGGGCTCAAAGAACGACATTGTTTTTCTAACGGTTCTTCTATTTCAGGTGGTTTAAATGCTGTGCTTTTCTTAGGGGTAGAAAAAAACCTGAATGCCACTGAGATTTCTATTTGGCTGGCTTTAATTAGTTTCACCGTTTCTTCATGAGTAGTTAATATCAGACAACAAGAGTCATGTAACCCTCTCATCAAATGTTTATTGAGCATTTATTCTGTGCAAAGTTTATCCTGGGATTTTAGAAGGAAAAATGAAGGTTGAGGAGGGCGATCAGTTCTTAATGGAAAAAAATGAGGTGAAGAAAATCTATCACCTGGACAAGAGGAGAGGGAGGAGGTGGGGGCAGTGCAAGCACCGTGGTCAGCGTGTGTGGCTTTGGGAGTAGCAGGGAAAGAATAAAATCACGAGGATTTAATGCCAAATGTCTGCAGGGCACCTCAGAAGGATCAACCTAGGTCCACAACAGGCATATGGTTTAAAAATGTCACAATAGCTTAGTGACAAATACTGGCTAAGAAGCATGAGACCCTGAGTTCAACCACAACACAGAAAATAATTGGAAAAAAAAACTCAGTGGTCTCTAAAGTTGTGTATACAGATCACAGATTATGATCTAAGGGGAAAGAAGATGAGAGCATCTTGATCAGTCTTCATTTTTAGGTATAAACTCTAGGCTAACCACCATCAGAAGCACAAACTGGTAGGAAAAGGACAGAACTAGAAATAGATGGGGAGCAAGGCTCAGGGAACACCCCGGAACACATGCATGTAGAGGCTTTGTAAGAGCCAGAGACTGGGGCCTACTGCTGTCAATCCGTGTCTGACGGACACTTCTGAACCCACAGCAATGTGGCAACCTGCTGAAGATCTGCACAAGATAGAGCCAGCCAACATTCCATAATGAATGAGGGAGGGGCAGATGAGGCCCCACTGCAGCCACAGAGAAACTGGCCGTTGATGCTATGAGAGGAGGGTGAGTTATCTGCCTCTTGTTGCTGCTATTGGTTAGTATGGCTTCTGGAAGGGGATGGACAGACACCTGTGAGCATGGCGGGCACTAACTGGACTCGACTGGTCTAAGGAGTGAAAAGTGACATGAAGTTAGGAGGAGATATGTTGGGGGTTGGGAAGAGTTGCAGGAGAGTCATGGCGTGGATATAGTCAAAATACACTGTCTACACTGTGAAATAAAGACTATCACATAAACTAAAGAACTGTCAGAACGTGGCGCTGAATTGTAGGCAGCTCATGACTCATGGGCTTCCATTATGAGAGACACATTAGTGAAAACAAGAGTGGGCAAGTTAGAAGTATAGGCTGTAAGCCAGACAGAGATGGTCAGTGAAGTCACAGCCTAAGAGATAAAGAAAAAAGCCTGTGAATGCCAGAGGCAAATAAACACACAAACTAAAACCTAATGATTTGGAGATCCTGGAAGCACTGGGAATCCTTTCAGACTACTGAGCTGGGAATACATTTGATAATATCATCAACTAGCAAAGGAATTTCTTGGAACTACACTGAATAAAACATCACTCTGAAAGCACTCATGCAGGCAATGGAACAACAGTGTCTGAGTTTGATACCAAAAGCAAGAAGACAAAAGTTCCAGCCTTTATGAGAGGGTTTGGAAGAATTACTAAAGGAGAATGTCAATGAGAAGGCCACGAAGATGCTCACAGAGATTAGGGGAACTGTCGGGAAGTATTATTTTCAGGTGCGCGACTTTTGTTTATGCTGCATTTGTTTAACTCTGTGAAGCTGTGATTCTTTGCCTGTCTAAAACACCTAATGGTCTATTAAAGAGCTGAATGGCCAATAGCAAGGAGAAGCAAGGATAGGTAGGGCTGGCAGGCAGAGAAGAGAAACAGAAGGAGAAATCTGGTGGAGAAAAAGAAAGAAGAGAAAGAGAACAAGGAATTATCAGGCTCATAACTACCCACTAGAAGGAAAAATACTGGTCAGCCTTTCACTCAGTGCAGACTATTTGAGAACTATGTAAAGTCTATCCAGACATCTGGAGTGAGCAGGCAATAATTTCTCCCTCTACTTCTGATGTAATCAATTCTATCACAAAAGTGGCTGATTCTGGGTTGCCCATCAGCCAAGATGTTCAAGTGAGATAGCCCTGGGAATTTTCCAGAAAACTAAGAGAAATAATGTTTGCTTTTGTGTCCTTAAGGTGTGAAGAGGTAAGGCTAGGGACCTCGAGTCTCCTTGTCACTATTTAGACGATATTGCTATGCAGGAATCCCAGTAGAAATCAGAACAGACCTCACATATGTCTGATTCACTTGAGTACAACAGATTCGTAACACCGTGTGTGCATCTGAACACAACCAAGATTCAATAAAATGGCTCGACTCCCATTGGAGTCAAATGACCTTTTGTTTGGTTTTTGCTCTTTAAACATTAGAGAGTCCTGAGAAAGTCTGTTCAGAGATTATTTATGGTGTGACCTAAGGTGCAGGTGCCCAACTTAATGGACACTGTTTACCATGATGCTTCAGGAGCTCTGGTCTGAATGACAGTTATATCAGAGCTAAGCTTGCCTTGGCCAAAACCTATGCTGTATTAAAGGAGAGTTACTGGTGACAAGTGACTATTTAAATTAACTTAAAGTAGAAAAATAAATTCAGTTCTAAATAATCCTAGCTCCATTTCCAGTGTCCAGCGCCAAGTGACTACACATAGCTGGTAGCTACTGAGTTGGGTGATAATACGTTAGGAACTCTTCTGTGACCACTGATAATTTTGTTGGGCAGAATGGATCTGTACTTTTCTTAAGGCACCATATGATGCATCTCTAACTTTCCAATAAACTCTCCGTGACTATTAGTTGTATGTGAGAAACTTTTACATATACACAATAAAACCAAAATATTAAGAATAAAGTGATGTAAATAATATATGGCAAAATGCAAGCATTGTGAATCTTCCTTGGCTATGGTTTCAAGTGGTTTAGACTGCTGCTTTCACCTGAGAATGCTGGTACTCAGGAAAGATGACGTAATTTCTCGGTAAGGAGAATGGTTCATGCCACTAAGCCCTTCACAAGCCTGTAAGGATTCTTTTGCACACATCTCGTCATGGAGGACTCAAGCTCCTGCAGGGCAAACCTGCTATACAACTCCCTCCTTCATCCTCAGGAGTGTGCCCAGCACAGAGGCCTTGTCAGGGAATGAAGACATAATACAGTCAAGGACACTTTAGAAACATCAAATTGGAAAGAAAAAGATAAAGGCAATCAGATATCTTAGGATTGATAGAGAACTACTAACTTTTACTGAAAGAAATGATAGTGGCCCAGGACTGCAGAATCAGGGACTCAAGAGCACGGAGTTCTGGGAGAGAGAGTCCAAATTAACAACAATAACAGAGGACCAAACTAGTCTATAACAGGAGGAGCTGGGGGTGTTGCAGAGAGACAACAAGCCGTGATGAAGAATCCCATATGCCTTAGGAAGCTGCTGCTATGTTAAAACACTAAGAAGGAAGAAGCCACTTGTACACATAGGTAATAGCGTCATGCCAGATTCTCTGCCATAAGGGATACTTTCATTGCAAAGGAACCAGAGAGCTGGATAAAAATGTAAAGATAATAGCAACATACATATTTCTTCATTTGTTTCATTTCGTCTTCTGATAATACTCACTAGCTATGTCTAAAGTATGCACATATTTGTATGGAATATTTCATCAGGATTTCAAGTTCTATAACTGTGAATTTTACAAATTAGGATTTTTTTAAACCATTCTCCTGACTTTACAACAGATGGCTAAACATTTTAAAAGCCTTAATTATTATTTTTTGCCAATTTCTCATTCCAATCTTATCTAATATGTTATGCCTGATTTTAATTGTGCATTTTATGGGGAATAAAAAAATATTGCATTGACTTTGCAAGAGTGAATAATTAAATTGAATATGAGAAAGATTATGAGACAGCAGTCAATTTATCTGTTACCTATAAATTTTTCAGTTAATTAAAATTTCTTCTCAGAATCTTCATGAAAGAAAATAAATTTCCTTATATAATATCATTGGTCTATTTTTAATTTACATGAAAAATCTGAAATTGAAAATCAATGTTCACAAGATTTGGTGACATGGTTAAGAAAAGAAATGACATTGAAATTCCTTTAAATTCTGTCCTGGTATTAATAACTCCGCTCACTGATATTGCACCGTTATTCTCAGTAACTGATACTGGTAACTTGTGCACTGAGATTGCCGTGTTTCAGGCACTGTGCACAGGACTTCCAGGAGGTACCTTCATCGCTGACAACAGCCCTGCCTTAACGAATGCCTGGAAGAACTGAGGCTATAATGTGAAGGGTCAGACAGCACTGAGCTAAGCAGAGCTCTCAGCCACTCCCACCCGACACCAAACCATGATATTCCCACATCTTGTCTTTCTAGGCTGTACCAGCTACTCTCCCCTCATTTCCCCTTCAAACAAGTAAACTGACTTAGATGCTCAGCGTTCTTACAAGGCCGATTAATTATCCCACAGTTCACAACCGGTGTTTATATTAAACTCTAATTACCCACCATACAAATTACCTATGCAATTAGTAAGATTAGCTTCTCATTTATTGAACTATGATTTTTTATTTATTGTAGTCACCAAGTCTAATATAATCATACTTAATCTTTAGGTCAAATAGTCTTAGTAACATTATTTTCTATTATGGTTTCTATGTTCTTAAAGTGAAAATGTATAGATTATAAATTTAATTCTTAATTTATCACAGGTAATCTTCCTACTCAAAACTGATTAAAATATTATAGACTCTTATACAATAATAATTAATCAAATATTAAATGCAGTTGCCTTGTATTAATTAAAACTTATTTTCAAATTATCTTAGAATTCTGAATCCTGGATAGTCAAATATTGGTTTCATTTTTTTCAACCTTATCAGAGTGTCACGAATCAGAAAAATAAGATAAATTCAGCCCTTCTGATTTCAAAGGTATTGCCCTCTGTTCTAACTCAATACGCGATCAAATTTCTTTTTCAGTGCAATGATGAAGATACTGTTTATTCCACCAAATACAGAAGAATAAGTGACACATTAATGGGGGCATGGGATAAAAACATCTACACAGAGTCCAGTAAAGGAAACATCTACATCATACACCTTCACCAGGAGTCCAGTAAAGGAAACATCTACATCATACACCTTCACCAGGAGTCCAGTAAAGGAAACATCTACATCATACACCTTCACCAGGAGTCCAGTAAAGGAAACATCTACATCATACACCTTCACCAGGAGTCCAGTAAAGGAAACATCTACATCATACACCTTCACCAGGAGTCCAGTACGGGAAGAGTGAGTTACAACTCAGGAACCTGGGAGACAGAGGCTATTTCAGACACAATGCTTAGTGGAATCCCAAGATAACATGGAGGTTTGGGAGTGGCCAACCCAGGAACCAGGACAAAAACTGAATCATCTGACAAACACAGTTTCAGCAAATTGTTTGTTAAAAGAGGTCAGCTCCAGCCAAATGCACATACACATTCATACTGAGTAATAAATATAGAACTTTTTCTTTTCCATTCAGTCATTTCTGCTCGTAACAAACCAAAGAATGGGAAGAACACAGCCGAAGAGCCAGCACAAATACTCAGACTCAGAGGAGACTCATCTGGGAATCTCTGGGTGATTAACAAATCACTACAAGTAATGTGTTCAAGGCTCTAACAGAAGAACAGGTGGTTCATTCACCCAGAAACATGGAAAACTCAAAGAAGGAATGAAAAAGGAATCTTTTTGGCCCAACAGGTAAAGGTGCTTGAAGTTAAGCCTAAAGACTCGAGTTTGATTCCTGAGACACACATGGGAGAAGGAGATAACCTGCTCCTACAAGTTGTCCTCTGGTCTTCACAATGTAAACATGCGCAAACATGCTTGCACATACATAGACATGCAGAGACACAAATAAATAAAACACACTACATTTTAAAAGGGAATCCTAAAAATAAAATCCCAGTAACAGAAAGTATGTCATTGATAAACTCATCAGTAGGTAAGATGATGTAGAAGAGAATGATCTTCAAATATTTATACAATAGTTCTCCTTCCCCAAAAAAGGATTCAAAAAACTGAAACAGAAAATCTCAATTTGTGGGATGAAGGGAAGGTGCAATCAATGCCTAACCAATATATTTAGTAAGAGATAGGGAAAAGAAAAGATTAATTTATTAATAAACTGATAATAATTAGCAGTAGTAGTATGTGTGTGCACCCATGTATGTGTGCCTGTATGTATGTGTGTATATGTGTGTATGTGTGTGTATATGTTTATATGTGTGTATGTGTGTAGTGATATTTTGTTTGTGTTTTAACAAATAAAACTTGCCTGAAGATTAGAGTGCAGAGCTAAGACACTAGAGGCCAGGCAGTGATGGCACACATCTCTAATTCTAGGACTTGGCAGACAGAGGCAGACCCATTTCTGTTACTTCAAGGCAACCCTGGGCTACAAAAGATTGAATCTGTCTAAAAGAGAAACAGAACTCACACAAGGGTGATCCCAGCACTTGGGATCCCACACCTTTAATCCCAGCACTAGGGAGGTAGAGACAGGAGTGATATGGCAGAGAGAGGACTAGAAGGCAGGAGGAGACAGGAGCTCAGTGCAGTTTGAGGCAACAGTCTGAGGACAGGATAGCGCTTTTAGTCTGATGATAGGTAGAGGTAGAAACTCTAGTGTCTGGCTGCTCTGCCTTCTCTGATTCCTCAGTTTTCACCTTTGTGTGTGTGTGTGTGTGTGTGTGTGTGTGTGTGTGTGTGTGTGTGTGTGTGTTAAGGCATATTCATGCTATTGCACAACATGAAAATCATAGAACAACTTTCAGGAATTAGTTTCTCCACCTCCATGGGTTCTAAGCAAGCTCTTTCACCTGCTGAGCTATGTCACCAGCCCCAGAAGAACCCAAAGTTACAGATGATGGAAATTATCCAAAGTTAATGATAGACACTGGTTCTCAAATACAGGAATTCAGACAACATGATGCTGTATAAATATCCTCAATCACAAGTAGCCTTATCATGTCCAAAATGCAAAGATCTTAAGACAGTTTTATTGTAAAAAAAAAATTGCAGGGAGTGGCAAACAGAGAACATTTTAATCTGTGTCAAAAGGATAAGAATTGCATCATCTCCTGCCAGAAATCATGCAATCAAGAGAAGAATGATGGAGAGAAGTGGTTAAAGTCCAGAAATCTGAACTTGGCAAAACCACCTTTCAAGTTGAAGTAAAAATAAAGGCAAACAGAACTAAGGGAAATTTTACAAATAGACCTGTTTTGAAAAAAGGTTAAAAGCAGTTATTTTTCAAGGAGAAAAGGACTAAGTTATAAGTTGAGATCAGTGTTAAAGAAGGGTAGAATAAAATGCTTTAATTTTACTTTTTATTATCATCATTATTATTATTAGCTAACCTAAGTCAGAGGAAAATTATTTGTGTTCATGGATAGGAAATCATTATTAGGATTAAAATGCTTTCCAATCTGACTTACACATTCAATACCATCACAGTCATAATCCCCTTAATTTAATTAGATAATATCAACAAATACACTCTAATGTGCACATGAGAAGACAGAGGAGCAAATGTAGACAACATGATGCTGAAGAACTGAAGACTGTACAGAGACTGAGAGACTGCAAGGGATGCGTCTGTCACACCTCTCACTTCCTGAAGGCTCAGGGTCTAGCTTGCTTGATAACTGTTTTGTATATGTAATTTTACTATGCTAAAGTTAAAACCTTCCTTTTAAAATTAGACAGAAAAGGGAAGATCTGTATATATGTTGCTTTTATTGGTTGATGAACAAAGCTGTTTCAGCCAATGGCTTAGCAAAGTAAAGCCAGGCAGGAAATCTGAACAGAGATACAGAGACAGAGTAGATGCCATGAAGATGTCAAAGGAGAAAGATGCCAGAACTTTATCAAATTAATTGTAGGCCACAGCCTCGTGGTGATACACAGATTAATAGAAATGGGTTAATTTACAATGTAAGAAGCCTGAGCTAATAAGACAAACAGTGTTGTAATTAATATAGGTTCTGTGTGATTATTTGGTCTGAGTGGCCGGGAAATGAACAAACAGTCTCTGATGACAGAAGAGGGTGCAGAAAGATTGTAAGAGCCAAAGGTGGCAGACATTCCTAAGGAATCAGTAATCTAGACAAAGCAGGGCTGACATACATGGAACTCACAGAGACTATGACAATGTGCACAAGACCTGTGTAAGCTCAAGTTACGCAGGAGCCCAGCAGGGAGGTGGGGAAGTGAGCACAAAGTCCTACCCTGGGAAATTGGTTTTCCTCTATAAAATGACAGTGATATATCAACCATCTCCCAGGGCATGCCCCGTACTCAGGGGCAGTTAGCCAACAGAAATGCAGCACTGTGGTTTTTAGTGGCTTATTATTTTTATTTTGAGAGAGAGAGAGTGAGGTAGAGAGAGAGACAGAGAGCATGAAGTTGGGTGGGAGATATATATAATGATGTGATCTAGAAGGAGTTGGGATGGAAAGAATATAAAAAAATATACTAAATGTAATTCTCAAAGAACAGTAGAAGCAAATAAAACAAAACCCAGCAACACACGCACACACACACACACCAATGAGAGCAAGAAAGAAGCTAAAATATCCATTTGTATTAAAGACCAATCAGACCTAGAATGCTCTAGCCTCTAAATCGATGAGTTCATTGTGCTTTAGTTTTAGACACTAAACACAGAGACTGCTCACCCACGAGCATGGTACTCTGAGAGACACAGCTCTTCACTGAGATGATTTTGTTGCAGATGTTGTAAGGGAGGTCAAGGTCTTGTGTGCTTTAAAAAACACGTGCTTTAGAAAGTGAAAACTGATAAAGACTCACATTAATAATGACATTGTTAAGAATTTTTAAAGATGGGCGATAGTTTGCTTGATTGTTTTGAAACACCTTGATAGCCAAACCTGGTACTCACTTGCAAAATACTGAATCCAAACGAAAACATCCATTCTCTTCTTACCATTAACTGAAGATTAATTATAATCCTAACTGTTATAATGAGACATAACACTTCTAACAAGATAACCTAGATGATCCTGTGTTTGACATTACATTTTAATACAGCACTAAACGCATTATCCATGAAAACAAACACTGGAAGGTTTAACTTGACCACACTGTGTGTGTTCTGTTTAGTGAAGACACTAGCAGGAGAAGCAAGGCTCATCCACGTGGGGGAATAACTGGACACCTCCTCAGAACTTGTCTCTGTTAAGTTGAAAACACGGTACAAAGGCTTGTAGCTCTATTCACAGACACCCAATCTTTGGAGCAATCAAAATGACTTCACCAGGTAAGTGGGAAAATCAACTGTGGTCAAGAATACAATGGAATGTTGTTCATTGATAATATTTGATAAACTTCATTTAGTGAAAAAACAGTAAGATTGAATGCTGCATAATGCTGTAATGACTACTCTTGGTTGTCAACTGGACTACATATGGAATTAGCTAAAAACACAAAAGGCTGCTCACTGCTTTGGGGATCTTTTTCTTAATTAAATCCGTTGAAGTGGGAAACCCCGCTGCTAATCTGGATATTTGAGGTAAGGTGGGAAGGTCAACTTTTAGTCAGGGCCACACCTTCTGCTGGCAGCCTAGATACAGAACGTGAGAGGAAGATGCTCCCTTTTCATTTGCTTGCTTGCTTGCACTTGACCTTGCTAACACTCCTTCACTGGCATTGGAGCCCACACTTCTTCAGGATTCCAGTGTGCACTTCAGGCAGCTGAGATATCCAGTCTTGTGGACTGAACAACTGCTGGACTCTTGGACTTTCTGCCCCTAGGCAGTCATTTGTTGGATTAGCTGTACCATCCCCTGCAATAATTCTAAGACATCTCCTTTCTATATATAGAGAGATTCATTCTATAACTTTTGATATTCTAGAGAACCCTGACTAATACAAATGCCAAGGAAAAGAAGCCATCGTGAAACTGTCACATCCTGCATGAATCTATCTATGTGACATTGTTTGACAAGTTCAACTGCACAGAAAAAAATTCAGAGACTTATTTGTTTATAGTTTTGTGAATGAAAGCCGGGTGGTGGTAGGGCACATCTTTAATTCCAGCACTCAGGAGGCAGAGGCAGGCAGATCTCTGTGAGTTTGAGGCCAGCCTGATCTACAAGACAGGACAGGTTCCAAAGCTACAGAGAAACCCTGTCTTGGAAAATAAAAATTGTGAATGAGGTTTTTTTTTTTTTGGCAAGCATGTATATGTGCCATGTGCATGTCTGGTTCCTACGGATGCCGGAGGATAGGACAGGATCCTGACGGAACTGGACTCACAGATGTTGATGAACCACCATGTGTTGGTCGGAACTGATCCCAGGTTCTGTGCAAGAATAGCAGGTGAGCCATCTCTCCAGCCCAAGAAAAATATTAAAATAATTACTACATACCCACTTTACGGTTGGTAGGAATAGGTGAGAAACAGTGTTTTAAAAGTGATGTAATTCTGTGTAAAGCTATAATGACAGACAGATGACATACAATTAGGTTACACTGAACTTCCAAGTGGTAGGCAGTGATGGGAAATGCCTAGAGTTAGCTGCCTAGCTAGACAAGTGGATTTGAAGAGTTCCGGGTTCATCAACAGGCTTTGTCCTGGTAAATAAGGTGAAGAGTAATGGAGAAATACACCCAGTGTCGACCTCTGACCTCTAGACACGTGAATACACATCTGCACATTTGTGTCCAAAAATATGCACACACATATCACATCCACACCAATTTTACACACATGCACAGATTGGTTGATACTAAAAGAACCTGATAATGGGATCAACCTAGGTGCAACATGTTATTTGTTCAATATGTAAGTCAAAAACTATTCTAAAAACTAAGTTTATTGATTTAAAAAAAAAGCTATGTTGAAAAACACACAGTACAGATCTCCCTATATGGTAAAGGCTTGAAATAACCATGGCGCTTCTTTTAGACTTCATGCCAAATTCTGAAATGCCAAGGCATATGCAAAACTATAAAAGGGGGAAGAGAAGGAGGTAGAGACAAGGAGGGGGGGAGGGAGAGATTTTTTAAGACCTTTTAAGGAAACATCCTTCTGTTAATTTTGGATTACAATGCCTTGAATAGGTCACCCAGGTTCCTCATCCTGACCACTGTCTGCTGCATCAGATTTACCAAGCTGGACATTGTCTCAGCTGTCCCCTTTCCAATTTACTCTAAGTGGAAAATGCCATTGGCATTCTGCAACCTTAACTTATGTTTGGATCCCTTCCACCTTTGAGTCATATTCCAGTGTTTCTGACCATTAAAACGAGTGTTTCAGTAGGACTGGAACAGTCTTCTTAGCCAAAGCCAGGCTTTATATGGCTCGTGCAGTTTAAGAGGTTAATATACCTTGCCTGTTTGCTTTGTTCAGAAGTATAAAATGGAAAGATTATAACATTCAAAGAAAGGCAAAGTTCACTGCCTAAGACCTCGATAATATAATAGAGTATAAAACTTCCAGAAATTTTTGTCATAATATTTTATGAAACATATGCACATACTCACTGGAATATAAGCCAAATTAAATGGTTTTGAAGGTCAGTTCAAAGTCAGCAGGCATGTAGTATCTCTGTGAGAAATAGGCAATCTTTTGAAAGTGTCAAGCCCCAGAAGCTCCCCACTTTCTTATCAGTCCTGTGGTGTGCAGAAGAAGGAGGGGAATCTGGTTCCATAGCACTATGGGCAAAAATATGGTATTTCCAACTTCAAAGCCAGTCACATACAGGCATTCATTTAAGAATTAAAAGAAATAAATCTAACTCTACAGAGATGGCTCATTGGTTAAGAAAACTGGGTGATCCTTCAGAGAACCCTGGTTCAATTCCCAGCACATACATGGCAGTTTGCAAATGTCTGTAACTCTAGTTCCAGGTATTTGACATCCTCACACAAACATACATGCACTCAAAACAGAATGCACATAAAATAAAAATAAATAAATAATTTTTAAAAATGAAAGTAAATGAGTTTTATTAGCTAAAACAGATTTGGGGCAACTCCAGCCCTCCCAAGAGGAGGGAAGCAAGGGTCCACCTTGCATGAGAAAGTTCAGACTCCTGTGAGAAACTAAGAATTCTGTAGCTGGCTATTCCTGGGTTGTTAGTGGCTGAAGACAGGGGTGTACAGAAAGCTTGGAGAGCTTCAAAATTGTCCTTACTTCAGCAGGGACAGCTCCAGGACTACCTTAATCTATTTAAAGCTGTGCAGGCTTTCCTTACCAGTTTTATTCTCTAAACCTCACTAATACACACAAGCAATTCGATAAACGATCGGGGTGAAGGAAATAAAAATGATGTAGTATTACAGGCAGTTCAAAAGACAGAACTGGTTCGTTTATCAAGTTCCGCTAAGTCTGGGGTAATATCTAAGTAGACAGCAGAAGCTGGAAATCTGGCTGTCGTAATGAAGCTCGACTCTATGTTGGCTGTCCTGGTACTTCCGGATGACCTACGGTAGTACTCGAGGTTCAGTTCAATGTGATGTCACTGTATGACACAAAAGTCACCTTCAGCACTCTCCCCGTTCACCACTTACATTTTGCCATGACATAATTTTATAATTTACATCTTTCAGAATACCATTTGAGTCAGGAGAATATAACAAATGCTGAAGTCCTAGTCAATAATTGAAATATTATTGAAATTTTTCAGTGACCTATGAAAGACCAAGATAGGTCTCAGTTTTCTCACAACACAGTTGACATGTACCAAGAGGATCGATGTCTGGATAGGGAAGAGCCCTGCCTATTTGTAATTAGTGAAGAGCATCTCTGAGTGGTTTTGTATGCAGAAAACATCTGTGGTTTATTACATCACACTTTTCTTCATCAGACAGCAGGAACTGAAAAGGGATATTCTGAAGCCCTATAGCGATATCAAAGTATTAACAGTTATTCAAGAACTTTAACGCTAGGATGTTTGAAAATGTGTGGTTTTTGCAGATCAGCAGCCTGATACTTCATAAATATCAGATTTTCAGCAGAAAAAGGACACATTTAAAATATTGGGCAGCTACAGAAAATATACCATAAGACAGGCCCTGGCTGTTCTCATGTATGATACGTCACAAAGAGCTTCTCACATATGTGCCCAGATTCAGATCTGGGGACATAACATACACACTGAGCACATTTGTGTTGTGGATCGGGAATTTCATTGAGAATAAATTAAGAGCCCATCCTTCATTCTTCTCACAGGGAAACTAAACTGCTCTCGTGGAAACAGAAGGATCTAGATTACTAACTTTTAATACTCATTAGTTTAAAAAACAGATTTTCTTTGTGGATGCTTGTGGGGCCAGATGCCCCTTCTCTGGAGGACACTTCAGCTAAGTCCATGTGCCGTCTCTGCAGTAAGAGGACAGAGCAGGCCCCGTGCTCAGAGGACAGGTCTTTGAATACATACATCACTTGTTAGGAGCCTTCCGCCACAAGCAGACTCCGTGTTCTTTCCTTCTCGTCATTTTTTGGGGCTATTTCATGACAGTGTCTTCCCTGATTGTGGGAATGTTGATAGAATTTTTGTCAATAGCTCCCACACGTATTGCCAAATATTAATTCTGTTAGTGCCATACCCTCTATGAATCAATTTCCACAAACTAAATCCCCAGGTTGAGAAGTACAGAAAGCCTCACTCTTCTCTTCCCTCCTTCTGTCCTAGAGACCTTTACTCACAAGAAAGGTAATGCACTATGTGGGTAGCAACGTAAAATTCAAATACATGGAGTTCAGCCAGTCCTCCCTTTACACTGGACCCTACTGAAGTATTCTACTATGTCTAACATCCTAGAGACATGAAAATCCCCAGCCTATAAAGATAAAAACGCACTGATTGCCTTGGGAAGCTTAAGCACTCTTTCCCTGCATCTGGGACTATATAAAGTGGATGAGAGAAAATAGATTCTTATTCACAATTGATTTTCTTCTTAAATCTTCATTATGCCACAGGTAAATTATCTGACAGAAATTAGCTCCAGCATATGTTTGTACAATCTACATCCATTTTAATTACTCCAAATTGCTTGGAAAAAATGAATATAATTATTTGAAATCACCACTCTGTGGATTTTATACACAAATTACAGAGATACAGTCCCTCAATAAGACCTGCGTAAAATACAATAGCTTCAACTATCTATCAATGCCAGTTTAGAAGCTGTGGGATATTTTAAATATTTTGAAAAGCTGCAGTCTCTGAAACACTGAAAGCTTTAGAACATACCGTACACAAACCTTATCTATTATTTAAATATATTGACTATAGTGGGAAGAGCATATATGCACATTAAATATCACTTGTCAGTGATATTCAAGAGGAACAGAAGATGGGAAAGAAATATACATGATTTAGAGATGATACTGTCCATTAAATCCTAAACAAAACTCCACGGTGACACTCCTCCAAACAAGTCTTACTGCATGCTCCCATGTGTGTGGTTGTGTGTCATGTGTCCTTATATATGAAATTAATAAGGACACATTTTTACTTAGTTCAGGAGCCTGGAGAACCCTAGGGAGCAAACTTTCTCAGAAGAAAACATTGACTGAACTGATGCTCACTACGTCAATATTTGAAATATTAAAATTAAAAAAAATGTGTTGGACAGAATATTCTGACTAGACATGCTTAGTCAAATGGTTAAAGAAAAGAAGGACAGTATAGGATCCTTAAAACGAACAAACATCACACTTTTCTGGGGTAGACATCCCTATTTTCCTTTATTCTAACATTGATTGCTAATTGAAATCAGATAAACTTTTCAATCTTACAAAGATACTTTATCTAGTGAATGGACTCATGCAGCAATAAGAAAAAGGGAGTCTCGCATCTGTGTTTCTCTGAATATGTACAGGAGCTCACATATACATGTACGTGTGGATACATTTGGTTCAAGAAGCTGTGAGTGAAGGGTGTATGTGGACGCTGTCCACGTCATATTCTTTAATTTCTATCAAGAAGTGAGAACAAAAGGAAGGTGTGCCGTGAAAAAGTAAGCATTGTCCTTGCTGTGCCAACTTACCTGTTTTTCTCAGGGGGAAATCGTCCTTGGCGTCTTGGGCTCCTGGTAATGCGTATTTGTAGGATGGAGACGTCCCACTGAGAGGTGGAGAGCTTTGATCCAGTGAGGTGTGGTGAGCGGCCCTACAACAAACAAAGACGGTTTATAGCGAAGCTGGATTCCAGGGCGTGCAATCAGGAGTCAGCTGCACGCGCTGTCCACGTGACTCAGCTGCACACACTGTCCACGTGACTCAGTTGCACACAATGTCCACGTGACTCAGTTGCACACAATGTCCACGTGACTCAGCTGCAAATGCTGCCCACATGACTCAGCTGTATTTACGTTCTCCCTCCCCAGGGTCTACAAACCTCAGCCTCAGTATCCAAGTTCACTACAGGGAAACAGAACAGTGAGAGATTCTTAGCAGCGCCCACCCTGTGTTTGGTCGTTCAGTCACATGGGAAATTTCACTTTGATAGAAGAACTTAGATTGTTATACTTTTAAAAAACTACAAAATCGACCTAACAAACAAAAACAGCTGCTATTCTGATCCTTTGGAGTCACCTTTATAGAACAACCATGGTGGAAGTGAACATGTCCAAAGACCTCATTACTCCCAGATGGCATAGCCATGTGCCCAAGGATGACCTTTGAACTGAAGAGATGACAGCCTGGAGCCTCAGGGGCCTGAGTCCTACAGGCCATCTTAACGTGTGGATTAGAAAGCACACTCTAGAGAGAGGGCTCAGAGGTTAAGAGCACTGATTGTTCTTCCAGAAGACCTGGGTTCAATTCCCAGCAACCACATTGCAGCTCACAACTGTCTGTAACTCCAAGATCAGACAAACATGCAGGCAAAACAATACACATAAAGTAAAAATACATAAATTATTGAAAAAATGAAAGCACATTCCTCTTCAATAGAAAACTAACTTAAAAATATGCTATTTTTCTGGAATGAGTATATTGAAAAGGAAGCAATTGTGCTACTGAAGAAGAATTTGGAGGACTGAACTCAAACTACCCAGTGTGTACAGGAATCCCAATTCTCACACAACAGAGAGAAGGCCCAGGGCACAGGGCCACTTCCACACTGACTACTCCACCGTAAGTCTTTATCTGAGAACTACATTCTCAACACTTAACTCGTGTATGGTCATTTCACATACTTGAAACTGGCCAAAAGCATCAATACATGTTATTATGTCCTCTTTACAGAGACGGAAACTGATTCTTTGAGAATTCAAGGAAAATTCCCAGAGCCACATAGCTAATTCCTCAAATTAATGATTTATGGTTAGCTGGAATTCTATTACATATAAACAAAAGAAGATCACTGCTGACATGAGGGCCATGTCAGATACACTCAAGGGAACAGCTGAAGCATTTTCAGCAGATAAAGTATTCCCTAGTAGTTGTTTCTCATTAGAAATTATGTTTTTTTTTCCTGAAATGTGCTAACTTTGAGAGCATCATGAATCAGTCACTTCCTATGCAGATGACTTAAAATAACAAAATTATATTTCTTTCAGATTATTTTCTGATACTGGCTGGTTTCTCAGGTCAACTGATACACACGTGGGACCAAAAATCACTGATTTTCTCAAAATAGCTCTGATTTCCATTATATATTAAGCCACGTGAAACAAAAAGTGGCCAAATCCTTAAACATTCACAAATTCTGCACAGATGTCACAGAAACTACCTGAGGATTCAAAACCGTCCCTGGGTTCTACCTCCATGCCAGTTACTCATTCAGTAAGGAAGACAATGCCCTCCCTGCCCTCCGGGTGATAGATGCTAACGCTAACTGAGCCCTGCTTGCACCTTTATCTTTCGTTACATTTTTTTCTCGGGACTTCCCAGCAACTCTGGTGGCAGGTGCTGTTGTGGTCTCTTTCTTGTGGAGAGAAAGGCTGATCCTTAGAGATTTCCAGGCACTTGTTAGCAGCCAGGAAAGCCCCAGAAGTGGTAAGCTCAGGATTTCTGCCCAGGTCAGCCAAAGATAGAACCCATGCTCTCTACACTGAGGATGAAAACAGCCGAACACAGAACATACGTGTACCAGAGCTTGGGATGGCGGCTCGCGGAATGATTCTTTCCATTGGTTGGAGTGTCTTTCGTTGCTGATTTACTCAACAGGAATTCTTGAAGCTTCTGCTTTACCTCTGTGCTTGCCACTGCCCCTGAAACACACACACAGGGAGAGACACCGCCTGTGGGTCACTTAATCTCACTACTCGAGAATACTCAACAATGGTTATGAAGAAATACCACTGGCCACAGCATATGGAGGAGTTTTCCTATTAAAAGAAAAGCAAAACCAAATCTACAAAGACTTTAGGAAATGGCAGAGCCCCGTGTTGTAACTGTTGCTTTCATTACAAATTTTCAAAATGCCTTCAATGAGTTCTTGGATCATTTCTATAGGAACAGAATTCCTAGGACTGCCATCAAGTTGTCTTTGAATTTACAAAAGAAAATTGCTGAGGGTTGGGGCTGCAGTTAAATGGTACAATGCTTGCCTAGTATTTGTGAAGTTCTATGTTCAATCCCCAGTACTGACAAAAATAAGCAAATAAATAGGAATAAATAACTAGTTTTTAATTTTATTTATTTTTAAATCAGGAATCTTGGAGAGTGTTGTGGATTACTATAATACATTAAAATGATCTTTTTCTGATTTTCTTGTTAAAAAATTCAGCATTGTTTTAAAATTCACTTGATTATTAAACAAATCAATTCAGTTGATAATTTCAGTTCAAACTTTGCAACGACCTGAGTTTGAACTGACTGGGTAGAGGGCAATTATTTGGCTCTGTCTCCCTCTTGTGGACCAGTATTTTGCAAACATTCTGTCTTGTGTCTAAAAACAACAAAAGGGCCCGGAGGCGTGGATGTACCGTGTTCAGAGCAATGACTGCCTGGCCAGAAAGATGGAAGAAATGAAAACATGTAAACGTAACTTTATTACTGAATCTTACATTCCATCCCTTTAGTGTGATGGTATTTACAAAGTCCAGGAAACATGCTTGTGTCTTTGGCAATGCCGTGTTCATTTCTCATTATGCTCTGTAGGGCCGTTAGGAAAGGGCTCTTTAGACTCTACGTTACTCTTTTAACCAGACAAGGGCAGTTTCGACAGGCTTATTTCTACGGTTCATCGTTTCCTTGCCATTCGGGAAGAGAGCGGTCTGTTACCCTGGTGCCTCTTACTTTCTCGTCCTCTATCTTTGCCTCTGAGAGGAGGAAGCTGCTGCTCTCTGCGATGCCTCTCTACTTCCTGTTCTTGCCTCTGCTGCTCCAGTTTCTGCTCCTTTTCTAGGAGTTCTTGCTGTTGTTTTATGGCTAGAAGTTCCTGTTGCAACTTGCGAGAAGAGAAAGACATGAGAGTGTGCAATTTCTTTAAGCTTCAACGTCATCACTCACTGCCCCACACTGCAACATTATCAACGTTTGGAGCTTGACAGCATTTCGCTCGTGCTTCAACCACCTTATTATGACTGAAATAGAAATATAGAAAACAGAATGGCTTTGATACCTACAAGAAGTAAGTCTTTAGATAATTTCATTACTTGTAGATCCCTATCAAAAATTATTACCAAATCCACTCAGGTCATTTGAATGTTGTTGGCTTGAACCTTCAGGTCCTTTCCCCATGTGCCTATAAAATATAGGCACACACAAATGCAGAGAAGGCCTTGATGTCTATTTCACAAAGTCTCTCACACCATAGATAGACAACCAGCTCTTACCCCGAGATACAGTATAAAATTACCATGGATAGGCGGGGGTGAGAGTTAATTTGGGGAAGCCTACCGGAAACAGAGCAGACACTAAGACTGTACCCTTCCACAGAGACAGTTCTTGTAAGGATGCATAATCTACGCATCCATATCCTTCTCTAGAAGATCACAGAAAGTTCAGAACTGACCTCCAGCACACGAAAACTTCTAGATTAGAGACACAGATCCAAATGAAATCACGTCCACAAACTCCCATGTACTGGAGTCTGGTTTTCTGATGCATTCACTTCAAATCACACATAACACAGATATGAGGCTATTTGTTACGGCATTTGAAGATGGAGAAATACATATATCTGCAGAAAAGCAAATGTTCCCGCTGGAGAACAAACGACTCTCTTAGCCTCTGTCATTGCCATGTACGAGATCTGACTGGGTACTAAAGGTATTCTGAACCTCAGTTCATCATGAGTAAGAAGGACAATAACGCCTCTCACAGATCATATACATAATTCATAGGAAATTGGGTTTTTTGTTTTGAATGATACAGTTTCATTTATTACTATTAAAGCTTAATAGCAACTAAAGAATAATTATTATATTATTATCCTTTTGAATATTTGTTATCTAAAAGTTGTATTTTATAACAAATACTGGAATAAAAATTAAAAGCTCTCAGGACCTTCATCTTGTTTCTTTGTGGCAACAAGAAGGCAAGTTTTTAGGCAAAGTGTGACAGCCTAACCCAAGCACATGGTTAGGAGTGACTCTGTCTGTTCCCATGTTACAGCTTAATACCTTGGTGCTTTGTTTTTTCACATGCCGACTACTTAATGGGTGCTCTCAAATATACCACTGTTACTTAGGAATCTATAGTTACGTTTAAATTCTGTTTGAATGCCAACTCTATATCGATATCCAGACTGGTCAAATGAATTCAATACTTTATCTAAAACCTCAATGAAATAGAACTATAATTCCTTCTTGATATGAAAAACCACACACATTTGTTACCATAATCATTACTTACATCCAACATCTATTATAGGAATGGGGTATGTCTAAAAAATTAAAAAGAATTAAAATTTAACACGTTTCTTTCCAGCTGTGAGTCACGGGGATTTGGGAGCTTTGGGGGCAAACTAAAGAAGACAACACATTCTAGTCACACTCTACGTGGCTTTGCGAAGTCACACCATTTCTCTCTACCTCAGCTGATTAGGCAAAATCTGGGAGACTAGAACAGAAGGCAACAGGTGTCAGCTGTGAGAAGAGTCAGAGTTCAAAAGCTAATGCCCTTAAAGCTCGGGGTACTCCTTCTCATGCAAATAAATCTAAATGAATGCTAAAAACATTAACCTTTAGACCTACCCTTAAGACAGTAACGGGACAAAATAAAAGTTCTAGGGATGCATTTAACTTCCTAATCTTAAAAGGAGGATGCCAACAGGTCTTCTGCCTCTCACACAAAAACGCTGTATGTAGAAAAAACATCTTGTTAAGCTATAGTTCCCTTCTAACCACCTCAAGATCCTAACTCTCTCAAGAGCCACTTTGAGAGAGTTAGATGTCAATCAACCTGCCATATCATTTTGTTTGTGCCACAGAAACAATCACCTACTTGCTGCTCTTAGGTTCTTAGTGATCAGATGGTAAATTACTCACACTTGGCTTCAGCAATAACAATGGCACCAAACATTAAAGAAAAAGAAACAAATCTGAAGGAAACCGATGCAAGCAGCTTATCAGCATGGCTTGATACTCCAGGAGAAGAACTCATATACAAAAGAAACTGAACCATACAGTTACTCGGCTCTTGAAGCAAGTTGACAAGCATGTATCACACCCGTGCCTCCTGGCCCAGTTACCGTGCCTGGAAGGAGAGCAATCTAGATAGCAATGCTTCTATCACCATTCCAAGGGTCAAACCGAAGGAACGCTGTGGCCTTTAGTAAAAAATAAATGTACAAACTAAGTGAAGGTCACTCATATTTTAAATATAGCCATGAGATAATGATTTCATTGGGGACACACACAAAATCCTTCATTCTTATTTTTAAGGCATTTTAGGGAGCAATCATATGAAAGTGTTTAATAAACTTTGTTAGTTAAGGAAAGAGATTATATTTTTTTAATATTTTTATTTAGATGTATTTATTTCTTATGTATACAACATTCAAGAGATTATATTTTATATCAGGCATTGAAGAGCCTTTTACACAGATAATGTATCTTGCAAAACAAGAAAAATGGGAAGAACATAATGCTTCTATCTTCTTAGACATTGTAATTTAGTGTTATAACTTCATGATCTATATTGATACAACATTCATGTGTTTGTACTTGATACACATGAGATTATGTGCCTAGAGTACAGTATAGCAAAATATGACAAAATGCATAATTCTATGCATTATGATTATTACCTTTAAGTCATCTTTGAAAGAGTTGATTATAAAGTAAAACTTTATTATAAATATTTTGTGCTTTTAATAATGAATTCAAATCAAATATCTATTTGACTGACTCAAAACATCCTTGTGCTTTCTTACAATTTAAAAACGTTGTCTCGTTTGTCAGCCCAGACCTAAAACTTCTAAGTTTTGAGTTTAGAGCTATGTGCTGCCATGCCCTACAAGACCCCTGTTGGTAAATGCCTTTGCCAATTATTAAAACAAACAAACAACCAAAAGACAGACAAATCTACAGTGACATATTCCAGTGAACACACAATCACCAGATGTCAGTAAAAAATCTGAGCTCTTCTTTTATTTCCCCTGACTTAACAGTCTATAAAAGCATTAAAATATTTATTCCACTTTTGCATATAAAAATATAACCCCCCTTTGACTTTTCATTGTATTATTTTATTTTGATTTTGATTATATGCCATATAATCTTTTCTACAAGGAAAAATTTGTATTGACCTAGACTGAGAAGAAAACAATCTAGCGACTCAGACTGCTCCTGTTCACAGGATGACTTTACCCTTCCTGATGAGCAGGGCACACAGGTTCTTTAGTAGCATAACCTGGACCTCTCTCAGCTTGTGGTTCTTGGTGGTGGCTACACGGGGGAAAGGAACACATGGGAGAGGGTACGAACGCGCATGGGAAGTTCCTGCCACTCTTGGGAAGTTCCTGCCACTCTTACCGGCTACTTAACCACGTTTCCAACTAGTACAACTACAATTGCCATCAAGCCACACATCCATGTCTTATCCACAGTGAACTTGCCCATCAGTGCTCCCGCGGGCTGGTCTTGGGCCCACAGCGGGGTGCAGGTGCCCTGACTGAGAAGGACAGACAAAGACACATTTGCTACCTTGATGTGCTCCTGCAGCTGCGCCTGATGCTGCCGTGTCAAGTTCTCATGCTGCTTCTGAAACTCCGCAATGAGGAGCTGCTTCTGGATTTGTTGCTGCTGTTGGATGAGAAGCAGCTCCTGCTGCAGCTGCTTCTCACGGACGACAGGATCCACCACGGGCATCATCATCCTGAGGTCTGTCCTTAGGTCTAAAGGTGAGATGGGCTCCAGGCCCATAGGAACCTCTGATTTCACATCCACTGGAGACCAGGGAAGGAAGACAAAGAAGGGGAGACAAAGATTGGAAATTAGCACTCTGATTTGTAAACAAAGCACACACATAAAGGAAGGGGCCCAATCACTCCTTTACACTGAAGGCAAGATGTGTTTTTGTACATAAATTTTGGTAAAAGGTCCCTGAGTTCAATTCACTCAATAACAAGTATTCTGCTCTGAATCTTTCTACAGATGTCTGTTTTCAAATAGATGGATTCACCTAGAGGTATCAAAATCATTTATATATTAAATATAAAGACTGAACCACTTAACAAATTTAAGCCACTGAAGACCAAGTAATGCAAGATGAAAGAAAGATGTCATACAAAAAGGGAACTTCTGTCACGAATCAATTCATGGACTCATAAAAAGCCTTATAATCAGGGACAGAAGAGTTCTACCCTAAGTTAAGCATGCGATGCAATACATCGGCGACCCTATCAGAAGTGGGAAAAATCTCCATCCAGATTCAGCTAGTGGTGATTAACCATAACAACAAGCCAAGTCCGCACATGAAGAAGTGAGAGCAGCCAAGTGTCTAAGTACTGGCTCTTAAATAGTGATCATTTAAATCGTGGAAACCTCATTCTTAAAATAAACAAGAGAGGAAGAAGTATGCGGGAACTTCAAGTAAATATTTAATCAAACCACCAAAGGAAAAGAGATCCGATGACCCAAATGTAACTTTTGAAGATAATATTTAAATTCATAAAATTGAATTGGATAATATATGTGACATTTCTAGCACAATTTAAGTAGATAAATTTTGCTGTCCCACTAAAAGAAAGTTTTAGGTAGGAAAAGCCACAGCCCAAGAAGCTCTCCAGATGTAGGTTGCTTATGGCTAATGCCTACTCTAATTGGTCAGATCCCATGCTGAATTGATGGCTGAACATTCTGAGGAATACATCCACCCTGAGGAATTAGGTAAGATTTTGTAAAAAAGTGAAAGAGGTCAAGTTAAAGATGATGAGCTTTTTGGAAGCCGAGGTTATATCTCCTCAAAATTAGTGAACCACTACTCAGCTCTAACACCAGCACAGACAGAAATAACTAGAAATTTCATTTGCAAAAATATTCAAAATACTTTAACTTTCTGAGAAGCCTAGGGAAAAGGTTCAGTAAGTCAACCGCAATATGCAAGCCATCAGTTTCACCCTCTTGCTCCAGTTCCCCTACTTACACAAGCCTGAGAACACTGTTATCTGCACCGAGCCCCAGCCCCACCACCACTAAAGCAGAGGTGGTCAGGGCAATGTAGTCAAAGGCTCACATGAGAGCCATCACTCACAGTGTGTGCAGGACAACTTCAGGAAACACTGTTGATCTTGTCTTCTCTATTACACAGAAATGGAAATTTTCTGTACATTAAAATAGTTCACCAGTAATGATTAGCTAACCAATCAAAGGTGTATAAGCAACTCTTGAAATAAAATGATGATTTCTATAAATATTAGAAAATAAAAACAATTCAGCAACTAAAAATCCCCTTTACTGGCAAATAATATAAACCACTAATAAAATGAAACATCACTATGTAGCTACAAAGAATCACATATGTGCCCATGTATATATTGATGTGGGAGTGTCATATATCAATCTGTTGATTTCATTGTTTAAGCAATAAAGAAACTGCTAGGCCCATTTGATAGGCCCACCCTTAGGTGGGTGGAGTAAACAGAAGGGAAGGCTGGGAGGAAGAGGAAGTGAGGTCAGACTCCACAGCTCTGCTCTCTGGAGCAGACGCAGGAGAGACGCCATGCTGCCCGCTCCAGGGAAGACGCACGCTATGAAGCTCCGACCCAGGATGGACTTAGGCTAGAATCTTCCCGGTAAGACCGGTGCTACACAGATGATAAGAAATGGGCTAGTCCAGGTGCGAGAGTTAGCCTAGAAGAGGCTAGATAGAGATGGGTCAAGCAGTGTCTAAAAGAATACAGTATCTGTGTAATTATTTCGGGGGTAAAGCTAGCCGGGCAGGGCAGGCGGCTGGGGTTTTGGGGACATAGCCCCGCCGCTGCCCCATATTACTACAATATATGAACATACGTTTATGTCTGCCTGCATCATGCCCCATTTTAAAAGGTAAGAACATGATTGAATTATTTATTAAAAGTGCTACTTCCAGTTGGTATAAAATTGACAAAAATCAATCCAAAATTTGAACCATGTGATATTAAATATTTCTATAATTTTATTCAGGTTTGCCACTTCTAGAAATAAATCATAAAGAGACAATCCTAATGGAGAAAAAACTTTAATGCTATATTGTTATTTGGAGATTTTGTGTTTTATTAATGTCATAGTCACCAACTAGAAGGAACACCTATATAAACTATGTCATATCCATTTGGCAAAAAACAAATGTAGTCATTGGCTGGGGACGAAGGTCAGTTGATCAATTCTCGCAGTACAAGCATGAGGACACTAATTTAACCCTCAGCATCTACATGTAAAGAAGCAGTTGCAGGCTGCAGTCCTAGCACCAGGCAGCCAGCCTAGAGTGCTTGGGGATCTTCAGGCCAGCCACAGACACTGTCATACTGAGGAATGACACTCAGGGTTACCCTCGGGCTTCCCTCCACAAACATGTGCACACATGTGCTTATTGTCTTCAGACATAGGAGCATGCACACCCATTTACACACGCATGCTCAAAAACATATGAATCCCTAAGAATGAAAATATTAGAATCCTTAAAGATCAATAATAAAATGGCAATAATACTGTGATCAGCAAACTGCACACACTGTTACGGAGCCCCTTAAATATCAGACATCATTATAAATGTTGAGCCTCAGGACTTGAGGGGAAAAAAAGCAAACAAATCCAGTCATAACTACACATGTGTAGACACACATAGAGACACACACAAACACCGGGAGAGAGAGAGAGAGAGAGAGAGGGAGAGGGAGAGGGAGAGGGAGAGGGAGAGGGAGAGGGAGAGAGAGCGAGAGAGACAATTGTTCAGTCACACTAGTCCATAAAGTCTTTGCATGGAGCGACACGGAGGACAGATGAGGGCAGTGCTTCAGGTGAGAATCTGGCTGACTCTACTTTCTTTAGCTTTCCATATTTCTTCTTTTTTATTTATTTAAATTTAAAAGTTTACATGCTAGCTTAGTTCCCCCTCCTTCCTCTTCTCCTGACCCCCAGCTCTCTCCATCCCACCCCATTTCCACTCCTCAAAGGGCCTTCCTTGGGGAGTCAGCAAGGTCTGAGATAAGTTGAGGTCAGACCGAACCCCTCCCCTGTATTAAGGCTGAGCAAGGTATCCCTCCATAGGGAACGAGCTCTGAGAAGCCAGTCATGCGCCCAGAGTAAGTCCTGGTTCCACTGCTAGGGGCCAACCCAACATATCAAGTCACATAACTGTGACCCACATTGGGAGGAGCTAAAGCAGTCAGTTCAGAGTCTGTGCACTCCCACTAGCTCGGGTCAGCTGTCTGAGGTTTTCCCACTCACAATCTTGAGCCCCACCTTACTCAAATGATCCCTCCTCCCTCTCTTCAAATGAACTCCAGGAGCTGAGCCCAGTGCTTGGCTGTGGATCACTGCATCTGCTTCCATCAGTTACTGAATGTAGGCTCTATGATGACAATTAGGGTTGTCACTAATCTGTTTATAGGGAAAGGCCAGTTCAGGCACCCTGTCTACTATTGCCAGGAGTCTTAGCTGGGGTCATCCTTGTGGATTTCTGAGAATTTCCCTAGGTGAAAAATCCTTCATCAAAATCCATATTTCTTAAAATTACTGGAAATATTCATCACTTCTGCATGTTCCACATCAACATAGGTTTGAAGATCCCAGATTGGGAATTATTAAGTTTCTATTCTATGTAGATTTATTGTTTATTTTCAGGGCTTAAAGGAAAACTCCCAGGTATCCTGTTTAGAGTACTAAGGCCTCACGTGTAAATGCTGATGAGTAGCAATCTAGCTGTATGGAACACATGCATGCATGCATTCACGCAGAAGCACTCACACTGTATGGCACACGTGCATGTATGCATTCACACAGCAGCAATCACACTGTATGGCATGCATGAAGGCACGCATACATCCATACAGCAGCAATCACACTGTATGGCACACATGCATGTATGCATTCACACAGCAGCAATCACACTGTATGGCACACGTGCAGGCACGCATGCATTCACGCAGCAGCAATCACACTGTATGGCACACGTGCATGTATGCATTCACACAGCAGCACTCACACTGTATGGCATGCATGCAGGCACGCATACATCCATGCAGCAGCAATCACACTGTATGGCACATGTGCATGTGTGCACTCGTGCAGCAGCAATCAGCTGTATGGCACACATTGGGAACACGTGTGAGCACGTGCAGACAGGTATTAATCTATCTTTGCTGATATCGGCTATTTTTCAATGTGTCAATCAGAAGTTTGAACTATGGATACTGCATGTAGCAGTTTAACGATGATGGGAAGTGATTTCTTAATAAACGATGGTTTGGCAAACAGTGACTTCTTAGGACATTACTCTTGTTCAAGCAAAGGTAGTGTGATAAGTCTGAAAACAAGACGGCTGAGTAGGTAGACCCTTCGCTGTAACGGGCCAGGCACACCTTCTGGACCCTTCGCTGTAACGGGCCAGGCACACCTTCTGGTCCCTTCGCTGTAACGGGCCAGGCACACCTTCTGGTCCCTTCGCTGTAACGGGCCAGGCACACCTTCTGGTCCCTTCGCTGTAACGGGCCAGGCACACCTTCTGGACCCTTCGCTGTAACGGGCCAGGCACACCTTCTGGACCCTTCGCTGTAACGGGCCAGGCACACCTTCTGGACCCTTCGCTGTAACGGGCCAGGCACACCTTCTGGACCCTTCGCTGTAACGGGCCAGGCACACCTTCTGGACCCTTCGCTGTAACGGGCCAGGCACACCTTCTGGACCCTTCGCTGTAACGGGCCAGGCACACCTTCTGGACCCTTCGCTGTAACGGGCCAGGCACACCTTCTGGACCCTTCGCTGTAACGGGCCATGCACACCTTCTGGACCCTTCGCTGTAACGGGCCATGCACACCTTCTGGACCCTTCGCTGTAATGGGCCATGCACACCTTCTGGTCCCTTCGCTGTAACGGGCCAGGCACACCTTCTGGTCCCTTAGCTGTAACGGGCCATGCACACCTTCTGGACCCTTCGCTGTAACGGGCCAGGCACACCTTCTTGTCCCTTTGCTGTAACGGGCCATGCACACCTTCTGGTCCCTTAGCTGTAACGGGCCATGCACACCTTCTGGACCCTTCGCTGTAACGGGCCATGCACACCTTCTGGACCCTTCGCTGTAACGGGCCATGCACACCTTCTGGACCCTTCGCTGTAACGGGCCAGGCACACCTTCTGGTCCCTTAGCTGTAACGGGCCAGGCACACCTTCTGGTCCCTTCGCTGTAACGGGCCAGGCACACCTTCTGGTCCCTTAGCTGTAACGGGCCATGCACACCTTCTGGTCCCTTCGCTGTAACGGGCCAGGCACACCTTCTGGTCCCTTCGCTGTAACGGGCCATGCACACCTTCTGGACCCTTCGCTGTAACGGGCCAGGCACACCTTCTGGTCCCTTAGCTGTAACGGGCCAGGCACACCTTCTGGTCCCTTCGCTGTAACGGGCCAGGCACACCTTCTGGTCCCTTCGCTGTAATGGGCCATGCACACCTTCTGGTCCCTTAGCTGTAACGGGCCAGGCACACCTTCTGGTCCCTTCGCTGTAACGGGCCAGGCACACCTTCTGGACCCTTCGCTGTAACGGGCCAGGCACACCTTCTTGTCCCTTAGCTGTAACGGGCCAGGCACACCTTCTTGTCCCTTAGCTGTAACGGGCCAGGCACACCTTCTGGTCCCTTCGCTGTAACGATCCATGCACACCTTCTGGTCCCTTAGCTCTGACGGGCCAGGCACACCTTCTGGTCCCTTAGCTGTAACGATCCATGCACACCTTCTGGTCCTTTAGCTCTGACGGGCCATGCACACCTTCGAGTCAAGACCGTGAAGTGATGTGAGAGTTTGGGCATTAACTCAGACTTTTCATGAGTCCAGCCTAAAGCAATGTCGCTAACCATACACTTCATTTTCATCTTTAACAGGCCAGACTGTAGTCTTGAGTGCTTTTCATGGCCATCTTAATAAGCAGAGGTCAGAATCTTAAGCACAAAACATAAAATAATTCAAAAGACCCTTGGGTCTTCTTTATTGTTTAATAAACTATAAACATCAATCCATTAAAATTCTTCAAACAAACAAACAAACAATAAAACAAGATAAGGAATAAAATCCCCCAGTGCTCTGAAACAGTCACTGCAGACCTCAAAGAACAATCTGACTTCTTAACCTTTATCCCTACAGAAATGATTGTGTCTAACCGCCTGCGTTTGTTCACAGACTAATCACTAAATTGTGAAAAATCACCCTCAACTTACAAAAACTGCCCTTGATTATAAATAATTGCCCAGGACTGAGGAAAAGCGGCAGGCAAGATCCCCGGTCTTTCATCCAATTTATTCAGAGTGATCCGCATTCCATTAGTCTAGACTAAATATAGCAGCGTTTAGACAAGAAATCAATAGTGCTCGCCGAGAGCAGGGCAGAGGCATGAATATTTCATCCAACGTGAGGAGCAGCGGCAATCAGCAGAGTCGTGGCTCTGGCCGGATCATCTCCCGCCGGCCGCTTGGACACGCTCATCTCTCTTATTCGCACTTGTACCCGCCATTCTTCTTGTTTTCTTAGCAGGCACTGCATTGTGGGTGACAAAGATGCTTCTTATTCCAAAGGGAATGTTGAATTCTTCTGACATTTTTGCCGACAGGCTAAGGAATTTCCTAGGAACAATCATAGAAACGTACGACCAGGGCTGTTTCAGCAAATTACAGTCACCTTCGTACACAGAATGTGAAAGAAAGGGCACGGTGGAGAGCTACATTTTACAACCAGAAATAAGCAGCTTGCAAGGGCAACGCAACTATCGTTTTTAATGAGTGGATAAGCCTCTGTTTATACCGCTTGTCTGTTGGGGACCACACACAATTCTTCAAAGACTATTCAGATGTGGTTGTCAGTGACTCAGGCTAGAAGATGGCTGATGACAACAAATATTGGTATTAATATTAGTTATCAATGATTGTAGTTTCTTTTCCCTAATAAACTTCAACCCAGGGCATAAGTAAGAAAAAGCCATGATAAATCTAGCTTTATTTGGACTTCTCTTTTCTGAGATTAAAAATACATGCAATGAGCTGAATCAATAGCTCCAGGGTTAGGAGCACAGGCTCTTCTTCCATAGGACCCTGGTTCAAATCCCTGCACCTACAAAATGGCAAACAACCACCTATAACTCCAGTTCCAGAGATCTGACCCCCTCTTCTGGCCCCCATAGGTACTGCATTCATGTGGACCACAGACATGCATTCAGACAGACATGTAAAGTGATATAAGCAAATGAATCTTTAAAAACAAAATAAATAATAAAATAAAAATAAGTACATTCAAACATATATACATTATTTTAGATTTTTCAAATGCTCATCTGGAATATTCCCACACATATATTATCTGGTCTTAATTAATCATGTTATAAAAGCTTATTTATTGTTTGTTCATTGACTTGGTTTTTTTGATAGATTCTATTCTGTTAATTGACAGATGCATTTTTTCGAAACAATTTTCAGTTTTTAAAATACTCATAAATGAAAAACCTCCCACTTCAAAACAAAATCCTAGATTGTGTGTGTGTGTGTGTGTGTGCATGCATGTGTGTTTATGTGTGTTTTGATACTTACAGTTGTTTAAGTAACATATATATCTATGTAGTTTAATTAAAATTCTAGGAAAAATACATTTTTTTTATTCGCACCTGGGCCAGGGCCACAGCTGATTCTGAGTGCTGGAGCCAAACCAAACAGCCATAAATCTTTCCTAGCTCCTTGTTTGTGGGCTTGTTAGTTAAGGACAAGTGAACATGGCAGACTTCCTAGGATTCAAAGAAGGACTTGGGTCACGACTTTATCAATTTTCAGAATCTCTCTCATAAATGGAAGCATTTGAAGACAGAATTTTGTCTATGTATACTATCACTGTGGCTGAAGACGTAGTTTAAAACCAAGATATTGGCATAGACATTCTCACACCCAATTTGTTTGGATCAAGGAGTGACTTAATTTTTATATTCTAAGTACTATAGAAATCAGAGCCATGTCTAAGAGTATTAGTTGGTATCCAGAATTACAGAGGTCCAAACTCAGGGCATAGCACCTATAATACTGGCCAGAGGCAGCATTTAGTTAGGTTCCTTATGCTACAGAATGTTTGCCTTTAAATTACTGGTAAGTGGACATACGAACTGAAGTATCTAGATTGGAGAAGAAAGAAAAGTTGCTTCGACCACTTGTACCCTTTTTTCCATTCCTCCTCCGCACACAAAAACCCGTGAGAGTGTGGACATGCTGCCCGCCACCCGGGAAAGACCACCCGATCCACTCTTCAGAACCGCAATGCCACCCCATCAAACAGGGAGGTGAAATCACCAGTTTGAGAAAGATCTGTGGACTAAATGGGCTTCCCAGAGGACGGCTCATAACGGTAGCCTGAGCAGACATTTTCTCTCATTAATCTTCTACTTGTCTCTCTGGTTGCATAGTTCAGCCTCCGGCTCCAATTAAACACAGCAACGCGTGCTTGGGCTACCGCCCCCTCTCCAAATTCTGGTCAGTACTGAGAAGGGTGCCAATCCTACACATCTGTGTATACTATAATGCTTTGTCTTATGGTTCTGACACTTTTTGACCAATTCAAAAACTGGTAAGGAATAATTTACAGAAATAGGACCCAACACCAATTAAGAGGTTACTGGGTTGAAGATCACTGTGTATTGGACTCTGTGAGTAAGCACACAATTTACCTTTCTGTGCAGACATTAAAGATCTTGAGGACTACATATAAGATGATCCATGAGCCAAGAACCGTTGTCTTCATTCTAAACACTCACTTGATGGATAAGATCTCAGCTCCACCCTGAAGAACCTTGGGAATTTTGCTCTGGTACACACCTGCCTTTGGAGGATTCTGGGACTCCATTTTCACTATTTAGCCCTCCCATTGTATATGGTGATTATCTTACAAATAGCTAGACTTTACCTTTCAGTTTATTTTTCCCTGACAATGAATCTGACCTCGGAGCCTTGGCCTTGTTGACCTGTGATGAACATGACCAGCTCAGGTGCCTACATGCCTGACTATGGGACAGGGTTATAGTTACCGAGCATAGCTACTGAGGAGGAGATCAGGGCTCGTTCTTGAGGCAAAGGGTCAAGAAGGCACAAAAGAGAAAGTCATCCTTAGGGCTTAACACTTCCTTTCCGTAAGTCTCCAGAAAAGAAAGACAGAAACTCAGTCAAAATGGCTGCTTAGCGTCACTCGCTGGAAAAGTGGTTCTGTTGTCCAGAAAAAAACAAGAAAAAGTCACTTTTTTGTGCTCTTCAGATGTTGCTACCTGGGTCTTCAGTGTTCCATAGGCTCCGAGCTTCCAGAAGCCACTTCTTGCCTAAGAAAGAGGCTGACCTCTGGGAACCCGGCTGGAAACCTGGCTGTCTACAGTCTGCAAGTAGGAGAGAGCCGGTTCCTCCAAAGCTTTATAGTGAGTTGGTTTTAATCTCTTCCAATAAGTCTCTTTTCAATAAGATCGGATGTTTTTAAGCACATCTTGTCAAGCAAAATTCATCATATCAAGCGTCCACACTTCCTCTCTAGTTTACCTCCCGCCACCCCTTCCACTGATCATAACACGGCTTTAAACTGTCTCTTAGCCTGACGTCCTCTTTCCTTATCAATTTAGATCAGCATACTTTCTTTTGGAGTACATTCTAGCCTTCTGCTGCTAAATACAAGGCAATAAAAATCAGAACTCTGATGTGTCCGCACCCATTGCCAGACCTCACAATAAGGTGCATATGAGCTGGGGTTGGACAGAAACAGGCAGGGTGGGTAAGTTTTGTGAACTGGAAGAGGCATAGATGGGCACACAACTGAAAAAAAAACAAACCACAGCAGGCCGTTCTAAGCTGAGGAGTAAACAGGACTAAGTTCAGTGTCCCTTGTCCTCTGCTGTGAGTATCTGGGGCTCTAAAGAGAAGAAATGAACAAACCTGGCTGTGCCTGGGGGAGTGGAAGGTGTGGGCGATGGACAGGAAAAAGGGTCTCCCTCCACACATCACCCCTCCCCATTATTCTTCCAGTTCCCTACCACAGTGAAGGATTAAAACTCTGGGGAATAGGAGGGTGATAAACACCCGAGACCTCGACAGGCTGGATGCTGGGCCGGGGTGGGTAAGGTCAAGTATTGAAGTCCTTTGCTCTCTTCCAGTCCGTGAGAAGTAGTTTAAATCGCCTTGACACTTTCCTTCCGTGAGGCTAGCACCTCTCACTCATTTGGGAGTAAACAAGGCCAACCTTTATATGTCACTGAATTTTTTTATTCCTTGTAAGTTGTACCTCACCACAGCCTGAGGGCTGTTTGAACGTGGCGCTGTGTCCCAGCCCCTTTTCTCAGGACTACACAGCAGAACAAGTTCTTAGGTTCTTTTCCCTTGAATTCCATTCCTCTTTGTATTGTTTTGTTTTCTCCAGGTTCCTCTTTGGCGACCTCTTTCACTTGTTTCCTTCTATCTAAACATAGGCTCCTGATGTTGGCTCTGGAAGCAGACACCTCACTCTCCTGCCCTGACTTCCTGTGCAACTGCTCGCTCTTCTCTGCTAACCACGTTTAATCACAGGATCCAACTAATTTCTCCATCACCAGTGTCTGTGTCCCTAAAGCAGACCTTTCTCACTGTCCCTGGAGCGTCCCTGGGGAGCCTTGGTCTTTAGCTACAAGTACAAGGAAAGGCCTAAGTGCATGCATGGAATGGATGGATGGATGGACGGACAGATGGATGGACAGATGGATGGACGGATGGAAGAAAATTGTGGAGACAGAAAGGTGTGCAGAGCTGTGTGACTACAGTCACAATGCCGACACACCCTGTGAAAATTACAAAGCAACAATTACTGAGCTTTTTGACCCTTTGAGTTCCAGATCCTACCAAGTCTTTGCCTAAATTATTGGCAAGTGAAAAGAATCAATTATTCGACTTAAACAAAGGTTCAAAAACAATCTCAAAAGGGTTGCAAAGTGTCACTTAGCATTGTCTAGGTTTTATAACGATCATCAAATGAGGTAGGAGAATGTAGATAACACTAGCTTATTGTCTATTATTAGCATTTATGATATAATCATAAGGAAATAAAAAAATGAACAACTCCTCAAACATTAAAAGGACAATTTTCATAAGAATCCTGTAAATTAGTCTGTCCAGAGAGGCACAACTTTCCCTCACAGCGATTGTGATCAAGTCATGAATGCCTTTAGTTTCTCAAAGTGCACTAATACATGGCATAAATGCAAAGAAAATAAATTCAAAAGGCAATCTTGGCTTTGATTTACTGTTCTCTTATTTCCCAGGGGTCTGGACAGGAAACAAAAATAACCACAAATGACTAAAATATCAGTAGTCCTTGAAATATCAACATTTAAGCTAAAGCAGGCTAACTTTTTAATCAAAGGCTTTGCTATTTTGATTTACTTAATTCAAACTCCCTCTCTGCAAATATGCTTTTGAATTAAGCAGTCATAACAAACCATAACACAAACATGAATTGCCAACTAATTTGTAGAGCACATTTAATTCTGTCTATGCAAAAAACACAGCTTTCAACTCAAAGAGCAGGAGAGACAGTTTATTATAGAGTCCAACTTGGGTGACCATGGCCTGAGAACACGAATTGGGGTTACCCCAGATTCCATGTTCTAATGCGGAAGCAATTTCATGAAGTTGTTTTTAGTAACAAAGCAAAAAGCCAAGAATCAAGGCGCTTTTCAAATACCTTGTTGGAATCGTCAGGAAGGTAGTTACAGCAGGAGAGGCAACGTGCCCACTGGCCTCAGATGCTGTCTGATGATAACCTTAGCCTTTCGGTTGCTGGAAACTAGTGCTCTGCTAAGTTACCATGTCCCAAAGGGTTTTACCTACTTGTGACAGGGTGTCAGTAAAGACATAGAGGTGGGCTATTCAGGGTCTAAAGCTAGCACAGGAGAAGGCAATTAGCTTCTATAAGATATCAATTTCTCTTGCTCTCGTCTCTGTCCTTCCTCTATCCCAACTATCCCATTCCCTCAAGTTTTCCTCACCCCTCCCCTTCTTCCCTCCTCCTCTACCCTCCTTTTCCCCCCACTCCCATGTTCCCAATTTTGTCAGGTGATCTTGTTTGTTTCCAATTTCCATGTGGGTCGATATATGTTTTCCTTTGGGTTCACCTTATTACTTAGCTTCTCTAGGATCATGAACTATAGGCTCAGTTTTCTTTGTTTATAGCTAGTATCCACTTATGAGTGAGTACATACCATATTTATCTTCTTGGGTATGGGTTACCTCACTTAGAATAGTGTTTCCTAATTTCATTCATTTGCATGCAAAATTTAATATGTCATTGTTTTTTACAGCTGAGTAGTATTCTAATGTGTAAATGTGCCACATTTTCTTTATCCATTATTCAGTTGTTTCCAGATTCTGGCTATTACAAATTATGCTGCTATGAACATAGCTGAACAGATGCTTTTGTAGTATGATTGAACATCTTTTGGGTATATTCCCAAGAGTGGTATTGCTGGATCCTGAGGTAGGTTGATTCCAATTTTCTGAGCAACCACCACACTAATTTCCAAAGTGGTTGCACAAATTTGCAATGGATGAGTGTTCTCCTTACTCCACGTCCTCTCCAGCATAAGTTATCATTGGTGTTTTTGATCTTAGCCATTCTAACAGGTATAAGAGGGTATCTCAGAGTTGTTTTGATTTGCATTTCCCTGATGGCTAAGGACATTGAACATTTCCTTAAGTATCCTTTGGCCATTTGAAATTCTTCTGTTGAGAATTCACTATTTAGTTCTGTACCCCATTTTTAATTGGCTTATTTACAATTTTGATGTCTAATTTCTTGAGTTCTTTATATATTTTGAAAATCAGTCCTTTGTCTGATCTGGGGTTGGTGAAGATCTTTTCCCACTCAGTAGGCTGCCTTTTTGTCTTATTGACTGTGTCCTTTGGTTTGTGTCCAGACGCTTTTTAGTTTCAGGACGTCCCATTTATTTATTGTTGCTCTCAGTGTCTGTGATACTGGGATTTTATTTAGGAAGTGATCTCCAGTGCCCATGCATTGAAAACTACTTCCAATTTTCTCTTCTATCAGGTTCAGGGTGTTCAGATTTATATTGAGGTCTTTTATCCATTTGGATTTGCATGGCGATAGATATGATCTTTACTGAGGGAGCCATTATAGGGTTAGCAGAAACCTCGGTCTAGAAAATTCCCAGGAATCCACAAGGATGGCCCTGGCTAAGACCCTAAGCAATAGAGAAGAGGGGGCCGATCTTTATTTGCCCTGTAGTCAGACTGATGAATATCATAAATATCCCCCATAGAACCTTTCATCCAGTAACTGATGGAAACAGAGGCAGAGACCCACATTGGAACACTGGACTGAGCTCCCAAAGTCCATTTGAAGAGTGGAAGGAATGAGAACATGAGCAAAGAGAAGACCATGATGGGTTCACCCACTGAAACAGTTTACCTGAGCTAATGGGAGCTCAGCAACTCCAGCAGGACAGGGAAAGAACAAGCGTAGGATCAAACTAGTCTCTGAATATGGGTGACAGTTGTGTGGCTGGGGCAGACTGAGGGGCCACTGGCAGTGGAACCAGCATTTATCCCTACTGCATGTACTGGATTTGGGGGAACATATTCTTTTTGGATGTATACCTTGCTCAGCCTAGATTCAGTAGGGAGGGCCTTGGGCCGTCCACAAAACAATGTGCCTTACCATCTCTGAGGATTGGATGGGAGTTAGGTGGGAAGGTGTGTAGAGGAAATGGAAGGAGGGGAGGGAGTAGGAACTTGGATTGGTAATTTTTAAAAATCTAGACAAAAAAAAGAGGTACCAATTTCTCTACTGCAGTTCTATTAGTCTTTACAGACACACTTCTTTCTATGAATTCCCACTGGCAGTTCAAAGGTTTTGCCATGCGTGTTAGTCTCTTACTATCTGAGAACTGAGCAAAACTTTTATTGGCTCTGTGTACTACAGGGAAAAAAAATCAAGCCTGTTTATGCCAATATAAAAGAAACAGGAACTAAGAAACTAATCTGCAGTGCTTTGTAATTTGTATAAAAATTTAATCTGATTCACAGGCACCAGCAAATGAAACCCAGAGGAGGCAGGACATTTTAGTCTTTTAAGTGGATAATAAAACTATTAATTTGAAAGAGTTCTTTATTCAGTTAAACTCAAATTTCAGCTGAGATTGGGAATAAGATGACTTCTCAAAAAAAGGACCCGTAACAAGAGTGAGATAAACTCACCTTTATCCATGTATCTGTGTAAGATATATTTTCAGTTAGACTGACATTTGCAAATGGCTAAAATATATCTTCCCCATGGAAATAAAACATTAGATGCATAGGATACTCTGTCAATGGCAGAACCCAGTGCATTACATTGTATAACAGAAAACTTGATAGATATTGGTGGGAAAAATGTCTCTTAGCAGATACTGTCCCTTATACCACTCTATGAACAGACTACACTTGATATTCCACAAATAAACTCAAAGTGTATCTTCAACCTTCCATCAGAAACTCTCAGTCTTGGCCTGGGGAGATAGCTCTACTGGGAAAATGTGTGTTATACAAACGTAAGTACCTGGACTCCATCACTAAGACCCAAATAACAAGAATGGATGTAACCAATGTGCTTCCAATCCCAGGGCTGCAGAGGTGGACACACTCAGATCCCTGATGCTAAGTGACGAGATAGCTTAAGCCTAGTTGGCAAGCATCAGAACAGTTTCAAGATAGTGTCTCAAAAAAAAAAAAAAAACAAGGTAGAGGTTGCCCAAGGAATAACATCAAAAGCGGCCCCATGTGCACACACATACATGAGTATATGAATGCCCCCACATGATTTTCTCCACTCACAAACATACACACGGAAAAACATGCATCAGAAAATAACACATATCTTAAAAGACTATAAATAGGTGCTATCTTCATGGATAAAACAAAACCCTATTTACAAGAAACAATTACTTTGAAAATTTAAATTTAAGACAATGTTCACTAAAATGTTCAAGACACCCAGGAGAAGAGAATTAGAAGTCCTGTAGGACTGAACTCACTGCTCTGTGGGCATATTCTACATTTATTTTGCTAAATTCAAACCAGAGACAATTTACTCTACTGCTCTTTCAAATAACATAAAATTATCATCTTGGAAAAATAATATTTACAGAATTTAAAAAATACTAAATACATTTATACCTTCTGTGTGCAATTTATATAAAAATATAATGATAAAACCAAAAATCCTTCAATGATGTGTATTCAACCTTGGCCGTGCCCACTTGATTGACACCTAGCGTCACATTCCGGCCACATGTGGGCATCACTTCGGCTTGTAAAGGGAAACACCACAATCTTTTCAGGAATCTCATTGGATAGGAGTTTTAAAAACCATGACCCCCAGGAGCCATGTATACTGATAACACGTCACTTCCCTAGGTTGGTTCCAAGATTGCCTTCCAAATGTGGGCAAGGATAAAATAAAGTAAGATACCTGTTGTTGAGCGAGAACTGGCTTTCTTCTTTCCATTACGGCACCCAGTGCAAAGCACTTACCATGTCCCATACACGGCACACGGCATTGAGTGGGTTAAAAAAGAACGGTCACCTTCTTTATGCTATCATGAAGCTGTGATTTCCTATAACCTGCCCAATGGATGCTAATTTGACATTCCTTTACAGATAAGAAAAGCATACACCATCAAGCAATGTGGCCAAGGGCACCCGGGCCAAGATGAAAAGCGGGAACCAAGCTCACACTGTGGTCTCTGAAGCCCTGGTCCTTACCCTGTATTCCGAGCCCTCCCCTGCTCTACTGAAATGCCCTCCTTTGCAGCTAGAGCCTAGGAGGCAAGCATTAACGTAGTGAGAATGAAAACTTTTTGTTAAAGTATTGCCTCTCTCTATTTTTAGAGGTGAAGAAAAGCTTTTGCTTGTACCTGACAACACATTCCATGGGGAGTTGTGTTCTTAAATACATTTCTGCATATTTTGACACATTTGTATATTTTCAGGTAGGCTTAACACATCTTTCTTGGCATGTGTATTTTAATGCTCTTTTAAAGAAATAATTCTGTACTTAAGAATTCCAAATATAGGACTTCCCTTTATTTTAGCTTTTATAGAGCTAATTCTTTTATACATTCTGTGGCATCTTACCCATTTCTCCTTAGAGTCAGAGTCTAACCATTTCCAACCTGATCCATTGACTTAGAGGTACAGACTGCCTCAGGTGATGTCATTGTTGCTACTTCCTTAACAAGATCCCACTCCGACGAGTTTAGTGGCAGAAGGATGGAATTCTAATGAATTGCAAATGATGTTTAAGTGTATTTATTACTCACACATTTTAGGGTTTTTCATAAATTTTAGGGTTTTCTTTTCAACCAAAGAAAGTAGTAACAAAAAAATGATGAAACATCTGTTTTGTTTTGTTTTGTTTTTTGACAGTGTGAGAAAGGATTTGACAGGATAGTCTTTAGTGACGGATTGCTTTCATATTCCAAAGTTTTTTGTTTCTCTTCAATACTTCTTATGTTCTGTAAGAGAGAGAATTACTGGCCATAAAGAGACATAACTTAATAAATAAAGAGGAGGATCTACCAAAAGTGCCTAATGCTGTCAAAAACTGACCTTTCAAATATATAAGTATAGATCTGTTCATCAAATAAAGATAACCATATTTGGCAAAAGAAACTGTAATAATACTTCATGTGGTTTCTCTTTCATTAGACTGTGTTTGAAAGTCTCTATTTCTGGCCCATCTCATAGTATCTGTTTATAGAACTAGCCTGTATGGCGAGGGCTGCCAGCATAGATTGCATCTGAACATTTCAGCAAAGCCTCAGGATGACTGGTCTGAATCTGAAGCAGAAACTCAGCAGCCATACATCTATAGGGAATTATAGAGAGCACTAATGTGCAAGGGAAATCTGCAGGTCAAGAGTCGCTAGACCAAGGTCCATGAGATAAATTCAGCCTCTCACACTTCATTTTTAATTTTTGTAAGCCTGTGTTAATAAAACTACACTTTACTTTAATGTGTTCTTGTATGTATGGGCAAAATGAGTGTGTGTGTGTGTGTGTGTGTGTGTGTGTGTGTGTGTGTGTAAGGCATGAAGGGGTCGTGAGTGAACCCTCAGGAGTTGTTTCTCAGGCCAAATCTACCTGAGTTTGTTTGTTTGCTTGCTTCAAAATTACTTTTATTATTTTATATGTATGAGTATTTTGCCTGCATGAATTCCTATACCTGTTGCCTGCAGAGGCCAGAAAGGGTCATGGATCTCCTAGAACTGGAGTTCCAGAAAGTTGTGAGACAATGGCTGGGACCTGAGAATTGAATCCAGGTCCTCTGGAAGAGCATCCGGCACTGCTAAGCTGTGAGCTGTCTCTCTAGCTCCCATCCTGTTCTTAAGACAGTCTCTCACTGGAACATGGGGTTTGCTGATTAGGCTGGGCTCGCTGGGCAGGCAGCCTTGGGAATCAGTTTGTCTTGCTCTCTCCACTTCTGGAGTTACAAGAGCTTCTCATGATGCCCCACATAGGTTCTGGGGCTAAAATTCAAGCCTTCCTAAGTGGTGTAAAAATTTTGAGAGAGCTAAAGAGAGAGAGAGACAGAGACAGAGAGAGAGAGAGAGAGAGAGAGAGAGAGAGAGAGAGAGAGAGAGAGAGAGAGACAGAGAGAGAGACAGAGAGAGAGAGAGAGAGAGAGAGAGAGAGAGAGAGAGAGAGAGAGAAACAGCATCTATTTCATAATGAAGAAGGATGCTTAAAAGAAATCCCACACTAGTTCAGAATTGAATATAGTAGAGGGTTATTTATTTAGGGGTAGACTCACAGATCACAACGCTCTGCTCGAACAGGAAAGAACAACCAAAATGCCACAGCAGGAAGAGAGACAGAGCAGACACATGCTTTATATCAGCATCTACAGTGCGGGTAACTTGAAGACTACTGGCTACAGGAATTCCTACAGCACCACCCCTTTTGTTTAAATAAGAGAGTTCTAAGCCTTACACAAAATTACATACAATAAGAAAAAATATATCAATCAAGAAACATATGATAAATGTTCCAATAATTATCCTATCCTAATGAGTTTTAAGTCTTATATAATAAATAACTTGGCCAAGCCATGAAAGGAAAGTAACTACAACTATCTAGTCTTCGACTCCATCAAAGATCTGAGAAGAGAAAATAATATTACTTGAGTAAGCAGGAAGTGTAATCAAGAAACTTCCAGAATGTACAACAAATGACAGAGACAACAGGTTATCTGGGCAATCACCCAAAGTCTCATTTGTAGTATTGGAGCAACCAACTTTGTCTAAGGCCTAGAGTAACTGACAGACCATTTTCAGAGGTAAGAAATTTTTCAAAACCATCTTACCCTGTCTTGGGAAAATTTGACAGTCTTTTTTCTTGTATCCTGCTTGTCCTGTCTGGACATCGTACATTTTGTCAGTGGTAAATGCATCAAAAGTTCCTTGCCTAAAGGCCAGTTTTGCCAAGAAGAAAACAAACTCCAAGTGGAGTGTCTTTGGTGCTAAACATTCTCTCAGGAATAGGTCAGTGCTGCCAGGGGCAATCATGTCTCAAGTCAACAGAACCCTAAGTTATTTAAATGCCATATTCTACAGCTCTTTGAAGTGATTGAAGATTACCTATCTATGCAGAATACAATTTTTATGTATCTAAAGAAAATATTAAACAATCTTTAAACAATTGTATAATAAATGAGGACAATGAACTCAAAATGTAAACAATGTATAAGTATCTTGATCAGAGGTAGAAATGTATATAGCAATATGAGAAATATATATTTTGTATATTGATTTGTATATCAATATACAAAATGTCTTGAGCAGAGGTAGAAGCATGCATGCATACAATGACAAAATAACTTTGACTAGGTATACAAATATTGTAGACAAAAATAGGAACATATTTAATATAATTTAAGTTTATATCAATATACAAAAATCTATACCAAATGTAAGTAATAGCTCACAAGTATTCACTCCATCAATGAAAATTATGTAAAATAGAGACTGTTGTTGATAAATAAAGTTTTCCTGGGACACAACTAGTCACATTTGTTTATGTCCACAGTCAGACCCGAATGTTACAGAGTCAGTATAGCCTTCTATCTGAAACATTTATCTTCGACCTTGACAGACAAAGCTTAAAGGGAACCCACAGCAGATCTTTCCTCTGACCCTCTCGAATTCCCTCGTGCCTTCAAATGCTCATACTTCCCATGGACTTTGCTGCTTTAATGAAGAACGATAAACATTACCATAGTTTATTTTTTTTCCCTGAAAGATACACAATTAGCAAGAAATATTCTAACTAAAGAACCTGTGTACGAGACGCTATGGGGATTTTCATTGTTAGTGCATTAATCTGGACTTTATGGCTTAGTCTTCGCTCCAGCACTTCCCTAGGAACCGACATATAAAGACTCGCAGCGTTTTAAAATGACTAAGGTATGCTGAGCACCAGCTCAGAGTCCTGACAGAATTTCACAATGGACACAGGAAGGCCTTACCATTCAGTTTTATTTTATTTCAAATTTACAGGAGAATAGTGAGCAGCAAGCATGACAGGATAATTTTGCCCACACCACTTTTACTTGTAATTTACTTTTATTATGCGTGTATCTATGTAGTTGGCAGGTAAGACACACACATCCTGGCACATGCAAAGTGGTTATGGAAACGGTTGTCTCCTTTCAACCTTTGGGGATAAATAGTTTATCTGCTGGGCCATCTTACTGGCCTTCTCTCTCTCTCTCTCTCTCTCTCTCTCTCTCTCTCTCTCTCTCTCTCTTCCTTTCTCTCTCTCTCTCTCTCTTCCTTTCTCTCTCTCTTTCCTTCCTTCTCTTTATTTCTTTCCTTCTTTTCTGCCTTCCTTCCTTCTTTCTTTCCTTCCTTCTTTTTCTCTTTCTTTCTTTCTTTCTTTCTTTCTCTCTTTCTATTTTCTGAAACACGATTTCTCTGTGTAACAGTCCTGGCTGCCCTGGAACTCACAAAGATACACCTGCCTCCAAGTGTTAGGATTAAAGGTATGTGCTACCACCACCCAGACTCTATATTACCTTTTAGAAACTATTTTCTTTATTCTTTTTAAAACATAGTAAATGCTAATTTAGTAAAGTCCAAGGAAAGACACTATGCAATGATCCATACTAAAGATTCAGTTTTGTCTTCCTAATGTAACTATTTTCAATGAAGTAGAATAATCAATTTTACAAAAACTTTATGTACAGCAAACACTCATTAACTTAAAATTCTCTTTAATAAAGGGCATCTCTGAACCATTCATTGTTTCTACACAAACTCCAAGCTTACAAACATACATTCCATATAATGTTTTGGATCCTGCTGTCTTACTTAGGAGGACAGGGTTTGTTTCAGTTTACTGCTCCATATCACAGTCTCTAACTAGGGAAAGTTGGGATGAAGGTACAAGGTAGGAACCTAGAGGCAGGAGCTGATGCAGAGGCCATGGAGGGGAGCTACTTATTGGCTTGCTCCCCAAGGCTTGCTCAGCCTACTTTCTTATAGAACTCAGGGCCACCAGCTCAGGGTTGACACTGCTCACAATGAGCCAGACACCTACACATCAATAAATCAAGAAAATTTACCATAGGCTTGTCCACAAAACAATCAGATGTTGGCATTTTCTCAGTTGAGGTTCCACCTCTTAAAAGAACTCTAGCCTGTGTGGGGTTGACATAACTGGTCAGCACACTCCAGCCCATGTCAGGTTGACGCAACTGGTCGGCACACTCTTGCACACACTCTTGCACATACACTGAAAATGACAAAACAGCTTACAGAAACCAACTTTTGAGTGACTTTTACAAAGAAGTATCAGAAAACTAAGCAATGCTGTGCATATCGAGTATTTAAGGTTTTGTTTCTGATGTATAAAGGTCGATTTAGTTTATATAAAGCGTTTTAAAGCACATTAGAGTTTTAAGGAGTCCTTACAGAGTGCTCAGAACTGTAGTGGACACACACTTGCCTTTTCAGTAAAAGGCACAACAAGACATCACTACAGACTTTGTTGTCTCAAACAAAATAGCATAGAAGTGTATGGGAAAAAAGTTAACCAAATATTCTTCCACACATTGTAGTTTTAAATTAATGTAATCCAAATTCACAGGAAATAGATTGCTAACCACAGTCTTTAGTCAAGCCCAAAAGGCTTCTATATATTTTCTGCAACATCCACAATGCAACTGGGATGCCCCAGTGGAGCACAAACCTGCTTGAGAACTTGCTTGTTACACAAAACGTTAAGACCCATGTTGTTAGGATCTTACTCTGCACCCACAGTCTAGAATCTGTAATCTTTCAAATTAAAAAAGAATAGTGCAGTTTAAAAAAATGTAAACAATGCAGTCACCCTCTGTCCTAACAGACACACTTGCAGAGTTTCCCAGGCTTCTCTGCGGCAGCATACTGAAGAAGCACAGAGTCAGGATTCTCAGTGACTCCCAGTGAGGTTAGACACTTCAATCAGTCCCATCCACCCTTCTCCATGCTGGGTCTGTTCAACAGGGTTTGTTTCTCTGAAGGCAAATTTAGCACAGTCCAGGATACAATCATAGTTACAGTTCAGAACTGTTTACAGAGCAGGTGGGACTGTCAAAGCAGATGTCCTTTAGCTTAAACGACACAGCATATCTAAGAAGATGCCGTCTTCAGCAAAGACCAAGAAACATAAATCAAACCCAGGATCCAGGGGATGAGCTGCATCCCTGCCACCGGCTACACTTCTCCTCTGAGCAACTCAGCTTCAGGACTATGTGTGCAAGTCCAGCTTCCAACAGGACTAAGTGTGCAAGCCCAGCTTCCAACAGGACTAAGTGTGCAAATCCAGCTTCCAGCAGGACTAAGTGTGCAAATCCAGCTTCCAGCAGGACTAAGTGTGCAAATCCAGCTTCCAGCAGGACTAAGTGTGCAAGCCCAGCTTCCAATAGGACTAAGTATGCAAGCCCAGCTTCCAGCAGGCCTGTTGGGAGCTGTGAGCCCCCAGGTCCTGCATTTCTTGTAAACAACTTGTTTTCCCCTGATCTGAGTGCCTACAGCTGCTCTGAGCACGAGACCTTCAGGAGTTCCTGATGACAGGAGAGTGGTTTCTGGTGCGCTTGACTGGGGCGTGGCTATCTCTATATAAGCTGCCCTGGACACAATCAAGGGGACATTCTTGGGGCATTTTTAAGGATGACCCGTATCTTCGTCTCTGTGTGTTTGTGTGTTTCAATCTCCAGCCCCTTGCCTGGTTCATGAACTGGATAGTGGTGCATAGAGGACACAGCAAGCCCAGCTTCCAGCAGGCCTAAGTGTGCAAGCCCAGCTTCTAACAGGACAAAGTGTGCAAGCCAAGTTTCCAACTTTAATGTGTGAACACGCTTTCTCTTTTTTCCTCAATCTCTTTGTTCATATTTCTTCTCCTGTCCAGAAGGCATCAATTGACCTCCCTATCAACCTTTCAAATTGCTGGCTCATCCCCAATATCTTGTCATCTGTTGGCTTACTTATTGACTAATTCTCACTATTTTGTCCACGGACTGAGGAGGACGGTGACGGAAAAACCATGGGAATCCTGATCTTTTCTAGTCTATGATTCCTGGGTTCCTCATAGATAAATCAACTAAAGCCAAGAGTGGAGGCTATAATCAGCAAGTTTCTCTATAGTGCCAAGGGTCCTTCTTTCCCACCCACAAAATTACATGTGTGTATTATACATATGTGCATTGTTTCATGTTTTAAGTCTTTGTTCGAATTCTATCTTAAGAGGGTGTTCACTGTTGCCTCCGTTGATTTGTACGGGGAAAACAGCAATCTGTGCTGAATTGGAAGCTCCTTGTCCTAGTGGTCCTAAAAAGGACCCCACCCACCATATAAGGAACAGTAGAGAATGACTCTCACAATCCTCAGGTAATACACTGTTCCATTGAAAATCATGCTAGCACAGACTTGGCCTGAGATATAAATAAAACTCAATTCTAGTCTTGACTCTGCTGTTAGGAAACTGCTCATGAAACCTTCCGTTATGAGCAGCAAAACATTGCTTTTCCTTTCTCTGTTGCAGTGAAAAGATACCTTTTTCTGAAAGAGTTGATTCACAAGAAAGTAAAATGCACAAAAATAGCGACTTTTTATACCTCATTACTTATGAAAAAGAATATTTTTTTCTAATTTAATATGTTATACCATAGACCAATATAAGACACATTTTGAGGAAAAACTCCACAACACTATTCTGATCCCATTAAATGTGATGGATATTTGAGGGCAGATACATCACTTAATAAAGAGACACAGGATTGCAAAGGCATCACTGAAAACAAGTTGTCCACGTCATAATTATGTAAATATTTCCTGTTTTGGTTAACATAGACTATGTTATTTCTTCGAAGGGCTTACATAAACTTACAGAAACATCTCCAATTTGTTCTTATTATTTCAGTTCCGCTGCTTCCAAATGCACCTATGTTTCCTTTGTTGGCTGAAGTGGTAAGAATCCTGCTGTTTCGAGACATACCCCACACAGGACGGCTACTGTGTCTTGTTCACTAACGGAAGGGATGCGCTCTCATTTGGCCGCAAGTCAATGCTGTGTTTCTCATCCCCACTGTTTTGGACATATGCTGGCCCAAGAAACAATGGCAGACACAGCAAGCTGCCCCTAGTAAGATGCTGATGAAGTCATCTTGCAAGAAAACAAGTGTGGATATTAATATGTTAAAAAAATTATTCTAGAATAATATCTCTTTGGAAAACATTCAGACTCCCAGTTGTAAATTGTATGCTAAAAAATACCAAGCTCTCCTGCGGCTGCAGGTCCACGAACCCTATGGATCTTGTTGAACTCAGCATGCAGGATGGAAGTGCTCTTACACGTGGTTTGAAATTCTTGGAAAAACTTATAGATTAAGCCAAGCAGGGATGTGCAGCCAACTGATCAGGGAAATGACTGTGCTTTCCTACATTCCATTCCCGCGTTCAGTAGACAGAAGAAAATGTAGCTATAATCTGCACACGTAAGAAAACAATGTTTTAAATTAAAAAAAAAGTTCCTGTCATTGAAAACAAACTAAAAATCAAGTAATTAAGTATTTGAGATAGATATTCATATTAAGCTTCTTATTTTTCATTTTGAAAAAAAAATACCAGGGGGCAGTTTTCAAAAGACACATGTGTTTGATCAATACCTGTGCATTTGAGATGCAGATGAGACTTAGCCATAACTCATAAACACCATTTAAATGGTATGGGAACATAGAAAAATAAAAGCTTGAAGTTGAATTTATAATAATGTTTTGGAGAAAGGAAATTCCCAAATTTCAAGATAAAAAAAAGCACAATTAATAAACGTAAGTACTGGTAGTATTTCAATAAATAATATTAATAAAATATTATTACAGACATGGTATCTCAACTAGAAGGAGCAGGAGTAGAGACCAAATGGCTATCACAAGCATGCAGTACAACATAGCAGGGAGCTCAGGGCATTTTTTAAGGTATTCGTGAGGATGACAAAGGAAAAAAATTTAAAAAATTAAAAATAAAGTCCCCCTCAAAATCCAATAATTGTAATTTAATGGAGCACGTTACAGGAGTATAGAGAAAACCTTTTATATTTACAGATAATTGACAGTCGTGTTAACAATTCATGATAGACCATGAAGTCAAATAAATGTATGCATGAAAGAACTAACTCAAATAGAACATGTATCAAAAAGTTCAGAACCATAATTCTCAGGTTCAGGAAGACAACACAAGAGAAAATTAACAAAGCCAAAAACGCAGGTAGGTGTCCAGAGGAAACAGATGCATTTCACTACAGCAGAATCAACAGATTCCTGAACACAATACCAGCAGCCCACAGAATGGAAGCTGTGTCTGTGTGTATCAAATGAATGTAAAACAAACTCATATAATTCAACAACAGAATACAAACAACCCAATTAAAAACAAGCAACAGACTTAAGAGGACAATTTTCTATATAAAAGATCAATAAAGACTTGAAAAGTGCTCAGCAATATTAGTCTCAGAGAAATGCACAGAAAACCACAATGAAATACCAGTATATGTATCAACATGGAGTATAGAAAGCATATAGTCTAACAAATGCTGTCAACTACTTACTTCCCAATGAGTTCCTTCAGGGTATATGCACAAGAGAAACAAAAATACAACCATACACCGAGAAAAAAAATACACACAATGTAAAAATACACATGATTTCAACTTTCAAAACATAAATATTTATATAACAAGTCAATAGTAAAAGTATCCAAACATCTACAAACTGGTAAAGGAATAAATAAATGTGGCAAATGCTTAGAAGAGAATATTATTGATTACTAAAAAAAATGAACAAAGTATTTATTCATGTTATAATAAAGATGAACCGTATAAACAGTTACCAAGCCAATGAAACAAATCAATGAGAAAGTTCCCATATCCTGATTCTGTTCCTTCCAAATGTCAACAGTAGGCAAACACGGAAGCATAAAAAGTGGGTAGTGACTGTTCAGCGCTGAGGGAAGGAAAAAGGATTGGTGTGGGAGGTCTTTCTGCCTGTGTGTTGCTTTTACTGGTCAATGAATAAAGAAACTGCCTTGGCCTGTTGATAGGGCAGAACTTAGGTAGGCAGGGAAAACTGGACTGAATGCTGGAAAAAATAAGTTGGAGAGAGAGATGTCATGGAGCTGCCAGAGACAGATGCTGGGAACTTTACCCAGTAAACCACTGCCATGTGGCGATACACAGACTAATGGAGATAGGTTAAATTAAGATGTATGTATGTTAGCCAATAAGAAGCTAGAGCTAAGGGGCCAAGCAGTGTTTTAATTAATACAGTTTTCTGTATGATTATTTTAGTTCTGGGTGGCCAGGATGAACAAGTGACCCTTCTTCCAACAAAGGATTGGTTGCTAATGTGTGTGGCTTTTCTTCTAGAGAGGAAAACAGTCAATATTGGGTTGTGATCATGATTGGTCAATGATGTATCTCTATTCAAGCTGTGTACTTCAAATTTTCATTTTCAAATAGCATGTATATGCATGTGTCTGTGTGCAGGCATAAAAAAGGTGGCCATGGAATCCAGAAGAGGGAGTAGGATCCCTGGATCTGGGGTGATAGGCGACTGTGAGCTGCATCATGTGGGCACTGGGCATGGAACTCAGGTCCCTTACAAGGACAATACATGCTCTCAATCCCTGAGAATTTCCAGTACTTTACGTGGATAAACTTTGCTTTAATTAACAACTTCACTAAGTTTTTCTTTAGCTACACTGAGATCTAGAAGTAACAAAAGATCAATAGATTAAACAAAATACTTTTTCACCTTCAAAGATAATTACTTGGAAACTATTATACTGTATTTCCTACAGAAATTTTGAAACAAGGCAATAAAAGATGTTCAATGCTTTGTGTTCTCTCTCTAGCTGTAAAAGTAATTTTTGTTCTCGAATGCATACTAGTACCTACAGCCCATGTGGAGGAAGCTCCTGTGGTTCTGAGAGAAGGCACAATTGCCCCCACAAGTTACCAGCTCCTTTCCCTCAAGCAATAGACCTTTCAAGCAAGGAAGGAAACAGGTTTCACTTTATTGCTCTTTTGACCAGTACTTTAGATCCCCAGGAAGTCATGCTATACCACAGAATGGTGATCTTCCATGCTTTGGCCAGGTCACCACTCTCCAAAGCCTAGAGCAAAGATGAGACCTACCATTTGTCCTGTGTACAAGATGTGTTGGAGTACAGTTGGTGTAGAAACTGTGGGAGTGGTCAGTAGCCAACCAATGACTGGTCCAGCGTGAGATGCATACCCTAAGAGGGAGCTTACCCCTGCCACTGCCCAAGCACCAGGACCTAGAGAACTACAATAGACCCAAACACGACTGACATCTAAAACAAGTCAATGAAACGATCCCTTATGATATTCTGCTCTGCTCATAGATTGATGCCTAGCCCAATGGTAAGAGAGACTTCATCCAGCAACTGATGGAAGCAGGTGCAGACACCCACAGTCAAACAATGGGTGGAGGTAAGAAAATCCTGTAGAAGAGGGGGAGGAAGGATTGTAGGAACCAGAGGGTCCAAGGAAACCCGCAGAATCAACTACCCGCAGAATCAACAGGCCCATAAAGACTGAGTGGATAACCAGGAACCTACGTGGGCCTGACAAAATCCCTCTGCATATATGTGACAGTTGTGTAGGTTGGTTTTCTTGTGAGACTCCTAACAGTGGGATCAGGGGCTGTCTCTGACTGTTACCTGCTTTTGGGACCCATTTCTCCTATGGGTGCCTCATCCAGCTTTGATAAAAGAGGAAGTGTCTAGTCTCACTGCAAGTTGATATACCATGGCTGGCTGATATACATGGGTGGTCTGTATATCTTCTTTTTTTTAAAGAGAAATGGAGGAGAAGGAGTGGATAGGGTGGGAGTTGGGAAGGGACTGGGAGGAGAGGAGGGAGGGGGAAATGTGGTCAGGGTGTGAAAGCAAATAAGAAAATAATGAAAAGATGTTTAAGCAAAATCTAATCGTGCTGTGTGATTTCAGAACCCACTGTATCCACTGCCTCACTTTAACAATCTCTTTCCTCAACCTACTAATTGCGCTCCCTGACTTTGGGTGAGTGATCCATATGTTACCCACAATTCCCACAACATCAAAATATTTCACAGATAATATCTCCCCTCTTGAAATACAGAGTACACCCTTAGAAAGACATCTTAACATATATATTCATTCATTCAACATAGACAGGGGGTCTGCTATATGCCAGAAACACAGAACATGAACATCCAACTGTATTGCCGTGAGGAACTGTAGGTTGGAGAAACACACAGGCACCCAAGCATTCTGCAGAGCAAGGGTGTGAAGTTGGCTCTACCCAGGGAAGCCAGCGGCAGTCAGGAGGCACACAAAGAGAGCAGGCATAGAGTGGCCAGTGCTGGCTCTGCGAAGAACACAGGGCTAATATCACCATAGTTAGAATGAGGCTAAGACACCAATGCAAATGAGCGATTGTTCTGTGTGAAACAATACTGCTGATCTCTTGAGAGCTCCTTTTCCTATTTCTTACAACTCTTTGAGGGGTTTGCTATTTTGTTCTCTACTTCTTAGTAAGAGGTACTTAGGTTTCATGCCCAGTGTGTCTACACTGACATATAACATACATGTAAAGATGTATCCGATTAGTCTGAAACAGTCTGGAAATTAAATTTTAAGCCATTAAGCATATGAGCCTTTATATTTCTGAAAATATTAAAAAGATCATTACAATAAGATGTGTGCCTCTTGGGAAGGGAGCACTGATTGAGTTTCTAGAGTGAAAGGGAAATGAGCTCATCACTGTCCTTTCTCCCGCAAAGTCCAGACGTCACATCCTGCTGTGGGTTATCTGTCAGGTGATGAGTAATCAGTCCAAACAAGTAGGAAGAATCTGAGATTTGGGTCAACATGATCTAACGTTGGCTTCTGGGCTCATATTTGTGAAGTGTAGCAGAGTGACTTCTAATAACATGTGAATATAAACATCAGACTTCAGAAAACGATTGCAAAAGACATCAGGTAGGTGACACGCATTTTGGAAAAGTTACATCTACAAAGTTGTTTCTAAACAGTTGTTAAGTAGGTGTCAAGTACTGCCATACCCCAGACGAACTATGCAGGATAGGGAATAAGTAATAAAAAAAAAAGCTGTGGAGACCTTGGGCTACTCAAAGCTTCTGTAATATGAAAGAGGTGCAAGGAAAAGTAGGCAAGGGCTTGGAGAAAGGGTGCAGAGGATGTCCTGAGAGTTCCAGGTCTTCCCTCTCCCCTTGAGCATACTACGAGATAAGCTTGTCTCTCATCTTCACACCAGTGAAACACACCTCCAACTGTGATTAGAGAGCCTGGCATGTGTAGACTGCTTTCCAACTCAAGCTTGAGAAATACAAAGGGTGATCATCAAGGGCATGAAGAACCCACTTGGGAAAGGATGTTTTAGCTCGGAAGGGATCTAAAGTACATGTCACGGGACCTGTATCGGGCCAGCAGCCAAAGGAAACATGACAAATAGCCTGGGACGATCTTAGAATTTGCCCATGTAAGACAGGCAGGATGATGGGGCAACTTGATCAGGAACTATACACTGAGCACAAGTCTGCTGGCTAATGCTGGCTAGCGTGAAGAAGAAACTAAGGTCCCAGAGGACAGGAAACTGGAAGTGAATATACTGTAAGAGGTGCCCTGCCAGACAAAGAGCTGGTCATTGGTCCAAAGCTGGGCAGCGCCTTGCGCAGTGATGCATTTCCTACCTCTGCACAGTGATGCGTTTCCTACCTCTGCGCAGTGATGCATTTCCTACCTCTGCGCAGTGATGCGTTTCCTACCTCTGCCCAGTGATGCATTTCCTACCTCTGCGCAGTGATGCGTTTCCTACCTCTGCACAGTGATGCGTTTCCTACCTCTGCCCAGTGATGCATTTCCTACCTCTGCTCAGTGATGTGTTTCCTACCTCTGCGCAGTGATGCATTTCCTACCTCTGCTCAGTGATGCGTTTCCTACCTCTGCGCAGTGATGCGTTTCCTACCTCTGCTCAGTGATGCGTTTCTTACCTCTGAGCTGTGATGCGTTTCCTACCTCTGCACAGTGATGCGTTTCTTACCTCTGCTCAGTGATGCGTTTCCTACCTCTGCTCAGTGATGCGTTTCCTACCTCTGCACAGTGATGCATTTCCTACCTCTGCGCAGTGATGCGTTTCCTACCTCTGCGCAGTGATGCATTTCCTACCTCTGCGCAGTGATGCGTTTCCTACCTCTGCACAGTGATGCGTTTCCTACCTCTGCGCAGTGATGCATTTCCTACCTCTGCTCAGTGATGCGTTTCCTACCTCTGCTCAGTGATGTGTTTCCTACCTCTGCACAGTGATGCGTTTCCTACCTCTGCTCAGTGATGCGTTTCCTACCTCTGCTCATTGATGCGTTTCCTACCTCTGCTCAGTGATGCGTTTCCTACCTCTGCTCAGTGATGCGTTTCCTACCTCTGCTCAGTGATGCGTTTCCTACCTCTGCGCAGTGATGCGTTTCTTACCTCTGAGCTGTGATGCGTTTCCTACCTCTGCACAGTGATGCGTTTCTTACCTCTGCTCAGTGATGCGTTTCCTACCTCTGCTCAGTGATGCGTTTCCTACCTCTGCACAGTGATGCGTTTCCTACCTCTGCGCAGTGATGCGTTTCCTACCTCTGCGCAGTGATGCGTTTCCTACCTCTGCGCAGTGATGCATTTCCTACCTCTGCGCAGTGATGCGTTTCCTACCTCTGCACAGTGATGCGTTTCCTACCTCTGCGCAGTGATGCGTTTCCTACCTCTGCTCAGTGATGCGTTTCCTACCTCTGCTCAGTGATGCGTTTCTTACCTCTGAGCTGTGATGCGTTTCCTACCTCTGCTCAGTGATGCGTTTCTTACCTCTGCTCAGTGATGCGTTTCCTACCTCTGCTCAGTGATGCGTTTCCTACCTCTGCTCAGTGATGCGTTTCCTACCTCTGCTCAGTGATGCGTTTCTTACCTCTGCGCTGTGATGCGTTTCCTACCTCTGATCAGTGATGCGTTTCCTACCTCTGCACAGTGATGCGTTTCCTACCTCTGCACAGTGATGCGTTTCCTACCTCTGCGCTGTGATGTGTTTCCTACCTCTGTGTAGTGATGCGTTTCCTACCTCTGCGCAGTGATGTGTTTCCTACCTCTGCTCAGTGATGCGTTTCCTACCTCTGCGCAGTGATGTGTTTCCTACCTCTGCTCAGTGATGCGTTTCCTACCTCTGCGCTTCTTTCCCCACCTTCACCATGAGAGGAACTTGACTGAGCTGGAGAGCAGGGACAGAGCATGCAAACAAACAACGAGGCTAGTCATGGAAATCCACACACAGCGGACCTCAGCCAGGAAGTGAGTGATGCCTTTTTACTTGGAATAAAGCTTAGCCGTCACACTGAGAATTCCAGTCATGAAATTATCTAAAGCCAACGTGGCTTGAAGATTGTTACCTGTTGATGTGTCAGACAGTACACGGGGCCCTCGTATCACCCCCAGTGGAGGGTCTGACTTTTCCCACAGTAATAGCTGGAGTAGGCAGAGGTGAAAGACATTAAGGTTGGCTTGCTCATAACATCCTACCAAACCCACATAATTCATATAAACACTCCTATAGTAATTATGAGCAGCAAAGTCACCCAAGAGGAGAGAAATGTGGGCCCCATCTTAGTGTGAGAGGGTTAAAAGACACAGTGACACATGTGGCTGGTGCGACCTCAGTCTCTGTCCACAGACTGAAGGCCTGCTCTGTGGCTGTGCCTGGAAGCTGACACCGGCCACAGGAAAGTGCTGGGACATCATCCTTGTCACCACCTCTTACTCTCTGAGGCATCGTGATAGCAAGTAAGCTATCCAAAATAATCCGTGTTTATTTGAATTTCAGACTGAAAGAAATGGATGTGTTTTCTGACGATTCCTAAATGAAATACTGAAAACGTAAGAAGAATAACTACAAACAACGATTGAACTTAAAGATGGCTGACTACACGGAGTTCCCCAGGGCCCCCTTTTTTAATGAAGAGAAATGCCGTCTGTATTTGAAGCCTGAAGCCTACCGAACATGCAAACGTTCTTTAAACAGCTTTTAAAAATGTTTTATCGCTGGTGCTTGTTTATTCTGGTCTCATATATTGTTAAAAACTTATAAATGCTGGATTCTTTCAAGTTCAGCAGCTGGTGGGCTCACTTGTAAAAAGAAATATAATTGTAACTACATGATGAAGTTCAACTAAATATTTACCAAGCCCCTAAAATACAAAAAACCCAATGTAAAACAACAGTTAGCATGTGAATAAATAAAACTTTTATATTCTTGTTTTAAATTACAAAAGTAACAGTATGCTTGTGGCAAAAAACTTCAATGGGAAAAGAAACAAAAGAAAGCCAGGCTTTCTCCTTCTCACTCTGTGCCTCAAGACACTCGTCCTGGAGACCATATTTACTTGTCCTGAATACCCTTCACATGTATAGTGACACACTGTTTCTATGTTTTAGTGTATTACATATAAGACAGATGCTGACATAAGATTATAAACCTGATAGGCACTTTATTTTTTTTTTACATATGTAATAGAGAAAATTGAGAAAGAGATGAATTTAAAATATACCAGGAGGGTTCGTGCTAGAGATAAAGTTGTTTTAAAGTTGACAAAGCTGTAGGATAAGAATCTGAAAATTTCCACAGAATTTACTCTACCTGTGTAAACCAGGGTCTCATAGAGACCTAAAATACTAAACTAACAGGTATCCAAAAGAGCTTCTCCTAATTTCAAAATAGCCATAAACATATTTGTTGCTAAAGTAGCTGGGAATTTGAACACAAAATTTTTTCTTAGCTTAAATTAAAATGCTGTAGCTTGCTTAAGAATCCTTCTTGAGTCTAGTGGATTTCTTCCTGAGTCATTGCCAGGTTGATTTTCTCATGAGATCCTATCCAGAAATTCTAAATGAACAGAAATATCAATAGCTTTCTTAATAATATAACACACAGAAAACAAACTTTTAGAAAGACTGTCTAAGCCACTAGAAAATCAGGCACTAATTACTGCATTTATTTAGTAACTCCCATGAGTAATTTATCTCATCTTCCTTAAAGTCATTCAAAATTTATCTCATCTTCTATGGAATTATGAATTATTACCAAAATTTTAACAGACACATGCAAATGTGTGGGGAAACAGTGAGAAACAGAAGTTTTATTGAGTTAAATATCCACATAAGTGACAGTAAAATTTAAAATCTTCAACTTACTTCCAGGGAAACACTTTTCCATATGTGGAGTTTGGCTGCTGGCTTCCAAGATGGAATGAGGCAGAAATCAGGGAATCTAATTAAGGATCAAGAGAACATCTGGAAAACCAGCAAATATTATTTAGACAGGAAGATGCTCTGGACTTTTTCAACACATTTTTTTTTGTTTATGGGTGTATATGCATTGGGTGTGTGTGTCACGGCTTGCGGTAGGGGTGTGTGCCTCAGTTCCATCCTACCACAATGTAGATCCCGGGGACAGAAGTCAGTTCATCAAGCATGGCTGCAAGTGTCCTGATCAGCTGAGCTACTGCACGAGCCCCTTTGGATTTTTGATGACATAGTTATCATTAGGATCACACCATATTAATATTACATATTTTAATATTCTTAAACATCTTAAGCTCAACGGTGAGAAAAGTCACAATTTTGGATATTTTCTCCTTTGCATTGCTTTTCCATGAGTGCCTCATTCATCTCAGAGCATAAGCATAGATGGAAAGAGTGAAGGAATGGTTTAATGAAAAGCAAGGCCAAGGAATCGACCTGCCTTTGCCTATTCTGAGTGGCTACAACAAAATACCTCAGTCTGTGGTATTTGAAAAGCCTGGGGCTTTATTTTGGCTCATGGTTCTGGAAATGATAGAATCTACACTCACGTAGCCACCTGCGTCAAGGGCCACCTGCTGGGCCACAGCGTGGCCAAGGGCAGTGCATCCGGGTTAAATGTGTGGCGGCATCTGGCAGCACTGGCAAATGTAGTGTGGCCTCAGTGTCCTGCTCTGTAACTGATAATCAATCTCAAAGTCAGAGGTCCCGCCCCCAGGGTCTCCCACTGCCTCCTGGAGGTCCAGCCACCTCAGGGTACCATTGTAACATGACTGATAGACCACTGCTTCTATGCTTAAGTCACACAAATGCTAACTACTGTTTCCAGTTACAAGAAATTTGACGATTTCTTGCTATAGTTACAGAAGACATAACATGACCCCACAGTAATTTTATTTAAATGCAGCCATGATTTGAGGAGGAAGCTTGCTGAGAGTCCACAAGAATAACCTGTAATTTTGGAACAGAGGGGGAGCTTTTATTACAGAATTTTTCCTCTCTCTCTCTCTCTCTCTCTCTCTCTCTCTCTCTCTCTCTCTCTCTCTCTCTCTCTCTTATTTTCATCTTTCCTTCCTTCCTTCCTTCCTTCCTTCCTTCCTTCCTTCCTTCCTTCCTTCCTTCCTCTTTTTTTTTCTTTTCAAAGATAGGATCTTAGGCAGCTTCTAGCTTGGGAGAAGCTCACACCATGTTTGTAGTCCAGTATAATGTTGACACCTTATCCTTCAGCCTTCCCCCTCAAGAGCTGGAATTATAGCATGTTTGACCATGACTGAATTTATATATACACATATACAGGATTTTATATAGCCTAGGCTGGCCTTGAACTTCTGACCATCCTGCTGCCACCTTCCAAATGCACATATTACAGAAGCATACACCACACCTGGGGACAAAATTTTTGATGACTTATTTTCTCTAATTAAAAGTTACCGTATTTTTATCATAGAAAAAAAACCAAAAACATAAGAAAAAAGAAAACATGACTTTTACCATCTATAAACAATGTGAGATTCATATTCGAAGTCTACATACTATGAGATCAACAAGTGTAAAACACTTCTCATCTTGGTCTTTTGAGTATGATAACACACCTATTACCACGTTATAAAAAGTCAAGCTGTCTATAAACCTGACGAGACGATCTAAGCCATAAACTCATAGTGATTAATTTCACGATATTTTTACTGACAGACATTTAAAATTCTTTCAGTTTGTGACTTTTAAGTGTCATTTAGGATCAAGCCTACAGAATATGTTTGACAAAAGTAGGAAATGCAAATAAAAATCGGAAAATGTAATCAACAATTGTATCTTTTGGCCTAAGGTATCTGTACACAGGACTTTGAATGTGTGTGTAATAGAATAGGATACTATTCAAAGTACTTTCTGTATAAAAATTATTTTCCATTATTTCTAGTGTCAGTATTATCCACCAGCATTGTCTCATCTAAAGGACATAAACGACTCTCACACAATTCCCTTTAATTGCCCCAAATTAGCCATTAGAATAGTGTGTCAATAATTAGCAATGGCTCCAACTTTAGTATCAGACTTGGGGAGGCCTGTCCAATCCTTTGCCACAAGTAGCACTGCTGAAATGGAGATTTCTGTGTGTAAGGCATTTTCTATAATTAGAATTGTTTCCTTAGGAGAAGTTCCCAGAAATGGAATCAATGAATCAAATGCCATGAACTTGTAAATCTCTTGATACCTACTGCCAAATGGCTTTCCAAAAGCATTGGACCAAATTACATTTCCAGCAGCAGAGCATGAGAAAGTTTTGAGAAAATGACTAATGTTAAACATTAAAGGAGACTTTTGAACACAGTTTGAATGTGATGTCAAGAAACAATGAAACCGTAGAACTTCTCCTGCATATGTCACTTATCTGCCCGGTTCGGGTCAGTGGGCTGTACATAGAGAACTGAGCCAGTTAAGGGCTATGATTTGAACACAACAACGTTCCTCACGGGCCTCACTGTGTCGTGTTTTTGAACACTTGGTCTCCAGGTGATGTGGTTGTTCGGAGGTTGTAGAATATTTAGAATATAGAGACTAGCTGGTAGCCACGGGGCACTGGGAATGGACCTTAAAGTTTAGGACTGGAAGCTTTTCCAGCGAGATCTCTATGTTTTCTGATATTCAGTGATGTCAGAAGCTCCTGCCTGAAGCTCTCAGCGACATGGAGCTGTTCCATCATGTCTGCCTTTCCATAGAGGACGCAACATCCAGAGCCATGAGCCCAAACTAGTCTTTCCTCCCATAGGTAGTGTCTGTCAGTTTCTCTGCTACGGAAATGAGAAAAGTAACTAACAGAATAAGGAAGAACAGCAAAACTCGACCGATAAGAGATGATTCCAACTGGGTATGCACATGATGATACATACACACCCAGCATTTACAAGGACAAAGTTAAGGATCGTCTAACGCAGTCCAGGACGAAGGTTCAAAAAGTACTCTTAGCAACAGTATGGCTTACCCCAAGTTAAATAGAAGTTATGAAGGAAAGAAAAGGGTGAAGACAGTAGAAGACAATCACAGCAGAAGGGTCAGCATGTGTTCTGAGTCCCTTGAGAACAGGGAGGGTAATTCACACATCTGTTACTCTTGGTGCCCAAGAATACACAGATGTTGCAAATATAAACTTACAGGAGGCCCCAAGTGGATTAACAGGAGAATTAGTGTGATTTAAAGTCAGCACAATGCACAGAGCTCTATAGTGGCTCTCTTGCTGGTATTTATCATACTTTGCCACAAATACCGCTAAGAAACGCTGAGCCTGCAGCTGCCGGCTGGAAAGGCAAAATGGAGAGCACTCACCACTCTAGCCATTGGTACTGGCACAGAGAACGAACCAGCTTTCTTTCCCTCTCCACGAAGACTTCTCTTTAAAGAACTGTAATTCAAATGGCCCAACCAGTGGTCAACTGGAACCAGTGGTCACCTGAGACCAAAGCACTCACTTCTGAAGACTAAGACTGAGCTCACAGGAACACGCAGGGGAAAAGATAAGTTCTCACAGCTACAGCCTGTTCTCAATTGTTTGGTTGGACTTTTTGAAGTCTCCAGTATGGATTGCCTTTAAAAGTTTCTTCTTAAAACAAAATTGCTATCATTTATTTTTTACTGAATTTTTACACATCATTAAAGCACAGCCGTTTAGCCTCTAAGACAAGCATACTGCTCTTAGGGAAAAAGGCATCCCCCAAACATAGGATTTTTAAGATGTTTATTTTACAACGAAACAGGCCACAGAAAAATAAACACAGTTCCGAGTTAAAAGGAGCAGGGGCATTAGGTTTCAGAATTATCGTAAAGCAGGAAGCTTGTGAGGGTATAACAGAGGATGAAAGCAGTCCCGGCCCTGGAGGCTTCCTGCTGGCTGCTGGCGGAGGCCATGCCAAAGCACACAAGGCTTTATACAGTGTGCGTGCACACACACACATGCGTGTGCACACACACATACGTGTATGCACACACACAGGCGCGCACACATACATGCACACACACAAACACACATGTGCACGTGCATACACACAAACACACACGTGCACGTGCATACACACAAACACACACATGTGCACGTGCATACACACAAACACACACATGTGCACACATGTGCACGTGCATACACACAAACACACACATGTGCACACACACAAATGTGCACGCTCACAGCACTTGGTCCATGCCTTTGTGGCTCAGCTAGTCTCTCTCAAAACATCTAGTTCAGAAATGAAAGACAAAACGAAAAGTACAGAGTTAATTCAGCCAGTCTTGACTCTACCTTGCTTCCAAGACACTTGGATTGGAAAGGGACTTTAAAGCTGGTGCATATTCACGTTTTCTACTGACAGAGTGTCGTCTCGGAGAGTCATCGTCTCCCTGATGATAACTCTACATGTTACACACGCTTTCATGCCCAGAACAGCTCACTCCTCCAGGGGTGCTAATTGAATTTCTCTCTAAACAATCCATTTAAAACAGCTTCTTAGAGCAAGACTGGCTGTAAATCTGGCTCAGGGTATCTATCCACTGTGGTAAAGAAAGCATGCCGTGCCCCCAGGTACAGCCACATTCCAAACCAAGGAGTGCAAGACTATGCCAGTGGGGGAAGGGGTGCACTGCGCCTTGGTCATTATTTTCTCTTCCTCAAAAGGCAGCAGCAGCTTCTGCTGAGCCTGAGCAGCCACTGCACAAAGGGAAACTGTGTTTATTCAGCTCTGTTCTCAGCAGTCTGCTTGCACAGGGTTTTAGTATATTTTTTCTTTCTTTTTTTCTTCCTTCCTCCCTCCCTTCCTTCCTTTCTTTCTCTCTTTCCTTCATGCTTTTTTTCTCTTTTCTCTCTTTGATGCACTAAGTTGTGGCCACTGTGGAGCCTGCCAAATGAGGTGATAAAACATAGAAGCCTGCATTCCAGAATACAAACAAGAAATGACCCAAGCACACATAGCATATGTGAATTAACTTCCAAATATCTTGAAGATTCAAAGAAAAGAAAATCTGAATATGATGCTCACTTTGTCAGATCATGAAAGTATTTTACTAACAATTTACATTTTACCTGCCATGCTATATGCTCTTGTTATATAAATATTTGATGTCCTTAAATAAAATATATAGACAAATTAGATCAGGAGTATAAATTTTCATATTAGTCACAGCCTGAAACACAATCGTACATGCATAATTTTAATCGGAATTATCACAAAGAATTATTTGATAATTCCAGCAAATACTCAAAGTTTTTTCACAAGCCTGGGCACAAAAGAAAATAAAGGAAAGACACATACTTTATATATGCTACAAGAACAAACATGATTATAATAAAGATCAGAAGATTATTTTCTCCATGACACAGCAATGCATAAACAAAATGAACAACCAAACACTGAATTTGCATTCGGTGCCTTGCGATGAGAGCGACAACATCTCACCAACACAGCACACCAGCACCTGCTGCTCAAACTGGCAATGACCCCAGAAAAATGGTTAAGCTAGCTTTTTTAAAAAAAAAAATTAAAGCAATGCTGGTTCTTCTGAAACTTAAGCAACAAAAACAGGACTAGATTTTCTCAGCAGGCCAAATTCTGAAAAAAAAAAAGTGACCTTGTTTGTCGGTATAAAATAGTATAAAAATAAGGGGTTACAACAGATTATCAAATCCTTCACACCTGCTTCCGTTGATGCTAGGCTATGTGTTTAGCAAGAGGGTGCTTTCTCTGGTGTCTTTGCTTGGTCAGGAGGACAGGACAAGCACCTTTTCTCCACCTCAGTAGCTGCTCTTTCTTGGTCTGTGTCTCTGCTTCTCTCCTCCCAGATCTCTTAATTCTGTAGCTCCTGGTTTCCCCCTTGGTCCCCGTCTTTATCTACAGTCTTTTTCTCCCTGAGCTCATCTAGGGTCATGGGGATTGTCTCAGATGTACGTCTCTAGTCAGAAATCAACTCCTGAACTCCCAATTCATACATCAGCCTGCGTACAGGCACCATCTACCAGTACTATCCACTTGAACATAATTTGTGCATCTACAGACTTTTCCATGTGGTTGTTGGTAACTCTTTACTTGTGCTTTCTCAGCCCAAAGGTATCAGAGAATATCCCCCACCCTTTCCCTCCTCTCAGAATCCATATTTGAAGGTCATTACACCCCTGAGATCCAACCCATCTGCTGCCTGGAGCCACAGACCACTGAGTTCCATTGCCAAGAAGTACCTGTTTTAGATGCACTACGGTTTCTTTAGCAACTACCAATTTTTGAAGGGACCATGGCTGTTTACTGTTTGAGACAATTACAAACTTTAGCGAATGACTGTGTATTGTTTTTCTGTGTGTGCCTACACTTTGATATCTGTTGGTTAGATTCCCAGATATGTATCTACTGGATGAAATGGAAAATATAATCTATATTTCTTAACATAGAGCGAAATGTCCCCAGAATGACAGTATCATTTTACATTCCCACCACCAAGGTATATGAACTGATTTCTTTGCATGATACCCTGAATTTGGTATTGTCATTTTTTTATTTTAACTTGTAGCTGTTCTAATAGGCATGCATTACTCTTTCATCTGATCTTATCATCTGCCTGAAGGCTAATGGTGTTAAACAGCTTTTCCTGTACTCATTCATGTTTCATGGACCCTCTTCAGTGAGCTGCCTCAAAGTTTTTGAAGTTTTCTTATTGCCCTGTTTATTCATTTTGCCATTGACTTTCTACCTTATACAGTTATCTGTTGTCAGGTGGAAATGATGCTTTTGTACATAGGCAAGGTTACATTCAGACTGGCATGCATTTATTAAAAGAATAATCCTAAAAGCTTATTATACAACATGTACAAATACCACCATTAAACAACTGAAAAAATAGCTTTTGTTGTTTCCTCCTTAGACTGTGAGCATCTACATCTTCTCTATTATACCTCTATTAGAAATATAAGTAATAACCTAATAGGCTCAAATATATATTCTGGTTTTTGTATACACTCAGGATCCATATAGCATACATTATCATAGGTCAATAGCATACACACTTCATACACTATTCTCAATTTTTATATTACTGGAACTACAGCCTCTGGGCTATCTTATCTTCTTTACAATTGGCAGAATGGTGACCAATAGATTTCCTTTTAGAATGTTTCTGAGATTCAACTATATCTTTATTTACTGAAAAACTAACTTTTTTATATGAAGCAGTGCCTTTTTGCTGTTTTTTGGGTTTTTTGTTTGTTTGTTTGTTTGTTTTGGAGACAGAGTTTCTCTGTAGAGTCCTGGCAGTCCTGGAACTAGCTCTATAGACCAGACCAGGCTGGCTTTGTACTCAGAGATCCTCCCACCTCCAGGACTAAGGGTCTGCACCACCACCCACCACCACCCAGCTGGTGGCATTGTCTTTTGAAAAGGGTTTAAATCTTATCAGCTCTTTGTCACAAAATGATGCTATCTTAGCCTAACTTCAAGCTTAGAAGTGATGTTCAAGCCACTCTGCCTTTCCTACGTATTTTAAAGTTAGGGTTGCGGTCTGTCATACGGCTGATGACCACCAGTTTACAATTATCATCTCTGCCACTGCGTCAGTCAAGTCAGGGAATGAGCTCATACAGGCCACCCCAGTAGACAGAATAAACAGCGGAATCGACTGGAACGAATGGGTTGACCACACAGAAAAAAAACAGAGGCGAGGTAACCCAGAGTCGGCTACCTAAAGAAGGAATATAGTGTATTGGAGCATAGATACTGGGCCTGTTACCACAGACTAAAAAATCTAGAAAGAGACCCAATGGATAATCTTCACTACATAAAACCGGAGCTGTGAAAATCAATCTAGGAAAATGGGGAATATGTGGTCAATAAAAGGATACGAAGCCAGTATAGATGTTGGGACCACTGTGTAAGGGGTGTCCTAGAGATAGAACCTTGAGTGGGTTTGGGGCCAGTAAAAGAATGTCTAGGCATATCCTTCAGTCTTCACCCAACATTTCCCATTAGCTGAACCTGACAAAGGCCCGGGAAAGTGCCGGGAGGGGATATTTGCTGGAATCCACCATTTGCAAAGCCAAGCAAAGAGAAGGAGATGTGCAGAGAGTAGCCAACCCAGCCGTGATCGGGACTCATGGATTAAAACTGATCAGGTAAAGAGAAGAAAGACAGATTTCAATAGAGGACTGCATCTTAGCAGCTCTAATAGAAGGCCAAAGTTCAAAACTACTGCAAAAATTTAGCTTTACTGACCGCAAGTGAATATTATCTATGGCAACTAAGATCTCAAAATTAAAAAAAAAAAAACTCTATCACAGTTTAGCAAATCCAGAGGGCACACACTGGATAAAACTTCACTGTGAACAAAGTCAGGTGGGGGAAGATAGAGCCTGTGATGACTCAGTTATTCCTCAGCTCTGACCCGTGGAGTGCTATTAGCTATGGACACGTCTGACCCACTGATGAGCTGACATCCTCCATCGCTATGAACATAAGTACAACATCAACTATGAACAAACCAAAGCGCTTGTCCTTTAAGTGGCAATATGCTACGTAAGCTTCATCCTGGCTGAGAAAATCTAATAGAACACTGAGAGTGAGGAAATGGAAAATATAATGAGCCTGAAACATGGAAATGGAAAGGCCAGGTGACATCTCCTGATTTCTCTTCTGATGTCAGATACTTAGCGCTACCTAGCCAAAGCCATAGGAAAACGAGAAAAGGTTCTATTACAAGGTCACAATGGACAAAACCAAGAAGCAGACACACCCATGGAATGCAGAGGCTGCAGAGCCTGTGGATTCCTTGCCAAGAGCTACTTCCCCCACTACATCAGGAATGCTGTGTCAGGGCTTTTCCTGAAATCGTGTTCTTATACTAAAAGGATCTATTTTTTACTTGAATGAAAGAGAAAGACTAAGTCTGCAGGGAATATCTCTTTCCAGCCTCTGTGTGGTCATGGGTGAGGACCTGTGGCGCTTGGCAAACAGGGTAGGAAAGAAAGCAGCCAAAATGTAGGAGATCCTCGAACTGTTCCCTTTCACACGGTCGCTCAGAAGACTACGGTTTTGTCACACATGAAATGAAAGGAAGGATAGATATTTATACTGTTTTTAAAATAATAAGCTAATATATCAGACTACAAGGTAAATCTCAAATACTAAACTCAAGAACTTTTAACCCAGAAAAAAAAACTCACAAACCAAACAAGGAAGAGATCCAAGCTTTATGGCCCAGCCTTACCTACCTCGCCTTGTGGATTAGGGACTGGTGAAGCAGTAGAGTGCTCACGCTTCCCTCTCAGCACACACACCTCTGCCACCCATCCACACCACACTCTCAGGGTACTTATTACCTGTGTGGAATTTCCCTCAGCTCCAAAAGACATTTGCTGGGCTCTCCACACTTCATACCTGGAGGAGGTTCTGTGTAGGGTGCTTGAGATATGAAGTGTTGAGACAGAATCTCAAGGACCCAAGCTCTAGTGTAATAGTTCCGAAGTCTGTCCTTTATAGGGTCATAAGTATTTTAGAAAGTTTGCTACTACAATGAGGCAAGAAGAAATATCCCATTGGTTCACTTTCCTGAGCTGCCAAATATAAAAGGCTGAACTATTTACACGCTTACAAGTTAACACCTCCAGACATTTCTCCTGGGTTTTCAGAAGATGGCTGATTTTTTTGATATCAGGCTCCAAAATCACAGTTTTGCCAAGATACAATATGATGAATGGAGAAAGAAGCTAATATTGAAATAACAAACTGCTTTGGGCTGTGTCATTATGTATCCAAGGAACTTTAAAATATAGCATAGCATCCACCCTGAGATACCTAGGTACATAGTCTGGGAACTGCAAACACAGGATTCCTCGACATTGGTACCACTGACATATTACTCATGTATTACACCAGAGAAAACTTTTGTTGCGGGAAGCTGCCTTAAACATTTGCAGAATGGTGTTTACCCACGAGAATTCCAGTCACTGAAGAGACTATGCCACCAGGCAGGTGGTTGTATCCATACCACAACTTCAAGACTAAATACTGACGATGACCAAATACACACCTCTGTTCTAACCTTAGATTTTGTGACTAAAAACCTTTACACTGATGTCTAGCTGGCATCTCCCACCTAACAGACCCCCAAGGATGTTTTCATCACTAAACACCCTTCACCCAATATTCACATATCAGTAAATAATAAAATCTACCATACCCAGACCCAAACTGCAAGTCACCCTAAAAGTTCTGTTTCTATTAAAGTATTCAATATTGTCAGCTCCTCCAAAACATCACTCAAACTGAGTAATTGCTTGGCCTGACCAATGCGTCTCCGGCGTCCATGCCACCAGTAATCCCTCATCTAAAATATGGCTATGGCTCTGACTGTCTTATTCTGACATTTGATTTTGGAAGCAGAAATAAGACAATTGGCTTATTCAAACATAATCAATAAGATCATGGCACTCACATGCTTAACTCTATACCTCAAATGGAAGTTGGGGTTTTTGCAATATTTCAAGGGCTGTGATCTCTGCTGTTTGGATGTGCCCTCCAGTCTGATTCCTCGAGCTCTTCTGCGTACCCCAACTTCAGCTGCTCATTTTCTGTTCCTGGACTATACTAAGTTGTAGGAATCCCTGAGTAAATGAATACCTGAGTGAATGAATGCTGTTGACATGGGCAAGGTCATTTCAAGGACCCCAATGCCTCAGACCCATGGGAGCCTTCAGGAGTGAGGCTCAGAAGGCTGGCAAAGACTTCTTTTCAGCGTGCAAATGTTGTGTGCACAGGAAATGTCCACTGTAGCTGTATCCACCGATGTTAATGGCTTGACAACTGCTCTCCTACAGTGGTTACTCCCGCCGTGATCAGCTAAAGGTGCGTCCTCGTTCAGCTGTGCACGGAGAACCTTTCTTCTTTATCTGTAAGTAAACAACACACCTTTTCCCCCAGCTGTGCGCAATAACCCTGCCTCCTTGTTCAAGTCTACATAACAAACATGCTGAGCTTCCAGCATTGTGCGGCTTCTCTATTTAAGCACCCTCTCCACCCAACCCCACTTTTCTGTGTCTGCCTGTCATTTCTTTATGCCTTTGCTGTCTCTAGTCAGGGCTCTGAGACCCGAACCCTGCAGGGATGTGGCAATGAGGAAGGGCTGGACTTTTAGATACATAGTTTCTTATGTCTAGATTGGCTTCCTTCAGATATCACTACTGCTAGCTCACTTGCTCCTTGGGGGTTCCTGAACAAAATTACTTCTTAAGGTAAATTTAATTTAAAGTTTCTTTTTTAGCCAGGCAGTGGTGGCACATGCCTTTAATCTCAGCACTCGGGAGGCAGAGGCCAGACTGGTCTACAAGAGCTAGTTCTAGGACAGGTTCCAAAGCTACAGAGAAATCCTGTCTCGACAAAGAAAACAAAACAAAGTTTTTTTTTTAAGAAATACTTTTTCTCACTAGGATGAACACCCAATGAAAACAGAAAATTTGAAAACTGACTAAGATAGTATATAGCAAGCACCTAATAGCACATGTAAAGCTTGTGGGTAGCTCAACTCACTTAATTTGAATAAATAAAAATCAGAAGAGATAGACATATATATGTAGGAAGGACAGAAGGAAGGCACCTGATGCCATAGGGCACAGAACGGCAAGGGGTGATGGTTAGAGACTGCTTTCTGGCGAAGAAAACACTTCATCTTGGTCTTGAGAAAAAAGCAAAAGAGAAAATTCCAGCTGGAAATGAGTTTGGTGGGTCCAAGATCAGGTGGGCAAAGACGAAGGCTAGTTGAGAAAACCAACCCTAAGAGGTCAGAGGAGGGGTCAGTGGAGGAGGAGGGGTGTCCTACATAGTAGTCCTTAGCTTTGACTCTTGACATATGTCCAGTGCAGTACACAAATAAAGAGTCCTATTCTACCTGCAATATATTAAAATCACAGTGTGCGAGTTAAGCACAAATGAGAACTTAGAGACTAAAGGTCTGTCAGACAGAATGGTGAAGGGTATCTTACCATGAATGAGTGCTCTTCCACACCAGTATCTTCAAAGTATTAGACAACATTGAAGTAAGAAATACCAAGGCCAGAACATTCTCTCGAATTATTAAACATCTTAGAAAACAAGCATATTCAAAGTGTGGCATCAATATGCCGTGAGTTATTTTATATTTCCACTATTGCTGAGATTTTGATTGCTTCTAATTTGCCATCATAAAAACTAGTGACAGCAGTATAATCTACATACTTCTTTATTAATTTTTGAGTACAGCACTCCCTCAGGGTAAATTTCAGAGCTAGAGCTACTCTGTGAGAGCGCTTATAAACGCTTTCCAGCTCTAAACCATGTATTAATGATCCTGCAGAAAGAACCTGGCCACTCACTCTCTCCACCAGTAAAAGATGAGCCTATCTGCCAAATGCTTTTCAATATTATGTTGAATATTTTATATTTTAATATTTTAAACTGTATATTATGAATCAATTTCAGATTTCCTATTTATAGCGAAATTCAACTTTGTTTTATGTGTTTACTGTCACTTGGTAATCTTTTTTTAATTGTCTCACATATTTTTAGCAAGAATTTTTCTGTATTATGAATACCACTAACATTGAACAGCATTCCTTTCTCATGGTAAACATTGGTTAACTTAAGCCCACTCTGGTCGAAGAGATCTATATATATATTAGCTCATTTAATCTTTAAAACAGTCCTATAGATATTTAACACTAATTTTACAGATGAGGGAAAGGAGGTATAGAAGAGTTTGACTATGCTCTGAAGATGGAGGTGATGTTTGCTCAGATGTATAGTTCAGCCTATCTAACAAAAAAGTTCTTAAAGGAGCTGAGTTCCATTTCATACCCACTACCTATCTAGAGTGCGTTCGTCACGAGTCTGAGGACATCTTCCCATGTGAAGATGGTTCTTTGTCCCATGTTCCTTCTGGCAATTTCTGGAGGCCTTTTTTAATCAGTGGAGGAGGAGGAATGTCCTTCCAGGAAGGGGAAGTGGTTCTGTGGCACAAGGTGGGGATGAAGGCCAGGGAGGCTGCCAAGAAGTCTATACTGTTGGGCATCACCCTGCCACAAAGCGTTGGCCAGACTAAAAATGTGAATGGCACGGGGACTTGAAAACATTGATTTAAGCGGATATATATGCTCGCTATGTGGAATTTGGATCTCAGAAACACTGCCAATGCCAGAGAGAGAGATTTGGTATAAACAATATGGAGTCGCTGTGAACATATGCTGTTCTCTAAAACCCCACTCACTGGCAGCTCAATATCAAATTTATTATTAAGTTTTTTTTCTGAATTAAAAAGACTACACCATATGAACGCTTAGACACATAGAATTTGTTTTCAAAGGACCCGTGTTTTTTAGTAATTGTATAGGGAAATTGAAATCTTGTTTTCATTCCAACAAAAATGTTTCATAACAAAATCCCATATAATTTATAATGTTTGCCACCAAAATGCTTGCAAGCAAAGGGGGGTCATTAAAGACACAGAGGAGATTGTTTTGGACAATTTATGTAATTCTAGCAATAGAAAATCATACATATTTTTTAAAAGTATGCCATGGGCTGCAGAAAATGCTCCCAGCTTTTGGTAACTGCAGCCCCAGGCGATCTGAGGGCCTTGTCAGACCTCCAGGTCTGACCTATAGGACACACAGGGTACACACACACACACGGTGCACAGACCGTGCCCAGGAGCCGAACACTCTGCCATGAGATAAAAGGAGTGTGTCTCAGAGGAAAAGGTGTATGGATGGCAATTGCTCCAGCCACAGAATCGTCACCTACCACCTTGAGAAACGGACACTGCCAGGAGAAGAGGTATGGCAAAGATGGACGCCATGGTTCAGCTTCATCAGGAAGGTAAGTGTGACCCTCACCTCCCTGGAATCTTTGAGGCACATCAGGATGCCAAGGTCATGTTCTGCTGGCGGGCAGCAAAGAGATCCACGCACAGTGGCAAGGAGCTTGTGTCCACCAAAGGGCACAGCAAAGGCTGTGCCTTCAGGGAAGCGAGGCTGTGATACCATCTGGGCTTTGGAAGATTTTTTAAATGAGGACTTATTGACTATTGAAACATTTTTTGGAACAAAAACAAGATTTCAATTTCCCTATACAATTACTAAAAAACACAGGTCCTTTGAAAACAAATTCTATTTTATTTCCACGTGGAAAAGTTTAATGACCATCACTATAGATGCCCAGCATTTAGTGGGGCAGGATACATGCTTGGGAGTAGAAACATACGTTCAAGTCCTGTCTCATTGCATTTGCTAGTGACAAAGAGTAAGCACATTCAGCTCTGTGACCCCATTTCTTTACTCTAAATTGGGAGGTAGAATAGAGTTCTCTCTTAAGAGTTCCTGGAAGGAGCATACAGAATAATGCATGTAGTCTTCGCAGTCAGGTTCACCGATAGTTAAAACTCTTTAATATTAAGCATTTCAAAATAAGTTCAAACAAAAAATGCCACACCGTGAAAAGCCAATCATTTCTTTTCCCGAATATTACAGTCACAGCTCAGACAAGGGCACTGCCTCTAAGCTCTCTGTAGCTCTATTTTAAAAGCAATGCCTCACTCACCCTGAACTTAACTTTTATCAAAACTTAACTTTTAAAATACTGACATTATCTCAGTGTTGTTTAGTCTCCACGCCGTGACTTATACAGGTGCCTTTTAAAAAGTATATGACACCCTGCCTCCTCCCAGGGCTTTCTTTGAGCACCTGGAACATATCAAATGTTGCCTACTGCCAAGCCTAGCTCACAAGACATTATTTGGAGTCATCAATATTTATTAAGCAAAAGAATAAGCAAACATGCTGAGGACGGTTTGTTTGTTGATCAGATGGTAGTCATACATAAGAAAGTCCCATTCCATCCTTTCTACAAGCTTTAGTTTTCTTTCCCCTTCTCTATTAAGGATATTTTATTCTCCCCACCCACTTTCTTCCTCCATGGAACATTATTTTTAAAAGAGACAAGCTGTAAAATTGACTTCTTGAGTGTACAGGCATACACATTTATAAAATCATAAATTTAACTAAAAGCAGAACTCTCCCTTCACATCCAAAATCCCTACCCCACGCCCACCCCATCGCAGGTACAAAGATTTAGGACACACTGCTCTGTGTTTGCACAATATATGCTTTTATTTTTTTTTCAGCTTAAACAAAAAGCTACTTTGAGGGGAATAAATTGGGATTATAGACAAAACACCCAACATAGTACTTTGTCCTTTAGAGTGAGTGTCTCCTAATGTCAGCATTTTAACCAAAATGCTCAGAATTGGAATCGGCATTGTCATAAGACTATTTACTGACGACTCTCATCTGAATTTACAAGAATTTTTCACTTTTTCAGGAGACACAGCAAGTCCAGAGTGCAGCGCTTCCCAGAGCTTTGCTTCTCTGTAACAGTTTTGCCAGCCCCGGCTTAAATGCCCTTCATGCTTTTGGGAGGTTTCTCCTCAAGGACTTTGAAGAGTTTTGCTAAGCTGGAGTTGGTGTGCCTGTCTCTTCATGATGGGACCTAAGAAGGGCATCTGGAAGAGGGAAGAGCGGAGGAGAAATGCCCATCTTTTCACACCAGTGCAAGTGCTAAAGACACCTGCGTCTCCATTGCTCACTAATGCAGTTTCTGCCGCCACCCCCACCACAGCCTGGCGATTTTCCCTTTTCGATGTGCTAATCTCCGGAAGCACGTGACTAATTTAAGGGCGCTATTATGACCATAGTACTGTGAGCAGGGTTTATCTCCATCCCGAGCACAGGAAAGTCCTCCAGAGAAAGGTGTTTTCCACCCCTTACAGCACAGAGGAGGTAAGACTTCATTCTGAGCCTACATAGGGATGGAGGGTTCCAGTGAGTTTGGCGGCTATCAGTGCACAAAGGACAGAAGTCACGTTCAAGCCCACGAGTCCTTAAGCCACAAATGCATGTAAATGCATGCTCTGTCCTCTCAGCCTGTCCTCAAACTAACCTCAAAACAAATGTCAACGGAGGCAAAGCAATAAATTCCTGCCCATGTTCGATTTAGACACGTCCCCTTTAATATCACGATGCACTTGAAGTAGGGCGCTTATTTATGAGGGATGTGGCAGGGCCATGTGGATATTAGGAAGCAGACAAGATCTGGCATCCCCGGGGCATTCAGACAGCACAGATAGACATCCCCACGCGGAGGAGAGGAGAGAAGGAAAAGGGAGACTCCCGGGAGAAGATGAAAGGGAATGCATGGCTGGAGAGGGAACTGAGAGGGCAAAGGCCAGACGTGGTGGAGGGAAAAGGGGCAGATGCTGTTAGAGAGGGAGAGACCAGGTTTCACACCTAGTCACATCATCATCCTGCTGAGTGGCTTGTTTCAGAGGAAGATCGTGGCTTAGCTTGCACAGAACAAAGCAGGGGTGATGCCAGGGACAGAGACCCCTCGACATCAGGTCTGTGGCCTGATGACGCATAGCCCATTGACCCAGGTCTGGGAAAAGATGGCAGTTCGTTCTCTGTGACTGGAGCTGAGAGGCCCCAGTCAAAGAGCTGGGCCTTGATAAGAGTTATGGTGTCTATGGACACAGAATAAACACCCGGACACTAGTCCCATTGCCACTGCCTCAGCTTCCTCCTCCTACAGGATTGCAGGTGCCTTGGTTTGCACTATCCTTTACAAGGTCCTGTATCTGAAAAACGTCCCAGGGCTTTGATCCTTAAGACTAGCTCAGCGTTATTTTGCTTTTTTTTATATAACATTATACATTCTGATTTTACATTTTTCACCTTTTTCGAGGTCTTGACATCGATCCTGATGTTGATATGAATTTTTAAATTTCCTGATTTTTATATCTATAAATGTAAATCCACCTACTGTGGTCTTTTCGTTGAGTGTGTGATTTTATTGTAGACTTGGGCATGATGAGCATGACCAAACACCTAAATGATGTCCAAGGACAACTACAGCAAGGGGGCCACTACTTAGCCCCGAAATAACCCATATTATTCAAATCACTGCTTGGTCCATTAGCTCTAGCTTATTTGGATAACTCTTCATCTTAATTTAACCCATCTCCATTAATCTGTGTATCACCACGAGGTCATGGGCTACCAGCAAAGTTTCAGCACATCTGTCTCTGGTGGCAGCTCCATGGCTTCTCTCTGATTCCTCCTCCTTTCTCCCAGCATTCAGTTTAGTTTTCCCTGCCTAGCTCTGTTCCCCTATAGCTCTGCTTTAGGTCCAAAGCAGTTCCTTTATTAACCAATGATGTTCACATCACACAGAGGGGAATTCCACATCAGACAACTATTGACTCATGGTCTCCTCAGTCTTCTAACTTTGTCAAGTCTGCTCCCTTACCCCAGCCTCACCAATGGAGCGGCTGTCACATCCCTCTTCTCACGCCTCTGCAGAAAGCAGAGCAGGCCCCTCGCAAGCCCTGAGCAAATGCATATTTTGACATGAGCATGGCCTACCAAGGACTCTGAGTCCAATGGCGCCATGGTGAACTGGAACCGTAAGGGCAGCAGCAAAAAAGCTTTCCTTGGAATCTGAGCACACGTGCTAATGGGTGATTGGTCAGTGTGTGCAATGGCTAGGAATGCAGCTTCCTCCTGGATGTCTGCAGTCCAGGATTGCTCAGCTTCCTCCTGGATATCAGCAGCCTGGGACTGTTCAGCTTCCTCCTGGATATCTGCAGTCCAGGACTGCTCAGCTTCCTCCTGGATATCTGCAGCCTGGGACTGCTCAGCTTCCTCCTGGATATCTGCAGTCCAGGACTGCTCAGCTTCCTCCTGGATATCTGCAGCCTGGGACTGCTCAGCTTCCTCCTGGATATCTACAGCCTGGAACTGCTCAGCTTCCTCCTGGATATCTGCAGTCCAGGACTGCTCAGCTTCCTCCTGGATATCTGCAGCCTGGGACTGCTTGCCTACACAGACCTAAGACTAGCAAACTCAGCTCACAAACACGCTGATAAAGTCAGGGTGTGATAATTGCACTGTAAGAGAGCCCCATCTGATCTGACATACACACTTCATTATATGTCTGTCCTTCCTTCCCTCATCTTCCCTAACCAGGGGACTAAGACCTAAGTTAGAAGGCGCAAGGCACTTGTTCAAGCCTGGCCCCTCGTTCCTGCCTTGTTCTTTATTACTTATTTCCATCCCTTAGCAAACACTGCAGCAGCACACACATTACTTCAAGTCTCGTGGCAGAACGTCCCCGTCTCTTCCTCCTGCCTCACATTTTGATCATTGTTGCCTTCACCACTTTTACTCACAAGAGGAGAAAGGCAAGAAGGCACACATTTACCTAAGCTCCAGCGAGAGTTTCCTCCATAGTCATCCCATGAATTAAGGTGCTTTGACAGAGGGAAGCAAATCTGTCCTGTGTCTCGCATGATGGCAGAGGGTTAGAAGAACGGAGAAACCCATTAGCAGTGAGGTCATGCCAAAACAGTGCTTCTCAGGCGAGCGGTTGCTTAACACATTAATATGCACACAGTATTTCGTGCAACCACGTGGGTAAGAAACCTTTGGTTGTTGGGAGGTTGGATAGTCTGTGGGCATAGGAACTAGGACTGACTTTATTAATACCTCCCCAACCATACCACCATAAATTACTGAGATTCAGGTAGGGTTTGGCTGAACATTATTAAGCTAATGATCTCTTATTGCCTCAAAATACTTTAACATTCACACATATGTTTTCATTAGCACAACAGCATTTTGGATGCCCAGAATTTTAATCAGATGAATCATTCAATATGGCTTAAATTTCCATATAAGTCAAGGTCACATGCTGGGATGGCAATATATTAGCTATTTTAAGTACAAATCTTTCTTGAATATACACAAAGCTCTTGGATTCTAAGACAGAATGTATGGAAAATAACAATATTTCTTCATTGATTAAAGGCCAGCCTGAAAATTGGGTATTTTACTATTTTGTACCTCCAGATATATAATTCCTTCCCAAATCAAAATAGTTCTGTCTTAGTTTACATTTTCCTGTGCCAAGTTAAAAAATGTAAATGTTTACTTGGGAGCTGATTCTGAGAAATGAGAGCACAGGAAGGCAGGCGAGAAAGCCAGTGTGAACTGAGCATGCAGAACTGGAGCGCCATCGTCCTGGGGCCCTCCACTCCCTACCTTAGGAAGAACTCTTAGACATTACCGGAGTAAGGACGGTGGGACAGGATAAGCTCCTGAGCTGCAGCAGCAGGCTGCTTCCAGGCAGCTTTCATTTTCTCATTCTTAAACTTGTATAGCAAATGGTCCAGGCCTTTCAATCCAGAGGAAGCCCTAAGGCAGGGAAATCGATGCCTACAGAGCTCCTCCCTCAGAAAAAGTACACATGGAATGGCCTGGGAGGTCTGGCCAAGGCACCTAAGGCTTCTGCTAGAACTTTCTGCTCAGAATTTTGGCTTCTGCTTATCATTTCTTCTTGATGACCCCTTGTCTGTGTGTAATCACCCTCTTGATGTCCTCCACTCCGTTTGCCAAGTTCTACATAGCTGGAATGTAAATTTAAAAAGTAGTACTTGGTTCTATCAGAATGGTGATGACATAGGAAGAAATGTTTGCTTGCTTACTGGGTGTGCAGGCTTACCCCGGAGGAACACGTGTAATAAACTCAGTGCAGTGTGGTTTCAAACATGTTTCTAATACAGTCTGCGCTACGGCATTTGTTGCTAATAAAAAAGAGATTGGGTAGCTGAGGTTAGGACGGATGAGCTATCACCAAAGAAATGAACGTGTGTGGATATGAACACTTACAATGTCCATCACACATTTTAATGTCATCACATCATGATTAAAATCATAGCTGCAAATATATCATCTCCATCACAGTGGGTTTCCGTGGCAGCCAGCTCTACTGTTATTGTCTGAAAACACACAGTGTCATAATGACAATCATCACACTGATATTAATTTAGGGGCAACTTGAAAACTCAATATCAAACTATCTCAATTCTTTGAAATAAGCTATGAATTTAAAAGACCTATTTTATATTTTTCTTTCGAAATCACCAACATTCTAACAAAGCAAAAAGAACTGATATTTCATCCTACATCAACTTTTAAAATATGTTCTTTATCTTTTTGCACTGAAGTTAATATATATATATTATATAACAATATATGACATTGTTATATACAGAGAAATATATATTGTTTTATATAGAGAACTTGTTTTATATATAGAAATCCGTCCAACAGCAGAAGTGCAGGGAGAGGGGAAGGCATAAGGCCGTGCTTACACGGGCACACGGAGGCCTTGATTTTCTTCCTTTCCACTTCCTTACTCATGAGAAATCTGTCACTGTACCTGTGAGAGGGAGGCTGTCAAATCGCAACGTAAATGCTACGTGTTAAATTTGATTTTATTATCCACAGAGTAAAAGGAAGTTATCAGAAGTTATTTTTCAGTATAACATTTTGGGAACATGTACTTAAATACACTAGCTCATCAGAAAAGAAGGGTATAAAAAAATAAAAACAAGTCATTCCACCATTTCCTGTAATCTGTGTTAAGGTTTGAACTCTTATTTTCCTAACTAAGATGGTAATTCGAGTATAACCACGTCTGTTAAAGAGTAGATGGATGTGTTGTTTGTGGTTAGCTAGTGTTTACTCTATTTCAAGACAATCAAAGGGTCACACCCTCTACTAGCTAAACACCAGGGAAGAGCATTCCTGTGCCAAGATTACTGATGCTGGCAACTTTTTGTCCGAAAATAATAATTATAAAATAAATTTTGATATCTTGAAGTCAGAAGACAATAGTTTGAGCTAATATTGTATACAACTATCGAAATTATCACTTTTAAGTAACTGTTCAAACCGGATAGCATGGGAGTAGGGGAAGAGAGCAAAGAGGTGACGCTGAAGGCGCTTCCTTTTCGTTTTAAACATTTCCATGCTGATGAGTATGTGTGTGTGTGTGTGTGTGTGTGTGTGTGTGTGTGTGGTGTGTGAGTGTGTGTGTGTATTACTCACACTTTTTAGTGTTATATGTACACACACACATTTCTGTACAAACATACATACACACACATACATATATACAAAGCACATGCAACTTGACTTGACATTGGGGGAAATCCTCGGAAGGCTGGGGAAGCCCAGTGGTGAGCTCACCATGCATGAGCAATGCCCTATTTCGAAACGTTGAAGTAAAAGGTCAATGAATGTCAAAAAAGGAAATTTCATACCCTCTCAAGGCTTTTCAAAAAGAGTTCCTCTTTTTCTCTAGAATGTTTTGCATTAGCTAAAATTGATGTCACCTCACAAGATGGAAGGTCAGCACACATTGTTGGTCACATACATCACTGGCCCATCACTAAACGTGGCTTCTAGGCAGGTCGTACTGAGCACCATTTGACGGGAGCTGCCATGTTGTTGGCTGGCTTCACAGAAGCAAACCTCCTAAGCTCGGAGCAACATCTCCAGGGTATTAATGATGCTTTCAGTAGAATAAATATTATCTCAAAATCATACCATTCCTAGAGAACTATCAGAACATTTAAATTTACTGTTTACAGTTTTAAAAACTGAATAAAGATTAAGTCAGTGTTTGATAAATAAAAACTGTGATAAACAGAGAAAATTCCTGGCTTTTATCATTCATATTAGCAGACATCATGAGGAACCATGATGTACCTGCTGAAAACAGAGATCAAGAAAAAAATGTAAATCATTGGTGAATGTCATCAACAACATGAGAAAGGCTTCACTTTAAAAACAACTAAAGAAATAGCTGGGGAAATTATGCCTGTGTAAGAACTACCTTATGTAGGTTAGACAATGATATAAATAAGAACACAGGTTATCAGGTCTCTTTCTGGTTATACTATAATATAAATAAGTGCACAGGTTATCAGGTCTCTTTCTGGTTATACCAACATCATTACAGAAGGTGTCTCAAATTCCTTTAACAGCCAAACCCTAAGCACTGGCTTTCTATGGTCCTCAGGCCCACCCGGAATTGACCTCGTCGACAGTTAGGGCTGGTCATCTCAAAGCCTCTCTTCCACAAAACTAAGTGCTTCAGGAATGGAATGGACCAAAGTGTTATCATTCTGGTCTGAACCATCACTTGTGGCCTTTTTCTTGTCCGGTTTCTCATTATCTTCTGCGTTGCCTAGGAGATCTTCAGAAAGGACAAGAAAGGGAAGGAAGGCAAAGGAACCTAAAAGGAACTTTCCCTGGACGGTCACCTCAAAGGCACCTTGCCGGTGCTCAAAAGATCTCTGGTTATTTCTCTCCTCCAATCACCAGTTTTCTCCTGCAGTAGAGACATTTTCTTCTCCCTGATATTCTGTTGGTGTTTGAGGCCCTTTAATACTGAGACATACCAGAAAGAAAATGGAATTAACATTCAGACCAAGATTTGAGACTCTAGACTGACATGGTGGAAGGACAAAGTCATCGCACAGGTTCTACGTGGATGTTGAAGGCTGAGAGGGATGCAGGGAAAAGGGGTTTAATTCTAGAGTTTCTCTGTGAGGACATATGGTTTTGAGGACACATCCTATCCTGAATAAGAAGGCCCTGAGACTGGAAGAAAAGCAGAGAGGATGGAGAGGAACCACCAACCACTCACACTGAATTATAACCGTCAGTTTCCATACCAAGACCCACCCTCATGGTCCCATCTCGCTTACATGTCTGTCACTAGCATAAAACCCATAAGAAGCATGTGTGAACTCACAAAACTGTATTGCTTTCAGACATGCTTTCTTAAAATATTTTTTACCTATGAGATATTTAATGAGTTCTATTCAAGACATGGAAATTTATCAAGAGGCAAGAACACTGACTTAATCTCAATAAACTACTTCCTGGAAAATAAATAGATTTTCATTCAAATTTCTTTTTAGGAAAGTCTTCACTGAAAAATAATCTGCATAGAGAGTTATAATAAGAATAAATTTAAATAAAAAGCACTTATCAATTTATCCTTCATGTAGTCTTATGACTCAAAATATACTTAAAAATTCCACTATTCAAATACCTCATGTATAAATTATAACAGGAAATTCACATATTAGTTACTTACAATTTAATTCTTCTTCTAAAAACTATCAAAACTAATTGCTAAATTATAAGAAAATATGACCTAATATCTTAATTTTAGATTGATTTTGAAATTTTGAACATTAACAAGGAAAACTGAGAAGGATTTTTTTCAGAACACATATAACTTCTATGTCAGCTCCCAGTATGTATTTAAAATCCTTTACTTCTGAACCTAACTTTGTTACACTCCTGAGATATTCTTTTCCTGTCTGCTCAGAGTTTAACCTTTCTGGAACAGAAACTCATTTGATTTTGAAATAGCAGAGGCAATTCTATTAATCTTCAATTTTAAACAGAATTTTGTAAAACATGATAGTTTAATTAATTTTTTCTCCAAAAATAGCATATGGTGTAGCTTTAATGGATAAGAGGGAAATGCCAGAGCTCCCACAACTCCCTAATCCATTCTTCTGCCATTCATTAAAAAAATAATAACTTTAGTTCAAGACACAGGGCCAGACCAAGGATCACACAGAAGTGACATTCCATTACCAATTTCATCTTAATGTGTATTTAACCCTGAAACCATCCAACTCTCATTCATCGAAAAACCCCATCTTTTCCCCTATGAAGTCATTTTATGTTGTGCGTTTTATTGTTCCAGTCTCTGGAATGCAGACTATGGCTCTGCAGTGAGGCTCACATTTCTTTCAAAGGAACCCACACTGAGCTTCATAAAGGTCACCTATGACCCTGCTGCCTTTGAGTTAGTTACTGTCCTCTGAGCTTGTAGCTGACCCTGAGTGTCCTGTTCTCTGGGGCTGTACTTCAGGATATTGTTAAGATCAAGTTGAGGGTTTTTTTTTTCTTTTAAGTCATATAGGCAATTCTAAGCCATAGATCTGTTGTACTACAAATAGAATCAGTACAGTTAATTGAAGGCTTCCCGCTGCTGCCTATAGTGAGCTACATAGGCAGGTGAAATTCCAGTCAGATCTGACAATGCGGAGCCAAGGCAACTTTAATTTTCTTTGACAGCCTATGAGATTGACTGTGATAATATGTTTGGTGACATAACGAGATCAACTGAATTTTCCCGCCTCTTGTATCTACTGAATCACAAGCACCAGAGTCTGAATCTTCAGATGTGGGCAACAGAGCACTGACACCGTGTCAGTTCAAGTGTAGCAACCAAGCCCTCTGCTGCTCAAAAATGCGCGGTTTTAGCAGTCCAGAAACAGCCAGTGTGCTACAGAGGAAGATACAATAGGATACTCTGCAGGGTCCAAAACAGGATCCTTTGAGAGTTAGGTATGAGAAGCAGCAGGACTTTTAAAGCCAACGACTCAAGATGCAGCCCTCAGACAGAGCTACTTAAAATGCCACTACACGATTTTAAACCGACATAACAGGTCCACAAGTTCTATCGGCCCACGAAACCACTCCAAAACCATGTCATGAAAACTTTCCCATGTAGATTGCTTCTTGAGGGAAGTCATTCTTTCTGTGCCCCCAATAGTGCTTACATTACTTAGATGTCTTATGACAGAATACCCTGATCAAATCAACATTAAAGGAAGTCGTGGTAGGAATGCCGGGGTCAGGCATCGGCAGCACCTGGCCACACTGCATCTGGGCACAGCTCAATGTCCTCTTAGCTCAGGTGAGGGCCTCAGCCTAAGACATGGCATTGCCCATAGTGAGGGAGGGTCTTCTCACCCACATTGACCCAATCTAGATAATCTCATGCAGACATGCCCAGATCTACTTCCTGGTGACTAGCAGTCAAAGAGAGCTTGGGAATTATAATTCCTCAAAGTGACATAAATTGAAGGAACGGGTATGAAATTCGTGGCATAGGCAGCAGGCATTCTCCCCTGCTCAACAAAACCAGACTAAAGTTTGTATGACACAAAATTCTTATGTTCAGAAGGACCCTGTTGCCATCAAAACATTTACTAGATGCCAAGTTCACTACTATTTCTAACTATGGTATCTTTTATCATATGTAAAGAACAGGAAAATCGAAATTTATCAAAAGGTAGCTTAAGAAACTAAACAACGAGGCTTACGAAAATATTTACAATGAACATTGTGACATACAAATGAGCATGAATGAATTACTAACAACTGCAGATGAATTAAATGAATGTAACTATCTAAAGGATCCTCAGACTCACTAATTTTAAAGATTTATGCTATGTGCCTACAAAAAAAATTCTAAGAACTTTCAGGCAGAAAAGGAACTAAAAAAACAAAGTCTTTCTACTATTTTAGTTACTTAAAAATGTTTATTCCAACAAGATCTTATCATCAGTAATTATTTCTAAAAGTCACTAATGCTATTTGTTTTAGTGTTCCATCTGGTCTCTGCCTGAAGCATGCCATGGGTTTTTTAGTTGTCAACACATTTTTTTCTTGAAATCAATTTTTCAAATAATTAGTTTTATTTCCTCTGCTAATGACTATGGGAGCCCACTATTATGACATGCAAATCTATGAGGCATTATTGATTTAGATTGACTTATTAACATCTTTCTAGTTGGAAATCAATTTACACTAAAAGAATATTCAGTTTGTACAATCATTCACTCCCAAGGTGCTGCAGAGCCATCTGAGACGTCCTGGGTGGCGTTTGTAAATCATTCCATGGCATTTTAAGCGCAGCTGTCCTGCCGCATACAATCCTTCCTGTGTATCTGTAGGTCTTTCTTTCTCATATGACAGAGATACTAAGTTTTATTGCCATATTCCCCTCTAGTTTCACATACATCCCATTTATAGTTCAATTGACCAAGTAGGTGACAAAATTCTATCAGTCGGTGCTGTAACACAATTCACCCATTTCAAATCATCCCTTGTATCTTGGATGTATAGAAAACAGATCTAAGAGACAAAACATATCGCTATCCTCTTAACTTTCTGTCTCCTCTAAGTCTGAACATCATTTTCTGTTTTGTGGATAATTTCTAATAATCTTTTAATCATAGCTGTAAAGGCTTACTATCATGAAGTCACAACACAGAACCTGTTCCTCTCCATAGTCTAACCTCTGTTCAGGGTGTACCCCGGCCTTTACTTGGCTAGCCACCAGCAATCTCAGAACAGAAGTCCCACCCCCTCAGATCTAAGAGAAGACCACATTACAAAGTGGATGGATGCCGCAATTTCACTCCCTTAAATGAAAAATGTACACAAAAAATTTGAAACTGAATAGTAATTCTACATTTGACCAGTGCAGTTCCTGCTTGAGTGTGCAGAATTAATTTAAGTAATTACCTCAAGTAAAACTACTCCCTACAGCACTCAGAGAAAGATGGCAGTTGGCTGAATTATCAGCTTCCTCACACTGTGGTACATGTGTGTGCAGGTTTATCACATGGGAAAGCATGTTAAGAAGCACTGACACTTGCGTGTACACACTCTGAGAACAGCTCATTTGTATTTTAATAAATAAAACTTGACTGAGGATCAGAAAAGTCAAACAGACTCACTACCAGCCTTACAGAGCAGACAGCAATGGCACACACCTCTTATCCCAGTAGCCACACTGGCTTGCCATAGAAACCAGGCAGTGGTGCACACCCTTAATCCCAGAACTCGAGAGGATTATAAAACAGGTGAGACTCAGGCTCAGTCTCATTCTGAGGTTTCCTGGAGGCAGGATCGCCATTTTCAGACTGAGGTCGATGTAAGAGCCAGTGGCTGGCTGCTTTGCTTTTCTGGTCTTCAGCTTGAACCCCAGTATCTGTCTGAGTTTTATTAATCGTGCATCATTCATCTATGCTGTAGTTTCTCTTACTCTCTAAGATTTTGTTGCTGAAGATTTTTCTGCTTTCTTTCTTTCCCTAGCTCTCATTTTGTGAAAATCAGCCGAGGGTCCCCACAAACCCCACCTCCACCTCCTCCAATCCAGATGAACAACAAAACAAAGGAAGAAAAAGACTTCATCTCAAAAGTATCGAGTAGTCACAAATCTATTTCTTCTGCATTGCTCATCTAAGGAACCTCCCTTCAAGCTTTTGCTAATAATCTCAGCTTCACAAAAATGTCTGTTTGGACCACTTGTGATTAACCAACTACACATTATAGTTATTTACATTCGACACAAATACTCCCGTCCCCAAGTCACGCAGAGGAAACACAATAGACTGGATGTTCTAGGAAGGCAATGTCCCAAGGTGTTTAGACATCTATGTCCGGCACACAGCATGCACTCAAAGACGTCTGTTGCACGTATGAACAGTAGGACCGCTCCTCTCCGTCACTGACGCAAGGGTTCTCTGAGTTATTCTAGATTTGTTCTTTACCTCCTGTCTTGATTCCTGGTTGGCTTGTTTTCTTTTTCTACTTCTGGTCCCTCCCATTTCCCCCTCATTATGCTCTCACTGCTCCTGCACCTCGGGCATTCATAATTAACAGTTAACACCATGTGATAATTGCATAACCTATTTTAAGAAGTCTTCCATCTTTAACACCACAGCCCCAGTTACATTTCCAATAAGCCCTTCTGATCAAACAACTCTCCTGCTCAACATTCTTCAGAAGTTCACAATCACCACCTCTCTATGGAATTGAAGGCCATGAATTCTTTGTCCCCTGTCTGGTTTTCAGCTTCATCACCAACATTACAGACTGCCTTCCAAACGCCCCCAGCCACGCTTAGCTTCCCTTCATTTGTGTCCTTTGAACAGATTCTCAGTTCTCAACCACACCTTTTCTACAGGTGACATCTTCCATTATTTTGTGTTTTGTTTCCTCAGCCCTAGACTGTGCACTTCTGGAGGCAAGATATTACATCAGTCAGTTTGACCAACTAAGATGGCCATCCATAACTGCCGGCTAAATGAGGTATCTGAGTCTTTCTGGGCCCCACTTCTTTACTTGTCAAATGATAATACCACCTACAAAGGTCTTCAGGGGAGACATGTGAAATCTCAAAATTTCAAGTTCATAGAAATCAATGCTGTATCAAGATCACTATTCCTTCAAAAGATGTACCTTTGGCCCCAGTTCAAACACCACGCCTATGAAATCCCAATCAAAATTTCAAGGATCAAGAAGTAGTAGAGGTATGGTTTGTTTATTGGGTGTTTTTTTTTTTAAAACAACTTTCCTGTTTCTCCTTTCAGTGTTAGCTCATGCTTTGGAAAGCAACTGAAAATAAACTAAGACACTATGTTCTGTCCAGACATGGGTCTGGTAGGAATATGGTGGCAGCTGGACGGGGGTATTCGTGTTAAAGTGTATTCCATGTATACACAGTGTATAAAGTATATAGAGTGTTAGAAGTATATACAGTGGGTATGCAGTGCATACCGTTAGAAGTGCACATTGTATATACACAGTGCATAAGGTATATACACAGTATATACCATGTTAGAAGTGGATACAGTTTATATCATGTTAGAAGTACACATTGTGTATACACAGTATATACCATTAGAAGTGGATACAATGTATATACAGTGCATACCCTATTAGAAGTGCATATGGTATATGCACAGTGTATATACCATGTTAGATGTGGATACAGTGTTGAAGCGTATATGGTATACACAGTATATATCATGTTAGTAGATTTTAGATCTTCAGAGTTTCTTAGCCTAGTGCTATACCCCTGGAATCTTCTACTTCTTTATCCTTTCGCTAGTACACCTTTCATCCCCTTATCTAAAGATACATTTACTAGTCAGGTATCTTCTGACTTAAAAATCTTTCAAACTGTGAGGCTGTTACTTCTGAATGGCCCCAAGTGGGGTTTTTTTTTGTACTTGGCAGATCCACCAGAGCCATTCACAGAGAGGCAATCTCTCTATAAATGAACAGATTCCCACACGTAGGCTGTAATATATGCATAACACATTCCTAGCGGTGTTAATTTTGGTCTAACATCCTCCTGATGGTCTTGATTACCTTGGAGACTTACATCCTGCCTTCTGTGTATATGTAGTTGTTAGTCACTTCTGCCGAGTTGTCTCACCACCATTTCTCAAGAATGATAACACAAGAGAAAATGTTTCAATAACTTATTTTTTTCAACAAATGTTCACTGGTATGCCTGTTTCACCACACTGTAGTGAGGGTTAGTAAAATTTAACTCTGATATAATACAAAACGAGTTTTATAAAGATCCAAATAGCTTTATATTAAACACAACCAGGACTACTTCAGAGAGTCAATCAAAAGCTTTCAGTGGTTGGATTTTTTTTTTCAGTTTACAAGTAAAATGTAAATACCTTCACACAGATCACCTCCAATTTGTTCCATCTCTTTGTCCTAATAATTGGGCCTCCTAGACTATTACTGTCTATGGTCACATTTCTGTGACTGCAGTTCCAACAGTACGTGAATCATCCATACCCTGAAAAAATAATTATGCACAAATAACCACGTAGAGCTAGCAGAGGGAGAGGCGTCATTTGGGATCAAACCTGGACAATGAGCATGATCAACACCAGTAATTTTTAATTGGGATCATCAGAGGCTTTCTCAGCTTCGCCTATTTTATTCATGGCGTGCTAATCAGAAGGATGCTGGGCACAGATTCTCGGCAAATGATCTACACTGTGACAAATATCAAGGCATCTGGTTATGTCAGATACCTCCCCTGGGGAATTCAAATGAAATAAGAAGTGTTTTTGTTCTTAAAAATCTGTACTCTGTTAGATAGGATCCAACTGAGACTTAAACATCTCATCTAACTTTTACAATGCCATGTTTCCAAAAGGAAATTATATTACACTTGTCCATTCAAAATGCAAAAAAGCAAGACATCCAAGAATGAGATTTCCAGCAGAATGCAATTTTAAAGACATGATTTTTCTCCATTACTAGAGATAGCGAGCATTTTAAAAGCCTGTTCTTTCATAATTGGATTCCAGATCATTATTTTTTTGCCAAACCGAAAGGTTTTCTGCATTCTTAAAATAATTAGGCAAGATTTCAAATCAAATTATCCAATTTCAAAGCTCTATTTTTCTCCCTCAATCTCCTGTTAGAGGCCTGTGATGACTAAGCTGCGTCGTTCTCCTGGCTTTATTAGGGGAATGTTCTAAGTCCTTCACTTTCTATGTGATCAGAACTATAATTTCTTCGGGTTATTTTAAGAACTAGCTATGGCTAAAGCAGGAAACTCGATTTTATTCTGAGCTGCAGACATGTCGAGACAGCAGAGCAGGGATCCAGCTTCCTGGACCATCTTCTTTCACCTCAGGGCAGAGCAAAGTTCTAGGCTAGCTACACTCCAGTCTGCATAGACGGTACCTCCTTCCAGGACAGAGGGTAGCAGAGATGTCACTTTGCATGCTGGCATTCCATTACTCTACAAACAAAGGACTTCTCTCCCCGGGGCACTGTCTTTGCTAACTTCTTCTCGAAAGCCGAAAGCCGTCTTCAACAGAAGGGCATTTGAAGCCCAGGTGCTAGAACCATTTGATTAAAAAAAAAAAATCAAAAACAAAAAAAAAAGCAGAACAGAAAGCTCTAACTACATAAGCCTGCTGCGTTTATCATCCGCCCTCAGAATTTTGTGACTTAATTAACCAGTTCTCCTTAAACAAGCTGGTTGCCTCTAATTATGCTGATTTTTTTCCTCTGAGCTTGAATGCAATATTAGCAGTGAGCTCTGAAAGTAACAGGAAAAAATTTTCTAGCTGTGAACTACACGAAAGCTCTGTGCAAAAGGTGAGCTTTAGAACTACAAGAAAAATCACATTACTGTGGCAATGTGATTTCCGTCAAAAGAGGCCACGATAGAGAGATGCTTCCTTTAATGGTGAAGTTAATGGTTATTGACATTGCTTATTAATTTTAATGATCAAGATTACAGAGTATGGCTTATGGAAGCTTGTGTCTATACTACCAATACTTACATTACTTTCTTGTTAGAGTGCACAATAGTTAAGATAAATATGCTGGTGTAAAACTGCTTGAGCACTCTAGCGAGTATGTTTGCACAGTAGTTACGAGGGATCACGGGGTCACAGGTTATATACTTCCTGGATTTTGATAGTACTTCAGGCTTTTATTCCTCTAAAATGTCTCCATTATGAGCGTTCCATGATGCAGAAGTTGCCCTTCCATAGCAGCCCAAATGGACAGTGAGTATCATGTTAATTTACCTCCACTAATACGACAGAAAGATTCCTCATTACACCCCTATGATCCCAGAGGCAGACAGCTTGTGTTGTCTGTCCCCTCTGTGACTATCCTCAAGCAGCCTTTGGCCATTTTTTTTTTTTTTTATCTAGGCTGCCAGTAATTCTCAGAGTTAGGTTGACACTGAGCCCTGCATATTCAGACTTCTTGAGCATGTTTTGTCAGTCAGGTAGTAGAAAACACAAGCATGATTTGTCATTTGATTGCTTACAAAGCCAAATAGATCATCATCCTTTTCTACTTTCTCTGTATGGAACTACACTGGGCCAGGGATTTACTAAGAAGCATTGTGATACTCTATTCCATCAGTCTTTAGAAGAAATAGATATATTTTTCTAAGGCAAAATATCTAAACTTATCTCACTGAGCACATTTAAAAACTTTATAATCATGTATTTTGCTTTATTTTAATGCTTTTTATTTAGCCTGAGAATCTCACACATGGATATAATGTAATTTGATCATATCTACCCTGACAATTAATCTCAGGCTCATCCTCCTCTCAGCTGTCTGTCTGCTTCTTTGGTAGATGTTCTGTTTTATATCCCACTGAATCTAATTAGTGCTGACCCTTCACACATGGGTTTGGGGTTATCCATGAGCATCCTATCCCCAAAGAATTCTGGCTCCTCCTCTCATCAGCACCTAGCAGCTGGCAGATTCTTCGGCTTGCCATGGGGTATTTGTGTGCCTCTTCCCATTCCCTGCAGGAATATTGACTGGTTCCATCTTGCGAAGGCCTCATAAAGCAAATACAGCTATTATGATTTTATGGGCACAAACCCATGCTTGTCTAGAACACAGTACTTCACAGTACTGCTCCCTCTCTTCTTGCTTTTTCCTGTCCCTTATTCTAGAATATCCCCTGAGGAATGAGGATGAGAGGTGATGGATGTTTCACGGAGAGAAAGCTACACACAATGACTTACTGTCATCATTTCACAAGGAGTAACTATCTTACTGACCGCCGTCCACTGCAGCATCTCTATCATCTCACTGACCGCTGTCCACTGCAGCAGCTCTAACTATCATCTCACTGACCGCCGTCCACTGCAGCAGCTCTATCATCTCACTGACCGCCGTCCACTGCAGCAGCTCTATCATCTCACTGACCGCCGTCCACTGCACCATCTCTATCATCTCACTGACCGCTGTCCACTGCAGTAGCTCTAACTGTCATCTCACTGACCGCTGTCCACTGCACCATCTCTATCATCTCACTGACCGCCGTCCACTGCAGCAGCTCTATCATCTCACTGACCGCTGTCCACTGCACCATCTCTATCATCTCACTGACCGCCGTCCACTGCAGCAGCTCTATCATCTCACTGACCGCTGTCCACTGCACCAGCTCTATCATCTCACTGACCGCTGTCCACTGCAGCAGCTCTAACTGTCATCTCACTGACCGCCGTCCACTGCACCATCTCTATCATCTCACTGACCGCTGTCTACTCTAAGAAAAAGCTTTCTTTACAAGGCTAAGAGTGGCACAGACCTGGTGCAGCTCTGTTCTTGGATTTGCAGCTTCTGTCACTGTGGAACTTGTTCACTCTACGTCTATACTTTAACATTTGGTTGGCTTTCTTTGCACATATTTTTCATATTAACCTTTGAAGCAGAGTCTTGACTCCAAACTTTAGATTCATTCTCCACAAAGTGGTTATCGGTCACTTAAGAGAACCTGCAGATACTGGCAAAATCAATACAGGCACTGCAGAGCTTATTCATATAAAGATCCATTTGTTTTCAATATGGTAAGGTCACCAATATAGTAAAGACATCACATAGATAAGCGATGGGGCATGTAAAAACCAAGTTGCTTTCATAGCACTGGAAGGTTCTATGTAGGCCACTGGGAGGAAAGAATAATCAGTAGTTTTATCCAGCCATGTGCCCTTTGAGCTGTAATAATGACTGGTATGGCAAGATATGACCATGTGTGCAATATTGGTATGAGTGTTATGGGGTAACCAACTGCTTTCTGATTAAATCTCAAGCCTGTTCTACAGAAGGAAATATATACCAGGTCCAAGAACCCATAGATGGCAGTTCCCAGACCTCAAGGGTGAGCCCGCCACCATCACCCTGATAAATGGAAACAGTATAAAACTGTTCTCTAAAATAATAATAATAATAAAACTGTTCTCTAAACTCTCATATTTATAATTTAGGGCACAATCTTTCCATAGATGACTTCAACCCTCAGACCTCACCAGAGAATTCCCTTGTGCAATGGACAGTGGTTAGCACAAAAATTCAAAATTGCTTACAGCACAGAGAATAAATGTCAGCGCTGTGTTCAGCCACAAAGGGGACGTTTGTTCTGTGAACATGGTTGAAGGGAGAACAAAAAGATTTTAAGAGCTCGAGTTCAAGGAGGTGTGTAACGAAACACATATTCTGAATATGACAGGATGCTGGGCTCATTTCACTAATTTAGGGGAATTTTTCTAAAGTAGGTTAGAAACAGCCCTATTTCTAGGGATGCCCACAGGCTATAAATGTAGATTGTGATAAAGAACTTGTCTGTCACTTGTGTGGATCTACGTCCAATGCTCAGAACTCGGGGAAGATAAGAGAGAGAGAGGAGCAGGGAGGGTGCACTGTGCATATTAAACGCTGTCTCTGAGCATACAGTGCTCCCTGCAAAGTCTTCTATGACTGACCCTTAGCTCTTCTGCATTTAGATGGATGTTCTTGTCTTTCTGTCTCTGCCTTCTCAATAATTTTTGTTATTGTTAGAGGGAGTTAAATTTGGGGGGAGGTTTTTTTTATCTGATATCTATGTCAGTCAATCATGGGTTAAGTCAAATGCAGCACCCTCTCATGTCTGCAATCTGTCTTCTTAGAATTTCATGTCTATGAGTACAAATATTCTTTCTAAAGGTAATCACCTGTATTTGCCATGCTCACAGATTTCTTTCCGAACTGCACAGAATTGAGGGACATCTAAAACAATGCCCTTGCAGTTAGACATATTCACAGATTAACTCACAGAATTCAGAGACTGCCTGGACAGTCCATCCAGGGAGCTGTGGACTCTGAATGGCTGTCTGGCTTACTTAGTACTAAACAGATTCTTGGGGCTGGGGGATATGCTCCAGCAGTTAAGAGCACTGACTGCCTGTCTTCCAAAGGACCTGGGCTTGATTCCCAGCACCAACATGGTGGTTCCCAGCCATCTCTGCCTCCAGATCCAAAGGATCTGAAGCCCTCTTCTGGTGTCTCTACCATGAGTCACACACGTGGGAGGGTAACAAACATACATGCAAGGAAACACCCATATACACGTGAACACAAAATAAGATTAAATTCAAAAAAGGAAGGAAGGAAGAAGGAAGGAAGGAAGGAAGGAAGGAAGGAAGGAAGGAAGGAAGGAGGAAGGGAGGAAGGGAGGAAGGAAGGAGGAAGGAAGGGAGGGAGGAAGGAAGAAGGAAGGAAGGAAGGAGGAAGGAAGAAGGAAGCAAGGAAGGAAGGGAGGGAGGAAGGAAGAAGGAAGGAAGGAAGGAGGAAGGAAGAAGGAAGCAAGGAAGGAAGGAAAGGAGGGAGGGAGGGAAGGAAGGAGGGAGGGAGGGGGAGGGAGGGAGGGAGGGAAGGAAGGAGGGAGGGAGGGGGAGGGAGGGAGGGAGGGAGGGAGGGAGGGAGGGAAGGAGGGAGGAAGGAAGGAGGAAAAAGGAAGAAGATCCCTAACTACCTGAATGGTGGGCAAATCCGAGACTTGCTACACTGTTTACACTAGGAAATGCAGTTGATCAAGAAGGGCTGGGGCAGCAAAGTCATAACAAATGATGACGTTTCTAATGCTTGATTAAAAACTATACAGAACACATAACGATTTGACTTTGGTTAGGAATCTCATAAGAATAATTGTATATACATGGATGTAAATGCACTCAGTAGGTAAAGAACATGAAGAAACAGTTGTATTTTAAAGTCAAAAACATTAAAACCAAAACAAACACAACTGTGTGTTAGCCAGAAGGGCTGCCAAGCTATCCATTACTTTAGAAGTGGAGTGAAGAGTCCCTCGATGTCTCGGACTCTTGTCCAGGCATCAGATCCCAGCAGCAGCACTGGGGCAAAGGATGGAGGCCTGAGGACAAGCTGGGGCAGAAGAAGGGCACTAGGGTCGGGGAGTGTCTGTAAGAACTGACCTAACAGCTCTTCCTAGTTCCTTAGATGTGTAAAAGAACCGATGCCAACCGCCCTGCTAGATCCCAGAGCACAACAGACAAGGCAGGACAGGGAGCAAACGAGCCCAGCTGTGTGCCTCTCCCAAACTGACCTTTTCTTTCATTCCCAATCAATACACAGTCTTACCAAGAGCGAGGTACAAAGCCGGCATCCCATAAACGCCAGGTGGAAAGCGGCAGGCAAAGAGAACATCCTCTCAACCAGACACATAATGCAGTCTCTGAATTTTCATGGTCTGTAGAAACACAGTCCAGTGGCCGGCTGGTTGTGGAGGCGGGGAGAAACGCCGGCCGACCCTGCCTGTGAAAAGGCTCCGGGTTTCTAAGTAGTTAGGACCCTTCATTTCAGAACCGTTTTGACTGTGTCTGCCCTCACATGCTTGGAAGTCATTTTCCTATATACGTGGTCACCAGCTGTGAGCCAAGAATCCACAGGCTTCAGGCCAAACAGTCAGGCTTAGAGTGTGTAAAAAAAAGACATACAGAGAACGCAGTCGAAACTTGTTTTGATTTTCATAGAAACTTCAGGTCAGAAACCAACCTTTAAATCCTCCCTTCCAGATGTCGGATAACGCAGTGAAGAAAGGAGGATAAATGCATTATTTTCTCAAAACAGGAGCTCTTCACAGCACTTTCTATGGGGTCTCCTTGGATGTGAAGGAAGCAGGGAGGGTGGGGCGGAGGGTGGGGCTTCCCTGCAAGAGCACCCAGGAAGATGGGACTGACAGGTAAGGATGATACTAACAACCTCAGATACCCAGAGTAAAGACTGAGAATTTGGCTGCTTACTGCAGACTATGATTTTTAATGGATGTGAAGTTAGCTGAATATATTTTAATGAGAAGAAATGCATTTCAATATTCTTTTAATTTAAACATTATGAATTCAGGAGATGAGCCTGCACACTGGTTTTATATTTTAACTGTACTATGCATGGCAGATTGTAGCCCACTATTAAAAAGGTTGCAAGCAAGGTAAAGAGTTTCAAAAAACAACATAAAAACCATTTTTGTCTAAAGAAAATAGTCAAGAAATAGCTTCAGGGCCACTGCGGGATTTCCACGCTTGAAATATGATTTAGCTAATATTTATAAAAGTAATTATGTCATAAAATATTATCATGAAGGTCAATAAGAACATGCTTCAATTTTTTTTAAATAAATAGGTAGCATTAAAAATAAATTTTTTATTTATGCTCAAAAATGCAGCGTAAAGGGCCTAGGCTGTTTAAAGGTCAGAAGTAAACCGAGCCGAAATGTCACAGTAAACAGGCACTTGGTTCAGATATCTGATCACTGATTCAGGCACTCATTTTTCTCTAGTCCTTTGTTAGGTGTTGGATATTCTTCTAGAACTTAAGCTTGTTTCGTTGAATTCTAAATAGTTTAATTAACATTGAAATTCACATTCGGTGCTACAGAATTCTTCAGGAACATGTCCTCATCTTTCTCTAAGTTTAACCTCATCAAGGGCTTGGGATACGGTGCAGACAGTAAGGCCTTTGCCTGGAAAGCCTGGGGCCTGAATTTGATTCCTACAAACAAATCCAGACAAGGCGTTGTTCTTGCAGTTCCGGGACCAGGGAGGTGAGACAGAAATATATCAGCCTAACTAGGCTCAGAGGGCTACATCTCAGTGAGAGACCCTGTCTCAAACTACACACTAGGAAATGCCTCAGAAACAACAGATGAACCTGACCTCTGGTCTCCAGGTGTAACACACACACACACACACACACACACACACACACACACACACGTGGACCCACCCAAACACGTAGCACATGTGTGCATATTTGCACACAGAAACGAAACAATCTCCATAACAAGACAGGCAACATAATGGGTTCCCCCCATTCTACTAGCTGGCTACAGATTCTGGTCTAGGTTCCTGTAGTCTGGAACGTTCGGTCATCCAGACCTCCATCTTCGGTGCTGGAAGCTAACGTTCATCTTCGGATCCACACTGCCTCTCACACTCCGGGAGATAGAAATCTTTGCAAACTGCCTACCCAAGTAGCTAAAAAATTTTTCATTCTCAGAATACTGAATATTTGTGAATGACTGATGTGTTTTTGGCAAAGAAAGGAACACTTCACTGAAGCACACTATATTCAGCAGTGAGCTACACTCAGCATATGAAAGGAAAGCTTCCATGCATTGCATTTCCAAAGATTGGAAAGAAAAAGAAGGAAAAAAAACCTCTTGTTATCTCGATTGCAACATGTAGCTTTGGCATCCTCTAAATACCACCCATAGCTCTTGTAGAGCCCAATAAAGATGACTTCAAAACCAATATAATCTCCTTATTTTAAAGATTTAACGATAAACTGGAATTCAGGAAAGTTTATTCAGTATTCCTAAGGAAATGTGACATACTTATCCCAAAATTTTGTGTTACAAAAATTTTTTCAAGAAAACAATTTGGGAGAAAGACAAGATAGCTAAAAATAATTTCTTATCTAGTCAACAACTGATTTTGATTTGTTGTAATTTATAATATTCAGTAACAGTATTTATTAGACATGTTTTCTTTACCATAATACTGTTAGGGTGCTACTAAGTTAAAATTATTTTGTGTTGTAGGTCCAAACAGTTTCATTGATTAGTAGTGAAAGCAATTCTCAGTGAAAACTAAAAGTTCAAATATAGTTATTGTAATTACTTTTCCCGAACACAGATAGGAAGAAAAATGTGAATTCTTATAAGAAAACCTTAAATTTGCAAAAATATATAGTAATCTCCATTACTAAGATAATAAAATAATGAATTGTAATGCATAAGAAATTTAGGACATAGGTTGCTACTCCCAATTATATCTATATCCAGTTATATCTTAGACTTTTACATGGTTCTTGTTATAAAGATAGAAAAATCTCTGAATCATAATACAGGAATTATAGTTGTGCACACATGTATTAACACTAACACACATAAGCAGCCAGGCTCTATCTAATAAGATTTTGCATTAATAATAAGCAATGCAGTGACAATAGGCTCATAAACCTCTGAAAGGCCTGAAGAATTCCTATCACCTAGTACTTTTACAATAGTCTGTATTTCGGCACAAAAAGACGCGGGTGCACAAATCCTGAGCCTCCTTCTACAGTTGCCTACAGCACTCAGTCTTGAAGGAGCACAATGTGCAGGCTTGGGAAATGAGCTGAAGCCAAGGTATGCAGTATTCTAGGTTTGTGTCACTCTACCTGCCATTCCTAGGTTACTCCAATCACCTATGACACCTCCTTCATCAGGGCTCATCTTTGTGTGTGTGTGTAACACAAGACCATTTACATATGGAGAGAAGTCTATTCTGATTGCTATCTACACTGGGTAAGTGTATAATAACACTGCAATATTATTATGTGTAATATTACAGTGTAATAAGTGCTATAATAACCCTGAAACGTTCTCTGTTGTCAAGGGTGGCTACAAAGCTTTGATGAACATGGAATGTGTTCAAAGCCAAAGTCAGACAAAGAACAAGCTTCAGACTTTCAGTAAGTTTCAGGTAAACGAGAGCTATTCAGGTGTTATTGCAAAAAGAGTCAAGAGTCTCCAGTACACACATCCTTGGGATTTCCTGCCTCGTGGCTCAGGGATTCTGCCAATGTATGAAGAAAGGTGCATAGCAAGGCTGAGGAGGTCGCCCAGTTGCTAAGGATGGCTGTGCATCTGAGAATGCCCATTTGATCCTCCAAAATGAGTATGAAAAAGCCACCTGCAATCATGCGGGCCTCTGGGCTGGCATTGGCCAAGTGCAAACAGGAGGATCCCTGGGGCTTCTAGCCAGCCAGTGAAGAGAGTCAGCTCTCCCCAGAGCAGGAAGAGACACAGTATCAAAAAACCAGGGACATCAGTGTCAACATTGGTCTCCCAATATGCACAAGAACATGCATGTGAACAAGTGCACACACACACGCGAGCGCACACACACACACACACATGCATGCATATGCACACAGACACACACACCAAATTGTTACCATTTTACAGGTATCAGAGACCAACTGAACAATCATGGTTTATAGAGGCCAAGAAACGAGACATGCATTTATAACTTCCCACCTCAGGGAGAAGAGCAAATTCTATCCCCAAACCCCTTCAAACCCCTTCTGGTTTTGTCTCAAAGGCTGCCACACTGGCCTGCACTGGCAGAATACCTGCCAATGAATGTGGGATTTTGGCTCGGGCTCTTTCCCTGACCTTGGATGGTTTCCCTTTCACATTGGCACGACTGGGTTCTCTAGAGTCCATCTCAGGTGTCAAGTCTCCTTTGGTATCTATGGATCCTATTCAGAAAGTACGCTGGGTGAAGCTTTAGGGCAGAAATACCTGCTTTTCTTCATGGCTTCCATGGCTATGGCTTCCATGCTGGTCCTATATTTTACTTGATGTCTGTTTTGTTACAGTTTTAAGCTATAACATGCACAACTGTACAGCTATTGTATTTCAAAAATAATGATTCGAGGACATCAATTATTATGAATTTAAAAATAGTAATCGCTCCCAAGCATTTTATGGAGTCTACCCTGTTTGCACTGTATGTGCTGTCATTAAAATAACTCCCTGTATTTCCTGTAATCCATTCAACCACACCTTCCCTTGAACCAATGATGATTAATATACTTTTATATCACTTGAAATCTAGCCTCTGATTTGCCTTTTCAAACCCCACCATCTGTCCACACGAAGTGGTACGTGGAGTGGAGAAACAGCATGACACATTTCCTAATAGATCTTGTGAGGATTTAACGGAGATTGTGCTGACATACTTCCATAACGCACAGAAGAAATTGATACCAGGCTATTTTTAAGGTAGAGAATTTATTGGCTTGGAGAGGTAGCATGGAAGTGACATTTACTTTCTATTGTCTAATATCACTCACCGTGACTGTTATATTACTGTACATCAAACATTCATGTTTTCAAATTAGCCATTTTATAGACAATGAGATTAGTAGATTAATTTTTGAATAAGCGGCATTTAAAAATAAAGTTTTTCTATTCGTGAACACATCTGCTCTCAAATATGATCTTGCTTTCCTCGATGGTTCATCAATAATTTTGTATGCCCTTGAGAAGTTTCTAGTTACCATGCTGCTGCGAGTTTCTGGCATTTTATGTTTGTGATTTCTTCTGGAATGAAGCTGTCACTTTCACTTTTTAATGTAGTTCCATTAGTTTCTCTTCATGTCAGATTCTTTTACATTTCTTATCATGGATACAAGTCTTAGAATGTCGGCAGGGCCACCCGAAGAAAATGTTCCTTATGTTAAAGGGATTCTAGATTTTCTGTTGCTTGTTTTCATGTGTATGGGTGGCATTTTTGGAATGGATATCTGTACATGAGTTATGTGCCTGTTGTCTACAGAAGCAAGAAGAGGGTGTCCAGGCACCTGGAACTGGACTTACGTTTGGTCGTGAGCTACCATGTGGTGCTGGAATTCAAACCCAGGTCCTCTGGAAGAACAGCCAGTATTCTTAACCACAGAGGCATCTCTCCAGCTTCAGGATGTTTTAATGGTACCAAGAGATCCATAGGATCCAATAGGGTTTGAGCCGGCAAACTTACTTTCCTCTTCTACTTTTAGTCAAGTGACAGGTTTACCATGGCAAGGCACTGAGTTTTGATTAATGTTTTTATATATCTTATAAGGTAATCACATTCTTTCTCTTTACCCAATCTAGAAAAGAGCCGCGTTTCCTGGCTGACCTTTTTTTTAGCCATTGGCACATTTCTGGGGTTGTCTCTAGGGATACCCAAACAGCAAGTGCTGTGTGAAGAATGGTTGAATCCACCACTAGCCAGAGAAATTCACACAAAAACAGTAATGCTGTACCCTTTTTTCTGTCACTCAATTTGGCAAAACCGTCTAAAGTTTGATGCTATCCAGTGTTGGCAGGGACGTGGGGAAGCCAGCCCCCCATACATGACTGCTTAAATACAAAGATACCTAAGTCGGATGGACAGTGGAGAGTCATATTAAAGATGTCTCCGTGTCTACAAAACCACCTAGCATGTTTTCTAGTCACCTAAAATTGAATTCTCAAAGGATCGTCGATCTTTTCAGGCCAATGACATGGAAATCTTTCTGTTTAGCTTGGGATCCTGGGTAGTGACCACACAGCCCTGTTTCTTTGTATTTAAGCACCAGGTGTTTGAGGTTTATTTTCCTTCTTACAGTATAAGTTCAGATAAGTTAGATACCTGGATAATTTTTTCTAACATTTCATATCAATTTAGTGGAACACAAAACAAATGGGTAGTTCTAATAAACCGAGTTTATAACACCTCAAATTAAAAAGCCCTAAAAAGTTGATTCAAGAAAAATCTTATTCTTTTAATTATGTTCCCAACAATGGGATGAAAAGTTTCCAACTCAAATGGCAGACAACTCTTGATTTACCTCATCCTAGTCCAATCATTATACCAGATAAAGTTTCCTGGAACTCAAAAAGGTGAGAAATCACAGCTGCTAAAAGGGTGCCCAAGATGCACCTCACCTAGATCTACTCAGCCGACATCAACACCTGTGCTGAAAACGCCTTCCGTGGTCCACATTGGATGCTATAAACTAACTCAACTTTACGTAATTCGGCAAACTTGGCTCTGATTTATGGCTAAACCAAAGGACAAAACAAATGACTATAAAAATTGTATCTCGCCCAGCTGATGGCACTCGGTACCTTCAGCACCCTCTCTCTGAAACAACTGTTTACTCCGCTTCTCTCTTGGAATTGCTTCTCTTAGACACTGATCTCTTCCATCTGCTGTTCCTCATACCTCACGATGTCAGCTCCTTCTGACATTCTACTCTGATTGTATTTTAAAATGACGGACACCCTTGCCATCCTGTGTTAGCTTATTAAACTGTTTATATGAGGAACTTCTTTCCCTGCCTAATTGTTAAGAACGGCACCAATTAAAACCTAACTGACGAAATGGGAATGAGCTCTATTCCAAACACTTCCAGTGAAGGAATTATTTGGGACTGATACTATGAACAGAAAAATCCATTATCCTCTAGGTTTTTCTACATAACAATATTGAGGGAAAAGGAGTATTAAATGGGATCTAGTATCTTAATTACAGAAGCACACACCTGTAATCATTTTCACAACAAGATTTATTCTTTTACTTGGATAAGAAAGTATGCATTCATATTCAGGCATTCTTAAATTAGCTAGTTCACACTTTGCATTCTGAATGCAGAAACATATCTTAGGAAATTTCAGTTGGCATTATTCATTGAAAAATCAAGTTAAATAAGCACATTTCCAATTTCATTTTGTTCAGAATTGAAACATTTAAATGGATATGGTGTGTGTGTGTGTGTGTGTATTCAAAGATTGAAGTTTTTTTTTTTTTAAAAAAATAGGGTCTCATTAGTTAGGCCTTGATGGATTGTAAATTGCTATGTAGAACTAGGCTGGCCTAGAACTCCCAGAGATCTACATGCTTCTCCCTGGTGCTGGGATTAAAGACATGTACCAACCACCATACCATAAGCCAAGTCATTCTTAATTAATATTCTATAATAAATGATGAAAGAACCTAACTGCCTAAATATCTATTTTTCAAATTTAAGGACATTGAAGAATTATTTTAGATGTAAGAGAAGAAATAACTTCCTTAAAATTATAAAGTTTATCAAAAAAGCCTTGAAATAGCATTGCTCTCTTAAATCACTCACTCAGTCACTGAAAAGCATCCTAAGGAGCACTATGTGTTAGGTTCTGAAGTGTCTAAAAATAGAAGGAAATCACAATTTTCTTCTTCTATAGGGTATGGCGGCAGATGTGTATAAAATGTTAGGATGCAAAACAGAATGAAAATGTTCTCTGAAGTCATAAAGGGTTGATAATAAAAAAACTACATTAAGGGATAAGCTGGCTCAAAGGGAGGAAGAGGGAAGGGATGACTAAGTCAAGTATTGGGGACATTTGATAAGATTTGGAAGGAGTAAGGTTTCCACCAATGAAAAGAAAAGTTACAGCTGGAACTGAAAAGAATTTCAGAAAAAGAAAATATCTGTCTGTCTCTCTCTGTGTCTCTGTCTCTGTCTGTCTGTCTGTCTGTCTGTCTGTCTCTCTCTCTCTCTCTCGTATGTTATATATCTATTAATCAATAACACATCATTCAACAAAAACACTCTTTAAAATACAACTGTAAAGCACTAATAAATACTGATTGAATGAGATGAGTGTTTGTGGCATAAATCAAGTTACCAAGAACTGTCTTCCTCAAGTTACCCTGTGAACACACAAGCAATGTTATCCAGGAGTTTGGCTCAGTCCTGGTCTCTTGAAGCTGGAGAAAATTATAGCTGAGAACCTTCCCCTGGTACTCCCCTACAAGCTGAGAAAGGCTTCCCCAGTTCCTCCAAGGCAGAAGAAAATGGAGATTAAATACTTCAGAGTGCTTCCTGCTCGGCTCCGAATGTTGCCACGCCTTTTGACCTAGACTGACTGGAATGTTGCGGGGAAAACCCATGAGGCATCAAGCTTGTGAGATAATGTGTCAGACCCTCATTAGTGTTTGTCCAGTCTACTGTGCAAATCTGTCGCTGTTCCCTATCCTCAAGACACCATAGCATATAACGAAATAGCTCTTGGCAATCACTCTTGCCCACCTCCATTATAAATACATCTGTCACATCCAGAAAAGCATTCCCTTAGTCAGCTATTATAATAATCTGTCACAAACCCATCAACAGAGTGAAGACTGTGTGTTCTAAACGTTGTGTTTGGAAATTACAGTTCATCTGACAGAGATGCTGTCTGACCCACATTTACCAGAATAAAGCACATGGCACAAAGCAGGTGCACAAATAGATAACTCGGTGACTAGTTCTGCACTTTGGACCATCTAGAGAGCATGGAACACTGTGCTTCTAAAAACACATTTCGAGACTTCTGCTTCCACTACTACAAACACACTGATGGTTCTCTTTTGGGGCCTCAAGAAAGGACTTCTGGTGTCATTAAACGACAAACTATATAGTTTACATCAATCAAGCAAGAAAGTTATGCTTAGATAAGATTGTAGCTGAAAAGAACAAAGATTGACCTTTACCAGAGACATGCCATGGGACAGAAGACAAGAAAATACAGAATGTTCAGCTGTAAAGGGAACATATACACTGTATCCTCTCCTCCACAGACTCGGGATCACTGTGGAAGAGATGGGGAAAAAGAATACAAGCCAGAAGCTATCTACTGCTCCACGGATGTGGTATCTTCTGACGACAACAGGGTCGCCGGATGAATGAGCTCACAGTAGTTGGGACAGCAAGCAGAAGACCATGTAAGCTTGAGCAAGACTAAATCCTCGGGAAGGAATTAGGCATGAGATTACACCCCATCCGAGGAACTAGGCATGAGATTACACCCCATCCGAGGAACTATTGGCCATTGCTAGCTGCTGATGAAGAAAAAGACTCAGTATTTCCTAAGAGTGGAGCCCCTGAGAAGTTGAGCATCCTCCAGTGGAAATCCATCCAAACAAAAACAGCACAAATTAGCCTTGATGGAGGAAAACAAGACAAAGCTTGGTGGGGAAGGAAAGGAGAGTTAAATAGGATCAACTCATTTTACAACCTTCTTAATAAACAAATGTGAAGTAAAACCAAAGAAACAAGGAAAGATAAGGACAGGCCATTGTCCCTCACACCAGAGCATAGCACTTGTCTTTGTCCCACAGAGAGAATCCTGGATACCGGCCTTTCTCGACCCCCTGACCCACTGCAATTAACAGCTTCTCCAACCCTTCCCAATGGCAGAGATAACTGGAAATTAACACACTGAGTGTGTGTGTGTGTGTGTGTGTGTGTGTGTGTGTGTGTGTGTGTGTGTACTACACAGTTGTCTCCTCTGTGGAGGGAACTGTAGCTGGAACACGGTTGGCTTTCTGACTAGAAAAAGCCATGAGTGACTGCCTCAGTGGGCTTTGAGACCCCCAATTCCACCACCTCTCAGAACATTCAGTCTGTGACTAAGAAGGCTAGGGGCAGCTTGCCGTGTTCTCCTGTTGCTTCAACACTGCAGGGACTGACAGACTTCTTTGCATTTTTATTACATTTTATACACGTGTATATACAGATATGCATATATGTAAGGCACACGCATCATAGCACTAACTTATGTAGAGTTCAGAGAACATGTAGGGGTCATGAGTCCCTGCTCCTCTGTGAGCCCTAGAGTTGCAGCTCAGTGTGTCACCTGAAACATCTGTGCCCAAGCTCAGCTTCTTTGAATAGATTTTCATTCCTGTATATTTTCTGCTGTTTTGTTTCTTTTTTACTTTTCAAGTTACTAATGGCCAGTGTCCACTTGCGTGTTGGACACAATCACAAAAATACATCTTTAAAAAAAACAAGAGGGTATTTATAATAAAGTACTATTCAGTTTATAAGTTTGATGGTGAATGTTTTCCTCAACCTGGGCAGAGGGAACCACAAATGAGAAATTACCTCTATCTGACTGGCTTGTGGACATGTCACGGCACATTTTCTTGACTGTTAATTGATGTGGGCGTGGCCCTCCCACAGTGAAGAGAACCATTCCTAGGCGGTGGACCTAGGCTGCATGAGGAGCAAGGGCAGGGCAACAACAGTCAAGGCAGCCTTCCTCCACGGTCTGCCTCGTCCCTACCTCCAGGTTTGTGCCTTGGGCTCCTGCCCTGGCTTCCTGAGATGATGGACTGAACCCTGTGAGCCGAGTGAATCCTTTCCTCCCTAAAGACGTCAGTGATCACAAAATTATGTCTATTCCTAAAGATTCCTACGCTGCCCATTCTCAAGCACTGTGATTCATGAAACATATTAACATACCATTTTAATATCCTCATCACCTAGCAATAAGTTAGTTTAAATTAAGACTGTAAAAATGCAAATTTAAAAGATGAAAATCACATTTCTAATTTGGGAACAAAGTATCAATTACTCATACCTGAATTAAGCAAATAGTTGAGGTAAATTGAGAAATTTCTCAAATGTAAAACTACTCATTTTATTGTATTTGAAACTTACTGAGTTCATCAAAAGTTAGTTATACCAGAACTTTATACTTAATAAAAATACAAAAATTTATATTTATATTGTTTATACTCATCCACTTAAATAAGAAATTTAAACCAATACAGTATTTCTCTCATCACTCTACTTTACATATTGTTGCAATAAAGTTGGAAGCACAGATAATATTATTTTATAGGCACCGTAATTTATTAAGTAATATAAATATACGTTCATTTCTACTCATTGTTGATATTAATTGTGCCTTTAACATAGCATTCAATTCACTTCCTAAACCCAGTCTCCAGCGTTTTAGAAATTAATCTACTAAAGAAACTGAAGAGAACTTTAGATTTTCTAATTCAAAATGGGTTAATTTTTAAATAACAGTCAATTTTGCAGAGTTAATGAGTGTGTGTGCATGAATGTGCATGTATGCGTGTGTGCTTGGGTGTGCATTGCGTGTGTGTGCATGTGTGCATGAATGTGCATGTATGCGTGTGTGCTTGGGTGTGCATTGCGTGTGTGCGCATGTGTGCAAGAATGCGCACGGGCACGTGTGTGCTTGGGTGTGCATTGTGTGTGTGCATGTGTGCATGAATGTCCATGTATGCATGTGTGATTGGGTGTGCATTGCGTGTGTGCACATGTGTGCAAGAATGCGCACGGGCATGTGTGTGTGTTTGGGTGTGCATGTATGTGTGTATGCGTGTGTGTGTGTGTGTAATGTTCTGTTTGCAGGAAGGGTCAAGAGCCCTGAGGAGTCTGCTCACGAGTGATGTTAACCCCAAACAGAGAGCTTAGCAATGCCTTTTTCTAAAAATAAACCCGTGTGTCTCTTGTTGTCACCGTCAACCAAGGCTCTGTGCGCTGTGACAGAAAGCATCAAGGCTGTCAATAGTCCTCCTGCAAGCATCATGCATTGCTACCCAAGGCCTTCTCCTCTCCCCCAAAGTGGCAGAGATAAAAGAACACTGCAGCCACATCGGCTCTCCTGCCAGCAGCAGTATTGCCCCTGAAGCAGAGTTATCGTGTTGTGTGGCAGCAGGAAGGGATATGTGGTTTCACTTGAATGTTATTCTTCTTTATTTAAACTACTAGAAATAACCCAAAAATGACAGAATGCTCTTTCTATAAATAGTCATTCCAGTGTAGAGTTATATTAGGGGGAACTCAGATGGCAAGATAACGCCTAACAAGCTAATCTTAGAGCCGCAATGCCATAAGATAGAAATACCCAGGCTAAGAATAACGGACCCAAAGGACTCAGCCTGTTAAGGAGAGGCACAGACACGCAGGCATCGGCAGGTTCCATGCCTTTAATGATCCTCTGAAAGGATCTTCCCCCCAGGAAGGCAATAAACTATATTGCTTATTAACATGATAATCTATAATGCTTTTACAATTTATTGATTCAGAAAGATTGCACAAGATTCGCACAGCAAATGAGATTTTTAAAACGTTTTAGAAATCGAATAGTTGCTTTTTTTCACTTTAAGTTTCTAACTTTAAGGTTAAATCACCTATATAACACATAATGACATTTAGTGAAGGAAAAATCTAACTCAAATTAAAGTAAGATATATGCTCATGATAGCATAAAAATACATCCAGTTTCATTGAAGTAGCCCAAACTGGAGACCTAAATCTATGTCTATATGTCTGTATGAATATAGATGGATGACAGAGAGATGCGGACATTAAGTGAAATCTAAATTTTGTTGGCCAGATCTTCATTTTAGCTCAATAATTTCATGTTACAAATTACAATTTGGACATGAATGGATCCTCCCAGGTTTCTAGGTAAAGATAATGGTGAGCATAATTCAATCTCTCTAGTAAAAGGAAGTAACCCCTACTGTGGTGTTAGTATTCCCAAAACTGCCCTTATCCAGCGCTAGAGCACATCGGTGCTAACGGGCCAGTGTGCAGAAGACCAGCATTTGTGAAATACTGAGAAACATACAAGATGCCCCGGGACGCTGGTTCTGCCAAAGACGGCTGGCACAGAACACTCAGGGTTCCCCTGCCTCTTTGCTGTGATGAACATGTTGACGCCTTTCACTTTTAACCATCAAGCACTGAGAACGTAGAGCAAGAGGCTTCCAGCATGGCTTGCAGTCTATTTCTACCCTAAATTTCCCCAAGATTTAGATGTCTGCCTAGACATTTGCTTGTAAACGTGACTGAGGCCACATTTCTAGTGTCAAGCAGATAGGAATAAGATTATGCTCTAATAAACATTTTTCTTTTGGGGAAATTATTTTCCTTTTTGGAAAACTGAACTCTGCCATTGTCTCCCCAAGGGATCATGCGCCTTCCTTACCTCCAAACCGGTTTCCTAAGATGTAAACTAGGAAGGGTGGACCAGGACGGCGAGGACTGCACCTCATTAAACTGTAACAACACCAAGTTAAAGATGCCAAACCACAGCTGCTACACAATAAGAGAGTGCAGACGGGATGAAAAAACTCACTGACCCTCTCAATGGCAATAAAACTAGAAAATGGAGGTGGAATCTGAGCACACAGCGTGAGCACAGTAGCCGGGAATGACAAATACATCCCTGAGGGCTGGCAAGACGGCTCAGCAGGTAAAGTGACCTCCATGCCAGCGTGACCTGCGTTCCAGCCCTAGGTCTCACAGTAACAGAGAAACAGGATGCCAAGTGCTGTCTTCTGACCCACTTGTCCCATGGCACGTGTGCAACCACACACACCACACACAACACTAACTAAAATCAACTGGTATTCACCTGCAGTCTGGTATTAAAAGCTTGGTGAAGGTTAAAGTGCGGCCCACTGGGTTTGCTAGGTCACCTCAGGGTAGCTCCCTAGATAGAGTCTCCCTGGAAGGTTTCTGGGAAAGCACACAATGCCATTTAATCAAAAACTGTCTTTGTTTTTCTTTTCTTTTCTTTTTGTTAGTTGTGTTTAGTTTTTAACTTTGGGTTGTTTTTCTGTTGTAATTTAGTTTATTTGAACTTGAATTTCAAGTTTCAGAATTTGAACCAACTTCCTGTCGCTCCCATATCGGAACCCTGTTTGGTACGCCATGTTTTACAACACTCACCCAAATTTACCTCAAGCAAACTGGAAATAGCATACTCATGGTGGCAACGGGTCCATCATGAACAAACATTGCGAAGTTAGAAGTTTCTCAAAGAAACTTCTAGACCACGAGGAAAAATATGAAAATAGCATTGTGGGTGTTTCCAAACTTCAGCATGCAAAGTATTCAATCCTATGCAAATGGCTACCTACAGTCTGTGGGTTAGTCAGTTTCTTTCTTCCTTAGAGTGGTTTTGTTGTATTTAGTTATTGGGTATTTAAAAAATTTATGCATAAAAGACCCATAATTTACCTTACTATAGACAAGTTAACAATATGATAATGAGAGGAAAATATATTCTTAACAAAAACACAAGAACTGCCTAGTTTTTTATTCATTAACTATAGAAATTTAAATTATGAAATTATTTGAGACAGTAGTTTAATGTTCAAATTTGTTTGATGCAAATATCTTAGATGATAAAGCTCATCTAAGAACACAGGAATTTATTGTCTTTCTCCCTCGTTATGCAAACCTCCTGTAATTGAAAAACAGACACTGTCTGTAGCAAAGACTCCGTGAAGCGCACGTACCCAATGACACTGTGATCCCTTCAAGACTAGGTAGAGACCCAGCCACACCGAAATGCAATGCTGAATGCTGCCAACTCAGCTATAAACTTTTATCGTTTGTTGTTTTGAGACAGGGTCTCACTCTGCAGATCTGGAACTCACTATTATGGCCTTAAACACATGGTGATTCCCCTGCCTCAGCTTTCCAAGGACCATGTCTCTGTGCACGAGCTAATGTTTTCTTCAAGATTTTAAAGGACATTTTCATGGACTTTTATCTCAATTATTGTTTTTGATATATAACAATTCAGAAGAATATCTAATTATTCTAAAATATAAACACGTTTGTTATTCTCAAAATGCAGCAATTAGGAGAACCTGTTGGCAAAGTTACCGTTTGTTAAAGATCGTCTTTTATGCTCTAATAACAACCCTTTATCTCTCTTTTTCTCTTTCCTTTTCTTTGTTTTTTTTTCTTTCCTGAGAATCAAAACCAAATACCTTGCCTAAGCTAGAAAAATTCCTCTAGCATTAAATTTTATGCCAGATACACAATCATTGTATGCTTTAGTATCTCTGAAGTTTTTCTATCCGTAAGAACCAATGCTGAGGGAACTAACGCTTCAGGTTCGTGCTTCAGTGCCCAGCACTGGGCTCTGCCTGCCAATGTGTAAGTCCAGGGAGGTCGGTAAGAAGTCCGATCAGTGTTACACAGACATGACTTCATGGACATAAGCCTGCACTAATTCAAGAAAGGCAGATGGGAAGCACAGGTCACTCCTATTACTAAAATGTTTATATTTCTAAAATTTAAAATAAATTTGCAAAGAAAGGATTTTCTGCCACCAACATACACACCATAGCGAAACCTGTGGAGCCCCGCTAATCCCTACCCTTCTGTGGTTGCTTCCTCTCCGCAGAAACCTAGAGTAGGCTCAAGGCCGCTTCCTTCAGGGTCTATGCCATCATCTACTCAGCAACTGCAGGAAACGTATGCAGATGATGCCACCTGGCCAACACATTTCAAGCGTGGTTATCGGAGGAGTCCTTATTCTCCGGCAATATTCTTCAGTTAAATAAAAGTCAGACATGAGGAGGGTTCACACATGTAGTACCAGCATGCAAGAGGCTAACGAGGCAAGAACCGGGATTCTAAGCCTGTCTAAGCCACATAGCAAGAACCTGTCTCAGAAATGGGAAGGGGTAGGAGCAGACCGAAACAGAGATCAACGTGGGAGCTGAAGAGATGGCTTGTGGGTAAAGTTCAAATGTGAGAACTTGAATTCAGATCCCAAGAAACCACAACCCCCATGTTTGTATGGTGATATGGGAGTAAAACAGCTTTACAGGCCAGATTATGGTAGCATAAACCTTTAATCCCAGTAGCCACACTAGCTGCAATAGAAACTGGGCGGTGCACACCTAATATCCCAGCCCTAGAGAGTACTATAAAATGGGAGGAAACAGCTCTTAGACACAGTTTCCTTCTGAAATTCCCGTAGGCAGGATCGCCATTTCAGACTGAGGTCGAGGTAAGAGCTAGTTTTACTCTCAGATATTCAGGCAGTCTTTATTTATTAAAATACTACCGAAATGCCGCTACAGTCCATGGATGCTCATGGACCAGCTTGTCAGGTGAACACACAGCCAACAGCAAAGAACTCCTGTCTCAACCAAGGTGAGATATGAGGGTCCATACCCAGGTTGTCCTCTGACCTCCACAGAGAGAGAGAGGGAGTCAGAGAGACAGACAGACAGAGAGAGAGAGGATAGAGAGGGAGGGAGAAGAGAGGAGGGGAGGAGGCAGAGACAGAGAGAGCAAGGAGATTAATAACAACAGAGAAAAAGAGCCTGACATAATTAGTTGCCCTCTATCTCTCTAACCTGCCATGCATCAAGCCCAGCAGACCCGGGAACACTGTTGTGAAACCATGACCTTTGGATCGCATAGCAGTACCAACCATGCGACACCACCAGGACCACAGCCAGTGCGCCAGTGCAGTAGAACTATTAGAACGGCGTGTGGGCCTTGAGTGCAGCTGGCTTTGCTAGCCCCTGTTGCAGCCTAACCACCTGCTATTTAACTCACGGTAAAGGCCCCCGTGCTGTCATTTTGACCAGTGTTCCTTTCCTTGCAGTAGAAATAAACAAACTTATACACACACTGCTAACAATCAAAATTTTGGCACAATAACTTTGCATGTGGAAACCTTAGAGAATAAATTCCTATAATCAACATATTCCTACTTGGTTTGGAGAAATGCGGGCTCAGTGGGTAACGGTGCTTGCTATATACACAAGGACTTGAGCTCAGACAATAGCAACCATGTAACATCTGGGTGTGGCCCTGCACAGGGCTGCCACTGGAGCTGTAGCTGGAAAGAGATGAGAGTATCATTGCGGCCTGCTGTGCAGCAGCCGAGTTCCAGCTTTAGTGAGGGACCCTGCCTAGAAAGGGCAAGGTAGAGATTGAAGGAGCAGCACTCTTCTGGCCTCCATGACTTCACAGGTACATGCACCCACACATGCATGCTCATACACAAAACACACATGTACCACACTCTACACAAATACCAATGCAATAAATAAACAAATGAGTATACATGTAGAAAGCAAAAGTTATGATTACTTTCACAAATGCAAAATCTTTACTAACTTTCTATCTGTGAATTATTTGAGGGCATGAATAAATTTAAAAAATGCTCTCATAAAAACAAGGCCACGTTATTGGTATTCATCGTACCTGAAAAATAACCTTAAATGTAACTGAACTGAGCAGATGTAAAACTGCATTTGAAGAAACTATAAACACGCTAAGTACTTCTTCATCACGAGATACTATTTTCAGAGGTCTCTCTCTAGGGTTAAATAAACTATCAGAAATAATTAGTATTTGAAAATGTAAAAACAAAAAGCCACTGTGAATTTCTATTTTAAGCAGCAGACACTCTGTCCCTGTAAGGAAAAGGAAGGATGTTAGCAAGCTCTCCCAGCTTTTCCTTCTCAGCGCTCGAAGCTCCTCGCGCTGCTAAGTCTGACTGATACTCTACAGCATCCAGTGGGATGAGACTGACATTCTCCAGTAAGCTAAGTCCAACAGGAACACCATCCCCGTTCATTTTACTAAGTGTCCTCTCCTAATATGATTGTGTTTAAGTTCATCTAGTCATTAACTGTATTCCACTATCAGGTCATCTCTTATATTGGAGGATTTTCACACTGTTTAACCATTTTCTTTCTATTTTAATACTTCCTATCTGACGCCAGCACCAAGGACACTGCTCTCACGGCTCTATAACAACAACAACTTCTTCTTCTTCTTCTTCTTCTTCTTCTTCTTCTTCTTCTTCTTCTTCTTCTTCTTCTTCTTCTCCTTCTCCTTCTCCTTCTCCTTCTCCTTCTCCTTCCTCTTCTCTCTTCCTCTTCCTCTTATTCCTCTTCTTCCTCCTCCTCTTTTCTTTCTCTTCTCCTGAAACAGGATCCCACTATGCAGCCCTGGCTTCCCTGAAACTTGCTCTATAGACCAGGCTAGCGTCAAACTCACAGAGATCCACCTGCCTTTGCCTGTGAAGTGCTGGGATTAAAGGTTCATGCCATGACACATGCTTCTTCTCTGCCTTCTGATGTTGAACACTGGGTAAGTTTGATGTGCTTCCCCGAGTCCCATTGAGTTTTTCCCTCCTGCCTGTGACCTTACTGCTTGTAGCTGCCCATCCAAAACCCTGAAAACGTCTTCATGGCTCAATAGCCCAGTGTATGCCTGACTGTCTAGACATTTGCATCAAATTTTCCCAAAAGATGAGGAACTCTTTCAACCTGCAGTATTTTTCTCTTCTTCAAGTAATGTATCTTTCTTCATTTTTTAAAATATATACATACACATAATTTTTTGAATTATGTTTTGAAATATTGACTTCTGGGACAAAAATAGCCACTACATTTGTTGACCTTGGCCATTCAACTGTGTTTCCTTTTTTCTAACTACTTTCCTTTTTCAAACCTTTCTCCTTGTCAGTTTCTTGCTATTTCTAATGATTAATTTTGTTCTATAATACCAAGCTTTTGTCATTCTCAGGTGATCTCCTTAGCAGGAAAGCTCCCTTTTCATCACATTCTACAGTTTCACCATTCTCCTTTCAGCTACTGTTTTGTGTAATTTATGCTCTTACTAAGGTGTGGTGTTTCTGGGAAGCAATTCTTAGATAATATCGTTGGTCCAAACTCTGAAATTTTTCAGTTTGGTGAAACCCTAAGATTAGTTGGGCAGGAATTTCCTGTTCTAAAGCTCAGCAAGGGCCTTACTTGTATGCCTGTATTTCTTTAGAGAGGCCATGTTTGAATCCTTTCCCTCAGTTCACCAGCTTTTTCTTCCATAATTTCTTCTACTATGCCTCAGGCATGTGGGAGAAGAAGGGTACCCCAAAATGCTGAGACTATCCCTCAGTTTGCTGCTCTCCAGCTCTGGGAATACTGGAGTTGTTAGGAACTTGTTGACTTAAAAGTAAAATTCTAAGAGTTTTCCTTGGCTGATTATTGGAGGCATTCCACACAGCACATATCTTTCCTTTCCTTTTTTCTTTTGTGCAGTTTCTGTTGAATACCATGTTTAATGGATTGTGCTTGTTTTCCAGCTGAGGCCTTTCTGGGACCCACTTCGGTAGCAATCAGTGTGAGGAATTATGTCTGAAGGACATCATCATACTATGCATCTCCAACTTCAATGTCATCATTTAGAATATGTTTTTAAGTTCAGAATTTTGAATTCTCACAGACATTCTAGGGCTTTAGAGGATGTTCTTACTGAAGGGACACATTTCTGATTACATTACCTGCATGAGCCTCAGAAACATGACACCCTCATCTTGCCCCATTACCAACAGCCTCACTGATGAACAGTTTTATTTTCCAATACCATCAAAATATTCCAACTGATAATAGACTTAAAGGTGAGATGGTATGAGTTAGAAAATAGCAAAATATCAGTTAAATGTCATGCAATAAGTAATTCTCATAGAATGGTGGTTTTCACAGACATCCTCATAATCCTATTCTACCTTTGAAATAGACACAGTTGATTACTGAGTCCAGAATGGTCCATTTCCCTCAGTATAGCATACCAAGAAATAGTAGACTCTGGAAAGGTGAAGATACACCTTAATAAAAACGTGTCAAAATTTAGACTTAAATGTTTTTATGTCATTTAAAATAGGAATACATAGTGAATATGATTTTTCTTTATTTTAATTCTAGCAGACAGCAATTCCTTCATAAATTGTCCAACCTTGATGGACATTCCTGCTGTCCAACATGGCAGGCAACATGCCTGGCAACAGGAAAACACCCCTCATTGTGCTAATTCCTGCTGATAGACCTGAGTCAATACTGGTAAATAGTCCATACAAGCCCCCAAAGTGGAAAAGCACCTGGCAGAATTTACCACTTTTGATGGATTTCAAAATTGACCATTGTAGAGTATTTTAAACTGATACATTAGCAGAGCAAATAATGCATGCAGACCAAATCTGACCATAGTTATTAGGGAAATGTGCAACTGTATATAACAGTTGCAATCCAATGACATAGAAGTTCTCTGCAGAAAAATAATGTACGTTAACACACAAGAGCTAATATAACAACAGCAACAACAAATATCATCGTGAAACATCGCTAACCACACTGTCTGATTGAACATAACTAAACTCAGGGCGTATCTATTGGAGCCTCACAGTTTGAGTACATACTCGCCAGCTTCTTTGTCCGTGACTACTATATGATGAGATGATTCACAGAACACACACATATGAACCTACCCTGATACATAGTCATGACACAAGAAAGAGATTTCGTTCTTAGGAAAGCAAGCTATCCAAAGAAACAGCAGATTTATAAAAAAAAAAATTAGCAAAACTGGATTACAGAACAAAAACGTATTTCTTCATGGACAATCCAACTCATCTGGATGGTTTGGCAGAGCCAGAGGGCCATGTTCCTCCACTTGAAATGATATCAACACACACACATACACTTTGCAGATGTGTCTACACATGTGAACCCCACAGGGAAGCTGGGAGGCCAGTGGGTGCACACCATCTGTGATTATTCGAAGCTGGGCAGCAGGCTCATGAACGTGAGTTCTCGGACAGCACCTCTACTCCCAGCCCACCATGTGCGTGTGCCGCGTGTGTGTCGCGTGTGTTTGTTCTATGCACGTGTGTCACGTGTTTGTTCTATGCACGTGTGTCACGTGTGTTTGTTCTATGCACGTGTGTCAATGTGTTTGTTCTATGCACGTGTGTCACGTGTGTTTGTTCTATGCACGTGTGTCACGTGTGTTTATTCTATGCACGTGTGTCACGTGTGTTTGTTCTATGCACTGTGTCACGTGTGTTTGTTCTATGCACGTGTGTCACGTGTGTTTGTTCTATGCACTGTGTCACGTGTGTTTGTTCTATGCACTGTGTCACGTGTGTTTGTTCTATGCACGTGTGTCACGTGTGTTTGTTCTATGCACTGTGTCACGTGTGTTTGTTCTATGCACTATGTCACGTGTGTTTGTCCTATGCACGTGTGTCACGTGTGTTTGTTCTATGCACGTGTGTCACGTGTGTTTGTTCTATGCACTGTGTCACGTGTGTTTGTTCTATGCACGTGTGTCACGTGTGTTTGTTCTATGCACTGTGTCACGTGTGTTTGTTCTATGCACTATGTCACGTGTGTTTGTTCTATGCACTGTGTCACGTGTGTTTGTTCTATGCACGTGTGTCACGTGTGTTTGTTCTATGCACGTGTGTCACGTGTGTTTGTTCTATGCACTGTGTCACGTGTGTTTGTTCTATGCACGTGTGTCACGTGTGTTTGTTCTATGCGTGTGTGTCACGTGTGTTTGTTCTATGCACGTGTGTTTGTTCTATGCACTGTGTCACGTGTGTTTGTTCTATGCGTGTGTGTCACGTGTGTTTGTTCTATGCACGTGTGTTTGTTCTATGCGTGTGTGTCACGTGTGTTTGTTCTATGCACGTGTGTCACGTGTGTTTGTTCTATGCACGTGTGTCACGTGTTTGTTCTATGCACGTGTGTCACGTGTTTGTTCTATGCACGTGTGTCACGTGTGTTTGTTCTATGCACGTGTGTCACGTGTGTTTGTTCTATGCACGTGTGTCACGTGTGTTTGTTCTATGCACGTGTGTCACGTGTGTTTGTTCTATGCACTGTGTCACGTGTGTTTGTTCTATGCACGTGTGTCACGTGTGTTTGTTCTATGCACTGTGTCACGTGTGTTTGTTCTATGCACTATGTCACGTGTGTTTGTTCTATGCACGTGTGTCACGTGTGTTTGTTCTATGCACGTGTGTCACGTGTGTTTGTTCTATGCACGTGTGTCACGTGTGTTTGTCCTATGAACGTGTGTCACGTGTGTTTGTCCTATGCACGTGTGTCACGTGTGTTTGTTCTATGCACTGTGTCACGTGTGTTTGTTCTATGCACGTGTGTCACGTGTGTTTGTTCTATGCACGTGTGTTTGTTCTATGCACTGTGTCACGTGTGTTTGTTCTATGCACTGTGTCACATGTGTTTGTTCTATGCACTGTGTCACGTGTGTTTGTTCTATGCACTGTGTCACGTGTGTTTGTTCTATGCACGTGTGTCACGTGTGTTTGTTCTATGCACGTGTGTCACGTGTGTTTGTTCTATGCACGTGTGTCACGTGTGTTTGTTCTATGCACATGTGTCACGTGTGTTTGTTCTATGCACGTGTGTTTGTTCTATGCACGTGTGTCACGTGTGTTTGTTCTATGCACGTGTGTCACGTGTGTTTGTTCTATGCACGTGTGTTTGTTCTATGCACTGTGTCACGTGTGTTTGTTCTATGCACTGTGTCACGTGTGTTTGTTCTATGCACGTGTGTCACGTGTGTTTGTTCTATGCACGTGTGTCACGTGTGTTTGTTCTATGCACGTGTGTCACGTGTGTTTGTTCTATGCATGTGTGTCACGTGTGTTTGTTCTATGCACGTGTGTCACGTGTGTTTGTTCTATGCACTGTGTCACGTGTGTTTGTTCTATGCACGTGTGTCACGTGTGTTTGTTCTATGCACGTGTGTTTGTTCTGTGCACGTGTGTCACGTGTGTTGGTTCTATGCACGTGTGTCACGTGTGTTTGTTCTATGCACGTGTGTCACGTGTGTTTGTTCTATGCACGTGTGTTTGTTCTATGCATGTGTGTCACGTGTGTGTGTTTGTCCTATGCACGTGTGTCACGTGTGTTTGTCCTATCCATCACTCACTGTTCACTTCTCCTCCTGGAGTCCAAACCAGGTCGTTGGTCCAAGGGAGAGGAAAGCGAGATCTGTAACTCTATCAAGAGAAACACATCTCTAAACTAGTAATGAGTCCAGAGGAAAAGAAAATGGTCTGGCGAAGACTCACGAGGACCGAGCACCCACTCCCGAATTCTACTGCTGTGGGTCTAAGTTTGCTAAGGATACAACAGCTGAGGAGGTTTGCAAACTAGTTAAAAGGAAACATCCGGGGTAGAATCTAAGCATTGTATCTTGGAAATGTGCTTGGTTTCTTCATGATACAGAACCCAGTGTCTCAGAAATAAAATACACAAAAAAGACTGAGTGAATGAAATCTAAGGTTACACTTGTAAAGCAAAGTTGAATGTCATAGGGCACCACAGGCATCAACTAATTAATGCAATGAGTATTCTAACTTCTAAGAACAAGTACAACTCAGACCTCCCTTGTTTGTGTGAGACAGACTGTTGGGCCGCCGCAGAGCTACAGCACTCCTCTTTGGTTAGAGCCGGTGCCGGATGCGGCCGCAGGTGGGACTGGCTGCCAGGCCGTCTCAAGGCTTCCAGTTTGAAAATGTTACGCTGCATACTGATCTTTCTTTGTCAGGCAAATGACTTTGGCGATTTGAGTCAAGTCGTTTGGTTATCAAAATCAAGGAAAAAGAGCAAAGCTTGCTAACACACATGTGGCTAGCGCAGTGTCAGCTAACAGTCACGACTATGTTTCTAGTTTTTCAAAGAAATATAACAGAGACAAAGACTAAAAAGATATCGTGGTACTGAAGACATAGCTAAAACAGTTCTTTCTAAAGTGTTCATTGAAGTCTCAGAATGGCAACACTAAGCGCTCTCTCCACCCCAGCACACCTGCTAGCCCCTCCCCAGCCCTTGCCCACTTTCACCCACAGTGAAAATAAGCCACGGATGTTCTAGCAAGTTCACTTTTGCTAAATAGAGACCGCTCATGAATACGATTTTTGTGACACTGGTGTAGAATACCAAATTTTACAAAACTGACATTTCATTATGATTCCATAAAAAGACTGGGTAAACAGAGGATCTGAAAACCATCATGAGAGCAGAGCTTTACCGAGAGCTGGCTTTAAACAGGACCCACAGATGGGGATGTGTATGTGCATGGGAGCCAACTTCATGCCAACCTGTGGAATATTCCTCTCCTACTTAAGTGTACTCGGTAAAAAGCTGTTTTATATGACGGCCTTATCAGGGCATCTGGGCCGTGACCTATAGCTACAGGGAAGCCCACAGGGGGATGCGGAAGCTCCAAGGAAGAACCAGTTTAGGTTATAGCTCTCGGAAGAGGAAGACAAGAGCAGAGTAACAAAAGCTTATGAACTGATTGTAGGAAACAAACAACAAACAGCAGTTAATAAAGTAAATCAGACTGCCTGCAGAGTATCAACTTTTAACAGAAGTAGACAGAGAAGTGGTCAAAGCGGTGCCCCAGCAGTGCATCTCCTAGAGCTCAGGCATGGAAGAAAACTACAAAGGAGAATTTGACAAAGCATCGCACCTGCTTTGAACACCTCTCTCTCTCTCTCTCCCTCTCTCTCCCTTTTTCCGTGTGTGTGTGTGTGTGTGTGCATGTGTCTGTGTGTCTGTGTGTATGTATATGCATGCATGGGTGTGTGTACCACTGCACCTGTCTGGCAATGCAAGACTTCCCAAGTGTTTGGGGGTAAATTAAAATAAGCATCTGGTAATAATTCTATTCCATCCAAAACAAATTCACTTTGAGCTACAGAGAAAAAGCCACATTAGGGAAGGAATAAAAGTACCTGAGAACTCCACAGACACAGACTTCAGAAGGTAGGTCTATAAATAGTTGTGCTTGTGAATGCACACTGTAAACAGAAAACCATCCGGTCGGCTGGCGCTGCGATTTCAACTGAAGCCCCACCATGAACTTAAGCCCCACGAGCAGGCGTTCCCAATCAGCCCAGGGCAAAGGCGAGCACCGTCCATTCACTTATCTCAGTGTCTCTGGAATCAGTAGCAATACTTTGCGATTTCATTCAGAGGCAGCCTTCTTTAACCACACTCAGAACGCACAGGGAAATGGTAAGGGAAGGATCTAAGTGAAACCCTTCAAAGGCACCGGGAGAAAAACAAAACATCAACATCACACCGGAAAAGCTATTCCTTAAGCAAGCTGTTTTCCCTTCATTTCCCTGCCAGCCTGCTCTCCAGCCTTCGCAAACATTAAACAGACATCCCAGCTATAGGAGAGAGCATACCTGAGCTGATCATACCGTGCATTCTTTGCTGAGCCAAGAGCTGCTCCCGTCCGGCCACTCCATCTGAGGAAACACAGGAGTCACTCTCGTAAATTGTCTGCAGCATGCTCCGGTCACTCTTACTTCAGCTCCGTGAAACATCCATCACGGCTGCCTGCTCTGGTCCCAGGAGCTACCCTGGCTGGTCCTCCCTCCTCCCCAAGGAGAAACAGCAAGCAAGCTGAGGATCAACTTCCACAATGATTTCCTTTCTGCTTAGATGGACATAGCCTTTTTTTTAAAAAAAAAAAAAAAAAAAGACCTGGGCTCCTTTTCCCCCCAGTTACCAACCTGTGTGCAAAGCAGGAAGCAGTGGATGCTATGGCTTGCTGGAGTTTTAGGTTATCCTGGAAACTAAAAGCAGGCAGGCAACAGGAATGTGCCTCGGGGTTATTTCTTTGTAAGAATAAATAGAAAAATATTAACTCTACCCATTGGGGAAAACAAAGAAAGAAAGGAAGAAAAAAACAATGAAACCTGGCGTCTAGCTCCTGGGCTGCTAGGGTTTCCAGGCAAGATCCTCACCCTGCAAGTGGCTCCAGAGGGTGTCCTCCTATCTGTCTGTGCCTCTCTCCCTTCCCTTTCTCAGTCTCTCTCAGCTCAAGTTGGCTAAAGCTAGTGATAATCCATTTGCATATGAATCAACAACAGCATGGCCCACAGGCACAGAAATAGAACAATGGTCGGCCTGAGCCAAAAATAGGTCAAGCATGGCCGAGTGATTGGAGCCTGCATTAATGCATTTAAAAATACCCCAGCAAAGCCAGCTGTCCAGCCTCTATCTTTCAAACCATAATTCTCTATTGCAGGGCCTTAAAAGCAATTAACTCTTTCCTTCCTCGGCTTGCTTTCCATACTGGGTTTTCACACTGGCATTGCACCCCCAAAGAAGGGAAATAAGGAAAAAAAGGAGAAGAATCCTAACTCGGAGAGGGAGAATGCACACACATTTCACTTTATTTCTGTAGTATGTGTTTTTGGAAGAGAGAGCAGAGAAGTGCAGAGCTGTATTGGTTCTAAAATAATACTGGAAGCTTTTGCTCATAATGTGGTTTCTGCCTCACCCACGCCCAGCAATCCTGGTGTTCTATTTTGGTTGTGTTTCTCTGGCTACACTGCAGTTGGCTGGAGGACCAGAAGCTTCTCTGCCTTCTAGTTTCAGCACTGACAGGAGATTCAGCAGAGGTCATTTCTGAAAACAAGCTCACCCCAGAAGAAAAATTTTACAAAGGCTTGGCTTGTGGATTGTTTGGTTGTTGTTTTTTTTAAACTTATTTATCTTGTCCATTCCACAGCTCCTAATGTGATCTTAGATTACATATCAATTTTATTGCGTTCGGTTCCTGCTATACTTAAAACAAAAATCAAGCTGTGTCTTAGAACTACAAGAATTTTTCCTCTCTCAGTCCCTCAGGCCAGACCCTCTTTACCTATAATAGAGGAATGTTAATGGGAATATCTACACCTATAAAGCAGTCAGTCAATACGTTCACTACCCAAGTACAAATGGCTAGTGTCTATTTATACCTTGGATGGCTGAAATATAGACCTCAGTTTTGTATAGCATGCCAATGGAGTTTCAGGCCAACACACATTATAGACTTCCCCTGTGAGGTAGATGGAATGCACAGCTTCTCAAGAGACTTTGATAATCTCTGGTATACATTAATAATAACGATTTCTCTCTCAGCAATAAATCCAGCATCCCGAGAGGGTCATCGGCATCTAGCCAGTTCTAAGGGCAAATTCAAGAATGGTACCCATCATGCAAGTTCTTCCTTGACAAACAGACTCAGCAGGGGCATCAGCAGGGGCATCAAGCAGGGGCAGGGAAAGGAAAGGCCAAAGACCAGTCACAGAGCAGAGGCATTTCATCACACCCAGGCTGGGGAGCAGGAAAACCAAAGATGGACGCACGGAATTCTGGCAAAGGGAAGACAAGGCAATACTGGCTGGATTCTCTTCCCTGTGTCAACTAATCTCTATCCATTACCCCTCTTCAGGAAACAGCATTATTTGGACAGCTAACGCACAAGAGTGTTAAAACAGTATTTTTTTAATGTCCTTGCGAGTAGGCAGGACAACAAAATCGTAATGTTTCTATCAGTGGAAAATATGTTTCGTATTTCCTTTTTAAAAATATGCATGCATAAAATTCAAGACATGGAAATACTGTCCTCTAATAGGGTGGCTGTCACACTCAGCACTTTAGACTTGGTGAAGACGGACCGTTCATGAGCTGCCTCCCTTTCCATCACAGGAGCTGCTCCCACCACCGGGGCAGCTTCGTGGAGGGACGCAATGTTCTTCCTTTATTATTGTTTCCTTCTTCTAATATTTATTCTCTAATGTTTTTGCACTGTAGGCTGTATCCCCATTTATTATCAAGATTCCATCAGAAAAGGTTTTAGACATCCATTCACAGAGATTGGAAGTGATCTTTGTTTATAATTAATTTTTGTAAAGTAGTTATAAATATGAAACATCGCACAGGAAATTAGCCAGACCCTAGTGTAGACCATCTTAATTAACTTCTCTACCGTTAGAGCAGCCATTCTGAAACTGTGGAGACTCATGTTGGATCTTATGCTTCTACTGTTAATTATATTTTTGTGGATTTATCCAACAAAAAAAACTTGAAAAATTAATGATGGAATTAAGCCTAGGAATACAATTAATTAACATTCTATTGGCTTCATTATTCCGTGTCCATGATTTAATGTGTACATGTGGGTTTAATCCTTCCTCGCCACCTAAAATTTATCTTTTATTTCTTCTTTCTACATGTTATACTTTAACCATGTGTATATTTGTTTACTTGTGCACATAACTGTAATAGGATAGATATGCATGAGGAAAAAAATGTTCTTTTAATTTCTGATGTCATATGACCTTCATATCAATTAGCACGTTTTAAGTTCACCCACTTCTCTGTGGTTTTGTGTTTCACGTCTTTAAAGCTAAATAGTATTCCATTTTCTACATGTACCAGATTTCCTTACCCGTCCACTGGTAGTCGGGTAACTAGGTTGGCTCCATTTCCTTGCGGTAGTGAAGAGAGCGGACCATCATGGGGTGCAGACATCTCTAAGGGGGGGGGGGGGACACAGAGTTCGCTGGGTGGATGCCAAGGAGTAAATCAGCTGGGTCAGGGTCATGAGCTAGGTTTATTTTCAGACTTTTGAGGAATTTCCAAGTTGATTTACAAATGGTTGCATTCCTGTGCACCCCACCCGCAGTGAACAGGGGCTCCTCTCTGGACAGTTTCTCCAGTACTTGCCAGGGATTTTGATAAATGCTATTCTGACCAGGGTGAAGGGGGGACCTTAAAAGTTTCAACTCACATTTTCTTGATGGCTAGTCACAGTAAACATTTTTAAAAATTTGTGTTTCTGCTTTTGAAACCTCTCTTCCATTCATTAGCCCACTTCTTAGTTGGCAGTTTTATTTCCTTGACATCAAATTTCTACATTTCTTCTTGAAATTCTCTCTATCGGCCCTTGTCTGGTATATAGCTAGAAGATTTTTCTCCCATTTTCTGGCTGTTCACCCTCTGATTTGTTTTCCTGTGCTATGCAGAAACTTTATATATGAATAACTAAAAAATAATTCACACAAGCCAAGCAGAAAAGACCAGTCCACGGAATGGAGAAATTCTTTGCTAACTATGCGCCTGGCAGGTATACTCTGTAAGGAATTCCAAACGTTAAATACTAATAAAACAGTCAGCTAATCATTAAATTGTCTAAAACACTTAAAAATAGTTCTCAAGGAGAGAAATTTAGGCAATAAATAGTAAAAAAAAGTATTCAATATCCTTAGGCATCAGGAAAATGCAAATTAATATTGCTTTTACCTCTATCAAGATGGATTTCATCTCGATGACAAATAACAACACTGATAGCCATGTTTAGAGAACGGAAACCTCATCCACCTCGGGTGGGAACTAAAACTGGTGCAGCCAGTATAGAAATCAGGGTGGAGTTCCCTGGGAAAGTAAAGCCAGAGCTATCATTTCAGCTCCTGTACTCTTGTTGCTATACACCCAGAGGACTACAGGCTAGCACCTGGCACAGCCAGCTCATCACCGCATTACTAGGATACAGGATCAGCCCAGAGGTTCAGCAACAAATGAATGAATTAAAAGATAATGGGGGTTACATGCGCATAATAGAATCCATTTGGCTGTAAAGAATGAAATTGTGACATTTTCAAGAAAGTTTATGGATCTAGTATAATCATCTTAAGTAAAACATGCCAGACTCAGACAAATATTTCTCATATGTGGAATATTGATTTAAATGTAAGCATGTATTCATCTAAGACATATATATATATGTATATATATATATATATATATATATATATATATGCACATGTATATACAGGGCATGAGAATAGAAAGGAAACTGTTAGACAAGAAGATGAGATCTAAAGAGCAGAGGGCAAAGAGAGAGAGAAGGTAAGAGGTACACATTATATAATGTGCATATCGTAAGAGCAGTCAGGGGAAGAATTGGGAAGAGGAAAAAAAGCACCAGAGGGTGAGGGGCTGGCAAGAGAGGGTTGAATAGGTTAAATAGAAAGAAAGTTTGATGATATTTGTGAAAATGTCACAATGAAATAGATTTTTCTACCAATGAAGGCTCTCTGTCCTCCCATCTACCCATCGAATGCTCCCTGTCCTCCCATCGAATGCCCCCTGTCCACCCATCATGGTTGCTTTCTGTTTCTGTGTCACTTCTAAACAGACTTGTGTAAGGGGACACAGGCGATGTTCATCAGCCTTGGGTTCTCTCCTTACACAACCTTGCCCTCACCAATGATACAAACACACCGCTTTACTTTTCCAGAACAGAGTTTCAGATGAATTACTGATTAAAACAGAATAATTGTCTACTTGTTTTGGAGTATTTTTAACAGAATATACAAAAATTGTGGGAAAATATGAAAGACAAATAACACAATCATAATATTGGCATAATAGATGCCTACACATCCTTCGTCACTTCATGTTTAATTACACCCACAGACCACAATCGACAGAGAAGATCTCTAAGCTTTTTATGAGCAAAAAATAGAATAAAACTCCAGAATAGCAAGCAATTATCCCATTTCTCTGAGGTTCCAGGAAACAGCTGTCCAGTGTGTCTTCAGTTGGGCCGCGTTTTACATCTCACCTCCACAGAAAGCATGTATTCCACTTTCCTTTTCATTAGCAGCCCTGCCCCTTCATATAAGTCTTGACAACAAAAAAATTATTTAGTGTGAAATATATCGGGCCTGTCATGAGGCAGCTGATGCCTGCCTCCCAGAAGAGAAAAAAAGTCATGAACTAACACCCTGGACACTGACCACCGGGGTTTTCATAGCCAAAAAACTCAACGGTAAGAAGCAGAATGTCTCGCATCATCTCAAAAATGCTGTTAAAGAAAGGAAGGAAGTTTTTCCAGCTATTTGTGAGACCAGTTTTATGAAGGCAGACATTTTCCTTTACGCTAATCTTGACAAACTAATGTAAACATCAAAGTAAAAGGGCAATTTTTTAACATCTCAATACAATAAGTTTAATTTGAGGAACTTCTTTTGAAATTGAATTATGTATCATATTTTGCTTTCAGGTAGATAAAAATCAAAGTGAAACAAGAACACACAGTCTAGGTTCCCACATTAATGGAGAACAGGAATTGAATCCCATTGTCAAACGGTTTCCAGACACCGTGACAACGGCAAAGCTTCTCATGAAAATGCCTGGGAACACACAGTGACGTGTCTTTCCAAAGCTGGCCCAGGACTGAAGACACGAGTCAACAGCAGAGCGCTTCCCTAGTGTGCCCAGGGCTCTAGCGTCTATATCCAGCACCGTAGAATACAAATGAAAACAATCTACACAGATACCCTCTGACCCCAGTCACCAAGCCTTTCTCAAATCTGTCTTCCTGGCAGCTGAGGTTCCCACTCTCAGCGAGGCAACACACCTATCATCTTTGCCAGGAGGGCAGTGGTGGATCTGAGGTGAGAAGGCTTTTCATGGAGAAGCAAATGCTTTGAGCCCAGATTGTAAACTTTTAAACTCATTACCCTAAAATACTAAATTGTGTTTTATAAGAATTTTTATAAATTTCTGTGTGATGTCTGTTATCCTCCATCTAATCAGAAATCATGGTCATTTCCCTCCATTTCAATTTCATATTTCTCGAACTACAGCCATCATTATGCATTGCATACATTCCTTTATGATCAATGGGTTTCTGCTCTCAGTTTCCTCGGGAACAAGCTGGAGTGGGGAGGTACTAAGTACTTTTGTTTGTGAATTAGTTTATCAACTGAATTTTCTCTCTTGGAAGAATAACATCACTTCTTAGTAAAGAAGGAACAATAATTTACACTAATTCCTCACAATTTGGTGGAGCTGCTTGTGAACACACACTGCACTCCCAGACCCTGGTCAACAGGCACTGCACTCCCGGACCCTGGTCAACAGGCACTGCACTCCCGGACCCTGGTCAACACACGCTGTACTCCTGGACCCCTGGACAACAGGCACTGCACTCCCAGACCCTGGACAACACACGCTGTACTCCCAGACCCTGGTCAACAGGCACTGCACTCCTGGACCCTGGTCAACAGCCACTGCACTCCCAGACCCTGGTCAACAGGCACTGCACTCCCGGACCCTGGTCAACAGGCACTGCACTCCTGGACCCTGGTCAACACACGCTGTACTCCTGGACCCTGGATAATGAACACTGCACTCCTGGACCCTGGACAATGAACACTGCACTCCTGGACCCTGGACAATGAACACTGCACTCCTGGACCCCTGGACAACACACGCTGTACTCCTGGACCCTGGATAATGAACACTGCACTCCTGGACCCTGGACAATGAACACTGCACTCCTGGACCCCTGGACAACACACGCTGTACTCCTGGACCCTGGACAATGAACACTGCACTCCTGGACCCTGGATAATGAACACTGCACTCCTGGACCCTGGATAATGAACACTGCACTCCTGGAACCTTGGACAACACACACTGCACTCCTGGACATCTGGACAACATGCACTGCACTCCTGGACCCTGGACAACAGGTGATGCACCCCTAGACCTATCAGCTGGTAAAGAGTTAAGCAGACTCATCTGCAATAAAATTATGAAGAGACAGTCTTATTTGAAAAAAAATTAAAAAAATAACTTTTAAATAATCATCATAACAAAAGCTTTAAAGCCTTTTTTGATCTTTTTTCCCCTCTTTCAAATAGAGTTCTTTGAACTATGACTTAGTCTAGTTTTAACGGTTTACAGAGATTCAAGATCATCTGGGAACTTGCTAGAAATGAAACTTACTGTGTCCAGAAGAAGTCTGCATTTTCTGCAGCTTTCCAGCTGATTCTGAGCACAAAAATGTTTGAGACCAAGGAGATTCAATCATCTTCCCAAAGCAGTAATTACACTGCTAAAAATACGGATGGATAAAACATCTTTTTAGTGCAATATCAATTTAGTAAGTATTATTAGAAAATAATTTTTAAATGAAAATAATTAAAATAGCTAAGACACTAAGAAGCAGTGTCATTAATATTCAACATGAAAAGGCTAGGGAAAAGGTTTTGAAGAAGCTCTTAGCTTCTGAACATGAGGCCAGAAGCACCAGTTCAGGTGAGGAACATCTGTGTGCTTTTCTTCCCTGTCAGCAACCTATTGTGAGTTATGTTTTCTGTGCTTTCCAGTTGCACATGTTACTGTATTCAGGTCCAAACATCCAAGACAGGAAGGTAAATCCATATGGCCATACAAATCCTGGAATTAAAGGAGCAAGTAAAACTTAACCTTCCAAACAGAGCTCATTCACTCCAATACCGAATGATCACGGATGTCCATGGGAATGGCAGCCTGCACTTTCCCAGAGCCTTCAGCTTGAGAAGAGATACAGTTACAAGCACAGCTTAATTTTTAAGAAATCTCTTGATATGTTGTCCAAGCACGGCAACATATAATCTGGAACGACAGCACTTGGGAAACAGAGACAGGAAGATCACCCCAAGTTGACATTATGCGAAAAACATCCCAAGCTAGGCTGGAATACACAGACCTTGGCTTAAAATAGAAACAAAGTCCTCTTTAAACACTGTAGATTCTAAACAAGAAACCTTGTAGGGTTATAAAACTTACAGAACATTGTATAATGCTGGCTGATGGACATTCAGTGGGTGAAAGCTATTCATGTATTGCTGTTTTAAATGTACTTCTGCGCTTCTGGGGAACTCAAATTCAAGGTACGAAATATATGAAAAGCTATTACTCATCTGTTGCCAACAAACTGCAGAAATTCTTAAGGAAAGTTGTGTAATTGGCTAAATATTGAATTGTTCACTCTGGTCATGAGGCTCCATACAACAGCTTGAGAAGATGGTCTGTTTTGACTCTGGTATCACCACAGCTGAGTACAAAGATACACATAGCTTTCCACCCAAGAAATATGACTGCAATGAATAACTGACGGCTGATCTGGGGTAATTTACCTGTTCTATGGCTTAGAATATTTCATTGATATCAATTTTGCCATAGTTTCATATTAAAACATCAATTTGGCAAAAAATCAATCACAATGAAAAGCTAAACTTATAGCTGTAATTATAATCAATTTAATTCAGTTGGGTTTATCACACTTTCCCCTGACTCATTTCCCTTGCCTTATTATCATCTATAAAATATAAGACATGTTCTTCCAAGGTCGTCTGAATGTGTCTAGAATCATCTAGTAGAACTTGAGTGTCCTTCTTGTGAGGAATCTGAAAGATTACAAGCATGAAGAAATTAATTTAAAATGCATCTGCGACACCAAGTTTGCAATAATGGACTATAATGGATTCACAATTGTATTAATGGCAGAGTTTTTAGAAAAGTCTCATTACAAATTGCATTGGCTAGGAGGACATATTTTTATTGGAGGTTTGAAACAGGGTCTCACTAAACAGTCCAGACATGTCTTGCCTCGAATCTGTTATCTTCCTGCCTCTTCAAAGACGCACAACCATCACTGGCTTGTGTACTCTACTTTGACTGATGAATCCATCACCTCTACTACTTAACAGAAATGCATTACAATGTTTCACCCTTTCAAAAGGAGGGCACATACTACAATGTATCATTTATATACACATCATTTCTCTGGCTCTAAGATAAACACCACACATGAGAAAACTAAGCAAGTTAACACCATTTTCTATTAGTGACCGTGTAACACAGACATGGGCGTAAATGCCAGTACATATAGCCAGGAATCACTGTTTGTATCTTATTTGTGTGATGGTTACTTTTGATTGCCTACCTGATACAATCTGGAATCATTTGGAAAGAGATACATTGAGGAACTGTATGATAATGGTTGACCCATGGACATGCCTATCAAAGATTTTTTTAAGGGGGTGACTGAGTTGAAGCAATGTGAAGTGAGTGTGGGCAGCACCACCAGTCTGTGGCCTGGGGCGTGAACTACGGGAGAATGAGGAAGAACTAAGAACAAACACAAACACCTACGCGCACACTCATTTTTCTCTTTGCTCCTAACCGTGCATGGGACGAGCTCCTGCCTTGCCTCTCCTACAACGATGGGCTGTGACCTGGAACATGAGCTAAGGAAGCTCTTCCCTAAGATGTTCTCATCTGAGTGTCTCATTGCAGCAGCAGAAACAGAACTAAGACACAGGGAAAATAAGGTTCTTTCTAATCAATGGGCATCTCTACTGAACAACACCTACTTTGAAGTATAAAATACTTGAATGAACAACCTCATTTTGACTGAACTCCAGATGGACGAGGTAGCTATGACATCATAAACACTCAGCAGGGACATCAGTTTTAACACGGACAGGGGTATGGAAATAATGACCCTCGTCTACACAAGTGCCAGTCACATCTGATCTTCAGTGTTCAGTATGAGTTAAAAGTGAAATTAATTTTACAGAGTAAGTCTGCCTCTTATGTAACTGGGTTGTAATACTTCACAGCTTAAAGATAAAGTGTGGTTTTGAAAACCAAAAATGTATTCTGTAATATATAGAGTCCGGAGAAGTGCTATGGTTGAGAACTATGAGCAATCTATTTTTTGCAGCTAATATTAGAATAGCACAAATCAAAAATCCAATCCACAGCTTCCTTATCATTTCTGACCATGACAGGCCTTTACCTCTTCACACCACAACCTATCGCCAAATTAAATCATGATGATTCTAGAGTGTTTCCTCTAAAAAAAAAGCATTATTATTAAAGTTTTGATTAAACTCTGACTTAAGAATTTACTTCAGTTGTTTGCCAACTCCCAATTTTAAGAAAGACTAAGGACCTAAAACGCAATGTGCTTATTTTTGACAGATTGAAAACCTTTACAGCAATGGCACATAAAGTATGAATATTAACTGTTGGCCATGTCACTTAGTGTTAAGGAATCACAGGCATGGAATTTTGAGAGCAGAGACAAATGACTCTATAGAGCGCATGTTCTGACCGCAGTGCGACTTACTTGGCACAAAGGTCCATTTGTTTTCTGATGTCAAACAGAACGTATAATATGTTGGTGTTCCCTACGCCAATCCTTCTTTCTTATGATCTGTCATAAAAATCATTTGTGTTCCTATTAATCAATTGATGTTCATATTCACCCCGTAGATAATTCTCTGCATACTTCTGGATCATTTCTTCCTTTTTATTAGATCAAATAATTTCTCTTACACCTCATGAACTACAAAAAAAGAAACTTCAGTTCTTGATAGTTTGGCACCTTCTCTGCAGTGAAGCCTTTCATGGCATGAGTGATCATGGATGAGAAAACCCTGACAAAAATCACAGGCATCTGAAACAGTTTAGTTACATACATGATTTTCTACTAGACACCAATGAGACAAGAACAGAGCAAAGCATCCACTTATACAACCTCCTACATTACTAGAGAAGAACACGCACCCAAGCACACGTTAGGTCAACAGCGTCTGCATCGCCTCCTCCCACCACCGCCCACCACACTTCCAGGATTTCATCTCAGATGGCTTTGACCTCCTCAGAGATGGTCATTTTCCACACCTAACACCATCATCACGTGTCATCCATGTGACGATCCCATAACAAACTTTTCAGGACAAGTACCAGAACCATTAGAAGAGGATTAAAAGCTCTACAAAACCATAAAAATTTCCTCAGATTAAACATAGTTCTCATAAATATATTCAAGAGGATTTATTTAAAATATTTACATTTCTACATTGAAACTTTATTTGAAAATAAACCGAATGGGATGCTGGAGATTCTATGAATTCTCCTTGCATTCTTAGGACTCCCTAGGCATCTGTCCCACCCAGATTGGCTCCCCTCACATTCTTCTAGGGGACACACAGATGTGGTTCATCTCACACCATAAAAGCTCTGGTCAAACAGAATTCCAACGTAGAATCGCCTTGACTTTGAGCTTTAAAGGAACCCTACTCAGCCAAAGCCTTTTGAAAGAGGGTCATGTGCTCATGTATCTTCCAAATCAAAAGGATATAAAAAAAGGAAACTGTTGGAACCTTGGCTTTAGAGATTAATCTAAAGGTGATTCATGAGAACCCCTTCATTTCCTTTTAAATGTATTTCTATTTTTACTTTTATATTTGAGATTATAATTACATCACTTCTCCCTTCCTATTTCCTCCCTCCAAATCATTTCATAAAACTTTCCTTACTCCCTTTCAAATTCATGGCCTCATTTTCCATCAATCATTGTGCATGCATATATGTGTATGTGTAGACATATATTTTAAACATAATCTGCTCAGTTTGTACAATGTTACTTGTATGGTATTTGGGAGTTGACCATTTGGGACTGTATAATCCCAGAAGGCCTGTTTTCCTGCTCCCAGCATTCCTTAGTTGTGGCCTGTAGTTCTCTGTGTAGGGTTGAGACCTTATCCCCCATCCACCCTGACAGTTACATAGCTTTTCAATCTGTGTCAGGGGTCGTGTGGAGAACAATTTGAGTGGACTTATGTTTTATTATTGGTTGTAAATCAGTTACAAGAGGTACAACTGGGACAAATTCTTCAGCATTTCTGCGTCACAGTTTGCTCATCTTACAAACAGGAATGTTCATAGCTATTTTGTAGCATTAATGTTTAGAAATGCTGACCAGGAAGTCCTTCCATTGCGAAAAGTAACAGCGCACTGTATTTTTACTTTTAACATCATTAGATGTTAGATTAGATGTGGTAAGAACTGCCTGAGGGTGGAGAGATGGTTCAGGGCTCAGGAGCACACACTGCTCTTGCAGAGGGCATGAGTTTTGGTTCCCAGCACCCATGTCAGGAGGCTCACTGCCTGTAACTGTAGACTCAGGATGACCCAATGCCTCTGGCCTTTGGGGGCAGCTGCACATATATGCACACATCGCTTTGTTCACACACACACACACACACAAAGTTAAACACGTTGTATGACAGGCGTCCTTCATTAGTTCTATTTCTAAGGTAGGCTTGCACTATCACAAAGCAGAATCTGAAGATCTCCGATTTCCTTGCTTTCCTATAGGAGAATAAACACTAAATCCAGTGAGTGCAGAGGCCTTCAGTGCTGGCATCACTTCTGGCTTCTGAGCGGGCTTCAAGTACAGCGTGCTGCCCCAGCTATTCACGAGGTTGTGTGCTAGGCGTCCTTGTAAAGCTGACCTGACATGTGGACAAGCAAGAGACTGGCAACTATACTGGTGCAGATGAGAACTCCCACGGGGGACACTGAATTACATCCGTGTTTGCCATGTAATCACAACCCGGGAATATCTCAGTACACAATGCGTTGGCCCAGCTAATATTCGTTTTATCCCAGACAGCAGGGACACAATTTAAAAATCAGTATGCTAACATTAGCCAGTTCACCCGAAGTTGTAGCAATCTGGTTTCTAAGGAACTAGAAACTGTTGTCTTTTTATTTGGGCCACACCTGCAGGGGATTCTCAACAGCACTGTTTTCAGTCGAAGGGGACAAGCTCAGTGTGAGGAGCTGTTGGCTCTGTGTTTCCTTTTAAATGTTTCTCAGTTTACTGAGAATTTCATATCCTCAATATTTCACATTCGTTCTGTATTTACTTCAATTTCTACCCTTCCTTCCCCCACTCTAACTCCCTCTCGAATTCGTGAGCTCTCTTCTAATTATTGCTTTACACACAGGCCTTACTGAATCCTTTTAATGTTGCTCCTAGTACATGTGTTTAGGGCTGACCACTTGGGACTGGATAACCTATCGGGAGCTTGTCTCTGCAGAAAACTGAGGTTTTTTCTCCTTCAGCAGCTGCTCATTGTGTCTATAGTTCTTCATCGAGTTTGGAGTTTTCTGAACTCCCCCAATCATGCTGGCCTGCCAACTAGGGCAGTCTGGCTTAGCCAGCCACATTGTTGAAACATCATGGGGACAGCGTTCCTGTCATGTCTAGAAGACACTAGCATGCAGCAAACCTCCTGGTCCTCTGGTTCTTCACACTCCCTTTTGTGACTTTTACCGGGGTCTTATGAGGTTGTAATATAGATGTATTTGAGGAGCTAAGCACCCCATATTGTAGATGTATCTTTGCGGCTGAGCACCCCATATTGTAGATGTATCTGCGGGGCTGAGAACCCATATTGTAGATGTATCTTTGGGGCTGAGAACCCCATATTGTAGGTGTATCTGCGGGGCTAAGCACCCATATTGTAGATGTATCTGCGGGGCTAAGCACCCCATGGTCTGTTGTTCTTGCCTTTTGACCAATTGTGGTTCTCTGTAACAGTCTCCATCTGTTTCAAAAATCCCTCTTCAATGGGGGAGGGATAAAATATTTATCTTTATACTCACCCCCTCATCAAATTTGATTACATTAAATTTCAAACCTTAACAGACTAAAATTTACTACTTGCTCATTACCTAATTATACCTATCGGTGTAGTTGCTTGAGAAACCTCGAGTCTAGTAAAAAAAACAGAACGAAACAAAAACAACAGCAAACTAAATGAAACAATTAAGATTTGGACTGCCAACCGTTTGAGAATCTACAGTCCTGTAACGCCAAGCTTACTGTGGACACCTGAGGCATAGCGCTCGGCAGCCAGAAGCCCTGGACTCAAGTGATCCTCCTGTCTCGGGCTCCCGAGTAGCTGGGACTACAGGTGTGTGCCACCATGGGTTTAAGATTCTGATTGCTAACCATTTAAGAGTCTACAGTCCTAAATAAAGCCATCCCATGTATAAGCAGAAGAAAACCACCAGCAGAACACAACATTAAGAAACCTCAGGGACTTGATTTTGTTTAAATATGCATTCCACGGAGAGTAAGAGAAATCAAATACCCTACATTACATGAAAACAATTAAAATTTACATCAATATGGATGCTGAGAAATGAGAACCTATGACCATCCTAGTTCTGACTAATGGCTGACTTTGGTTTTCACAGTCTAGTATACAACCATATTGTTAATATGGGGAAAAACTAAAGTACCCATTTACCTATATGCAAATTAATTCTAAGTCATTTTAACATTTCAAAGAGAGAGAGAGGGAGAAAGAGAGAGAGACAGAGTCATGAAATAGAACATATTGGTCTCCAGACACTCAAAAACATATAATTCAAATCAGCTAACTGGGAGAATCAAGAGTAAGGAGATACACAAATCCTTGAATCTGTTCTGACAATACACACACAGACACACACGCACACACACACACACACACAGAGGCAAACATCGTACTTGATTTTCAGAGAACAAAAATCTGATCACTCTAAACCTTCACAGAGTTATCAATGTAGAATAAGCCCCAAAGATTTGAGCTCTAAAAACAGAATATGCTTGACTTATGGAAATGCTTATATTCATATATTCCCTGATTCCTAGAAAATGCTATGTGTATCGAGAATCAATTTTAAATTTCCCAGCTTCTTCCTATGGGAAGAGACAGAGAGGAAGCCACTCTGACATAATGGCTGTCCACAGTTGCAGGCACATCCCTCTCCCGGACTGTGATGATAGCAACAGGGATGCTGGGAGACACGTTCTTAAGTAACCGTCAGAACTCAGCCAGCATCACACACTCCTGGGGAAGGCTCTCAGTGGCCTTTGTGTGATCACCTTTTCCTTTTCTTCTAAGGCAGCTCTCATCTTCCTTAGCTCCTTCAAGTCACTTTACCCTGAGTGTATAGCAACACGTTTGAAATGCCTCTTTCTGTTATTAATCTCCCTCATAGCAATCACTGTTTTGTCCTTACATTCATTTGTACGCCATCACTGACAGGGTGTAGCTTGGTTTTTCAACACAGGGATTGAAGGTGAGCTCTTTTTCTTGCATACAGTTGCACCTTCTTGTTTTGCTTTTCTCTGAAGCATCTATCCAATGCCTAATTCAATTTTCTCTAATTTTCTTACTAGAAAGACTGTAGCAGTAATGAAAGTTACCTTGACCAACGCTGTAAGGAAAATCAGGTTTAAAGAGCAAATAATTAGCCTTTCTTCTGCACACACCATGGAGTAGTGTGACTCTTGTGTGCAGAGCTCCAGCTTTAACAAATGTCCCATGCACACACCATGGAGTAGTGTGACTCTCGTGTGCACAGCTCTAGCTTTAACAAATGTCCCATGCACACACCATGGAGTAGTGTGACTCTCGTGTGCACAGCTCTAGCTTTAACAAATGTCCTATGCACACACCATGGAGTAGTGTGACTCTCGTGTGCACAGCTCTAGCTTTAACAAATGTCCCATGCACACACCATGGAGTAGTGTGACTCTCGTGTGCACAGCTCTAGCTTTAACAAATGTCCCATGCACACACCATGGAATAGTGTGACTCTCGTGTGCACAGCTCTAGCTTTAACAAATGTCCCATGCACACACCATGGAATAGTGTGACTCTCGTGTGCACAGCTCTAGCTTTAACAAATGTCTCATGCACACACCATGGAGTAGTGTGACTCTCGTGTGCACAGCTCTAGCTTTAACAAATGTCCCATGCACACACCATGGAGTAGTGTGACTCTCATCTGCACAGCTCTAGCTTTAACAAATGTCCCATGCACACACCATGGAGTAGTGTGACTCTCATCTGCACAGCTCTAGCTTTAACAAATGTCCCATGCACACACCATGGAATAGTGTGACTCTCGTGTGCACAGCTCTAGCTTTAACAAATGTCTCATGCACACACCATGGAGTAGTGTGACTCTTGTGTGCAGAGCTCCAGCTTTCAATCCACGCAAGGGACGCTGGCTCCTCAGTGAGGTGGGAATCAAAGCGTTGTGCCGGGCTCCTTCTGTGTCATCGGTCACTTTATTTTCTCTAACTACCCAGAAATACCAGCTATCTTGTGATTTAGTAACTCATAGAAAATGGTTTTTAATCATCTCTTCAAGCACTTGAGTTCACAAGGAACTTCTAGGTATCGTACAAAGCACCGAAGGACACATCTAGGCTACGGAAGACCAAGACTGCTCTTCAAACCAAGCCAAGTGTTCCATTATAAAACTTGTTCACACTATTCAATAGTTTACTGAAGTTAAACTATGTTTTGCATCCCCAAAGTGAGACCTAAGCATTTCAAGTTCATTATTATGAGCACCATGAAGGAGAGGATAGACCCATAACAATTAATGTATACAGCTCAAACAATAATCATATTCTAGTCGAAATTCAAAGGTGGCTAAATTTGTACATGGATAACACAGGACCATCGAGTAGCTAACACACTGTTCAAAATCCACATTACTTTGCAGCCATACCAGTTCCATCTCCATAATAACCATGGCAGCACCATTAATATTTACAGCCTCTTAGAGACATAAGTTACTTTTTGTCATCCCTAGCCTACTGCACACATTCGGTTCAAACTCAGCATCAGTAATTCAGCTTGGCCAGAGGCTGCCGTGCTGAGTTAATGCGCTGAGCAATGCAGAGCACATGTGAGAGCAGAGAGGCCCCCGAGGGAGCCTGGCTCTGCAGGACGGGGCTGCTCCTCACTGTGAGAGGGGACGAGGTGAAGGCGCTGGGTTCTAGTTTATCGAATGTACCCTAACTAGTTCCTGCTGGCAATGTGGTAACACAATTAAGAGTCTCTTCTTTCCCATTCTTACTGAAAGTTGTTACTATGTTTTTATTATTCTGTTTTTCAAAGCGTATGAACCAACATTAACTCATACCACTTTGATTCCCATTCAACAATAGCAGTTGATTTAATGTTTGCTACAGAGAATATGTTTTAGCAAACTGGACTAAATTTCTGAAGACTTCCTTCATTTGCTCCCCTCCTTCCCTAGCTGGGACAAATGGCAGGTATTTGGTCTTCACACCATACCATTACACCTTCTTCCAGGTCAGCCCATAAACATCCATCTTTCTGACCAGAGCACCCATCCTTCCCCAGAAAATGTCCAGTGAATCAGGAGTTAATGAGAGGAGCCAGAGAAAGTTGAAGCTTCTTCCTGGTGATCAGGTTGCCTGGATACAGAACTGTCCATTTTATCGACTCTGGTTACATTTGAATTTCCACTTCTTCTGTGTTAGAAACAGGGTGTGTGCATCCAGGAGAAAGCTGAGGATGTGGCCCTGACTCTGACGATAATCTTCTCACCTGGGATGTGACCCTCAATGCTTTTGGCCATAGCAATCATTAGTGCTAGCATCGCTTGATGACCTTTGCTGCACGGCACTGATCTGTAAGTACAGATGTTACTGCCTTGGACGGCTTCCATCCTGGTAAACCCACCGTAAATTGGAGATACTGATGTGAGAAGTGCATTTACACACTAACCTACTGAGCTGCTGTTAAACACACTGCAAGGCATTGGTCTGATACCTTTACAGTCACGTGACTGGCCGGGAGCTGGGAGTCTCTAAGGCTGCTGAAAACTGTGAAAGGATCTTACTCAATATTGCTAGGCCACGAAAAAATAAGTTTTCAAAGTTCAAAGTATACTTTTTATTAAACACATACTAAGGTCACACCCTCATGAAGCAAAACCGTAAGTCAGACTATCATGAGCGGAGGACTATCTATGGTAGCTACTTAATTAATACGCTTTAAACCTATTCCAACTCAATACGTTTTTACTTCAGACAAAATCAGAAAATCTCAGTCATCAATAAAGGAGGGAAAATTGCAAGAGGCGAGCATGCTTCTGGAAACAGGCACTCTTCCAGGAAAAAACATCAGAAATGAATTCATAAAAGAAAGAAAAAGAGAAGCTAAAGTTAGCAGATTTTATCTCCATAAGCCTTGCTTGCACTCTAGGGTGACTGAATGTTGACACACATGTCCTGCTTTCACACGTCAATGCTATATAATAAAAACGTTACCATGTTATAGAATATTAAAATATTGATAAAGATAACTGAGAGATGGTTAAGTTGAGAGTCCTCCTCCAATGAAGAAGTTAAAGAGTAAGAAAATATTAAAATTTAGTCTCTGGATAGGAAATAAATAAATAATGAATATTACTATTTTCCTTACCTCGACAACCAAATCAAAAATATTGTCCTGAACAGGAAATTGCCAAGAAAAGTCAAGACAGTTTGGAAATGCTCAGATTTCAGCAGTTTTTTTTGTGAAGTTCTAGATACAAAGAAGGTATTCTGACTCAGAAACACACAGGTGAGAAGGCAAGGAGACAAAAAAACAAACGCAGACACACAGATGTATGACAGAACACCCTAAACATACGCAGACACACAGATGTATGACAGAACACCCTAAACATACGCAGACACACAGATGTATGACAGAACATACTAAACATACGCAGACACACAGATGTATGACAGAACACACTAAACATACGCAGACACACAGATGTATGACAGAACATACTAAACATACGCAGACACACAGATGTATGACAGAACACCCTAAACATACGCAGACACACAGATGTATGACAGAACATACTAAACATACGCAGACACACAGATGTATGACAGAACACCCTAAACATACGCAGACACACAGATGTATGACAGAACACCCTAAACATACGCAGACACACAGATGTATGACAGAACACCCTAAACATACGCAGACACACAGATGTATGACAGAACACCCTAAACATACGCAGACACACAGATGTATGACAGAACACACTAAACATACGCAGACACACAGATGTATGACAGAACATACTAAACATACGCAGACACACAGATGTATGACAGAACATACTAAACATACGCAGACACACAGATGTATGACAGAACACGCTAAACATACGCAGACACACAGATGTATGACAGAACATGCTAAACATACGCAGACACACAGATGTATGACAGAACATACTAAACATACGCAGACACACAGACGTATGACAGAACACCCTAAACATACGCACACACAGATGTATGACAGAACACCCTAAACATACGCAGACACACAGATGTATGACAGAACATACTAAACATACGCAGACACACAGATGTATGACAGAACATACTAAACATACACAGACACACAGATGTATGACAGAACACCCTAAACATAACAGACACACAGATGTATGACAGAACATACTAAACATACGCAGACACACAGATGTATGACAGAACACCCTAAACATACGCAGACACACAGATGTATGACAGAACACCCTAAACATACGCAGACACACAGATGTATGACAGAACACACTAAACATACGCAGACACACAGATGTATGACAGAACATACTAAACATACGCAGACACACAGATGTATGACAGAACATACTAAACATACGCAGACACACAGATGTATGACAGAACATACTAAACATACGCAGACACACAGATGTATGACAGAACATACTAAACATACGCACACACAGATGTATGACAGAACATACTAAACATACGCAGACACACAGATGTATGACAGAACACCCTAAACATACGCAGACACACAGATGTATGACAGAACATACTAAACATACGCAGACACACAGATGTATGACAGAACATACTAAACATACGCAGACACACAGATGTATGACAGAACACCCTAAACATACGCAGACACACAGATGTATGACAGAACATACTAAACATACGCAGACACACAGATGTATGACAGAACACCCTAAACATACGCAGACACACAGATGTATGACAGAACACCCTAAACATACGCAGACACACAGATGTATGACAGAACACACTAAACATACGCAGACACACAGATGTATGACAGAACATACTAAACATACGCAGACACACAGATGTATGACAGAACATACTAAACATACGCAGACACACAGATGTATGACAGAACATACTAAACATACGCAGACACACAGATGTATGACAGAACATACTAAACATACGCACACACAGATGTATGACAGAACATACTAAACATACGCAGACACACAGATGTATGACAGAACACCCTAAACATACGCAGACACACAGATGTATGACAGAACACCCTAAACATACGCAGACACACAGATGTATGACAGAACACACTAAACATACGCAGACACACAGATGTATGACAGAACACCCTAAACATACGCAGACACACAGATGTATGACAGAACATACTAAACATACGCAGACACACAGATGTATGACAGAACATACTAAACATACGCAGACACACAGATGTATGACAGAACATGCTAAACATACGCAGACACACAGATGTATGACAGAACATGCTAAACATACGCAGACACACAGATGTATGACAGAACACCCTAAACATACGCAGACACACAGATGTATGACAGAACACCCTAAACATACGCAGACACACAGATGTATGACAGAACACCCTAAACATACGCAGACACACAGATGTATGACAGAACACCCTAAACATACGCAGACACACAGATGTATGACAGAACATGCTAAACATACGCAGACACACAGATGTATGACAGAACATACTAAACATACGCAGACACACAGATGTATGACAGAACACCCTAAACATACGCAGACACACAGATGTATGACAGAACATACTAAACATACGCAGACACACAGATGTATGACAGAACATACTAAACATACGCAGACACACAGATGTATGACAGAACACCCTAAACATACGCAGACACACAGATGTATGACAGAACACCCTAAACATACGCAGACACACAGATGTATGACAGAACACACTAAACATACGCAGACACACAGATGTATGACAGAACACACTAAACATACGCAGACACACAGATGTATGACAGAACATGCTAAACATACGCAGACACACAGATGTATGACAGAACATACTAAACATACGCAGACACACAGATGTATGACAGAACACCCTAAACATACGCAGACACACAGACGTATGACAGAACACCCTAAACATACGCAGACACACAGATGTATGACAGAACACCCTAAACATACGCAGACACACAGACGTATGACAGAACACCCTAAACATACGCAGACACACAGATGTATGACAGAACATGCTAAACATACGCAGACACACAGATGTATGACAGAACATACTAAACATACGCAGACACACAGATGTATGACAGAACATACTAAACATACGCAGACACACAGATGTATGACAGAACACCCTAAACATACGCAGACACACAGATGTATGACAGAACACCCTAAACATACGCAGACACACAGACGTATGACAGAACACCCTAAACATACGCAGACACACAGATGTATGACAGAACATACTAAACATACGCACACACAGATGTATGACAGAACACCCTAAACATACGCAGACACACAGATGTATGACAGAACACCCTAAACATACGCAGACACACAGATGTATGACAGAACACCCTAAACATACGCAGACACACAGATGTATGACAGAACATACTAAACATACGCAGACACACAGATGTATGACAGAACACGCTAAACATACGCAGACACACAGATGTATGACAGAACATACTAAACATACGCAGACACACAGATGTATGACAGAACACCCTAAACATACGCAGACACACAGACGTATGACAGAACACCCTAAACATACGCAGACACACAGATGTATGACAGAACACCCTAAACATACGCAGACACACAGACGTATGACAGAACACCCTAAACATACGCAGACACACAGATGTATGACAGAACACCCTAAACATACGCAGACACACAGATGTATGACAGAACATGCTAAACATACGCAGACACACAGATGTATGACAGAACATGCTAAACATACGCAGACACACAGATGTATGACAGAACATACTAAACATACGCAGACACACAGATGTATGACAGAACATACTAAACATACGCAGACACACAGATGTATGACAGAACACCCTAAACATACGCAGACACACAGATGTATGACAGAACACCCTAAACATACGCAGACACACAGATGTAACAGAAGCATCCCATCAGTGTGCAGGGCTCATTATGAAGAGCGATATGATAGGGTCTCCATAAAATTCACTCTGTCTTAAACTACATCTATAGTCAAAATATCAATTTGAGTATAGATCAAATAATTATATCTAAAGAACAAATTTCAAAAGCTTTAGTGGGGAAAGTATAGAGAAGTAAACTTATATCCTGGAACAGTTTTGAAGGCCATGGCACATCATTCATCAGACAATAGATTTGTAAATATGATATAAGCATATAATTTGATGTAAAGACATCTTTGAAAAGAAAAAAATAACCAATAACAAATTATGAGGAAATTTTTAATGGTGCATGTGTTCAGTCAACAATTAACATTCAGAATAAATATTAAAAATAATGTTTGCAAGGACACTGAACACAATACAGGCAGTTTCAAAGTGATCAGAATACCTGAGTAAAACTGCAGTACCCACCCCACGCTTCAAATATGTTCAAGCACACTAGTCTTTAAGAGACAAAAGAATTCAGCCAAAATGAGATCCCATTTTGTATGCACGGGGAAGCAAAAGTTGAGAGTAATGATATGGTACCATGCATTCGTTCAAATGTTGACTAATAGCGTCTTTTAAATGCTTTGTACAAATGCTGGCTCTTCTCAGGAAATTTCCCTTTGAAGGGGCAGCATTTTGCATTTTCTAAGACAGCTAAATATTCTGGGTAAAATCCTAAATTGAGTCCTGGCTAAGTTCACCTTCCTCTTTTCTTTTTTGGCTTAATTTAAACTAAATGTCTTCTTTTCAAGACTTTCTTATTGTGATTCTGCTACCAACAATGAAAAATTACTATGGAACTTGAAATAAAAGTTGACTTTAAAATGAAGTGATGTAACTTAAAAGGAACGTACTAATGAGAGCCTCATCGTCTCAATAATGTTGCACGGGATTAGTAAATGCAGAAATTGCACTTAGAAGCACAGGTTCTTCTCTAAAGGATGATTACCGCTTTAAGAAATGCTTTATGTCTGTTTATAGCCCTCAGGCAATTAGAGTGTGGACTGATCTTTGTGCTCTGGTGTCAAAAGTAGGATCTGCAAAACTCAGCCACAGTCATGCAGGAAGGATACAAACTAACTGTACTGTAACGACTGTAAGATACAAACTAACTGTACTGTAACGACTGTAAGATATAAACTAACTGTACTGTAACGACTGTAAGATACAAACTAACTGTACTGTAACGACTGTAAGATACAAATTAACTGTACTGTAACGACTGTAAGATACAAACTAACTGTACTGTAACGACTGTAAGATACAAACTAACTGTACTGTAACGACTGTAAGATATAAACTAACTGTACTGTAATGACTGTAAGATACAAACTAAATGTACTGTAACGACTGTAAGATATAAACTAACTGTACTGTAATGACTGTAAGATACAAACTAACTGTACTGTAACGACTGTAAGATATAAACTAACTGTACTGTAATGACTGTAAGATACAAACTAAATGTACTGGAACGACTGTAAGATATAAACTAACTGTACTGTAATGACTGTAAGATACAAACTAACTGTACTGGAACGACTGTAAGATATAAACTAACTGTAAAGGCATGTAAAACAAAAAGTAGCGAGAGCTGGTGCAGGGCTACTATTAGATCAAAGGAAATCTAGGGATTCTCTAAAGGCTTCTTGATGTCCGCATATACATGCAATGTACAGAATGTTCAAATTATGGAACACTTACAAAATGACACAAAAATGGATTCCGAGACTTGACTTGTTTAAAGTTCCAAAGACTCAGACATTCTAGGAAATGTGACCCAAAATGAAGTTTGAGGCTACCTTCAAATACTTTAAGTTTTAAAAATATATTTTACTAATAAAGAAAAATTTTGTTTCCAGAGACACAATTTGGACTGAATTTACCCAGTTCTCCCATTTCAGTTAAAAATCTGTCAACATTTTGTTGGGTTGTGACATAAATACACAGATACACCTTACTAAGTATATAATTATGTTACACACACACCACATGCTCACACACATACCCCTAACTGCCTTCTCTATCTGCCTTGGCTTGGAAATATTAACACTCTGGATCTTGGGCATAACTGGGAGGCCTTTAAGCTACTCACTGTCATTGCGAATCTGACAGTTCTTAGGGGTCCAGATAGGTCTTGGAGACGACCTGCACTTCCTTTCTTCATCCTCAGGACTAACTGAAGTGAAAAATGATGCACTGGGATTCAGATTAGTTTTACTTGGCTGCGGCATAATTACGGAGACTGATCTATTGAATGCAAGGCCCATGCATGGCATGTTGCTTAGCTTGAAGCCAGGAAAAGGACAGCACCCAAGGTGTGCTTTGTTAGTGCCAGCCGAGTTCCACTGCAGGGAGAGTGTGCTGTTGCAGAGACAGGAAAACTCCCGGAACTAGAAACTAGAACTTCCATTTTCAGAAGCAGCACGCTGCTTCCCAAGGACTCATTAGGTGAACCCTTTAATGTCTAATTGGCATGACGTATGAGTTCTTCTAAAACTAAACTCGAAAAACAAAACTTTACAAATAATACAATTTAGCTCACTGTAGACATTGTTTTTCTGGTTGGGAATATGAAGTTGGAGTCAGTACTTAAGTGTTCATAAAAATACACTATGGTTTTTAACATCTGTGTGGTCAGAGGAACAAAATAAAACAAAAGAGACTATCCTAGGATGACCAGGAGAAAGAGTGGAGGGTTTCCAAATGAGCCTCACTGTGGCTCCCACTGAGTTTTCTTCTCTAGTGCTTCCATACTGACAAACACTCACCAACGACTAAAATCCAGCAGTTAAATTTGCCACTGAAAAATGCAACAAAGTTTAAAAGTGGAATCAAGGGGTGACATTTGAGTTTATTTGTGGTGGTAATGTCACATCAGACTCCCTGGAGACATATTTATTAGCTATCTTAGCCTCGTGCTACGGAACTTTAAAAACCATCTAACTAACTAGCATGGCTATGAAGGAAATTGATGCCCACATCCTTCTTCTAATCTGCATCTGTGCTCAGAGGCCATGAAGAACTGGCCCCCGAAAGCAATACTTTTCATTATGAGCATTCAACTTACATTTGGTTTGACTCAGTCTTTCTGGGAATTTCTGATATTAACTGGAGAAGGCAAAGCTGCCCAACAGGGAATAGTTGAAGTCACTCATGACCTGTGATATCTAAGCCAAGTGTATTGCTTAGATATCACACCTCCCATTTTTACAAAGATAGAATAGGCACGGTTTGAATGCTGTTTAACCGTCAACGTGTTAAAAGTCATATTGATATTTGTCATTAAAACAGTAAGACCTCTGAAGATGGCATTTACTTCAAGTGCCATTCGGGCTCTACTGTCCCCAAAGAACGGGGAGTTTTGTGGGGCAGTGGTAAGCTGTCATGATAATGGATTCCTGACAAGAGGGAGCTCAGCCTGATGTCCGAATTGTCTCTGTCCTCATTGTCATTTTATGAGACAGGACAAAGGTGACAGATGCCAGTATTTAGTTTTTGGACTTGGGCTCCGGAGCTGAGAGTCAAATAAATGCTTACTGTTTTTTTTTTATTTTGTTTTGTTTTTAATTTTTGAGACAGGGTTTCTCTGTGTAGCTCTAGCTGCACTGGAACTCTCTTTATAAACCAGGCTGGCCATGAACTCACAGAAATCTGACTGCCTCCATCTCCTGAGTGCCATTTTTAAATTATCCAATCTTCAATGTTGGGTTACAGCATGAGAAAGCATACCAAGACAGCATCCATAATCAAAATGTCAAAGATCAGGCCTAGATACAAGTCTTAGTCCAAGAACTGCAGTGACTAAAGGAGACCAAACATATAACGAGAGCTTTGACTTGTAAATACATAATTAGGTTTCGAGGGAAATTATCTAAACTGAGTTATAGAAAATACACAGTAAAAATGGCCCAAATACTCGCCATTGTGCAACAGGGCATTCCTAAATTTGTCATTTTAATTTTAAGGTCACACAGAGCTGCATGTTCCAGTCAACAACGCTGAGATTGCTGGGATGCTCTGGTATATGAGCTAGTCTAGTGGGTTTTGCTGCTATTTGGCTGTTTACGGCTGACATTTGCCGAAGTTCTAGCCTAATAGTCATTCCAGAAGAAAATTTCTCTGCGATGAACAAAGCGTCTTTGTGCTTCTGGTAAAACATGACTCCACTCAGGCAATTAGCTGTTTTAAAAATAAACTAATACGTTTTGGGGATGTGCTGTGTAACTATGCAGCTGCATGGACCATGGACAGGGTGACAGGCTGGAGTGTCAGGGAAATCAGAAGACAAGGAAAAAGCATCTCCATGGGGCCGCTCACATCATGGAGTCACTGCCGTGACATCACGTTCACACTGCTGGGGCTACAGGACAGACTGGCTCCCCCAGCAGTGAACTCTGACAAGAAGGGTGGGGTATCTCCAGGACAGAGGAGCAGACCCACACCCAACTGCAACAGCCAAGCTCGGCTTCGTCTGTATGCCTGCCTCTTCAATCCTCAGAAAGATATGACAGAAACTGAGGTCATGAATGAGAGGGAGAACAAGGGTTACATCAGAAGGGTTACAGGGAGAAAAAGAAAGGGGGGTTACGTAACTATATTTTAATATCAAAAAACTTAAAGAGACAATGGAGACATCTTCAGGACACAGGGCCCTGGAAATCACGTTCACTAATTCCACTGAGGTTCTCACCACTTCAAGGAACCGTGTGAAGTCATGGCACGTGGCATGGGCGAGTTTGTGGGAAGGGCATGGAGTGGAGCTCTCCTGCTTTCTGAGATTTTAGCTAAAACAGCAGCCTCTGTGTTTGTCAGACCTGGCAATTAGAACTTCCAGATCCTTCCTGGTTCTGTTGGGAAAGAGCTCTCCTTGAGCCCCGCTGGTACCATATGCCCCTGCATGCTGGAAAATGCACAGCAAAATCCCCATGGCCCATGACGGAGCACTTTAAACTCTGAGCACAGTGACTGTCTTGGGTCATATAATATAGCCCCATAGGCAACACCCTCACCTCGTGTCTTCCTCTCACCCCTCCCTTCCTCATTTCATCCCTTCCTCTATCCTTCTCACCCCCTCTTCTTTCCCCTCTTCTTGCCCTTCCCTCTTCTGGCCAACCCCCACTCTCTCTGCCCTTCTTCTGAACAGTTCCTGATTTACTTTTCCCCTTCTCTGTATTTGAGACTGCTTTCATAGGTAGTTTTCAATTACACTGCTATTGTGCCTTTAACGTGTGGGCTTTTACCACTGCCTTTATTAAGGAGTCCCCTAATATCCTGAAAACAAAGAATATGAATTTTTCAATTTGAGATAAACACATAAAATAATCATTATCTATCTCAAACATGCCTTTATATTATCTAGGAATGTTAAGTTTTATTAAAAATGTGGTAATGAATCTGCCCTACTCCCCAAAGGAAGAAATGATAGTTCTAATATAATAAGATATACAAATAAAGGAATATATTAAAAATAAATGGTTTTAAAATGTTTCCCCTGGAAACATTTTCATGCATTAAAAAATCAGACATAAACTTTGTGACTTCTACCTCCTTTCTCCAAGTCTTTGATTTCATCAGGTGGAGAAGAAAACCCCGGAGGGTTGCATTGGCACGAGTCTCCCAGGGACAAAGGAAAGCCACAAAGGCAGCTACAGAAAATACCTGGGGTGGTAAGTCAGATGTCGCTCCCTTAGACGGTCTTTGATTCTGTTACCTAACTTAAAATATACACGACTCAACAGTAGTACAAAGGACCTACATATCCAATACCTAGAGTGAACCATTAAGGTTCTGATGCGTTTAGCCATCAATGCTTTGCTATATTACATTGTTAGCTTTTAGTTTGACTTAGTGAAACAAATACACAGAATATTCATGGATGGGTACACAAGAAAACAGAGGGAGCCAGCTAGGGAGCCATTCCATGGTGCCATTTCCTCCTTCCATTTCTTCATGGATGGTCCTCGGTAATAGCGATGAGAATGACAGAATACAGAGTCCTTGATTTCCACATTGTGAAAGGTGCAGGAACACCATAAAGGTGCACAGGAGCCTTAGTGTGCACAGCTCTACTGAACAAAGCTCCTTGCAAGGCTGTGGTTGTGAACCTTCCTAACACTGTGACCCTTTAATACAGTTTCTCATGTGGTGGTGACCATTAACCCTAAAACTATTTTATTGATACTTCATAACTGTATTTGCCACTGTTATGAATCATAATAAAAATATCTAATATACAACTCCATGGGGTCGTGACCTATGGGTTGAGAACCATTGTCTTAGTATCTACAGCAAGAGGTCAGAATGTCTGGATGCTGAAGTATTTTATGAGCTTTTAATAACATTCCATCACTAAGCTTATCCATCAGCATAAAACTTGAAGAAAAAATTAAAACGAGGCTTAAATTAGTGAGAGGTAAACCAAATGTACGTCAATAAATAATAAAGCATGCTCCAAGAAGAAATGTTGGTGCAAAAATGAAGTCCACGTTGTAGAAGAAAATTCCACAGGTCTTTTACATATAACTTTAACCTTGTCAAAATAATACCAATTATACTGTTAGAGTCTATTTTACCAACTTAAAATATGGCTTGGGTTTTGCCATCTATGCTGAGAAATGTGGTCCATGGCCTATGTCTGTGCAGATGTATGATTGGGCTGTAATGTGGTCCATGGCCTATGTCTGTGCAGACGTATGATTGGGCTGTAATGTGGTCCATGGCCTATGTCTGTGCAGACGTATGATTGGGCTGTAATGTGGTCCATGGCCTATGTCTGTGCAGACGTATGATTGGGCTGTAATGTGGTCCATGGCCTATGTCTGTGCAGACGTATGATTGGGCTGTAATGTGGTCCATGGCCTATGTCTGTGCAGATGTATGACTGGGCTGTAATGTGGTCCATGGCCTATGTCTGTGCAGATGTATGACTGGGCTGTAATGTGGTCCATGGCCTATGTCTGTGCAGATGTATGACTGGGCTGTAATGTGGTCCATGGCCTATGTCTGTGCAGATGTATGACTGGGCTGTAATGTGGTCCATGGCCTATGTCTGTGCAGACGTATGATTGGGCTGTAATGTGGTCCATGGCCTATGTCTGTGCAGACGTATGACTGGGCTGTAATGTGGTCCATGGCCTATGTCTGTGCAGATGTATGATTGGGCTGTAATGTGGTCCATGGCCTATGTCTGTGCAGACGTATGATTGGGCTGTAATGTGGTCCATGGCCTATGTCTGTGCAGATGTATGACTGGGCTGTAATGTGGTCCATGGCCTATGTCTGTGCAGATGTCTGACTGGGCTGCAATGCACACGGCTGAGAGATGAAAGATCATCTTACTGAGATACTTCAAGGCCAGTGTGTAGATAGAGATGGGCAACCTAGCAAACTAAAAATGCCAGCTGTTCTAAAAGGACACTCAAAAGCCACCCCTGCCTATGTTGACGTTAGAGCTGTGTCCATCACATCGGCCAGTGTGACCCCCCTCGAGCCTCGGGAGTCCTCTGCGCAGCCCTATAAGCAGGCTAGCATGGATACTGGGAAGGACCCCATGGCAGAATGACTATAAATGCAGCTGCGGAGTCCAGCATCTTTCTTTGAACTGGAGTCAAGCAGAGCTAGAGATCCCATCCGCATTTGTTTCTCAGACTCGGCAAATCCCAGTTATCTTAGCTCCCCAAGATGGCACAGGTACTGACTGCTAAGCTTTGTTCTTGCTCGATTACATAACATCATAGATCAAATGGACCTAGGAGAACATTCCTTCCAAAAGCGACAGTTGACACATTATTCTCATCACCCCATGGAGTTTAATCAGAAATAGATCATATATCAACACAAAGCTAATCTTAGCCAATATAGAAAAATTGAAATAAGTCCTTATATCCTAGAGTCACAATAGAAACAAAACTATAAATCAAGAGAAGTGCTAGAACATAGCAAACTCATTAAACAAGAGGAATGGGTCACTGAAGAAACCAAGAAAACTGTGGGTTATGTGGCTCACTTTAAACCCCAGCACTTGGGAGGCAGAGGCAAGCAGACCTCTGTGAGATCATGTTCAGCCTTGGCTAAACTGTGACTTCCAAGCCAGCCAGGGCTACATATTGAAGACATTGTCTCACCTTTCCACTGAAGGTAATAAAAGAATTCCTGAAAGCCAATGATGTCCTTATAGTGTGGGAAAACTTAGGAAACAATGAAAATAGCCCTAAGAGGGAGGATCAGAGTCCTAAGTGCCTATAATTTAACTGTATACCTTATGACCTTGGACAGAGGGTTATAAGAAGAAGCCAGCTCTCATATATATGTAGTGTAGGCTTGTTTCTGTCTAACTTCTAAAACTTTATCCATTTCTTTTCATCTTCATTGTGCCTCAGAGCTTTTTACTTTTTTTTCATTCTGCATGGTTCTATTTCCCTGCTTCCTCTGCGGCTAGTTGACCATTGGAGTCTCTTCTTCACAAACCCAGTCTAGATTCCTTCTCCTACTCATTCTCTCTGCCCACCAGTCCCAACTGTTCTTCAACTGCCTAGCTATTGGCCTTTCAGCGTTTTATCAGACCAGCCATGTACCTTCGACAGGCAAGGTAAAACAAAAGCAGCCCGTCTTCCCACAGTTAAATGGAAGCAGCATAAGCAAATGCCGCACATCTTACACAGCCCCATTCCACATCACTAGGGAGACCCTGTAGCAGTCAGTGCAACAGGGACACAGAGTGACTTGGAAGGCAAGGGCCATTCAGCAAGGGCTAGTGGTGAGTGATTTGCAATCTGAAAGATGAGAAGAATCCAGCCTCCTAAAATGAGAAAACTCATTCACAGAAAGCAGAGCCCCGCCCCCCCCGTGTCACAGCTGCAACAGAAAGCATGCCAGGGACTGCATCTGAGACAGGGTGGGCGATGGGGGACGCAAGGGTTTTCAGAAGAGAAGCCAGAATCCGTAAACCATAGGACACGAAGAAACAGAGGTCTCCAGGGCTTTGGTTATGTGAGAGATGGGCCAATATATGGTAAAAAATAAATAAATAAATAAATAAATAAATAAATAAATAAATAAATAAATAATAAATCTCCATTCTCTCTTTTTCAGGGCCCTGACCCTGAGGAGCAGGCCCAGTGCCAGGCTTGGCGGTGTGTATTCAGCTGGCAGCTAATCAAGGCATGAGCCTGAGGAAAGCTGGTAGAGGAAATAGTGTAAACATTATCTTTACCATTGGATTGGATTTAAAACTTGCTAGTGATGATCTTACCTTGGAAGTAGGAAAAGGTAGATATCACATATACATATAAACTAGGGAAAAGTGTACTTCAGATAAAATCTTCCCATTAACGTCAGCTAAGGCAGGGCTCCAAATGGATGCATCAGGTCTGTAAGGAATACAGGACAGAGACATTCCAGGACACGCTATGAAGAGGCACTGACACAGACCTCCTGGGGCCACTGGTCTGTCTAGGTGGCATTAGTGGTAGAATTTTAAATATGTAAAAGGGTTTTGGAAAACCAGCACATAAACCGTCATTCCAGAGTTGTAAGTACTCTACGGTAGTGTGGCTAAATTAGCCAAGCCTTCCTAGCATGGTAAAAGCCTCAGATTTTCTTTCCACAAGCATGATGTCACCCTTCACCTAGTAACTAAAACCTTTGTTCTTAGCTGCTAACCACAATCCTTTTGGGAGAATTAAGCCTGGCATATCGTACAGGTTGTATTGAGGCACATGGGCAAGAAGGTGGCACCCTAGAAAGATAGTCAAGTCTCCTGATGCTAAGATGTTCCCTGACCTTACTGACAGACACATTTGAAGATGACTACCTTGAGTTTTGCTGATAATAGCCCAAAGATCCTTTATGAACATCAGTACTTAGTAAATATTGCTTTGGACCCACAGTTATTTGTACAACAATACAAATAGCATCAAGGTTCATGAACCCCAAATGACTTAAGCATTAGTAGATTACTGGATACAAAGCTAAGGAACTGTCAGAAATGGTGGGGGTGGCAGGTGGGCTGTGTCTAGAATTTGGTGGTCTGGAGATCAAATGCAGGGATAATCAGGCCACTTAGATCTAGAGCATCCTAATTTGCTGAATAAGAACATGTGGACGTGCTTTTTGTTTGTTTGTTTGTTTTCTTGACCTTTTATTGCATACTCTTACATCACAATATTTCATATGGCTCAGTTTCTTTTTTGTAGATACTGATACTTTTTTATTGATTTTATTGAGCTATACATTTTTCTCTGCTCCCCTCACTTTCTTTCTCCTCCCCTTCAACTCTTTCCCACGGTCCCCATGCTCCCAATCTACTCAGGAGATCTTGTCTTTTTTTTACTTCCTATATGGATTAGACCCATATACGTCTCTCTTAGGGTCCTGGTTGTTGTCTAGGTTCTCTGGGATTGTTATTAGTGCTTTTATTCATGACAGAACAAACCCACAAATCACCACCTTACTCAGACATGGCCCTAGCATCGTTATGTATCAATAACCTTGCTCTCTTAGAGTTTTCATTTTCAACTTTAGTTCAATACAAATGTTCCCTTCATGTCTTCTCTGTCAGCTGTTTGAATAAGTATTCTGTCTTACTTCAAAGTAAGAACTCAAGTAGGCAGAGAGGCCTCGGGATGGTTATCCCTGCAGACAAAGATGCAGGAGCCCCCAGACACAAGCATGAGAAACAGTACCTCAGTGTGGTTACAGTGCCATGCATGGGGATGCCAAAAGGTTACCTTCAGATCTGACTGGGGCAGGCAGAAATGGCTTTACGGTTTTAGTGTATGCAGTAAGCCAAATGTGGGCAGACTGGGGTGAATTCAATCACCCGTCTACTGTTCTATATAAATGGAATTGGAATTTAGCCACACCCATTGTTTACATTGTGTGATTGTGTGTACAGTTGTGCTCTGCTAAAACAGGGAGCTGAATCACTGTGACAGAGACCATATGGCCTTATACACATAAAATATTTACTCTGGCAATTTATATAAAATTTGGTCAACATCTGCTTTAATTGATTTCCGTGCAAGCTGGCTCATGTCTATAACGAACGTTTTCTTTATCTTTGCATTTCAGTGATTTAAGATAGAAGAGTTTTACTCAATATTTAGAAAATAAAAATTCCAAAGTTGGATAAACATATAAAAATGCATATAAGGAAAACTGATTTTACCAGTGTAAATGATAGCCGCCTAAAACAAACAGAACCCTTACCTCTTAAATGTAAAGAAATGTGTTATTTCAGGAGCCACAGAGGTTTCAGCCTGGCATTAATCTTTATACTCTTCTTGGTACAGAATTACTAAATACAAGAAGACATATGTTCAGTGATGTGATTGTGGTCTCAAAGTTGGCATTATCTGAAATCTGTAACTTCGATAATGAAGAGCAAGAAGGATTTACCTTTAAGCCCTGAGTGCCACCCACTAAACTGAAACAGATATAGAAAAGATTGTAAGGAATTCATCAGTTTAGGCACAGCAACCAAGATCCTACCTACTTCTTAGTAGGAACACAGAAGGCTGATATATTGAAGGAGGGAAAAGTATTAAGCGTGTCCTTACTTGAGGACTTATCTGTGGGAACTTTGTAAATTGCTCCCATTCATGAAAAGATGCTGGCTGTGTGAGTAGTTACTACTGAACACCTACACACGTTCCCTGGCTCTCTCAAGCTTCAGGTACAGTGCCGCTGTAGAAGATGTGCGCCTTTCTCTCCCTTTGTTCATATGAGGTCAACGCACTGTTTCCAAGAATAACACATATTTCTGTGCTTCCCAGAAATGGCATATATAAATACAACATTTAATGCTGTTCTTTGATTGATGAGATTGGACTTGGATAGTCAATAACACTGAGAAGTTGCCAAATTTGAGCAGAAAAATGCACTGTTGTGTCCCAGATTAAAAGAGGCAAAAATGTTACAAATAAACTTCCAAGGTTTCTCTTGCAGCACACACCCACACAGAGAGAAACAACTCCAGCTTCAAGCAGGAAGCGGCCCCTTCCCATAGAGTCTGAGTTGCATGGATCACTAAAGAAGAGTGAAGTTTAGGGCTTCACTTTAAGAGTGAAGTTTGGGTCTGAATCAAGGCAGAGAAGCAGACTATACAGCACAGTGGAATGGAAAGATGTCTAAAAAGCATAAATAAAGTCTGAAATGAGAGCGGCGTCCAAGGTAACTTTAAAATGCTAATTAACTCAATTAAAAAATTGGGCACTGAACTGAACAGAGAATTCTCAGCAGAGGAAGTTCAAATGGCCAAAAGACACTTAAGGTCATGCTCAACCTCCTTAGCGATCAGGGAAATGCAAATCAAAACAATGTTGAGATATCATCTTACACCTGTCAGAATGGCTAAAATCAAAAACACCAATGATAGCCTTTGCTGGAGAGGCTGTGGAGGAAGGGGTACACTCATCCATTGCTGGTGGGAATGCAATCTTGTGCAACCACTCTGGAAATCAGTGTTTCGGTTCCTCAGGAAATTCGGGATCAACCTACCCCTGGACCCAGCAATACCACTCCTGGGAATATACCCAAGAGATGCCCTATCATATGACAAGAGCACTTGTTCAACCATTTTCATAGCAGTATTATTTGTAATAGCCAGAACCTGGAAACAATCTAGATGCCCCTCAATGGAAGAATGGATGAAGAAAGTGTGGAATATCTACACATTAGAGTACTATGCTGCGGTAAAAAACAATAACTTCTCGAATTTTGCATGCAAATGGATGGAAATAGAAAACACTATTCTGAGTGTGGTAACCCAGACCCAAAAAGATGAATATGGGATGTACTCACTCATATTTGGTTTCTAGCCATAAATAAGGGTCACGGAGTCTACAATTGGTGATCCTAAAGAAGCTAAGTAAGAAGGTGAACCAAAGGAAAAACATATAGTTACCCTCTTGGCTATGGGAAGTAGACAAAATGGCTGGGGAGAAAATTGGGATCTTGGGGGTCGGGTGGGATGGGTGTAAGGGGAGATGGGGAGAGAAAAGGGAGAAGGGGAGGATGGGGGAACTTAGGGAAAAAGGAGGATTGGGATAAAGAAAGGTTGGATAGGGGAGCGCGGAAGCACAATTCTTAGTTAAGGGAGCCACCTTAGGGTTGGCAAGAGACTTGAACCTAGAGTGGCTTCCAGGAGCCCAAGCCGAGGTCCCCAGTTAGTTCCTTGGGCAGCTGAGGATAGGGAACATGAAATGACCCTAGCCTATAGCAATACTGACGAATATCTTGCATATCATCATAGAACCTTCATCTGGTGATGGATGGAGATAGAGACAGAGACCCACACTGGAGCACTGGACTGAGCTCCCAAGGTCCCAATGAAGAGCAGAAGGAGGGAGAACATGAGCAAAGAAGTCGGGACCACGAGGGGTGCACCCACCCACTGAGACAGCGGAGCTGATGTATTGGGAGCTCACCAAGGCCAGCTGGACTGTGACTGTAAAAGCATGGGTTAAAACTGGACTCTCTGAACATGGCAAACAATGAGGGCTGATGAGAAGCCAAGGACAATGGCACGGGGTTTTGATCCTACGCAATGTGCTGGCTTTGTGGGAGCCTAGCCAGTTTGGATGTTCACCTTCCTAGATATGGACAGAGGGGGGAGGACCTAGGACTTACCACAGGGCAGAGAACCCTGACTGCTCTTTGGACTGGAGAGGGAGGGGGAGAGGAGTGGGAGGAGGGGGAGAAGGGTGGGAGGAGGGGGAGAGGAGTGGGAGGTGGGGGAGGGAAATGGGAGGCTGGGAGAGGGGGAAACTTGTTTTTTTTCTTTCTTTTCTCAATGAAAAAATAAATAAATAAATTAAAAAAAAAGAAATTAAAGGCGATCCATACATCACTCAATATGAAGGTGTAACCATGTTGTTTTCTTATCTTTCTGGGTTCTATTCATGCATACATACACACATTGATTTTGGGGTAAATATTGATTTCTTCCATGTTCTAGTATGTAAATGGAGCCTGTACTTTATTTCCCGCCTGTCCAGACCCAAATAATCACACAGAAACTATACTAATTACAACACTGTTTGGATAAGAACTCAGGCACATTCCTAGGTAGCTCTTACATCTTAAATTATCCCATTTCTATTAATCTATGTATCAGCATGAGACTGTGGCCTACCAGTAAGGTTTCAGGTGTCTGTCTCCTTAGGCACCTACAAATATCTCACTGACTGACTCTGTCTACTCTCTCTAATATCTCTGTTCAGACCTCCTGCCTGACTTTACTCTGCTAAGCCATCAGCTGAAATGCCTTTATTTATCAACCAATAAAAGCAACACATATACAGAAAAACAGACCAGCTATTCATAAAAGAAAAATAAAATGCTAGTTTGAAAACTAACCATCGCTATAGTAATAATAAAGGTAAGTGAATTAAATACTACAAGTTTATAAGAGGGCTACTTCAGAGAGGGTTTTGGTGCATAGAAGATGAAAATCAACCAGGAATCAGTCACTACAGAAAGTCAGACCCTAGGAGTTATTTAAACAAGTAAAAAATAAACACAGAAACTCAAATGGAAACCTTAAATTCACAATAAGCTGATCAACAAAACCCAATGAATATTCAAGTAGTGTTTTCCTGTTTAAAAAGAAAAATGGAAATTTTAAATAAAAGTAAAAAATTCTTAGAAGAGCCAATGCCAGCACACAAATAGCTAGACAATCTTTCTCGTCCTCCAACAAATAAATCTGAACTCATAACAAACAAATTTCTCCATGGCCCAGATAATGTCACCAACAAACTGTACCAAAACTGGCAGGGAGAAGCGCCACCAAGTGCATCCTGGAAACAGAAGAAGGGAAGGAGACAGGGAACACGATCCTGTCCTTAATGGGAAAACTGAGCCTTCTCATTAATGTGAAGGCCCAATGTCAACAAAGGTAAAATCGGAAACAAAAACCTAAGTGTGGTAGACACATCACATTTCTTTAACTATAGAAATTTAAAAGCAATCTTTGATTAAAACCAAAATGTACACATTTCAGTGTGGCTGAAATTTAAAAGATTGGGCACACCAAGTAATGAGGCAATGAAGAGACTATGACTCCCACCTGGTGTCGACAGGGCTCGTATACCGTGAACTATGACAGGGCACAAATTGTTTGCTGTGCAGCCTGAAACCCAACAGGCTAAGACCATAAACAGCGCCGTGCACAGCACAACAAACACACCTGGAGCGAAAGGCCGATGGCAGAAGAATGTGGATGATTGAGTGGCATTCATGTGTGGTATAAAAATGGGCGGAATGGGGGAAGAGCAAAAGCTCCACACTTAACAGTGGAAGCCCCAACAGTTTCCAGCTCCCCTCCCTTCCTCTCCCCTTCCCTTCAACCCTCTCCCATGGTCCCCATGCTCTCAATTTACTCAGGAGATCTTGTCTTTTTCTACTTCCCGTGTAGATTAGATCCATGTATATCTCTCTTAGGGTTCTCTTTGTTGTCTAGCTTCTCTGGGGTTGTGCACTGTAGGCTGGTTTTCTTTGCTTTATGCCTAGATGCCACTTATAAGTGAGTACATATTAAAATTGTCTTTTTTTGGGTCAGGGTTACCTCACTCAATGTGATGTTTTCTAGATCTATTCCTTTGGCCACAAATTTCAATATGTCATTATTTTTTCTGCTGTGTAGTACTCCATTATGTAGATGGACCATGATTTCCTTATCTATTCTTCAGTCAAGAGGCATTTACTTTGTTTCCAGGTTCTGACTATGACAAACAATGCTGCTATGAACGTAGCTGAGCACATGTCCTTGTGGTATGATTGAGCATCCTTTGGCTATATATCCAAAAGTGGTATGGTATCTTGAGGTAGGTTGTTTCCTAATTTTCTGATAAATTGCCACACTGATATTCAAAGGTATTGTACCAGCTTGCACTCCCATCAGCAATGCAGGAGTGTTCCCTTTACTCCACATCCTGCCCAGCATAAGTTCTTATCAGTGTTTTTGATCTTGGCCATTCTTACTGGTGTAAGGTGGAATCTCAGAGTTGTTTTCACTTGCATTTCTCTGATGGCAAAGGATGTTGAACATTTCCTCAAGTGTTTTTCAGCCATTTTAGATTTCTCTGCTGAGTGTTCTCTGTTTAGGTCTGTACTCCATATTTTTATTGGATTATTTGTTTATTTGATGACCAATTTCTTGAGTTCTTTGTATATTTTGGAGATATCCTCTGTCAGATGTGGGGTTGGTAAAGATCTTTTCCCATCCTGTAGGCTACTGTTTTGTCTTGTTGACTATACCCTTTACTTTATAGAAGCTTCTCAGTTGCAGGAGGCCCCATTTATTAATTGTTTCTCACAGGGTCTGTGATGCTGGGGTTTTATTTAGAAAGTGGTCTCCTGTAACAATGAATTGAAGTGTACTTCCCATGTTCTTTTACATGAGGTTCAGTGTGGTTGGTTTTATGTTGAAGTCTTTGATGCGTTTGATTTGGGATTTGTGCATGGTGATAGATATGGGTCTATTTTCATTCTTCTACATGTTGATATCCAGTTATGCCAGTACTGTCTGTTAAATATACTTCCTTTTATCCATTTTATATTTTTTGCTTCTTTGTCAAAAATCAGGTGTTCGAAGGTGTATGGATTAATATCCAGGTCTTCGATTCAGTTCCATTGGTCCTCCTGTTGGATTTTATGCCAATACCAGGCTGTTTTCAGTACTGTAGCTCTGTGGTAGAGTTTGAAGTCAGGGATTGTAATGCCTCCAGAAGTTCCTTTATTGTACAGGATTGTTTCGGCTATCCTGAGTTTTTTGCTTTTTCATATGAAGTTGAGTACCATTCTCAATGACATTTTTTCAATGTCTTTGAAGAATTTTGCTAGGATTTTGATGGGCATTGCATTGAACCTGTAGATTGCTTTTGGTAAGATTGCCATTTTTACTATGTTAATTCTACCTACCCTAGGTCATGAGAGATCTTTCCATTTTCTATTGTCTTCTTCATTTCTTTCTTCAAAGATTTAAAGTTCTTGTCATATAAGTCTTCCACTTGTTTGATTAGAGTTACTCCAAGATATTTCATTATTTGTGGCTATTGTGAAGGGTGTTGTTTCTCTGATTTCTTACTCAGCTCATTTATCATCTGTGTAAAGGAGGCCTAATGTTTTTTTTAAATCTTTTATCTTGCTACATTACTGAAGGTATTTATGAACAGACAATTCTTTACCCTACTCTAAGATCAAACGCATCCACTGCCAGAGACTCCGGTTAAACCACAGCAAAACCTCAGATGATTGCATTGTTACCATCCAGGTGCAGGTGGGCTAACATGATGCTGAGCTTCTGTGCAAGGCTGACCTCTGGAAGCAAATGTAAGCTGACTTCCCAAACTGTTTCACGCTCCCTTTATCTGTAGCCATGTAGCAACCAAGATGCTGAAACAGGAAATGGCATAGATGCCTGCCCTTCTCACACGTGAGGACTAATGTATGCTGGGGAAACACAACAACAGAAAAGGGGATTCCTTTCATTTCAGCACACAGCATCTTCAGAGAACTGGACTTGGCTCAGCTGGATCTTTCATCTTTACGGACACAGATGTTAGGCTGTGATTTGGCTGCTGGCAGAATGAAATGATCATCCAGTGCCCTGGCAAGGAGCAAACACTGGAGGTGGAGATCTGTTTTCCAGGTGTCATTAGTTAGTTATAGTCAGTAAATAAGCCTTTCCTACCTACTAACAAATGGCCTCCCCAAAGGAAAAAGACTCCCACAGAAATAGTAATGGAAAAACAACCCATTGGAACATTTGTGCTACAGGTTTCTGTTTTATTTATTTACACATTTTCACAGGTAAGGTTTTTCATTCCTTTTATTGTAACATAATTTTGCCCTTTTTATTATTCAATAACTGTATCTTTTAAAAATAGAATATATCATGGAAGAAAAGAGTTAATTTTTACTGTCTGACTTAGCTAGTAAAACATACTAGGACATATCCTAAAAAGAAGAAATGTAGAAAACCGACTTCAAAGAATAAGGAAAGCTGGGACAGAGCGACAGGGATCCAAGGATACATCTAAGTCATCCCAGGGCTTGTACACTTGGTGACCCTGCATCCATTCAAGACATCTTCTCACAACAACCTGTTGGTCTATTTCCTATGGCAAAAGTAAGTCAAGCATGCCTTCCAAAACACCTATGCTAACCACAGCACCGCCCAGCAGTTTGGTAAAGGAGTCAGTCCACCCCAGCTCAGTTCAATGCCCCCCAGAGAACTACAGTGGCCACAGGGCAGCCGTCATCATGATGATCTGTGGAAAAAGCCCCTCTGAGGGAGCAGAGCTAACACACAGGAGCTGCCACCTCCCGGTCTGCCTTTGTCTCTGCTGTGGCAGAGCTCATGAGCTCAGCATATTAATTTGAGGTCATGAGTAGCTCGACAATAAAGAATGCGCTTATATACAGGTGAACTATAACTATGATTTGATGACCGCAATATGAAACCAAAACTCAATCTGCAAAATATATAACACCAGCTATGAACTTTGAGGTAAACGCAAACTTTGTGCGTCAGGATCCAACCCTGAAAAGGAGAGTGAGCCTTACTTCCTTCGAAAACAACCGCAGTGCAAAGATACTAAGAATAAACATGGCTGAGTAGGTTCTGGTTTCAACACAAAGTGATGTGAATTCTATATTTATTGGTATATCTTGAAGGTCACATAATTAGGATGCTTTTTCACAGTTTCCTAGTAACCATTTTCTTTCATAAACATTAGGCATATTTCACATATGCTCATCCCAGTTACCAAGTCTACAGGAGCTCTTCTGGGCTCCCTACAAACCGTTCTGCCGACTTTAGGTTTTCATTTCATTCTTTTCATTAGTTTACTTTTGGCCCAGGAATTGTGGCCAAATGCTCACGTGTTCATTAGCAGTACACAGACACCATCGGGGTGACTCCCTCTTTGGAAAACACTATACTTCTCTGGGGGACATTGCTGGAGTGGTCTGAACAATGGCACCTATTCTTTGATGATGAGGCAGCAAATGTCACAAGTGGGGTTCAGCCCTCATTTTTAAAAGAATACTATACAACAAAGAAGAATGAACCTAGCAAGTTTCTCATTGCCAGCATGTATATTTGAATACATGGGTGATCAGTTAAGCTACACTTGACCAAGAATCTGCATCTTTATCAATGGCAGAGAAATAGATTCTATGTGTCAGAATAAAACCTATTCAGCTGCAAGAAAACACCATGCATCCCACCTGAAAATCCGAGTTCACATCTGATGAAGCCCACTTTTTTTGATCAATCCAAAGAACAGCTCTGTTCAAACTTACTTTTTAAAAAACTCACTAATGCCTCAGCAGAGATGTCAAATTCAGTGAACATGGAAGGAAATTAATTAGAGCAGATTTTGTAGCATGCAATTATAACACTACTACTCTCCATATGCAGAACACAGCTACTCTGTAAATATGATGGGTCATCCACACAGAGGCAGGCAAGAATTAACCAGAAAAAACCCACTTCATTAAAAGTCTAAGATTGACATATCCATAAGTCCGTTCCTTAGCCGATCTGTTTATCGCAGTGTGTGTTCCCTTCCAGTTACTAACAGCTCTTTCTCATCCTAAATTAAGGACTAGTACAGTAGAGACCAGCAAGACAAAATGCTAAGCTTCTCGAGACAGTGCAGGACACAGCGTCCAGCGCGGAAGACAGTGCGTTATTTCCTTCTGGCTCGTGAGAAGAGGGTGAAGATGGACGGGTAAGTCAGCGAGAGCTTGAGACAGTGAGCATGTGAGAGCGAGTCAGAGAAGGGCAGTCTCCTGTCTCCTACCAGGCCTGGTGTGCGCACGGTTCCTTCCACCTCACAGCATGCCTGAGCAGAGGCAAAAACATTTTGCACTTCCCGAAGGTTGATGAGCCTGAAGTTCATCTGACTTCAGGGCCTCCAAATCTGTGAGTCTATTATTAGTCATCCTAGGTCATGGTTTAAACTCTGAGTCACAATCCTGAAGGGCATGTTACCTCAGATTCAATTAGAATCCGAAATACAGCTTTGAAAACTACAAAATCATTGCCAACCAAAGCCTGCTACCCCTCTTACATAAGGAAGTATAGAAAGGGATCGCTGCTCTGTTTTCATAGACACAGGAGGGGAAAGGCAGAGAACACTGTGTGTAAAATACAGCAGCCCAGTCTTTTGTTTGGTTTGGATTTTCCAAGACAGGCTCTCACTATGTAGCTCTAGCTGCCCTGGAACTCACTCCACAAGTCAGGCTGGCCTTGAACTCACAGAGATCCTCCTGCCTCTGCCTCCCAAGTGTTGGGATTAAAGGTGTGTGCCGTGTTTGATGGTTGTACGTGTTGCAACACCGACACTTACAGATAAAGGGAGAAAAGCCCTAGAAGGCCAGACCACACTTCTAAAGGAGCTCCAGAATTCTCAGCCACCAGATTAGTGAGGAGAGAAGACCCAGAGTGCTTTGCAATAGTTCATGGTGGCAATTCACCGCCTACGTTTAGAAGTCTAATTTGTGACCCAGCTGTGCTGTGGCTCTGTGTGTGCAATCAGGTGACAGCCCAGCCCAGCCTTCTTGCAGTCTTCAAGGTAGATAACAGAATCTGCCCGTAGAACCATCATCAAGGAACATTATAAGAAAAACCAATTATTTATAAGACATATTTTATTTTTTTAATTAATATGGAAACAGATTTGTCTATCAGGTCCTCATTAGAAATCTCTTTTTAATATTATTTCAAACCTTTGATTGCATAGGGTGTTTTCCCATTGTGTTTCAAAATGGGTGTCCTGACTACAATATACACAATTGGGAAAGGGGCCAATAATATCAGAACAATGTATACTTGAGAGTCAAATTTTACAGGATTTGCTTCATTAGGCAAAAACCATCTTGGGTTTAAAGTTTTGTTTTAAAGTCCCCTCCTCATTTTGATTGTCTGATTATACTTGAACTGTATAATGTAGTTTTTTAAAACAAACAAGATGACTCCGGACTTTTTTCCTGCACTTACCTCGCAGGTTCTTAATTCAGCTCATCATCTAAACATAGAGCTTTGATGAAGCAAATAAATGAAACTCAGCGTAGACCAACAGAGAGAGACAAGGACAGACCCGGAGAACAGTGGAGAACGGGTGATCCTGTCGGAGAGCAGCTGAGGAGACAGTCGCGCAAACATCTCCGTTCCCATGTTTTATACGGTTTAAATGTGTGTTCTCAGCACAAGACAAGCTTGACCATGAAATCAGTCTATAATGTTTCACTTCATACAGTTACAGACAAGTGATAACCCGGTGTGAGAATACAGAACTGTTAAGTAAAAATTGGATAAAAGTTAATTATCACATGCCACAATTTCAGGATAAATGCTGAAAGTAACAGCTGCATAATAAAATAAAAGGCAATTTTGTTTCGTTAGGAAATTAGCAAAGCAAGATTCCCATCACCCACAGGTTCTTAATTTAGTGAGACATAGGTAAAATATTAAGACTTATTTTTTTCTTATATTTTTGGTTGTGAGTCTACCCTTTAAAGGCTGAGCCATCTCTCCAGCCCTTATTTTTTCTTTTAACTTTCAGCTGTTTTTTGGAGTATATTATTCGAGATTTACTGCAACAAAGATAATTGGGAATAAAAAATGTAAACACCTGCATTTAATAACCTCCATCACTGTTGGCCTCCACCATTGGTGACCTCCACCACTGGTGACCTCCACCACTGGTGACCTCCACCACTGGTGACCTCCACCACTGGTGACCTCCACCACTGGTGACCTCCACCACTGGTGACCTCCACCACTGATGACCTCCACCACTGGTGACCTCCACCACTGGTGACCTCCACCACTGTTGACCTCCACCACTGATGACCTCCACCACTGGTGACCTCCACCACTGGTGACCTCCACCACTGGTGACCTACACCACTGGTGACCTCCACCACTGGTGACCTACACCACTGGTGACCTCCATCACTGTTGACCTCCACCACTGATGACCTCCACCACTGGTGACCTCCACCACTGGTGACCTACACCACTGGTGACCTCCACCACTGATGACCTCCACCACTGGTGACCTCCACCACTGGTGACCTCCACCACTGGTGACCTCCACCATTAGTGACCTACACCACTGGTGACCTCCACCACTGATGACCTCCACCACTGGTGACCTCCATCACTGATGACCTCCACCACTGGTAACCTCCACCACTGGTGACCTACACCACTGGTGACCTCCATCACTGTTGACCTCCACCACTGATGACCTCCACCACTGGTGACCTCCACCACTGGTGACCTACACCACTGGTGACCTCCACCACTGATGACCTCCACCACTGATGACCTCCACCACTGGTGACCTCCACCACTGGTGACCTCCACCACTGGTGACCTCCACCATTAGTGACCTACACCACTGGTGACCTCCACCACTGATGACCTCCACCACTGGTGACCTCCACCATTAGTGACCTATACCAAGCAAGCTATCCACAAGTTTAAGCCTGCAGACTGAGTGGTATAAGTAAATAAAATCCTGCTGCTATAAATTCCCAGGACAAAACCAGAGTGACCACCTAAAAATAGAAGGTTAATTACACTACCCATGCAGAACCACAATTCATCCAATTATTAATTTTTATGATTTTTTGATCTTGAAAATTAAAAAAAAACACTGACTTTGTAAATCTCTATATTTTTCATGACTAGTCACTGTAACAAATAATAGACAATTGATACTTCATTTAAACTTGCTTTCAATAATTTCATAATCATTTTTTTAAGAAATTGTACCAAATCTGTAATCACTGACATAACATGCTATACTTTCTGAACAGCATTTTCAGATTAGAGGGTGAGCTTCTCAGTATATAATTCCAAGTATATAATTCCTAATTCTTTCTAAGTCGTTTTGAAGCTGAGGTGAGAAGGAACAGCTCTGAACAGATACTGAAGAAAGCTGACCTCTAGGTGGGCCCGGGTCTCCTCTCAGACTGTTCTTAGTTCCCAGGTTCACATCACAGTTTCTCTCTGCCAGTCTCCAGTCGCCTTCTGCTTGTAGAACATCAACTTTGACGGGCACTTGGTTAATACGGAGACCATGAGTTCCCTTCCTTTGCTTGCTCTGCAGACACACCTCTCTGCTCTGCTCATCCCACTTCCTCCTGAGCTCTCCCCCTCACCTGTCCTCATTCACTCTCTTGCCGTCTCCCTCTTAGGTTCTGCAGAACCAAAAAACTTACAGTCAACAACAACAACAAAAAACCCCTACAAATGACCCAGCTAAAGTTATACTACCTATATAAACAGAGAATTTTCAAAATAAGAAATAAAAAAGACAAATACATTGAAAAGTGTTCAATAATCAAATCGGGAAATAGAAATAAAAAGAGCTTTAGATTTCATCTTAACCCTGTAGAATGACTAAATTTAAAAAAAAATCAGCATCAAAGTTTGGTGAGGATATAGGGCAAGAAGAACTTTAATTCACTGTCAGCAGGGTCCTAAGTTTGTATATCCACTGTGGATCATCCTCAGAAGGCTAAAAATAAATCTAGCCTACGACTCAGCTCAACATCTTACTCCCCAGACCTTTGCTCAGCCCTGTTCATTGCTGCTCATTGCATCAGCTAGGAGAAGGAAACACCTGATTCCTACAACCGATGGAGGGTGCAAATATAATAACGTAGTGTGTACACATAATGGAGAAATTGTATTTATAATGCATAATAAAATTTGGATAATTGTAACATGTCATAGTGAGTGAGGTTCCGGATCTTTCTTTAAATGTGAGTACATAACATGGAGTAACCCCAGAAACCAGCAGAGTAAAAGGGGGCCCTGTGTGGGGAGACAGCAGGACAAAGGCGCTGTGACGGAGGAAACAGGAAAAACAGGAGGAGGGACCTGATCTGGAGAGTTTGGACGGGAAAACACCGAGGACAAAGGAGAGAGAGGTCAGAAAGAGTACTCAGGATGCTGGGCGGGTGTGGCGGCACACGCCATTAATCCCAGCACTCAGTAGGCAGAGGCAGGTGGATCTCTGTGAGTTTGAGGCCATCCTGGTTTACAGAACTAGTTCCAGGACAGGCTCCAAAGCTACAGAGAAACCCTGTCTCGAATAACAAAGCAAAAAGAGAATCCTAAGGATGACTGGAAAACCCACAAGGAAACAATATTTATGCTTACCTAAATACATTTATAATATATATAATATATATTATTATATAATATTTATAATAAATGAATTTGTAATATATAGTAAATAAATAAATGAAGTTATGGCACTTGATGTGATAATGCTACCCCAAGAGCCATAGACAATGAGCAGCCCACAAAAATGTTCCCAAGGGAACAACAATGGCACTTATTTCTTGGTAGAAGATACTGAATTTGTCTTAAGACCTACTTCATAGGTGGGAATTCATGCTGGTTACTGCAAATCTAGCCAACTACCCACAGTGGTGAAGGCATGGATCTAGAGGAGAACACACTGCTCTGCGGTCCTAAACCAGTCTGACATCCAGCTCATTCTAAACGCCTAGCCATCTCTGAAGATAAGTGCAGCTCCCAGGCCTGGTCAATAAATTTTGCAGCAGCATGAGACTCTCACAAAATACTTTCCAGCACAGACCCTCCTCCAGACACTTATGGTGAATTTTTTTCCAGCAATCTATAGAACCTACCTTTATGTAAGGTGTCATGTGTATTTTACAAAGAGCTTCAACAAAGTCACCTCTGATCTGAGAAGCAGGAATCATATTAAAAATGGAGATTTTATTCATATAGAAGTTTTTTTTGGGGGGGTTGAAACCTCATAGAAGAGAAAGTGGGAAGTACAGTTTAACACACTGGCACAGGATACTACCTTCCTAAATATAAAACTAGTAGAACAGACACCGAGATAAACAATTAGTAAATTGGACCGCCTGAAACTGAGAAACTTCTGCAAAGCGAAGGACAGAGCCAACAAGACAAAATGGCAGTCTACAGATTGGAAAAAGATCTTTACCAACCCTACATCGGACAGAGGACTGATCTCCAAAATATATAAAGAACTTAAGAAACTTGACATCAAAAGAACAGATGAATCCCAAATGGCTGAAAGACACTTAAGGAAATATTCAACATCCTTAGCTCTCAGAAAAATGCAAATCAAAACAACTCTGAGATTCCATCTTACCCCTGTAAGAATGGCCAAGATCAAAAACACTGATGACAACTCATGCTGGAGAGGATGTGGAGTAAAGGGACACTCCTCTGTTGTAGGTGGGAACGCAAACTTGTACAGCCACTTTGGAAAACACTATGGCAATTTCTCAGAAAATTAGAAAACAATCTACCTCAAGGCCCAACAATACCGCTGTTGGGTATATACCCAAAATTTCCCCCTTCTTTGCATTGTGAAAAGGTCAAAGCATAGTGCTGTCAACTGTCTCTGGCTGATTAAAGTAAGCATGCATACAGGAGGAGTTTACCCTCAAGATAAAGTTTCTCTAACTGGCTTTCCATTGCTAACAGAGAACAGCCCTGCTCCAGGCACTGGTGAAGACAAGGGCATGACTGGAGCTTCCAGGAGGGCAATTACTGATGCTGATGAACAACACCAGATTGAAAGTTTATGAAAAATGGCCCAGGAAGCCCCTCTTTCCCTGCAGAAGGGATGTGGCGCAGTTCCAGGGACACCTCTCCTCTACACACATTACTGTCCATCACGGGTACCATCATGATTTGGGTGAAGTGCTCACTGAGCAGAAAATTAGCAGCCGTGAGAATGCAGAGTTGCACAACACTGTCCTACAGAAAAGACTGTAAACATGCAAAAGAATGCAACTCATTCAGAATAACCTGCAGTAGAAAACAATGAAGGGTTCATTTAAGAAGGTAGAATAAGTCACCGTAATTGGGTTTATACCACTGCTTATAGTTGTGATTGAACTAATGAGACTAATTTTACTTTCATGATTAGGGAAATCTGATTATAGCTGATTGAATGCATAATCTGCTGCATGAAATTTGGCCTCGGTAAAATGCATGATTCTCTTTTCTGCTACCGTGAATTCCTCTACCATTGATATGTCAAATAAATCCCCTACCTCCCTACAGCACATAAATAAGCAATAGATAAGACCTTGTCAGGTTAGAAGTGATTAAGGGGTCTTGGCATACTTTAAATTTGAGAAATGCATGTGTAGCCAGTACATCCTGCACCGAGTACTAATTAGTTATGTATTCTGGAGGAAATTTAGTCATTAAATGGAAGAGAACAGTAAGATAATGTTTTCTATTCTTAGTTCATACAAATTAAAAAGATGGAAATCATATTATGATAAAGATTATAAATAGGACTTGATGCTAATGAGCAAAAAGGAATTAGCAAAAACAGTTCTTAGAGAAATGACAATAGAATGGTGCCATCAGTTCCTGGTGTGTGCAATTTCAACTGCGGAGCCAAATAATTCATATTGCATTGGCACTAATTCATCTGAGGACTAATGCCTCCTTGGCATGGCAAAGCCTCAAGGACTATGAACCTGCAAGGAAAACACAGATTCTGGCAACATCAAATATCAGCCTCCTTTGTAACTAGGATACCATCATCGCGTCCCATATGCTAAATAAGAGAACATGCCTGGAAACACAACTGGGGTATATGATGTCGGGAAGACACAGTATGTCAGCTAGCTTTCTCCTTTGATTTGTAGGACACGCCGCTCACTGTGTAGAAAGTATGCATGAACATGTCTATTCAGAAACCCTATTACTGCTATCAATAGCTACTCTATTAGTAGTGGGAGTATGGCGTTTTCTACAGATGGATACAGATAGCTACATAATTTTTAGGTATAAAATTACATAGACATATACACAAAGTCAAAGTATTTCTGTACGTGTGTATAAACTCAGTTCAAAACATGTCCCAACTCCCGTGCTCCATTTTATGAATGACAAGTTTTGCTCTTCTAGCTGACACAAAGAGCTAAAATCTGTAACACAAACACACACTCTCTCTCTCACACACACACAACACACACAGTGAGTGTGTATATACACGAACGTATATTCAGTGTTGAGCGCTTCATTGGCCACCACCTGCAAGGCTGCCATTATAAGAGGAGAAGACGCCCTTGCAGAAAACTCCATGTTTTACATATACAATCCCAGGAATGAAAGCAGAGAGTACAGCCGGGGCCACTTCCTGATGACCCCCTCTCCTACCGTGAGTATATGCTCCTGTCTGTCAAGTGTAACCAGGTTCCAGTGTGGAACTTGAGAGAGGTAAGGCTACTGATTCGTTGGTCTCCTTTGGTTTAGTTTTCTGTCATGAAGAGCAGTTGTTGAGGATCATAAAATCATTTCCACAGATTGTTTCATAAAATTTCACAGAAATGACCCTATTGTGTGATCATATTGCAGTCTCCATTCATGGGGATATATAATCTAAAGCGAAACAATTCCTGTGTGTGCACACGTGCGTGCGCACACACAAACACATACCACACACAAACAGGAGCATATGTGGTTTACTTTTTGTGGTGGTGATACTGTATTGGTGGGGTTTTCTTGTTTCTTTTGAGACAAACTCTCTCTTGCCCACCTGGCTTCAAATCATACCTCAGACCCTCACCACTAGGTAGTAGGATCACAGACACGCATATGCTGTGTGACAATTTGATCGCATTCTGACAATAAAGTTCGCTTTATCGTCAGAGGGTGGAACTAGCTACCAGCCAACCAAAACTAACCATAGAGTTTTGGGAAGATTAAGGACAGAGAAGACATGAAGTAGTAGGGTGGGGCTTAGAGAGGTTCCCAGACCTTTGGATGGAGGAACTGAAGAGATGGGAAGTCACTGTGGCTTCTCTGCTGCTGCTCTGATCATTCAGGTTCTTACCCTTATCTCTGATTCTTGAGTTTCTATTGATAAAGAATAATTAGGTAAACACAACAACCATACACAGAGTTTGTTTTTTTTTTCTTTTCCCAAAAACATCTCAGGTAATCAAACACTTCAGAAAAAACATGGCCTTCCTGTGCCAGGCCTGTCTGTGACTGCTGAGATTCTCTTTCAAGTCTGTTGAACATAATGAACAGAACCTGCTATGAAGTCCGAGTCTCTCTGCGTGGTATTCCTTAAACCTGGAGACTGTGTTTAGATTTGTTTGTTCCAAAGAGACAATTCAGACAAGGAATTAATTAGTTAGCAACCTGGATGCCCAGCCCTTCCACTGGAGCCGACTGTCCAAACACGGCCCCTCGTGAGCCTTTAGGAGGCACCACAGCCTTCTCACTGAGCTGCACGTGTGTTCGTGGCTGGGCAGGACTGACTGCTTTGGGGATGCAGATGAACTTGATGCTAATTAACCAGGCAGTGTCTTCCCTGTCAGAACACTGAACACCCTTGGGAGAAATGAAAAGAGGCAGCTTACCCATGTTCTACAGCTTAAAGCATTATAAATAGACGTTGCAAAGAAGGATGGTGGGAACACTAAAGGGTTAGGCCTATTTCAGACATCGTTCAGTTCAGATGACTTAGAAGCAGTTGCAGGGCTTCAGGTGATGCAGGCTCTCAGGTTTCCGCTGAAATTCCAGTTCTGAGCTGTCTAGTGAGGCGAAAGAAGGGCACAGAAAAGGTAAGCAGAGGAGGGAAGAATGAGCGTACGTCACAGGACATCACGGAGAACAAATCTCAGGTGTCGAGACAGGGACTTTTGGAATTTGAATAAAGGGATATTTAGTGTAGCTCTGTCACAAATCACCTACTTCCCAGCGTCAAGGCAAATCCTCAAACTACACAAAGTAATGTATCAGTAATGGTAAAGGGATGTGAAACGAGGGGAAAAGGGGTATAATTCTACATTCTTACTGTGCTTTATAAAGTACAAGCCTGCAAATACCAGTTTATACAAAAGCAACAAAATCCTTACTATGATCCTTACTTGATCCTAAAGCAGTGGTTCTCAACCTGTGTGTGGTGGTGACCCCTTTGTGGGTCCACAGATCAGATATATAGCAAGTCAAAATTTCATATTGCAAATTATAACAGTAAAATTACAGTTATGTGGTAGCATTGCAATAATTTTATGGTTGGGGGTCACTACAACATGAAAAACTATATTAAAGGGTCACAGGGTTAGGAAGGTGGAGAACCACTAAGAGTCAACTCTCTAGCAAAAACATATATATTTATACATTTTAATGAAAAATTGACCCTAAAATGTTTGTAGTAGCATACCATTGCCCTCAGATTGCTAGTCCATCACTAACACTTAATCACAAAAATCTTGAAAAGTTTTTCATAGTTATAATGGTAAGTAAAATACCATACATAATTTTTTCTTGATTAAACTAGAAGAAAAGATACCATATGCTTATTTATCCATTTGACTTTCTTGTTCTACAGATTGTGTTTGTATAGTCTTTATCTGTATTTATATTAAATACAGTAACTTATGGGAACTCTACAAATAATCATGAACATATAACACATATTGACATGTTTACCCAGTAGCTAACATTTGTATGTCTGTGTGCCTGTCCTCTGTCTATGGAAAGCATGTGCCACCGATGCCTGTTCTCTTTAGGGTCTTCAGTATGGATTTGGTTGGTGGAAATTTTTATAGAACAGATGACAAATGAGCACCCAGAGATGCAGGGGACTTGCTCATGGTCACACGGATAGACTCTGGTGACATCCATAGGTTTCAGTCCCTCTCATAATCCACTCAATCCATAGCAGCAGAATTGGCATAGCACGTTTTTGGCAGATCCTATCTTAGTGTTCTTAAATACATCACATGGATATAAACACAAGCATGCATGTGCACACACACACACTCTCTCTTAAAAATCTTTTACCTTTATACATAAGAAATACTAGTTTCTACAAACCATATTGGCTCAAATGACATGAAACTGCACTAAAAATCAACTTTAATGGAAATGAGCTCAATACAATTGATAGTTTGGATTAGAGATTCTCATCTTTAGGCATAAGTAAACCCTTCTACTCAACTGCGGGAGACACCAGCTTTCCTCCCGGAGCACACTGGCTTCATACCGCAGAGAGCATGCGCTAATGCGCATGTCACTTGTGGCAGCATGCTTGGTTTTAGGCATCAGTCATCGACGGTGAATACAGCTGGATTCTCAGGGTCAAAAAGCTCCGTGTTGATACCACATCAAACCTAGTACCTATCTACAATTCTCCCTTAAAAAATGAACAATAAACCATATGTAAATTTTATTATCTGGATCCTAGAACACATGGTAATTTAACTATAAATGTGTTTCACAGTAGAAGCCTATTATCTAGAGGGAAATATCTACTGAATTTTTAATTTAAGAGACAAAAATCCACTCACAGTGGATGCTAAAGTTTTCCACACTTTCTCTTGCAAAGAAATTAAACTGAATGCTTCTTATGAATGTAAAATGCTAACAGTCTCTCATGACAATCCCACCATTGAAAATCATTCAAACAGATGGCTTCAAAAAGTATCAGTCTACCAGAAATTAGAGAGAAAATAAAGCTACCTATGAATTTTTAAGTGACAAAAACTCAGCAAAACTAAGGAATGTTTTCTCATTTATCTCATCGTCACAAGTGTTCCTAATCAGATATCCATTGTCAATAAATATGGATTATTTCCATAAAGATGGCTGCAAAAAGGATAGACAGAGCACCAAACAATATCCTTTCTTTATATCATTTTCTTTGAGGTATAAATCTCTTCAAAATATCATTTAAATAAAAGTTTAATGAATCAATTCTTAGTAGTTTAGTTCTAATAGAGTTTATAAAGCTACTTTTTCTCTTATATCATCTCAAGTAGATTCTAAGAAAATATACAGGATCAATCAATGTAGGCATTAGACATCTATTGCTCTTAGTGAAAACATTACTTATTTGGCTTGAGTTGTAGTTGCTATAACCACAGACTTGGGTTCTGTATAAAGATCGTCTTATCAGTATCCTCAGATAGGTAAGTAAGAGGTGATTCTCTTCCTCCGTGGACAAAGGAAACAAGAACTGACTGATTTAGAAAGGCCTAATAAGATGTCACACAAATAGGACAAAACTGAGCTAAGGCACAAAGGCATGCATGCATGTTTTATCCAAAGTCCTTCAAAAGGAGCCTAAGAGAGGCTGTGAGAAGGATGAGGATGAGCACCCCGAAAGGACATGCTGAAAACTCCCGAGTTTAGTATGCTGGCCCTGTAGAGGAGGTGCTTAGGCAATGTGTTTCAAATTTTGCCATTTCCAGTGAATGCTTGACGAGCAACTTGACTGGATTACTTTTCTCAAAACAGAGAAATTGATGCTGCAACATGAAGACGTGGGTGTTTCAGTGTGCATTCACAATCTTAAGTACTAGAGAGAGTTAGAACCAGTACAGAGTTCCGTCGTCCATCATCACATGTACTTTTTCATGAGGCACCATGGGACATCAGCAGTGATGGATTGACGATAATTTAGCCGCTTGTTTAAAGTTTATACAGAGCTATCTGATTTGCAATTTCTTCAGAGTTCACGGGGTTATTAGAGATATAATGTACACATATTCATCCTCGCCACACAATTAAAACAGCTTTTGGTTATGTAGCAAAGTCGGTTTGAGGATAAATAAATGATAACATTACAGACATATGGCATGGCTATATTATGAGCCATGTCCTTAATTCTCTAGCTTGATCAAGGTTGGACCCTGACTGCGACCTAAGAGAAGCGATCCCCAGAACCCTTTCACTTGTATATCTCCATAGAAGTAAGAAAGTCAAAAGGAATCATTTCTATAATTTTGCTCCCTTCTTTAAGCATTGAGAAGCAGTTCCCAAACTATTAGTCATTGGTGTCTTAGTTACTGTTCTACTGTTGTGAGAAGAGACCATGGCCAATACAATTATTAAAACAAAGCATTTAGTTGGGGGAAGGGCAGTTAGTTTACAGCTTCTGAGAGTTAATACACAACTATCACGGCAGAGGTCATGGTGGCAGGCAGGTAGGTGGGCATGGTGCTAGAACCGCAGTCGAGAGCTCACCTTTGATACAAAAGTTGAAGGCAGAGAGGAGAAAGGGGGTGCAAGCATGGCCTTTTGTAACCTCAAAACCCTCCTAACTGACACATCTATACCAGCAAGGCCATGTGTACCAAAAATGTCACGCCTCCTAATCCCTCCCAAACAGTTCCACTAACCAAGGACCAAATATTCAAGTATGTGAGCCTTTACGGACTGTTCTCCTTCAAACCACCACAACCAGAAAGTCAGTTCACTGGGGTAGGGGTCAGGCTGGGATGGGTCTGGACAGGACAGCACTGGATAGGAAATGACAAATTAGACAGCACCAGAGAGTGATATGGTATGATAAGGTTGGCATGACCAGCCTAAGCTAGGCTAGACAGGACTGCATTGGCATGAGAGGTTTATAATGAGTATTTGCTCCCAATGCATGTAAATATGGAAATAGCCACAGTTTACACCTACTTTAATTACTCTTTAAAAATACAGGTTATGATCTAAAGTTTGGGATGCACATGTATGAGAAAAATTTATATTTCTAAACTCAGATGGAATCCGTTTCCAAGCTCAACCCGGCTTTGTGTACTTTGGCAAACTAACCTCCCAGAATCTTCAGTATGCTCCACCTTATAATACTCATAAATCTCAGATTTTAAATTAACTAATGTGTGAAATGTCTATAGGAGTTTCTGACACCCATTCGGCATTAAAAAGTAATTAATGATATTTTTATAATTGTTGGTTCTATGGTACATCAACCATCTGACTCAAGTATATCTAAACAGCATAGGAATTCCATGACTTGGGTCAAAGAAATTTCTAATCTCTTCCTCCCCTGAGTTTAAATCTTACACTTTGCACTCATTTTTGACTGACTTGCAACACCATGGGAAAGTTATATCAAAGACATGTCATTTATATTCTTCTTTGTTTTTATTACCAAAATTACATGCTAAAGACAAGTTTAAAATTCATATCCACATACATTGCCAAACTTTTCCTAGCCATCTGCAATCAAGGACATTAAATAAAGCCCAATATCTGGCAGAACGTAATTTTGCCACCAAAGAATGGTTGTGTGGTAAACACATTTATAATTAACAAGACTTTAAACACCTTAATTTTGAGACTTGATAATGAAAATCCAAGAAGAATACACAAGGGACAAATTCTTATTCATTTATTAATGAATTTTGATCTAGACAACTCAGTGAATTCCCACTTCTAATCGGGCCTCTGCCTCACTGCCATTCATGAGCTAGTGCAGGGAGGAGGCTCTGAGAGGAGCTAAACAAGCACACACTTTGGCGGATGCTAAGAAGAGATATGAAGATGGCGGGGAAATAACAAATTAGACAGCACCAGAGAGTGATATGGTATGATGCGGACGGGAAACATTTGCTCCTTTACCGAAGACACCACAAAGTACATTCAGATGGTGATGATTGAGAATATAGCTAAAGACAGATGGCAGAGCCACACAGACATCCGGAAGATCAAGTCCTAAAGTCCCGGGGACTCAGGCAAGCCCTGGGACTCTCTGCTTGGCGAAACACCAGTGTGAACCAGGGGCACATAGAGTCGGGTTGTCCCTGAGAGCTACTCCTGCCTTTACCCTGAGGAAGATCAGTGATTCTCAACCTTCCCAGTGCTACGACCCTTTAATATAGTCCTCATGTTGTGGTGAGCTCCAACCATAAAATTATTCTCCATCCTGCTTAGTAACTGTAATTTTTCTACTGTTATGAATTGTAACATAAATATATGATATGCAGGGTATCTGATAGGTGACCCTCATGAAAGGGTCATTTGACTCCCATAGTGGTCAACCCACAGGTTGAGAACCACTGTTCTATAAGGTTCCGTGTAGAGGATAGATAATGTGTGACTTTTTGATGCTCACTCAACCTTGACGTTTAGCATAAATCTGATCATAACTTACTCCACAATCTTAGCAATACTTTTGTTTTGTTTCTGATACTCTAGAAATAGAAAGGTCTGCCTAACTGAAATTTGCATCTAAAATTACCTGGCACGAGTGAGAAGGAAACATGGAACATGCATCAAAACCGCTTAGGAGTTTGTTAGAGGGGGCGTACACAGGCCTGGGAAATCGAAGTGTAGACAGACAGAGAGAAAAATGGCAGGTCCAGCTTTTTAAAAGCTGCCTAGTGCATGCGCACAGGGGTTGGCGTGACTATGTCATATGCAGATCATGACACATCATGACACAGATGACGGGCTCACACATGCATGCAACGGCTTAGCTAAGTCATAGTGGATGTAACCACTTATGAACGCAAAGGCTTAACTGAGTCATGGTGGGTGTGACCACGCATGCGCACACGTGGATCACTCAGGGCCCTTTAACATTCAGGCACTTCTACCCGAGGGCTTTGTCTGCACGTGCTTGGCTCTAGAACCCCGAAGTGCAGCCTTATGTGGCTGAAATCATTACAGAATCTTCATTTTCCTGGTTATGAGTGACACTGAGCATCTTTTAGAAACACTAATTATCTCTGGCATTTCTCCTTTATAGAAGTTCATTCTTAAACTGTTTTTGCTGTAGTTGTTTTGTCTCACTAATGTATTACAAAGAGTCTTAGATATTTTAGAAATTAACCCCTTACCTATCAGCATATGTTTTGCAAGTCTGCTGTCTTCCTATTCTGTGGGCTGAAGTTTTCACTTCTTTCCTATTTCCTTTGATCTAAGGAAGCCCTCAGGTTGCTGGACACTGTTGGTGGGAAGAAAAACGGGTGTGATAGATGCATAATTCCCTTAACGTTTCTGAAAAGACTCAGAAATCCCACTTATCGGCATTTACCCGAGAGAACTGAGGATCTAAATAGTCGCTGACAGTTGAGCAGATCTGAAAGTGTGGCTTCCACACACAGCGGAATGACGGAGCTTTGACGATATCCTGCCACAGGCAACAGTGTAGATAAGACTGCATTTGGTCAAGTAAAAGACAAAGCCACAGAAGGACAAATATCGCGTGATTTCACAGACATGATGCATCGCAAGTAGTCAAAGACATACAAGCAGAAAGCGGGATAGAGGTTCCCATGTCCAGGGAGACGAGGGGCAAAGATAGGAAGCTAGCAACACAATTCAGTCCTAAAGCATGGACCATTTCTAGAGAGCTTTGTACTACACTGTGTACACGTTTCAATCATTTATAAAATCTGCTATAGAGATAGGCACCATGCTAAGGGAGAGAGGAGGAAGGGAGGAGACCATGACCAGGGAAGGATGGAGCGAAGAGAAAGTCTAGGGAAAATGATGAGATAAATTAGAGTCTTGCAACAATACAGGACTGTCAGGTCAAAGTCGGCGGGATGGTAGCTGAGGTGGAGCAGGCAGACTTGGTGATGGAAAAACTGTGGAACAGGAGAAGAAAGAAAGACTTCCATGCCGAGAGATATAAATAGTGAAATTCCAAAATGATGGAGTAAATTAGTGGATAAGAAAGCAAATAAATAAATAAATGTGCAAATAATGAAGCAGAACACGCCAACGTCTGCACTCGGCGACCATGGAGTAAATGCCGCTCTGTTCCTGACATGGAGTTCCTGGAAAGGCTCAGCCAGGAGCTCCTGGAAATAACATGAGGCTCTGGGTGTGAGGAAGGCCCCAGAGCTCCTCAAGGATTTAATTTGCACCATGGATTCTGAAATAGGAAAAACTGAGCCTTCAATTTGAAATAATAAGTTGGTCGTTAAAGGCCTAGCATAGTAGGATGTCCTGCCGGCAACAATTGGTCATTACTCTCGGTCAGCTAATGTCAGGCAGGCAATAAAGGTAATTGTAGGAAGGATCAAAGAGCTGAGCTCCTACAGAGAAGCAAGTGCATATGCCCCCAATATTTCATCACTGAGAGGTACCTGCCTTCTTTTCCTAATATGAAAGCCATAAAAGGGAGGGGAAACAGCCCTTGAAAGTGCTATTGTTAAGACCAAAAACTAATTAGTCATTGCTTCCCAAAGTGTTATGTGAAATGTCTTCAGAAATAATGGTCTGCTCTCCGGATTTTATAGGTTTGCTGAGTCTAGTGTTCTCTGGAATTTCCTGTTTCCCTTGGTAGGGAAGATTGAGTAAACTTTACAAGTCATCTTGAATAACAAAACCCTCTCAATAAAGGCAATCATTTGTGGATTCATAAAGTGTGCAGCTAGACTAGAAGCAAGGACCAGAGGGGTACACCAAAGTTTCAAGACTGTCAGTGAGGCTGACTAAACTTGGTTATTCTGCGCCTGAGGTGGTTGGTAATTTTCTACTTTGAAGATACACAACGAAAAGCTCATATTTCGTATAGTGCATTCCTATAAATAAACACACAGGTCGTGGTCTGCTGGGATCACCTAATAATCCTAAGTACTGGATGTCCAGTATACATTATGTAGTCTGTACACACAGACTGAGGCTGATAGGTACAGCATCGTCACTGAGTGTGTGACACCCAGTTCTCTGCTTCTCAAAAATATGTAAAAGTTGCATTAGCATCTGTGCAAATCCCACCACGTAAGAGGAAATGCCCTTGGCAAATCGGCCTTTAGAGAAAGAAAGAAGGGCGTGCGTGTTCTGCATCATAGCTAACGTCAGAAATCCCCCTGAACAAAAGGTGACATACATACAACACAAGACTTCTATCCTACAACTCCTGACATATGGCAATCATCTCTCTGCAATTATTCCACTCTACTTAGTTATGTGTAGCTTATAATTAGACCTGATTTATTCAGAAGAAGCATGAGATCAAAACTGAATACAAATAATGAGTCTGCATTTCTGTAACCGTCGATCCACACATCACTGCTGATACACGGATGAGCCTTCTCATCACGGAGGGCAAATACCCAGTCATGAACACAGGGAAACATTGTTTTTTTCTTGTAGGCCCCCAGTACAATTTTAAAACACATGCAAGCCCTACAGACTTATGTTGTATTTGAATCCATCATGTCGGTATAATTAGTCTAACTTAAACCTGTACTGTTCCGAGGCACAGGGACGATCTCAGCTATGCACCAAGTGTTGAAAAGGTTTGTAGTCTATTCCAGAAAGAACACAAACCTTGACAGAGCTTGCCAGGGAGCAATTTCCATTCAATGATTTCTACAAATGTAATATACAATGAACATTGTTCAATCTTAACTGTGCAGAAATACAGCCACGTGGCACGCTCTGTGTCCTGCCAAACACTGATCTCGCATTAACTGGAGAAGGGCGGGCCCCCTCTGTAGCCATGTGGAGACTACATGAAATGATAATGTGTGACCTGATGATAGTTTGAAAACCCCAAATGCGATTTAGCCGAGAAGCTTCATCAATGGAAAATGAGAAAGCAGCTCTTCCCTAGCATGTCACTGGTCCGCTTGGCTCTGAACTGGGGAGAAGTGCCCATTTATGCCAGCTTCAGCTCTAAGGGTCCCTTATCTCTGATGGAGACATGAACACTAGATTTATAGTCTCAGCTCTCACCCAACTTTCAAACCATGCACTGGAATCTTACAATGATTTCTCATTAAATTCAACAAAATTTGCAATGAGTCTATGCTTAAAATTTTTAATTGTCTTGTGTACAGTCCTGCAGTTGGTCTATAAACTCCTGTATCAATAATTCTAGCGAAACCAAGGATCTACTTTATGAGGCTATTCTAAGACAAGAGGAGAACTTCTTACAGCTAGAGAGGAAAATTCCTAAGAAAAATATTCTCAGAAACTTCCTTAGAAAATGCAGAAATATTGTTGCTGTAAAATAAATGCTAAAACAGCAGTTTGAACCTAAGACAACAACTAGAACATTCTGAATTATAAAATCCATGAGATGTGTACTGTTGCTTCCCTTAATTATTAAAGGCTCATAGAGGGGAAAAATCTACTGAGATGACTTATTACAAATAGAACAAAATCATGTTTATCTAGAAAGAAAAAATAAAAATGCTGCATGTTCTCCACTTCTGAGAACCTGTCTTTGCACAGGGGTAAGGAAAAGACTCGGAAAAATGAGACTTCCACAGAAACAAGATGTATCAGTGAGCAGCGAGTCTCAAACCTCCAGGATTTCGGTCCGCCTTTGACCTTCCCTCTATATTTTGTCTTACAAATATTTACATAAGAGGAGAGCATTATTATTTTTGTCATTTTAAGATATGACTACAATAATAAAATAAAAATTGAGACATTTATAATTTTCAAAATGTTTAAGATAAGAAATGTATTTTTTTTAATAAAATGGAAAATAAACTATGTTTCAGAGCATCTTTCTGGTCTCCGTGGTGGGATGTGTCTACCTCCTCCATTTAATTATCAAGCCAGTGTGATCAAAAGTATAATTATTCTCATTACATAAATGAGGAAAATGAGACCCCAAGAATTTAAGTAAATTGCTCAAAGCGCACAGTAAGGAAGTGGTTTGATTTCCATTTGAACTCAGATTCAACCATCTTCAGATTCTTCCACCTTTGTCATGGAGAAGAGATTTTACAAAACGAAAAAGAGTTGACCACCAGGTAATTATTAACATGTGAGAACTGACTGACTCACCTGGGAATGAGGCTTCTACTCTTAGATAAAAAAAGATCTTTAGCATAGAATATTATCACTCCATAGTCAGGACACAAATTCATATTGCAGTCATCAAAAAGGGTCTACAAAGCCACCACCGGATACTCGGAGCTTTTTAAGGCTGCGTCAAAACATCTACGAATTTACAAATTTGAGTTATTTGTTGTTTTTCACTGATGTGTTAATGAACATGTTGTGCGCTAGTCTCCAGATACTTCAAATACCAGGCAGTAATTCCTTTCTTCCGTGAGGGTGTGCACAGCTCCTCCAGCCAAGGCGTGGGCCTGCCTCTGTCCCTCTGGATCTGGGCTGGTCTGTGACATCCTTTCTCTGTTATAGATGGTATGAGCGTGATTCTTCTGTCCTAGTCGCATTGCTACCAAATTGAGCCTTCTAGAACCTCCTGCCTCTACTCCCTGGGACTCATTGTCTCTGTAGGGAGAACTAGGAATGACAAGGAGTACGGGAAAGCCAATAGAGAGCTAGACGCCACCTTGTACTGGCTGGCCCAGCCTCGGTTAAATGCCATGGGAGGAAAGAATCATACTGCCAGGCCAAAATGCAGAACCATAAACAAATAATTGCCAATTTAAATGATTTTTGGGGGGTGAAATTTTACAAACTTAACAAAAATGAGATACTGGTCAGGTCATTTAAAGCATTATTGTCAGAAGCTTATATTTTATGAAGTCCTCTTCTCATTTAGTACCTAGCACTAGAATCTAAACTTTCTTAGTATTGTTCAAGAAAAGACACCATCAGACCCCCCCACCAAAAAAAATTACAAAGGACTATAGCTATGATATAAAAAATGTCACGGAAATATATTTCCAAAAAAAAAAAAAAAAACCCGAAAGTCAGGATTCCCTGAAACTTGACTATGCAAAAGAATACTGAGCTATTAAAATGTAAACATCAATTTAAATATTCGATATAAATGGTAGGGGGTAGCGATGATCTCTGTGCATTCACAAAACCCACATTTGTAAACAGACCCTGCTGAGGGGTGGAGACCAGCAGGTTGCCTTGGGCTTCTGAGCCAGCCAGTCCAGCCCATTGGTGAACTGTAGGTCAGTGAAAGAGCCTGGCCCAAAAATAACCTGAGGGAGGGAGGGAAGAGAGAGGGAGGGAGGGAGAGAAGGAATGAAAGGAAGAGGAGTGGAAGGGAGAGAAGGGGGAAGGAAGGAGGGAGAGAGGGAGAGGTAGGGAGGGATGGGGAAGGAAGGAAGAGAGGGGAGGGGAGGAAAAGGGAGGAGGATGGAGGGAAGCCGGGAGAGGAGGGGAAGAGAAAGAGTGGGAAGGGGAAGAGAAGGGGAGGGGAGAAGAGGGGAAAAGGGGGAGGGGAAGAGAAGGGGAGGGGAGAGTTGGACAGTGCCTGAGGAATCACACCATGGTTGTACATACGTGTGTTCTCTACATGCGTGTGTTCACATGTTTACCTGCACATACATAAACATACAAGCACACAAATAATGAATGTACTTTAAAATAAAAAGAAAATATTCCTATTCTAAATATAATTTAATATTCCAGATAACTAAATTGTGAAAACATAATCTCGACCACCGAACACTATCTGTGATAGAAAACGACGAGTCCCAAGAGAGAAGTGCTGTGTGCGGGTTCTCCTTCCACAGCCTGTCTGCACGGAGCACTCACGGCTCTCGTCCAAGGGCTCAGATCCTGAGTTCTAAGGACCGACCTTAAAACTCCATCCTCAAGCTCAGCGCTGTGGAGAAACAGGAATTATAAACACAAACTTGAGACAGGGAATGAGTGTGGAAGAGAAAACATCCTTTGTCCCAATCCCTTCTAAGGTCCGCCGTGGTGTGTGCGCACGCACGTGCGTGTGTGTGTGGTGTGTGTGCGTGTGTGTGTTTGAGAATGTGTGTGTGCATGTGTGTGAGTGTGCGCATGTGTGTCCATTCATGCGTGCATGTGTGTGCCTGTGTGTGTGTCCTAGAAAGGAGCTACCGGCACGTTGGACTGTGACCCACTGCTACTTTCCCTCTCCGAGTCCAAACCCCACAGCGAGGCCTTCCTTTCCCATGACCTCCGGCTGTCAGGCTGCTGCGGGCTTTCCCCACAGGCCTGCTCTCTCCCTCCTTTGAAGATTTGTTTTCTGAAGTCGATGTCTTGTTCCTGCCCGCCAGAGAGTCCTTTGCAGGCCGCCACTATAGCCCACTGATGGAAACCGGGCGGAGGGAAGAAATTCAGTTTCCTGTTCTCTGTAAGTGTGCGGTTGTAATATATTTATGATTTGAATACACCTTCTCCATCCACCCTATCTCACTGGCCCGTGCTGTCCCCTGCTGCATAGCTTCGCTGACTGTTATTTTCCAATGGCTTCTTTTCTAGTCTTTTCTCCAAAGAGATCACAATCCATGTTTTCTTTCTTGAGGTGGTAAAGCACTAGAAAAAAATTAAGCAAGGCAGAGTTCCTGAGAAATATACAGAGGTCACAGACTTCCCCACCATTATCAGAGAGGAAAGAAAGGGGTTGGTGTGCAGGGACGGAGAATAAACTAAATGAAGCATCAACTCGCAGATGGGAGAATGTGTGAGAGAGCAGAGTTTGAAAAATGACGCCTGCGTTAGCTACATTGAGGAAACACATGGTCAACAGTAGCCACTGAAAATAGACAATCAGATAACAGCAAGCTGTCAGTCGCAGGATCAGGCCGAAAGCAGGGCAGAAAGGGTGGATCCGAAACCACTGTGACCCCTCTGGGGTTGGGCCAGGACGCGGTCTCTCTAGACAAGGACAGCAGGCTGTTCAGGGGTTGGTGCAGTCCTCACAAGAAGCTGTTTCCTCTCAGGCCTCTCATTAATCTTCCGCATTCACCCTGCAGCCAGTCATCCAGTCACATGGCTAGCTGAGGTTAAGAGTCCGCTCATGGGGAGCTAAATGTTTGCTTGAGAGGTAAGCTCAGTCAGCCATGACCCTGAACCATGAAGAAGCCAGTGAAGAAATCACTTAGGAAATTACACCCTGAAATTTCACTCTACCGATGTGTAGGCGGTCTCCTGGTTTCAAAGGTACTTTGTTTGAGAAAGGGTCTCTGTATCTTCCCAGATATAAAAAGGTACCCTACCTCCTCTCTTGACCTCCGTGGCTCTCTGCCTCTTTGTGTCTCTGTCTGTCTGTCTCTCCCCCTCCTTCCCCCCTCTCACTTTCTCCTCTGCTGCTCTGGTTTCCTCCTAACAAGGAGATTTTTTTCTTCTTTTTCATCTCCTTCTTTGAAAGAAATGTTCTTTTTTCTCATTTTAACATGTTTTAAGATGAATGATTAGGAAGAAATTGTTTTGACACTTAGTTGTTTCTTGAGTAACACGCTACAGATTAAATTGTTTAGTGCAATTCTTCTATGAGATATGATGACGAGGGCATCGCATAACGGATAGGCTGAGGTGACTTTCTACAGTCGCCAACCAGTGTAGATTCCATTCAGAACACTGTTGGTGGGCACGCATGTGGAAACGGAGAACAGAGGGATTGAGCAGTGGCGGGAAGGCAAAGCAAGGCTTAGGGCTGGGCGGTATGATACAGACTTCCCACGTTCTCACCATCAGCTTCTCTTTTCACTACCTGTGACCTCGGGCTCATCCCTTGACAGCTATCTTGGGCTACGCGATATGAAACAGTCTCGCATAGCTTTATCACATCTCTTCTGAGCACGCTTACTACCTGAAGTGTTCTTATTTCTTCACTTAACCTCTCTCCAACTAACACCTGCGACCTAGAACAGCAGGCACCCTCCTTCCCACCCTTGTCTCTACGATGACCCGGCTATTTCCAGAGGCTGGAGACTTAACAACGTGTAGAGTCAGTGAGAAAAATAAAAACAAAGAGGAAGAAATCAATGAACACTCCCAGAAATGCTTAGCTGACCCTAGGGCATGGATTTTATGAGTTATTATTATGACCAGAACAAGCAGAACGTGAACTATTGCCAACGCAAGGCTGTAGCTCCAACCATAAACAAGAAAGGCACTTGGTCACTGTTCGAAATGTCAAACCTGGAAAGTCTTACACACATTCTGCTCTTACAGCTGAGGTGAGCCTGTGAAATGCTGGTGCTGTGAGCTCTAGCAGTCACACAGGGTAACACAAGAGAAGACTGAGATCTCTGAAATCACAACAACCACACAGAGCATACAGAGTCCTAGCCCTCAAACTCAGATTCTGTATCAAAAATCCAGAAAGATAAATAAATCATCCTGAGTAACCCAACTCAGTTCCCAAGTACAGGAAGACTGCATTTAGGATGAGAACACGGGTGCTTGCCTGGTCTTCCAAACAATTCCAGCCAGTTATCTAACTTCTGGGCTTTATGGATTTGTTTATCTTGGCAGGGCCTTTTCTCTGCACCAGGTATTTCCATACAACAGCAAAATGGTTCATTCTTCACAACAGGCTAAAGTCATGGTGCCACCACCTGAGACTGTAACGTACAGGTGCAGGCACCAAGATTCAAGAACAACCATCATTCGAAAGCTGTGCCCTTTGCCTGTGCAGGCACCTTGTACGTCAGTGGTGGAGGCTTGTAATGTTAATGAGCATTTTCTGGCATATTCTTGCTAACGAGAATGTGATTTATCATTTCCTCTCGAAATAAAAACTCAAAATAATAAGAGTTTGCAAAGCATGGGATAGAGTCATTTATCCACTTTGGAGATTCTGAATGCTGTCAGTGCTCAAAGTGAGAAACACCAACCTCATCTTCCCACTTGGAGGCACCGGCACCCACACACAGTCAACTTAACCTTCAAACGTCAACTTAAGGGTGACCTTCTCTGGGCACAGCGAGTTCTTACTGGTATCTGTGAGACTCGGCTTCTTCATGATGAACAAAGTAATAAGAGGGTTTCAAATGATACATTTATTAGATAAATAATTAGCACATCCACCATCATTGTCACACAAACAAAGTTATGTGACAGACTGTGGTTGCCATGATCAGTTGGTAGGCTGTGGTTGCTGTGATCAGCTGGTAGGCTGTGGTTGCCGTGATCAGTTGGTAGGCTGTAGGTACCATACTCAGTTGGTAGGCTGTAGGTACCATGCTCAGTTGGTAGGATGTGGGTACCATGCTCAGTTGGTAGGCTGTGGTTGCCGTGATCAGTTGGTAGGCTGTAGGTACCATGCTCAGTTGGTAGGATGTGGGTACCATGCTCAGTTGGTAGGCTGTGGTTGCCGTGATCAGTTGGTAGGCTGTTGGTACCATGCTCAGTTGGTAGGCTGTAGGTACCATGCTCAGTTGGTAGGCTGTAGGTAGCATGCTCAGTTGGTAGGCTGTGGGTGCCATGCATGGCTGCTTAGGGCACATTTTCTCCGTCAACTAGAATGTCCAAGGGGCTGATACTCACATAGTTCATCTTGTATCAGTTTAGGGAGAGTCAGCGTATGAAAACACTGAAATATTTCCACTGTAAAGGAAGCCACTGCTTAGCAAGTCTGCTCCGTTCGCTTCAGCAGCACCCATAAACCTCTCGGGACCTAATCCCAGCCTGCACTGCTCTCACACCTGGGCTCAGGAGCCATCAAAGCCAAGCTGGCAGCTGCCATGGAAGCCTTCTGGAAACTCTGACACTTCCATCTCTTTGTTCTGTTTCATCCTCATAACAACAATGAGAGGAACAAATCGCTCTCGTGAGAGAATGCTGAGCTCAGCCTTGGCTTACCTATGTTTAGTTCTTCAGGTAAAATGCACATTTACTTAGTTACTTACTCCCCCAAAAGGATCTGTGGCTACCCTTACAAAGTTTTTCTTTATGAAAGAGAAATGTTTTAATATACTGTTGAGTTATTTATAACATAACACGTTAATGCCTTCAGTAAAGAACAGATAATGTAAAAGAAATAACAAGATGCAAAAAAGAATCCAGGGTCCATTCTTTTCCTTGTAATTCACTTGTTATAAATAACTCCATTTCAGGTACATATAATTATTAATGCTGTTTAGTAAGTTAAAATAGCATAAAATATAAAATGGAAAATACCCCTTTGGAGTTGACTGAGATGAATGGTTTACTAAACATAGAGTTTTCTGCAGTCAAAATAAATAAAACTGAAAAAGGAGAAAGAGGTGACAAAGATAGCAAAGAAGCACAAAACGATTGTTTTCCTGGTTTCTGTTCTTTTATAGACATTATGAAAAGGTCCCTGCAGCCGCCACGCTGTTGTCAAACACCTGTAAGTAAAACACTTCCTTTTACAAAAATGGTCTGAAATTTTGGCTTAAGACAGTTACGTTTCAATTTTCACTTAAATACATTTTAAAAGTAAAGGTCGATGAACGGTGTCTCACAATCGTTTGGGTGTTTTAATATCTTGGTCACAGCGCTCTGGCTACTGGGCTTTGGTTGAGTAGCATCATTCACCTACTTGTAATTTCTTCCTCCGGGCCTCCTCATTTCCACCTGACTGAAGGTGCTCCTGTGTGGTCTCAGCTGAATGGAACTTAGTACGCTTTCATTTAGCCTTTTTATCACAGTTAGGTATCTAACTCCAGGAGAGAAATCGGCTACAGAAGTACGCTCAGCTGAGGTAGAAGCCACACATCATACTGGCTTGGAAGTTGCCACTGTTAGCAGTCTAGACTGCGCTCAATTCCAGGCTGTGTGCCTGGCAGGAGATGGCCAATGGGCTGCGTGCTTGGCAGGAGACAGCCAATGGGCTGCGTGCTTGGCAGGAGATGGCCAATGGAAAACAAGTTCAATGGCATCATTGGACGTTCCTTATCTCATATTGCCACGTCGGTGCATTTGTTGTTTTCAATGTTGACTTATATTCATTTTATTTTATTTATATATCTTTCCTCTCTTATTATGTTTCTGGTCCTTTGTGTTTATGACATGGCTTCCAGTTTAGTGATTTTATGTGATTCCTGAGTCTGCAAATTGGGATTCCTGAGTTGGTCTCTGCATTGGTATGCTTCATGCGCCTTTGCTTGGACTCTTTTCCTTCTGTCTGTTTGTTCTGTCCTGTTCCAATGTATTAGGTGTTATTTTGTCTTATTGTATTGTATTTTATTATTATCCTTCGGGAGTCTGTTTCTTTTCTAATGAAAGACAGAAAGGGCAACAGATCCAGATGGGAAGGGAGGAGGGGCTGGGAGGGGTATCAGGTTGCATTATGGGAGGGGAAAAGGCTATTCTCAATAAAAGCAAAAAATAAACTCCAAAATAAAATTAAAATGTATATTTTATATTCAAATCATTTTATTTTCATAAAACATAAACAATATGTAAATATAAACAGCACTGCAAACTGTAATTGCTGCCATCTTAATTTGGAGTGAAGGAGTTCCAGGCTGTGTTTGGTGGTGTTGGGTAGTGGTGTGAACACATTGCACGTGTAGTATCTGTTGGTATTGAGTTGTGGTGTGAACACACATTGCATGTAGAGTATCTGTTAGTGTTGGGTGGTAGTGTGAACACATTGCATGTGTAGTATCTGTTGGTAGTGAGTGTTGGTGTGAACACATGTTGCATGTGTAGTATCTGTTGGTGTTGGGTGGTGGTGTGAACACGTTGCATGTGTAGTATCTGTTGGTATTGAGTGGTGGTGTGAACACATGTTGCGTGTGTAGTATCTGTTGGTATTGAGTGGTGGTGTGAACACATGTTGCGTGTGTAGTATCTGTTGGTATTGAGTGGTGGTGTGAACACATGTTGCGTGTGTAGTATCTGTTGGTATTGAGTGGTGGTGTGAACACATGTTGCGTGTGTAGTATCTGTTGGTATTGAGTGGTGGTGTGAACACATGTTGCGTGTGTAGTATCTGTTGGTATTGAGTGGTGGTGTGAACACATGTTGCGTGTGTAGTATCTGTTGGTGTTGGGTGGTGGTGTGAACACGTTGCATGTGTAGTATCTGTTGGTATTGAGTTGTGGTGTGAACACACATTGCATGTAGAGTATCTGTTAGTGGGTGGTGGTGTGAACACGTTGCATGTGTAGTATCTGTTGGTGTTGAGTGGTGGTGTGAAAATGTTACATGTTCAGAACCAAGTCTATATATAGCTGTATAGTGCTACTTGGCCAAACACTGAAAGAAACACCTAGAATTCACAATACATTAAACTGTGAAAAAAATTTTCATTGTAGATTCAGAAACTTTTTACTATTGTCAGATTTTTCATGATCCATATGTTGATTACACAAAACCCAAATGAGGTCTCAGCCTAAAGTTTAAGACGGTAAGATGTTAGATTCCAATAGCAGGAAGCGATGGAAGTACGTGATTTTGAGGCCAGAGTGCAAAGGCAGCCACCACAGCAGGAGCAATCACCATCACCTCCACTACAGCCAGATGCAACACCGTCCCTCTCTGAAACTCTTGCCTTCGTCACCTCCTCTAACCAGATATTCTATCTGTCCATTGCACAGCTTCGTTTAGCAGCGTCACAGCCACTGAGGAAGTGAACACCCTGCTTATTTGAGCTTAGAAATATCCATACTGCATGTCTTTAAATAACTGTTTTTCCTAGCTAGAGGCCTAAAATCAATATGAAAAAAGAAGTCCCATCAAGTGTATGGGCTGCCTAGCATCCTTCCCTAAGGTAGGTGTCACCAGCGCTACACAGATGCACCTGATTTTCAGGCTGGAACTATTATTAGCGCCTCTGAAGCACTGAGTGCCAAGCAAGTGCTGCAGTCTGCTCCCTTGCTGAGCAGCTTAACACCCGTTCATTTGCCGTGAAACAGTTGCCAAAAGCATACGTTGATTCCCAAATACTTCCTTGACTGGATTATAATACCGTAAAAGCTGGTTATTTTTTTTTTACATAATGCCTATAAAATCAAATTACTGTCACATTCTCTTCACCCAAACTGTGAGTCTTTTGTGGAGCTTACATTTATCCCTTTTATTTTCCTAGGACAATTTTCATGCTAAGAATGTTATATGGAAAATTCAGGTGGGAGCCTTGACAAAGGCCTCTAGTTCCATCTGCTGTACTCCACCAGAACAAAATAACCTAACATTCTTCTTTGATGAGTCACCACTTTTTTGTCTTCAAGTTTGAATTAGTTCTTTGAGGTGGAATTGCCAATTTCTGAGACAGTATTTTCTTAGAGAAGAAAGAAAAGCAGAGGAGACAAAGACTATTGCTGCATGCTGACAGTACGCAGTGTCACAGACTGGAAATGAGACGTCCCAGCTGAACTCAGTTTATAAGTCATAGATGCATTCATAGTCATTACAATATAAGCTACTTTATTATCTAATGCATGTATATGTATATTAGCATTTATATGAAAAACAGTGGATGCATGCATGTTAGTACAAACAAATGTATGAATGTGTAAATATAAATGAACATGGACGTAAATATTGAATAAATAGTAAGTATATATGTATTATTAACCCATATGTATATATAGTTGTATAGGTGTGTTTACATTTATGCAAATGTTGTGTATATATTATTTAAACATGTTTAAACAGTGTATATGTACGTATACTACCATACACATTTATACAAATGGAGTGTATATGCCTGTGTATTAACACATGTAAATGTATTAGCATTAGCATAAGCATATATCACTATTATCAGGGATATAATTATAAATAGTATGTGTATATATTCATATTAATATAATATAAACATATATGAATATCGATGTGAACATATTTATAAATAGTGCATGTAAGTATGCATAGTAACACAGCCACATATATAACAATGTGTGTGTGTATGTATGTGCTTGTATACAAGAATAACACTCAAAAAGATTTTTTGAATTCTGTGTGTTCCTGATTGGCAAGGATCTGGAGACATTCAAAGCCCCAGTAGACATTGTCTGGCCAAGTTCACTGTTCCTTTTTTGCTAGCTCTGACCTGCCTCAAAGGCCTGGGCCTCAGCTCCCACACAGCATGCTGCCCATCCTCCGTCTCTTCATTCCTCTCTCCTATGTCCCGGATGCCTCCTCATTCAGATTATAGGCAACCAATTAAAATGTATTTTTGAACCATGAGTTTGAAGATTGTTCACTTTCTCAGCAACATGTAAAAATGGATATATTACCTTCAAACTAAATCACCATATGGTTACCAAGGGAATAAAAAAACAAAATTGTAATGTATTCTAAAGTCCTATTTGAAGATTACAGCTTAACAGACATCTTCTCCCATAGAGAAGCTAAAAAGAATGTTGAATTTAAAGTTGTAAAGAAAAAGAACTATTATTCATCTTCCTTCTCTTAATTAAAACTAATTCATTTTAATGTCTCTCCATGCTCCAATTAGCCACAGCCCTGATTACAGAGAGCTCCTAAGGTGGAGACGGTGGCCAACTCAGTCAGTATTTGCAAGAGGTTTGGGGTCTGAAAACCACTGGTAAACATGGAAAATACAGCTTCTAATGAGTTGCAATCACATCACTTTCCCCGGCAAACCGAGTTGCTATGTGGTATACACCACTAGCCGCAGTAGGCATTTCCATTTCCTGATGAAAAGATACACTCCAAAAGGAAATGTGCTAACACTTAAATATGACATAAGCGTAATGAAGCAAATGTGCCTTCTGAAGAAAGCATAAAATGTCAGATTTACAGCATTTTCTGTGACAGAAGCCCTGTTTCCAAGAGGCAGTTTGTGCAAGTCGGAGGTGCATGCAGATGGTCACTAAACCCCTAGTCTCAAAAAGGTAACACCGGGCCAATTATATTTTTTACACTTCTGTCTATAAGCATTATACTTTCCTCATTTCTATGAAAAAGAGACGCATAGTTGAGATCCATAAAGATTCTCTAATCAGCTTATATTGTGCAAGAAAGAGTATTAAAGTCTCCGTTTTCACAACAGTGACGTGAAGAAACACACACTTTTGTGATGTATTACTAGCACTGGAACTTACATCTCTCTGCCCTGAACCACCTGCAAGTTTTAATAGTCATGTATCACCAGGGTACCAGAAACTCATAAAGTTTAACCTGCCAATTAAGCAGGTAAAGTTTCAGTCCTGTGCCATAAGACACAGTCAGCAAAACTTCAAAAAAAAAAAAAATCTTAAATTCGTTTTTGCAAGGCAGGGGAATTCCAGGACTGATACTTTAGCAAATTGTAGAAAGTAAAAGCTGATAAATGCAGTTGAAAACTATGTCCTTATGGAGAGCACAGAGTTAGCGAAAATGTGGAAGTCTAAAAATGGATCTGATGATCTCCACAAAGCTGCTGCCTGAGGATTTCATTGGTAGTGGGGCTCCTCATTCGGCATCAGCACGCACCTTTCTCGGGGCTGTGATCTGTATCTGTACCAGTTTCTTCCCATGTCTGTACCAGTTTCTCATGCCTGTACCAGTTTCTCATGTCTGTACCAGTTTCTTTGGAACAAGAGCTTGCAACAGAAACTACAACATTCTTAGGATCGCAAGTAAACATCCAGTTCTGTAATCCCAAAGGTGGGACCCATAAAAACATAGGAATCTAAAGATCCCTTGCAAGAAAGAAAAGGCTTCTTAATGCTCTTTTGTAACCATGGTGATGTCTAGAAGGACATCCCAATAGGGTGACTTCAGGGGACACAATTTCATAAATGGCCCCCTAATGTCAAGGCTCAGGATCGTAGCCCCAGCCCAGTTAGTCATGGCACGAACTGCTGCCATGTTGAGGGACTGGTTATTTCTTCTGAACCTGCACTGCTAGGTGGAGATACTTTCTTTTCCCAGGGCTTCCTTTATATGAACTAGTCTTCTAGGAGGGAAGCAAAAGATTTATTCCAGAAAGGCGGTGAAAGTGTTATTGCATTATTATTATTATTATTATTATTATTATTATTATTACTATTGCTTTGGAAAAGGCTAAGACTGTCTAACTATTCATTTGCTCCTATCTTATTGACTATAACTCTATAACTCAAGAACTATAGATTGTTCATAAAAGAATAAAATGCTGGATCCATGTATCTGATAATCCAATAAGAATAACAATAAAGCTAGGTCTTTTATGTTTTTGATTTGAATATAACTCACTTTACATCAATTTGTGAACTAATCTATACACATTGACTGCCAACACTGTACCAAGTACAACTTTATTGTGTCTATATACACCATCTCATTTAATCTCCCCAATCATTCCCTGACAACAGAATTATTATCAAAGCATAAGTTTAAGTGATCTATCAATTGATGACCAAGTGGGGCCAGAACTCAGATCCACTCCATTAGGCTGTAAAACGTTTACTTTTTATGACTTTTTTATCTGTATCCAAAGACATAACCGAGTCTCAATGAATCTCAACTGTATGTAAAGACAGAACCTAGACATCTAGGCAGAACAAAGTACAATTGGATTCCCTTTAACAAGTAGGATAGCAGCTTCCGCTTTCTTAATGCTCTCCAGAGCACAGTCTACACTGAATCTGAATTCAGTACTTCAGGCTTCCTATTGCACCACCAACGGACCCACCCCAGTGCTTAGCGTTTAGCTCATAAAGTGCTTTGAAAACTTTCAAGGATCCTAAGGGCATTCAATGCACTGAGTAACTCTTCTAAGGACATGCATTACACCGAGTAACTACACACAGGATCGTAAGGGCATTCAATGCACTGAGTAACTACACACAGGATCGTAAGGGCATTCAATGCACTGAGTAACTCTTCTAAGGACATGCATTACACCGAGTAACTACACACAGGATCGTAAGGGCATGCATTACACCGAGTAACTACACACAGGATCGTAAGGGCATTCAATGCACTGAGTAACTACACACAGGATCGTAAGGACATGCATTACACCGAGTAACTACACACAGGATCGTAAGGGCATGCATTACACCGAGTAACTACACACAGGATCGTAAGGGCATTCAATGCACTGAGTAACTACACACAGGATCGTAAGGACATGCATTACACCGAGTAACTACACACAGGATCGTAAGGGCATTCAATGCACTGAGTAACTACACACAGGATCGTAAGGACATGCATTACACTGAGTAACTACACACAGGATCGTAAGGGCATGCATTACACCGAGTAACTACACACAGGATCGTAAGGACATGCATTACATCGAGTAACTACACACAGGATCGTAAGGGCATTCAATACACTGAGTAACTACACACAGGATTGTAAGGACATGCATTACACTGAGTAACTACACACAGGATCGTAAGGGCATGCATTACACTGAGTAACTACACACAGGATCGTAAGGGCATGCATTACACCGAGTAACTACACACAGGATTGTAAGGGCATGCAATACACTGAGTAACTACACACAGGATCGTAAGGGCATTCAATACACTGAGTAACTACACACACCATGGAGAATCGGGGAGGGAGCTTTGTTTGTTTTGTCAGAGTTTCCCTCACAAATGGACCAGTCTCTCATCCTATTGATCTTTTAGACACTGTTCCATTTCTTCCCCAAATACTCCTCACATTTGTTGACTGTGACATCACAGTGTCACAGGGGATGAGAGGTTTAAATATGTAATGTGATCTGACCCTGGTGAGTAACTGATCCTGCTACAGAGATGTTCACATTAAACCTTTCCTTGGCACAATAGAAATGTCTCTTCAGTTTAAAAAGCAAAACCCAAAAAGAATTCAAATGTTTTCTTCTAGACATAGAACAAAGAATTCAGTAGGTGGATTTGTAATACATGAAGATCAGGAAAGCTGACCGTCAAGGAGACAAACAGGGAGCAGAGGTCTAGAGTAAAAGGCTAAACACAGCCCCAGCCTTAGCCACTGCGAGATACAGAAGGAACTGAGTCCAGCAAGATCCAGAGATTCCAGCAAACAGACAACACACGCCAACTCTGAATTACCGACACACCTCTAACTGCTCACAGATGTGTGGTTTGCACACTTGTTTTCTTACAACGCTGGGGGTTGAACCATAGGCCTTGCAAGGGCTTAGGCAAGGGCTCTGCTATTTAACTATATCCACCCTTTAGCGCACACAGCTGAATGACGGCTTTTATTGCATAGAACCAGATTTTCTCTTTTACCTAAGACTCATCTGACACTTTTGCAGCAAAAGATTGATATAAGAAGCATACTATGGATATTAATCTATTGTTGTGTGCACACCTGGTTTTATTTCTTTAGTATTTATTTATTTACATTTTATGTATATGTCTGTCTGTTTGTGTGTGTATGTGCACTATGTGCAGACTTGGTACCAGAACAGGGCTTTAGATCACCTGTAACTAGAGTTACAAATGGCTTTGAGCTGCCATGGGGTGTTGGGGATTAAACCCAGGTCCTCTACAGGAACAACCAGTAGTCTTTATTAATGATCCATCTTCCAAGCCCCTAATAGCCTTGTAAATAAAGAGAAAAAGACAAAAAGTAAAAAAGTTTAGTCATAAGGGAAATGTAATATATATAGCATATATATATATGTATGCATGTGTACACACACACATATATACATATATGTATATATATACATATATATTGAGTTTCTAGATCTAAATTCGGCATATAAAAAAGCTACATGTAAAACCATTTTTAGCCAAAAGGGAAAATGTTTCTCTTACACAAATGTTTGTAGAAAAATGTGGAACAACTGTATTCACTCTACTCACAACTATGGACTGTAAGTCTTACAGTCGGAATGAATGATTTTCTTATTGAAATGAGACTCTCGCTATGTCAAAGTACAGGATGGTCAGTATGTTAAAGACAATTTTCTCAGGACCATTTCTTAAATCTTCAGGTACCGGCGCGGTTCTGCTTTCAGATTTTAAATCTTAGTTGCAACTCGCAACCGCCTGAGAAGTGTCTTTCTGAAAACACCAGTAGACAGGTTTCTCTGAGGAAGCCTTGACCAAGGAGAGGTGAGCTTTGGATTCTGTCCTCGCAGAGGAGGAAGCTGCCGAGCATCCCTGTTTGCCCCAGCAGGAAGCACAGAGTACAGAAATTACCCTGGTGCAACGGCTCTTTTGTTTGCTGATTCTGCCAGAAGTTAAAGTGCTGAAGGAAACACTTCAGTTCAGGAGTTAAATTTGGAGGTGAGATAAAATCACTTTGGAAATCATAAATGAACAATTCCAGTGTGTCTATGCTGGCAACATTGCCATATGTCTCTCTCTATTTTTTCTCAGATGAAAAAAAAAAGATTGTTCTGCAATTTCAATTTTTTTTCTTTCTTTTATTCAGGCCTCAAACAACCATTCACATTCTAGGGAGATGGCCACAGAAACTGAACATTGTATTTCCAAGAAGACACCTAAAGATGCCAGTGTGTGGAGAAAAGGGAAGAGAGAGGCTATCACTTGCCCTCAAGTTCCCCTCTGAGAAAGGAACATGCTCAAAGAGAGAATGGAGCAGCTGAGGGGAAACATCTGGAAAAACCCAAAACAAGAGCCAAGGTGACAATTCAACACCACAGAGGAGGACCTGGCACCTGTATGCACATTAATGAACGGGGAGGGAAGAATCAGGGTGAGAAGCTATCCTGACACAGCCATTTCAGAGGCGCTGGGAAAGTTCCAGGGCCTGACCTTCCACCGAAGCTGTGAGTGTCATCTTTGTCACTAGCTGGTGCCTTCAATCCAAGTGTGCAGGAAAGTACAGTTAACTCAACAGCGTGAGCAAGGGCAGTGTGTTCCTGGCAGAGCCTGGTCACCACATGTATAGTTGAAAGTTTATGATAAAAGGAAATACGGGGAAACGTGTCAGTGGGAAACAGCAAAAAATGAGTAAATCTGTTCTTCCTTCTGTCAATGAACTATTATTGATAAAAATCATAAGACGTTACTCGGCCATCTATAATGATGACTTTTTTTTTTTTTACCAGAAAACACACTGAATTTCATTACTATGTTTTTGATTGAAATGGGGTTGTGAATTTATCAATATTTGGCTATATAAGCACATACATCACTCTATTAATACACCCGAGGATGGAATTTGAATGTGTATGTACTTACACTCAATATCATCCACTGCTCCAACTTGCGAATAAAGAGATTTTCTATCCATTCCTCAAATGCAATCACATGTACCATAAGAACTAAAATGTAAACCTATTTCCCCATGCCACACATTTACTATGAAGGGAAGACTTTAAGGACCAACCCCACTGTGACTCACAGCTACGAAATTCTCTGATTGCATTCACTCAAGCCATAAGCCAGCGTTTTACATGACCACTCTGCTTAAAACATCAGATTTCCTGTGGATGCTTTTAGACTTGATGTGTCACCCTGGATTTCCTCTCTAAATGTTAAAATCATATATATATATATATATATATATATATATATATATATATTTCTTTATTATTGACTTGTTCTTGGAGAGGCCACTTTATCAAGGAGAACATGGAACAGTCTATCTGTCAACTATGTACAAAATTCAATTCATGCATCAGAAACACAAAATCCTAAATGACTCCCAATGCTTAGATTGTTATTCCACGGGAGAGTATATTCTCCAACACTCTTTCCTTATCATGCTGCTCATGGACCTGAAAGCCTCTGGCGGCATTCCAGAGCTGCCAGGGGAAAAGTCGAAGTCATTGGCTTTGCGATCAAAACTCTTCACCGAATGGGTCCTTCTCCACTCCAGTTCACCCTTCACCCAACCCAATCTCCAACTCTGTGCTGAGAAGTCGAGTTCACCTGCTCGGCCCAGTATCCTATAACTCTGCAGTACCCTTTCTCACTCCCATCTTAGCCTGGACTCTCCTTTGCCTGCCCTGGATTCATTTCAGCTTCCTACTTGTCCTTTGGTCTAAGAAACGTTCTCTGGTCTCCCATCTCCGTCCTCACTCAAGTCTCCACACACAGAGACTCCTTCATACCATCTGCATCCTATTTCCTTTCAACTCTCCATCCTGACCAGGTTTCTGCCCAAAATAACGAATCTGTTTTGTGATGCCTGCTATACTACATTGATACCATTAACTGACTTACCTGTTGTATTTATGAATAGATCCCTAAGAATCAAAGAAAGGGGATGTTCATCTCTGCTTTTCCCTGTAGTCTATTCCTTTAGCTCTCTCATAGTATTTAGTGAAACTTCGGGGCTTAATGAATACTACGTTTGCTTTCTCAAGAGAGCATTTGACAAAGAAATTTATGAGGCAAGAGTAAGGAAATCTATGAATAGTATGTAAGTTTGCCTGAGGCATTAGAATTATTCTTCACACCATCATCATAACTCCATTTATCCTAAATCAATCACATCTACTATAATAAGGGTGAGGAATCCAGGACATCTTCTGATCCTTGAGTCCCATCAAATTAATCAGTAAATAAGGCTAATATTAAACAGGAGATGTAAGTATGCTATTCAAGGCACAAAGTCCTCAGGTTTCATAGAACACAGCCTCCAAGCTTGAGTACAGCTTCTCCTTCCTCTTCTCCCCATCTAGATGTCTATGTAGGAAGAAATATGACTTAGAATTCTGCACAGCAACTGACCAAATGCAAAGGGTCCAGAGGAGAGAGGTATAGCTGGAGAGAAGTGGATTTTCCTGGAGTTTCACAGAGCCCAAGAGAAGATCAAGTCACTTCGCTTCCTACTAGCCTGGTATTTCAAAAATGTGACACACCTTGAGTCGATAACACTTCACAAGGAAACACAATTTTAAATAGTTTTCAAGAAGTTTGTCTTTGATATGCTCCACAATGTCCTTGCTGTGTGTCCTCCAAGACTCCAGAAAAATACTTTGTTGAGTTCTCTATAATTTTCATACCACAACAAGGTATGCGAGCCAAGCTCCTGTAAACTACAGGGTAGGTATGTCCAGATAAAGCTCTCATCTCAAATGTTTAGATGTATTCAAGATTACAAATTTTGCTTTTACAGTTTTAGAATATTTGCATCCTGAGATATCTTGGCAATGAAGCCAATACCCGAACTGAAATTTACTTGTAATACACAGGTAGCTTACCCACAAAGCCTGAAGGTCATTTATATATTTTTGTGTACCTGCATTCTGACTATAGGTATGGAGTTTTCCATACTTGACCTCCTATAGGCACCCATTATACTTTGGATTTTGGGTCATAGATTATCTGTTTGAGGATGCTCAGGCTAGGTTGTATTTTTTCAGTATCTGATAATTTATAAATACTCATACACTACTATATTAGCTGATACCTCTACTAGTACAGGAAAAAAAAAGAAATTGGTTTTGCAAAAATGCAGACTTTATTTGTACAACACAGTCCCTAGCTCATGAAGAGACTCGCCAGTGACGACCACCTTTCATTTTCCAGGCCTCCAGTGAACTGCTTTCATTGTGATGCTGGCTCCTCCTCACTCGTATGTGAGCGGAGCCCTTGTCCATCTCCATTTTGCTTTTGCAACCTGGCTCCTAATTCCATTCTCACATCTGAGCAGAGATTTCCACTTTCCCTGTCACTCATCAGCATCCTCTCCTGTGCCATCAAACACCTGCCTCCCTCTTGCTACTGTTACAGTTCCCACTCACCAGCTCCCAAACAATTGCTCAGGGAATTATCGCCTGTCTAACCTTACAAGGTTGGATCTCTGATGGGAGAGAATGGTTTCAATCCACAGCTTCTCCAGCACCATGCTTCTAAGAATCCACATCTCTCCTTAACAACCATATCCAGTGTCAGAAGTAGGGTGTGCCCTGCTCCCTTCCACTGTTACCCTTACCAAGAGCACAGCTGTGGAAGAGAACTGTGTGGGTGACCTCATATATTTCTAACTGGAGACAAACGTCCCTTCCACATCTACACATTGCAAGTCATTGTTCATTAAAAAATAAAACTGAAGTGGAAAGAAGAAGGGAAGTCCTTTGGCCTTCCCCTCAAAGACCTTACAACTGCTGCCCATTTCAAATTCATCTAAGACAGGGGTCAAAGTGGGACATTAGCTCTTCCTTCTCATCTCATCTCCGTGCCTCCAAATGCAACTGTTAATTTTGCAAACCTGTAGTCGGAGGCTGCTCGTTCGTTCCCAGCCGCTCAGACCCAAAATGTTTACACAGAAACTATATTATTTAAAACACTGCTTGGCAATAGCTCATACATATTTCTATCTAGCTCTTATATCCTAAATTAACCCATCTCCATTAATCTGTGCATCACCACGAGGTCATGGCCTACCGGCAAAGTTTAGACAGACTCCAGCGGAGGCGTCTGTCTCCTGTGGTGGCTGTGTGGCTTCTCCCTGACTCTGCCTATTCTCTCTCTACATCTCTGTTCGGATTTCCCATCCAACTTTACTCTGTTAGGCCATTGGCCAGAACAGCTTTATTCACTAACCAATGAGAGCAACACATAGATGGAAGGACTTCCCATACCACAAATCCCTGGGGTGTTCTTCGGAGCTCTGAATGGAACAAAGCCTTTGAACCAATGCCCTGGGAACCTTCTATGTATAGACTTACGGTCTCCATCCTTGCAACTGTCTGAGAGGTAAAGAAAGAAATATCTCTTTGTGCTGACTGGGAGCAGAGCAGCCAGCTACTCGGATGCTCTGGCTTTTTGTGAGACCCTGCTCCCAGTTTCTTTCCCAGAGGTTGGTCTGTGAACATCCTGGAGAAACAGGAGGGGCATGGCGATTCTGTGTTGCTCTGCAAGACACACAGCAAACACATTGCTGAGCCTCAAGGAAAGACACCTGAATGTTCAGTATTAAAATGTTCTCCTAATTCTCCTTGAAGTTAATGTGACGTTGGGGGAAAGGGGAACTTGCCAGGAGCACATGTACTTGGACGGCACACACTCTCCCAGAAATCAACAGGAACAAATTGTTTCACCGTTTTCCACTTCGTGACCCTGGGGATTATGCTCACTCTTGTATATTTAGTACAGAGGGGGTTTTCAGTTTTCCCATCTTGTTTGATTCAGTCCCGCCCGATAAAAAAAGCTTAGAGAAATTAGCTTTGCCACACACCACTGACCTACGGAGTCATTTTTCAGCCTCGTGAACAAGTCCAAAGAAGAGGAAATTATTTTTTATTAACCAGGTACTAAAAAGTAAAGCCTTTTTATAATGGTGGCTCACTTCTTCCCACCAAGGGCAGTGGACAAGGAGAAACAAATCCAACTGCAATAACTTTGCCCATAGGCAGTTTTATTAAAATCTATAAGGTGAAATTTTTAATACAATCAAATCATCATAAAATATGTTAGGCATTTATGGTAAATACAACTATTATTGTACACCTTTCTCCTGTGACACCACCCCTGGGAAAGCGGGATTTGTAGGTTTCAGAAATGAGCCTTTTGTAAGGTGTATTTGGGCTCCTCTGGCTGGGGTCAAGTTGCGTTTTCCATTATAAACCTGTTTCCAGGGGTTTATTACCTTGTCATAAAAATCTGCTCGGGGCTGAATATAGCATATAGAGTCTCAGCTCAGCAGCATGTTCTCTGCAAAAATATATCAGGACTGAGCAAACAGTTTAGGAACATTTAAATGACACAATTATGCCTGAAACCTATCTTGAAGGATCCAGTGAGCTAACCCAGGTCAAACACTTTGCGGAGCCAAGACCCACACCCACAGTCTGACATCTTCACAAGACTAACCTAAGGATCTATAAAGTCTAACAATGTTTCTAGGCAAAGAATCTGACCAATATGTTGAATTCTTAAAAGGAAAGAGGAAAATTCTATACTTAAGGCAACATTTTCTGAGATTTAAAGTCAGAAGTATTTTCAAAGAATGGAATATTTTTTATCAATGTTTATACTGAAAATTCCTTCTTTCATCCTTGGAAATATGAAAACAACTGTGAATCAACCAAAAGCCATCCAGGATTCGTTGTCATATAATGCTAACCAGTGTCACATTTTTTTTTAAAAGGTTTTTTCGAGACAGGGTTTCTCTGTGGCTTTGGAGCCTGTCCTGAAACTAGCTCTGTAGACCAGGCTTGTCTCAAACTCACAGAGATCCGCCTGCCTCTGCCTCCCAAGTGCTGGGATTAAAGGCGTGCGCCACCATCGCCTGGCACATTTTTTTTTTGTGAATAGTTTTGTGGATGTAATTTTCTGTCATGTCCAGTTCCACAGCCATTCAATCCCAAATAAACACACAGAGGCTTATATTAATTATAAAGTGTTTGACCTATTGTTCAGGCTCAATATTCACTATCTCTTAAAACTTAAATTAGCTCATAATTCTTATCTATGTTTAACCACATGGCTTGGTACCTTTTCTCAGTGAGGCATTCTCATTTTGCTTCTTCTGCATCTGGCTGGTGAAAGATTCTGCCTTTGTCTTCCCAGAATTCTCTTTGTCTGATTGCCCCACCTATACTTCCTGCCTGGCTACTGCCCAATCGGTATTTTATTAAATTAATATGAGTGACAAATCTTTACAGTGTACAAGAGCATTATCCCACAGCATTTCCCGTTTTTTTCTTTTCAAAACAAAACCTCTCAATCTAATCTCCTTTGTTTAGCCTTTTTCTTGACCATTATCCATAACAACTTGTAACCAACACTCTAAAGAAAGACAAACATTCATAATCCAGTTTTGGGGGGAATGTGAACATATTTTTCTAGGCTACCTCATGGCGATTGGGGCCACATATAATCTTATGGGGACCCAAAGAAAATTTAGAAGTGTGGTCAAGTCCTGACTGGAGTATTCTGTGAGGCTGGATCATCTCAGCCAGCAGTTTTGAAGCTGTTCTGGACGCGAAACTCAGAGGAAACTGCAACAGAGGAGCTCTGAAATGTTGGGTCATCTGAGAATAAGACTCTTAATCTCAGGGAATAAGCCCCATGTTGGGCACCATTTTTGCTCTGAAATACTGTATGTGGAAAGAAAGAAGTTCCCTGGAGCAGCAGGAGAGAACATCCCTAAACCAAGAGCCTGGAGATGTCTTCCAAGATTAGGCTTAGAAAGGAAGTGCGCCAAACTGGAGTACAGTTTTCTCCTAATAAACCTGGAATTTAAGATGTTTATTACAATCTTGGAAAATAATCAGGGACCCCCAGCAGGTTTCAGACTCCTCACTGCAGGTGATGTAGCTACAGTCACAAACGCCAGAATCCTTCCCGGTCCCACTTAGTGCTTCTGCAATTAAAATTCCAAATATTAGCACACTCTGATGTTCTCAATGAGCATAATTACCACCACTAATCAGATGCCTGAATTTTTATTTTAAGATTGACTTTTGGGGCTGGAGAGACAGCTCCATCGTTATATGTGTTTTCCTTTTTGCAGAGGGCTGTGTTCTGTTTCCATCACCTGTATTGGATGGACTGTGACTACCTTTAACTCCAGTTCCAAGTTATTGAATTGTTTTCTATGGCCTCCACAAGCACTTTCAGGCATGTATACACATACACACAGGTATTCATACACAAAATAAAAAGTAAAATAAATCTTTTTTAAAATCAAATATGTACATAGATGTAGTTATGTACACAAGTAAATCCAGACGACAGTGCTGGATCCTCTGGACATAGATTTGCAGACAAATCTAAGTCATCCAAAATAGATATGGGAACTGAACTCAAATACATAATCTTTGTCCCTAAACCTTCTCTCCATTTCCTGGACATCTGGAATTTTAAACCTTGTGTTTCATAACAGAATGTGAAAAACAGAGACAAGATCTCTAAAGAATGCCAGCCAATGGTAAAAATCAGAACCTTAAACTCTGTCTTCTGAGACAATCTACATGGTCAGAAGAGGCTCAAATAGAAAGGTGGGGAAACCTGCAAAGGGTCAGTGTTGTCAGGAGGCCACCTGTTTGTTTCCCAGCCCCCCAGCAGCTCAGACCCGAAATAATCACACAGAAACCATATTAGTTAAAACACTGCTTGGCCCATTATCTCTAGTTTCTTATTTGCTTACTCTTACATCTTAATTTAACCCTTCTCCATTAATCTGTGTATTGCTACAAGGCTGTGTCTTAAGGGGTAAAGTTCCAATGTCTGTCTCCAGTGGGGCTACATGGCTTCTCTCTGACTCTGCCCTTCTTTCTCTCAGCATTCAGTTTAGTTTTTCTCACCTAGCTAAATTCTGCCCTACCATAGGTCCAAAGCAGCTTCTTTATTCATTAATGGTATTCACAGCACACAGAGGGGACTCCCACATGAGGTAAGTAACATTATAGGTGTAAATGGGTGAGATGAATATATACATGGGACAGACAGCAGTTTCTCTTTGTTTCCAAGGTACTGGGTGTATTCATAACTTATTTCTTAATGAGCATCCTTGATCTTATGCAGTGAGAGGGCTCTCATGCCACCTCCTTGAATTCTTTAATCCCCACAGGGCTAATGAGTCCTATGTCAAGGATAATTTATGCATGTCATGCTGATAAAGGAAGAATTGTCGTTCAGGGTCCGATGTTATCATGAACTCTTCAGTTTGCCATACCTGTCTGCAAACCAAATATAAAGCTTTTCACAGCTGTCCCCATGTAAGACATCTGAATTTTATTCTTCATCTGGCTGAGGGGCAAGTGCAGGGTGTCTGTCGGTTGAAATCTACATTGTAATATTGTTATCACATATATAATTTTTCCAGAGATCACATCTACCATCATGCTTGCCAGAATAATGTTGACTGTTTTAATATTTGTTATTTAACTGACTTCAAGTTTTGTTTTAAAATTATGTTAACTAAAAATAAGCTTCATACACAAGTAACGAACACACAAATAAGCCTGCTGATGGCCTACAAATGTCCTTGGATATAAGAAATGATGCAGCCTACACACTGAAGCTATACGTTGCTGTCCTGTAAGCAGCAGCCTTGCTGCAGCCTGCAAAGCAGGAAGAAACCTGCAGGATAGAATTCCTAAACAAGGAGCTTCTTTAAAAGGTTTTATTATGTGTTCTTGCTTTTGTGTTGAGTGCCTGTGTGTGCATGCGTGACCGTGCACATGCTGAGGTATATTTATGCAGACAAGAGTAAGTTTGCTCAACTCATTCCATTCCTTAAACCATATAGGCTCAGCCTTCCCGCCCCCTTACAATTGGACAATCGCCACTGCCAGTAAGTGCGACCTTTCCACACTCCATTTTAATTTGTTGAAAACGATGAGACATTCATAAAGTATTAGTAGTAAGACTGGAGGTGCCCACCTCTGAGCAACCCTTTGGCACAAACGGTATGCTTGAGATGGGCAGCTGTGGCCGAAGGATCTAGGGTCCCTTACAGGGAGGATGATATTTCAAAGCCTAAGTACACAGAAAGAAATCTGACACATCCACTTTAATGGGGTGGGAGACTGTTGTTTGCTTAGTTTCTGAAAGCCGTTCTAAATTTGGATTAATGGAAGCAAAAATTTAAATTAGCGACTACCTTTTGCTGTCCAAGAAATAGCTTGAACTTCGCTGAGACACGTGTTCGGATAAAAATAAAAATAACTCATGCTAAACTCTAAGCATTCTCTGAACTCCACGTGCTACAGGGCCCGTTGTTCCATGACTTGCTCCTACATAGCCTGTAGGATCATCTCACTGAAATACTTTCCCATGGCCAAAGGAAGGAAGGCCAAAGCAACTTCATATGAAAGAAGACAGCAGCTTACTTACAGGAGCTGGAAGCATCTAGGCCTGGACCCTGGGCTGTCAGAGAGGCTGGCTGCAAGAGGAAGGCGGCACGGGAGCCTCTGTGGGAGTGGGGGCTGTGTGTCCTCTCCCTCTGCTCCAGCCAAGAGCTTCCTCCAAAGAGTTTGCTCCACAGTCTCGAACACCCCCAGCCAATCTTACCTCATCCTTTTTTTTTTACCAACCTAGGAGCATTTTAAATATATGAAAGACTAGCACAATCCCACAAACAGCACCCGAAAACAAGCCCTCAGCATTCTGCCATATTTGCTTCAAGCCTCTCCTGTTTCTTCTTTACTGCCCAGGTCTCAGACTGCTTCTAGAAACTTCGATGAGCCTAGTACGCCAAAATCACTTCTGCAAAATGCTGCTTCCATAAATCTAATTTTGATCAGTTTCACATGTCCTGGTTTCCAGAAGGGTCTGGTGCAGTCTTACGGATTTTCCTGGAACAGCCCGCTCTGTCCTTGTGTTTAGTTAATTTCTTTAGACCGCAGTCACCTTTAGGTTTTTATATCATCTTGAGGCAACATCATCCAAAATAACAACACCTTACCTGCTCATGTTTGCATTTGTGTCATTTTAATGGTTTTCTAAGTGACTGCTACATTCCCTTCTATTTCTAAGAGTATCCATATGTGCCTCTGTACTCCCTGTTTTTTTAAATGAATCTTGGCAGAATTTGGGCTACTTTAGGTAATCTTTTTAATCATATATCCAAAGCTACGTTCAGCACCCAACTTGGAAGGACTTCTGAACCCCCTAGTGAGTCACTGAGTCCAACCCCAACAAATAATGGGGTGGGAAGAAAGAGACAGAAAGCAGGATGGAGAACAAGCAGCCCTCACTGTGTATTCAAGTGGCGTATCTGCAGGTCTTCATAACACCCTGGGAATCCAGGAAGTTTCTGATGGAGAGAGATTGCGGTTCACTGTGTATTCAAAGTAGCATATCTGCAGGTCTTCATAACACCCTGGGAATCCAGGAATTTTCTGATGGAGAGAGATTGCGGTTCACTGTGTATTCAAAGTAGCATATCTGCAGGTCGTCCCAGCACCCCAAGCATGCCAGAGAGTCTGTGATCAAGAGAGGTTGTGGTTCACCGGCGGCATGGTGCATAAGCTGGTCTTCTGAGATCAAAGAGCAAATCTGTGTAGCTTTAAAACCTGCTCTGTTTTCTCTGTATTTGGCCAACTTCGCTCTAAAACATGTTAGCTTCGTTGTGAGAATGAGAATGTCACCTGATGGAGAGGGAGCAGTGTAAGTATCAGTAAAAATGTGGACAACCGAAGGTCCAGCGAGAACTCTGACAATGGTAGTTGTCGACTAGGGGCTCGCTCCAAGCCTGCTATACTCTGTGTGCTTGCATGGATAAACTGCCCTACTGAAAACGACCCCATAAGGGAAACGCACCTACTGCCCACATTTGACTGAAGCTGGAGAGGACAGAGGTTGAGAAACCTGCCCAAGGTGACTCACACAGTGGGCATTAGATCCTGGAGTTGAGTCAAGCAGTCCCATACCAGGGCTGCTGTTGTGGTGGGCGAGAAGATTGAAAGACAGATTGGAAAGTCCTTGGGGTTCCCAAGCGCAGCTTCTGGGAACACTGCGCTGAGTGTCTAATGTGGTCTAAGAATACAATGATGACGTCACTGATTGGCGAGGACCTGGGTAAGAAGTTCTAATTTGTGGCAGGGCCTTCCTTCTGGAAACTGTAAAATGTATCATTACCCTACTGTAGATTATCAAGACCAGCACACAGGGCAAAAGGTTTTCTAATTTTCTTTGACCAAGAACAGCAATTTCTAAGATTTTATTTTTAATCTTAATACAGGTACGCATGTATACATGTGCCTGTGACCACAGGGATCCTCAGAGGTCAGAGGCATAGGATCCTAGAGCTAGAACTACAGATGGTTCTAAGCCACCCCATGCAAGTGCTGGGAGCTCAGATCCTCTGCAAGAGTTGTCAATCACCAAGCCATCTACCAGTCCCTTCAAAGACCCTTTAAACCCTAGAAGACAGACAACAATAAAGGTCAATTCTTATTAACCCTCCTTGCTCCTTTATCTAAAAACATATTTTAATGAAACAGTCATGTCTTTCATAATATCACATGACATTGCTGACAAGAACATAGTGTCTTTTTCATCTTTTGGTTCCTTGATATTGAATCATTAAGTCCACTTGGCTGTAACACACTTGCTTCCTTGGTATTGAATATCAGTAACATACGGAAATCACTTTCTGTCATGCTATGGCCAATGAAAGCTTTTTCTCCTCTGCCATACAGATCCCCACTTCCCTAAGAAAGATTCAATACGAGTCCTGGCCAGTGGACTGTGGGGAGCAGGATTGTCTAGAATGCCAGATCTCCTATGCAGAGAGACCCAACATCCTCCAGATTCTGCCTCCCTCCTAGTGCGGGGATGTTGTCATCCTTGGCCCCTTTGAAACCACATGCTGACGATTTATAACCTGCCATCAAGATGGGTCCCTGAAGGTCAGCTCAGAACAGAGCTGGTTTGCTGGCCTCCATTCATGGAGTACCAGCACTCTCATATAAACAGAACAAAATATTCACTGTGATGGTCCACTGACCAGTCTGTGCCCCAGTATACCAGCCAGCTCGGCATAACCAAGAAACTGCACTTACAGTTTCAGATGGGATGGGCCTGCAACAAAAGACTAGGCTACTTTTATTGTTGGTGGGGTAATCAAATTCTGGCCACAAGAAACAGATACTCCGATACTCCATGCTGGAAAGCTGGTAACCTATGGCAAAAGAAAAACATTCCATATGGCTGAAACCCAAAGCACAATTTAAGTTCCTACCCAGGATGTGGGATTCCCTGCTGTATGCTGTGAATACCAATGGTTAATAAAGAAACTGCTTCAGGCCTATTGCAGTGTAGAAGAGGGCAAGGCGGGAAATCCAAGAAAATTGAGGAAGACAGAGAAGGTGGAGTTAGAAGAAGCCACACAGCTGCCGCAGGAGACAGACACGAGACTCAGGAGAGAACCTTAGGCCACAACAACCATGTGGCAATGCACAAATGAATAGAAATGTCTTACTTTAAGAAATAAGAGCTAGCCAATAAGAAACATGAGCTAATAGGTCAAGCTGTGTTGTAATAATACAGTTTCTGTGTGACTATTTTGTGTCTTGGCGGCCAGGAAACAAACGAGCAGCCTCCAACTACATAGCCACACTCCAAATCCAAAGAACGTAAATAAGACAGTGACAGTCTTATGTATTTCTGGTTCCTTGCTGCCTTTTACTATGACATTAAAAACTGAGATTCCAGAGAAAATCTTTGGAGAGGATTAAAGATCTAAGATAAGGCCAGAAATGTTGGAATGTAAAAGCCCATGCCTTATTCCCAAACAGCAAAGACAAATAAAATTATAAAGGGCTCTTTAAACAGCAAAACTCATTAAAAGTTCCCTGGATGAGTAAAAATCCTTAGCTCTCTGAAGAGAAACTGTGAGACGGTGCATTTCTTCCCCACCCCATAACTCACTGTTTGAGATGAACCTGAGAAGGCCTCACTGACAAAGAGAGCAAGGGAAGACAGAGGCAGGAAGATGCACAACCTTAAGATCTATGCTCAGAGTGTCCTACAGGTTGTTCTCGAGCACATGGACCTGGCTAAGAGAGTAGGATCTACTAAATAGCTGAGAAATTGGAACTATAAAGAAAACTAGGGTGCCATGTCAGAGAAGCGAACTGCCTGATCTGAGTGTTGCTGTGCCTTGACTTCCATTCTGTGGTCCTCAAAGACTAAATAGACCAACCAATACTGAGCTCCCGACCTCCTCTGAGAGGAAGGGGGCTCATGGAGCTAGGAAGCCCCAAGATAGGCCTTCTCCACCCACTTCTGATCCTCTGGGGAGGATGCTGGAGAAGGGAGGCTTTCTCAGAAAACATCTGGTGATGCACAATTTGAGACCAAATGTGCTATTACAGATGATACATTATCACTAGGTTATCTTACCAAAAAAATACAGCAGGTAGGTTGAAGACAGAATATCAACTGTTTTATAAGAAAAGCCATAAAATTGACTCATATAGATTTCTCTCCTGAACAAGATGAACCCACATATACCCTATAATATCGTCTAATAGTATATCTAGAATTTGAAACTAAAGTTTCACAAACTCATTGAATAACTAAAAACATTCAGTTACAAAAGCTCGTATGATAAATGACCATCTTCTTACTTTATTACCTAAGACCTATTTTGATATAAGTAAATTATTAGTAGCTTTATAATAATGAGATAATCCACTGATTGCAAATGAGCTAATGAACCGCCTATTTGTATCTATATAACATCTAGCAAGCAAAAAATTATGCCAGAGTTCTGAAATATCAACAACATTAAGAAAATATTTTATTCAGTGGCCCATGCCCACAGCAACAATTACTGCTTCATCGTTTATTTTCCCTCTGAAAGGAAAGATTTTTTTTCAAAGTTCTTTGTTGTTTCTAAATTTCTAAAGATAAGCAATTCTCCTCCATCCCTGGCCTGGCAAGAATATGACTTCAGCTGGAGTTTCTCCGCGTCCTGCCCACCTCCTTCCTCATCTTCTGTGAGGAGTCAAAATAGCAGAGTATCACTTCGGGAATGACATGGCATTTCAGGAAAAGCCCACACGACAACTGTTGGAAATATTCTCTGCGAGTTTCTGACTGACAAATAAAACACAGGCAGCAATTTGGAGTAGCCTTTAATTGTACTCAGATCTATAACAGGAGGAAAGAGTACGGTGTGGGAATTAAGAAAAATGGGCAGAATTTTATTGAGCACCTTCTATGCACAAGACCTCCCTCTCAGTTCCAACAGAAACAAATGCTTGCAGGACGGTTATGAACAGCAAGGATGGAAAGGGGCTGCCATGCCCCCACCATCTCGTATGGAAACACAGGACTGGGCTGGTGGTATATAAAGTGGGAGGTGTTTAAAGCAAAGGCAGAGACAGGCAATATTTGAGTAAGAGATATTTTCTTAGGGTTTCTTTGATTCCGGGTAGCTTTGCATAGCTCTCATGCTCCATCAGCAGAACTAGTCAGGTCTGAGAGAGAAAACATGCATAAAAAGCCAGGCACACACGAGAGGCAATGGCCCAAAAGATCTCCATGCTGCTTCACTAGGGAGAGAAAGACAGAGACGCGGAAAGAAAAGAATGGACCAGAGGGAGACTCCAGCGAAGGTTCAGAATGCATTTGGCCCTGTGGTGTATCTCAAGACTAAAGTCCATAACTGGAACTTGGTGAAAAGGCTGAAAAAGGCTTTACCAGGCAATAGAGAATTTTCCTTCAGCCTGGCTGGAAAACTTAGGGGTTGCAGAGGAGTGGACACAGGAGACTTAACCTGGAAAAGAATCAGCATGCTCCTTTCCAAACGTGCCTTCATTAGAATCAGTGCAGTGTGTGTATGTATGTGCTATATATGTAATATGTGTGCATTTCTGTGTATTATACATGTGTGTAGTGTGTATGATATATGTGTGTGCATATGTGTTCGTGTGATTATATGTAGTCTTGTCCAGGACACAGTGTGACTGTAGATGTCACAGTGTAACCTGAGGTGTTGGCCCTCATCTTCTACCTTGTTTGAGACAGGGTCTCTCTTGTTCACTGATATGTATATATGTATGTCACGATATCTGCCCCTCATGCTTCTCCTATCTGTCCCTGTTTTCTAGGAGGGCATTGCTAGAATCACAGATATTTACAATCACTGTGCACATGTTTAGCGTGAGTTCTGGAGATCCAAACTGAGACCACCAGGCTTGCAAGGGAAGCCTTTGATTCATGAGCCCCAATCAGCCTTTTTTAATGTTCTCACAAACTGGGCAACAGGAAAGAGACTAAATGCCCCCCTCATATAGTGTAATGTTCAACGTGACATTCTTCTTTTTAGTTCCACCCCTCTGGTATCTAAGAAGTCCGAGGTGAAACTGACCTGGTCTCAGGTTAGGACTTGGCCTCGAGGTCTTTGTCACTGCAAAGGGATTAGCTGACAAACAGAAGGGCTCATGCACAACGAAGAAAAATTAATGAGAGTTTTCAACTCAAGTTCAGTAAAAATCAGACACTAATGAAAGGTATCAAACTACAGTCAGAGGAAAATGGAAATCTAATGAAGCCAGAAGAGGAGAATTATCCACAAGGATGGAAGACCTCAAGGGAGAAGATAGGAGGGACATGATGCTGAGGCCAGGGTGGGTGCTGAGGCCAGGGTGGGTGCTGAGGCCAGGGTGGGTGCTGTGGCCAGGGTGGGTGCTGTGGCCAGGGTGAGCGTGGGCAGCAAGAAAACTTAAAGAAGTGTCTACAAAAGATGGAAGTACGCAGGCTTGAGATCAGATTTGGGATACAGGAAGGTTTCCTGGACAATCTAGGTTAGGCTACTCATGCAGGAAGAATTTCTTCAGGTGGGGGAGTTAAGGGCAGATACACAAGGATCCAGAACCATGGTAATGGGGGCAATAAAGACAGCTATCGCTATCTGAATATGAACTGCTACCATTTTGCTATAACAGAGGGCACATGAAACAGTCCGAACGGCTTCCACGGTGGTCCTGGACTGCACAGAGTATAACCTCTTCTTACCAGCTGTGGGCTAACACTGCAGACTGAGAAGGGGGAAGGCTTTGGTGAGATCAGTGCTGCCGTGGCTGCAGCAGCTCAGCAGCCCTGTGCACAGAAATGCCTTCCTCCAGCCTTGTAGTACATGTACAGGGATTCTATGCTAGACCCCATCTCCAGTCCTGACCCCTGCCAGGACCTGAGACTTCCATGGGTCAGGTTTCTCTGTGCAGTGATATACTAACTGTCAGGCAGCAATCTTTAAGGCCTTTACAATAGAATTATCAACAAACAGTTACTATGGAGCAATGCCCTAAATATAACCATGCCCCTTTATTCTGTTTGAATTTTTTAGCATTTAGTTGCATGTTTTCAAGTAAGCTCTCCTGGGAACAGGAGCAGGGAAAGGTCGCAGACTTAGACAAGGAACAACAACACACCCTATCAGTACTGCTGCACCAAACCTAAATTCTGCACGTTTATCTCACTTGGCTAACTGGTCAAACTGAAACTCAAATCTGGCTCCGTTCAGCAGTGCAGCAACACAAACAGCCCGTCTGCCTGTGCTGCTATCCAACAGGAGAGTGCTGGCCTGACCGGAGCTACCAACACCTACCAGGTTTCATTGGGAGTCTGAAACACTTGGGCATTAGGGAAATTCTCCTTTCCTACCTGGAGAGACTGTGCACGCGTCTGACTCTGTCATCTTGTTTCCTTCTTGCAGCAAGGTCTCTGAGACACAGAGTGAACGATTCAGAATGCCTTTAATACTAGATTACAGAAGGAAGCTTGATTTTGTTTTCTTTTTCCAACATTAACAATCTTCCCAACTACAGGAACTGAAATTAAAGCTTTACAAGTTGGTGGTCCAGAAAACAGGTATGGAAGGAATATGTCGGGCTGTGAGCTCACCTTTGCAAAAGGAAAATACAAACAGAGCAAACTCACAGTCTGAAGCGTCACCAGAGAGGGAATCCTCCTTTTTCAGAGCTGAGAGGGGGGACAGGCAATGCTAGTTCACAAAGATATTTGATTAAATTTTAGTTGTTGAGGAATAATTTGTTACTTCTCAAAAATCATGCTCTGTAGAAATTTTTATTTTCCATCTTTTGTGTATATTTGAACATAAAATTTAATTTGGAAAAATCCCTGAATGGAGATTCTAATATATTTTGGGGAAAAAAATAACCAGATTTATAGGGGTTCCCAACCACATCAAGATGCTAACAGCAACACCCTTCAAAGCTTTGTATTTAACCTCAGGGAACTGATCGTCAGTTGCTAGAACATGAGACTCTTAATATCAGGGTTGTGGCTTCCAGCCCTATTTTGTTTTGAGTGCCAGATGAAGTATTTACCTAATTATCCTTTATCAATAAAAACTCAGCGGTCAGATATTAGGGTAAGAACCTGAAAGATTGGAGAAGTGGCCAGTGACACCTCTCTCCTCTCCTCTCCTCTCCTCTCCTCTCCTCTCCTCTCCTCTCCTCTCCTCTCCTCTCCTCTCCTCTCCTCTCCTCTCCTCTCCTCTCCTCTCCTCTCCTCTCCTCTTCTCTCTCTCTCTCTCTCTCTCTCTCTCTCTCTCTCTCTCTCTCTCTCTCTCTCTGTGTGTGTGTGTGTGATCCTCAATCCAATCCAAATACTCCCACTTCCTCTGTCTCTCCATCCTCAGTCCTCCAAAACCTCTATGGCTAATTTTGGTTAGCGAGTAGCTGGCTCTGCCCTCTGATTCAGAGCAAAGTTAATTGACAGTCTTGGGGGTATCAGAATGTGATCAAAATATCACTCAACACACCCCACAAGGGATGAATACATACATGAAAATAACACACAAAACACTGATGTATTTTTAATGTTAAAAGCATGAGCAAATCTGACAAAAGACCTTCGTTATGCACACGAATTTCCCTAAAATGTAAACTCTAGCCTCTTTTGTCTAAACCATTAACTTGTGTCTCCTTTTTTGATTGTAAGAACTACCCCCTTCATGGTCTTTCAGGAGCATTATCTCAGTCTGAGTATCCAGTGCATACTTTAGCTTTTTCTTTCTTTAATAAAAAAATGAGTCTGAAGTTTTCCTATTAATTATACTTCTGTCATATGCCACACACACTTTATCCCATGGCTGCCACTTCTCCCTTAATTGTCAGTAATTACAGTTTTGATTTCCTTTTGATCCAAAATTTAGAAAAGTGGTTTTCGTTCTATATGTCTCTAATAATTTCCTGATTTAAAGCTTCATTATTAATTTTCACTGTAGTGCTTTGTGGTCAGATATTATAAACTGTGCCCTTTCTAGCTGGAAATAGTTATTTAACCACATAACTATGTCCTCCAATTTTCTCCATGTCATTTGTCAGAGACAGAGAATAATTATGTTCCCAGCACAATTAATCTTCTTTTGTAAAAAGCTGTGCTCTATAAATACAAAGAGGCAGCTTCCCAGAGCTCAGAGTGCCAGAAGCAGAGAAACTTAGACCCCTTCCCCTGGATACAACCCTGGACACAAACTGCTCTCTCTCTCTCTCTCTCTCTCTCTCTATCTATCTATCTCTGTGTGTGTGTGTGCGTGTGCCTTTGTCTCTCTTTTTTCTGATATAATGCCAAACACAGATCTGTAAATGATGAGATTGCTTAAAGAAAGAAAAGGAAGGACGGAAGGAAAGAAGGAAGGAAGGAAGGAAGGGAGGAAGGGAGGGAGGGAGGGAGGGAGGGAGGGAGGGAGGGAGGGAGGGAGGGAAGGAGGGAGGAAAGGAGGAAGGGAGGAAGGGAGGAAGGAAGGAAGGAAGGAAGGAAGGAAGGAAGGAAGGAAGGAAGGAAGGAAGGAAGGAAGAGAGGAAGGAAGAGAGGAAGGAAGAGAGGAAGGAAGGAAGGAAGAACAGAAGGAAGGACGGAAGGAAGGAAGGAAGGAACTCAGACAGAATCACAATGTGCTCACTGCATAGCTGAGGCTAGCCTGGAACTCACTCTGCAGCCGAAGCTGGTCCCAAATTCCTCATTTTCCATCCTCTGTCTCTAGAGTGCTAGGATTACAGCTATCTACCACAACACTGAGGTTCCAGACACCCCACTTCCCACCCTCTGTTTCTGGAGTGCTAGGATAACAGCCATCTACCACCATGCTGAGTTTCCTTGCTCCTTGCATTCTGGTGAGGACCTTCCCTGTGCTGGGCCATGCAGGGCAGCTATAAAGGAGCAGAGGACCATCAACTCAGTCATTACTGCATCCTTCCTCCCAGGGCACCTGCTTCCTGTGCTCTCATGCAGCCCTGGAAAACATTAGAGCAGATGCAGTGTTTTCCTTGCAACTGAACCTCAATGCTACCAAACTTGATGGTTTTTGTTTATTTGACTTTTGGCGCATTATGCTTTAGTATTCCAACTGTGTTTCCATGATGTTTCTTCAAATTATTCATAATAAGGGTATTTCCCTTAAGTTTTCTCTGTTTTATCCCAATCTAACATACAGATCATGTATCATTTAACATATATTTGAAAACTTATTGCACACTTCAACATTGGTCCACGACTTCACTGTACTTATGGACCAGAGTCTCTGTCTTGGAGTAAGATGATAATGATGAGACGTTCGTCCTACACCAGACAGAGGGTCGCAGGAAAGATGCTGATCCCACCAGGTGGGACTTCCAGGAGGTTTAAATGGTGGTCCCATGAGTAATGGGGCAAGGTTCTCGTGGAACAGGAATGCCATCTCACGCACGCATCCCTTACGTTTGCACAGGGGTCAGGAAGCAGTGCTCTCATTGGTACTTAGCAAGGTTGTGATATGACCTTGTGCTGGAAAAGCCCAAGGAAGGTGTGGTCCTTGGGTGAAGCAGATAGCTATAGAAGGGAAAGAGCCACCGCTCTGGAGAGAGACTCTCCAGAAGGTAATGCACTTGATGTTGAAGACTGTCTGTGAAGTTACACAGGTGCGTGTCAACACAACACAACCAATGGGTTGATTGTTCTACCACCAAATCATAGAAACAAAACTGCAGAACTAGTCTGAGGGAAAGTGGCCACAGTTTTAATATGCGTAAGAACCAATATAGACCAGGATTGTTCAGAACAATTCAGTTTCTGTATTCATTCTGTTCACTGTATTTTCTTATTTTCCTACCATCAAGTATTCACAGGAGACTTTCTAAGGTGTTACATTTCAAATTTCAACACTTGAATCTCAGTTAGGACCACCTCAATTTTGATAAAAACAAGGGCCTTAAGATATGAATTCAGAGAACAAGCTTTGGTTTCATTTCAGTAGGTTTTCAATAAAATTGATATGCCCAGTGTATGAAACCACCAGCTGTAGCTTTAAATAAAGCTGAAGTGGGGGTTCCGTGTGCAGTTCTACAGGAAGCAGCACAAACGCTCCTTGAGAGCACAATCCAGGGCACCTGCTTTCCATTCCAGTTGCCCAGACACCAAGGGGAAGCCGTTTGTTTTGTTTACTTCTGGGTTATGCTTTTATTAAATGCAAATATTTTCTTCAAAAAAGAAACTATGCTCATAAACAAGAATTAAGTACTTGTAAGCATGTGAGCATAAATAAAAGGGCATCTACTATTAGGTGCTCACTTTTTAAACATTTTGGGGGTTTTTTTTTGGTTTTTTAATTATGAATGAAGTGCCCATAGGGGCCAGAAGAGGGCATCAGATTCACTGCAGTTATAGGCAGCTGTGAGCCTTCAGACTCAGGTCTTCTATAAGATCAATATGCATTCTTAACCATGAGCTCGCTCTCCAGGCCCTCCTCTCCATATGTATGTGTGTATATGTGTGTGTGTGTGTATGTGTATGTGTGTATATGTGTGTGTGTACAGGAAACAAACTAAATTACTAAAATTTGATTTGGGTGGTTAAACAGTTCACCCCTAGTTATCTTTAATATATATTTAATCCATTCTCAACTACTTTTACAAGCCATACTTATCCAATAACTATACCATAAGATTATAAGCAATGAATTAAAATAAAATATTTATATTTAAGTTTTTATGGAAACATACAAGAATATATAATTTATTGGTTAGATAATATACAAACAAATACATAAACAGAAATATAAAGATGCGACCAATCATTCAATCTCTTGGAAGCTAAGCTGTAGAATTTTTTTTTATGTGGACAGAAAACTTCTGTTTGCTTTGACCTTGGTAGAATAAAAGCTCTTTTGCCCTATCACCTGCTGATGACTTTAATCTCTTGCACTTCCCTAAGAGCACAATCCTCAGCCCTGCTTGCTAATCCTGGCCCTGTCCCATGGGGTTCCCTCCACAAATGGGCACCTAATTTAGCTCTTGCTTCTCACTAAGCTTTGGTTTTCTGGTGCCTCAAAATCTTTTGAGCTTCCAATCTGCTGATAAATCATTGAAAACATCACCGATTTTCAAGCCATCAGATTTACTAGTTTTGTTCCACCCGCCGAGGAATCTGAGAATTGTGTTCTGGAACGAAAGCTAAGTAGTTTTCAAGGTGTGAATGGGACCACTTTCATGGCCCCTTCTCTATTTAAAGGACCACATTTCTAAAGAACAAAAGGAAAAATGATTTTAAAATTCTTGTCTCTGAATAACCGAGTCTGGGTGTTTAAGTCATCAAGTGTGGTCCCATCCTTACATTGTTATAATCTCTGGGACAGAAAACACAAGAGACAGATCAGCAAAGCTGTCTGATAGACAGTCACACTCTGCAGGATTTATGGGAGGAATAGACTATGCTTGACCTCGGGGCGGGAGCTAATATTCAATTTCAGATCACGTCCAGCACAGCAGCTCCACCGGGCTAAGGAGATCTTCAGAGCTGCACTGAAACCATCCTCAAATCAATATGCCGCACACAGATGTGGACCAAAAGGATGTTTTCCATTTCTCAATGGAAAAAAAAATAAGAACTCTTCCAAAAAAACATAGCTACTGTGGTTATTAAACACTTCTTGATGAATAGATGCCTACAGCATTTCGTGAGTACCCCAGTGTCTGCACACTGATATCCTGACCCCGATATGAGCACCTCAAATGTCTGTATGTTGACATTCTGACCACAGTGAAATAGTGTCAAATAAAAGGATGCCTCCAACAGGTCCTCACTATCACTCAGACATGTATGCTCTCCAAACCCTAACGCTCATACTCTAGAACCGTAATTCCTACAGTGGATAAGAACTACAGTTCAGGTGTTGATTAGAGCAGACTGGGCTAGGACACTAAGTGCAGAAGCATATGCTTACTGGAGAATTAAAAAAGATCCTGAGATACTCAAAGTACTGAGCCAGGCTTCCCAAGTGTTTTCCATTGACTCTTAGCCTTGGCATCCAACGGTTCCCCTTACTCCACACAAAGACAAAGAAACATCACATCCTTTGGGACAGGACTGGAGGGCAGCATCAATGGAGCAGCAGGATTATTTAATGGCTACCATGATAGCAACATAAATTAACAGTAATTCAATAACAAGCAACATGAATTAACAATAATTCAATAACAGGGAATGGAAATATGTATTAGCTCATGCTGCCAGCACTTCCGATATATCAAAGATGACAAATTAAAGCATTGTGAAGGTGAATCATGAAAATGTGTGCATATATTCTACATAGTTAAAATTATGCTTATGAAAAGATCAGTGACACCTTAGATTATTGCTGTCCTGTATACTGAACTAACACAAATGCACAAATTTCATATCTTATGTAGAAGGAAGAGTACCTCTTCTTCTACATTATATTTATTTTGACAAATTCAATAATATTTTGATTCATTTAATAAGTAAACATAATATCTGTTTCTTTTCTTTCATGGTGTATGAACACCCACACCACGGGTGTCACACTCTAACCTTGCCACCCAGCGTCTTCTCTTACTGCCCACTCCCTCAAGGACCACCCAATTCTCAGGCTCATTCCTTCCCTGCTGTGACAACTCAACCACACAGGTCTATCTCCAGGGGAGTCAGAAAGATCTTTCAGCCTCCCCCCCAATTTAAAGTCACAGTCTATAAACGATATCAATTATTAGAACTTTTATTTAAATCATCTCTATTCTACATTTACAAATATAACCATTATATAGAAACTGAAGTAATACAATAATTTTATTTATTTTCCCATAGAAATGATTTAATTTCTGTAGTGGTTTGAATCAGAAAAGCCCTCACAGGTTCATACAGATATGGCCTGGGTGGAGGAAGTGCTTCACTGGAGGTGGTCTTCGAGGTTTCAAAAGCCTGTGCCTGGCCTAGCTTCTCTCTCAGCTTATGAATTAGGATACAGCTCTCAGCTACTGCTCTGGGTCACATGTGCCGCCATGCCCCCCTCCATGACAATAATGAACTGACCTCTGAAACAATTCCCCAGTGAAATACTTTCTGTTATAAGAGCTGCCTTGATCATGCTATCTCTTCATAGTCATAGACCACTAACTAAGATAATTTCTTACCTTAAAAATCAGAAAACTAATGTCTTTTCCATATGAATGACTCTATGTCAGGCTTCTGGGTGTCAGGAATAAAGCCGTGAAGGTAGGGAGGGGAAGCCAGGACTTGAGTCTGAACTTCGGGGCTGTAAGGAGTAGCCCTGATATGAATGTAGTCCCAGGATAGGGTGTGAGTCTGGGTCTAAAGGAGAGAGCAGGGGCATTCGATTCAGTGCTCAGCTGGAAGCCACCATGCCTGGTGACATCAGCTTGTCCAGGGGACAAAGAATAGGAACAGAAACCTTGCTAAAACACCAGCTGAATCCCATGAAGATTTTAGAAGTCATCTCATTTGTTCTTAAAAATAATAATAATAATAACCTTATGAAACAGGGCTTTCTTATGCTGGTTTCCTCAAGAGGAAATTACCTCCACAGGGTAAAATAGCCTATGTCACGCTGAGTAGCTAATAGTGCAGACTAGACTCAAAACCAAGGAGGCCTGTCTGAACCTGAACACCTGCCTTCTGAACACTACTACTCTCTCCCAAACCTACAAATGCTACCAGAAAGGAGGCAGATGGACACTCATGCATACATCTCACTACCATATATATATGTGATATACTATACATGCATACTTATATACATATATTTACTAAATGTAATAGATAAAATATTATAAAGTCAGATACATATATGCATTCTATATCATTTAATACATGAACATTCACTCAAAATAAAAGAAGTAAGTGGGACACAGACTCTAGCACATATTATTACTATTCTGTTATTTTAATTATATAAAAAATATATATATAGTATATATAAAATATACTTACTCTGTTCTAAAGTTTTATCTTATCAATGATTGTTATCTCCAATTATTTTATAAGTACTCAAGTTAAATAATTATATAACACTTTCTCACTTAAAAAATATTATGTGTCAATTACAAAAACATTTGATTGACAAGTAAATGTCTGGCTAACTAAAAGGCTAGAAAAAATATATTTCAAAATTTTGATACAAAACAAATTTCAAGGAAGACTGGAAAGTGTTACTGGTTGGCAAAGCAGGGTCACCTGAGAGTTCAGGCCGAGGCGTCCTCCTCTCCCTGCCTTCTGTGTACCTGAACACAAAAGCAAGCAGGACCCAGTTCTGACTTAGACACAAAGTTTAGCACAACAAGTGTTATTTCAGTGTTAAGACGCTCCAAATGCATGTGTGTATCTTACATCACAATAGCTCTGGAAAGTAGGCAGTGCTACTGTTCCTCTCGCCTCAGACATGAGTAAACTGAGGGACGGGGATAGTGAAGCTACCATTTTATATAACGTCTTCACCTTACACAGGAGGAAACTGAGTCACAGAGTATAGAAGCTATCGTTTATATATAACACCCACAAAGGGTAGCACAGAGACAGTTCAGTGTTAAAGGAAGGCCTGCAGTACCTCTACGAAGACCTGAATTCAGGTCCCTGCACCAATTTAACCTAGGTGCCGCATGCACCTGTCACCCAGTTCTAACGGAAGCAGGCCAGGGGTCCCTGACCAGTCTAGGTCCCAATGCCACAAAAAACCTAGGCACCAGCAAGCATCTGTCACCCAATGCTATGGGAAGTAGGCCAGGGGTCTCTGGCCCTCGCTGGGGAGCAATTTAGCCAAATTAGGGAGCTCCGAGTTCAATGAGAGACCTTGTATCCTAAAGTGAGGTGAAACATGACAGAGGGAAGCATTGAAAGTCAACCTCTGGCTTCTTCATACATGTGCACACATATGCAATCCACATGAAAATGTACATATGCATACAAAAATACTATATGATGCATTACATTTTTCTGAAACTATAAGTAATTTACATAATAAATAGAAATTTAACAAAGGAAAAGACGTCTTGACACTGCTTTAATGCTTTAAATGCATTAAAAAATGCATTTGTTAGTGCTCAGAAACACTACAGCACCAGGTCAAAAACAAGAAATATGTGACTCTTAACTTCAGTTACCTAGCTTTTGAACCAGCATTATATAAATGTGTGTCAGCAGAAAATTCTCGGTTTATTAAGACTACTGTTATGGGTAGACAGGATGAGGCTTCTGCATTCTGATTTGCCTCTACAAAATGCTTTGTCGTCTTTCAGTCCATAGGAGCTCACTGCTCTTGAGGTCCTGTTCACCTCCTTGAGTGTGATGAAGCCTGCTGGGACAGTTCAGCAGGTCAAGGATGACTTTTCCTGCCAATGCTCTCTAGGGAGAGTGGTCTCAGGTCTGGTGCTGTGATAAAACATTGGCTAAAAGCCCCATACAGAGGGAAGGCTTTATCCAGCTTACTGGTTATAATTCATTGTGGAGGTAAGGCACCACAGGAAATCAAGGTAGGAATCTGGAGACAGGAACTACAGCTGGGACCAGGCAGCAATGCCACTTCCTGGCCTCCTGGCTTACTTGGATACTGTTCTCATGCAGCACAGACTTATTTGCCTAGAGACTTTACTACCCACAGAGGCTGAGCCCTCACCATTAGCAATGGATAAAATGCTCCACAGACATAACCATAGGCTAGTCTGATGGAGGCAATGCCTCAACTGAGGGTCCCTCTTACCTAAAGTTTTTTAAAAAAAACTAACTGCAATCTCTAAAATTTCTACCACAGTATCTACAAACATTCAGGAATGGTCCTCACAGTGAAGGGAGTGTCTAGACTAGGCCAGTCAAAGTCTAATGAGAATCACTATTAACGTGGGGTGATCTACTGATGTGGAAGCTCCCTCTGTGTGCTGTGACTGACATTAAAGAAACTACCTTGGCCTGTTGATAGGGCAGAACTTAGGTAGACAGGGAGGACTGCACTGAATGCTGGGAGAAAGAAGGGCAGAGTCAGGGAGATGCCATGGAGCCATGGCTGCCTGAGATAGACGCACTGAAACTTTGCTGGTAGGTCATGATCTTGTGGTGATATACAGATTAATAGATATGGGTTGAATTAAGATGTAAGAGTTAGCCAATAAGAAGCTAGGGCTAGCCGGGCGGTGGTGGTGCACACCTTTAATCCCAGCACTCGGGAGGCAGAGGCAGGCGGATCTCTGTGAGTTCGAGACCAGCCTGGTCTACAGAGCTAGTTCCAGGACAGGCTCCAAAGCCACAGAGAAACCCTGTCTCGAAAAACCAAAAAAAAAAAAAAAAAAGAAGCTAGAGCTAATGGGCCAAGCAGTGATTTAATTAATACAGTTTCTGTGTGATTATTTCAGTTCTGGGCAGCCGGGGACGAACAAGCGGTTCCTTGCAACAATCTACAGTTAAGATGAAACCCAGACCTGAGAAGCAGGCTGCTGTTGCCTCCTAAGCTATCTGCTGTGGTTCACCCATCGCCTTGCCATGCCTGTCTTGGTTCTCAGTTTGTTCTTCTGGATGGCTGGCTCATTAGTGTTAACATAATGCCTTCTGTCTAGAATGCTCATGTCCCTGCAGCTATAATCACTGTTCAGTTCCCTGGACTCAGAGCCTTTCAATTCTGCCCACATATTGGGATCACAAGAGAAACTTTAAAAATTCTGCACCCACAGGCTGCCTCAAAGGCCAAATCAGAAGGCGTAGGATGTGGCTTACTTTACTGGAATGGCTGAGCTCAATCGGATTCTTCAAACGCCTGGTTTTTAGGTGGGAAAACAACTGAACAAGGAGATAATCGGGGTGACTGCTAGCTGTGGTCTACTTTCAGTTCCAAAGAGCCCCAAGCCTACACGGGATCTGCTCCTCTCCAGAAGCTAGGATGTGTCAACAAAGGAGAGTCTCAAGTCTGCAGACAGAGGACGGCTTACGGCTGATGTCAAATCCTAGCTGAAGTCTGCTTTGCTGTCACAAGGTAAATCAGAATGGATCAGGGAACCCATAGTTCATAATACCTGGGAGTGAAAACTGATTCTCAGTTCCTAAACAATTTCATAGACTTCACAAGACAAATAAAACCATCTATTGCCACAATTACTTTAAAAGACACAAGAAATAAGAAAACAGATCATTGTGACAGAACACAGCAATTAATAATGTTTCTATTTTCTGCTGTTCTCTCTGTATAAACATTCTATCGTTTGCTGCCGAATCTCCAATCTTTTCTAACATACAAATTATCATCAGGCATCAAAAATATAAATAGATCAGCTAGCTTATAGCACAAAACTAGAATCAATGAGTGAAACTACACACACACACACACACACACACACACACAAAACTAGAATCAATGAGAGAAACTACACACACACACACACTTGAAGATACTTCATCAAAAGCATTAATTTAGTTAACATTGTTAAATCACAATTTTTAAGAAAAAAATGGATTTTTAAATGTATTTATTTAATATTCTTCCTACAAATATTGATTTCAAAAGTGCACAAGCAAGATAGATATATTCTATAAGAAAAACAAAGCAAAGCAAAATATAACCCCCCATTCCAAAACATTCACTTTAAAGTTTATGGAGGGAAAATCATTCTCGTGCCTACATATCACTGAGCTGAAATCCATGCCTGGATTACTGCTGTAGAGCAGCGGGCAGGGTTTATTTAGGAAATTTCATGCCGACCTTCTGAAGAGTTCACCCTACCCCTTTCCACGCATAATTCAATATAAACACTTTTCTTCTGACAGACGTTTTGAAAGATCAAAGTGCAGAACAAAGGCAAACAGTGACAGGAAGCACAAGCTCTGGACCATGGAGATGAATGGATGGATTAGCCAGAAAATGCGTGGTGACACCTCGGTCCTCCACAAGAGGTTCTGTTTATGTGATTACGGTCTCAATGCTTCAGAGACCCAAACCTCTAAACAGCCATCCTCCTCTGTACCCCATTGGGAGACCCTGGAGTATTTCAACAAGTCCATACATCAAGGCCAATCAGTGCAATTCACCTGACATCTCATTATCGGCTCCCGGCAACTGGATGTCATCTAGGGGAGGACAATAGTTCATGATGCGCAGCGGTGAGGACCAAACAGAACCCTTATGCAAAATGTGTCAAACAAAATTCAGAATATAGCCAGCAAGGGCTAGATAAAAGTCGGATAAAATAAACCAGCTGTTGTGGATTGCGCCTCTTACACAGCACATGTTCTGACCGCCTCACACATATGATTTAAGGACACATTACAAGCAGCGGTGTTGGGATAAACACAGCAATACAGCACACTGGAGCTGCGGAACCAGATCAGGAGTGAAGCTCTAACAACATGGACTGCTCTGATCTGGGAAGAGGAAAAATGAGACTGTTTAGGTTCAAGAGCTGCAGCTCACGATTTCCAGCCACTCTCTAAATTAATGTTTTCAGCAGTGTCGGGCACCATCATGTTGGTTTTGGAATAGGGCAAAACATCAAAATCCTGGCCGGCGTTACTCCTTTCACTGCTAGCTTGAAGGGATATGCAATTAATTATATTCTAGATTTATGGGACTCTAACAAGAACCACACCGACAGGCTTGCTAGTGACTACGGGACTATGGGGTAAACCACTTGAGGCTGGAAGAAACTATAGGAATATATGCACAATGGTTTGAAGGAATAAATTTATTTCTTAATGACTTATACTCAAGTCTAATAAAATTCATAGCCCCGCTTAAAGCATCATGATCTCTGTTGACAATTTATGTTTAGTAATAAAAATTAAACATAACCAAAAGAGTAAATCATTCTTTTAAAACAAAAACTCTAAAAATCCTCTTGAAAATACTTTAAACATACAAAAGAAAAACCTATTTCCTAATAGTTGTGGCTTAATAATTCCTTCGGCTCCTATGAGGTTCTACATTGTCTCTGTAGAGCGGTAGTTCCCCTGGTGCCAACAGCTCCGTCTCTGATGGCAGAGGGAAAGCAGACAGTGCTGAAACCTCTACCTGCTCCTGCATGGACCACGGGGCCCTTCCATGAGTTCCTGCACCATGTTCTGAAGAGATATTTAGCCTAGCAATGCTGGCTTCCTGAGCTGACTGACTTTAAGATGCTTCACACACAATGAGAACCTTTGCTGAAGAAGGAAGTCAACAAGTAACAGACAGAGTGCACAGTAAAGAACCCTTGCACTTCAAGGTTAGAACACTAACTTGTAAATCGTCAAGACAGAAGAAAAAAGGCAAAAAAAAAAAAAAAACACTGGAGAAGGAGAAGACACTGGATGGAACAAAGATTAAGTCATGGGTAACAGGTCACTCTTGGCTGACTCTCAAAAAGTGTGGTATACATATTAATATATTTAAAATAGTGACATAGAAAATAATAGAGGAGTTGTTAATTACCTTTTGAAGGGATTCACTGAAGGAGAACTTTCAAAGTGAAAATCTGTGTATATCACAAACAGTGATGTGGGATTCCCCTCTGCGTGCTCTGAATATGTTTTATTATCATTAGTTAATAAAGAAGCTGCTTCAGCCTATGGTAAGGCAGAATATAGGTAGGTAAGAAAACTAAACTGAATGTAGGGAAAAAGAAGGCAGAGTCAGACAGATGCCATGTAGCTGCAGAAAGAGAAAGATGCCGGAACCTTACAGGTAAGTCACAGCCTTATGGCAAATAGTATGGATTAATTCAATATGGAACAGCTAGCTAGGAATATGCCTGAGCCATTGGTCAAACGGTGTTATAATTAACAGAGTTTCTGTGTGAATATTCATGTATGGGAAGCCAGGAAAGCAAAAGATCAGTCTCCACTTACACAGTTCAACATTCTACTGTCCTGGAGACAGGTCACGCTCTGACAGGGTTCACGAGCAACCCGGACTTCCATTGCACTCATGATGTGGGAAGAGAGGGGAAAACACTGCATGACCTCGCTATTCTGTAGAGTCAGCAGAAACAGGGGAGGACTTCTGTCCTTGATACACAAAGGGTGCTGATGCACAGCAAGGAGGGAGAGTTTTAGAAGCCCCAGATGGCCCAGATGTAAATCGTGTGAAAGCCCGTAGTGAGATGGTAGGTGTTCAAGGGATGGAAAACGGCTCTAGCAGATTTTTAAACTAAGAGCAGATGGAATACAAGGGTAGTTTATACGTGTGATATTTTTGTCAACAAGGTACTCAAGTGTAATGCTGTACACTATGTGGCAAGTTCTTCAATCCCATAGCCCCTTCTCCACTTGGTGACTCCAGGGAGAGGCACTTTGCTAGTTGGGTTGGCCACTAGTTATACAAACTTCTCTGTCTCCCTGACTGAGTATCTGAAACCTAGACATGTTCATTATTCTTCTCACTGGAATTCAGTGGCTCCTCGGGAAACTCAGGAGAAAGAGTGAGTCTGTATGCCAGCACAAGGGGATAAAAGAAAAAGATGTGAAATGAAACTAATGATGTTCATTCACAAATAAATTGGAAAGTGATGTTCCCCAATAACAAAACATTATCCAGTAAAACAGTGTGCTTTGTTTCATAAATAAGAAGCACTTGAGAAAGGCACAGTGTTCACCACTGGGATCCACCAGAGTCCTGATACGTGGAGGGATGGTGCTACAGATCACTGGTTTGTCAGTGACGTGTGATTGATCAGACACAAAAATGAAATGGGATCCCCAGCTTGTGCTACACACAAAGGCATTCCAGCTGGAGGAGGAGGTAACGAGGGTGAAGCTGCTCCTGCCTTTAGATAAAATAAAGAAGGAAATTTCAAGATCTTTCACCAAGATTTAAAGACGATTAACTGTCTAGTAAAAAATAAATTTAAACTCACGAAACTTAAAGTTTTCATATATGAAAAGACAAAGGGGAATTCATTTATAACCTGGGGAAGGATACTGGTGATATAAAATTCCCAGGCTAACATCAGATGGTTCAATAGCTTCTATAAGTGAAAGAACCCCAAAGGAAAACAAATATATCAAAAGGAACCCAAACTCACACTGAGGAATTAAGATTATAGGAACATTTACTTTGGAGATGACAAAAATCAAGCAAGCTGAATGTGTAGGTGCCGAGGAAGATTCAGAGCAATGAGAGCTCTCACACTCTACCTGCAGGGGTATAAATTGTTTCAACTTTTGAAAAATAATTTTGAGCCATGACATGGAAGATGCACACACCCTATGACTCCTAATTCCATTTCTAATGTAGCCTAGAAAAAGCTAATTACAGTCCAGAGAGCACGGACCTTGCAGCAACAGCTGCACTAATGCTGATAGGCAAGAAGGAAACCATGAGCAAATGACGTCATCGAGTAAGGAAAGAGTAAAGGGCAAGTTGCAGAAGAAGGCATGCATTACCATACTATAACAACAAGCCTGCCAAACAAACAAGATCAAAATGAAAATGGCTTCTTTAATGTTAAACATATCCATAATGTCTAATATTACACATTATACATGCATATAAAATGTGCATATCTACTGTTTGGTTTATGGGATCTAACTTTTTTATCTAACCTTTATGCCTTTCACCTTTCAGTGAGATATAGTATTAAAAATACAGTATCCTTCTCTTGAAAGACAGAAGAATGGGTCACATCATTGCTTAATACAGACTTCGGTGGCACTACTTGAGATTGCTTGCTCCAGCCTGGTGACCCTGAGCAGCGCTGTCCCTTCATGTGTGCTGTGGGCTTGGCCTCTCTGAGCATTTGACTTCCTCACTTAAAAGATACTTGATGCTAAATGTTAAGAAATGTGTACTTATAGAACCAGCCAATTTTATATTTCTTATAATTTGCTTAATCCAAACTATTTTATATATTTTTCATATTAAAATGAATGAAGAACATACTATATAAATGTGACTAAGTATAAGCATCATTTTAAACAAAAATAGGAGAGTATTGAGTTGAAGTTGAAAATGGTAGATGATCTTGGTGACTAGGACCTTTCTTTTCAAATTAATTTGTAACTTGCAGTGAAAACAGAACACTGTCTTGCATTGAGGGCCTGAAGGACCAGTTGGATATTATCTGCAGAACACGAAGAACTCTAAGGTCTTGCGGCAAGCCAGGCATAGTTAGTTTGTAGCAGGGACTCTCCCCAAGGAATTCATCTGGGAAGCCCAGTACCTTGACCTTGACTATCCTGCCTCACATCAAGAAATCATGACCAAGTTAGTGACGCCAACCTTGCCTTTTGTAAAGCAATGAAGAGGTGTGTGGTAGAGATGAAGAAGACACGGTCTGCAGAGCGGCTGAGGGCTCCTGGTGACAATTTACTATGAAATTAGATAAGTCAGTACATGGCTATCACAAAACAATCTGATACAACCATCTATTCAAAACGAAGGAGTTGAACTTGAAGATGTTCAGAGAAAGTCATACTTGAAAAAAGCATATAGGAAACTTCACCAAGAAAAGTCAACCATGGGGCCATGTCAGTCCCTGGCCCAGCTGATAAGATTTGGTGCCTATTGAATAAAACTACAGAAGTCACATCCTCTAGATCAGTGGCTTTCCTCCTGCAGGTTGCAATGTGATTCTTTTGGGGGTTCACATGACCCATTCACAGGGGTCACTAAGACCATGAGAAAACACAGGTATTCCAGTTTATAACAGTAGCAAAAGTAGAGTAACAAAGTGGCAACAAAAATAATTTCATGACCAGGGGTCACCACAACATGAGGAACTGTAGTAATGGGTTACAGCTTCAGGAAGGCTGAGAACCACTGCTGTAGACAGACATCAGTCACAGCAAGGGAGGACACCTGCAAATGCCATCATCCAGCTACATGTATACTTTCCTCACTGCCCAATCATTAGTCTCCTTTAATTACTCCTTGGAACGTGGCACTTTAGATGGGCAAATCAGAAGCAGAAAATACCTCCATTTTGTAAATAGGAAGCAGATGGGCTGACTTAGCTGTACTTACTGAATCAATAACGGCACTTGAGAGTCCAGCCAAAGTCGGATCGGTGAGTTATCAGCATACAGAGTCCCAAAGCAGAACTCAGGGGAAAAAAAAAGATGTCCCTTTAAGAAGACAAGCTACCGTTTATCTACACTTCTTCCTTTCTTCCTTCCTTCCTTCCTTGCTTCCTTCTTCCTTCCTCTCTCTCTTCCTGTCTCTCTCTTTTCTTTTTGGGTTATTTAGATTACATTCTACAAAATGAATAAAAATGGGCCAGTTTTTCTTCTATGATTAAATTTCTTTTAAAACACAATTTACTTAGCAATCTTCAATCTTGCCCATTAATTCAACCCCCTTCAGAAGTACGTGGAATCAGAGACTAGGAAGTTACAAAAGATAGGTTCTTAATTTGACATTAAGAAAAAATAAGGAAGGAAATTATATGAAAACCCACTGTGGAGAAAATAAAAGCACTGAATTAAAGGCTTTAAGAAAAATATCTTATTAAACTCTATCTTTCTTTAAGAGCGATAAATAGAATTAATTATAATTAAAGGTTGTAATTCCTTTGGTAATGTGCGTTTCTTGTCATAAGCATTCTTTAATCAATTCAGAATGCAAACTCGCTTATTAGCTAGTTCGCTGCTTTAATGAGCGTTTATCAGCACATGTCTAAAAGCCTCTGGGTACTCGAGCCAATCAGGGATGCTTCCCCCCACGTATTCAACACGCTGATGATTTTCAGGTCTAGGTTTTTTCACTGCAAGAAAGACACAAACTAAATGCAATAAATTATGCTCTCCGACCTTGAATGAGCAGACTGCACATTCAGTCCTCGGGATTTTTCTAGCAATACTTGCTAAACGTTAAGTTCTGCATGAATTTTAAATTTCATTTGCCAGACGAGATTTAAAATCTCCAGCAGGACAGGCTGAGGGTCCATGTGAAGTGGCAATGAGAACAGAAACTGGACCAGTTTCACACCAACCTTTGCCCATTTTTTTGGAAAAGAAGTAACTTAGCACTGGCACTCACAGCTTCATAACATAGATTGGTGTAATCAATATTGAATCGATATTTGCAAAAAAATCCTCCAACTTCTCCCAAATCTAGAACATATATCATGATTTCCAGTGATTGGGTCATCTACATTACCAAGAGCCTATATTCCCCAGATATCAAGCCTGGTATTTTTTTAAAATCAAGGTTCTTTCATGTGCATACTATTAAGTTACATGGCTTGCATCTGAGACACGCAGAGAAAGTCGGTTCACTACACATGGTGGTGACCACGGGCCCCTTCCATTTCTGCAGTTGTGTGGTGAGGCTTGGAAGTGAAGCCTGGAACGTGATAGATGCTGAGAGCCCACATGGTCAAGTAGGAAATTCTAGGTCATTCGCAGCCTAACAGCTCGTTCTGTTCCCTCCAAAACAATCCATAGTAAGCAAGGAGAGCTATGGCTCGCAGGAGGGTGGGAGAGTGTGCTGCTGTTCCTCTCTGTGTTCCAGGGTAGCCTGAGCTGGCGGAGGGTTGGAGACTGTGCTGCTGTTCCTCCGAGTGTTCCCAGGGCACTGCAGAAGGAGCTGCAAGAGCACCAGGGTAGCCTGAGCTGGTGGCCCCTGCTGACTCAGCACTTGTCCTTGACCGGAGACATTCCAGGAGGTCTTGGAGCTGGCTCAGAGAGAAGGGAAGAATCAAGGAGGACCTGAAGGGACAGAACAGCTCCTACCCTGACAGATGGTCTCTAGAGTGTATCAGCACTAGACTGGCTTCCTGCCAGAGTGTTCCTCTTGCTCTCCCTTCAATAAAGGAAACCGTACATTAAAGAGTTTTGCCGACTAAGGACAATTTGGAAAATCGCACGTTGGAAATAGCATGGCCACAGGAATTAGAGTCAAGGCCTTTTCTCTAAAAAGTAGTATTAACCATTTCGTCGGGAAGGAGCCTGTGGTGGGATCATGTCCATATTGAGTCCATGTTTCTAAAGTGGGAGCCGTGAATACTTCTTTTGGTTTCTCCGCTGAAATAAACTGGGTATAATTATGCACCAAACATAAGAGTGTGAACACTTAAGCTAAAACTGAATTTAAAAGTTTGAAGTTCTTCCTGATGGGAGAGGGAATGTCGCTCCTCAAACAGAAAAGCAGCATGCATGAGTGATGTTGTGAAGACACAGGTTCTGATCTGGGCTGTGAGTAGGTGAAGGAAAGAGGCCATGCCTGGAAAACCCGGTTTATTTCCTTCCTAAGATGAACCAAAGGAAGGAATAAATCTAAGCTTTAGAGACTGTGATAGATTCTGCAAATTACATTATAGTCAGAAACTGGGAAACGAGATGGAGACCAAGATCCAGAGGGTACGTGAAGGAATTTTCCAAACTGAAACATTATCTTATGTTTATGAGAATAGATGCTATTTTATTATAGGAATCAGGCTATTCTGGAATGAGCTTTAGAAACTTAAAAAAGAAAATGTGCCTGTAACTGTGGCAGGTTAGAAACTGACACAGAAAAGGAGCCAATTCTTCTGCTATATTCTAGGGTTGCTCTATCCTTGAAGAATTCCCAGTAAAGAAGGCTGGGGAGCTGTCTAAGGGGTTAAAGCACTTTCCACACAAGCACAGGAACAGCTGGTAGTCCCAGAACATAAATGAAATGCCAATTCATATTACAAGACAGGGGACACCCCAGCAAGCAGACTAGCACAACTACCTGTGTGGATGAGCTCTAGGTTTGATTGAGAGACCTGCCTCAGTGAATGAGGTATCAGAACAACCGAGGGTGGCTGCGGGAACCAGTCTTGCAGCAATACCACTCCCTCACTCACAGGGAGACATCTCAATACCTGTTCAGTTCCTAATATGCCAGGTGGTTTCTCATTTAACGTGTTTCATATTCCTCCCTCACTCAAGAGAACTTTGAGTTCTTCTATCGTTTACATGGTAAGACCACCAAAAATCTCCTTTACCAAAACTCATTATTGACTCCCTAGCCTAAAGGCAGCCATGAGCTATACTTCCCGTTCTTTATGCTAGCGATAATTCTGACCCATAACTACAGGTTGTGCTTTGTATGGATATTGGTTTTATTTTCCGAATCATCTATACAGGCTGTATTTCTACATGAGCAGAAACTGTAGCGAACAGCTTTGAAAGCAATGGTGCAGGGGACAACATTCTGGAAAGAACACAGACAGTTCAGGCAGTAAGATCAACAACTAAGAAAGAAGACCTCATGAAACTGAAAAGTCTGTAAGGTAAAGGACACCATCAATTGGACAAAGCAGCAGCCTACAGAATGGGAAAGGATTCTTAACAACTCCACATCTGATAGAGAACTAAAATCCAAAATATATAAATAACTCAAGAAACTAGATACCAAAAAACAAAATCAAAAATGCAAATAATCCAATTAAGAAATGGGCTAAAGACCTACACTGAGAATTCTCAACAGAGGAAGCTTAGATAGCAGAGACACAATTAAAGAAATGCTCAACATCCTTAGCCATCAGGAAAATACAAATAAAAACTTTTTTGGGATTCAATCTTACATCTGTCAGAAGGACTAAGATCAATAACACCAGTGATAGCTCATGCTGGAGAAGATGTGGAGCAAGGGGAACACTCCTCCATTACTGGTAGGAGTGCAAACTTGTACAGCCACCGTGGAAATCTATATAGTGGTTCCTCAGAAATGTGGAAATAGAGCTACCTTTTGGGCATATAACCAAAGAACACTCCATCCAACCACAAGGACATTTGCTCAAGCATGTTCACAGTGGCTTTATTTGCAATAGCCCGAAACTGGAAACAACCTCAACAGAAGAATAGATAAAGAAATATGGTATATTTATACAATGCAGTATGAGTCAGCTGTTTAAAAAATGACATCATGAAATTTGCAGGCAAATGGATGGATATGGAATATATTCACTTAATAAGTGGGCATTAGTTGTTAAGCAAATGATAACCAAGCCATAATCCATAGACCCAGAAAGGTGAGGTCAAGAGGAGGGGTCTAATGGGAAACAGATCTCCATGGGTAGGAGAAATAGAATAGACTTTATGGGCAGACTTAGTGGGGTGGGGAATGATGTGGGGGGGAGATGGGATGCAGGGAGAGAGTAGAGGCAGAGATAGATGGAACTGGCAGTCTTTGAAGGGTGGTGTGAAATCCTCATGCAGCGGGAAACGTCCTGGAATCTATTAAGGAGGTCATAATAAGGATTCCAAGCAATGAGGGCTACAGAGTCTCAACTGGCCATCTCTTGTTACCAAACAAGGCTTCCAGTGGCAGGATTGGGTTGCATCCAATTGAGTTGTTGGCCAAGGGAGTCCCAGGGAGATTCCCAAACAGCTCAGTCTGTTGCTAAGACAAAGAGATGCTCTCTGCAAGTTGACGGAGTGTCCCTGTCACCAAGGACAACACCCACACAACTCACATGGAGAAGTCAAGCTGGTGCTGGCATGGCCTACAGTCTTGTGTCCTTGGTGCTGGAAGGTACTCTGCAGGCTACAGACGGCAAAAGGTGGACACCAACCCAGTCACAAAATCTTTGACCAACAGTCTTCCCTGCCTGCAATATATTCTAGGGCAAAGGTGATACAGAGTTTAGGGAGTAGCCAACCAATGTCTGATTTGACTTAACACCAGCTCCACGGGAAGGAACCCGTACCTGATACTGCTAGGGTCACCAAGAACCAGAGACTAGATGGTCCAGACATTACCGGTCATCATCAGAGAGGATGGGAACAGAGGTAGAGACCCACAGCCAGAGATCACCTGGAGAAAGAGTCTCAATGGAAAGTCTCCATCATATCTCTCCTCTCAGTGCTAAGGGAATCCTGTGGAGTTTTTAAGAGCATGGGGGACAGAGAACACCAGTAGAACACAGCCCTCTGAGTCAACTAAGTCAGGCACAGATGAGCACACAGAAACAGAAGCAGCAAACTCGGGGTTGGCATGGGTCCGCATCAGGCCCTCTATGTATTACAGCTTTTAACATAGTATTTTAGTGGGACTCCCGTTGGTGAGAACAAGCGGGTCTCTGACTCTATTGCCTGCTCTTGGGATGCTGTCCCTTCTGTTGGGCTGCTGTGTCCAGCTTCGATGGGACAGTTTTTGCTTCATCTTATTATATTTTATTTGTCATGTTTTTGCTTGTTATCTCTTAGAAGCCTGTTATTTTCTAGTAAAAGACAGAAAGGGAGTGGATCCAGAGGGGAGCAGAGGGGAAGGGAGTAGGGGAGGAGCTGGGAGGAATAGAGGGAGGGGAATTTATTATTAGGAAATAGTGTATGAGAAAGGAATCTACTTTCAATAAAAAGAAAAAAGAGAGCAAGAGAAGAAGAGATCGAAGAACTTGTTTTCTCCACATCTTCACAAGCAAACGGGTTCTAGGGACACAGCAAAGCAGTGGTCATCTTCAGTAGAACTCAAGTATCCTGGCACACTAGTTTCCGATGCCCGCTTTAGCACACCTCCGGACGTTGAGTTCAGTAGAACTCAAGTATCCTGGCACACTAGCTTCCGATGCCCGCTTTAGCACACCTCCGGACGTTGAGTTCAGTAGAACTCAAGTATCCTGGCACACTAGTTTCCGATGCCCGCTTTAGCACACCTCCGGACGTTGAGTTCAGTAGAACTCAAGTATCCTGGCACACTAGTTTCCGATGCCCGCTTTAGCACACCTCCGGACGCTGTAGCCTGATTCATCTAGCTACCCTTCCTTTCGTTTTGCTTTCGCCTCTAGGTACTGCTCCAATCAGCTAACAGGCCATCCTGTTACCTGGGAATAAGGTCACCAATGGCTGGATTCTATTTTATTCTTGTAGCCTGGGAACAAGGTAATCTAGCTACAGGCCCATAGTGTAGACCGTTTATTAATGAAGATCAATGCCAGCAGGGTAGGACCCTCTCCTTCCTGCAGAAACGTTAGGACATGGTACCCAGGCTTGCCTGGTGGAACTGAAGCCCCTCCCTTCTCATACTTTAAATTTCTGCTTCGTGCCAGGCACGGGTGGTACACACCTTTAATCCCAGCACTCAGGAGGCAGAGGCAGGAGCATCTCTGTGTGTGTAAGTCTAGCCTGGTCTACAGAGTGAGTTCTAGGACAGGGTCCAGAGCTACAGAGAAACCCTGTCTCAAAAGAACAACAACAAAGTTTCTACTTTATATTAGCAGTGTTGATAATAAGTCTATGACCTTGAAGAAGATTTCTGCTCACAACTTCCTCTAGAACCTACAAATACTTTTCTTTCTCTCTTCAACCTAACACTACCCAGCCTCACAAATTCTGAGAAATTGGCTTTCTATTGTTTAAGCCATTCAGTCTATGAAAATTTGGACTGAAAAATATTGAGAAAAGAAAAGGAAAAAATTGATTCATGATTGAGAAAGTATGTTATATAAAGTTTATATTGAAAACCTTTCATAATTCCAGTGATAAATATGTGAGTTTTTTTCTGTGTTTGGTAATGTCTTTTTCTTTGGTAATCTGAGTAATAAGATAGGTACAGAAGGCAAGAAAAATTGTGCTGAAATCTATTCTCAAGGTAATGGCTTTAGGAGATGGAGACCTTTGGAAGATGCTGAGGTAAAAATGGTGATTTCTCGTTCCTTTCTTGGGCTCCCAGACCCGAATAATTGCACAGAAATCATATTAATTACAACAGTTTGGCCAATAGCTTAGGTGTATTCTGGGCTAGCTCTTACATCTTAAATCAATCCATTTCTATTCATCTGTGTATCACCATGAGGCTATGGCCCACTGGTAAGGTTCTGGTATTTTTCCCCTTCGGCAGCAACATGGTACCTGCCTGACTCTGCCTTCTTTTCTCCCTACATTCAGTATAGCTCTATTCCGCCTTGCTATAGGCCAAAGCAGTTTCTTTATTAACCAATGGTAATAAAACATATTCACAGCATACAGAAAGAAGGGAGTCCCACATCACTGAGGCCATGAACGTGAGGCTCTCATGAATGCGATTGGCATCCTTCTCAAACAGACTCTGGTGAAGTGGGTGTCCTCTTCCATCAAATAAGGGGGAAAGTAGAGGCACTGTGTATGGGCCAGAAAGCCTGACCCAGGCAGGGCATTCCCTGGTATTTCAATCTCAGAGGCTCTAGGCTCCAGAGCTCTAAGGCATGAATTAGTGTTATTTTTAAAAACTGCATGTAAAATAAAATTACATGCAACTTGTCTCTAGGGCTAATGTCAACTCTATGAATATATATTTTATTTTTACAAGAACGTATCAGGAATAAGTAAGTGGGATACTAAATTCGAATTTCATGTGTCAGCAGAATTGGTTCGTTCTGAGGAAATCTCCCAATGGTGACCTGGAGGGAAACACACAAATCCTTTCCTTAAACAACAACGACAACAAAACTTAAGTTCTCAGGGCTTTCGTGTCTTTTCATTGTAAAGAATCCTGGCCCCTTCTCTTAATTTCACAAACTTTTATTATTTCAGGGACACTCATCACGATTTCTCCAGATTCACATCTCCCCTGTGTACAAAGTCTGTCTTGTGCTTTAACTGGCTGCTATCCTGACGGCCTAAGTCGTCATTTGCCCATGCCGTGGATATTCAAGTCAAAATGGCCCTACTTCCCCAGGCAGAGAGGCCAAAGGATATTTTCAGAGCATACGTATCCAAGTGAAACAGAGGAGCTAACGAGGGGGAGGAGAGAGCCACTTCCTGCTTGTCTCTGTGAAGCTCCTTGCTGCTAAGGGACTCAGGGTGGGACCTTGAAGGATGCCTGCTCAGGAGCCTGCAAGTTCAATCAGGCTCCCTCCTTTCAAAGCACGTGTGCTGCCCTCTAGAGGCGACGAGGAAGAATGACGTGGTCGGAAAGGGAAGCGGGCACCAGAAAGGCCTGCCTGGATGCTTTTCTTACAGAGTTTAGCGTGACTCTGAAAAACTGAAACGTAAGTAAACACCTTAGGAGGGATTTCTGAACTTGATGCCAACAATAACTGTCTGAAAGCATGGCTATAGATCGTTTCTAGCTATTTTATGTGCACTTTAAAAGTTTATTGATATATACATATAAACTTAACCAATTAAATATTTAACCAAGTTAGTTTAATTAAATATTATATTTAAACCAGATTATGTAACTGTCACCACAATCCACATTGAAAACATTTCAATTACTTTAATAAAATCTCCCCACCTATTCCAGCCCTGCGACCTGGAGCCACAAACCTATTTTGTACCTCTATAGATACAATTCATGGTCTATGTTTAAATATAAAAGCCTAGAACCCAACAAATCAGAACACAATCATCAAGACACGTGCCTCCATCAAAATGTCTTACTTTGATTAAGGTCACTAAACGGGATTCCATTCCCTTACCAAACCAAGCTTCTGGAAGTGTCCCTGCAACCAAGATCTTAGGGTCAAACACTGTGTATTTTCACCTTCTGAAGATCCGAGGCTGAAGGTGTATGTAACCAGTATCTCTGAGAAAGTCAGCTGCTGGTGCCCTTTTCGGTGTAATTTCCAACAAACTAAAGCATCACTTTAGTGAGGAATTCATGGGAGGTGCTCTAAATCGGACAGCGGGTCGCACCTCCAAAGCTCAGAGAACATTGCCTGGGGCAACTGAAGTACCGCGAGAGTCAGAGGGTGGGGAACGAAGCTGCGTTCAGGAACTTGCTGCAATCGTGACCGTCTGTAAAAGACGTGCACAAGACAGGGCCTGCCCTCATTTCACCGTGGACGGAGTAGGAACACTTGAGACTACGGTGTGCTTCTTCCTTATTTGGGGAAGCATGCTGTTTCCTTCAAGTGGTGCAGCTGCCGATATGCTGCTGAAATTTAATTCAGTGAGCCACGCACAAAAACAACGGGTGAAGCAGAGGGTGAGGCCTAGCTGGGTAAAGGCTTTCCCAATCAGAGCGAGGGGGCTCTAAGCAAGGGGTGGAGGACACAAAAACGGCTGAACTTATTGATATAAATGAAGAAGCTGTCAAGCAATAAAAACATTAAAAGAAGTCGTGGTTTTAATATGTACCTCCTTAGTCATGAGAAATTCATTTTTTTTAATTAATTTATTTATTAAAGATTTCTGCCAATGGATTTTTCTTTCACAGTATATCCCAATTACACATTCCCCTCCCTGCATTCCTCCTAGCCCTCCCCCACCTCCCCTCTTCCTCAGATCCACACCTCCTTGGCTTCCCCTTCAGAAAAGAGCAAGCTTCCAAGAGATGACAGCCAAACAGGACAAAACAAAATACAAAAAGACAAGGCGAATATCAAGACTGGATAAGGCAGCCCAATGGGAGGAAAGGGGCCCCCAAACAGGATAAAGAGTCAGAGATATACACACTCTCACCTCACAAAAACACCAAGCTAATATCTGTAACATACATGCAGCGGAACCTGGTGCTGACCCATGCATTTTTACCTTACCATTTTCTAATATTGAATTATTCCTTTTGGTACCAATGAGATAACTTCTCCTTTGAATTTGTCAAGATCATGTTAGTCCCAGAGGTATTCCCTAGACATAGGCACTCTGCTCAAAATGAAGATCTCCAGAACCCAGATGCTGGTGAGATTAACACCAGACCTCGCAAATTATCCGCTGAGGTAGGACACTGGCTCTCAAACTTGCTGTTACCCCAGGGCAGCTCACATAGGTCTGCACTCGGCTCACAGCCCACGGTGACTGCAGTCCACACGATCTAAGAGCTAACATCCCAAGGACAATCACCAGCGTGTCTGAGAACAAAGGCTGTACCTGTGGCTGCTGTAGAACAGCTGAGAAAGAGCAGAGGTTTTTTTTTCATCAATTTAGTTATTTGCATCACATGCTCTTCGTGTCTTCAGGGTCACGTGAGGCCCAGTTTGTTTCCAAACCTAAGGACCAAGCCCCGAAGATTTCAAACGCTGGACTCAAAGAAGGAAACGAGGGTGCACCGGAGGTTTTGTTCCATGGATGCGCTGAGCTACTGTGGCCACCTCAGCTGCCTTAGGAACACTTCCAGTGGGCAGGAGACTGCCTCTCAAGAGGTCAGACTATAGATATTAGCTGAAATCACAGCAAGACCGAGGAGCAGCCAGCTAGGGTCTAGACTAGAAAAACAAATCAAACGAAATCAAAAAATGGTGTGGGTGTGAACGGTTTGATTTTTAGGTCTCTTTTCTAAAAGTTTTAAAGCATTAATTTGGGGACCGTGTGCATCTTAGTGAACCAAAACCATTGTAACGAATGTAAGCAGCTCTGCTGATTCACGTCCACCGGTCTGGAAAAGCCCAGATCTGTGAGGTAACTGCAATTAACGTTTCTCTCTTTCAAGCATCATGGGGCAGTTTTATAAACACCAACTTGTGTTCATTTAAACCAAATATTAAAACCAAATCTTTCCTAGGTGGTAAAGCTTGCCTGCATATTTTCATTATTACAGAATGGTTGCCTTTAGTCCATAAACCCCAGGGGCACAGTGAGGTCACAATGAAGTGGCAAACATAATAAATGAGAAGAAAAGCAACGAGAGCTCATATTTAACACGACTTTCACCAGCGAGGTACATTGAGTAGCACGGGTTTTAAAATGGACTTTCTATTTAAATTATGCATCTAAAATCTCTTATAGCAAAATTTTAAAATACTTTATGGTGTTTTTATCATCTTAAATTATACAACCCAGGATTTGCCATGAACAAACGTGAAGTTTAATTTAAAGGCAAAGATTTAGCATGTGCACCCACTAACGTCAGAATGAAAGACTTCAAATGAGCCGAATTCAGATTGTGGAGGAAGCACTAAATCAGAAGAACAAATGAACCCCACGTGTCTGTGAAAAGCACTCCCCTTACACTATGACAGGGGGCTGTAAGCAAACTCTTACGTTCATGGTTTTAAAGAGCCGGGCCTGCCCCTTGCCTATGGCACGAGGTACAAAGTCGGCTTGGGCAGAGAACAGCCTGAGATCTCGCTAGTCAATATGTGCTGGTCACGTGGAAACTCTGGCCAGTCTGCGGCTGTGTGGTTCAGTCCTCGGTTGTAGGTTCCCCAGATGCACCCAGTAATGTCATCAGTTTCCTTCAACTGATAAAGACTTCATTTGCTCCTAGGGAATAAGAGGCCGCGACAGTAGCTTCGGAGTCACTCTGCAGCCAGAATTAGCATTGTTAGTTTTATGCTCAGGGCCACAGAGGTGGGAAAAGGGGCTGTTTACTTAACGTTCTTCAATTCTTTTAGATTTAATAAGACTACATCATGATTTAGGGCTGAAAAACACATTTGTTTTGCTCACAAAACAAGGTCTTTCACAACCTCCACAGTTGCGGCTCTCAGAGCCATAACGTCCTTGCTGAAATCTCTCAGGCTTTGGGGGTCTGGGAAGGGGGAAGCCTTGTGCTATTTTACTCCAGAAACATGGCTGTGTCTCAGGTCTTTCTGTTGTAAAGGCCTCTCCAGAGGATGACATCCACGGAAACAACTGCCGTGGAAGGCCATGGACTGCTAATCAAGCATTCTTCCTTCAGTTTGATTACATAAAGACGGGGTTTTGTAATCTGACAGCATGGGAAGGCCGGTGCGGCTACGGGAGAAACTTTAGATGCTACGACAAATGCAGTAACGATGAGGATTAGTTGTTCATAAAAGTGAAGCATCTCTCAAAACATTTTTCTGTTTTGTTGAGGTGCAGGGAGATATTTTGTTGGCACAGGGTTGACCTTCTGCACAATCCTGATAGGCTATCCTTAACTTTCCTGTTAACATGCAGAGGGATATTTTTGAGGAAGACAGACCCAAAAGCAAAGATTGCTACATTGAAACACAAAAGTAACCAGACCAAGCAGGGGCAGACCTGCCCTCCAGCTTCTCCACTTGGTTATGTGAGCCCCTTTCTAGGCAAACCTTTGAAGTCCAGCTCCCCAACACAGCACACCAGCCGTTGCCACAAGGGCCTTGACTTGGACCTTCACATTCCCTTTGGAGTATTTAAGACGGGTGACTCACATATCACAAAGCCAAGAAACTTTAAAGTGAATTTCTGGAACGTTTGAGGTATCGACTGCTCCAACAATTGTGGTACTGCACTGCCCTCCAGAGGGGACTCCTTGGCAAATACTCACAACCCATGAATGACAGGGGGAACAGAGAGAGTATGTGGTGTAGTCTTCTCTGCGGTTACGATCGGTCGTTCCTTCTCACACATCTGCAAACACAGGTCTGTGAGTCAGTGGCCGCCTGCTGCTCGGAACACATGCTACCTCGTCTTAGATCAGCTGCCTCCTGTCACCTCAAAGTTGTATTTGCTGCAGCTTTCACTAAGTGATAAATATTAATTATTTCTGTTTGAAGGCTTGTTTATTCATGAATATTTTTTCAGAGAAATCACACTAAACACATAGCCAAAGGCAGCCTTTACAAGCTGAGACTCTTCAGAGATGACTTACAGGCACACAAAGAATAGCTGGAGACAGAATATTCTACTATGTAATTATGTTGTCATCACCTAACTGAAATTTGAAGGGTGCCCATGGCTATTGTGAGAGAGAAAAAAAACAAAAACAAAAACAACTTATCTTGAACTTTTCTTCCACTATGGAACCCATTTCTACTCTGTTCAGCATGCTATCTCAAAGAGGGGGTGGTTTTCATGGCTGGTCAATCCCATTCACCCAGTTTCTCTTCCAAGTGCAAGACATTAAGACAGAGCACATGACTTCTCATAGAACTGCGATCGCCTTTGGGCCCAAGTGACTGAGCCAACACTTGGCAATGGCGGGCATTCACTTGGGAAAGTTAAACTTCGACAAATATTTACATAGGGCTTTGCAAATATAAATTCAATTGTCACATCTGTGAAACTGACATTATTATAACCCCCCACCTTTGGGACTGATGAGCCACCAACAAGTTAATACAGAATCCTCAAGCTGGAATATGATGGAACTGAGATCCAAATTCAGTTTGGCTTCAGTCATAGTTCTTGACTTTAACTTAAATTTGTTAACCAATATATAGATACCATGCCTACCAAATTATAAAGGTCATTTATAGATTTTAAATGAAGCTAATATTTAGGTTCTGTCTTTATAGTCCATAACATACAAAGATAATAGAACTTTCATAGACCTTGAAAATGCTGCAAATCAGAATGAACTATAAAATAATTGGATGGTAACTGGAAAGTATTTACTGTCATTAATTTTTAAGAGAAAGTAACAAAACAGTGAAACAAAAAAAAATGTGGCTTCGTGGTTAAGAGCACTTGTTCTTGCAGAGGACCCAGGGTTTGGTTCCTAGTATTCACGTGGTGGCCCACAAACATCTGTAACTCCAGCACCAAGGGATCCAGCTCCCTCTTCTGACCACCATGGGCACCAAGCATGCACACAGTGCATCTATGTACATGTATTAAAACACTCATACATATAAAATAAAAGTAAATAAATCTTATCATTTAAGTCCAACACTCACACATTTAAAAACTAAATAAATCTTACCAAAAAAAATAATTTCTTAGGACCATAAAAATAATTTTTAAAAAATCAGCCACAGACTTCTTCCTTAAATATCAAAGAACTTACTAAATACCAAGGCACTTATTGCTGAACAAAGCCACAGATTTCTAAGGTAAATAATTGTGATAACGTATCTGTCAACAAGGAAAAGAGGGAGACATCATCATTGGATATGAAAACTCATGATGAAGAGATGAGAGCTGATAGGAAACTTCAGATGAAACCACATAAACACTGCCCCATTAAAGATCTGCATCACAAAATGTATTTCAGGCTGCGCTGAGAAAACAATGTTCTTGCACCAGGCCCTGGCTGGCCTGTTAGCCAGGTGGCTGGGTTCAAACACCAGAAGGCCCCTGGGAAGGCCGTCGGTAACTACAAAGCTAATGTGGTCAATGCCCGGTGTCGTTATGGGGATTAGACGGGGGTCACACTCGGCAGCAGCACCTGCACGGCTATGACATAAGCTCCTAGCCGACATAAATCATACTCCCTCTGTTTGGAAAGCAAATAATAAAATAGTTGCTCCATGTCTCCTGACCTTTATTTCTGGGAAACTTGGATTTCCCCCTTTTTGGTTTGGAATGTGCACACCAACCCAGAGGAACAACTGGAAACCTCTACCACAGGACACATGCAGCAAGAGCCACCTCCTCACCTCCAAAACAACACACACCTTAAACATCAACAACTTATTCTGTTGCAAACTAGCTTAACATGAGGTGGGAAGGCAGGATGAGAAGGCAGACATCAGAAAGAAAGACACGGGAAGGAACCCGAAGGTCTAATACTGAGGGAGGCACTGGGCTGACAAGCCAAAGGTGGAGAAAAGCCACTAGGGCATTTCCACCGAGAGCTGCTAAGGTTCCTTAGCAGAAATGTAGGAAACGTGGTGCACAATTGGTTGCTACATTCTTTCCATAAAATCCAATTACTGAAACCTGCAGTTTCCCCCAAACCTGCTCTTCAAATCAGCTTTAACTCGGCATAAGATTCAGTGACATGAAGAGACGAGGCAGAAAATCACCCCGAAGTCACTGAATTAAAGATATGTATTATAGTTACAGACATCTATAAATCCAGTTTGCCATAAAGTCAGAATGCAGCACACTGTGTTAGCGAGGGGAGACACCCCTGGAGACCCAGTGGCTGGGCACTGCCCTGTGTGTGTATATATATACAGCCTCTGCTCTGAGCAGCAACAACCAGGCCTGCTAAGGGGAAAGCATTCTGTTCGCATTCTGAGACTCCTTCTCTCACACACTCCAGTTCTCTGGACTCTCGGTGAAGATGAAGTGAGCAGCACACACTCTTAAGAATGAATGGTGGTTTAGTAGAAAGAAAATGATCTTTCAAAGCCGCCTTTACTCTAAATATTCTATTTAGAGAAACTTTCCATCCCCTGTAGGTACAAAGACGATACACAATTGAGTCAATCATGTGGTTATAAATGCAGTCAATACAGACAATATTATGAATTACTGTGAACTCACATATAAAGTTTTGACACTGTAAAAGTTATAAAATTGCTAATACATAAATCATTCAGCCAATTCAAGGCTTACTATTGAAATATTTACTGGGCGCCAGCTATGCGGCTGGTAGTGGGCATACAGCAGAAAACATAAAGTCACTATTTTAAGAACATATGTTAAAACAGTGGAAACAAGAAAAGTTAAAAACGCAAAGGTTTTGATGACTTCAGTAGAGAGCAAAAGCAGCGAAGGGCAGGGACAGTGCTGTGCACACGGACACATAAACAATCACAGGGTGTTGCTGTGCACACAGACCATGAGCCAGCAGGGACAGTGCTCTGCACAGGGACACATAAACCATCACAGGGTGTTGCTGTGCACACAGACCATGAGCCAGCAGGGACAGTGCTCTGCACAGGGACACATAAACAATCACAGGGTGTTGCTGTGCACACGGACACATAAACCAGCAAGGGACAGTGCTGTGCACACAGACCATGAGCCAGCAAGGACAGTGCTCTGCACAGGGACACATAAACCATCACAGGGTGTTGCTGTGCACACAGACCATGAGCCAGCAAGGACAGTGCTCTGCACAGGGACACATAAACCATCACAGGGTGTTGCTGTGCACACGGACACATAAACCATCACAGGGTGTTGCTGTGCACACGGACACATAAACCAGCAAGGGGCAATGCTGTGCACAGGGACACATAAACAATCACAGGGTGTTGCTGTGCACACGGACACATAAACCAGCAAGGGGCAATGCTGTGCACAGGGACACATAAACAATCACAGGGTGTTGCTGTGCACATGGACACATAAACCAGCAAGGGGCAGTGCTGTGCACATGGACACATAAACCATCACAGGGCATTGCTGTGCACATGGACACATAAACCATCACAGGGTGTTGCTGTGCACATGGACACATAAACCACAGGGCATTGCTGTGCACAGGGACACATGAACCAGCAAGGGGCAATGCTGTGCACAGGGACACAGAAATGACATACTTTAACAAGTAATCCCAGAGCTTCTCATTAGGACATTTTGAGAATGAGACAGAAATGTACTTTGCCTCTTTCTACCCCACTATCTCTCCCGATTCTCTGTTTTAAAAAAGAGAAAGTAGGGTAGTTTGACCCTTTAACCCCTCACTTGTCTTCAAAATCTAACGCTGAATGTCCCACTTTGCAAAGGAAGAGAGAAGGCTTTGGATTACTGACTTCAGAAATGTGGCAGTGAATCCACCGTCTCTGGAGCAGTGGTTCTCAACCTATGGGTCGTGACCCCTTTGGGGTCCAATGGCTCTTTCATAGGGCTCACCTAAGGCCATCAGGAAATAGATATTTACACAAATTTACACAACTATTCATAACAATAGCAAAATTACAGTCACGAAGTTGGAATGAAAATTTTAGGCTTGGGGTCACCACAGCATGAGGAATTTTATAAAGGGTCACATCATCAGGAAGCTGAGAAGCACCGATCTAGACATAGGTATATGTGAACAGACTGAAAGTAAGCACAATTCACATGGAAGCGGATGTATTTAGTTTCGCTTTTCCATCGCTGTGAGTCATGTGATCATCTAAGAAAGTATATTTAACACAGAATGTCACTATATGAACTTATAAAATGACCCCTGCTCAACACCCTCAAAAATCACGTCCAGACTTTCATAGTATCAGGCATTTTACTCTTAATATTTTCCTTCTTAGCAACCCGGCTAAAAGTGTGACTGATGAATGTTCATTTTCCTTCCCTTTCTGGGAAGAGCATGAAAACAGACTTCATTTGGAAATGTTTTAATATGCTTTTAAAATGCTCAGGGCTGTGTATTCTGGCAACGGCTGAGGAGAGCAGAAGCTTAGCAGTGTTGGTAACTGGGACTGGACTGGGTGGCCCTGCAGTAACACGGTGAGTTAATGCGCGAAGTTCATGTTCTAGAAAGTAAAATGGCTAGTCAGTGTGATACAGAGACCAAGTCAGAGCCATGTGTGTGCTTTTGTGTGCTTGTTTGTGTGTGTGTGTGTGCGTGCGTGTGTTTGTGTGCGTGCGTGTGTTTGTGTGTGTGTGTGCGTGCGTGTGTTTGTGTGCGTGTGTGTGTTTGTGTGTGCGTGCATGTGTTTGTGTGTGTGTGCGCGTGTTTGTGTATGTTTGTGTGCGTGTGTTTGTGTGCGTGCGTGTGTTTGTGTGTGCGTGCATGTGTTTGTGTGTGTGTGCGCGTGTTTGTGTATGTTTGTGTGCGTGTGTTTGTGTGTGTGTGCGCGTGTTTGTGTATGCTTGTGTGCGTGTGTGATGTTAAAAAGAAATATGACCATACTATGCTTATGTCACAAGATTCTCTCATGAATGGCCATGTACTGGCCATTCTGGGGGTCCTGTCTAAGGGAGGTCACCCCTGATTCTTGGGCCTGTGCAGAGAGCATGTGTTGCAGCAAACTGCTCACACGGGAAGCCAGCGCAGAGAGCTTGAGAGACAATGGCGCCACAACCCTCTGGGCGCCGCACCCACATGACCTGATACCTCCCTCATCCCACCCCTTCCTCTGATGCCACTTGGGGAGTCCAGGTCCTGTCCTAGTGGGTGGCACACAAGAAACCATAGCAACCCATAAATTAACAAAGATTGTGTAGGTTTGAGAAGCAGCAAGCAAAGCTGGTGGCAGACGAGGGTCTTCAAAAACAAAACTGCACTCCCAGCTCTGGGGACCAAGAGAAGACTGGGAAACTCAGACCTACTCTAGCTCTGAGATTTCAGTGGTAGCCGGTGAGAGACAGTGTGTCTTTAAAATGCAGACAGGAAAATAAATACCACTTCCATTAACTATTGCTAACAGGAAGTAGTACTCTAAAGATTTCAGATAAGACTGTTTCTTTCTCTCTCTCTCTTTTTTTTTATTTTTATTGAGCTCTACATTTTTCTCTGCTCTCCTCCCTGCCTCTCCCCTCCCCTTCATCCCTCTCCCAAGGTCTCCATGCTCCCAATTTACCCAGGAGCTCTTGTGATAAGACTTTCTTAAGACTCTATCAAATGAACTATTTCCAGGTAGAAAGTTATTTTAATGACAATGAAGGGACAATGTGAGAGTGTAGCTCTTATCTTCAAACTAAAAACACAGCAAAAAAGTCATGAGACATTCACATCCATCCTTTAATTCATCTTAGTGGTAGGAAGGAAAAGAAAAAAAAAGTGATAGGGAGAAGTTTATACTTCAAATAAATGCAAAACTATAAAAGTTAAAATAGAAACTGACAATGTTTGAGATTTAAATGACTCAAACTCTTTGATGTAGAAGCAGCCACAGAAATGTAATGGTGCCGAATACCCCTTGTCTCCAAGCACTGGCAAAGGAATCCATTTTGAAGTCATCTGGTTGGTGGGGTTGCCTCATCAAACTCTCAATTTCAAACACTTTATGGATTCTTTCTCAATGCAAACATTTTGGTTTCTTTTTTTTGTGGCACAATGAGTTCTATTTCAGGAGGATGGAAGAAACTTTCTTCATAACAGATGAGAACCCAACTTTTTATAGCAAATGATTTGTAATTAAACCAATTACATTTAGTATTCAAAAACCCAGAATGTTTCTTCTATATATCCTAAATTAGCACTGGTCTACTCTAGCTTCCACAGGCAAACTTTTGGAGAAAGAAATGACTTCCTGAAAACTATGAAATACCTACCTTGAAGATGGCTGCGGATCTGGGACGTAGGCATGGCTGCTGTGGAGCCTGTCTAGAATGTAAAGGAGTGGAAGATGCAGGCACAGGACTCAGCCATGATTCATGACAGGAGCCACCAGGGGGAGTAAAAGCCTCAAAACACAGGTGAAGCCAGGAGAAGAGGCAGAAGGGAGGTGCAGCCTGCACCAAAGGGAAGGATGGGCTAAGATAGATGCTCAGTCAAAGTGAGGGGGAGAGTCAGACTCCCCAGGGCCTGAGCCCAAGAGAAAAACAAACCGGATGCACCCATCTTGTGAAAAACGTATCCACCTCTTTCTGTGAAAAATCCCAGAACATAATAAACTAAGAGGCTTTTCTTTGTTGGCCCAGTAACTCTGGGAAAAGGAAACAGGACCGGTTTTTACCTTCCATTGCCTAAGGAACTGCCTAGTCAGAAGGCAGCCATGCACTGAGCACGGAATTAACCAGATCGCTGCCATACGGGTGAACGCGGGCTTACTTCACAGGACTAGGACTGGCTCCTGGGGCGTGGGCATGCCGGGAACCGGCTCTGCCATGCTGCAGCCCAGGCCTAAATGAGCAATGTGAGTCTGTGTGCAGTGACCTGCTGTTGACGCCTCTGAGTTAGACACTGTTCCCATGCACGGGAGGAAAGAAGACTTAACCCGATCTGCATGAACTAATGACTGCCAACCCCAGGAAGGAGACATTCTGAGAACAATAAAGAAACAGGCAAAAAAAAAAAGTTCAGAAACAAATATTAAAATATATTCCCTGCACACAATGTTCCATTTCAGCATTCTACAAGAGAGGAAGTTAGAGAATAAGCGGAGTTGACGAGGAGAGAATTCTGGCGGAGAAGCACCCCTTCGTGGGCAGGAGAATTACCTCTGCGTCACCTCTCGGGAACAGAGGTACCAACTCAGGGGCTCCCCGGCCACCTCACTCGGTGTGGGGCTGGGAATCAGATCCTCTCACTGTTCTACAGGACACACATGCGAGCGCCAGCACAGGCCGGAGCAATCACATCTGAGGCGTACGAGGCCTGCCCAGTGGTCAACTGGACCCTCTCAGAGATTCTTCCTCAACCACCTCGGCTCCGCACAAGCTGTTCTATCAACCGGTGGAAGTCGGTGAAGTAAATTTTCAAATGTTCATGAGAGTTTGTTCAAGATTCTTCAGCTGGGCTGTTAACACTGAATGCGACAAACATTCCCAGTAACAGTCACTAAAATTCCCAGACAGAGCTGGGCCCTTGGCTTCCTTCCAAAATGTCCCAGCTGATCTGCACTTAAGTGAACAAATTGCTCATTTTAGCTATGATTTTTTTCCTGTCAAAACCAAGGCTCAGATAACGAGGCTCCTATCATCCCTGGAAACTCTACAGTGGTTGTTTGGGATGCAAAGGAAAATGTGTCCAGAACCAACAGGGTGGAGACCGAGTCAGACGTCTCCACGGTCTACATGGTATCATTTACCTGATCTTCTTTTCTACTTCAAACAATGGGAAAATAGAAAAATTACTTGAAATAAAGATTTTAAGACAGTGGACATTGCCTGCATAAAATCAGTTATCATTATATATGATGTATATAGATAAACCCACAGATTGTTCTAGTTTGAAATGTTCCTCGGCAAGCAGGAACGATTATTAGAACAGAACCCTGAAGACTCGCAGAATTAAAGAGACTGAGGACGGTGAGAAGTTCAGGGGAGACCCAGAAAACGCCAAAGCATTAAAACAAAAACAATTCCAGATCGGCAGGGTGTTCATCAGTACAGGATGAGGTGGCAGGAAGACTCCAGAGAAGACTGGCTGAACAGCTCCTGAGGGGCCGAGATGCCACCCAGAGCCAGTGACCATCTAAGGTCAGCACCTAAGGTCAACCTTGTATTATTCTAAATATAATTTTTAAAAACTTACCAGTCATGAAAGAAACAGGAAATTATGACTCCAAAAGAGGAAGAAGAAGAAGAAGAAAAAAGAAACATCAAACAGGCTCCCAACACAGAGGTGCTAGAATCAACTGGAAAAAAATTAAACATTTAAATAGTGATGTAAGTATATCCTGTCGGGTCAAAAAACAAAGTAGTGAAATGAACGGTATTAAGGAAAATTTCTAAAGATAGAAACTATCTAACGTGTCAGGAGGAAGACACGGGGTGAAACAAGCAGCTGTCGATGTAGCGGGGGTGAAAGGAGATCAAGCAGACGTGAAGACAAGCAGCAGAAACAACCACCAAGGCACGGTGAGGAAGGAAGTTAGGGTCTTAAATCAAAGAGGGATTTGTCAACATGTGAAAACATGTCGAGTTATACCACAGACACGCTTCTGGAGCCCTGGAGAGGTAGGACGTGCTGGTTAGGTAGCCAGCATCCATTGTAACGCCAGCTCCAAGGATGCCATATCTCTCCTGGGCTCTGCGACACTGCCTTTACATGGTACACAAACATACCAGCAGCTCAAATATCCACAGGTATGAAATAAAATATTTAAAGATTAAAAGTTCAGAAATATTTAAAGAATTCTTAGCCAAAAACCTGTAATAATATATGTAAAGTTTATAATTGAAGCAACAATAAAATTATGACATCAGCAAAAACAGGAGAAATGTAAGGTATAATTCTGGCAAAGTTCTCATGCTAAAACAGATGAGCGATCGTGTCACCGAAAGATACACAGTGGTAAATTAAAGATGGATAATATAATCCCTAAGTAACAATAAAATGAGCTGTGGTTAGACACCAAGAGAAGAAGATTAAATAATAACTAGTCTGGGGAGGTACATTAGTTGGTGAAATAACTTTCACATAAGAACCTGAATCTGATCCCCATAACCCACGTCGAAAAGTTGGGTATAAAGGCATGTGTTTATAGTCACGGGAACTGCAGAGATAGCTGGGACCCTGGGAACTGTGAGTTCCAGGCCAAGGTATAGGCCTGTCTTAAAACAACAAGGTGGAAAATGCCCAAAGAATGACACATGAAGCTGTTCTCTGGCCCTTCACACACAGGCATCCATCTGCACACATGTGCAAACCACATGAGAGTGTGTGAACACATATACATGAACACACATGCAGGATAAGACATTAGGAAACAGAGAATAAAAGAGGGTAATGGAGGTGGTTATAATTAAAGCATGTTATACTATATATGTATGAAAATTTCACAATAAAACAAAATATTTTGTACAGTTAGTATATGTTAATAATACTGTTCTAAAGAGAATTTAAAATAAGGTACAAAAGTTAAGTGAAGATAGAGTAAGTTGGACCACAAGGAGATAAATTTGAGCCTAACTATATAAGAGAAACACACTAAATATAAATAATCTAACTATTACAACTAAAAAGAAGAGACTGTCCTATTTGACTTATAAAACATATGAGCTATTTAAAATAGTCACTATAAATAGAGTGACATGAATAAGTAAAAATGTGAGAAAAGTAAAAGATACAAAAGACAATACCGATATACAGAAAATTTGAGACAAATTAGATTCTGAAGCAACCAATATTCGTAAAGATAAAGACTGTCATTTCCTAAAGGTAAAGTGGACAGTTTATAAAGAAGACATAGCAACCCTAAATAGTTATGCAGTGAATAATTTTTTTTATTTTTCCATTAAAATATTTACACATCCTTCCCTCCTACCAATCCCCTCCTGCTCCCCCACACCCCCTCCTCCCACTCCCTCCCTGCTTGAGAGAGGGCAGAAAACCCTGCCCTGTGGGAAGTCCAAGGCCCTCCCCCCCTACATCCAGGCCTAGGGAGCTGTGCATCCATATAGACTACGGTCAGACTGACAAGGAGAAACAAATGCCATTTGCAGCAGATTTCGGTCACCTCAATAGTTGAAGGAAAACAGTATAAGAAAATCAGCAAAGACCCATGAGAGCTGAAAGGCACCGTCTCAGGGCATCTGCATAAAAGGCAAGAACAGACGGCCTGGGTTACTTACGTATAATTGTGGTCTTATGCACCATATCATATGCTATAAATTTTAATAAATTTAGAAGGGATTCAATCATAAAACTGATTTCTTATACTTCCACCCCACCAGCCCAGAAATCATTTACATAAAGACATTTGGTAAAATCTTGAAACTGTTAGGGAGAAAGGGCATTTAGATGCCTGTGGATCAAAAACAAATCAAAAGAAAAACTAAACATGATTTTATTTCATTATGTTTATATTTTTACAAATGTGAGGTATAGAGTATGGTGCTGTGACACACACATAGCAACATACTAGCTGCAATAAAGTGGGCATGGCAGTCAGCTCACAGTTACTCTCTCTCTTTAGTATTCTAAAAGCATTTTAAACCAAGCTGGAATGGAATCATAGCCTATAAAATTAATGAATAGCAGTTAAGATACTAATTTTAGACAGTGTCTTAAGCCAAATACTACCTTAAATAAGTAAAAAAAGAGTGGGCAAAAGAATCCCACAGCAAAGTAAAACAAGGTTGTGGTGAAGACGGGGGCAGAGATGGATGAAATAGGAAAGAGAGTCAAATAGAGAAAAATCAAAGAAACTGAGAGTTGGTTATCTGAGAAAATTCTGACAGAGTCCCGCCAGACAGTCATGAAAAGGGAAGAGGTGAACAGCCACATTAAGGCTAGGAATCATGGAGCCAAGTGTGATAGCACAATCCCAGCATCCCAGATGTGAAGACAGGTGGGTCTTTGTGAGTTTGAAGCTAGCCTGGTCTACCTGGGGCTTCACAGTGAGTCTGAGTCTCAAAAAAGAATGGAAGCCACAACATCACTTCAGAGTTCACAATCAAAAGCTCTTCTGAGACTGTTGCCAACAATTTATGCCTATACATTGGAAAATGTCCATGAAATGAATAATTCCATAGAAACAACAAACCGCCAAAATCACAGAGAAATAACTGTGGCTAATACTGTATTATGTACTGTATGCCCTGGTAAATTTAGAATTAAACTACTTGGAGTTGTAATTTAAACTCTCCCCATAAAGGAAGCTCCAGGCTAAGAAGTAGCTCACTGTTGAAACCCACGAAAACACTAAAGAAAAACCGAATGGCTGGGAATGGGGCTCATGTCAGTCACCCCAGTTCTCAGGAGGCAGAGGCATCGCTGTAAGCTCAAGGCAAAGCTGGGCTACACCGTAAGTCACAGGCCATCCAGAGTTACAGGGTGACGTTCTATCTCACAGAACAAGGAAAGAAACACACCAAACGGTGTCAATATATATATATATATATATATATATATATATATATATACACATCCAGAGAATTAAAGGGAAAGCAATCTTCCCCAATTTATTCTATGGGACCAGTGTTGTACTGATATACATGCAAAGAAAAGAAGACTGTAGATCAACATTCCTCAAAGAAAAGTTTGTACTATATAAAAAGTATTGTATGCCTTCTTCCAAAGTACGATCAACTCCAGAGGAACAAAGTCGGGTCATCATCCAAAACTCAGTTTTACCAAGGACATTGCAGGTGACAATAATCCCATGACATCAACAGAGCAGAAGATAAATCCTCAAGCTACACGAACACAGATGCAAACTTTGGATCCAGATCCCAGCAAGTGCTATTCATTCAGTCCTGACAGCAAAAATCTCCCCAGCACCTACTGTACACCTATGCCTAATTCTTCCACCTACAGAAACGCCTCCACGCAGGACGCAGTCCTTTCTAGTGTAGCAGTGGCGTCTTCCTAACTGCGATTCCCACAGCAATGCAGCCATCTTTTCTTACTTTGGTAGCTCGTTCTCAGAATAAAAAGGGTATTCGACCCAACGTCGACTTTGCCAACACAGTAGAATGCTACTGAATATTGGATGGATTACATAGCTTTCTCCCTTGTCATCACAAATCTATTTCTATCACTTAGAAATATCTGTAATTTCTATTTTGACTTCTGGCTCTCAGTTGCCCGTATGTGATACCACTCTGTTTCCCTTTGGCAGAATCAGTGTTCTTCACTCTGCTGGAGTTCTTCACTGTAGGCCATCAGGGAGATGTATGTACTGCGGTGTGTGGGCCTTATTGCTGTGTGGGGACTTATTGCCGTGTGTGGGCCTTATTGCCGTGTGTGGGCCTTATTGCCGTGTGTGGGCCTTATTGCCGTGTGTGGGCCTTATTGCCGTGTGTGGGCCTTATTGCCGTGTGTGGGCCTTATTGCCGTGTGGGGACTTATTGCCGTGTGTGGGCCTTATTGCCGTGTGTGGGCCTTATTGCCGTGTGTGGGCCTTATTGCCGTGTGGGGACTTATTGCCGTGTGTGGGCCTTATTGCCGTGTGTGGGCCTTATTGCCGTGTGGGGACTTATTGCCGTGTGTGGGCCGTATTGCCGTGTGTGGGCCTTATTGCCGTGTGTGGGCCTTATTGCCGTGTGTGGGCCTTATTGCCGTGTGGGGACTTATTGCCGTGTGTGGGCCTTATTGCCGTGTGTGGGCCCTATTGCCGTGTGTGGGCCTTATTGCCGTGTGTGGGCCTTATTGCCGTGTGTGTGCATATTTTGGTGCAGGTGGATGCATGAGTGTGTACATTTGTGTAGATGCCAGGACTTTACACCGGTTATGGTTCTCAGTCATCTTTATCTCATGGCTAGACCGGCTGTCCGGTAAGCCTTGGGTATCCTTCTGCTTCTGCCTCCCTAGAGTGTGAGCAAAATCACCAGTGACTAGACTTAGGTTCCGACATGTGCGTAGTTAAACTCCGGCCCCTGTGCTCACACAAGGATCATCTCTCCCAGCCGCAGGATCTATCATTGATGTACTTTATATTTATGAATGCATCTTCACATCTATCCTCTTGTCTTGTTTAAAAGTCCTGTGAGCTTGCCAGAGAGGAAGCAATGTCTTTATTTTACAGATTAGAAACTGAGGCCCAGTCAGGTTAAGTGGCTTACCCATGATTCACAGCTACTTAATTTCTACACAAAGGTATTTTCTCCATCACAAGCTTCAGAATGAGATAACTGCATAAAGCTAAAATGTCTTTCTTGAATGTCATGGCCCATGCAAGTGGTTTCCTAACAGACCCATTCAAACACATCCAACCATGAAAGTCTTTCAGATATGGTGCCTACGCTGTTGATGATAGCTGTGCAGCTAACTGAAGAATGTACACATTGCCAGCCCAACACAATCACTAGGAGATCAAATCAACCATAGTGAGCAACCGCCCTTTAGAGGCCTAGGGAACTCAGATCCAAAATACATAAAATTCCTAATACCTCAACAATGTTCTTCACAAAAACAACACTCTCCTTACTGAAGAATCTTCTTAGTGTGTTACACAGGAATGGAAAACAGGCTGCTTTTTAGACAAACGTGGAACTCTGCAGTTAACCATGTAGAATAATCATCCTATACAAACTGTTTAACAGAAACTAAGTCAAACCACTTAAAATCTGCTCCATCTACTTTGGAGTTTTGCTTTTCTTTTTAAACCCAATTTTAGTAGAACTGCCTTTACACAGGCAGGAAGAAACGAAAAGGTTTTCCTCTGCTATAAATAGAATACAGAAGTCCGCAGAGGGGAGTGTCTGAACGTTGTTGATTCGCTGTTCCTCCTGTAAAGTCAGCAAACGAACATGAAAATAATTCTAAAGTGATACGTTTACAGGTTCCCAAATGACGGTAAGTCTTTGAAAACAATCTCACCTGTCTCTATTTCTATAATTAATTATATTTATTACAGAATCGTGCCATCGCAGCTACGTGGCAGAGGCACCGAGACGCGGTCTGGGAGCACGCACACAGCTCATTTCACTTGCATTATGCAGCTTGTTTTATTTTGGTGATTATAAAATATTCCCCGACAAAATTAGTTTAGTTGCAAACTTGGGCATGTAAATTTCACACAGCTACCATTTTTTCTGACACACTGTCAGAATGTCACAGTTTTTAAATAATGACAGTACGTGGCATGCCACCACGACTACTTTTTAAAGAGATGCCTTCTTAGGAACTTAACGCTTGAAGGAACCAAGAATCAACAGTTTGTCACCATTTCGAATATGAAACTCACTTATCAAGATACTCTCAAGTTGAAGGATATGAGCTCAAAATAGAAGTAATGGCTAAATCTTATCTAGATGGATAGATTTACAATCAGACTTCTACCTATTTTATTCTTCAAAACATAATGAAAAAATAAAGCTTGCTATTTACAGTATGAACGACTGTGTGCAACGGCTTCCAGCCACGGGGCTTTGTTTAGTGGTGTTTGTACCTCTGAACTTCTATGAGTCAGTGTTTAAATGTGAAAGCATGAAAGAAGAGTTTTTGTTTGTTTTTTTAAGGAGGGGTGGTAGCAATGATTCTGTGTTTAAGAGCACTCGCTACAAGGGCCCGGGACCCGTTCGGTTTGGTTCCCAGCAACTACAGGAGTTCCAGGGCTACAGAATAGGTCTTCTGGTCTCCCATGAGTACCAGGCATGTTCATGGTAGTACACACATATACTCATGGGGAAGATGCTCATAGCTATATAATTTCAAAATCCTTAGAAAATATGAAAACAGATTATCTCAACTACACATCATCTCATGGAGCTGCCAACATGGGGCTGGATCAAATAGGAAGAGTAACAATACTGCACGGACCTAATGCAACATATGCTATGCACTTTTGGTCCGTCTATTTTGTGTTCTCTTTTCTAGCTGTCTACTCTTATCATTATTGTGTGGGGCGGGGATGGGAGGCATGTACGTGCCCTCACGTGGGAGGGTGCCGGCTGGCCATGGTGTCCCTGTGCAGGCTGGAGGTCATCCTCAGCGTGGGGTCTCACCTTCCGCCTTGCTCGAGGCAGGGTCTCTAGGGTTTCATCAGCACTCCATATAGGCTATCTGGCATTCAGCGTCCAAGAGTCTCCTCTTTCCACCTGCCATGCCCCAGCCAGTGCTGAAATTACAGACATGTGCTTCTGTGTCAGGGTTTCTTGAATGGCTTCCGGGATCTGAACTCGGGTTGTCAGCCTTGCATGGTAAGCACTTTTGCCCACGGAGCCATCTCCTCCACCAGGGTGTTTCTGCTTCATGATAGAGACGCCTGAGAAGCACCAGCTGTTAGGGTGTTTGCCTCGTGTGCTTTATCTCGTGAGCGGCTGAGTGGAAGTTCGATTGCATTCTCACAGCAAAAGCTAAGTTCTTAACTTCCTTAAGGAAGTTATTTTAAAGTAAGTAGTCTCATAATTATATATATTTATATTATTAACATATCATGAACAGAAAGATAAATAAAAAAATAATGTGCCCCCTGCAAATGTTTCTGAGCTAAAATGCTCTTCAAATTGTGTTATCTTCTCGTTTTGCTGAGTCTTTTTTCCCATTCTATGGATTAAACTCCGAAGCATAAAATCCTCCCAAGCTTTGCCACGATCCCTTCCAAACATCATTTGGGTGACAGGAAGAATGTGGCTGGGATCCTTCACTGTACAGTTAGCTTTGTGGTCCTGCCTGCTGCTGCTTTTCTGCACACACAACACCCTAAGCCTTCTTAGAAAGAGAGCTGACAGCCATTTTATCCCCACCGCGTGGAAATGGGACTGCTTGCACCTGCGACCTTTTCCAGCGCTTGTCAGACACTTGTTTGCCTTACTTCTGGTGGTGCAGCTATAACACGCCTATGCATCACCTGCTAAGCTCCTTGTATTTTTCAAATGAAGATGCCTAATTCTTGTCATGTCTTTTCCAGGCTCCAGTAGAATTTTGGAAATTATGGCCAAGAAAATCAGAACCATGGGTATCTGGTGTTGCTAGGGCCACAGTGATTCTGCCTAAGTCAGGACCATGATGAACTTGGCTAGCCTTGGATCATGGCAGTAGGAAACCCAGGAGAAGATAAGAGACAGCATCTCTGAGTTAATGTCCTTCCTACATGCTGAAGAAGCCCAGATTGGAAGCATGGGTTGTTGTGACAAAGACTGTAAGCTAAGAATGGAGCGGTCTCAGAGCCAGACAATGAAGCAAGATCGCTGCAGCACACTGAAGGTAGAGAAAAATGATCCATGGGAGAATGAGCCAGTGTGTTCTTCTTGTTTAATTGACACATTTTCCCCCTGTTGCAGCTTTTGCTGAGCTGTTTTAGATTGTCTTCTGTTCCTGGCATTAAATGTATTTCTTCTGAGATCCTGTTTTGTTTTGTGTTGTGTTTTGTTTCTTCTTCCTCTCTTCAAGATTTTAATTTTCTCCTCAGAATTGGTTGGAAGTTATCCTGAAAGATAGTTGGCTAAGCAGCAAATAGACAGACGAGTCTCATTCCTGGATGCAGGAGCACACTTACCGAGCTAGTATTTATAAACACACCATTCTCCAGCTTCAGCTTCCCAGATCCCAGGCGTTCCAAAGTCTCAAGATCCTACAGGAATATCTCTTCAGATAATCAACATGTCCCAGTGCTAGACAATAAGGTCGTCACACAGTGTGCAGGTGGGTCAGTGGGTGGGGCTAACTACTGCTCAGTGACATTCTACAATCATCTATCATGTGTCTACCTCTGGTCTTCCAGAGTTGGCTGGCACACTTGGCTACAACCAGCTCCTTGCCCTCTTCCTTTTTGCTGAAGGTTCAGCTTTCTTATCTTTATCGTAACTTGAATGAAGTTTCTGTAAGCAGTGGAGATAAATGTATGTTTCTATTAACATCTGGGAAATTACTTGATACTTCGAAGAGGTGACTAATGGCAATAATCTTTAATATATTAAATATATGATGTTTCTTTAGGACAGCAAGAATGCCTTGAGCATTTCCCATTGAATCTGATACAGGCTGAGATATACCTTATTATATACTAAGGGATTAAATTATTTCTGTTATAGTAATATTTCCTCAGGGAGTTGATGAGATTTCATTTCTTTTCATACATTTTATCTATCCCTGGGGTGAATTTACCTCTTTTGATCTATTTCTGTGACTGGTTATTAATGAACTGACTGGCTTTTCATACTACAAGTGAATTATTCCTAAGATATATATTATTAAATTTAACTTGCTATTTCATGCTTATCTTCTTTGTCTACATATTTATAACATCATCTGATCAATAGAACTTTTCTGACGTGACACATTCTGGCAAGGTTTTACTTCCGGTTGACAGTCTTGGTGATGACATCTTTATGTTCTGAGCCGTCACCTCAGTCTTTGTTTTTTGTTGTTGTTTTGTTTTTGTTTTGATTTTTTGAGACTAAGTCTTACTTTGTATCTTACTGAACCTGGAATTCACTACTGAAACTGCCCCCCCAAGATAACAGCTATCCTCCTGTATCAGTCTCGTAGAGGCTGATTACAGGTATGAGCCACCTTGTTAAGTCTGAGAAATAATTCCAAAATAACTATCGTCATTTTTTTTTTTCATTTAAAATCCTGCACTCTATCCTGGAATAAAGTAGTCATCAAGTACAGTTTTTGTCTGCTACCAGGTATATGAGATTAAAACGCCCATGTTCCCTAAAAATCGTTCCTTTATACATTTCATAAAATAATTTACTCTAAACTTCTAACTGGATCTGTAAGCCCAATTTCTATTCATTATTTGTAAGAGACAGCTCCTGCATATATGAATTCCACTTTTAAAAATTGAACAATTTTATGACTTTTTGTTTTTTTGTGGGAGGTGTGTTATAAAACACATGTTGGCGTCAGGAAACAAACTGTAAGAATCTGTTCCCTCCTTCCACTGAGGAGGTCCCAGAAGAATTGAACATCGATCTTTAGGCTTGGTGGTAAGTGCCTTTACCCATGAAGCCATCTCAGTGGTCACTGATCTCCACTTTTAATGGACTCATCATTAAATTATATTTTTATTGCATCTCACTGCCTTTAGTAGTACAATAGGTCCAAATATTATATTTTATTTCAATCTTTATTTTGTGAAAGTGTGTAGGTTCTTAGTGAAAAAGTTTAATCCTATACATTTGCAGTGAGCAAAACTTTGACTGGATCACAGGAGAATGGATTCCTGAGCAGCACTGTGAACAGCATTAGTTTGTATCGGAGCCATAGTTTTCAATGTCTTATTTTGTTCTGTATTCATTTGTTTTTGTTGCCTTTTTTTGGTTAATTTCTTGTTTTTTTGCACTGTTATCAGGTAATATTGTATATGTAGGAGACAGGTAAATTAATACCTGTCAAGTTTGACAACCAAACATAGCATGATACAAACACTATGTTTATTTAACACAGACTTCTCACAGCAGAAAACTCTGAACAAGAAACTTTAAGGAGTGTGTCTCCTCACAATGTAACATTTTTGGTCAAAAGGTTCTCCACCTATAAGGACGTCCTCAGGCCTCTCTGTTCCTTGTGTGCAAGAAACACACTGTTTCCTCTGCGTTTACCTAAAGTAGTAACTCACATTCTACTGTCAGTGAGAAGTGACCCCAACCTGTAGTGTCAACACAGATGGACAGACCTGAGTGAAGTGTCTAAATAACCTTCTTCACTACCGCAGGATCGAACCCTCGGAGCTCAGTATCTGCACAACTGGCCCCATTTTCTGCCCAGCTTCTTAGACAGTCAGCTGGGACCCTAGCTTAACCAAATGTGGGGGTATAAAAAAATAAAAAAAAACATGGAAACAGTGAATGCAAAACTATAAAACATTAACCAAAATAGAAAGCATTATGGATATTTTTCCTTTTTTGTTTTTGTTTTTCAAGACAGGGTTTCTCTATGTAGCCTTGGCTGTCCTGGAACTCCATCTGTAGACCAGGTTGGCCTTGAACTCCACCTGTCTCTGTCCACCAAGTGCTGGGATTAACCGTGTGTGCCACCACGGCCCTTCTGAATCTGAGACTTTCTAGCCTGCTAGCGACTTCACCACAGCCTTGGTTCTCCCACAATCATTAATTTCCATTCTCCAAATGCAGCTGATGCCATGTACACCAACAGACCCAACAGGAAGCACCCTGGCTAGACCTCCAGATGACCATTGGCGAGGAGTCACATTGCTGCTTCACTTCCCACACAAAGTTTAATGGAAACAAACGCGTTTAAGATTTTCCTACCCCCATTTCTCGTCATGGATCAAATCAATATAGCTTTGGACTGTACTGTGTTATCATGCTTGATTTTAAAAATTGCTATTAGTCTTAACTTGAGTTTCATTTAAAAAAAATCAATCAAATTCAGTTTGGGATTAGAACAGGATTTCCAACTATTTCTCTCAAATGCATTCATGTCATTTCTGTGTGTATTTGTGCAAAATCCATCTGAGCATTGGAAAATACAAAAGCGCAATCTCAGCAGACTCGGACAGAACCGCTGCTCAAAGTCCTGCAGGGTCAGGAGGTACAGTGAGCCTGGGGTCAGGAGGTACAGTGAGCCTGGGGTCAGGAGATACAGTGAGCCTGGGGTCAGGAGATAGATACAGTGAGCCTGGGGTCAGGAGATACAGTGAGCCTGGGGTCAGGAGATAGATACAGTGAGCCTGGGGTCAGGAGGTACAGTGAGCCTGGGGTCAGGAGATACAGTGAGCCTGGGGTCAGGAGATAGATACAGTGAGCCTGGGGTCAGGAGATAGATACAGTGAGCCTGGGGTCAGGAGATAGATACAGTGAGCCTGGGGTCAGGAGATAGATACAGTGTGCCTGGGGTCAGGAGATAGATACAGTGAGCCTGGGGTCAGGAGGTACAGTGACCCTGGGGTCAGAGATACAGTGACCCTACCCTGGGGTCAGGAGGTACAGTGAGCCTGAGGTCAGGAGATACAGTGAGCCTGGGGTCAGGAGATAGATACAGTGAGCCTGGGGTCAGGAGGTACAGTGAGCCTGGGGTCAGGAGGTACAGTGAGCCTGGGGTCAGGAGATACAGTGAGCCTGGGGTCAGGAGATAGATACAGTGACCTTGGGGTACAGGAGATACAGTGACCCTGGGGTCAGGAGGTACAGTGACCCTAAGGTCAGGAGGTACAGTGACCATGAGGTCAGGAGGTACAGTGACCATGGGGTCAGGAGGTACAGTGACCCTGGGGTCAAGAGATACAGTGACCTTGGGGTACAGGAGATACAGTGAGCCTGGGGTCTGGGAGGCACAGAGAGCCTGGGATCTATGCCTGGGAGAGGCTTTGCTTCTGACTAAGTATAGAGATGGTCGCTTCCCTGTACTTCCTGTCCCAAGACTGTGCACCTGGTGACCCCCATGCCACTGAGATCATTGCTTGTGATTCTGATTTTTTTATGATATGATTTTAACATGTCAGGCAACTGTTTGAGAACGTTTCTATATCACACGGCAATGCTAGCTAATGAGATGCATCATTTAAAAAGTGTTTAGAGCCGTTGATCCTCACAAACTTCTTCAAACACAAGTTCCATTCTGGGCTTCTTTTGGAACTAAACTGATAAAATTAAGAATAAAAGCGTTTACTACACTCTGCAAGCAATGCTTCAGGGTCAAAAGTTGCACCTTGCCACCCACCGAAAGGAAATGCTGCGGTAAGCTTCAGCTCCATTTGTTTTGGTCTGGGGTTACTAGAGACATCTTAAATTTTAGCTGAAAATATATTTACTTAAACTAAGCCAACCACATATCACCTTTTCCTTTTATTACAAAGATCGGCTTCCTGTCATGCTGATGGAAGCAGGGGTTAATAACAGAAGTAAAAGGTAATTAAGTATGGATATTTAAAATAAATGGGATTCAGAAGCGTGTGGCAAGCCTGATTGTTGGACTAGAATTAAACAGCTCCTCTGCATAGGACTGATGGGGACGATGCTGACGGAACAATTAAAAGGGCAACTTTCAATTTCATCAGGACAGAACTCTAATTCTCCACTCGGCAATGGGAGCGAGGCCTGTGACTTGGTCCTGTCCGCTTATGGTTGTGGCAACAAAGAAGTCTGTTCCTAATTTGTGCGCTCTGGTGCTATGCCTGGGGAAACTTCCCTGGTCTCCCAGCTCCCCAGCTGTAGCCAGGAGTAGGGGCCACTTGTTTCATGCCTTTCTTCCTCCAGGCCCCGATTTGCATAACTTTATTGTTTTCTGGGGTCTAAGCTTGTGAATTTATTACCCAGGCACCTGCCAGTGTTTCTGTATTTAAGGAACTGTCAGCAGTTTCTATTTTGGGGTTTTAAGTTTTCTACAAAAATTCACTCTGGGTTGAATTCTGGCATGTGTTATAGGGTTACAAACCAAAAGCGAGTTATTTTTAGAAGATGGGAGGGAGCAGAGGGGAAACAGTTTCTTTCTTTTCTGCTTGAGGTATATAAGTGTAAAATAAAACCCCGGAGTTGGTGGTTACAAAAGGAATCTAAGGCATTAATTCTTTTTCATTTTGTTCTGAAATTTAAAGATTTTTCAACCGGTTAGCCTACACTACAGACTAATGTCTTGCAAGAGTGTAGAAAATATTAAAATTATATGTTCATTTACATGCAAGATATGTTATGTACACATTAATTTTAATAATGAAACACCAATTTGAGTAAAAAGAGATTAGACTAGAACCAACCACCAGATTCAAACCTCTGTGAGTTCTGTCTAAAGCGTGTGCCCCACTAACCATCCACACATGCTCCCTGCCCACACAAAGAGCGTCACTGCACTGGGCACTCAGGGATATTCTAAGTCATGTTTCCTTAGAAGGTTTATCTCTGAAAAGAATCTTCAAAATCTAAATCTTTATTTTGGATGCATAAAAATCGATAGGATTATTTAAAATTTTCCAAAATAATATTGAAAATTGTTATCTTCGCTAAACATGAAGGATGCAGGCTGGTCGGTTTTCAGAGCTTCATATGATCTTCATACACGAAAAAGGACACACACACTGAGTCTCAGGCACTAAAATAGCCCGACTTTTAAAAAGTATCTTGTATGTAACACATACACTATTTCCGATGCAAACATGCTCTCGCTGGCTGAACTGAGAATTAACAATGCTTACACGCTTCTCAAGCACTTTGGAGGGCTCGGCATGGACAAGGAAAGCTGGGCTAGAAAGCTCAAACAATATTGGGGTGGTAAGGAGAACATTTTTACTCTTATTTATTTTTAAATTATACTTAAATATACTTAATATATTTCATCAGATGCTGACTCCCAACAGCTTCCTCTCCAACTGCCCCCATCCCCAGATTGCTTTTTCCTTCCGACTTCATCTGCTTTGTTTTTTAATACACTGAATCAACACAGTGTTTGCTTGTGTGTGTGCAGAGAGAACTACAGGACCATCAGTTAGAGAGTGGGAACCCTCTTCCGGATCACATTCTTGAAGCAAACTGATTCTTGTTGGACCAGCCAGCCATTGCCAATAGTTCCCCAGTTAAGGGCCAGACTTAATGAGAACTGTCCACCAGATATAGATATGAATAATTTACATTGGTATAGATTTTAAGGTCAATTTTGTGATATGTATATGTATTTCTGATATTGATTAAGGTATTGTGATTGTGTAGTTCATTTAAAATATAATGTATAAACAGCAGAATGTTGGATCCTGTTTTCTTATCTAATCTCTTAGCCTGTTCGTTCACTATAAATGGAGAAAATAAAATTTTCCAGGATAAAAACAAATTTAAACAATACGCAGCCACAAATCCAGCCTTACAGAAAGTAATAGAAGGAAAATCACTAACCAAGGAGTCCAACAATGACCACAATAACTCAGACATCTAGAGACCCTTCACCAACACAACTCAAAGAAGGGAAACACACAAACTCTACGACTAAAAAAGTGACCGGAATTAACAACCACTGGTCATTAATATCACTTAATGTCAATGGACTCAACTCACCTATAAAAAGGCACAGGCTAAGAGATTGGATAAGAAAACAGGATCCGGGAACTTGGGGAAAAAGGATGAATGGGATAAAGGAAGATTGGATAGGGGAGCACGGAAGCACAATTCTTAGTTAAGGGAGACACCCTGAGGTTGGCAAGAGACTTGAACCTAGAGTGGCTTCCAGGAGCCCAAGGCGATGTCCCCAGTTAGTTCCTTGGGCAGCTGAGGATAGGAAACCTGAAATGACCCTATCCTATAGCAATACTGACGAATATCTTGCATATCACCATAGAACCTTCATCTAGTGATGGATGGAGATAGAGACAGAGACCCACACTGGAGCACTGGACTGAGCTCCCAAGGTCCCAATGAGGAGCAGAAGGAGGGAGAACATGAGCAAGGAAGTCAGGACCACGAGGGGTGCACCCACCCACTGAGACAGTGGAGCTGATCTACTGGGAGCTCACCAAGGCCAGCTGGACTGTGACTGAAAAAGCTTGGGATAAAACTGGACTCTCTGAACATGGCGAAATATGAGGGCTGATGAGACGCCAAGGACAATGGCACGGGGTTTTGATCCTATGCAATGTGCTGGCTTGGTGGGAGCCTAGCCAGTTTGGATGTTCACCTTCCTAGATATGGACGGAGGGGGGGGGGACCTAGGACTTACCACAGGGCAGGGAACCCTGACTGCTCTTTGGACTGGAGAGGGAGGGGGAGGGGGAGAGGAGTGGGGGGAGGGGGAGAAGGGTGGGAGGACGGGGAGAAGGGTGGGAGGAGGGGGAGGGAAATGGGAGGCTGGGAGGAGGCAGAAACTTGTTTTTTTTCCTTTTCTCAATAAAAAAAAGAAAAAATTAAAAAAAATGTAATGTATAATTAGGAAATATAGGTTGCTAATGGATAATCATCGATGGTAGTAAAGCTTGTAGTCATGTTAGTTAGATTTTCTAGATATATAGAGATATATTTCAGTTAGATAGGTATTCTTCATATCTTTCAACAACTACAGAATATGGCATTTTAAATGTTTTAATAACTTAGGGCTTTTCATGACAATGAGACACGTCTGCTCCTGGCAGCACCAATCTACTTCAAGAGGAAGATGGGCATCAAAGAAGCTCGTTATGGAGTTTGATAGCCATTTGGGCAAGAAACTGCTCTTGCCTGGACTGATGCATAAACTAGACACAACAAACTCGCAGAGAGAGGACTGCTGAACTTGCCTAAAGGTGAGATGATCTTTCAGGGTTCCTGATTCATGAGAGTCTGCGAGGCATTCTGCAGGACACAGCAGAAAGTGACTGAACTATCTTTGAAATTTCCTGCTTCATGAAAAAGTCTGCTGGATACTATGGGCCTGAAGGCCAAAGATGGATGCCCCAACGGTACAAAAGAACTTTGGGTGACTGTCCAGGCAGCGAGATGTCTCTGTCATTTCTAGAGTTTGAGGTTTCTTATTTCTTGTTTACTTAAGTAATATTATATCCTTCTGGAGTCTTTGATGGAGTTGAAGAATGGATAAATAATTATAGTTTTCCTTAGTTGTGATAAAAGATAAAATAGATATAAATATTGTAAGTGTAATTCTTACTTAATAACTGTTTTGTTATGTAATTTTACTATGTTAAAGTTAAAGCCTTTCTTTTTTGTTTAAACAGAAAAAGGGGAAATGATGTGGGAGTGATTTCTTATTAATAAAGAAACTGCCTAGGCCCATTTGATAGGCCAATCCTTAGGTAGGTGGAGAAAACAGAACAGAATGCTGGGAGAAAGAAGCTGAATTAGAGAGTCGCCATGATTCTCCCACCCGACACAGCCACAGGTTAAGATCTTCCCTGGTAAGCGTCCTCGTGGGCTACACAGATTATTAGAAATGGGTTAGATCTATATGTAAGAGCTAGCCAATAAGAGGCTGGAACTAATGGGCCAGACAGTGTTTAAAAGAATACAGTTTCCATGTAATTATTTTGGGTAAAGCTAGCTAGGTGGCGGGACGCAGCCAAGCCCGCCAATCTTATTACAACATCCACCCATGCTGGATTCTAGCTGACTTGACCTGGTGCAGGTCATAGGATGCAGCCACAGGTACTGATTTCCTGTGTGCACTGGAACTGGCACTGCCATGGCCAGCAAACACAGCTTCATCACAGATATCCAGGGTCTCTGGGTCTTGTGATATTTCTGTAATGACCCCTAAGCCTTGAAAGAAGAGGGTGTGGCGAAACACAGCCCTCATTCAAAGTGGAACATGACAGTGTCTCTCATTCCCTGTATGCTGACCAGTTGCGGATCTCTGTCGTAACCACAATGCATTGCAAAATGAAGTTTCTCTGGTGAAGGCTGACAGATAAATGCATTTATGACAATAAAAGTTAGAACTTAAGGGGGACAGTTTATTGCTAAGTCCACTAAGTAGATAACAGCATGCATATAAAAAATGATAAAGAGAAGTTTTCAGAAGACAGAACACTATCAACGTGAAGTATATTCTGGCCTATAGTCTGAGGGAGACAGTTCCTCCAAAAGGGGTACTGCCTTATAGAAATGGGAGTATTAGACCAATGTCACCCAACATGCTACTGTGAAGTGCACTCTCAAGCCCATAGTCTCTGATTGACCTAATTCTAATCTGATTCACCGCCTTGGCACTGGGTCTGTTTCCAAAAGCATCCCAAATATCCATTTAAATTGAAAAAGCCCCACATGCCAATGTATCTTAATGTTGATACACATATTCACATCTTACAGGTTTAGATAACGGAAACGTTGCTCTGTATAAGGGCTAACCCGAACAACATGCTAACCAAGTGTTGGCTTTCATTTCTAAGCTCCAGGCCCAGGACCTGCAAGTCCAGTCTCAACACCTCTCAGGCCCTTTTAAATAAACACATGAGGAAAGGCAAAAGCACCGTGGGATGGCCCTGGCTGGCAGCCACTTCTCCTATTAGCAACCTTAAGTTATATTGAGTGTTCTCTCCAGGTTCCATAAGAACTAAACTTCAAAGAGAGATATGGCCATAACTCACATTTTTGTGACATCATTTTATTTTAATGAACATCAAAAAAAAAAAGCTAAACCGCGGGTTCCTAAACAATACCTTATCCCCACTCTGATGTCTCCCGGCCATAATTATGGCCTGAGTAAATATTTTTACATAGTTTTAGATTTTTCCCATTTGCTGGCTACCAAATGCTGAAAGGTAGCTCAGAACACGCTAACCCCAAAGCACTAAATGAATATTATTTCACTGACTTTGCAGAGATGAAAAAGGAAATAACTATTAACAGAGGATTTAAATAACCAACAAGTTGCTTACTAATTAAAAGCAAGAAACACGGCAAGTTTAGTGTCAGTTAGGAAACAGAAAATTATTTCTGAGAGACTTGGACACATTTGTTTTTCTGTTTATCCAAGTTGACAGTGTAGGCTCTTTGAGATTACCTTTAATTTTCTGGTTATTAATAATTCTAATTAGCTTTTCCATATTTATGCAATGGTATAAAAACAAGTTCCTCAGAAACGTGTTTTCTTTCAGCTCTCCTTGCTTCTCAGGTATAAAAATTAGCACCCTAAGAAGTGCCAGCAGGCCCAGTTTGATTCTCTAATTATTCTAACTGCTGTAACAATTCAGATTTGGGCTGAGCATCAGGCTGACTCCAATGAAGCTACCAGATTGATAGATTGGAAATGCCAAATGTTAGCAATTGGGTACAGTTTAAAGCAATGTTTACTGGAAAGGATGGCCTCAGTAACACATCAGCCTATATCTTGTGTTAGTTGGATACTGATGTAAAGTAAGAAATAACACATTTAGGTTATCAGATGAAATCAAATTTAAACTCATAACTGCTTTTCAGAATATATTTATTTCCATAAAATATAGTATTTATATATACCGAATTTCCCAGGTTACCCAACATAAGAAAAGAAGTAAAGTAAATATACAACAGGTAATCTAAAACAGTTCTGGTAAAATCTGGTGCAAGCCAGGCCTGGTGGAACTCACCTATGATCTCGTCCACTTGGGAATTCTTAAAATCTGCAATGGTAAACTTAACCAGAAGAGATTAATGTTATAAAGGGACAATAATTATGCCATTGTTCTGCTCATAACGTCACTAGGGAAAATTACACAGCATGTTTTTGTTTTATCTATTCCTTTATGTATTGAAAACAGGGTGTTTTTCTCCCCAAATTTGTCAGCAGAAGACATACAGGCAACTCACATTTCCACTCCGTTTTGTCTTAACCTGGACCTCTCTGCAGGACAGCTGCTCACAGGCTTAAAATTACTGGGCCACTTTAATTCTTTCTGTTGCTTTAATGCAGACAGGGGGTCCAAAACGCATTGTGGCTGATTCATGTCTTAAGCACATGAACAAATTTAGTTCTCCACTCTGATATATGATAATGTAGCTTATGAAGGTAATAGAAACAGAAAAACATTTAGTGTAATCTTAAATGCTGTTGGCTTTATTCATCAGAAAAGGGACCTGCACCATTTGAAATTTGAGATTAAGACAAGATGTGTCTTCCTCTGGTGAGAACATCCCGCACCACTCACTGCTGTCTACTGCATCACAATATGTCAGGAACTTTGGAGACCTCTGTGCTCCACAAAACCAAGAGCTCCAGACTCATCATTTCATGTCTCACAGCTCTGTTCATGGGGCTCAGTCAGGATCTTGTTAGACTATAAATTGTTCAGCTGTGCAGGGACTCAGCCCGAGATCTGTTACAGTTCTGACCAACCAGCAGGTTCTGCTGACTCTGATCAGGAGAGTGCCAACAGCTGTGGCACCCAGCTAACACTGCTGAAATACTGGAAGGGGTTTCCATCTTCGTAGAGAGATTGCCTCAGATCGCTGCAGATTGTTGACACACTATTGCGTTCCTACAAGGGGGCAAGGATGGTTAATAATTCTCAAACAGATGAAGACACCTGGCTTCCCCAAGTGTCTCAGGCACATGTGTATCCTACAAGCACTGCAGCTGCTCTCTGGCTGTGGGCATCATCACATTCCTGCCAGACATCAAAACACGGAGAGGTTGGCTCTGGTCTGTGCACAGTTGATACCAGCTACAACATAAGAGCTCTTAAAAAGGCACTGTGCTCTGGTCTGGGAACATCTGTCTGCTCACAGCCTTTTTGTAAAACTCTGCAGTCTTTAGACGCTCAAGATGGGGCATTACCCACCTAAGCTCCATGGGGAGTAGTGAGGTTTTCTCTTCACCCTGAGAGAAGAGGATCCTCTAGGAAGCTTTGGCAGCATCTCTCCAGGTGATGTGTTGAGAAGGGTCTGTAGAAAATCAGGGCCAGAACGAAGATCTGGCTGTGGAATCATAAACTACAGTAGAAACACAGTGAAGGAAGACAATGGCCTGGACCGTGACCCTGGCACTGGAGATGACGATTACCTGTCACTGGTCATATGCAATGGCACAGGAAAGGCAGGAAGAATTGGAAACAGCCACATGTGGAGTCTGGGGAACTGAACCGCATCAAAGGTAAGCGAGGTGTGGGGCTCTCACAGCTAGGAGAATAAGTTGTCTGTTTACTAACTTAAGGAGGGCTTCGGAGAGATCAGTACATGGGTGACATTTTCTCCCAGTAGATGAACCATCCTGAGGTCATGCTATTTAAGAAAGAACATGCCTTACAGCGATGGAATTATTCTGCATCAGGCTCTCCTTTTTTCGACTCCTCGGGTGCTACCCCCAAGCTCCTCACAGTCTCTCCCTCCTCCTGGATCCTTTCCAGGCTGTCCTATGTCCACTGGGTTTTATACCCTCACAGAGGGACGCTGTTTCTGTGTCCTCCTCCACCCTGCTCTGTTAACCCTGGTGTTGCCTTACAACCCTGTTCTCAGGCCCTGCTCACTGCTTTCTCCTCCGAGATACCTCCATACCAATGCTTATCCAGCAGCAAGGGTCGTTAGCTGCACCTATTCCATACACCATTTTAAACAAATCTGTGCAAAGTAAACTTTTCAACATGAAACCAAATCTATGGCTAAGTATTAAGGGCTGCAGTGTAGCAATGTCTAATATACTCTCGTTATGTAACCCTTGTACCTAGAAGTTAATTTCACCAACAAATTACAGCTAAATACTCCATCATATTAATACTAAATAACCTAAAGGATTAGCCCCCCCCACACATGCACACATATACATATATACACATTCACACACATACATACACTTAGACACACACACTCACACACATAACACACATGCATACACACCACACACATACACACATCACACATATACACACCCACACAAACACATACACAAGCACACATACATAACACACTCACACACACCAGCAACTCTGTACTAGTTCATGATCATAACAGTTATTTGCAATGTCCTTTCCTTCAAATACAAGGCAATGTCTCTCCTGTGTCCAGGCTGTAAGGATGATAAAGAAACCATCTGAACCATAATGCTTACGTTAGAACCTTGAAGTACTGCACTGAGAATATGCTCTCTCTCTCTCTCTCTCTCTCTCTCTCTCTCTCTCTCTCTCTCTCTGTCTCACATACACACACACACACACACACACACACACACTCACTTGGATCACACCGCTTCACAGGTGAACAGTGCTCACTGATAAATGATACCGCTGTCCATGCTATGTCAGAACATGACTAAAGCATGGCATCTTGCAAGCTTTCCACTTCTCTCTCCTGAGTTCTATTTATTACTATTTGTGTATAATGTGGAGAGTCAGGCATATGTCACAGGGCGTGGACAGAGGTCAGAGGACAACTCTGTGGAGTCAGTTTTCACTTAGATGTGGGTTCGGGTCCTCTGGCTTATGTGGGGAGCATGCACTTTGCCCACTGTTCCTCCTCCACGCCACAAGATAGACATTTCTTGTACTAAGAGGAATTTCCACTTAAGAGAGGCATAAAATAAAATTCACTAACTTTAAATGTCAAGGAGCTCTTTGAAAATGAGGCTAATACATATTGAAAAACAGAAATATTTCAATGTCTGCCCTACTTTTTCTATAAGTACCAAGTGAAATATTCACAGCTATTTTTAAAAAAAGTTGCCACTCTCCAACTTAAAAGGAATGAGTATCAAAATTTCTACAGTTCTATTGCATTGGGGTGCATCCTCTCTGGCCCTACTATATAATTTTGTCGACTTGGTTTGTCCAGGAACAACTTTATGAAGCAATTATACATGCACTATCTAAATCAAAACAAGATGAGCCAGCCCTTGAAAGGACACACTCCTCCAGAACTCACTCATACTTGCCAATTGTGAACAAAATTGAACAGCCACTTCTAATCTAACCTTACTCTTGCAGTTTTACAAGCGCCCAGATGAGTTGTTTCACAAAGGTTACACAACGACCCTGGCTAAATTGAGCAATTCAGCAACGTGCAGACACAGCGCCTGCTTAGAATGCACTCTTTGGTAGCGAGTTTATCCTTTTCCTATGAGCCATATTTTCTTTTCAAACAGTATGTGGTACATTTATAGCATTTAAGACACAAATCAGAGCTGGGTGTGGAATTTCACACCTTCAATCCCAGCACAAGGGAAGCTGGGCATGAAAGTCACACCTGTATTCCCAGCACAAGGGAAGCTGGACAGGAGAGTCACACCTGTAATCCCAGCACAAAGGAAGCAGGAAAGGAGAGTCACACCTGTAATCTCAGCACAAGGGAAGCAGGAAAGGAGAGTCACACCTGTAATCCCAGCACAAGGGAAGCAGGAAAGGAGAGTCACACCTGTAATCTCAGCACAAGGGAAGCAGGAAAGGAGAGTCACACCTGTAATCTCAGCACAAGGGAAGCAGGGCAGGAGAGTCACACCTGCAATCTCAGCACAAGGGAAGCTGGGCAGGAGAGTCACACTGCAATTTCAGCACAAAGGAAGCAGGGGAGGAGAGTCACACCTGCAATCTCAGCACAAGGGAAGCAGGGCAGGAGAGTCACACCTGTAATCCCAGCACAAGGGAAGCTGGGCAGGAGAGTCACACCTGCAATCTCAGCACAAGGGAAGCTGGGCAGGAGAGTCACACCTGCAATCCCATCACAAGGGAAACTGGGCAAGAGGTTCACACCTGTAATCCCAGCACAAGGGAAGCAGGGCAGAAGAGTCACACCTGTAATCCCAGACCAAGGGAAGCTAGGCAGGAGAGTCACACCTGCAATCTCAGCACAAGGGAAGCATGATAGGAGAGTCATACCTGCAATCCCAGCACGAGGAAAGCAGGGCAGGAAGATTGCCATAAATTCCAGATTAGCCTACCTGGGCAATAGAAAGAGACCCAGCTGCCACAATGGCACCAGAACCAGAGGTGAGGCCGGTGTGGAAGTAGCTAAGACAGAGAGACCGATGATGACTGACGAGCATGAGGCTTTGGACTGGAAGGTCTCTGGAAGCTAACATATTAGAGAGGGGTGGGGTAAAGAATAAGGTGGAAGGAAGGAACCAGGGAAGGTCTGCGCCAATGCCAAGAACAACTTCCCTTCCCGCCACCATCTGGACTCAAGTCACATCTGACTCAAGCAATTCCAAAGCTATAGATCTCCCTAACTCCTACCAAAGTTTGCAGGCCTTGAGATGTGGAGAGAGAAAATATTTGGATAATATGGAATTGCCTGTGCTACAAAACATACAATTTCTCTGGTTCAGCCTGAGACAAATGTTTGTCAATGCCAGTGTTTGCCTTAATGATCTCAGCTTTCCTCCCCTCCCAAGCATGGCAACTGAAAACTTTCTACGCATATTTCATAGGATTCCCTGAGATCATTTAGTTAACCATTGGAGAATCAAGGGGCCATCCATGTCCCCACAACACCAGGTGCTAATTCGTAGTCTTTAGGGGTGTCAGGGAGGATGAAAATCAACCTAGCTACACACTCAGAACCTACCAAAATGGCCCTTTTCTTCCTCATGTACACCAGGGAACAATAAAACTGACCCAGAAGAAAGGAATACAGGGAGTTCCATGGGTTGGTGACTTTTTATTTTTGTAGAGTAAATCTGAAGTTTGCCAATTCACCATTCCTCTCCTGGTGATTAGTTGGTGCGACAGACAATAAGGGACACTTGGAAAAGCCACCAGTCCCGCAGCAAAACCTCTTAGGGGGTTGGGGGAGGAGACAGTGCAGAGGATTCTATACTCATAGACATAATTACTGTCCTGAAATACTAGAATGCTGCCACTCGCGGTGAAGCCCCACCCCGCTAGCTGGTAGTTTTAGTAAGATTTCCAAGGCTATGAAGCCCCCACTAGCTGATTTAACAAGGTCAGCCACTGAGCTGATGGGGTCAGAGCAAAAGCATGGTCAAGAGTCTGATCAGCCCAAATCAGTCTCATGAGCTAATAAAGGGAACTGGTTGGTGACTTCCATGAGGAATTTTGACAATGAAAGCCATTGGGCAGGCGGCTGCATCTGAACAGCCTGAAGACCTTGGTCTTGGAGGTATGACAGTGAGGCTCCTGAAGCCAGGGCGTCCAACCAGGGCTGGTTACACTTAACCAGCATGGGCTGGCAGAGAAGGGAGACCATTCACTCACTTGATAATGAGTTCCTAAGGTTACGATTTCGCTTTTAAAAACTGATCATCAACAGCAAAATCCTGCTACAACATAATGAAAGGAGATTGTATGCATAAAAATAAAATTGCTCAGTTTGGGTCCCAAGAGAAAGAAAACAAAATGTTGGGAAGGTCGAGACAGTGTGCCCACGGTGGCAGAGTTATTCCTGCAAAACACTGAAAGAAACTTGAGAATCCTCAGCTATGACCTGATAACCCCTCGGGGCTCTAGCTGGCAAGAACTTCCTCATGTGCTCTCCAGAGATGGAGGCGTTAAAGTATGTATGGAGGAACAGAGTCCAGAGGCCTTTTAAAAATCAGATTTTCTACCTTTTTGCCAGAGTTAAGCTACAAGCACCAAACTGGTGAATTTTAAATAAAGAATTAAATTTAGCAACACATTTACAATGGTGATTCCAATAATCGTGGCAACTCACAAAAGTTACACTTGGGAAGAATAAGCAGATTTGTTCGGTTTATTTTAAATTTTATAGGCATCAACAAATAGCATAGTTTCCAAATATTTTATTTGATGTGTTTTTTTTCTCTTAATCTGGCTGAGAATCCACTGAAAACATTCACGAGTTTCCACTTTATTGGTTGCTAGATGAGTTTTTATTTGTGGATACATTCTGCCTACTTTTAAACTGTGATTCTGGCTTTTCGGGTTTATGGTTATGTGCATAAATATAAAAAGAAGGAACCAAGAGGCAATTTTCAAAGTTTTACGGAAGCCCCAACCCCTGTGCGCCAGCAGCAGCGATTCCTCGGCGCCACTAATCAATATCAATGAGGAAAGACCAAAATGGCAAACATATACCATGTCTTTGTTTCAATTCCGACACTTTTAGATGTTTGTTTGTCTGTTTACTATGTGGGTGTGCGATGGGAAACCCCAGCGAGCCGCAGTGCGTGTGTGCAGGTCAGAGGTCAATACTGTGAACTTGGTTTCTCTCCTTCCAGGTTCCATGGATCCAGCACCAACCATCGGCTCTACTCGCCAGGCCTTCTGGCTGACCGCTGCCCTGCATTTGGGAAATGAAAGGAAAAGGCGCCGGTTGATCGCTGCACTATTCAAAGGGTGATGCTGCTGTTCTCTGTAAATCCTGGGCCTACAGATGCCAAGCAGGGTGGTCTGCAATGGGCTGACCTTCTGCATGTCTAGAATCTTCCCTGCAGTGAGGCCAGTACAGCTGATCCAAGAGTAGGCTAGACGTAGCAAAAGTCCACAGCACACACGCGCTGAACCAGGCTTGAGTTTCCACAGTGCCACCCTCAGCACTCTGTGATGGAAGTCTATTATCCCCACCTGTTCCACAAGGAAATAGCAAAAGAGAGAAAATTCATTCAACTAGAAAAGGCTGAACCCAAGTATGAGCTGTGGTCTCCTCGAAACCAAAGCCCTGGCCTGTTGACACTAATTCACTGCCTTCTGCTGTCAAGAAAATAACCCATTATTACCAGAAAGAGCTACTTACAACCAAGCCGCTTACTCAGGAGGGATGCATTCAAATCAGCCACAGAGCAGGTAAGAAGTCTGGGTGATTAGAGCCCGCTCCTGTATAATTCTTTTTCTATTAATGTGGTGGCAGCTGAAAATTCTCAATATTTCCACCATCTCCACAGGTGACGCTGGGAGTCGGTGACTCTGTTCATCTGCTGTGCTGTCTGAGTAGGTAACTCACAGCCGTAAAAGCTTCAGATGATCCCGTTCCTGGAAGCGGCCCCCCAGAGGTGTGGCTGATCACGCATGTGTGCCGAGAGAAACTAATTCACCGTTTTTAGGGGTTGGACGCGTACCTGCCATTTCTGATCGGATTCAAGCACACAAACCGTGTGTTTCCATTAACACCTTGTCCTGGGCCACAGTCCTTTTGCTATTCTGCCTCATTTCACGCGGGGCTGCAATCTCCAGCATGACAGCATGCCAGAGCTTCACACGGAAAAGCTTCCATTGGAAACCTCCTAAGAAGCAGGAGACTCAGGGTGAAGGGGCCTCTGGCGTGTTTCTGCTCACTCTTTGGTGCTGTTCTGAAAGCAGGAACACGCAGTGAGAAGGATGGAAACGGGGGAGGCACAACCTGAGAACACCACCCTGAGCTCTCCTGTCTGCAGCAGGCTCCGCCCATCCATTCACACGTTGACACATTGTTAATTTAACATGTCTACTTCAAAGGACTTTGAGTCTGAGTCCCTCCCACAAAATGGGCCAGGAAGCACAAAATAAACCTTCTGAAAATGCAGGATGGAGTGGAATGCCTTCGGCTAGACTCAGTGGAACTTGCAGCCTGAACAGTCAACTCAGAGGTGATTGAGATCCTTCACCCGCCTTGGCATTGCTTGAAGCAGCCTTGGCTTGGTGTTGGTAGTTATGAGAAAATGGATTCCGCAGCAAGGCAGCTAGCTTGCCCCCTCCCCCCGCCGGTGAAAAGTGAAGCAATCGCCAAAGCCTCCTTAAGAAAGAAACGCGAGAGTCACGGGTTCAACCTTGCCGTCTATGGGAAAAGATTCCACACTCCTTCAAAGTTTATCCTCTCACGGTGTCAGAACTCTATTTTAAGACCCGTGTTTCTGTTTGCATGGTGCTGGGTGCCTATAACCCAGTTTTCATCAGGCTGGGGCAAACAGATCTTAACTCCAATGCCGTGTTACATAGCAAAAGCCTGCCTTAAATTCACAGTCACGTTTGCCACAGAACAATTCAACCTGCTAATTTCAGAAATGTCTACCGAACGTAGAGAAAGAAAATGCTCCGAAGATCACAGGTTTTCTTTGTGGAAGAATAATTGGAAAACTATAGCCTTTTATGGCATCAATAAAGACGATCTGAAGGGAACCGGGAGCACAACGACAGGAACAGGAATGTTCCCGTCTGGATACATCTATAAAACCGTCTTATTCTACACTGGCAATCTGCGGCACAAACTTGGGTACAATGACCTGCTTCCCAGTGGGACACCACTGAGGCTTGCGTTTCTTAATTTTTATGTCGTTTGTTATCTACCACTTACTACAGTAAGCTCAAAGTTATCAGGGAAAATGGCCTGCCATTCCAACCAGTAGAACCCTTGATTGTAGAGGCAGTTCTCCAATGGTTTCATGAAGCATTTGCGTCTCTGCATGTCGCCTTTAGACCCCTGGCATCTTCTGAGAACTTCTGGGAAACGTGGAACTCAGGTAGCTTCCTGGACAGGTGGATGGCAGTCTGCATTTAGACAAGTTTCCACCGGGACTGCACAGTTTGAGAAACACGATTGTCAGGGCTGTGTGTCTAGGTACTCTATGCATGCTTTAAATTCAGTCTTCACAACAACACTGCAAGTAAGATATTGCCTCACTTGTCATTAGCACTTTATGCCTGAGGAAACAATGTAACAAGTTTCCAAAGTTCTCATAAGGAGCCAGTAATGTAGCTCAGGAGGAGAGCCCTTTTCTAGCATGGCCAAGGCCCTGGGTCCAGTCTTCAGAACCAACACATAAACACACACACAGACACACAAGCAAACTAGGACACACACACACACACACACACACACAGGTCATGCAAGCAAAAAGCAACAGGCTTAGATCCAAGTGTCTCACACATAACAACCCTAAGCACTTGCCTCTGCTGCCTTAACACACGAGACACCAACAAGCCTCAGAGTCTGTGTATGTCAGGGTTTAGCAAATCAATCTGTATTTCAAGAGCCTCACTGTGGCTTTATTTACAGTAGCCAGAGAATGGAAATAACCTACATGTCCCTCACATGAAGAACGGATTTTTAAAAACTGGGGTGCACTTACACAGTTGAGTATTGCTCGGCTGTTAGAAGAAAAGACATCACGATGTTTGCAGGCAAATGGGCGGGACTAGAAAAGATCATCCTGAGTGTGCTAACCCAGACCGGGCGTGCGGTGAATTCACATACACGCAGATGGTAGCTGGTAAGGGAAGGATAAACACACTGGGCTGTGATGTAGACACTGCCGTGCGTTCCAGAACATGAAGGACTCCTTTCCTGCATCACCGCCTTTCCCGCCCTGCGCTCCTCTCTCCTCATCTCACTTTCTAACCTGAGTTTCTACAGTACTGTCACCAGGGAACTGTCCAACATGATTTCACAAAGAAAAAGGATCACCCTGTGAGGAAGGAGAATGGGAGGATGGTTTACAAAAGAATAAACATGGTTTTAAAGGCAGACTCTGACTTGCATACCTGCCACATGGTTAAATTTGGAAAAGTGTTGATTCTGTCCACTTAGATTAACTTTAATTTTACATATAATCAAATCACAAATTCTATTTAACCATTGTAGAACTCTGAAATCCATCTAAAAATATATCAAATAGTTCTCTGTAAACTTTTCCACGTGAAGATGACAGCCATTCGACTGGATTTGCTGTTTATTCCCTACTGTGCCACAGAAGTCTCCAACATGACAGGAGAAATTGGGGCCGCGTAGTAAGTGAAATACAGGCCCAGTGGCTAAGCTAACAAAGCGCCCAACACCATTCTCCTTCTCATTAAGGGTGTGATATTATTCCAGTGGTTCATAAAATATTCAAGAGTATCATTTTTAAATTAAATTGTTGGCATGTGTAATAATTTTCTACCTAACACATCATACATTATAAAGGCATTTGCATATATTAAAATCAAAATAATCCAAAGTTTGCTCCCATTGACAGGGCTCTCCAGCCTCCGGCCCCGAGGCTGGTTAACCTGACTCACTGGCTGCAGCCTCTTCCCCAAGGCTGAACAAGGGGAAATGAAGCATTTGCTTGAACCTACACCTTAATAACTCAGAGTGTTAGGTCATAAATCTCCCGACAGGGAAGTGTCCCATTCTAAAACCACTTCCCAGAGAGCCGGCATCAGTCAGTCCCCGTCAGAGTGTTTGCCACAGAGCAGCAACTCTGACTGTAGCTGGGCCAGCAAAACAGACAACCAGCTGGCTTAGCCACGAATTCCCATCAGCACCCCACGTGACTGCGCTAGCCTGTTTTCCATATGATGGGCAATCAGCAACACTGGATACTGAAGTAAAAACCTGTTTAACAGATGCATGAGGAACAGAAAATACCGATGGTGAAGAACCGTTTTCTCTGTATCACCAGAACTACCTCCAATGGGCTGGAAAGAGAAAGAATACTACTCATTTAAGAAGGCATGGGTCTCACACCTAGGATCCCAAAGCTCTGTGGATGATAAGAACACAGAACAGCTGACAGCTAGGCTTCCCAAGCTCTGTGGACAGGAACAGGGATCTGAAAGGCTTTGGTATCTGTGGAGAACAAAGCAGACAGACCTTTTACAGCACAAAACTGTTTTCTCCTTGAGAGATACACTATCAAAATCGCTAATCAACCCCATTAAACTGTTAGCAAATTGCATTTTTGAACCCTTTAAAGGGGTCCACTTAGTCTTCCAAGAAAAGATTGTCTAGGGCAGGATACAAAGATTTCTTGCCATGATTACTGTTCTGAACCTAAAAATAGCTGTCCGAGAAAATTGACATCAAGCAGCTTCCTTTCACACATCTGACCCAATTCAACACTCTCATCTCAATCAATTCTGCCTGAAGATTTGCTTCTAGGCTGCGAAGCTTCTCCCCAGAATAAGAGGCCTCATGGAGGACCTATGATTTGAGAGCCCTTTGCATCTAAAAAATCCAGGTGTGCAAAATACTAGAGACCACGTAACGCCTGCTAACAGAAAGCCCGTTGGGTTAATTTTATAAAATCCATACAGGGAAATATTATATAGCTGTGCAGAGGATCTCTGAGAATCAGAGGAAGAGGAAGAGAGGAAAAGGAAGAAGATGAAGAAGAAGAGGAAGAAGAAGAAGAAGAAGAAGAAGAAGAAGAAGAAGAAGAAGAAGAAGAAGAAGAAGAAGAAGAAGAAGAAGAAGAAGGGCATAAAAATGATGAGTTGTTATGTATTAATATTTGCACATACTCTCACAGACACACCAAGTGCCATATTCTGGAAGACCACATAAGAATGCAGAAAGGGTGACTTGCAACAGGCAAGGCAAGGTGCTGGAGACCCAGTAAATCTGTGTCATTGCGCTCCTGCTCCAAGTTCCTTATCTGTATACCTAATGCACATTTCAAGTCAACTGAACAGTACTAGGGAAGGAATAAACTCTGGTGCTGTTACTACTTCACACCGAGTGCTGTGCCCCGGGAGGTGTGTATACCCCCAGGCCCAGCTCCTTCCCACCCTCCCCTCACAGCCTAGAACCCTCCCATTAAAAAGATGGAATTTTCTCCCAGTCAGTGGGTTGCCTTTTTGTCTTAGTGACTGTGTCCTTTGCTTTACAGAAGCTTCTCAGTCTCAGGAGGTCCCATTTATTCAATGAGGCCCTTAATGTCTGTGCTTCTGGGGTTATACGTAGGAAGTGGTCTCCTGTGCCCATGTGTTGTAGGGTATTTCCCACTTTCTCTTCTATCAGGTTCAGTGTGTTCGGACTGACATTGAGGTCTTTAATCCACTTGGACTTGAGTTTTGTGCATGGTGATAGATATGGATCTATTTTCATTCTTCTACAGATTGACATCCAGTTTTGCCAGCACAATTGGTTGAAGATGCTCTCTTTTTTCCATTGTATACTTTTAGCTCCTTTATCGAAAATCAGGTGTTCATAGGTTTGTGGGTTAAAGTCAGGGTCTTCTGTTCGATTCCATTGGTCGACTTCTCTGTTTTTATGCCAATACCAAGCTGTTTTCAATACTGTAGCTCTGTAATAGAGTTTGAAGTCAAGGATGGTAATGCCTCCAGACGATCCTTTATTGTATAAGATTGTTTTGGCTATCCTAGGTTTTTTGTTTTTCCACATAAAGTTGATTATTGTCTTCTCCAGATCTGTGAAGAATTTTGATGGGATTTTGATGGGGATTGCATTGAATCTATAGATTGCTTTTGGTAGAATTGCCATTTTTACTATGTTGATCCTCCCAATTTAAGAGCAAGGGAGATCCTTCCATTTTCTGGTGTCCTCCTCAATTTCTTTCTTCAAAGACTTAAAGTTCTTGTCAAATAGATCTTTCACTTCCTTGGTCAGAGTTACCCCAAGATATTTTATGCTGTTTGTGGCTATCATGAAAGGTGATGCTTCTCTGATTTCCCTCTCTGTTTCCTTATCCTTAGTGTATAGGAAGGCAACTGATATTTTGGAGTTGATCTTGTATCCTGCCACATTACTAAAGGTGTTTATCAGCTCTAGGAATTCTTTGGTAGAGTTTTTGGGGTCGCTTATGTATACTATCATATCATCTAAGATCTTCACCAACCCCACAACTGACAAAGGTCTGATCTCCAAAATATATAAAGAACTCAAGAAACTAGACCATAAAAGGCTAATCAACCCAATTATAAAATGGGGCACTGAGCTGAACAGAGAACTCTCAACAGAAGAAGTTCAAATGGCCAAAAGACACTTAAGGTCATGCTCAACTTCCTTAGTGATCAGGGAAATGCAAATCAAGACAACTTTAAGATACCATCTTACACCTGTCAGAATGGCTAAAATAAAAATCACCAATGATAGCCTTTGCTGGAGAGGTTGTGGAGAAAGGGGTACACTCATCCATTGCTGGTGGGAATGCAAACTTGTGCAACCACTTTGGAGAGCAGTGTGGCGGTTTCTCAGGAAATTCGGGATCAACCTACCCCTGGACCCAGCAAGACCACTCTTGGAAATATACCTTATCATACAACAAAAGTATATGCTTTACTATGTTCATAGCAGCATTGTTTGTAATAGCCAGAACCTGGAAACAACCTAGATGCCCTTCAATAGAAGAATGGATGAAGAAAGTATGGAATATATACATATTAGAGTACTACTCAGCAGTAAAAAACAAGGACTTCTTGAATTTTGCATGCAAATCGATGGAAATAGAAAACACTATCCTGAGTCAGGGGGACTTGATTGGGGGAGGGGGAGGAAAATGAGAGGCGGTGGCGGGGAAGAGACAGAAATCTTTAATAAATAAATAAATTTTTAAAAAAAGATGGAAATTAAGGTTGGGTGCCAAGCTTTTCCTCAGTTGTTCCCTGAGCTGCTTTAAGTAGATTTTCCATGGTAGCGCATAATGGGGACTTTGAGGGTAAGTGCCATTTCCATTTCAAATTCATCTCCATTGTCCCTTTACTAACCTTCTCTAAAGACCAAACATATTCTAAGCAAGAGATACAGTTGTATGACAGCTTCCCTACATTCAGTGTCCAGGCCACCTCCTCCGACCCCACCTCCTGGTGCTTAGACCTTCCAGAAAGAAACTCCGGGAGTCGCAGCACTACCCCTGAACATAGACGAAGAGTTCACCAGTCTTGATTGGGATCTAAAGGTTCTGATCCAGCAAGACAGAGCACACAGTGACTGCTGAAGCCCACAGAAGCCGTGGCAGAGTCTGAAAGCTGAACTGGCCAGTTACTTATGAACGTGGATGCCCTTTCTGTGCACACGCCCATGTGTGCAGAATGATGCCACCTGTCCGTGACAGGCTCATTCTGCAGCTTCCACTCAGAAAGCAGATGTGCAGTGAAAACCATCTGCTAAATCCCGCACGTTCTTTTCACTGGAAAGAAACATTAAAAAAAACTGAAGAGAAATAGAAAAGAAAATATAAATTATAAGACATCATATAAGCAGATCTGTGGTTCCCCCCACTCATACGGAATACCTATGCAAGTGAAGAATGTATCATTTTCACTAGGGATCATATTAAAAAATTAAAAGCCTTTGTTATAAATTGACTGTGAGGATAAAATGTATTAATTCGATGTAAAATTAACTGCACTTAATACACGGTCTGGAACTAAGCATCTCCTCAAAACATTAAGTGCATAATTCTGGTTATAATAACATTAATCAATTGGTTAATTGTCTTCATCAAACCTCCCCAGAAGTAAATGAACAAAATCAATATGTAATCAATGTAAAAATATGATACGAAAATGCAGAACTTATTAAAGCTTACTTAATGATATAAAAATACCTGTAGGTATTAATTGTCAGATTTTACTTAAGAATTTTCTTTGAAACACCAGAAAGAAATACAGTATAATCTCATAACAAGGTTAGGTAGTAGACAGTGAGGCTTGCTGTCCTTCACAGTATGGAATATAATTCAAATTCTCTCCCTCTCTCCTTCCCTCCTTCTTTCCTTCTCTCTCTCCCTCTCTCTTTCTCTCCCTCCCTCCTTCCCTCTCTCCTTCTCTCTATCCCTCTCTTCCTCCCTCTCTCCTTCCCTTCTTCTTTCCTTCCTTCCCTCCCTCCTTCTTTTCTTCCCTCCTTCTCTCTTTCCCTCCCTCTTCTCTCTTTCCCTCCCTCCCTCTCTCCCTCCATCTGTCCCACCCTCTCCCTCTCTTCCTCTCTCCCTCCCTCTCCACCACTCACTCTCCCTCCCCATGTGTCGTGCGTGTGTGTGTGTGTGTGTGTGTGTGTGTGTGAATAGGGGGCTTACACATGTTACTAAAAGGCCTTGAGAAAGTATCAACTTCCCTTTCCTCTGGTTCTACATTTGCAAAGAGCCCCATTTGGGCTCTGAGTTCTCTGTCAGACCTGAAGGAAATCCCAACAGTGGACAAGTCTCCCTCCTGTGAAGAAGGTGGGTGTGGTATTTACAGTCTCCCTATGGCCAACACAGCTAAAGGGGCCTCGCTAAAACCCATGTGGTTTGTTCACCTACGTCTGATTCACAAGGCCTGGAAGACACACGTGTAGCCTGTTCCCACGAGCAGTTGTGCTGGGCTGGGCTGCCCTAAGGAAGCCACTGACTGGTTCTTCCGGTAGGGCCCAGCAGCACAGCTGTGTAAGGAGCAGACAAGAAACGCCCGGGGGTTGGTGGATGTTGTTTTATTGCTGTTCCTTCATAATAAACTTGAAATAACTGAATCAATTAAAACTTATTCTAAATCATGGACATCGATGTGGCTGGGTCCAAGCCTTGCCCTCACAGACTCTAAGTTCTGGTGGCTTTGCCACAGAATGAACAACGCAGCCTGGCCCGCAGAGGCTAGTAAAGTTTCTTTGCAGCAGATCCTCCTAGAACTTCTTTAGGTTCTGTTTGCTTACAAAACAGTAAGTGTTCCCTGTTTGGAAATAGTTCCCAAATGTTCCCTCTTGCTTAAATCGCATGAAATCTTAGCATACACAACACACATATTGTAATCTCTGACTGAATGGAGGCCTTGCTCCTCTCGGGGAGAAAGGAAGAGTGTTATTTCGGGGAACAAGCGAGTACCTTTACCAATTCTTTTCTAAGTTGCAAAATACTGCAATAAAGTATTGCTCAAGTCAGACTGAAACAATTTTCCCATCTGTCAAAATATTTTAAATAGCATCAAGCTGGTATTACTTAGTCAAAACACTTCATCAGAGACGGAATCTAAATTTAAAAAAGCAGTTCCTCGAACTATGTAGGTGAGGAGAGCGAACTGTGGCTGAGTCCGCGCAGTTCTGTGGCTAACCTGCAAGATCCCATTAAAGGGACCTCGGAGGAAACGGGTGTCAAGCCAAGAGCGGGTATACCCTGGGCAAAGGAAAACAAACCCTGCACAGCGGGCTAACACGGCATTGTTCTACGACTGACGCACTTCGGTTCTTCCAAATGCCATAAAACATTCCAGCTTTACGAAGGTTCTGGTCAGTTCTGGCAAACTTTCACGTACAAAGGAGAGGGAGGAAGGGGTGATTGACAGGCAGGACCAGAGATCACAGCAGGGCCTGCAGGAGCTGAGTTTACAGTAATCCCGCATCAGCCATCTGACTGTGGGTGCTCCTGAAGCCTCCAGGTTTACAGCGACCTGAGTTCACAGAGCTGAGATCTGCCTTATAGCGTGGCTCTGAGGATGGGATATCAGCCAGACGCTGGGAGGGTCCTGTTTCCGCCTTCATGCTCATCCAAAAACACTGCACTAATCCCCAGAGTTTCAGTTTAAGAGAAGGCATAATGAGGGAGTTAATGACTTCAATTTTGATACATGTGTATATTACACATAATATATATATGTGTGTGTGTGTGTATAATATATGTAATGAATACATAAGAATCCGGACACTTTCAGGTTTTATATATTCTCTAATTATTTTGCTATGAACCTGTCTAAAGGTTTGCAGGACATGTTCTCTGGGTGGGACACACCTAAAATGCCTGCATAAAGTACTAATTACCAACTACCTAGAGAAGATGTCAAAGCTTTCTTCAGCTTTTAAGACCATCCAAACCTAATACAGCAACATCTCTCATTTCCAGAGGGTCACAGGGTTTGCACCAATCCTGAACCTAGATTAACACAGCTAATCTTCAGAGAAACTTCTTTGGGAAAGGGACAGTGGCTAATGCAAAAATCTTTCAAGTCGTCAAAGCCTAGAGAGTGAGTGACTTCAGAGAGCTCAGTTGCAAATGGGACATGTCTACCACACTCCCTCCCTGAGGCCCAGGGACGATCTCAGAAGAGGGGGTAGGAAGACTATGTGCACTTGATTCAGGGGAGATCAAAGAGAGACTCTCTGGACACGAAGGAGCCCCCGCCCTCAATTAAGGTGCTGTGGACAGTTGATGGCCTCTCAGGAAGGGAGAGTTCATTCTCTTTAAGGTTTGGATCCTGGAATATGGACCGAGTTTCAGGGAACTCTCCCTCATCCAGGACTATATGGGCAGCACGAACTGGGTAATTTAAAGAAGAGATGCTGGAGGCTGCAGGTGAGGTAGGAGGTGAACGGTAGGGTGACTATGACGGAAATGAACTGGATGCAATTAATAAAAATATTCATACATATAATATATTGCTAAAATCAAGTACTCTTTATGTTGAACAAGTCAAATATCAATTTAGGAGAACTCATGATATTTAGAACAAATAAATTCTTAAAATCTTATGTAATTACATAATTAGAGTTCATAGTTAACTTTGCTGAGGTCTACATGTGTGTGGCCTATGTCTGTATATGCACATGTGTGTGGTCTATGTCTGTATATGCACATGTGTGCGCCTGCACTAACACACAGAGGTCTACATTTGTGTGGTCTGTCTGTGTATGCACACGTGTGCACTATCCCATGAATGAAAAGACACAGGTAGGAGAGCACACATTCTTAAGTATTATAACTTTAAGCAAATTGCTTTAACATATGTTTGTATTCCAAGAAGTCTAACCATCTTAACATCACAAATATTTATCATCTGAGACTTTCTTCATCCAATTTAAGAATTCTAGAGCCAAGGCCACTCTGTGCTATGGCGGGATATCAGTACACCGTGTGGAGATGTGTTGCTGGGATTGGTGTGATAAAAAGCTGAACCACCAACAGGTAGGCAGGAGGGGATCGGTGGGATCTCCAGGGAGAGAGAGGAAGGGGAGAAGGAATCTAGGTGCATGGAAGAAGCCAGCAAAACACAAAGAGGAAACAGGAGGTGCAAGGTGGAAGTGAGGTCACACCCTACAGCAGAATGTAGATGAATATAAACAGGTTAATTTAAGTTATAAGAGGTAGCAGGACGAGCCCAAACTAAAGGCTGAGCTTTCCTAGTTAATAATAAGTCTCCATGTCATTATTTAGGGTCTGGTTGGTGGTACAGAGAAAGTCTCTTGCAGGCCCGCGGTGGCGATGTCAGAAACACTAGAAAAGACAACTATGTGGTGGGGAGGAGAAAGGGATAGAAAAACGGAGTAGTGTGCACACTGGAGAGAGGTAGACAGAAGATCAGGCACTGCCCAGCACGGTTGGAGGATGGTGTACAACAGCCTAGAGCTTCTACAGACATACACTAAAACGAAGCTGCCATTTTGTTGCCCTCTGGCTCTGGGCAAAAACAGAGGCCCAAGATGGGGAAAGGACCTCCATGGAGGACTAGTGTGGCTTGAGATGCCACCTGACACCGTGTTAGTGTTGGTGGTGCATGCTGCTGCCCCAGACTGTGATGAAGCCTGAGGTTCATGTGGACCTGTGCAGTCTGAGCCTGATTCCTTGGTGATCTCCTCAGGCTTAGCTGTTTTGGGGCACCAAGCTGAAGTGAGTGACCTAGGCCCACCGAGCTCGTGGCCCACGTAGGCACTGAGGGCATGAGTGGACCAGTGGTCTTGATACAGCCAAGGGCCATTTTGATATCTATAACCTACATTATCACCTAAGACCACGCGGACCCCTGTGGCCTGGGCTGCTGCCTGCGGTCATGTTAACATAGGCGTGGAAAGAAGCCTGTCCACCCCTGGTGGGCAGTCACACAGCGACCCTCCCATGCTGTGGGAGCAGGAACCTGGCCCTGCACCTCAGCAGCAGCGGCTTGGCAGCAGGCACAATGCCCTGGGTGCAGGAGCGCTGGCTTTCCACGTGGAGAGAGGACAGGGCTCACATCTCACTGGCCCACAGCACAGCGAGGGTGAGAGCTGACCCCGCCCCTTGCTGACCCACAGCAAGGAGGTGCAGGTGGCTGCATGGGCAATGAAAAGGTGGCTCTGGCCACCACAGGGCACTCCTCAGTTGATGGTTTCTAGCATGGGAGCAGGAAACAGAAAGACTCATCCTCCTCAGACCGCTAGCCACTAGGAATTTGACCAAACTCCAGTGAATATATGGACCATACCAAACAGACTGCTTTTTTAGAGGAGGTCATGGGGGAGTGGAGTGGACATGGGAAGACTGGGAGGTGAGTGTGATTGGGTGGCCTTCAAGCGATTTTGAAAATTATCCTAGTGAAATTTTTAGGTCAGTTATGTATCTTGACTAAACTTACAAATAAACTAGCTTATTTGAAAACCAAAAAAGAATCCACTCTGTTTCACTGATAGGCTTCAATTAGAAAGTAAAAGTTTGCCAAACCGAGTACAGGCAGATCATTTACAAACACTAGAGAGAAGATGTTATTGTGTTAACCCTGTTTCTTTCATAGTTTTATAGGTTTGTTTGACCAAGTGAAAGACTGTTTCTGTCATGGGAAAAAATGTTAAACTTAGAACTGGAGTTGCCGACTCACTGCATAAAGGGCTTAGATCCCCAACACCTGCACCGAAGGGCTTGCTGTATGAGCAAGCGTGAGAATCTGCGTTCAGATCCCCAACACTGCACCAAAGGGCTTGCCCTGTGAGCGTGAGGATATGCGTTCAGATCCCCAACACTGCACCAAAGGGCTTGCCCTGTGATCGTGAGGATCTGCGTTCAGATCCCCAACACCGCACCAAAGGGCTTACTGCACGAGCAAGCGTGAGGATCTGAGTTCAGATCCCCAACACAGCACCAAAGACGAACACAGCCATCTCATTTCACACCGAAGCCGAAGCCGTTGCTCTTTGGTTTCCAGGCCATGCACTGAGGTGCTCAGGCTTCCGTGGCCCCTGCTAGGAAACCCCTGGCTCCCCTGAGCGCAGTCCATCATACCTTGGCTGTAACGGACACCGGGTTAGGATGCCTGTTCTAAGGGTTCAGAACGGAAGTGGCGATTATGGGATGTTCCACACTTCCTAGGCACTGTTCTAAAGTTAGTCATCTTACGATTGACAGCTCTGGGGTTACTGATCAGAGCTTCAAACCTTCCATGACTAACCCCAGACCTTTGGGGGAGTCAGTTATCGTCATTTTCCCTGAGTACACACATCAATAAAGCCCGATAACAATTCTCAGCTTACTACTTAGTTGTGAGCAATAAATGACAGAATGTAAAAAGACCTCGTCAGTACCTGCTGTATTGTAAATTCAGAACTGTTAAGCTCTTTCACAACCTCAAAAAAAGGCAATAAACAAGGGCACAGAGGCACGCAAATTCAAATCCAACTCCCTCGTGGCTAAATATGGGCAGAGCTCCAGCCAACAAAATTCTCTCTCTCAGGTGGAGTTTAACCTAAATGGCTATTACCATCAAACCAGGAAACCCCGCACTGCAGGTTGGCAGATCCTTTATCAGCCAAGCCTCTTTCTGGCTTCCTGCCTAGAGCATTATTGTCAATATATGATTAAAGCAACAGCAAAACTGTCTGGGGTTCCAGCGAGTACGGAGGAAGGGAGCATAGCAGTCAACAGAGTCTTCCAGCACAGACCCAGAGGTGACTGCCACGCCTAAGGACAGCTTCACGGTCACACTTAAAGCTGAGAGAGTCCTAAGGCCCGAGTTCCTCATTGGCTAGTCATACGCTCATCTACAACTCCATTTCTGTGGAAGCAGATTTGGTCGGCACGTAACAACTCTGCTGTATACTTGAGCCTCTGCTCCACAACATAAAAATGTACGGCTTCGTTCTGTGACCACCGTTTTGGCATCTCGTGCCCGGTCATCCCAACATCAGCCCACTCAGCCATTCCGTCAGCTCATGGTCTTACACCATCTGTGAGAAACGACCGCTCTTTTAACAACTTCCATACGCTATTCTACAACCAGAAAGAAAACAAAAATCCCATGCTTTAAGAAAGAACCATGGAGTGACCAGTTAACAACACAGATAATTATCTAAGTATTAGCTTTTCCTGACCAAAGAATAGTAGGAAGCCCTGTATCTAATCTAAAGTCCCTTCCATTTTCTGAATAAAAATGACTCAAGAAAAACTACATACGCCAAGAGAGTCCCACTGGAGCAATGACTAGGGAACGATGCATACGAGCAGACGTCACAGGTGGCAATTAGATACACAAAATCAGCAGCCTGAGCCCAGAGTGCAGACAAACAGCCGGCCATGCAAACATGCTCCACCCACTCGCTGTGCACACTGAGGCTCCAAGGCTTCCACGTGTCCCGAAGGAGAGCAGGAACTGACAATTAGGGCTCTCCCCACACTGGACCACTTTGGCTGCTCTAAGATCACTTGAAAGGCAGCCCAGTCCCTGCGCTAAGGGGAAGCAGACACAAGCCCTCATCCGTAACACCCAAACTATCTCCAACTGATAACCACTTGCAAAGGAAAAGATGTTTTTCTCCAAAGGGGTCTCTCCGGGTATTCAAACCATTCACTCGCAAGGACAGGCCCCACACGCAGTAGCAGATGCCAACACAAAATGAACTCAGTGGTGCCTTGAATTTCGCGAGGGAGGGAGTTGTTTTTGCTTTTGTTTTTGGTTTTATCTTACAGGTCTGTTGCTTTTGCACTACGGTTCTGATTTTGTGTTTTATGGGATTTCTATGTGGGTGACATGTGTGTGTTTCTTGTGCTACTTCTGAGGTTCTTTGTCTATTCTTTATATCTTTCACCCTATTCTAGTTTGTCTTTATTTTACTGTTGTTTTTAGAAGTCGATTTCTTTTCTAATGGGTATAAGTGTGGATTTCGGTTGGTAAGGAAGTGGGGAGGATCTGGGAGGAGTTGGGGGAGGGAAAACCATGACCACAACATACTGTATGAAAAAAAAATCTATTTTCAATTAAAAGAAAAATATGCAGCAAAATCTTCAACACAGTTCGTTTAGGTGAGCCGACTACTTTTCAGATGCACAGATGTAGAAGTGATCATGCTCAATTATATATTCCAAATTCATTTCTTATATACTGAATCTTACGGTGATAGAGGGAGACTTGGAAGCACATGTGTGGGAATACCTGACCACCTGGGAACATGTAATTAACAGACATTTTCCATGGCACCATTTCCTCATCCCCTTTTTTAAGCATGAGAGTCTGCTGGGAACGGGAGGAGGGACTGGTGTTTCTCAGGTAAAGGCACAAAAGACAGTGGTGCTTTGCTCTGTTAATATATCTGTTGTACATTTATGCTAATTCATAGTCTAGTAAATGGATGTCAAAGTTTTGATTTCCATTTCTGCATTTAAAAATCCACATTGCAATATGAAAAAGTATTAAGCTATTTACTTTCCCAGTAGGTTATTAAACAAAACTTAAATGAAATCTCTGGAATAAAAGAGGAGATTAAAACCACTTTATGCAAGGAAAATTTTGATGTGTCTATCCATGTGCATACACATGTGTGTATACACACGTCAACATATCCCCATAATGCATACACACATACATATACATACACATATATGGGGTAGGCAGAGATTTCTCTTTTGCTATAATTATTTAAATATGGGTTTAAAAGTAGAAGTTCAGAGACCCACATCTCAGAACAATGAATCTTCAACAAAATTGCCAATATAACTTGGAGAAATGATCATCTTTTGCATGAATGCTCTCATAAGCTTTCTCCATATCATAACTCCAGAAAGGAGATAACCCAAAGCTGTTAACAAATTCATTGTAAGCAAAGCATAGAAATGGCACGCACTGTCTTAAAATAACTCTGCTAAAGAGAAGTCAGGCCCTCCACACAGACACACTATAAAATATGCTATCCTTAAGTGTCAAAGTCCCTAGAAAATATAAACTAATAGCAACAAAACCCAGGTACCTGTCAGCCCTAAAGAGCTCTATCTCAGGAGTGAGGAGCACCTGCTATGCAAGCCTGAGGGGGGGCCTGGGGTCCCCACAGCTGCTGTAACCCCAGCAAGTACACTGCACACACACACACACCGCACACATGTACACACACATGTACACGTATACACACATGTACACAACACACCATACACTGAACACATGTACACACACGCACACACACATGTACACATACACACCACACACTGCACACACACGTACACACACATGTACACATGCACACACATACACACGTACACACATGTACACATACATACACATACACAGCATACGTGCAAACACATGCACACATTACACACACATACACACCACACGTGCAAACACATGCACGCATGTACACATACACACATACATACAAACATACACACTGCACACACACCTACACATACATACACACATGCATTACATATTCACACATACACACGTCATAAAACACTGTTTTATAATAAACAATAAGTTCAACTACCATGTCTAAATGAATGTGTTCTATGTAATGCGGAAGCCACTGAGCAATGCTGCTTACTGTCTTGCTTCTTTTTTTTATTTGATTTTTGAGACTAGCTTGCTTCTTACACAACGTGCCCAGGATGGCAGCATGGACAGTGAGGCCCTCCCACATCAATTGCTCGTTAAGACAATGCTGAGAAGCATGTATGCTGGCCAGTAAGATGGAGGCAGCTCCACAGCGGACGTTTCCTGTTCTCAGGTGACTCCAGTGTGTATCGTGTTCATGAAGACTGGACAGCACATTTGTTTTCAAGGGGGAACGTTAAAGTAATTGTGCTTGTTTCTCTGATAGCAGTTTTCTCAGAATGGCTGAGGAAGAATGGTGTAAGCTCTTCTCCAAGACCCAGGATCCATGCTATCGGGCTTTGCAAATGATGTGTTATCAACTGTAAAATAACTGTTTTGGAAAGAGCTTTGTAACAACTACATATAGGAAACCACCATAATCTTCCAAGTTATGTGGGACAGCCCTTTTCTAGCAAGCACAAAGCATTCTCTACTTTTAGCATAAGGAATATAAGAAATACTTGAAATTGTGTGAGCTTGGGAACTTTAACTTAATAGTTGTTCATGTTTTTACTTGAGACATTTCCAGAATGAAAACCAAACTGGTTTATTAGGAGCTAGGAATGCGGATCATTGGCACGGCGCTTGCTTGGTATGCATATGGCCCTGGGTTCAACCTACATGACTAAAGATAAATAAGAAAGGAATAAATAAATAGATAGACAAGTTTGCTCTTATAGCATGCCTTCATCTGACTTTAAAATAATTTCTGCATTTCCACATTAGTCCTGATGAACAACATGTTCTTTCTATGTCTACAGAGAACATTTCAGCATTCTTAAGCATACTACGTGGTGCACACTTGACCTTCCACTCTCTGTCACTTCTTTCAGGAGGTTAAGTCAAAGACAACTCTGTATTTACGGCTCCAGCAAGAGCGGCATTGGTCCAGGACATATCTCAACCTTCATGCTCTTTGGAAAAGTCCATGTGTGCAGAGAGGTGCAGCTGTCAGTGGAGAAAGATGCAAATTCTGGTGATGATGTCTGCATTGCCAGAACTTATGACTTTTTAGAGGCTTTGAGTTGGTGAGCCATAGAGAAAATGAAGGGGGTCTCACAGAGATTCAGACCAGGTCTAGGACATGAAGCGCATCCTTCCCGGGGACAAGGAGCTGCTGAGTACAGGCCTGACCTTGGTGCAGCTTGAACCTTTCTGGCAGAATGCCGCATGACACCATGACAGTAGACACGCTGAGAGAGTCGCCTGGCCAGTGGAGTGAGATTTCATGAGACAGAATTAACACAGAAGCAAAGTTAATAGGAAAATACATATTATCTCTTGGAATGTGGCCGGTTCATTACTTCCCTCTCCAATATACTACCCAAAGGTACTAACAAAACTGAGGAATATGCTAAATTGAGATTATCAGAACATGTCGTAAGTAGGGAAAATTTTGAAGCAAAAAGGGCTTCAAATGTTATGCAGCAACACACATACACATATAAACACAAAAGAATGGGTGGGGGGAAGCCCTTAGGGAGGTATATTGGCAAGGTACTAGTCACTTTTTAAAATAAAAGTTTTTAGATCTTCCTTCTGCATAAACATTAATGCAGCCCTTTGAGGTGCAGCATACACCTGAGGCTGTTCCTTCCTTCCTTGTGCCTCAATTCAGCTTCAGTGACAGACGGAACGGTAACTACACATCATTATTCATCGGGAAACTAGAAAAGTTGGCCCCCAAAATGTTTTAAATCTCACTTAATATTTTCAGCCGAAAGAATCTATCCCAATCCTAATTCAAAACATTTTAAATTTCAAAAATATTTTTGTCTAATTGTTGAAATTTTCATTTCATAGCATTTACAAAATTCTAATATGATACTTTTATAAAAACCTCTTGGTTTTCTCATAGATAAATCTTTTTGTTACAGATTTACTATTGGTTTTTGTGACTTTGTATGGGATAACTAAGACAACAGCCAATAGCAGGATGTGCCTGGCAGTGGCCTATGTAGCAATGCGGTCACATAACCACTGCCTTGAGGATATAATTGAGCACAGATTAATTTGTAAATATTAACTGCATTAAAAGTAAAAAAGACATTGTTGAGAAGAACATAAAACAATACTGAAATATGGGTCTAATATGTCTAAAACTATTTATGAATTTGGGTACAAATCACAGAAGTATTTGTGGAAATGATGCCAGCCAGTTTTGCGGGCATCTGCCTTGTTACCTGAGTAGCCACCAGAAGGACCCACTCTAGGTGTGGGCACTGAGGTGCCCTCTGAAGGTGCTATCTGGGACTGAATACATTAGACCAATAATAGCACATTGTGAATTACTGCTAATAATACAGATGACACATTTGCATTAGTAGCTAGTGGGACTCTAGAAAAAGAAACGGGAACAGAGCTCAAAATGGGGTGTGAGAGAGGAGCGGAGCATAGCCCTCATCAGCAGACGCAATCAGGCGGGAATGGGGCTCAGGAGCTCAAATGGGTGCTCAACAGAGGAAAGCTGGTCAAGCAAGTTTACACACTGAGCTACACGGACTCTTCACTTCATGGATGGGAAGACTTAGAACCAAGAAGGAAAAGGACAGGATGTGGAAAGAGACTTCTCTTATGCCACGGTTTTGACTTATAGGTTTGCTTGGATTCTAATAGAATTAAGCTGTTCTACATCAGGACAGCCCCCTTGTTTGAAGTTCTACAATATATTCCAAGAGAGATATGTTTGTGTGTGTGTGTGTGTGTGTGTGTGTGTGTAGTGTGTGTGTGTGTGTGTGTGTGTGTGTGTGTGTGTGTTCATCATCACAGAATCCTTAGCCTAATTGGGAATGACAGGTTACTATGAGAGTGCATTATATAGACAGTTTATTAAAAAAAAAATAAAGACAATCAATTCCTGCCTTGGAGATGACTATCAAGAGACTTTTAAAAATAGTTATTCAATCACACATTAGATACATCAAGAATATTAAAATAAAATGAGAAAAATAGAGAATGGAAGATCTTCCTACATTTTAAGAAAATGAATCTAATAAATTTTTTAAATTTATTTTGACGACAGAAATTCCCTACTGTCCACTACAGCACAGGAGCTAACCAGACATCAAATGTTCAGTTCCAGCATGAGAAGTCTAACAGCCTCAGGTAAAGCACTGCCCTCTATTCATACCCGTTTGAAGAATCCTGTGGAAAGTTAATCCTAGGGAAACATTTCGTGGCTTTATTGTTGACATTCACTTACTTATTTCTACAAAGAAGCATCGATAAGAAAACCAAATTGAAAGAACATGTTGTGGGACCAAGAGACAGTGGTCAATGTGTCTGCTTTCCAGCCCAGGACCTGAGCCCAATCACCAGACTGATGTGGGATTCCCCTCTGTATGATGTGAATACCACTGGTTAATAAAGGACTGCTTTGGACCTATAGCAGGGCAGAACTTATCTAGGTAGGGAAAACTAAACTGAATGCTGGGGAAAAGGAAGTGGAGTTAGAGAGAATTCATGTAGTCCCACTGCAGAGAGACGCCAGAACTTTAGCCGGTAAGCCACAGCCATGTGGCGATACACAGATTACCAGAAATGGGTTAAATTAAGATATAAGTGTTAGCCAAAAAAAAAAAAAAAAAGCTAGAGCTAATGGACCAAGCAGTGTTTTAAATAACATAGTTTCTGTGTGATTATTTTGGGTCTGAGGCCAGACGGCTGAAAAACAAGCAAGTGTCCTCTTCCTCTAAGACCAGACCATGTTTTAAAAGTGCTTAGCATGTTGACTTCTGTTCAGGGGGCAGAGGTCAAGGAAAATAGATGACGAGGGCTCACTGGCGTGCCTGCCTAAATCACATAGTGAGCTCAAAGTCAGTTAGGAACCTTCTTTCAAAATTAAAGTGGACTGCCCTGAGCAATAACGCCTTAGGCATCTTTCAGTTCCTGCAACTCTGCACACATCTGCACACCTGCACAGACACCGGCATACATGCAGAAACAGATAGGAGAGAGGGAGACAGATGGACAGACAGACAAAAACCTATCTACGTAAACCTGTAGATAGACCATGGGAAAGTCGTTAAGATCTCCATCTCCCTTATATTCAACTTCTGAGGGTGATCTACCACCACCACCCACTTACACTGGCACGGAGCAGATGGGTGCCAAACACTCTGATGGAGAAGGAAGCTGCCATACACAGAATAGGACCTACAACAGCACCCCTGGCCTAGCCAGCAGATGCCAAAAACATACCTCTTTCCCATTTTGTGACAATCAAAAACAGCCTCAGCCACTGTCACCCATGTCCTAGGGGACACAGCTGAACGATCTGTATCTGGTAGCCTTGATATTTGGAAATTAACTTACAAAGAAAGTGCTAACTGCAAGCATTTTCTACTTTGGGGAAGTAAATCTAGGATAACATAAACAGTTTACTTCTGTTTCCTTGAATTTTGCGCACTTCATGACAAGAGATATAAGAGCATAAATATAACACCACTCAAGAAATCAGTATGGCGTTTCCTTGTCTTCACATCTTCATGAAGTCAGTCAGCATAACGTTCTTAGTTTGTCAAAACAACGCAATTTGAAGGAACCTGCAGGCTCTGCAATCCTTCTATGGTTCTCAAAGTTTACCAGTTCTTTACGCATGGTAGACATCCAGTCCTTGTCTTGACCATGCTTTCCTAGGCTTCCTCTGAAGTCACAGCTTTTTGGATTCCACTTTATCAGACTGTGATTTGTCCTCGTTGGCTGCTTCCCAGTGCTCATCTGCTAAGTTTTGGGAGTTTCCAGAGTTGAGCTTCGGACCCTCGGCATCCCTTGTAGGATGCCGTTTCCCTGGGTGAGTATCCTCTGGCTGCACAGACCCTCCTGGAATGTTTCAGAAGCATCTCATGCTCTTGTTCATGACGTAAATGCACGTTTCCAGTGAGGTCCTAACAGACACTCCCTCACTCATTCTCACGGGCAGCTCCTTATCATATCCTCCGTGTAATAAGAGAGTTTCCAGTCCACACACCACCACTGCCCCTGATGCCGCTGTCAATGCAGACCATTGATTATTTCTGAACCAGGCAATAGACTCAAGAGCGTTTCTGTCCATCCAGCCTCACACCTCATGATCTATTCTCTCCTCGACCTCATTCTGAGTGCGTAAACTTTTCAGTTCCTCTGAGCTGAACTGGACAATTTGCAGCTCCCGACACAACTAGCCTTTGCGAAATCCAGATTCTGCCAAAACCTGCGTGGAACTCCCCTTTTACACACACAAGTGCACTGACTTTTTATTCTGTTTCGCATCATACTTTAACAAAAGATTTCATGTCTAAAGAACAGTGACACAAAGACACAGACAAATATTTTTAAATTAGGGTATAAAAGCAAGATTTGGAAACATGAGTCCCCAGGACGAAGCCCTTCAAAAATTACATGAACACACAACAAAACGGGCACTGATAAACAGAACGGTACTTCTGTCTCTAAACACAGAAGGTGGAGCAGCTTCCAACCGTGGAGCTAGTTTGCACATTGTGTGTTATGCGTTCTTCTGGGATAAAGACACTGAAGATAGAAAAATAAAATGAACGAAACAGATGAAGGAGCAATTGCAGAAGATGGCTTGCAATTGGCAGAGCTAGGGAGCCTGTGCTTGCTCCAGGTTCTAAGGATGCTCAAAATCCCTCTCTCCCGCTCCATCCGTCTCTCCCCAGTCTCTCTCTCATCCTCCCTCTCCATGCCTGCTTCCCTTGTTCCCCCTCTAAAAGGGACTTTCTCTGTGGAAAAAATAAAGATTTCAAACACCTTTCTAGCAATCACAAAGACACAACTCGCCTAAGTTTCTCAAGTTGACCGAAGTTCTTTGGACAATGATTAAAAAAAATAAGAAAAAATAAAAGTGTGTCCATTATACCAGATTTCCTGATAGAAGACAAGCCATTACTTCACACGTTTGCATCCTCAGCTCCACCTCCAAGATTGCCCCTTTCTGTAAAGAGGTGGGGGGTGAAAGCATTATTGCTTTGTTGGAGGGAAAACTCTTTCCGAAACTGTGAAATTCACCTCTCCCTTCATTCACACATTCAGTTCTATTTTCTGCAGTTGCACCAGTAATCTCAGGAAAAAAGGAGCGATAACCAAAGCCAGGGTCTAAAATGCCTGACTGTGCTCAGCCCTGTTCTTCCCAGCACCTTCCCCAAGACCCCGCCAGTTCCTATGTCTTCAGTGCCTCCTCGGGGTTCATCATGTTTTACATAGATGATACGTGCAGCTGATACAGACCACACCAAAGCACTGCACGCTCTGTTAGACGAACTTAGGTAAACGTCCCGCTCCCTCTGCACAAGCTCAAGTGAGACAAACAGCCACGGAGCAGATCTACCACTGAAGATGGTAAAGAACGCTTCTTTCCCCTCATCAATACGCATTTCGCTACAGTGGGGCCTCTGCCCCACCAACCTCCGTATCTGTCAAAGTTTACAACACATTTCCAGATTCTAATTAGGCAGTATAAGAATACATTCTGGGGAAAAAACATTTCCAAAAGAGTCTTTTCCACGCACCTCATGCTGAAAGATTACTGATAACTCTCTCATTCAAGGAAGACGGAGAGCAGAACCTAGCGGGTGTTTTGACGATACATATTTGAAACAACGGATTATTTTATAGGCAAGTGCTCAAATCAGACAGACATGGGGGGGGATCTGTGGTGTCTAATTAATCAGAAAAAGTTGCTTCCTCTCCCTGTGCCTCAGTTCTTTATATCTAAAGACATTAATGAGAAACATAGAGAGACGTTGGAAGTATTAAAGTAGAAAAATGCTCTGTGTGCATCCTAATCATGCCATACAGGCCTCAGAACATGAAGAAGGAAAGGCGATCCAGAGAACACCCCCACCACCCAGTTTGTTACCAGCCTCAGGATCCCATCCCTGTCCTTACAACTGAAAAGAGTTATTTCGCCAGTTTGCCGAACCAGAAGAAAACCTGGGCAGCCTGGAGACACTTCCTCGGGGCAAAGAAAACACAAATCCAAGCTAGAGAAAGAGACCCAGGTAAAGCAGGGTTCATTCCTAGCCACACCCCTCTCCACGGTGGTCAGAAGGCCCAGGAAGGTGTCCCTGCCCTCCAGTCTGTTCTTCACGGCTCTGAGAGCTTGCACAATCCTCTGCTGCCTCTCCTCTCGGAGAAGATGAGCAAGGCCAGCTCATTGCGCATTTTCAGACACGTTCTGAGGACAGCTGGAGGGAGGGCGGCTGTGGCAAGAGCGAGGGATTCTTAGGGCCAGGACAAGCTTCTCAGTGGAAATCTTCCTCATGTGTCCTCTATCAAATAATCAGAAGGTGAACAATGGCCAGAACAGTGAAGTATCCAGAAACAGACCCAACCTCACCTTGTTGTAATAATTTCAGGTAAGAGTTTGTAGGACCAGCACCACGTTTGAATATTATTGTCTTCATTTGAGGTGAGGAAACTCAGGCACAAGAAGTTAAGAAACTTCTTGGGAATGCCGTATATAATGAAACCAAAACTCTGCCTAAAGTAAGTCTGGTCCCAATTAATATCTGATGTCCCATCCCTGCTTGTTGACTCTCTGGACCTCCAAAGTCTAACTTCCTGTTGGTCATCACTCCATCCTCTGACCTAAAAGTCTCCAAAATTGAAATCAATGGGTCGGCATGGCCATTTAGGGAATTTTAGGCCTCTCTCATTTAATGCTTACAAGGGACATGTTTCAAAATACTACAATTCAACACCCCACAGCAGGTACCCACTGCGATAGTCCTTAAGAAACAGCACCAGATCCTAACAGTGGGGGCTGGGCAATGAACGCCCGGGGAACCTGTGCACCGCTCTGAATATTCATTTTCCATTATCAAAAAGATGAAAGCAAGAAACTATTTCAACCGTGTAAGAAGGTAACCACTTCAGGTCCAAGGCACGCAGGCTCTGCAGCTGATGCTCTGACAGCAAGCCTGAGAGCCCAGATATGATAACATACACGCTTCCTAAATGGAACTACCCCAGCCTGGCACAGCCAAGACTTACCCAGAGCTGAATTTTCACTCACTCCCTTGTCTCATTGCTACTGATCAGAACCCCTTCGGCTCCCCTCATTCCAGGGTCATCTTCCCACAGCCTGCAGACCCTTAAAGACGTCTGCAAACGGAAGCTGAGAGACGCCCGGCAAGACACCCTTTTTACACTTCTCTTAAAAACTTTAAAAGAAAGGAAACTCACCCGTTGTGTTGTGCATTCCCACTTTGCCAAAGTGTGCTGTGGTGTGGAAAACGAGCCCCGTCCTTCTGAACGTTCCTGTGTCCGTTACAATATTAAAGAGCCACAAGGAAGGGAAGTGGTTAGTCAACTTGCTAATTTTGTCGTCTTCCCCCCCCCCCCCCGCCCTGTTAAACACTACCTGATGCTTCAGAAATCAGTGCTACCGTCTGCTTCCCTGCCTCAGCGGCGAGGCAGAGCGAGGCACGGTAGTACCACACACTCAATGAATGAGCATCTTATTACTATTAATAAGAAGCCCAATAGGTGCCAGAAAGCACTGATTCAACAAAATGAAGAGGAGGAGAGAGGCTGTCTGTCAGCCCGTACTCCAACGCACTCCGCAGGGCTGGGAAGGAGGAGCTTTGAACGCAATCAGAGGACGAGTGGGAAGTGGCTGGTGTCTCATTCGTTGATAAATTATTCTGCCCTGGAATGGAGCCAGTTTACCGGATATAGAAACTTCCACAACGTGGGGCCCTGGCTCAAACCACTCTTCCTCCGGAGTCTAGTAATAACCAGACAGGACAGAGTCGAAAATGTGTGCTCTGGATAAGGGAAAATGAAGCACTCTGGAGGGACAGGGACTATGTCCCCGAAGCAAAACTCCATAGGAATGAGGAGAAAATACAGACCCAGAACATATTTTCTGTAATAAAATGCTTTGCTTCCACCCAACTCGGAAAGACTGGACAAATCTGCAGCACTGTCACCCCAGAGCTGCGGACAGGCAATTTCCTGAGCTACTTAAGTAGCTGCTGTCTGAACTAAACCTGAAGTACTCACTTTGAAGTACATTCCCCACCATCTCTGAGGATTATGGAATTAGAAGAAGAAAACGCTGAAAAACCAAATCATCCGGAAGGCTCATTAACCCTTGTTAGAGAAGGACCACAAATGCATCCCCTCAAAGGAGTTCTGACAGACGGTACCCACATGAAATGACAGCGTCAAGAACCAGTTAAAGTCAGCTCACGGCGTGACTGAGGACAGGAGCCCTGCCCGTCACCCTTCCTACTATTCCCCAACTCAGTGTTACTAACCAAATCAGCAAGGGGAAGAAATAAGCAGCAGGGAGATTATTGCATTCATTTCCCATAACATAAGCCTGTTTCCTACTTAGGCCAAGTAAAATGTACTCTCTGACGTGAGCGTACGTGAAATGTAAGCATGTATCTTGTCTTCTGAGAAGCAACAACTGTAGAACCCCACCTCAGCCCCCTATCTAATCTTGTCATGATTTGAGGTGGAAAGAAACTCACGGGACCTCCACACTTCACAATCAGGGTCATGTGCACTCCTCCCTCATAGCCCCCTTCTTTCCCGTTGTTTGCGACCTCCTCAGACTATCGGGGCCTGCAGGACAACACAGCCTTCTGGAAGCTTGTCCCACAATGCTTCCTCATCTCTGGTTGAAATCTTAGAATCCTCTCTGTCGAGTTATAAATTTATTTCCACATGACATCTTTCTAGGAGACCAAAGGCCTCGCTAGGGTTTAGGACTGCCCTTGATGCCCACCTAGAACCAGCTGTAAGCTTTTTTAAAAGCTCTACATTAGAAATAAGTATTTTGAGAAGCCTCTTCATGCACCTGAAATGAAAGCCACGATTAAGCCACCACAAGCCACATGGTGTAATTCCCAAGCATGAGAACGCTCTGAGGAACGAGGAGTTGCACACTCAAGAATTCTTCAGGCGCTTGAGAACCACCAATGCGTTAGCTGAAGTAAAAAGAAGTCAGCTCTTGCAAAAATGTGAAGAACTAAAGAGATGGAAGGTTCTGACATTGCTTAGATAGTAGAAAAAAGCAGCAGTATTCAAATAAGAAGCAATAAATGGAGTTATGGGTTCATGATAAAATACAAAAAAAATAAGGTGAACAGAAGGCCACAGCACATTCAAGACAAACCTCAGACTATACAGGGGCTGGGACGTGGCTCACCAGATAAGAGCTCTGGCTGCTCTGCCAGAGGACTTGTTCAGTTCCTAGCACTCATAGGGCCGCTCACAATTGTCTCTAACTCCAGTTCCCAGGGGACCTGTTGCCCTCCTCTGGCCTCCGTAGGCACAAGACATGAGCGTGTTACACAGATATACATGCAGAAAAAACACCCATGAACATATAAATAAGTAAATCCTATGGACTATAAAAGTAAACATGAATATTTTTCATAACAGGATCTGAGAATTGTTGCTTATCCTGAAGACTGTGAAGAAGTCTTGGCTCTCTTTCCTTACATATGGAACCAGAACATGACAAGCACACTATTAAAGCTATGATCTGCTGATTACCCAAGCACAACCATCAACACTGGGACCAGTGATACGGCTGTCAAATTTGTGCGGAATCCATAGGAAACCTTAAAACAAGAAAACAGGGCTGCTAACTGGAATGATGTGATTGCCACTGTCCTCGGTTATCCTAGGAAATTCACTCTCTTTTCAAACATTTTAAACCTGGAAACTGGCAAGATGATCAGGACTGGAGGAGACCAGGAAAGGCAGAGGATGATGAAGGGCATGTGTGCCGGCCATCAAAACCTCCCCTATGAGGAGACAGGGGACAGTGGGTTCCAGCAGCAAAGGATTTCTTCCCTTTCAGTAGAAAGCAAACCCCTGTGTTGCATGGCAGATGTTTTTCTCAGCAGACTGAGGCATTCTCTACGATACAAAAAGTTTGAGCCGGGCGATGGTGGCACACGCCTTTAATCTCAGCACTCAGGAGACAGAGGCAGGTGGATCTCTGTGAGTTCAGGGCCAGCCTGGTTTACAGAGTGAGTTCCAAGACAGGCCTCAAAGCTACAGAGAAACCCTGTCTCAAAACAAACAAACAAAAGTTTGTCTTTAGACTTATATAATCTCTAACCTAGACATTGCTTCTTGAATAAAAAATATTTTCAGCACTAAGATAGGTAATAATAAGACTGGGAGAAAGCCATGTGTAAGCCTGGGGACCGGAATTTGATCCACAGAAGCCACATTTGAAAAATAAAAATGAAATTGGGGACACTGGCACGGGTTTATAGACCTAGTACCAAGGATACTGTGATAGGCAGACCCTGGGCTCCTGGCCAGCTAGCCTAAACGACTTGGCAGGTCCCAAGCTACTAAGAAAATGCTGCAAAACCAAGGTGATTAGCACCCGAGGAACAACACCTAAGGTTGAGCTCTGCCATCCACACAGATGCAAAGATGTGTCTCTGCATGCATACAATCACACGTGTGTGCGCACAGAGAGAGAGAGAGAAGATAAAAGTCATCTGCCTACTGCAAGCAGATGTCCACATACTCCTTTTATCAAGCAGATGACCACAGACTGTGATCTTATCGTGTTAAAACAATTATATAAAAATTATAATTTAAAAAGGACTCCAGAGTAGCAACCATTGTGCTTACCGATGTCTCCATTAATGTGCCATTTCCATCTCCTTTCCATCCTTCAGTATACTCTAAATTTTCAGAATTAATCCCTAAGGTTTTGATTAAGAATTAAGCAGCAAAGCACATTTTGAGTCAAGAATTAAAGAGGAGGAAGCTATGAACATGTCTTTGCAAACATTTCTAAAGGACCACAGGTAAATGGATAAACAATATTCCTCTCAAATAGTCATCCTCTCTGTTTCAACCACAGGTGAAAGACCAGTGAAGCTCCTGGGCAATAAGGGGCTCATGTCAAAGGAAAACATCCATTGCTTACGCTGCATAATTCATTATTTATCTACTTTACCAGATACCCAACGCCTACACATGACGGCTCTAAGGGTAATCACACAGACAACACTGAAATAATTGTGCATTGATTTTAAAACAAGAGCATTAAAACAACTAAAAGTAAAATTTCCTATGACCTAATAATAATGGTAACAATAATAAGTATTATAGTGATGATGATGAAGTTAGAAGATGCTCTGGCAATTTAATTGCTTTTTTCCTATTTACTAATTCAATATTATAAGCTGAGTCATGTTTGAATTCAATTAAATTGGCTTATTAACTTCCTTTAAAGCTTAAAAAATGCCGCAGAAAGCTTGCCTCTCTTACCCTTCCCTCTACAAAACCTTCAACCACACTTTATTTCCATTACAAGCCTTTCCGCAAAATTAAAATTTTAATTGGAAAGGTGGCAAAACTGATCATCACAGATACCAAACATGACATCATATGAAAAGCTTACATCTGTAAAATTTGCATGTAACAAAGATATCTAAAATACATAATCAGTAGGCACTTCAAATTCTATAATGACTATTGATTTTTTTCCAATTTGGAAATGTGTATACTTAGAAAACTAAGGCAATTGTGTGGAACAATGGCATAACTTGGAATGGCGCTTTGTGAGGCATCTCAGGGAGTAGAGTCATGTGCCATGCTGATTTCCAAAGAAAACTGCCCCATGCTTGTCTTAAGTTATTTGGTGATTGTTGGTCAGATCTTTAAATGTGTTTTCAAGTTTATTCATTTCAATTCCGCAGGATCAGAAGAATATACAGTTTATGAACTAAATCTTTCAGTTATATCTTTCAAGACTGACTTTCAAGACAGATTATTTCCTGGTTTCCAAGATTGGAATTCAATACTCTTAGGGAACTCAGAGTAAACAACAAAATTACCGGTTGCCCTGCACAAAAGTAGATCTGAAAGTCTCAGAAGCACAAGTATCCTACTGTATGTCTTCCTTAGGAAGGCAACTCAAATGTTTAGGCATTTGACTGAAAATATTATTGAGGTGATTATTCTGAGTCAAGAGTTTGCTAACTGACATGTATTCAAAATTACAAATCTCTAGTTACTGCATGTGCACATGTGTGCATGACTGTACACTAAGCATGTGTGCACTCCCCGTGAGAATAGCACACACACTCGACTCTAATGGCAATCCATAATGACAATTCTGTAAGATTTTCACTTTTACCTCTCGACTAATGCTAACACGCTGATGACAGACATGGTGTGAAAGACACAGCCAATGGGAGCGCGAATGGTTCACGTTTTCTAGAAGTAAAATTGAAGAGCTCAATGAAATCTATGAAAGCATTCTTACTCTTTGAAGGGGACTATTTCTAGGGAAAACTTCTAAAGAAAACAGACAAAAAGATGCAGCAAGTGACTGAAGCAGTTGAACGCCATCCCACTGTCAGCTCGGAGTGTCACTGGACACCTGCACGTAGTGCCTGTGTTGCACGTAGACCTGATGATAAACTACATAATGCTGTTGCTATGAGATGAACACTGGTCTCTGCCCACTGCCGCACTGAAGATTCTAACAGTGGAGTTCGTTCGCAGTGCTATGCTAAGGATGGGAAAGGACACAAAAGTCCATGTGTAGCACTATCCACATCTCAGAGCATAAATTCCACACTCCGACTCCCCCAACACACACATATTTTAGAAGAGACAACCAAAAAGACAGCTTAGGGTGTGAAGGGTCTATCCTTTGGACTCTGGGATTTTATTGATTTTTACTTTCATTTTGTTGGTTTCTACTTCTCTCCTTGATAAAAACAAAGCCTGATGACTTTGTGCTGACGACCTCATGCTCTTATGGAGACAACTGTCTTCTAATCATATGGTTACAACTGTGTCCTAGTACCTGGAACAATGAAATGCTAAAGATCACATACAATGTACTACAAATTAGTGGGGAAAATTCACAAGGAACAATAATAAGAACAAGTATTGTATTTAAATTAAATGAAGGAGAATAATTTACCAACAGATCTTATGAGAAACCTGAAAATCTTCATTTGTTTATCACAACAATTATGGGGTCCTTAAAGATGGACTTCATTCCTGGCAAACGGAGGACCAGCACTGATTATCATTCATGCTGACCACACGGACAGAGTCTAATGCTACACAAAGTTATTTCTTCTGGAATCCAGAGAGTTCATCCATGGTGATCTTCGAAGCAGAACTTATGCCACAAGGGTGGGAACAAAGCAGACCTCCTGCCCTGTGGCCCTGGTGTGAGTCAGGGAGATTAAACCAGAGCTGGTGAGAACCAGGGATCGCACAGAACGAATGTCCAACTGAGCCCCTGTTCTGTGAATTAAAATCAAGGCGCGAGGTCTGAAGCCAAGGAACCAAATAAGTCTGAGTTTGTTATGTGTGTCAGTACTTAATGAAAGCCAAATTTTATGTGCATGCACAGGCCTGTGTTGTCTATTTTTAGATGGCATACTTCCTAATTATTCACCTCTAAATGGAAAGTTTTAATTATACAAATGCTATGCAACAGTAATGTTCAATAATACAAAGCCCCACACAAGGACAGCAGTGAAACTTGTCTCACTGGTGACTTCAACACCTCATAAGTCACTGCTAACAACATCCACACCTCCCTGGTTTAGTCTTTACCTTTTCTTGTTGTCAATCTCATGCTTTGTTTTGTTTAAATACAGAGACTCCCTATGAAACTCAAATTGACCTCACCTGGCTATCCTCATACCTAGCCTTCTAAGTGCTGGCTTCATACACGGGACATGATGCCCACCTCCAATATCTCGCTATGCAGTCACAAACACAGATGCAGTACTTATGTAACTGAAGAACATGCTAATCATAGGCCACTTAACTAGTGGCAAGAATTCTAACTGGACCCGAGAGTGTAACTCACGCAGTGACATTCTTTCTTGTCTTTCTGGGAAAGTGGGCTTTCCAGACCGTTTCTAATTTCTTGATACTGGATTGTTCAGGATACCACAGGACTCTACCTAAAATGACCTACTACCCTCTAAAAATAGAGTCAGGAATGTTAGCAAAATGTCTTATTTTCTTTCATTTACAAAATAGGGCTTTACTATAGAGAAATTCACTAAATAAGATTGGTTATATAATGAGCCTTTGCACTATAACTAGTATATTGTAAATGGTCAAACATTGATAAATTCAATTATAATGACTGGTAACAAACAGTATTTAAATAGTGTTCTCGTTATATTAAATATACCTTGTGACTCTGTGTGTGTGTGTGTGTGTGTGTGTGTGTGTGTGTGTGTGTGTTCAGGCATGCATAATGCACAAGGATGTGTGGTCTTCTGTGAGAATGTATGTGTTTCTTTAAGTATTTTTTTTATGGTAGCTATGAGCTCATTATGGACCCCTTTCTAAAGAGCATTACTATATGGTTTTTAAAATCCTTCTAAGATCTATAATCCTATTGAATCAGGAATAAAAACGTATACTTAGTTTCAGGCAAACAATTGTTCGGCAGAGTCCCCTTCAATTTTTAATTACTCCCTCTTTCCTCTCCAAGTTCACTGTTATTCTCTGATGTTGGATCTTGAAAACATTATTTATGTTACATTCAATAGGGAGAGAAAGAAGAAAAGGCATTTTTGTTCGGGACACTAACATTAACCTTGAAATGTTATTTTCCGAACGATTGTTCTGCTCACTGAGCAAATCTAATCTTCAAGTCAGCTGTCTAAATACAGTGAGCAAGCTCCGCTTAAAGCTAAACTACAGACTTCTGCGCAAGGCGACGCTTACACGGCAGGTGCTGAGAATATGGTTCATGAGGAGTTAAGGTAATTGAACCTCAACTGTACAGTTCAGCCAGAAGAATTCCTCTTCTACACCAAAGCTCTGGCGTCAAATCTCAGCTATTATTCTCTGAAATACTTCAAACAGAGAAGCAATTAAAGAACTGCTTTTCTGAAACTCTTTGCCAGGTCCTTGGTTTGATCACTTGAAGCCTGGGAGTCGTGGAACCCATTGGTCATCACTCTCTCTTAAAGCAAGCTCAGAAAACAAACTCAGTCTCCAATGGTTGAAGAGACCATGCGGTAATCTTCTCTCCTTGAGAAAATTTATGAGCAGAAGTCAGATCCGTTTAAGTGACCAGTATTACCAAATAAAACCAAGCTGTTACACAGAAAACCCACCGCATGCGAGAACAGGTTTCATTGCCTGCCTGTGTCAGAATAATTGTCCTGTCACTTGGTTCCTTGGGTCCGCCCACCTCAAAAGCACAAAACCCAGAAGGTAGACACAGAAACAGCACAGAACAGCCTGCGATGGGCAATCCTGACTGGAGAAATGGGAAAGAGACATTGAATGAAAGAGGGAATGGGGCTGTGCTCTTGGGTGGGTTCTGCCTGATGCAGAAAACAGCCCTGCAGAGAAGTCCTAGCCACAGTTGTCTGTTATCCAAACCTTCCTCTAAATGCTCACTGCTCATGCTTCCGAGTGCTGCCCGTCTTCTTGAATGCTTTATTTAAGTGCCAGGAAGTGTAACTGGCAGGGGTACTTCCGTCACAAATGCGTGCTGAATGAGTAGCTACATTCTCACTTCCCTTTTAATCCAATTTTTAACTTTCAATGGTTTTCAAGAGTTATCTGCATTATTTCCTTCAATCTCTAAGAATTCCCCTTCCAACACTCAGAATTCTCCCTTTTAATAGGATATGTAGGAAATAGTTGAGACCCAGAACTGCAGGCTCTAAAATGATCTCATGAAACAATATTTGACCAAGTTATACGAAGCCCACGAGTTAACCCTTGTGAAACATGTTTCTAGGAACTATTTCTGTTAAATAAGCAAATATGAGAATCCACATGTATACACACACGTGTGTGTGTGTGTGTGTGTGTGTGTGTGTGTGTGTGCTGGCTATGCAAATTTTGACCAACTTTATATATCACCCTTATCCTAATGTCACTGGAACAAACTCAGACAAAAAATCTTTGCTCACTATTTCATCCGCTGCTGCTCTATCATAATGAGAACTATTAAGGCATCTACTCTTTAGTAAGAACAGAGAAAAGCTGGTGATCCAAAATTCGGCAATGAATTGAAGTGACTAAACAGTATGACTCTGTTGACGGTGCTGGATCCAGGGTACTTCATTAAAAAGTTTGAGTCATTTGAAAACATATTGGTAAAGAAGAAGTAGAGCGGCTCACGTGGAGATTTATTGTGTTTCCCAGAAGGGCGGATTGAATTCCTGCACATGCCAACTCTCAAGCTCAATATATTTCAAGTTTATTTTTAAAATGACAAAAGAGGGATTTTAAAGGACCCTAAACTTCCCCATCCCTGTTTCTTAATGTCCAGACTCTGGTTTGCAGAGCCCCCACTGCCACTCCAGAGATGGCTCTGCTATGCCACTAAGGGCTCAATAGGGGGGAAAAAAGAATTTTCTTTCTTGAATGACTGAACATCTCTTCATCTCAAAGTGACTTTATCAAACTGATATGAAATGCATACAAGATTATCTTTTCATGTGTGCATATTCACAGTATCCCTGGGCTCTTATTTCAGCATGGAAAATTCCTAATATTTTAAAGTCAATTGGAGGAAGGGGCTAAAGAAATAAGTACATCATACAGAGTTTAAACACTTTTCTCTTACCACGTTACATGAAGGACATGTCTAAACTGAGATGTATGTAGATAAACATGTGACCCTGAAGACCACAGCCATTCCAGGGGAAAGCCTGTGTTTTATTACACATGAGATGCCACTTCCTTGTTTTGAATTATTGGTGCTGCTGTGGAAACAGCACAATGAAGAACTCTGTTGTGCTGTGAGCTATTTATATTATTTAACTTCTTCCTAGGGACTACTTCCTCCACTGAATTCTTCATGATTTTCACAATGCAATCCACTCAATAACTTTTTCAAAATGTCAGCGAATTGTGAAAAAACATAAACTTACCTTTTTATTATTCAGGCAAAGATTCTGAGCACAAAGGTGAATTCTTAAAATAATTTTATGTAACTGAATACACATTTCACAGATCACAGGGTGCAACTGCCCAGTCATCCTTTGCTGTGGGATGCCCACTCCACTGGCCTAGCAGTAATTTCCATCTCGAGTCTCATAAAGCTAGACAATGGAGTCAAGCATTAACACCCCTGTGAAATCCTGTAACTATCCAGCAAGGGTGCAGGGACCTTTGGAGTCTACCAGTGGACTGTGACTTCTTTCCTAGCCATATGTCTTTCTCTAAATTGTTGCATTAAAATAGAGGGAACACATAATGAACAACGTGGGAATCCACTTACTTATTCAACACGTATTTCTGTGAGAATATGTCTATGTGCTTGGTGGATGACTAACAAACGTCCTGGGACATCTCTAGAAAGGTGCAAGGCAGACAATAAATAGCACACCCATGGCAGAACAACATGCATGTTAGAAAATAGAAAGTACTACATGCAAAGGGAAACGTGGAATGATATTCTGTAGTTTTAAATAATGTGGCCATGGCTAGGTTCCATGAGAAGATGACTTCTGAGAAAAAAAATTGAAGGTTAAACTCTTATCATCAGAATAAGGCTGATAGAAAAGGCAAGGTGAGGAGTGTCTCCTGGGAGCACTGGTGTAAGGTCACAAAGTATTGTAGAGGCTAGTGGAACAGAAGCCATCCAAGCGAAGGGGCAGTTGCTGAGATAGGGTGGGTCACAGCACAGGGCCCATAGCACAGTGTCTTGGGGGACATAGTGGTCTCTGGTGTTTGCTGATGAAAACTGGGACACGATTCTGGACTCTGAGCACAGTGGCATCATGACTGATTTTGAACAGGATTATACAACCCCTGCTTGAGAATAGGGATGTGAAGGGTGTTGCTGAGTAGAAACCTAGAACCCACAAAGAGGTTATTTCAAACCCAAGTGAAAAAAAAGTGGCATTGGTCTGTTAATAACAGGAGTACTAGGAAACTGGGCTGTGTACATTTTAAAGGTTTTTTTGTTGTGTTTGTGAGTGAGTGTGTGTCTCTGTGTGTGCTGTAGCTGGTGTTTCAGGTGTGATGCGAGTACTGGGTGCTCGGTTTTGGGCTCTCATGCTTACACAGCAAGCACCCTTAAACTAAGTCATCCTTCCAGTCACACAGAGCATCTGCTAAGAGCAGAGATGAGGAGAGTCTCTGACTGGTGAACTTTGAGTGTGAAGGGAAAATAATACCTTCATTATTATACATCATACATATAATACATAACAAGTGTGAAGATGTCCTTCACACTTCCAATCTGAGCAATTAAAGAGCTGGGCCACCACCAAAACTAACAAACAAAAGCAAGATTTTGACCCTATCCCCTCCAGTTCGTGGAACAGTTTATGTTTCTGAAGCATGTCCTTCTTCATGTCCCGTGTTTATAACTTCCAAGAACGCATAGCAGTCTTGCACATTTCCAACATTATAGAAACAGAAACGTACACATTTCTGAAAATATATCCATACCAATCTGTAGCCCCAATTCATCATCAAAGATATATAATTTTCCATGAAATAAAAGAACCACAAATGGTTTATATTTCATACTGAACAAACATCTTTCCATACACTTCTTGTTTGTTACCACTATAACAAGAAAAGACATAAAAGTTATCTGTAGAGAACGTGCCTTCCTGTGAAGTGGCTGGTCATCAAATGATAACTAGTCTGTGAACCTGTGTGAAGGCTTTCTCCCAAGGTCACAGGTTTGCACCTCCTCACTATCATCAAACGCCTGGCGTGCCCAGCTGCACCAGACCTCAGGGCTAAACAGTATGCACCTGTCTCTAGGAGGCAGGTGGGGAACTGTGTATCCCCGTAGATTTGCCTGGCGTTTCCTAGTCATTATTTTGGCTACTTCTTTCAACACATCTACTATTCCTCTTCTGTTTCCTAATGAAACACATACATAAACACATGCACATGTTTATGTGTAGATATGTGTAGATATATTTGATATTTTAAATGCCTTTGTCAATTGATAATTTTTATTTACAGTTACTCATCACTTTATTTGACACTGGTACTTTAAAATGTTTTGTTTAGAGGTTGTCTCGGGAACAGAGGGCTGGCTCAACAGTTCAAAGCACTTGCTGTTTTCTAGAGGACTCATTCCGTCCCAGCACCCACATGGACTGGCCCTCTGCCCTACACGGCACTAGGTAGGCACATAGTCTACATATGTGCATGCAAGCAAATACTCACACACATACAACTAATCCCCCTTAAACTTGTCTCTGCTATATTAAGGATGTTCCCTCTTTTGTATTTTTAGCTTAAGCCCTTAATCTACCTAGAACTACTTTTGGGTGGTGTTTTTTTTTTTTTGCTTGTCTTTCTTTTTTGATTTTTTTCCCACACCTCCAGCTCTGCTTTGCCTCCCCACCCTAGTCCACCTCCCCTCCACTCCTCCCAAGGAATAAGGAATGGGGAGTCACAAAGTCTGGATATTAAGTTGGAGCAGGACCAAGCCCTTTCCCCTTGCTTTAAGGCTGAGCATGGATTGTGTTTTAAGAAGCAAGGATACAATTTTAATGTTTTCCTGTCAGCACTTTATTAGATAACTCATGGTTTTCTCAGTGATCAGGAAGGTCATTCCTTCCGGGTCCTCCCATGGTCAGTTTTGCTATACCATATACTGTTGTGTTCCTTTTCTCATGCTGTAACAAAATGCCTAAAAACAGAAGGTAAGAAAAGAAGGTTTGTTCCATCTCGTCATTTGATAGTTCCCCCATCACGATGAGGAAACCATGGCACCAGGTACGTGAATTGGCTGGTGAGACAGGAGAGTGCTGGAGCTCCCTGGGTCTCTCTTTGCATTCAGTGTGGAATCCTAGCTACTGAGAAGGCCCTGATGGAGTTGGCATCCCTTAGCAGTTACACCTTTCTGGAAGCACACCTGAGGTCTTCAAGGTGATTCTATAGCCAACCCTGTAGAGCTCAATTGTATCACAGCATTTTAAGAAGCCTGGACATCTAATAAGCCAGACTTCTGTTTTACTATTTCTCCTAAACATCATCTCTCTCTCCAAGCCTTTACACTTCTATGTAAAACCACAAATTCGTCTGGTAAATTACATAAAACCTTTGCTGCAGTCTTGATGAGGGTGTTGCTGAACCCACTGTTGAAGTTCCTGAAAATTAAGTTTCTTGACACTGGCTGCTTCACCACACAAAGAGGATGCTTGGGCTCCTTTGGTTAAATCTTCTTGAATCACTTTGGTTAGCATCATTTTTGTCCTTGGATAATTTCTTATAATTAGATTCATTCTTATGGGTTTTTTTTCATCTTTATGTCTAATGTCAGTGAGTGATCTCTTCAGTAGTGACTTTTAACTCAGCAGACACATCTCTTTTCCCTTGCACACACACCTCATCATAATTTTACATTTAGTATTCCCTATATGAATACTGATCATGAATAAATGAATGGCACACCACCTAATCCTGGTCACAGAATGCTGTGGGACTTCAATGAGAAATCATGGAATGAGTTCAAAAGCCCATGCCCACCTGTGCTCTTTCGAGTTACTCCTTTTGCCTAATCCATCTTTCCAGAAACACAGAAGGATGATAGCAGACACTCGCGCGTGTACAGGAACTAGTAAAGCTTGTCCCATGCATGCTTGTGAGGGACCTATTCCTCTGGAACACGCATCCCAACACAGCTGATGTCCTTACAGTGTGCTGCTTTAGACATAACTCAGTGAGACTAGTTCTTAGTTTCCCTTAAGTGTTTGTTGGTTCTTGAGTACATGAAAAGCTTATAACCTATTTACAGAGACATGGACCAACTGTAACACTATAGATGCAAAATGCTTACAATAGTTCAATGGAAGCATGTATAAAAACATGACAGTTTTCTTGCTTGGGGAAGACATCACCAACAAGGCTGCTTGAGTAGAACTTTAAAGAGAAATCAAATTTTATAATGATGGTTAAGGATAAATATACTACTGGCTATTATTTTATTTTACTTTCAATGTGCTAAAATTAGCATGTGAGAAAACGCAGTCAAGAATTACCCACAACTTTTGAAGACTCATTTGAAGAGGAACTATCTAAAGAAGAGGAAGAAAAATTGGCTGAAGTCAGTATTTTGGGCAACAGCAAGAATAAAACACTTCAGAGGAAGAATATTTTACAAACATGTTTTTAAAAGCCAGACTTATAATTAGATATACAATAATACTTATCCTAAATGTATTACAGAAACAACCCCAGTCCCACTGACTCTTTCTTTAAAGAGTTTCTGTTAGAATGTACTCTCTTGTTTCTCTTTTAAAAGGCACTGTTTTGAGTATTTCATACATGCATATAATAGGTTTTGGTTAAACACACTCCACCCCTTCCTCTCGAATCCTTCCCCATCTATCCCCACTACTCCCCCACCTTAATACTCCAAGTTCAGTAGTGCTGCCAGAGTGTGCAGGAGTGCAGGACCACCCACCACAGCATGGGTACCATATCCCTGAAGATAACTTCCTTCCCTAGATGTCATCAATTGCTGTAGCTCTTCAGCTGGGGATGAGACTTAATGAGAGCATCCCGTATCCATGCTGGAATTCTGGCTGGCTTGATTTCATCCATGTCTTGTGAATGAAATTACAGTCACTATGCATTCACGTGACCAATGTTCCTATCATCTCCAAAAAAGACTGTTGTGCATCTGAGTCTTCCAGTCTTCCAGTCTCTGGCTCCTAAAATCTCATCTCCCTTGTATGATCAGATGATCCCTGAGCTGCTGTGGGACAATTGTCTATATTCTGTCAATTGTATTTTAAATAAACGCTGATTGATCAGTAGCCAGGCAGGAAGTATAGGTGGTACAACCAGACAGAAAGCAGAGGCAGGTCAATGAGAACAGCATAATTCTGGGAAGAGGAAAGCTTGGCCCCGCCACAAAAGAAGCAAGATGTGACTGCCTCGCTGAAAAAGGTACTGAGCCACATGGCTAACACAGATAAGAATAATGGGCTAATAAACTTGTAAGAGTTAGTAAGAAGCCTGAGCTAATGGGCCAATGAGTTTATAACTAATATAGACCTCTGTGTGATTTCTTTGAGCCTTAACAATTGTGAGAACCAGGCAGGGCAGAAAACCCTGACAACACCGAGCTTTGTAGGGAGGAGGTATAATAGAGATGTCTCGTTTAGGGCTTAACACACTACAGTCTCTTATTCCCTGCACCTTCATCAGCTCTGAGTGTCTATATTAATAGTCATTTATTAAAGAAGAAAAGCTTCTCTAAGGAAAGTGGAGAGCACACTAATTTATGAATATAAAAATTAAGTATTTAGTGGACAATATGATACTATGCTCATGAAAGACAGTAGAAGACACAATCTTAGAGACTCGGGTTCTTGGCTCAGGCATGAGCTGTCATGTGGAATGGGCCTTAAATCACAAGAAAGAAGTTGAATACTCCCATAACACTTGTGACACTATTGCACTAATCGGTAGATCTTGCCAGGTGAGTTATTGTTGTAGCTCCCAGGGTTCACAATTGGGTTAAACTGTTGATTACTCTTATCTCCCAGTAGTGTGCACAGCCCCTTCCAGCACTGTGAAAACTAACCAAGAGGAACAAAGTATCCAGGTCAGCAACAGCTTGAATTCTCCATGTCCTAGGACCACCAATAGATGTCTTCAGCAGCAGCGTAACCAGGAACAGTGGTAATGACCTTTACTGCCTATGAGACCCCACCGACCCACAACTTGAAGGGAGGCAGTCCATACCTGGAACTGAGTCATTTTTATTTATTAGTCTATGGGTTCTCAGACAAATTCTATATAAACTATATAGCACATTTTATCTTTTGAAAAAGTCTTGCTCTTTCCAAGAAAAAATTAATTCTATTTACAAGGTGAAAAACCTCTGTAGAAAAACTGAATAGCTTATTATATTCCAGATAAGAGTCATGCCATCCGAAATACTAAGATTCAAAACTACTCTCTTTTGACTGCAAAATGATTAATGCAGAAGTAAATGCTATAATCGACATAATTAGCACTGCCCTACAGAAATAAATATTTGATATACTTCTATAATAACTTATCATGTCACTTAAAGCTCCATATCTAAACACCACAATTCCCAAATCAGTATTTTGGGGGGGTAAAATGAAACTGGGTATTTGCTCAATCACCAGTGTTCAACACGTTCAGTATAACTCCATTGTGGATCATTGCTGCTGCTGCTGCTTTCTTCGCAGAGAGCCTGGGACTCGGAGCCCTTCACCCTGTCATGCATGCATTTGCTCATGAAGTATCTATGAATAACACCTACTGTCGGGCACCGTGTCAGCTGCAAGAGGTGCCATGCTAAGTGGGAGACGCCACACGCCTATCCTCCACAGCCACTGACTTCTATAGGAAACAATAGTCAACACTGCATTCGTGTTAGAACAGCGAGACAAAGACACTGGTACCCACTCCTCAGAGAAAGCCATCCGAGATGCTTAGTGCTTGTCATTGTTGCGTGTTGCTTAAAATTAGTCCTCAAATAAGGATATTAAATGATTTAAATGGCTTGCTATTACTTTGATTTAGCTTTTCAAAAAGGAGAAAGGAAACATAAATGAATCTTCCCAATAATTACTTATAATGTGAACATAATTATTTTGCCCAAAAACCATAGAACCAATAATTCAGCATTTCCACTTTATTTAACTAAAGTAATATATGTATACATGTGTGTATATATTATATATAAAATATATACACACATAGAATGTTATGTAAGTTCATAGCCCACTTTTTATTTTTGAAAATATGATTTAAAGTGCTGAACAGAGAACATGCTCCAAGAATATGTCATTCTCTAGAAAATCCTCACATTCCACATGAACTTGGCCATTTTTACATCATGGAGCATTCAGACATTTTTCTGGACTTTGATCCTTTTAGTAAAACAATGTAGAACCCTATGATTCTCTGCCTGTCCTCCCAATCCATGAGAAATTGTGGCAGGAAAAGGTAATAGATAAATAATACATGGTTTCTGTTTCATCCTTCTTTCACTCCTACAGAGGTTCCTGGAGATCTCAGAGAGTATCTGTTGTTACTGGAGTCCCACTCCGATTTTTATGTCTGAAGCACTTATTGACATCCAATTTGACATGGGACCCTCTGATAACCAATGAGGATGAAGAGATGAAGGACAACCCTTACCACTTGCTGGGCGATCAGTCTCTAACAGTTGTCCTCAGTGAGATTGATTTTCCCTTCCCTTCCAGGGGACACATGGTAATACCTAAAATATTTGTAGTTGCTGTGGCAATGTCGGTGAGCAAGGCAGCGATGAGGGCCATGAATGGACATCCACATGCACGCAGAAGGACCTCACAACAAGGAAATACCTATCCCAAGCATCATCAACACCAAGGCTCAGGACCCTTGGTCTACTTCTTTTGTGGGCTTTTTTGCCCCTTTCTGCAAAATCAAAATCTTTTCAACACAATCATGATATTTAATAAGCTACAAGAACGGTAACAATCATAGAACAACTAACATAGTTGCCAGGCAACCAAAGGGGCCAAGCAGTAGGAGGTAATTCCAGTTGTCATCCTCACATCTCAAGCACTGATGTCACATACTATCCAATCAGCTTTAACTGGAGCATGCAATTCAGATGCTAGTGTAGTTTCTTCTATGCGCTTTTAAAGCCTTAGATGTTAGGACTTTCTCAGGGAAGGAAATGAAAACAAAGTATTTTTAACTACTTGCTCAATTGCCTAGAAAATTGCCTCTTAAAACATATAAACAACCACTTCTCATTCTTTCCAAAGACCTAGAATAGCCAAATGATATAAATCTTTGGATTTTTCTTGATAAGGAAACATAAAATTTTGAAGTTTAGATAGTTTTTATATATGCACACATGCATTCATATATATTCAATGGGCATTCTATGTGTGTATATTAATTCAAGACACATAAATCATATACTTGCTACAAACCCTACAGTAGCAACTTCTCTGAAATTCTAGACTTTCTTTACATAGACTTCCACAAGCCCTCAAATGGCGGGAGTCTCAACACAGTACCAGAAACATTTCAACAGTAAATGCATATGTCTCAGCAGAGGCGCCCTGTTTCTGAGATGCTGTACATAATAAGATTGCACAATTACTTTGGTCTTCTTTGTGTTCAAAGACCCATAGCACAGCTGAAGGCAATAAAAACTATCCAATTGTTTTCTTACTGTGTGGGTCTGGAATAAATGGTCCGCTTGTAGGCAATAATTTGTTCTTTTGTTTGATCTCTTCCTTTCAAGGTCTTATCAGTTGACTCAGAAGAATCAAAGTAACCCATCAATATGTTCCTCGTGACATAAAACATCAAATGCCAACTGCCCCGCATTACTGACAAAACACTTGTTTGGAAAATGAGCCCAGCGCAATGCATCACTGCTTTTAATCAGGATAATGAATGCCATTAAAAAAGCCACAACCACTCCACCCACAGAAGCAAATCATTTAGAGCCAATATCTTCCCAGTGGCTTGTTTTTCTCTTCAAGCTTTAATTGAAATGAAATTTAAAATTTTGAGGAGCTTAAGCCTAAGAAAGAACTTTTAGCAACAATGTTTTGAAAATTTCAATTCTGGTGGGCAGTCTTTTGGAGAAGTCTTCTACTAAAGAGGAAAAATACAATTCATAAATCCAAACATCAAGAAAATTTGAGGCAAATTTTTGTTAATCAACAGTTTATTAAGCAAATTTCTATGCCAAGTGTTATAAGGATACAACAGATAAATCATATCTATCTATCCCAGCTATCTTTCTCTCTCTCTCTTTCTCTCTCTCTCTCTCTCTATATATATATATCAAATGAAGAAATGTATATATCAGCCATATATGTCAATAAAATATGAGTTCCTCTAATAAGGCTTCTTGGAAAATAACTGAACTCTATCCAAAATAATTGACATTTTGGAAGAATTTTGAAAAATATTTTCACCTTGTCTCTTAGAATTGTGAATATCATGTAATGTTTGTACTACCTCCATGAAATAAGTGAAATATCAAGAAACTAGGAATGGATTTGGAAGTGCACATCTTAAACATTCCAGTGATTGTGCCTAGTGTGACATCTTTTCAAATTAATTACATCAAACACGGTGCTCAGCATTCTACCAAGTATCAGCAAGGAGAAAGCAAAAGTGAAGATAGTGTCTGAAAGGACTCATGGGTTTTCTTCTCAGTGTTTCCATAGCATTTATGTGACATGTGTATCTGTTTACTGCCTCAGTGCTCTGTACGCAGCTATGTAAAAGACGAAGTCATAAGCTAAGATATTTCCAGTTGAATTCCATCAATCCCACCACTAATGACAAATGGAGCAAACAACAAACCAAGGGACTTCTACTCCTCTGTGTGTACTGGAAGACGGTTCACTGGTGCCCTTCCATTGGTTAACTGGTGAAGAAATATAGTGGTAACATACAAAGCTAAACTACCTCACCTTCAAATGGAGTCCTGTCATTGGCCACAGCATGGATCCATATTATGTTACAGGAAGTCAGTCAGACACAGCAAGAGAAGTGCCTGCTGACCTCATTTGCATGTGGACTCTAAAGCAGACTCATTCTTAAGAATAAACAGTAGGACATTGGCCACCATGGGCTTGGGGTAGAGAAGAGGTTGGAAAGATACTGGTCAGAGGAAACAAAATATCATGGTAGCTAGGAATACATTTAATAGATCCTTAGCTTTATGTAATAACCAAATTCAACTCTTGAAAACTAAGAGTCAATATTAGTGTTTATATCACAAAATAGTAATTGAAGTAATGTGTATATTACATCATCTCATCATATTCTGCATATATGTTATAAATAATAATTATAACTTTTACCTGTCAATAAAAACAAATATGAAATATCTAACATTTCTTAACTGCACCATCATAATACCCATCATTTAGACATGAAGCTGGTTATGAAAAATAGGCTTTGGAATATACAAGCTATACACTGGTCTCTTTGGACTTGAGACGAATGATAATTTTTGTTCATTTTCCTTAACACATAACTCAGGTTAACTCAGAGGCATGATTCTGAGCACTTTACTATCTGGCTCCATTTTCCTGTCATTGAGAATGGTGGACACGATGCTGAGCATGACTTTCTCTGAACTATTTTCCATGGTTACTCAAGATTAAAGCCTTTCCTCTCGAGACTGAAACACCCGTCCTTTTAACTAAATAAGATTATCAGAGGCTCAAAAATCTCCAAAGATGTTACTAATGCCCATATATTCTACTCTTCTGTCTGGCTACAACTGGGTGGCGCCATTGTGAATATCACTAAGGAATGTTCCAAGTGACAGACAGCTTGGCACTGAGTGACTTTGATGACATTGAGGTGTCGTTTTCACCACACTTTTCATGGGTCAGCTAGCTATGTCCCTGAAGATGAGCAAGCAGTGGTATAGAAACCTACTGGTGCCTCACAAGAGACCGGGCAGAGTGTCACCCTGGACTAGCAGTCCCTGTATTTCTCAGAGCCATAGCTCATATCACAAAGAAAGTTACAGCATGCTCACCTACTAACGGCCATGACAAGGCAGTGTGGATTCATTCTCGCAAAATAATTATGTATCGCTTCATGTAATGAAACTGGCCCTAAGCATGTGTGTGGCCGTGTCTGTCTTCAAAAAAAGGACATCTGCAGCTTCTAAGCTGCCAGCCAAACTCGCTCCCAACAGCAAAACAGAAAACTGATTTTAAATTTGAAATATTGATTAATCAAACACAAATATTTGGCAGACATTAAGAAAAATGTGCCAAATGTACCTGTCATAGCAGGGAAAGTAAGAGTATTTATTGCTAGGAATAAAATTAGAGATCTGAAGTGAAGGGTGTAAATTCTGAGGATGACATTGGCTGCCGTGGCATTTTCACGGCACCCATACTCTCCTAATGAGAGGAACGTCGCCATTGATGTAGGCGATCTGTGAAATGGGCATTTGGAAAATCTGTATATCTTTGGTGCAAATGTGTATTCTCAAATAGTCAGGGCATGGTGTTCAAAGAGTCAACCAGACAAGTAGATTTTAATGTAGAAGATTACAAAAAGATTTTGAGAAGAACTATTCCCTTTGGGTCAAATTACACAATACAGCTATCCTTTTGAAAATTACCCGTTAATCCGGTTTTAATATTGACTAGTATATTTAACTGTCTCAGATAGGCCTTAAAATACACTAATCCATTTATTACTGCAGATGGAATAAAAAAGCTAATGTGAAAATCTAGCTGTCTTATATTAACTTAAACATTATGGTAATTTTCAAAGTGTAAGCAATGTTATTCTTCTAACTCATGTTTTAAAGAGCTATGTTACACAAAAGTGATGTGCACATTAACATACACGTGTTGTTTCTACGTGAGTGCCATGGCTGTAGCCCAGTAGACAGTGTGCTTGGTCTGCAGCCTGGGGTTCAGTGCGCTACTGGGCATGGTGGTCCCTGCCTGCAATTCTAACACCTGGCAGATGGAGGCAGAACGATGAGAAACTCAAGATCCACCTCAGCTGTGTAGGGACTTCAAGGCAGCCCAAGATACATGAAATTCCAGTGCAAAAATCTAGTTTAGAAAACATATAACAAACATACATACATTGGAATATACTGAAAAGCATGAAAAACAAAACCAAACAAGCTGCCGGGATGAAGGAGCATTCACTGTTTCTTCTGAGCCCAAGTATAATTGCTGATTTTTACTAACCATGTGTTTCGTCAGAGAAAAACAAAAGAAACAAACAAAAAATTATTATGAGCTCATACAACAGTCTTCCTTGGTGGCTATTTTTTCATTTTTAAGCAAATATTTAATCTCCAAGCTTGAAATTCTGATAAGAAAGAAGCACAATCGGATGGCATGAATATTGCTTTTAGTAACATATTTGTGTATCTCAAGATATATTCTTTGTCTTCCTGTCAGCAATCATGGATATTAAAGTAGATGATAATGGATTGGCTCAACCACCCAATATTGATTGGCACTCTGAAGACATAGGTAAGCTTTTCTAATTATATGTGGGATCTAAATTGTCATGGACGTATATGGACAACACTAAATCAAATCCAGTATTTGCAATTAAAAACAGCCCTCCAGGTCTTCATTCATTATCCTTAAAGCAACTTAACAACTGTCTTGACAGCATTAAAATAGAAAACAAAACTCCCATGAATAAACATGGACTGTGTGATAACACTGAGAGGAAGGCTCCATTTCCCCAAAGATAGCCAAATTCCTACATTCAGTTACACAAATAACTTTCTTCTCACACTGAAATTTGAATCAGGAGTTTTGGGGTGTCAGTGAGAGAGTAAAGTCTATTAATCTCCATATTAATCTACAACTCATTTAGCAAGTACACAGGCAAGACAGTCTTAACAGCAATAATCTATTCTAATACAAGTACCTGCGAATTAATCAGTAAGTGAATCAATGGCCTATGGATTTGTGGCCTTTCATAATGAGTATGCATAGATTAATTTTAACTAGCTAAAATCTTCTATACTTAGGAAAATGATAAAAAGTGGTGCCATCAAGCAATCAACAGCATAATAATTTTATACAGCATTATTTTCCTATAATGTCTTTAAGTTAACTTATCAATTTGTATATGGATGTTTACCAAGCTTTGTTTTTCTTTAACACAATGATTTTTTTTAGGAGGAATCCCTTCTTTTCCATTATATTTTAATTTCCCTCTGTTTCAGATTTTCAATTTCATTTATTTTGTGATTTGATAAGATACAGTTATAATCTCCGTTTCTTAAAACTTATTTTATGATATAGAATTTGTGTAGTTCTGGGCATGCCTGCCAGGTCTTAATATCTTTCTTATTTATTTATTGATTGATTGATTGATTTATATCCTCTATTTCTTTGTTAGCGACAGCGGAGTACTGAAGTCAACAACAGCAACCACTGAATTTTCTGTTTCTCTCTTCAGTTCTGTCAGTTTCTGCTTCATGTATCTCAGGACTCCGAGGTTAAATTCATGTTTTATAATTGTTTCATCATCATAGAATGAAGCAGTTATCATTACTACACACACACACACACACGCGCGCGCGCGCGTATAATATATATATAATCTCAAGTTAAAGCCTTTGTCCCTTAAAGCCCACTTGCCTACTCTATACTATGCTAATATAAGTGTTGCCATCCCAGCCTTTTTAGGTCACTGGCGTGGTACATATCTTTTTACATCTTACTTTTTACCAATTTGTGTTCTGAATCCAGCATGCACAGCACATAGATTCTGAATCTCTAATGCACAATGTATAGAAATATGATACATCCTAACTTATTGTTCCAGTATCTTCCTTTAAAAGAATTACTTCCTAATTATCATCCTGTATGTACTCATGATTGTGTGTGTGTGTGTGTCCGTGTTATCATTCCGTATGTGCTCATGATGTGTGTGTGCATGTCCGTGTTATCATTCCGTATGTGCTCATGATGTGTGTGTGCATGTCTGTGTTATCATTCCGTATGTGCTCATGATGTGTGTGTGCATGTCCGTGTTATCATTCCGTATGTGCTCATGATGTGTGTGTGCATGCCCATGCCTGCCACTGCTCATGTGTGGGGGTCAGAGGGCAACTCTGTGAAGTTGGTTATCCCTTTAACCTTTATACCTGTACAAGGTTCCAGGATTGGACTCAGGTCCCCTTTACCCACTGAACAATCTGTCCCCAATACCTGCTTTCAACTGGAATATTTAGTTGATTTATAACGAATAAGTTTCAGATAAGTTAAGACTTATGTCTGCCATTTTCTTGGTGATTAGAACTGTTACTTCAGTAACTATAATTACCATCTGATTTTATGTGAAATATTTAACAGTCAATTGTCTAATTCTTTGGTCACTTCTGTTAATATGCAGTTTTGTTATTTAAGGAACAATTTTAACTCCTTCTGATTAAAATTATCATATCACCTTATGACAATATATATTACAGATTAACACCAACTATTTTAATAGTATAAAACTTTTGTTTTTGCATAGCTCCCTTCCACCTCTTCTCTATTAATATTTTATACAAATTACCTCTTTATATACTATTTGTAGTATATAAATTACGTTTTATAATTAATTATACATTAGTCAGTACACATGATTTCATAGTTATTACTTGAAGCATTATTTTTCTTATATTTTATAGGGGAATGTTATGTGGAGGGTGTATTTATAATATGTGTTTGTGCACATTCTTCTTTGAGAGGGTGTACATGCCAAAGAATACATGTTTAGGTCAGAGGGTAACTTGCCACCTTGTTGGAGACGGGGTCTCCTTGCTGTTCTTCTGTTATATTTGCCAGGGTAGCTGACGTGTGAGCTTCATGGATTCGCCTGTCTCTCCCTTCTCTCCACAAGAGCATTGACTACAGTTGAATGTTACTAAGCCACATTCAAATGAGTGCTGGAGATTTGAACTCAGGTCCTTAGGATTGCAGAGCCAGTTCTTTACCCACTTCCAAGTCTGCATGAATCTTTTAACTGAGACTAGAGACAAAACTATTATCTTCCATATTTACTCACAAGTCACATTTATCCGTGTTCTTTATTTCTTCAAATGGATCTAACTCTGGTGGACTTCTTTAGGACATCTTGTAGAAAGATCAGCTAGTTAAAAAATTTCCCCATTTTTTGTTTATCTTATAATATTTTAATTTCCCCTGGTTCTCAAAGGAACTTTTGGTTGACAATCTTTCAGCACTTTCAATGCATAAGCCCACTGCCTTCCGGGCTCTGTGCTTCTGGAAGGGAGGTGAGCTGTCACTCTGACTGGGAAACCTTGCATGAGAGGAGTTATATCTCTGCATGCCAGTGAGACTAGCTGCTTCATTTTGTTGCTTGGAGTTTTTTGTTTCGTTCTTATGTTTCATCAATTTGAAAAAGATATATATATATATATAATTAGGTTTTCTTTTACTGTGTCTGAATTGAACATTATGAAAGCTTGTGGATATGTAGGATAATGCTTATAATCACAAATGGGAGGGGTTTTGTCAGGCATGAGGGCACATGCCTTCCATCCCAGGACATTGGAGGCAAAGGCACATGGTAAGGATCTGAAGGGGGATTGGAGGGTCAGGCGTTAAACGGAGGGGACAGGAGTTGAAGGGGAAGAGAGATGGGAGGGTAAGGAGTTGAAGACCAGCCTTTTTTTCTGAAAAGTCTTTCTCTAAAACCTAAACAAAAAAATTAAGTGGCTTTCTTAGGAATTTCTTCCTGCTTCTTTTCCCTCTCCAGTCCTAAACAGTCTGTTATATCTTCCATCTGCCCAAACCCCACTGTCCTCTCTAATCCCACATAGCACATCTTTCATTCATTATTAGCCTTTTAAATTGCATAATTGATATTCTTTATAATTCCCTGCTTTTTAATCCATACTGTACATTTGGCAATAGAACATATTCTCCTATTGATTTTTTTAGAATGGTTTCCTTTAATTTTTAACATATTTGCAATATAGAACAAAGATATTCAAAGTTGATGTTGTTAAGCTAAAAACAACTGGCCATATTGGACAGAATGTGAGTTTATTAGGCTATTAAATGTAAGCCTTAATGTGTATCAAAGGAATTAATGTTTCTATGTGAATTAATCATCCACACTTCCTTCTACTCCTACATGTGATAACGAAACCTCCGAGCTGCTTTAACAAAGCCCTTTCAGATAATTGCTTTGTTTTGGTTTTAATTTTAAAAGACTAAATTGACAGAGGGTATTAGAACTGCTCATGTTTAAAGGGTTCATGTCAGCTTTGAAATAGAGAGGGATATACTAGAAGATATGTTGATATTGTATTAGGTCCAAAAATTTGAATAGCAATTTTAGGTGTATTTTAGGTGTATTATCATTAATGGAAAAAATTAATATGTCAAAATAAATTAAAAGAAAATATACATTGAGTCATACTATTTTAATTTAAAAGAGCTACAATGCACACATAAGATAAGTGTTCTTATTTGTTTGAAAAACAAGAACAACAGAAACAAAAGGGAGTGTACTTTGGTTTCATTCGCTCTTAAAAGTACTAATAGAGGCTGGGCAGTGGTAATGCATGCCTTTAATCCCAGCACTCCAGAGGCAGAGGCAGGAGGATCTCTGTGAGTTCAAGGCCAGCCTGGTCTACAAAAGCTAGTTCCAGGACAGATTCCAAAGCTACACAGAGAAACCCTATCCTGAAGAAAGACCAAAATAACTAACAGAGAAATAAAAGGGAATTTCTCTTTTTGGTATGGGTGAGAGGGCATGCTGAGAAATGGTAGATATTCAAATCTATGCATGATTTCTTCACATGCCATAAGCCATTTGTGTTGCTGTTCCACGTTGAATCCTTTTATTTTTCTTGTAGACCAGGCTGGTCTCGAACTCACAGAGATCCACCTACCTCTGCCTCCCGAGTGCTGAGATTAAAAGCGTATGCTACCACCTACTGTATTCCACACTGAATCTTAAATGCAGAAAACAAACCTTATTTTAGAGTGAGATGAAAGGATCCCCTTCCTATTGGTACAGCCTCACTGTTGGTAGACACACATTCTTTCCCTGGAGGATGCTGAGCCAGTGAGGTGAGCTGGGGATCCAAGCCTTGAGGTCCATTAGCAACTGTTCCTGAACATATGGAGAAAGGTTCCTGCAGATCTATCTTCAGAAGAGATCAAGGGATCCAGCGAGGACAAGCGTGTTAAGTCGCAGGCCCACAGGTCCGTCATGCTGTAGAGCCGCACAGCCCCTTCTGAGGTGGTACAGGCTGCCTAAGAGCGTCAGGTCCTTGTCGTCCCTGGACATGGACGATCAGGCTTCGATGGCTTCCCCGGTGTAAGCCCTACTCTTCCACCCTAGGCTCTTCCACACACAACAGCAGAACTCAAGTCATTTTGCATATTCATGCTCTGTGAGAATAAATGATCCGCTCACTCACTTCCTCCTGGTAATCCATTTACTCTTACTCTCAAGCAGCAAGCACCACTTTAAAACCAAGTATAAGTCCTAAATCCACCCTTGCCAGCTCCACAACTTCACACGGATTAATTCTTTAGAATTCTGTTTCTTTATCTCCAAAGTGGGAAAAAAATAAAAGCTCCCAAGACTATGGTGCTGACTGAAGGTAACAACGATGTTTTTGAAAACTCTAAAACCATTGCCCACAGAACACACTATGCACACTGGCCTCCTCAGTAGCTGGGTGGCAATTACTTGTCAAACAACAGCGCCAATTAACAATTTACGGCCATAAATAAACCACCGCCAGCGCCACTCGACAAAAAGCGCAGGATGCCAGGTGAAATCGGACTTCTAATTATACTATTGATCAGCATTCATTCTTCCTTTAGATATACACTGACCATCGCTACACAGGCAGAGATAAATAGGCTGAAGTCACCGTGGGAATGGAAGGAAAATACACAGGGCTATGGTGTGGAGAAAGCCTGCCTCTGGCACAGCTGAAGCGCAAAGTGGAGGGCTACATATGGGGAAATGTTTAGTATATTGCAAAATATTTCCAGAGGAGTTAAGATTTCAAAGTATGACTGTATCCTTATTAATTCAGGCTCTAAATGGAATTTTGATGTTAAACATGTAACCCTTTTCACAACATTTACTGACGACCTACTGTGTGCTGCCCATGTCGTTCTATCAAGCTCCATACAACACTCCTGGGTAAAAACAGCTGGTCTTCATATAGCAATAAAATGCTGGTTTTTGTTTTAGAGCAAAAGACTGCTGCTTAGGATCCCGGCAACTCCCTTTATTTTGGTAAAATTTTAATTTTTACTTGATTACAGCAACTAAAAACAGCACTTGCTCTAAGGCTCCGGTTCGATATCATCACAGTTGAGCTGAGTTGAACGCTCACTGATCTGTAATGTCGCTCTTCTCACTTTCCTCCTTTGTATCCCCACGAAATTATTTCAGAAGTCCAAAACTGGACGATGAGTCAGGAAGACCCTGATATCAGTTCCTAAGCTTGTAACATATTATCAACAATTATTTTTTTCTCTAAGCTAGTTTCCACATCTGTAACAAACAGTATATATTATAATATGCATATTGAAATACACACTTAAGGGAACAATGACCAAAGCAATTTCTCTCTTTTGTGTGACTGGTAGAAAATTCAGATTTTGTCATGTGACTTTCTTATGCAACGTGACATCATCTAGGCTCCAGCGTCATGTGTAAACTTATCTTTAATTCATCTGACTTTCTCCTCCCTTATCACCCCTTCGTACCAGGTTTTATTTCCTTGTACTTTGGCATTTGAGTTTTTTGTTTTTAAATACATTTTTAGCAGATTTAAGTCCTGTCCAAGTGAAACAGAACTTGGACTGCAAAAGAATAAAGGGTCTGTCAAATGTGTAAGAAGGAGGAGGTGTGTCACAGTTTTGGGATTTCCCAAAACTCCTGTCCACAGTGTGCCTCAGTGCCTGGATCTGTGGATCAAGCTGTTAGCTCTCAGCTGTTCATGCCGCCGTGTTCCACCATTAAGGACTCTAAACTCTGTTATCCAATTAAATTTTTTCTTTTATCAGTTTACTTGGTCATGGTATTTGGTCATAGCAATAGAAAAGTAATTAAGGCAATATGTTGACAGAGGTTTCTGTCCCAACCAGTCCTGCAGCTGTTCAAACCTATAGAAACACACAGAAGCCTACGTTAATTATAAACTGCTCAGCCTATTAGCTCAGGCTTCTTATTAACTGACTCTTACATCTTACATTAACCCATAGTTTTTGTCTGTGTTAGTCACGTGGCTTGGTACCTTCTATCAGTAAGGCATTCTCATCTTGCTTCCTCTGTGTCTGGGTGACGACTGCAGACTGAGCCTTTCTTCTTCCCAGAATTCTCCTATTCTGGTTACCCCACCTATGCTTCCTGCCTGGCTACTGGCCAATCAGCATTTTATTAAACCAATACAAGTGACAAATATACACTGGGTATAAAACCATTGCCCCACAGCAGCAATATATAAAAATATATCAATATTCTTTTTAAGTTGACTTTCACCATCTGAGGTGATGAAGCCTCTCCCAAAAGCTATGTACTATCTCACAAAAAATCCAGTGCGGAGAATGGAAAATCTCAATTTTGGGGCTATTGCCACCGCCCTTTGTTTGCCTTCCAGAACTTGAAGGTGAGACCCTACGGCTAAAGACATCCCCACACTTTGTTCACAGGACTTGGAGAAACTGAGCCAGAATTGGCCTGAATCCAACTCCCCAAGGCCTAGCTCTGCTAATACTAAAGGTACTTAGAGAAGCCATCAGTAGTCCTACCCAGCTACAAACCATTTGAATGACAGAACCAACAAGATATCTCCCAATAATGCAATAGTGGCACTTTATCTTATGGATAACCAACAGCTGCCTAAGTGGAATTTGAGGCACACTCAACAGGAGGGAATTCATGCCTGATACTGTAAACCTAGCCAACTACCTACCCATGGCTGGACAGGTCACAGACCTGAGCGAAGAACAGCCTACTACTGCCTTCTGCCCAAATCGGTACAATTTCTAACAGTATTATAAATGCTTATTTTATAGCCACAAGTAAGTGTAGCTCTATGCTCCATCAAAGAAATTTCTTTGGCATCAGATGGAGACATTTCAGAGACCCACAACTGGTCAAATATTCAGAATAAAAGACTGTGAGGTGACCAACTCCAATTCAACCATGTAAAAAAACTCGTACCTACAGTTCAGAAATAATAGAAAAGGCAGCAGAAAGATTTTAAGAGCCAGAAGTTTGACACCCTTTACATTTACTGAGTAAATTTTTAAAAAATTTGGGTTCCAAAAATCATAGCTGTCATTCCTTATAGATGGCAACTAATTGTTTCACAACAATACCCGGAAATACTCTCTGGAAAGGTCAGAGAAGCTCTTCTCTCTGATAGTACGTCCAATTCCATCATCTTGTTTATTGTGGGTGGGGTTGTTCTGGTTTGGTTGCCACTGCTGTAATAAAACACTGACCAAAGTACCCTGAGAAGGGAAAAGCTAATTTCATCTTTAGGGTTACAATCCATCAAGTAAAACCAAAGCAGTGGCTTCAAGAAGGGGTATGAAGATAAACCAATGGGAAAATGCTAGTTTGGCCTGCCCCAGACTTGTCTATACATCCCAGGTCCACTTGCTTAGGGATGGTACCACTCACAGTGGACTGGACCCTCCCACATCAATTAACAAGAAGACAATGCTCCATAGACACACCCCCAGGCCAACCATCAGGTGTGTCAAGATGATGACCAAGGCTAACCATTCCCATTCTTCCCATCGGCTCCTCTGAAATCCAATCCCAACCTGAAACTACAAAGTGTATTTCCTAAGCTATTTAGCTGATATTTCTCAGATGCTATGCAGTGCTATTATATTTTCTGGTCCTTCATCCCAGTAACATCACATTTGTCACACAGGCAGCATCAATATTACCTCTTCATCATTATGTAAGCACTGTCCTCTTTGTGCAGGAGCCTGCAAAAGGTGGTACTGTATAGCAATTCCAGACACCAAACAGAGCTCCAAGGAATAACCTAAACTTCCCGGGCAAGAAAAATCAGCATCCGTGCTACCAGAAAAGGCAAGTTCTGCATGTGATGAGTGAGAACATTTCTGGGGCACTGACCACAGGTATGCTGTCTCTCAGATTTTTTAAAATGTGCTTTTAATGTTTTCTAGAAAGGTCACGGTATCCTGGAAACTCACCATCCTTTCATCAAGGAGTATAGCACAAATAATGAAAACCCAGAGACAGATATTGGGGTTCAAGACGAAAATCAGAAAAGCAAAGCAGCCAAGACACTAGAGAGCTCTTACTACCACCAAAGTTCAGACTGCCCGGCTTCTGTCTCTTCCTGCCTTATAAATCTCTGTCCACCCAGCCATATCACTCCTGTCTCCATATCTAATGCTTGGACTAAGGCCTGTGACTCCCAAGTGCTGGGAGCACCTTTGTATGAGCTCTATTTCTCTTTTGAGACATATTCAATCTAGTGTAGCCCAGGGTGGCCCGAGTCCTGGGATTAAAGGTGTGATCCACCACTCCCTGGCCTCTAATGATTTGGCTCTGCACTCTGATCTTCAGGCAAGCTTTATTTGTTAAAACATAAACATAAAAATATAAAACATAAACATAAAAAACACAAAACATAAACATAAAAAATATCCTCATACAAGAGTGTCCAGAAAGCCGGATTTTTTTAACTTACCCATTGTATGTCAACAATAGGTGTTCTACACCGAATACTTTATCACTAGTTTTTAATTCATCTAATTCTCTAAGTAAAGCTAACGCCTTCTTGATCATACTCTGTCTTGCTTCATACCCTGCTCCCTGCTTACAGAACTGCGCATGGGCACCACACTGGTAAGTTCTACTCCTCCTCCAAAAATCAGTTCAGGTGTTACTTTGTCAATCCCACTTCTTGGCCTAAAAGAAATCTTATTCTGCCACATTCAAACTGTGGCAACTGTCTCATGCCCCTTACAAAACACTGCTTTGACGACATCTTCTTTCGTATAAAATATCTGAAAACTAGCAAACTGTGCATGGTAGAAATTGTAGCTGCTTTTTGTCAATATTTTGAAAATATCTATTTTTTTTACTTACCCAAATGACTCTGCTTTAAAATCTGTATTTAATGACTATATTATTAACTCTCTTGGTAGACATTCATCAACAGTTTATAAAAAGACAAACAGAGGAGCATTTGTTTGTTTGTCCTAAGAAGCAAGATGCTTTTAATCCTATCCACATATACATAAACCAGTAAATATTCATAATAGTTCATAAACATTTTGCATATATAAGATGTTTAGTTAGTGCCTCGGTTTCAATTACCACAGCATGGCTTTCCTACACAGGCACGTAAGAGCTATTCATAGTGTGTAACTCCACACAATCCTACTTGACTTAACGGTACTGCGATTAATAAAGCACTTAAATTTATATAGAAGGGAGGGGTGCTCCAAACTGTAGAATTCAAATGAGGTTGAATGTGCAATTAAATATGCTATAAAATTTCTCCTTGGAACACTTATTTTATTTGTTAAAGAACATATGTTCTTCCTCAAAATAACCTGCTATTTTTGAACTATTACTCAGCCACATACTTCCAACAAGCAGCAAAGGTTACCTCAGATAAACCTTGATTTTACAATATTTGAAAATTTTTCTGTGCTGCTCTTTGCCAAGTGAAAACTCCTGAGTCACAGGTGAGTGAGAGAAGTAGCCTCAGAGCTGCTTCTCCTTAATGCAGCTAGCCTGAGAGAAAATTACTTCAGCAATTAATAATTTACCACCAGCCCACATTTATGACTTTGTTAGCCCCACAGCCAAGATGAATGTAAATATCAGCTTTAGTTCAAGCTTTTACAGGCACAGTCAAATCTTAGAAGATAAATGAAAGGCTCAAGTAAACACAGCTTGCTAATACAGACATCCAGATAGTTAACCACATGAGACCTCAGTCTTTCCGTCTGAACTGTCCTAGGCCAGGAATATCTTTACAAACAGGTTCTCCCAAACCTGCCCCTAAGGTGATGTGTCCTCCTTTTCATGTCTTTATTGCTATTTATTTCATCCATGAACATTGTGCTAGCTTAGAAACTTCTGGAGTATATATAGGTCTAGAAAATGCCAAGCCAATTTGCCATACCTGAACTCTGGTAAAGACAGTGATCAGTGCTCCCTAGCCAATTTGCCACATCTGAACACTGTGGCAAAGGCAGTGGTCAGTGTTTCCAAAGCTTCTTTGTTTTACCTCCCCAAAGCAGAGGCCTAAATATATTTTCTTGTCTCCATTAACATTATTCATTTAGGTTAAAAAAAAGAGTTCATAAAAAGTGTAAGGTAGTGCCACAAGTACTCACTAAAATACGTCATTGTGTGGTCTCTGCAGTTCCTCCATTGTTGGCAGACTGGATGTAAAGGATCTGACATCCTCGTTAGTGAAACCACTCAGTGGAAGACGTCAGAAATTCTAAGTGGCTGTGCCTAACAGAAGTCTCCACACTTGCCCTATATCTGAAGCAGATTGGTGAGAAACAACACTCTACTGCAGAAACCAGTCAAGACTCAGGGAACATGACAGAAGACATCGAAAGAACGGAGGAGCCAGAGGACAGGGGCTGTAAAAAGCCGTCTTCTAAGTATTGTGTGGCTCCCACACTCATGAACTCACAGCCTCTGTGGTTACCTGCAGAAGATTAAACCATCCAACATTCCAACATGGGTGAGGGTGGGCTCAGGAGGCCCCACCCCAGCCAAGGAGCTACCGGCAGGTGACTGGACTGGTACCAGGGGAGGAAGAAGCATTTTTCCTGATGGCACAGCCTCTTTGTAAGTTTCCATGTTCCAGGAGGTGCCCCGTGTTCATATACCACTTGCTGGACTCAGTAGTTGACATAAATAAATATTTTTCAAGTTCATGAGTTCGTAAGAGGGACATGTTGACAGGGTCTAAGAGCAATGAGAAGGGCAACTGGGGGAAGACATGATTAAAACACATCATATATCTCTATAAAATTCCGAAAGCATAAATAAAATATTTTATTTATTTAAAATGACATATCTTAATAGTATCTGATTCCTTCCCACTTGTGGCTCTGTTCTATCTTACAAGAGAAGCTTTTCAGTTCATTTCTCAGGAATAGCGTGACGCTCCCTATGACTCCCATTAGATCGTTATTTACTTGAAAAGCGAAAATAATTTTTTTTATTCCCCTGGATGCTCAGGTAAAATCTTAAAATTAGCAGGCAGATTCATAATGAACTAGGTGCTTATTTAAAAATATTTATAATATCCCATCCTAATTTCCTCCCTATGGAGGTAACATGACATTTGTTTTTAATGACTAGCATGCAAGGCAGCTGTGGGAAAACAGGACAATAAAGCCAAGCTGGAGACAACGAGGAACAGGGACGGAAAGGAAGGTGGATAAGGGGGTAACAGAGGAAGTAAAGACAGTCGAGAACCTGTAGGAATGAAAATGGCACAGTGAATCTCCTTCGCACAACAAAGATCCACGAGCATTTTCAGTCTGCATTATAAACCTCAGGTACACACTTGCTGCATTAATTAGTGGGCTCTCTTTCTCAGAAAGGCAAAAAAAAACCCTATTCATTAACAAGGAAGCATGAATTTAATGAATTAGCAGCTGAAGACGGCAGCAAACATGGATAGATCTGCTCACTTGATGGGACTTTAATTCCACCACCTTCTACTTGTAAAACCATCTACTTAAAAATAAATACTTAGGAAAACTGTTATGATGATAAGCCACATTCTATCTTTTAAACCATCATTCTTGTTTAGTAAGCACTTTTAAATGGAAAAAAAATAAACTAAATGCTAAAAACAGGCTGAGAGTTTTCCAATGGAATTTATAATAGCAAATATAAAAGCACTTTCTTCATGTTTCCCTGTGATACCAGGAGCGGGTAGCCTGAGCCTAACCAGACAAACATGTCACAGCCAGAAGAACAAAGGCCGAGTAGATTAAAATACAACAGTTTCCAGTTCCATTCTCAATCACTGCCAAACAATGGCTACCTTTATGGATTTGCCTGAGTAATCCAAACAGTTTTAGTAAATGTTGATTGAGTGACTGAATAATCAATGAATCAATGAGCCTAAGTCTCCTCTGTGAACCACAGCATCTACTACGTGGACATGTCAGGTGGAATACTGCTCCCACTCCACAGGCTGGTGAGAAGGCTTTTCCCGAGCGGTCCTGTCAGAGGCTTGCTCCTCTATCTTTCCGCCTTGGTTTACTTTGTGGTTGAGGTTGTGCAACAGTTATCAAAGAAAGCGTGGGGTAGCATACTAGCCCTAGATCAGAGGAAGGAGACATGACTCACATGGACAGAACACAGTGTGGGTGATAACGAACCAAAAAATGCAAAACAAAACAAACAAAACAAAACATCAAAGCTTTATTGAACTTCCTATGAAAATGCCATAGTCCGGGACGTTACTCTGCAGGCTACAAAAAGAGAAACAGAATTACCAACCCAGCCACAAAACCTTTGATCTACAGTCTGTCCTGCTGGCGAACCTGCTAGAGCAACGGTGGCACAAAGCTTGGGGGAGAAACTAACCAATGTCTTGCTGGATTTAAGGCCCGCTCCATCAACTGACCCTGCCTGGGTGGCCAAGAACCAGAGACTAGATAGCCCAAAGACCTAGGATAAAACCAAATACTCCTGGATAAAGAAGAAAAAGTAATAATAAAAGCAGGGTGGTGGTGGCGCACACCTTTAATTCCAGCACTCAGGAGGCAGAGGCAGGTCGATCTCTGTGAGTTCAAAGCCATCCTGGTCTACAGAGCGAGTTCCAAAGCTACAGAGAAACCCTGTCTCAAAAAAAAAAAAACCCAATAAAGAAATAAATGGTCTAATGCTATTCTGCTATACTCATAGGTAGGATCTTATCCAGTCACTATCAGAGAAGCTTCCTCCTGCATCAGATGGGAACACATACAGAGACACACTGCCGGAGATTACAGGGAGAAACAGGCCTTGAAACACACAGCTCTAAGTGGGATGTCACTACAAATCCTTCACCCCAGACCTCAAGGAACCCCACTGGAAGAAGATGCAGAAAGAGTGTAAGAGCCAGAGGGATAGAGGGCACCAGGAGAGCAGGCCGTCTGAACCACCCAGGCAAACTTCATGTGAACTCACAAGGATTTAAAGAGCCAGCACAGGGCAGACACAGGTCCAGCGTCCTCTGCATGTATATTATAGCTCAAAGTTAGCACTTTTAGGGGACTCGTGGACGAGTGGGTTTCTCGTTTGTGTGACTGCCCTCAGGGCCCTTTCCCCTGTATTAGTTCGCCTTGCCCAACGTCTATGTGATGGATTTTGGTTTATCTTATTTTATCTTATTTGTTGTGCTTTGCTCCTACTTCTTGAACACCTATTCTTGTCTAATGAGAGACAAAAAGGAAGTGGATTTAGGCAGGACGGGAGCTGGGGAGGAGCTGGGAGGAGAAGAGGGACGGAAAACTATAATCAGGATATGCTGTATGAGAACAGGAACTATTTCAATAGCAGAGAAAAATAAAGTCACACGTTAAAGAAAAGAAAAGAAAATGTGGTACTGACAAAATACAAAGATATTTTATTATACGTGGTTTTCATTTTCTTGTTTGTTTCTGTTTTCAGATACCTTGTCTCTCTCATTTCAATGTTGAAGGGGTAAAAAACTGTTAAAACCAAATCTACCTGAGAAGCTCATATTAGTGATTATTAGCCATTTGCTAATTCTCAAGTACTAGAACACAGGAAAATGTTAAATTTAATTCCCCTCAGCAACTTTTGAATCCCATTTGTGATTAAAAAATTAAAGTCATCAATTAGTAAATCTGCAATGACTTCCTTAATCTATGATATTTTAAAATTTTAATTATTCCAGACTCAACTTTATTAGCTAGGCTATAGATAATACATTTTTATGTTCCTAATAAATTAAACATTGTAAAGGCCTTAAAATAAGCATTGCATATAATTTTCTGGTTTTTTTAAGAAACTGAGAGTAAAAGCTACTCAAATAATCTTACGATTTCAAATTTTTCCAAAAGTGAAACTGTCCAAATTTTCTTAGCTTTTACAGAAACAGTACTATAAACTAACCTATAGATAAATGAAGAAAATAACAGGATGGGCTTGAAGCTTTTTGTCAATTTTATAAAACTTTGAGCATATTATTAAAGATTCAGAAAGAGAAGGCCATCCAATCTGAGCCTCATCCCTCACTGGCCAAATTTCTTTTGTCATTTTATTTTGTTTTTCAAGAAAGGGTTCCTGTCCTGGAACTCTCCCTGTAGACCAGGCAGGCCTTGAACTCACAGAGCCACCTGCCTCTGATTTCCAAGTGCTGGGATTAAAGGCGTGCGCTACCACCACCACCTTGCCAAGTCTTTAAGTTGATAAAGTTCTCACTGGCAAGAACTAGCTGTATGATTTCGTGTTCTGAAAGTGTACAGGGGTGAGGTGCCCATGAGGAGCGGAGCAAGAGCACTGCCCCATGCCTTTGGTCTTCCTACTGGAAGTCCCCCCGGGCATCTCCATTCACTATCCGCAATCCCCCATCATTCTTGCTGACTTCCAGTGTGAAAGCTGGGAATTTTCTTAAGGTTCATTCCAGCTTGATTTTACCAGCGACTACTCAGCAGGATTTCACTCAGTCCTCTGGTCTCTCCTCTTGGGTGTCTTGGCCTCCCAAACCCTACACAATCATGGTCTCCCTCCTACCTCAGTTTCATCATTTCTGGTGTCTTCCATACCCAGTATCTGTGGAAAAGAATATGCCCATCTTCAGCACTGGTGCTCCTCCATCTCTTCACACTCATCCCTTGGGGACCTCCTCATTCTCAAGACTCAGCACGCGATGCTTGCTTAGCTCTATTTCAGCACTCTAGACAAACGCCAAACTACCTCCTCAGTCTCATTTGCATGAATGTCCTTTTTAAACCCAACCTCTCCAAAGTGCATTCCTTATACTCTGCTCTTCAACCCTTCTCAGCTGATGCCTATGTCTTCCTTCTCCCAGAATCGCGGTACCATCTGTATATTCTTTCATATCTCCGTAAATGTAATCCATCAGCAAACATCTCGCCTTCAGCTCCTCCAGCCAGTTCACCAACCGCAACTTTCTTCTAGGCCAAATGTCCTCCTGCCCAGATTACACTCACACCCTCCTGCCATCCCTTGCTAATCCCGAGTTTCTCCACTATGAACTTTTTGTTTACTACGCTGCACCCCAATGCCTCCCCCTTGTCAACCTCACATGGCCTAGCACCCAGGGACAAGCACAGTCAGCTAGTGTTTACCAGAGGGGGGGATATTGTGAAACCAGAGAGCAGGCGTGATTGGACAGCTCTGAGCACACTAGATGTCAATCAACAGTGCACATGGGTAAACGGGGAATTTTATGTTGTGACCGCTTTGCACATTAAAAACTATCACCCATGTGCCATTACTTTCGCTGTCTGCTCTTCCCAGAGATATTGCCCCCAAACACCCATCTGACTATTTCCTTCCCCCACCTCTGTTGTACAGAGCGGCGGGGCTGTGTCCCCGGGAGCAGCAGGCTGCGTCCCAGGCACCCGGCCGCCGCCACGGCTAGCTTTACCTGAAATAATTACACGGAAACTGTATTCTTTTAAATACCGCTTGGCCCATTTCTATCTAGCCTCTTCTAGGCTAGCTCTCGCACCTGGACTAGCCCATTTCTAATAATCTGCTGTAGCCCACGAGCTGGCTTACCAGAAATGATCTTAACCTGCGTCTCTCTGGAGTGGGAAAATCATGGCGACTCTCTGACTCAGCTTCTTTCTCCCAGCCTTCCATTCTGTTTACTCCACCCACCTAAGGGTGGGCCTATCAAATGGGCCTAGCAGTTTCTTTATTGCTTAACCAATGAAATCAACAGATTGATATATGACACTCCCACATCACACCTCTTTGCTCAAGAAATTCTCAATTCAAACAAATAGACACTTTTAATGGCATATCTTTATAACTGAATTATCCTTGTCTTATTTTGTATCTCTCTTACCATACTCCATTCTTGTATTTTTTCTAAAACATGTATTTTCTAATATACTGGTTAACCTACTTATTCTATTCAATATTGTTATTGCTAATTGTCTCCTTTGCTAAGCTGAAAGAAATCTTCATGAGATGAATGGCTTTTGTCCCTGTGTTCAAAACTTCAAATGTCCAGGGGAGCATGTTTACAGCTAGGGAGCATGCTATACATTAGCAGTTCACAACCTGTGGGTTGCAACCCCTTGGGAGAGTGTGGTTACATAGCAGATATCCTGCCTATCAGGTTACAATTCATAATAACAAAATTGCATAATAACAAAGTAGCAATGAAGTAATTTTATGGTTGGGGTCACCACAACATGAGGACCAGTATTAAAGGTCGCAGCAGGAGGAGGGCTGAAAACCACTGCTGTAGACCGTGCCCAGAAAGTGGAATTCCTTCAGTGATTCCAGCTGGACAGCAACAATGACCAATCTGGTTACTATCGTACCTACCTCTGGAACCTATTTACTAGCTTCATTCAGCGACCATTTGTACATAGCATTGATGTATATATTGCATTCTATGGTAACTAATATATTAATAACCTATATAGTATATTTAAGTCTACTATGAGCCAAGCAATTTGCTACTTGTTAGGTACTGAGAAAAGGAAAACAGTATTCCATAAAACTCCTTCTTTCCAAGTACAGCAGGAAGCTTTCTCAAAATCATCATGACTGAAGAACAAAGTCTATATTTCTCATTCTCACAATTCCCCCACAGCTAACAGTGAAGATAACCTCAGTGTGCTTGATTCTGTGTCTCTGAGGGAAAGAAAGCCCTAGCTATGTGGACTCCCTCCCAACATACCTGAAGCCAAGCTTGGCTTTGGAAAGTCTACTCCTAGACTGTGCCAGGCTTTAGGACAGAGGAGCACAAGTTTCCACTGTAAACGGACCCATCTCTTGAGGCTAAGGGGATCCTAATGGTTTCCGGAAACAGAAAAGGCAGAGTTTGAAACTACACAGTGTAAGATGCCAGAAGCCTTTGGCCAGTGCACACCCTTCACTACAATGCCGCAGGGGATATCTGTTGGCAGCCTGGAGGAAGAAAGAATTAGTGCTAAGTATTAAAGTTCTGAGAGATGAAGCAAAATGTTCCCATCTGTCCCAGGGAAGGGCCCGCTGCCAGCACAGCTATCCCAATCAAACTGGCCTCACATGCCCGAAAGAGTCAGCATAAGCTGGGAACACCCTCCATTTTCTAGAGCTAAGTATGCCTGTGTGTGTGTGTGTGTGTGTGTCTGGGTGTGTGTCTGTGTCTGTGTGTGTATGTGTGTGTTGTGAATATACATATATATATTCACTATGCACATATTGTGTGCATGTGTTCACATCTGCATATAATCAGTAAGTGGTGGTGTGTGTGTTGTGTATGTACACACATATATTCAATACACACATGCTGTGTATATGTTATCACATATATGTATATATTCAGTGATTTAGTGTGTGTGTGTGTGCATAAGAAGAAGGGATTCCCCCAAAGACTAAATTACTCTCAAGTCAATCCAGCCCACAGAAGCCCTTATTAGCACCCTTATTAACAGCTTATTAAGCAATTCTGATCCGTCAGCTCAAAGGAGGAAGAAGCAGTCTGTCAGTAGCTGCTGTTGTCACCGACTTAGCCTCTTCCACCGAGCCACTGTAAGAAACGGAGTGACTTAGAGGAGCGAGTGGAAGCAGTTTGTATCCTTCAGTTGTTGCACGGTTTTCTAGGAAATGCCACACCTCCTTCCAGTTGCCAACTTTCCTAGGAATGGAACTTTGGTTTCTGTTTGGGGTTCTCAAAATTTTTGATCCTACACCAAGAATTCCTATTTCTGCTGAGTAAAAAGAACGCCAGTCTCAGGCACCGGCACCAGCACCAGCCCCAGCACCAGCCAGGGCACCAGCCCCAGCACCGGCCCCTCATCCTCCTGCACAGTCGGCTTTACTTTTACCCTTGCTCAGCTGTTGACTTGTTCATATTTGGAAAGTTACTCATTTATCTTAAAAACTTGCTTTTAATCCCTTGCCTCCAAGGGAAAATCTCTTACTGTTGTGCTGAGCTACTCAGCAGCGACCCATTTCCCCACTGGATAGATGCAGCCCTCACCCCCATATCTGCTCTGGAAGCCGGACTGCTGCCCCATAAAGCAGTACAATGGTACTATTATCCCATAATCATTATCATTACCTCACCCTCCGCCACACAGATCCCGCGAATCCCGAGCATCTTTGCTTCTCCAATCTTGCTGTATCTAGCCTCCCCTGCTGTGAAGCTGGGATGCACCATTTTCATGGAAGCTCAGTGTAATCACAAACAGAAACCATAAAAGATATGTCTTAACTAAGTTGCTTCATATTGATACCATTGTATTGTATGGGAATTTGAAATAGTTCCATATCCCAGTCCAACAAAAATGAAACAAATGTATGGGTGACCACAAGAGCAGAGAGATCTCAGCCTGGATCATTTCCTTCTTCAGCCTTTACCTTCTTGCTACTGGTCATGTTACCTAAGTGAGATTCAGTTTCACATTCTTGAGCTGTGATTGCTCAGGTAGGCACAGACATCCCCAGCCTGAATGGGTTTTAGGAACAGCATGACCACACTACTAAGACCTTCCCTAATAGAAAATCCATTGCTGCTATGAGACCTTCTCAATGGCCTCAAAAGTTGCAGATAGGGTGAAAAGCAAGGCAAAGGCCTTTCATGATCACTCCGAAAGAATCCACCACTACCAGGACTGTACAACCCATTTTTCCAAAGCTGACGAAGCAAGGCTTTAGACTGTGTCTTTCCAAGTAACCAGAAAGAATTACAAACCCATCACAGCATCATTGGTGAACTCGGATCACACAACAGCTCAGCATTCTTTCTTGGTAGCATGAGGCTGTCTGTGTGACTATGTAGCCAGGAAGTCCTGGGCCACTGTGCCCAGTTTTATGTGGGATCAAACCCAAGACTTCCTCCACGCTAGGCAAGTACTTTAACAATGGCCGAGTCCCACCCAGCCTAGCATCTCACTTTTTCTTGAATACTTTCCCACTTAGTGTTTCTTTTCAACACTAATAATACAGAAGATTACGAAATACGCACAAAAGGGTGAATTAGCAAATAAAAGTGGGAGTAGTTAAAAAGAATGGAAATTATAATCACCAACAAATTACGCAGTCTCGTAGTCAGCTAATGCTTTGGTGGCAAAGCCGCTACATCTTTTCATGTGCAAATGGCTAAAACAAAATATTTGTTTTTCAAGAAATTTAATCATCTGGCAAATATTGTCTTGTGCTACCTCACATGTTAAACAACACAGCAAGAAAGTATGCCAATAAACATGATTTAAATAAAAGTTTTTGTCAAATGAGCTTCTTCCATTCTAAGACAGTTTAACAAACCAAGAGGCTTATAGAAACAGAATTATAGTGACTGAGGAAACAATAGAAAAAATTAAGGTAAAGTCAGAGAAGTATTTGAAAGACAATAATCAGCAAAAGCATGAGGTGGAGAGGAGAGGCCAATGGTTAGTGCACAAGCCAATTATACTGTTATTCTGGCAACACATTAACACTGCTCTAATATCTAAGAATGAAAGAATAATCTAAATATATGTTAAAATTCACTCCAAAGGAAATGAAAAATGGACTCAGGTAATTACTAAAGGTATACAAATAGACATTATCAGATTGGATCATCACGAGGGTTGGGATTCAATATTCCATCTTTAGCTTTTGAATACAGTCACTTCTCTCAGAACAAAATGATTGGCCCCTTGCTTCTTCCAGGAACTGTAGGCTTGGAGTTTCCCGGAGTTCTACAAAATGGGTTAGTGACAGAAACACACAGCCTTCAAGTCAATGTCAAGTCCTCACCTTGTGACTCAGTCAGAAGCAGAGCTGCGTGCCCAGCACCTCCTCAGATAACAATGGCGGATGGAGAGAAACGGTGATGAGAAACTCCAAGTCAAAAACCTGGCACAAGCCTGTGCTCTGAGGCAGCCAGAGGACACTCCTGACCCACTATAAACTGTGGAGATAAAATAAGCTCACCAAGGACTTGATACCCAAGGCTCACCTTAGACACTGGCAGCCAGGTATTCCAATTCCAGAACAAAAGACTCATTTCCTGCATTCCTCAAGGTCCCAGGAGGCTACAGTACTTCAGAAGTCCAGTGAGGCCTGTTCTCTTCCTTGAGCCTTTCCCATGATCCCACAGCCTACAACACCCAGCAGGTGATTCGGCATAAAGAAATACCAAAGTTTGGCATGCAGTGGTGGTTTGGACACATGTCCAGATAGCTTGTAGATAAAGTATACTCAACTATTATTGACACAGGCTTTGAAGAGATGATGACATTATTGTCTTAAGTCATTGATAAGATAGAAAACCACTGTCTCTTTCATTTCTGGCCTAACTGTGGCACCTCCCTGCTCTTCTACCTCCAGTGAAAACAAGCATAAAAGAACCAGCGCGAAGGGCAAATCAGCAGATGGGGAGGCGCTAGTTCACCTCACAGACACAGCTGGAAACACACCTGAAGAACAAAAGATCAGAAAGGTCAGAAACAACACAGAAAGAGGAACTTATTCGTGGAAGGAGAGGCATTTAACCATGAGAAGGCCAGAAAGTCAAGCCATTACAATAATGGGACATTTCCCAGAGGAGCCTGGGGGAGGATCTTAGCAGGTCATGCCTTTTTCAGCTGAGAAGAGAAGTGTGCTCTGAATTCTCCACTAAAGGAATGTACATGATAAACAAAATGTTTTCGTTCACTCTTTGAAGCTGCCCACATTCTAGATATGGTCTCCTATCCTCTAAGCCCAAATCACCATGAGGAACACAGTATTTTTAATCGAACGTTATTTGCAGTTACAAATCTAGGGAATAGCCAGGCATTTTTTAAAATAAACTATTCCCAAACCACTTGCGTTTAGGTGCTTTGTGGGTTTTATTGCCTTCACCAAGTGCAGACCTTAAAGGTATCCTCTGACCTTCAAGGAGATCTAGCTAACAGCATACACAGATTGTTAGAAACACTGGAACCCGCTAGCTTGGATGAGGTCCAAATAACCCAGAACACCCCACACCACGCCACATAGGAAAGGCAGGGCAGACAAAGACTGCTGCCCCCAGCTCGTCACTCTGTATGTACAAAGCTCCTTCCAATGTGATTTGTCTATACTTACCTTGAAACTCGTACCCAGTGTTACGGTAACAGGATGCTGACATTCCAGGAACTATTTAAGAGTTCTCAAAAGGCAATTCCCACTCTCCGGTGGCAGCTTAATATATCTGAATCTGAGCCCATTTTTTTATTCAACTGTAGAAAGAGTCTTCCAGGTCTTTGCTAAAATGTATTTCTGTATTTCTCTCCTATCATCTGAAATGTTTTTGAAGAAAATCAAAGGTCCATCTAAAATAGAAATCTATTTTTAAAGAACAGGCTTGTCGATGGTGTATGGGTGAAGGGAAGGAATGAAGGCGGTCAGGAAGGCAGCCCGATGTTTTCACCAAGTCCTTGGCCAGCGTTTAGGGACACCCCAAGGACGCCTACGGACCCTGCAGACTAGGCCTCCCCTGCTCTAGCCTCTGTCCATGTTCCCCTGAGAGCTGCATGCCTGCTTGGAGCTTCCCTTTCAAGTGTGGTCATCAGACACGAAGGGGCTGAGCATCCAGATCTCCATTTGAGAGAGTCAGGGATATTCCACGAGAACCAGGTAAACTGGGTATCCTCCTATTTTGAATGGCAGCTTACTCAATATGATTCCAGAGAAACACGCCCTTCTGTTTGCACAACCCCCCCACCCTGTTCTTCTCTAACACATCCCAGATATCCTGCGGCCTTCGTCTTTTCAGCATTATCTTTCAGAGAAAACCAAATTACCACATTTGACACTTGGACATTTTGAGATCTTCGAGATGATTTCCAACTGTAATAGAAAGCCATAAGAAATCTTTAAAATATACTTAAAATGCCCATTAGTGGAAGAAAGACTGCTCTTGGGGGTTCCAAACTGACAGGAAAAACAACTTCTAAGCAATATCAATTTGGGCTGAGTACCTAAGGCAATGTTCCACAGAAGCCAGTGACTTGCATCTGGAGTCTGTTCCCCACCTCCCTAATAGGCCTGGAAGCCACAGACAATTAATTATTAGATTATGTAACTCCCACTGTTAGAAGTTAGCAGAACATTCTACAGTTTTACTTCAAGTGTGATGCTTTCCAGCTAGGGTGCAATTCCATCAGCTCCCTCATCTGCATCTTCCTGCCACTTAAGCCTGGCTTCCCGGGGTTTTCCTTTAATTGGCTCAGCCTTCTTCTGCCCTCAATCAGCCTGAGTGTATTCTGGGTTTTCAGTGAAGATGACTCTGGAAACTACAGGACCAAACTTTCTTCATCCACCCAGAACCTCCACACAGAAAGGTCTGTCCTGACTAGCGAAGGCTGCTCATATCATGCTTCCAAAGTCATTGTCCCCAGAATACCAGAGCAACCGCACCCTATGCTCACTTTGAGACATCATGAAAGGGAGCAAACGGACCAGAATTCATTGGGAACATGCAGCCACTCTGTTCACTTACTTATAGCAGCAACTAAGCTGTCTACACCAAAGGATTTTGATCGGAGATGAATGGAATAGTAGGCGATATACTGCTCTGGAAACAAATCTTATAGGAACTATAAATATTATTGGTGGCCTCAACCCCTAGTCCTTATCACTGATTTATGGCCTCTAAAAGGTTTACCCTCTCTAGTTCAAGTGACGAAAGTGTGATTCCTAGGATGGCAGTGTGCCAGCAGTACAAACCTACAGCAAGGTAAATATTTTATCAGGGCAATGCCTTAGAAAACATTAATGCTGCTTTCTTGGGGCGGGTTAGGTCTTGTCCGGGGAGTTACTGTGAAAAACAGACAAACCATATAATTAGCCCCTTCTGCATGTGGTCAGCCATGTTCTGCTTCCCAATCTTGCTGGGACCAGCCTAGGGACCATCTTATTTTCTTTCTGTGGCTCTGATAAAATACTCTGAAAAAGAGTAACTTAAAGGAGAAAGAGTTTATTTTAGGTCAAAGTTCAAGATACAGTCTATCATGGCAGGGAAGTCAAGGCAGCGGAACTTGAAGCAGCTAGCCACATCAAGTCCATATTCAAGAGAGGACATCAATGAACACATGTCTACCACTCAAGTCCCTTTCTCTGTTTATCCAGCCTAGGATGATAATCAGGGAATGTGTTAGGGCCTTAGACCTCAATATAAACAAGTCCTCCATACACACAGTCATGCCCAGAGGCTAAACTTTCATGTTTAAGTCTAGGTTTGTCAATTTGAAGAACAGGAAACTTCACGAGAGACAGATTATGAAGCCACCCAAACTTAATTTCAGCCTCAAAAACTGAATCCAACCTTGGATGTTTTGTGACATAAACTTAAAATGGATTAACAAAATTGTAGAATTAAAACAGTCTTGGGATAATATTTTAAGCATTAAAAAACATTAAAACATCAGCATTTATGACCAAGTTCACTGTTCTTTGTTTGCAGAAATGTCTCTGTCAAAAACAGCACAAAAGGAACCACAGAAAGTCCAGAGGAAATGTTAATTGCAAGGGCTGGAGAGTTGGCTCTGCAGTTAAGAGCACTGACTTCTCTTCCAGACAACCTGGGTTCAATTCCCACATAGTAGCTCACAACTGCCTCAACTGCCTATAACTCCACTTCCAAGGGATCCAATGTCCTGGCCTAGCCTCTAAAAGTACTAATAATAAACGTGGTACAGACGTATAGAGAAGCAAAACACCCATACAAATATAAATCTCATTATTAAAAAAATAAGAATAAATGTCAATTGCATAGGCTAAAAGGTTTGGAGAAAGAATCAAGGGCTATCTGTCTAATGACATCACTAAACTTAGCCATCTGTTATTCGTGATGACATCACTCAGCTTAGCCATCTGCTGTTCACAATGACATCACTCAACTTAGCCATCTGCTGTTCATGATGACATCACTCAGCTTAGCCATCTGCTGTTCATGATGACATCACTCAACTTAGCCATCTGCTGTTCATGATGACATCACTCAACTTAGCCATCTGCTGTTCATGATGACATCACTCAACTTAGCCATCTGCTGTTCATGATGACATCACTCAACTTAGCCATCTGCTCTTAATGGCATCACTGAACCTAGCCATATGCTGTTAATGATGACTTGCCATATTGCCATAAGGACACTATGCCACTGTAAGGTTTCAACTGCCACCTTTGGTAAAAGAACACGAATGGACGTCTAGATGTGGCCTATAAGTCACTCTTGGACTTTACCCCTGTTATCACACCACGTGACTCCTCTGGCCTATTCTAAGGGTAGGTTCACTTCCATGGTCAAAATTGAGACTCACCTATTCCTCATCAGCAACATCATCACAGTCTTAACCACCCCACTTGGAGCTTTGTTTTCTCTTCTCTAAAGATATCCTAAAATAATTATTTTCTTTCTTTGTACTCTACCGATCCTATGTCTTTGTGTCCCTTTGTCATCACAGTGTGAGATTAGCCAGTGTTTCTGCAGGTACCTCCTCCCCTTACAAATTCTCTGTGCAGTTCCACATGTGGCAACATTAATTTCCTTATGATATCACTCAATGATTCCAAATAATCAATACCTGGGGGCCAGGCCAAGCTTTTAAATTCTACACTAAGTGGTTTTTTTTTTAACTGAAGTCAGTCCACAGCAAGATGTTCCCAAGCACTAATAAATAGCATCTGAGAATCAGGCAGTGTAATAATATGCAACTGATATTGTTAAGTTAGCAAGAGATCCTCAAAACACCCTAACATAGCTTTTAATCACGCTCTCTATATATGATATGTCCATGAGGTGAAAAGGACTGATTCCCAACAACTCTGCACTTTCCCTAGCGTCCCCAGTGCAGGTGATCGGGAACCAACTGCCCTGGCCTGAGAAGCATAGCTGATGCCCAGGGCTTGTCACCAGTGAAGTGAATTCATAGGCTGACTAAGTCTGTGGGACTTGAGCTTTCAATCTAAAGGATGGAAAAGTCTTACACAAACTAGAAAGAACTGACCACCCTATCTAGATGCCATGATATGCTATAGCAAGATGAAGAAGCACAATTGAGACAAGGAACACGGAACACGGAAACCACTGTCGTGAAACCACAGTGTTGTATCTCAGCCTGCCATTCCAATGGCTTTGCCTTCCCATCTTGAAAGCTGCACATAGAAAGTCTCACGTCAGTCAAAGGTTCCATTTGCCACCTTGGTACATGGGATGCCAAGGTCTTCCTATTAATCTATTTGGTGCATCCCAGAACAAAATTCCAAGAGCATTCAATATGAATACAGAACATTTTATTTTATTTCCATCAAAGTCCAACTTAGTGAAACAAATAGTTTTATTGAGGTTACTTAAAGAAGCAGAAATAATTTGAGGACAGCTATATCACTAAGAGCCCATCCAAGCTGGAAAGCTGGACCATGATACACAGCCTGCAGGTAGCTAGAGCACACTGCACAGCCTGCAACTACCTGGAGCACGTTGCACAGCCTGCAGATAGCTGGGTCACGTTGGAGCACCCTGCACAGCCTGCGGATAGCTGGAGCACCCTGCACAGCCTGCGGATAGCTGGGTCACGTTGGAGCACCCTGCACAGCCTGCGGATAGCTGGGTCACGTTGGAGCACCCTGCACAGCCTGCGGATAGCTGGGTCACGTTGGAGCACACTGCACAGCCTTCAGGTAGCTGGGTCATGCTGGAGCACTCTGCACAGTCTACAGGTATCTGGAGCACCCTACACAGCCTTTGGGTAGCTGGAGCACCCTGCACAGCCTGTGGATAGCTGGAGCACCCTACACAGCCTTTGGGTAGCTGGAGCACCCTGCACAGCCTGTGGATAGCTGGAGCACCCTGTACAGCCTACAGGTAGCTGGAGCACCCTGCACAGCCTGCAGGTAGCTGGAGCACCCTGCACAGCCTGCAGGTAGCTCAAGTACGCTGCACAGCCTGAGGGTAGCTGGAGCACCTTGCACAGTCTCCAGGTAGTTCAACATTTGGAGAATGTCCTTTCCAGACAGCTCAGTTGGCTTGAGTCTTTTTCAGGTCTCTTTTCCTCTACTAGCTCCTCCTTTTTTGTTTTTGTTTATTTTATTATTTTTGAAACAGGATATTACTGTATAGCTCTGGCTGACCTGTAACTTGCTGTGTAGACTAGGCTGGCCTTGAACTCACAGAGATCTGCTGAGATTAGAAGCGTGCACCACCACTCCTGGCTTTGATCTCTGCTCTTCACAGGAAGCTCAAGTGATCTGCGAGTGTCTCTCAACAATCTTTATTCTTTGCCTACATATGCTTGGGGAAGGCATGAGTCTGGTCAGTTTCAGAGACTTCCTAAAGCCTTGGCATTGTTCACTTCCTACAATTAAGGAGCTACCCTGCAGGATGGAATGTTTCACCCCTCCTTAGAACATCTTGGTGTTGTACAAGAAGACCACTCATTCATTTCACCGGCTGCCCAGATGGGTAAGGTTCTGGCATTCTTCTCCTTTGGCAGCTATTTGGCATAAGAGAAAGAGAGAGAGATCTTCCAGCCCGGCTATATTCTGCCCTGCTATAGGCAAAGCACCTTCATTTTTTATTGTTTTTATTGAGCTATATATTTTTCTCTGTTCCCCTCCCTTCCACCTTCCTCCTCTCTACCTTCTCCCATGGTCTTCATGCTCCCAATTTACTCTGGAGACCTTGTCTTTTTCTACTTCCCATGTAGAGTAGATCCATGTATGTCTCTCTTAGGATCCTCTTTGTTGTCTAGGTTCTCTGGGATTGTGAATTGTAGACTGGTTTTTCTTTACTTTATGTCTAAAAGCCACTTACGAGTGAGTACATATTGTTTTTAGAGCCAGAGATGTCACTTAGTTGGTGGAGAGCTATCTTGTGAAGCACAAAGCCCTGGGAAGTATCTCTAAAAACACTGCAATGTAATATGCACATATAATTCCAACACTTGATTCAAAACTCCTTTGAATCAGGAGCTCAAAATTAGCTTCAGCTATGTAAGGAAGTTGGATTCAGTTGGGGCTTTCTGATACTCCATCAAAGAGAGAAAAGAGAAAAAACAAGAAAGGGAGGAAATACGTGGGAAAAAGGAAAAAGAAAGGGAGAGAGTGAGGAAGGGAGGGAGAGAGGGAGACAGGAAGAGAGGGAAGGAAGGAGAAAATTCTTTGTAAAATTCTGTTTAAGAAGCCACAAAGCCAGGTGTGTATGTAGTGTAACTGCCTTAATTTCCTTTAACTGAGCTTAATCTCCACCATAAACCCCCAATTAATAGCAGACAGCTTAATTGAGTCTCTTCAAATAAGTGCAATCAAATTAGTGATTACTCAGTTATTTCTGATTTGGAATCTATCAACTTGGAATGAGACAGGCAAGTAAGTCTTCCTCAGATCCCACAGTCTTCCCAGGTTCTGTAGGTGAGGGATAAACTTAGGGCCTCAGACTGGCAAGGAGTGTCTGTTGGTTAAAGGTCGCTCAGCTCATCCCACAGGTTCTGCTGCGTCAAGTGTGGGAAAGCCTGCAAATCTGTACCCCTAAGGTCTGCTCAGGACATGACGGGGGCTGAGAGCCTCTGAGAGCCATCGGTCTCCAGCTGATTTCACGTCTTTGTTAGTTTTCTTCTTGGCTCTGAATTAGTTTCCTTGAGCTGTCAATTCTCCATCTGGCTAGGAAATGACTCCTAATGGAAGCGACATGGAGGCCTAACCTGTTTCCACTCAGGGTCACAGAGTACACATGTGAGGTGCTCAAAGTGCCTCAACTAATGTGTCAGCACCACCGCCCATACCATGTTACCTTGGTACTATGCACACAGCTCTTTTGGTTTTTTTTGGAGGGGGTAATCCTCTTAAAAACCATGTGACCTTAGAGAAGGCCTTTGAATGTACCAGATCGAGGCTTTGTCACCTACGGTATGAGGCTAGTATTATCTTTCCTGGCCTGGAAACTCATAGAAAATGCAAAGGACTCAAATGTAATGTAACATTAAAGCTTTAAGCAAAAGACCTGATACGACGTGCACATCTTCCATCTGCCTGAGGCACGAGAAGTGCACAGGTTTCCGCTATGTGTGTGTTTTTAGAATGAACATGGACACTGGGGATGTCTGCAGCCACTGGCTGGGCAGACTCATACACCACGATGGCTAACCGGAACCACTGGGTACATCCCCTCTGAACCTCATGTCCAGGGGCTGTAAGTTGGGTGGAAGTGAACAAGGGGAGGATATCAAAGCGTGTGTGCACTTGGTCTACCTCAGAGACCTGGCTATTCATCATACTACCACTGCCGGAACAAACAGGGCCATCAGCATCTGATAGCATGATAAAACACGGTTTCTTTTCTCCCATGTATGCTTCCCAGAAATATCTTACTACTTAAACAAAACCCACGAAAATACATTTTCGATGTTTTACCACGTGTGCTCCTTTGCCAGCGGTGGTGGTTTTCCATCTAAAATGGGGGCGGGGCTTCTGAGGGCATGATTTCCCTTACTCTCATTCTCAATGGAGTATCAGATGCTCTGCCTCCCATCCCTTCAAAACAAAAAAGCATCAAGATTTTCAAATGTTTTCAACATTTTCAATGTCAATGTCAAGACTCCGCTCCTAAGACCCTGAACAAATATTCTTGGTGACATATGAAGAGGGACAGAAGGACATTTCCTTCCCAGTCCCTGGAGGGAGCTCAAACAGGTGGTGCCAAGGTCACACAGGTAGCTACAGATTAACCATATAAAGTCCATAGCATACTTTTTTCACGGCAGAGTCTTAGGCCACCAGCTAAGTCCTGACCCTCTGTCAGAACCTGCCATTCAATGAATGCTCCCCTACCCACCACACAAGGGGGAACCGCTGGTTTCCAGCAGCACTAGGAAGGTTTTGCCCGGACAGTTTTCCATGTTGGTCTTAGAAAAGTTAGTCAAACTCTATGACTCAGTTTCCTAATCTGCAAGATAACAACATTCTTTAAAAAAAAAACTACTGGATATAAGGACTTAAAGAGGTGGCTTCATGTGAGGGCGCACACTGCTCTCGCAGAGGGTCAGTGTGGTTTCCAACACCCATGTCAGCTGCTCGCAAAAGCCTGCAATTTCAGCTCCGCCAGATCTGATTCCTTCTTCTGGCCTCCATGGATACTCGTGTTCATCCACACATAGACACACATATGTATACATATTAGAATTAAAATAAGAAGCATTGGATATGATGCTAAGGAGATAAGCAATCACATGTGGACTGATTTTTATTAATGACATCACTTAAGTCATGAGTAGATAAAGTAATGAACGAAGATAGTTTCAGGTATCTGTAGTGTTCAAATGAAAAATGTCTCCCATGGGTTCCAGTATTTAAATATGTGGTACCAACTGGCACTGCTATTTGGGAAACTTGCAGCAGTTGGCCTTGCCGAAGTAAGTGTGTCGCTGTGGGCAGACACTGAGAGAGTCAATCCTCACTTACTTTTTGCTCCCTCTGCTTCATAGTTGAATGTAAAGAAGCAAACATGTAGCTCACTGCTCCTACCTTTAGCTGCCACAATTGCTCTCCATGACCAACTCCTACCTGCAGAACTGTAAGTTGACTTGTGTCTTAGTTAGGGTTTCTGGTGCTGAGACAAAGCCCATGGCCAAAGACAAGCGGAGGAGGTAAAAGTTTATTCCCCTTACACCTCCACATTGCTATCCATTACCGAAGGAAGTCAGGACAGGAACCCAAACAGGGCAAGATCCCGACCGAAGTCATGAGTAGATAAAGTAATGAACGAAGATAGTTTCAGGTATCTGTACTATTCAAATGAAAAATGTCTCCCATGGGTTCCAGTATTTAAATATGTGGTACCAACACATATTTGATGCAGAGGCCATGGATGGGGGCTGCTTACTGGCTTGCTTCCCGTGGCTTACTCAGCCCACCTTCTTAGAGAACCCAGGACCAGCAGCCAAGAGATGGCATCACCCACTGTGGGCTGGGCCCTCCCCCACTGAGTGATCACTAAATGAGAAAACGCCTTACAGCTGGCTCTCGAGGAGGCATTTCCTCAGCTGAGGTTCCTTCCTCTCTGATGACGCTAGCTTGTGTCAAGTTGACACATGACACCATCCAGTACACATTTCCTTCACAGCAACAGAAAAATAGCTAATACCGCATCAGTCAAGCTGTATAAGTGTGGGCCCAGCCCCCAGCATAGGCTCACCTAGTGGTACTCTGGGACTGGGGAGATGGCTCAGCAGCGAAGAGCACCAGCTACTCTTCCAGAGGACTGGGGCTCAATTCCCAGCTCCCAAATGGTGGCTCAGACCATCTGTAACTCCCATGCGATGCCTTCTTCTGACCTCTGCGGTTAAAAATGGCCCCATTGCTGCACATATATACATGCAGGCAAAACACGTGTATAAATAAGTAAACTTAAAAAAAACAGTAAAACTGGTGGTATTCTATGATGCCTGCAATGCCTCAATGATATGAGAACCATCGGAAAGGGATTCTTACAACAGTGGAGTTCTGACACAGATCATCCAGATAGAAATTAAAAGCCAGCAAAGATGAATGCTTACAAATTATGAAAGAAATCTGTAGGTATTGATGCCAAAGTTTGGGATATAGATGTGTGAATGAAAGTGATGCCAATCCGGATAGGAGATGAAAAGCTTTGCCTATTTTTAAGTTTTATTTATTTATTTTTTTGGCCATACAAGCTGAGAGCTTTCCAATCTGAGCACTGAGTAGAGAACATACAATAGATTCCATAGCCTTTTACATGAGTAAACTTAGTAATCATTTGAAGGGCATGTTCTTGCAGTAACTTGGAGCAAGTATTCAGTGAAATCTTGCAAAAAAAAAAAAAGAGGCAAGGAAGGGGGCTCTTGAGAAAGGAATGGAGGTCTGTGTCAGCTTCTTCTCCCACAGGCTATGGATTGATGCTGAGCATTTTGGCAAAAGCAATTTGACTGTAGCCAGAAAAGTCCTTCTGCATAAAAATAACTTGTTTTATAAATTAGCTGTCAGGTCGTTGGAGAAGCCAACCATGAACAATTTGTTGTTGGTTATATTTCCATTATTGCCACTATTTTAATCCATGGTTTTGTGATTAATGGTTTTCTAAGAAAACTTGTTTGAAGGATAAAGAATGAAATCCGTTAAATGAAGTTCGACCTGACAAGACTCATTTCTCTTGGGTTCTCATCAGTACAGAAATTGCCAAGGCATAATTAATGGTCCAAGAGATGAAACAGGAGTCCTATTCTGTCATGTCTCTTCTATTTAAGTCTTCAAAAATGAAAAATAATGAGAAAAGGTGTAAAACAAATTGCTTGATATGCCAAGGAGCAGAATAATCCCATTAAAGTAATTAGAAGTTCATTTCAAATTATGAACTATTGCTGTCTCACTGGAGGGAAAGCTCATTCTGGGTGACCCCTTGGTGTCCGTGTGCCCCATTTATGACATAACTACAGACATGTTTGAAAGCACGTACTCTCTGAATGTTTTTAAGAAACCGCCTGACGCACTTCTCTCAGAATAAAAGGCTTGAGAGCATCAAGATTTCAAGCTTTATACTTGATGGCATATCAATTTACTTTCCCTCATAGATAGCTAAAAGAAGAGTTTCAAATCTGTAACTATTATGAGAATACACTTCTGGAAATTATGTTTGCATTCAAGAGGACTGGAAAGGACATTTGACAGCAGGCATTAGATTTCTCACTATGAACAAAATATGAATTAATAATGCTAACAGTAGCTAAACATAGTTTTGTGACCAACGGAGTCAATGACATATGTCTCTGAGCAAAAAGCCTGTTATTTCAATCAAGTGTTCTTTGATATAATCTACTTTTGAGGAAAACAGAAAAATCACAAGAAAAGTATTTTGCTAATAACACAAGGAAGAGAGATACAAAAATTAATTAGAAGTCATGCCTCCAGGGACCTCAGAGTCTAGTGGGGGAATAAAGACACGGATAGAAATAACTGAGATAAGAGAGAAATGTGACATGCAGGAGAACCAAGGGAGGAAATCGTTAGACACAACCAGGGTTACATGCAGCCCTACTAACCAGTGGCAGTAAGAAGAAGGCTGTGGGTTTATAACACATGGAAGTTTGCGGTAGTTGCTGAACCTTTGTGAGGAAGAATTAGGGAATAGAATATCAAGAGGACGAAAGCAATGAAGAGCCTAGTTATCCAGGCTCCAACGCTATTGGAGCACTAGGCGCTGAGTTTTGAATTCTCCAGGTATACAGCTGGTGCACAGTAAGGTGCACAAGGGTGGATAAAATAAAACTATCCTGATTATAACAGACACTTGAGTGCAAGATTCCACCTAGAACATTACTAGCACTTTCAATACAGATGTGCGCACTAAGCCTATACATGTGTGCACAAGCCTATACATGTGTGCACTAAGCCTATACAAGTGTGTACTAAGCCTATACATGCATGCAATAAGCATATACATGTGTGCACTAAACCTATACATGTGTGCACTAAGCCTATAGATGTGTGCACTAAGCCTATTCATGTGTGCACTAAGCCTATAGATGTGTGCACAAGCCTATACATATGTGCACAAGCCTTTACAAGTGTGCACTAAGCCTATAGATGTGCGCACTAAGCCTATACATGTGTGCACAAGCCAATACATGTGTGCACTAAGCTTATACATGTGTGCACAAGCCAATACATGTGTGCACTAAGCCTCGTTCCATATTTGCTTGGATGTCACATCTAATAATTATGATCCACAAAAGCACAAATCGCTTCACCCTTATTGTCTACCACTCCACCTTCAGTGAAAACTCACTTGGTTTTGTTTTGTGTCTACTCTTTAAGAATGTGTCCATTTTCATGTGTTCATGTAGGATTTCACGTTTCTGCCAATTTTTAACAATGGAACATAACATTTTATATTAAAAACAATGCTTTTATTCTATGCTGAAATAGTACTTCAGTGGCAGTGGTGGTGCGTGCCTTTAATTCAGCACTCGGGAGGCAGAGGCATGTGGATTTCTGTGAGTTTGAGGTTAGCCTGGTGTACAGAGTAAATTCTGGGGCAGTCAAAATTGTCCTACAGAGAAACCCTGTCTTGAAAAACCAAAAAAAAAAAGGTAGCTTAGCAAATCCCCTGAAGGAGGTACCTCACCAAAGCTAAAGCAGAAAAATGTCTATGCATCTGTTTCCTCCTGCATCCACCTCTCTTGATCCCTTCTCCTTTAACTCTCAAACAAGAGGCGCTAACTCTTCTGCCTATTTAAACCTCCTGGAAGAATGGCTGCTCTCACTAGCCTACTTTAGTCAGTATTTATTCGTACCTACAGGAATTTGTGAGTGCCACAAATGAAAACATTTTTATTCCTAATAACAAAGGGATGTTCTCATGTTAAAGGACTTCCAAATGCCTGGGCTGTCTACCAAGCCTGTGTATCTATCTGACATTTAGGTGATATAAACACTTGCTTAAATGTCACCCTTTCTTTAGACAGAACTCCATGGGGTTGGGGTGGGGACTCAGCTGCCCTTTGCCTACCTTGCTTATCTCCAATGAAGACGCAGTGGAAAACCCTGCAAAGTGGTCCATGTCTGCCCCGCTTGAAGCAAAAATCCAATTTGTGTCTTGGGAAGGGAGGCACAATGCACAGTCTCCATAAAGCAGACTGCTTCCTAACTCTTCTGGGATGCTGGAAACTTCAGGGAATGTAGGTGCAGATGTTGTATCTTCTGGGAAGAACTACGTCACCCAGAAAAGGGCTGCCTGCCAGCAGGTTCCTTCTCTCTGAGCTTGTTCCCAATGGAGTCTCCTTTCCTACATGTCAGCCAAACTCCAGCCCTCATTCACTTTAATCTTAATTGTGTAATACTCTGCTTAAGACTGAGCTACTTTTCTTACTATCTGCAATGTCTGTAATGTACTGTTATTGGGATCCTTCCTTTTGCTTCCTAGATGTTCTAGAGTCTCTAACAAATGGTTACATGCTCAGAATGCTTCAACTTCATGAGTATCTCCATTTCTGCAGCCAGAAAATAAAGCTGATGAGGAGAGACTTTTAAAATCAAAAGTTGTAGCATTTTATGTACCTACGCATTTTACTTCTGACACAAGAGATTTAAGATGATTTAAAATTCAAAAGATTAAAATCCATTAACATAGCAGAGAAAATCCAAGTCAATCAGGAACGAAGAAGAAACTATCAGAAAGCAAAATCTGAGGGAAATTACTTCATCTGAGGACAAGACTAAACGCTGATAGCTTCTGTTTCCTAATTAAAGTAATTCAGTGGACCGTTTAAGAGGGCCATCTTTCTTCTGGAGCTGACATCAGGATTTATCAGGGGAGTCTTTCTTCATGATCCCAGAACTAACAAAATCGTCAAGCACCAAGGTTCTTCAACAACAGGCTTCGTAGACTATTCAAAGGTAACTCTGGGGCAGGTGGCTCTGTACGAGTCCTGTGCAGGACAGCACACCCCTAGTTTTAGACGGATGTACACTTGTTTAAATGTTGCGGCAGCTACTCTGAAATTACTGTTAGTTCTTAGTGACTAACAGTTCTTCTCAGCACCATCAACAAGGCTGTTACATAAGAGTATCGAGGGTATGTTTGTCTTCAAATGTTACAAATTCAGTAAACAGACAGAGTTATAATAGTCACATGGGAAAAAGACTCCCTTCTATTTAATGTTGTCAAGAACATGTCTAAACATGTTTTCAAACTGTTTTAATGATCTTAACACAAGTCGTGTTCTGGGATTGGTTGGGTTTAACCAAAGTCTACCATTTATTTGGTAGGTAGAAGACACCGAGGAAGTAATTCTGCCCTCACTATCTGTGTCTTCCTTTCTTCCTTGTAAAGTTCTGATAGCAGTTCATTTGTTTGCTTACTTCACTAGAGATTTCAATGAAACTTAAGTAAATTATAACATAAAAGATGCTCAGGCAACATCTGGACACGTTATAAATACTAGCTGCTGATGGCATCAATCAACATTGCCGTCATATAAAAATATGTTCTCAGGGAACTAATACACCTCTCACCACCACAAGGGAGCCCCACAATGACAGCTTCCTAATCAAAGCTGATTTAAACACTAATAGTAAGTACCACCTGATTCTCTTTAAACACATTCGCATATTTCATTTCACACCGGCACTACTTGATATCGTCTATGCAGCTAGCTCTTGGATCAGCCCCTATTTCCTTGGTTCTGGTATTTCTCCTTGGTAATTTTCAAACCTTCCCTCTATGTTTGCCTGAGCAGCTAATTCACCGTCGTTATGCAGATGATGCGGGCTTCATCCCCACTCGCATCAGCCCTAAATCCTGCAAACACTAAAGTGAAAACAGATTATTTGGAGAAAAGAGGAAACATCATTATTTCACCCTGTTTATTGTGGCACCCTGCTCGGAAACAACATATTTATTTTGATGGCTTTTAGATAGTCATATTGTTTAGCTGTGAAATCTTTAAACATGCTTCTGGCTTCAAATCCGTTACTCAGATAAAGTCTGACTTGCTCACATTGAACAGCCCCTCTAAATGATGCGCTTTTTTTAAAAATCATTTTTCATCTGAATTGTATTATCTTCAAAGGTATTCACAAACAAGTAAAGTCTTCACAGATGGTATTTTATGGAAATTTTAACTTAGAACTATTACAACTATGTCTTCCTAATTCCCTACCAAGATGAACTACTGGCCTATTTTGTTTTGTTTTCAAGATTTGGATATAGTTGGGAGACATTTTCTCTATACTCACTCAGCAAATAAAACAGACCTGGCAGGTGATTTTGCATGAGGAATGAAGCCTCCCTGCACAGAAGAATGTAAGGAACTTCTATCAGCAACAACATGAACAGAACTGAAGCTGCAGACGGGACTTTCTGGAAGAGAATTATATGCCCAGAATCTCTCCATTCTATCTTAGCCACTACAATTTTCCAATTATGGCGCAAGGCACAGGAAAAGAGCCATGGGCTGGATGTCTCAACTTCTCTTTATCCTGGAATCGAGTAGAAAGCTGGGAGACTTGGTGTCACTACTATGCCACCTATAATAGATATGGGAATTCCAAACAAAGGAAATTAAGAGTGCTGTGTGGCGCACCACGCCCATCTGCGCTCTATGCACTGCCATAGAGTTCGTGGACCGGGCAAGGGGTTGGAGATTGAAACACACAAAGACACACAGACAGAGAGAGATACAGGTCATCCTTAAAACAGGAACACCCCAAGAATGTCCCCTTTATTGTGTACCACAGCCACTTATATAGGGATCCTTAACTGATAACCACGTCCCAGTCAAACCCACCAGAAACCACTCTCCTTCCATCAGGAACTCCTGAGGGTCTCGTGCTCAGAGCAGCTGCAGGCTGTCTCAGAGCAGAGGAAAACAAGTTGTTTACAAGAAATTCAGAATCTGGGGGTTCACTGCTCCCAACAGTGCTGCATTTAAAGTCATGTTAATATAAGTAGATTCATGGGTGGTAGATATGTTTCAGTGGGTAAACATATGTGCCATGCAAACTAAGAACCTGAGTTTAAATCTATACCTACATGCATATATTTGTGTGATATATACACACACATGCACTGTGAGTGTACAGAAATATAAAGTGCAGCAAGATATACTATGGGTTCAAACTTTAAAGATGTAAGTTTCCAAGTGAAGGCTACAGACAGGTGACCTGCAAATCTACAACGGTAAGTACAAAACCCTGCACCTGCCGTGGCTCCTTCCAAGACCTTTTCACTAATTTCGTGTCCCTTATTCTAAACTAGGTTTCTTCTTGTTATGAAACTTATAGTTCAGAAAATGTGTCTCCTCACCCATGCATCCTGACATATGCATTGTTAACTTCACACACATTGTTAACTTCTCCCATTAAGAAGGACAGGCCAGCATAGCCACGCGCTGTTAGAAAAGCCAGATCCACTTTCTACCGCACAGAGGCCGCTGGACTTGGCTTGGAAGGTTGAAGTCTTACCCTACTCAGCCAAATTCTTGCAAGCTGAAACCACCATGGGCTTGGAGGCATATCACTAATCATAATCTTCCTCATTTCTCAGTTAAAGGCAGGAACAGATGAGCACATGCAAGTCAGCGTTACCTTAGGGAAAAAGACTCGTAAGAAGGTGCCTTAAAGTTCCCATTGCTGTGAAGAGACACAAAGACAGCAACGTTTATAAAGAAAGCATTTAATGGATGCTGGCTTATAGTTTCAGATGTTCAGTCTATTAGCACCATGACAGGAAGCATGGGAGTGTGCAGGCAGATGTGGTGCTGGAGAAGAAACTGTGCATTCTACAAGTAGCAGGAGTCTGTGTAGCTCGAGCATATGCCCGCCCCTCCAGTGACACACTTCCTCCAGCTCAGCCACACTTACTCCAACAAAATCACACCTTCTAACAGTGACACTCTGTAGTGGGAGCTGTGGGGCTGCATTCTGCCACCCAGCTCCCTCCACTGGCTAGCTTATGCCCCGAAATAACAACATACAAATTGTATTCATTTAAACACTGCTTGGTCCTTTAGCTCTAGCCCTTACTGGCTAATTCTGATATCCCGATCAACCCATCTCTATTAATCTGTGAGCACAGGTCTTACCGGGAAGATTCTAGCCTACATCCATCCTGGGTTGGAGCTTCATCACGTGTGTCTGCCAGGGAGCGAGGCATGGTGTCTCTCTGAGGCATCTGCTCCCGAGAGGAGAGCTGTCGAGTCTGAGCTCACTTCCTCTTCCTCCCAGCATTCTGTTCTGTTTTCTCCACCCACCTATGAGGGCCAGCCAAGCAGTTTCTTTATTTTTTTAACCAATGACCTTCCTCCATCAACACTCCCTATGGGGTCATTTTCTTTCAAACCAAGACATTTTATTTCCTGGCTCCAAAAGACTTGTAGCCATATCATAATGTAAAAACGCATTCACTCCAAATTCAATAGTCCCCACAGTCTATAACAGTCTCAAATTTATTTAAAAGTCTAAAGTTCAAAGATTCATGCAATCTGTTAATTGTAATTCCCTATAAAATCAAAATTAAAAAAACAGATCACATATTCCAAAAATAATGACATAATATATACATTACCATTCCAAAACATAGAGAAGGGAGAAAAGTGAGGAAATACTGGACCAAAGCAAGACCAAAAACCAACTGGACAAACTCCAAACTCTCCATCTCCATGTCTGATGTGGAAATGCTCTTCAGATCTCCAAGTTCTTACACTTTTTGGCCTGTAACACACTTCCTTCTCTCGGGGTGTTTCCACTCCCTGTTAGCAGTTCTCCACAGTAGGTGTCCTAGGACTCTGGCATCTCCAGCATCTTGGGGTCTCTAAGGCGATCCAGGCTTCACCTTCACAGCTTCACACACTGATTTTCCTAGGCCTTCACTCAGGGACACCTCTAACACATGCCTGGTCTCAGACGCTCTCCTTAGCTGTGCAGGAAGATTCCATAACATCTTCCTTCTATCCTTGAGGCTAAAGCAAGAACCACATGGCCAAAGCTGCCAAGTTCTGCTGCTTTCTGGGACTGGAACATGATTCCCTCATTCAATTCCATCTTCACCAGTTTTCCGTTTTCCTTCTCTGCCTAACTATGGCTGTTCTGAAACTGCATATATAGACCAAGCTGCCCTGGAGTGCTGGGATAAAAGGCATGCAGCACAGCCAGGTAGTGGCCTTCAATGCCAGCATTTGGGAGGCAGAGGCAGGTGGGCTTCTGAGTTTAAGTCCAGCCTGATCTACAGAGCAAGCTCCAGGACAGCCTGGGCTACACCACCCTCAGCTCTAAGATTTTCTTTATTCCCTTTTCACAAGTTGGAAACTTAGCTGGGTGGGATCTTGCCCTGAGATCACCACTCGCTTTATTCCATATCTTAATCTGTTTATCTCCTTGAACACAGGACTTAGATCCATTCCACTTCCTGGTGCTACATTTCTCCTCAAATTGTGTATTTGGTATTTTTCCTTGATCAGCTTGCTTCTTTTCATTATAAATCTTCATCAGTGTTAACACTAATAGCCACACGACAGGGTTTACACTAGACTATTTTGAGCTTTTTCTCTGCCAAAAGAATTAATCCATATCTCTTCAATTTAGCCTCAGACAGACTTTTGAGACAAGGGCAAAAAGCAGCCACATTCTCCATTAAGATATCACAAAAACAATCCGTAGGCAACATCCTAAAATTCTTCTCCAAAAACTCTTGAATCAGACCTCCAAAGTTCAAATTACCCTCACCACCACTGTCTTCCATGTTCCTACTACTATACCCATTAAGCAGCTCTTGAAGCATTCCCAGTGCTTTTCAAATCTAAACTCCCAAAGTTCAAATTCCTCTAAAATAAAATGGTCAGGCTTATGGAAGCAATCTCCCAGACCCTTGTACCAACTTCTGTCTTGGCTGGGGTATCTAATGCTCTGAAGAGACACTATGAACGCACAACTTTTATGAGGAAAGTATTTCAGTGAGACTGGCTTGCAGGTTCAGAAATTTAGTTAATTATCATGATGACGGGAAGCACAGGAGTGTGTAGGCAGACAGAGTGCTGAAGAAGGAGCTGAGAGACCTATATACTGATCTTGATCCACAGGCCACTGAAGGAGTCTATGTGCCACACTGGGTATAGCTTGAGCATAGGAGACCTCAGAGTCCACCCCACAATGACACACCTCCTCCCACAATGCCACACCTCCTAATAGTGCCACTCCCTTTGGGGGTTATTGTCTTTCAACCCACCACAGAAGGATGCATGCTAAGAAGAACGCAGTCCTTGAAGTAGAACCTTGGCAACATAGCCCATCCCACAGGAACTTTCTAGACAATCTGCCTTGGGGGAAGGAAACATAATCTGACTATTTTTCTCTATAAGGCTACCCTATATTATCACAGATCTCCTTATAACAATGGCAGGAAACTGAGGCATTGCTTCATAGGTAAAACTGTTCAGGGGCATGGTGTCAAAGACAATTCCAGTCAAATGAAATCCTACCACAAAATGAAGCTTTGGTTTCATCTTTATAAGTTTATTTTCTCTGCATGACAATGGAGTGATATACCTCTGAAATAATTTTAAAAATACCCCATGGCAACAATAAAAAACATCACAAAACCGGAAGCTCATAGCTTCCTGGAGCTTGTAGGAAATGGTCTCACTCTGTGAGAGTGTCCGTGACTGCAGTGTGCTAGCCAGTGTCTGTAATACTTTGCCACTGGATGTTCACGTATCCACTATTTAAAAAGCGCAACGACGAGGGATTTTCAATGGAAGAAACCAAATCCCTCTGATGCTGTTTCCCGAAAGGTGCACTTTAATTTCCTCTGAATAGAAGTGCAAATAAATCTATTGAGCACATACATACCCTAGAAGATTGTCACTAAGCTTAAACATAACTATTTTAACACACGGGGAAATGAATAAAAAATGTATTAGCACCATGGCTTAGCGGAAGAGACGCTGATGCTCAGAGTGTATAATCATCCAGGAAGTATTCACAGCTTACTGCTTCAAATCAAGAACACACACAAAATTTCTCAAACTGTTGGGGAAAATTCTTCAAATGTTATAATATTACACAAAGAGTACAAAATAGTACGATAAATTTTTAATAAATGGAAACCGTGAGCAAGCAGCAAGCTGCATTGTTAGCTGATGTTTTAGGACATTCGGCTCAGCAGCAAGAGATGTTTTTGCAGAAAACTTTGGAAGAGTTCTGTGAGGTCTGGTCCCAAGCTCTTACTCACACCTTGGAAGGTTCTTGATAACAAATTATCTTTCTAAATCTGCAACCTTTAGATGGTTGCCTGGTAGCAGCAGCTGAGAAGGGTTGGCTGGGGTGTGTCGTTAGATGTGATTACACAGCTGTAACCAGTTTATTTTTAATAGGAAAACATTATCCTACAAATGAACCTGACCTTCCCATTGTTCTTGTTATTGTTTGAGTCTGAAATAGTCCCTGAAGGTTCATGTATTGTGGGGTTAGTACACAGCATAGACTTTTGATGAGTAACTGAACCTGAGGGCCCCGTCTGATCTCAGGATTTATACAATGACATTATTAGGAGGTGGACTTGGTTGGAGGAAGTAGATACTGGGTCACGCCTGACAAATATCTACCTCATTCTTCCTCAGCCCTCTCTCTTTCCCCAGGGCTCTCTCTTGACCACTATATCTGTGAACCTCTGCTCCCTGTATCACTCATGGGAACATCAGCCCCACTGTGACCAAGAAAAGATATGGCTGACCCAACATGGGCTGAGACCTGAGAAACCATGGAACAAGAGAGTATTTTTCTCCTTTGAACTTGTTCCTCTAAGGTATGTGTCACGCTCAACAGAAAGTCTAATATTTTCCCCACAAGCCAGAGTTCATGTACAATACAAGCAGTCGCACTCAGTAAACAGAGGCAGTAAACTTATTATGTTCTTTGAAAATTCTGTAAGTAAATTTATTAAATAACCGCACTCATCAGAACACACACACAATACTCAAATTATTTACAGCTTCCATCAGAAGATAAAAATCCAATTAAATTTATAGGTGTCCTGGCTTGATACAAATTCACTCAGAAGCGTTTCAAGAAAATCCACACTCTTTACCTCTTATTTATTTTCCCTTCAAGGCAAACTTTACAGACATACCCTCATGTCCTACACTGCCCTTCTCGTCAACTTGCTCCTGTGCACCCCCTGATAGGTCCTCGTCCCTGGAGATGAGCGTCCCCCTGTGCTGTAGGTAGAAGGAATGATCTGTGAGACCCTTTCCATCTTTCCAATCACTGTTCACGGGAATGTGAGCCACTGCCAACTCTGAGAAGCCGTCGCTATTCCTCTGGTCATGTCCATTCTACCTCACAGTTGAGACTATAGCCAGACATACAAACCTGCTGTCTGTGCAGGCGGTGAGAGGACTTTGGGGTTGGAGGACCACACGTCATGTGTGGTGATTCCTTAGCAGTGTTCTCTCACTATTGCACTGTCTCAGATCATCAAGAGGAAGGGGAAGGGGCTTTCTGTGAAAAGTATGATCAAAGTCTGCAGAATTAGAAGTGAGTACAGAGTTTACTAAAGAAGTGGGGAACTAAAAATGGGAGGGGCCAAAGGTAACCTGAAGGGACAGAGAGGGTGATGGAGACTAGATCCAAGGTCAACACAAAGGACATTGAATTAAAACAACAACAACAGCAAACAGCATAGGAAGCTGGAAGGTGTAAACTTCACTAACATAAATGTCCTTGGTATAAACAAAAACAAAACCAGAACAAAATAGAAAACCAAAACCCCTGCTTTTCCTTTAACCCACTCAGCACACAAAGAGTATGTTGACTGGCCTCCAGCAGGCTGCTTTAGCCGTCCATTTTGATTTCTTTATAGGACATTGGGGTGCTTCACTACATGACTGGAAGTGAGTAAGCAGAAGTGGGGGGTTTCTGAAGCTTTACTGTTCCTTATATAGGTGAAGAGAGAAGTTACAGCCCGGTGGCTGGAGCCACCACACACTATACGCTTGCACTACCCCTTTTTATGAAGCTAAATTTGGAGCTTGCAAAACCTCTTGCTTAAAAATACCTCCCCAAAGACTTCTGCTTATTGTTCATATTTTCTCTGTCTTGTGCAACTCAGGTCCTCACTTAAAATTATTTTTGCAATATTTTTCTTTATGTCAAAAATATAAAAGGATACACTTGATATATAATCCTTCAACATGCTTTACACAGTAGAATTACTGACAAAGAATGATTGTTATTCCTTTAAGTCTAGAGACAACTCCTCTGATTTTTGCTGTGTTTCATTCACATACATGAGTTATTAAATAAAATTTAGTCACCAAACATTAAGTTGTGGCTAGACCTCACTTAGCTACTAGGGACAAGGAACATCCCTAGCAGGTTTGAGCAGCATGAGTGGGAAGCTTCGGGGATCTGTGCGGTTCGTGTGAGTATCACAGCGTAGGTAAGACACAGGTATGTGGTAAATTATATGCTTAATGATGCTGAAATTAATGGAGAAACAGCAATTAGAAAAGGATGGCAACAGTCATGAAAATTACAAACCTAGGATATTTTCAACAGTGATAATTAAAGAAATGCATTTCTATTTTCAGTTTTAGATGTGTTGAGAGTGGGAACATGTTTGTTTGGGTGAGCAGGGTTTGTGTGTGTGATGTATGTAAAAGTTAGGAACATGTTTGCACGGGTGAGCAGGGTTTGTGTGTGTGATGTATGTAAAGGTTAGGAACATGTTTGCTCGGGTGAGCAGGGTTTGTGTGTGTGTGATGTATGTAAAGGTTAGGAACATGTTTGCTCGAGTGAGCAGGGTTTGTGTGTGTGATGTATGTAAAGGTTAGGAACATGTTTGCTCGGGTGAGCAGGGTTTGTGTGTGTGATGTATGTAAAGGTTAGGAACATGTTTGCACGGGTGAGCAGGGTTTGTGTGTGTGATGTATGTAAAGGTTAGGAACATGTTTGCTCGAGTGAGCAGGGTTTGTGTGTGTGATGTATGTAAAGGTTAGGAACATGTTTGCTCGGGTGAGCAGGGTTTGTGTGTGTGATGTATGTGGAGGGTGGGAGCATGCTTGCTCGGGTGAGCAGGGTTTGTGTGTGTGATGTATGTAAAGGTTAGGAACATGTTTGCTCAAGTGAGCGTGGTTTGTGTGTGATGTATGTAAAGGTTAGGAACATGTTTGCTTGGGTGAGCAGGGTTTGTGTGTGTGTGATGTATGTAAAGGTTAGGAACATGTTTGTTTGGGTGAGCAGGGTTTGTGTGTGTGATGTATGTAAAGGTTAGGAACATGTTTGCTCGGGTGAGCAGGGTTTGTGTGTGTGATGTATGTAAAAGTTAGGAACATGTTTGCACGGGTGAGCAGGGTTTGTGTGTGTGATGTATGTAAAGGTTAGGAACATGTTTGCTCGGGTGAGCAGGGTTTGTGTGTGTGTGATGTATGTAAAGGTTAGGAACATGTTTGCTCGAGTGAGCAGGGTTTGTGTGTGTGATGTATGTAAAGGTTAGGAACATGTTTGCTCGGGTGAGCAGGGTTTGTGTGTGTGATGTATGTAAAGGTTAGGAACATGTTTGCACGGGTGAGCAGGGTTTGTGTGTGTGATGTATGTAAAGGTTAGGAACATGTTTGCTCGAGTGAGCAGGGTTTGTGTGTGTGATGTATGTAAAGGTTAGGAACATGTTTGCTCGGGTGAGCAGGGTTTGTGTGTGTGATGTATGTGGAGGGTGGGAGCATGCTTGCTCGGGTGAGCAGGGTTTGTGTGTGTGATGTATGTAAAGGTTAGGAACATGTTTGCTCAAGTGAGCGTGGTTTGTGTGTGATGTATGTAAAGGTTAGGAACATGTTTGCTTGGGTGAGCAGGGTTTGTGTGTGTGATGTATGTAAAGGTTAGGAACATGTTTGTTTGGGTGAGCAGGGTTTGTGTGTGTGATGTATGTAAAGGTTAGGAACATGTTTGCTCGGGTGAGCAGGGTTTGTGTGTGTGATGTATGTAAAAGTTAGGAACATGTTTGCTTGGGTGAGCAGGGTTTGTGTGTGTGATGTATGTAGAGGATAGGAACATGTTTGCTTGGGTGAGCAGGGTTTGTGTGTGTGATGTATGTAGAGGTTGGGAGCATGCTTGCTCGGGTGAGCAGGGTTTGTGTGTGTGATGTATGTAAAGGTTAGGAACATGTTTGCTCGAGTGAGCAGTGTTTGTGTGTGTGATGTATGTAAAGGTTAGGAACATGTTTGCTCGGGTGAGCAGGGTTTGTGTGTGTGATGTATGTAAAGGTTAGGAACATGTTTGCTCGAGTGAGCAGGGTTTGTGTGTATGATGTATGTAAAGGTTAGGAACATGCTTGTTGGGTGAGCAGGGTTTGTGTGTGTGATGTATGTAAAGGTTAGGAACATGTTTGCTTGGGTGAGCAGGGTTTGTGTGTGTGTGATGTATGTAAAGGTTAGGAACATGTTTGCTCGAGTGAGCAGTGTTTGTGTGTGTGATGTATGTAAAGGTTAGGAACATGTTTGCTCGGGTGAGCAGGGTTTGTGTGTGTGATGTATGTAAAGGTTAGGAACATGTTTGCTCGAGTGAGCAGGGTTTGTGTGTATGATGTATGTAAAGGTTAGGAACATGCTTGTTGGGTGAGCAGGGTTTGTGTGTGTGATGTATGTAAAGGTTAGGAACATGTTTGCTTGGGTGAGCAGGGTTTGTGTGTGTGTGATGTATGTAAAGGTTAGGAACATGTTTGCACGGGTGAGCAGGGTTTGTGTGTGTTATGTATGTAGAGGTTGGGAGCATGCTTGTTGGGTGAGCAGGGGTGGTGTGTGTGATGTATGTAAAGGTTAGGAACATGTTTGCACGGGTGAGCAGGGTTTGTGTGTGTGATGTATGTAGAGGTTGGGAGCATGCTTGTTGGGTGAGCAGGGGTGGTGTGCGCGGTGTCTGTGTGGAGAGTGTGTGCATGTTAGGTTGCTTGGGTAGGGGGCTGTGAGTATAATGTTTGTGTGGCGGGTGGGAGGGTGCTGGAGGGGGCGGATGTACCATCTCTTCTTATCTAGGGAAAAACTTTCTCATGCAATAACGATAAGGGAATAATTTTTAAAATTGTAAAATCTTCTAGAGAAAGTTTATATTTATGAAGGTATGTGGAAATTTAAAATAACCATTGCCGTTCCCTTAACAACTCTATCTGTACAAACCCAGCATGAAGAAGGAGAGAAACACACAGCACATATAAAGAGGTATCCCCTTGAAATAGCAAAACACGTCAACAACCCATCTGTGCTTACTTGGGAACGGCTCGCCAGTAACAGACCCCTAATAAAAGCCGAATTAGGCAGAGCTCAGAGAATCCTGTGGAGGAGGAGCGGGTAGGACACCACAAAACCTGCTAGCGTGGACTCATACGGTTACACGGAGGTTGAAATGACAACCAGGGAGCCTCCGTGGGACTGACCTAGACCCTCTCATCCATGTGAGAGCCGTGGGATCCAACAGTGGGAATGGAGCAGGGCCTGTCTCTGACTCTGCTCTGCTGGCTACCTCATCCAGCCTTATTCGAAGAGGAGGTGCCTGGTCTCACTGCAACTTGCTATGCCATGGCTGGCTGATATCCAGGAGAGTCCTGCACTTTTCTGAAGAGACACAGAGGAGAAGAAGTGAATGGGGGAGGGGGTCCTGGGAAGAGAGAAGCCAGAAGAAACTGTAGTTGGGATAGAAAAACATATAAAAGATAAATAAAAACAAAAAATGTTAAGATGTAAGCAGCAGTCCACATAAAATAATAAACCACATTTATAAGTTTACATCTAAAATGCTGAAATGAAGGCTTATTTGCAAATATTCTAGGATAACATCTGTGTGTGTATGTGTGTGTGTATGTATGTATGTATGTGTGTATGTGTGTGTATGTGTGTATGTATATGTGTGGGTGTCTCTGTGTGTGTGCATGTGTGTGGTGTGTGTGTGTGAATGTGTGTGTGTATGTGTGTGTGATGTATTAGCTATCTCTGCACTGCTGTGTCATGTGGTTGGGGGAATTATAGGACACTTATGCTTTTTTAGCATTATCAGAGCACATTTAAATTTAAGAAGAAAGGAAGATTTTTCATTTTAAGATAAAGAAAAGATGAGGAAACTTCTAATAACGACCTTCCAGCTTCAGGCGCTCACACGATGGTAACAGCTACCTGCCTTCTTAACAACACTCTGCTTACTGTTAAACAAAGTCCTTGTCAAGGATTAATAGGTTCAAGAGTTAACTTCCCTTTTCAAAGAACTACAATTAAAAAAGCCACTTACAAAGGAATTCACAAGCATGTTTTTCAATTCCTAGTTAACCTGTATGTAACATCCTCATTAGTACTTGAAACCGAGAATTATCAGCCATATCAGGAAGGGCATTTATTGAAATCTTAATCATGAGAATGGGGCCACTTTAATTCAACTTTTGAACATTTATTTTAGCTTTAGAAACTAAGAAGAACCCATACCATGTAAGCCTTTTTTAAAAAGAAAGATCATCTCTTGAATGGCATACTAATTTATTTCTATCAGAAACTATAACTATGTGAAGTTTCACATTACATGATCATGTAATGGAAACAAAACAAGACACCCTCTTCAACAAAGAAGATTCAAATGCTCTGGAAATTGGGAGTTTTGCATTCAGTGTGACTTCTAACAGTTTTACGAAAGCAAGCTCTAATTATATTTAAACACGAGAGATCATCACCGACCTTAGCAAGGAATCTCACTTCCTCTGAGAAGAGGAACAGCTCCCTGACAAGATTTCAAATCTCTCACAGGGGATCAGGTTGGGTCCTCCAAGGGAGACTCACTTCCCTAGCTGGAAAGAGAGGGCGAGCATTGTTGTGTTCTCGCCAAACGTGCAAGTCTGAATAAATGAACATTTTAAAATTCAATTTTATAGGTAAGAAAAAGGATTAGAAGGGTCAGGTTTTAAAGAAAAATGTTGGGACTGACTGTCAAATAATGGCCTTTAGACTCTTAGGCCATCAGACAGGGGGGTCATCTCTAACATCAAAGCCAAGCTTTCTTAGCAAGAGTGTTAGCAATGACAGAAGGTGACCGACTGAGGCTTGTGCCCCCAAAGCACAGAGGAATCCACTCTCAAGCCGAGGCCACCCCATCACAAAGGGCACTAAGGAAGGAAGCACCTTTTATTTTCTTTGTATAAACAACTCTCAAAAATACTCTGGGCCTTGACAAATATTCTTCAGCCCTTACCAAATATTGGTAGATGACTGGAAACAGGAGTTTTCAAAGGGAATCTTCTTCTCCCTTTTAACCTATTATTCTTGCAAATGACTTAGACCAGTAAAATTTAAGTAATGGAAATTTACTTTAGTGATCATCTCAGCAATCTGCCCAGTATTTTGAGAGCATTTAAGTTTTGGATTTTTTTTTTTACTACAAAGAATCCTTGTTGTGTAGAAGATTCCTGGGGAAGATGATGGTTTCAGCGAGAACAATGTAACTCTTTAAGGAGAACTAAATCTACCTACAAAATTAATTAGGACAAAGACACACCTCTAAAAATCAAGAGAGTTAGAGCCAACACTCTTAAAATAATTCCTCTTATTAAACCACAATCAGATGCTATATTCTCTGTCATGATCTTTTTTTAAAAAAAAAAAGTATATTGCACCTAGTACTGCTAGAACTGACCAGTATGTATGAAGTATAGCAGTGTCTTGTCAGGCCAATGGAGTACATAAATTTGGTATAGTTTTGTGGTAAATATTTTGGCAGCATGTGTATAAAGTCTTAAAATGTTTATATACCTTGACCTAATAGCAATTCTAGGAATTTATCTTAGGTAAACAGTACAAGTACTAGAAAAAAATTATGGGCAAAAGACTATAATCCACAATTTATAATAGTCAAGTACTTGAAAGAATCTCATTATAAAACAACATTAATAGATTGGCCTAATAAATTGCCATGCCCACAAACTACATTCCAAGGAAACACATAAAAGCACTGTTTTAGAACACGGAAAGTATTTGGGATCTGCTCTCAGGAAAGCGGCAAAGGGACAGGCCTGAGCCACTGCGCGTGGACATTTGTCATGTGTACGTGCAGTGGCTGGTCTTCAGAAGAGCCAACAACCGTCACCATCTCTTCCTGACGCCTCTGTGCCATCCTCTCCAGTGGGATGTAGCACCATCACTCCTGATCAGCTTCTGCCTCCCTCTCCTGCATTACTCACTCTGAAAGAAGGAAGCAATGAAGGGCCTGTCAGCAAAGAACTGAAGCTTCCAACTACGGCCAGTGAGAAACTGAGTCTCCAATCAACAACCAAGCCAGCAAGCCAAGCACGCACATGGAACTCTCACTTTACACAACCCTCCAGGGTAGCACCAGCCTACATCTCATGATAGAATTACGGTTCTGATGAGAAACAGAGGGGTAGGAAGGCCTTCAGGGGCATCAGGGTGAGGGCACACCTCTGCAGAGTAACTTTCTGATTGCTTCTCTCTTTTTAAGAAATAGAAAATGTTTTCGAAGTTGTCTAAATGTGTATTTGTATGACTGGGAAAAAACAGCTTGTAATATGCCAACAGGACCCAAAGGCACAGAAGAGTCATTTTCAGCAAAATACCCATCTCTGCTTCAAAAGGCCAAAGTCAGGGAGTTTCCCAAGGGATCAAAAGAATAAAAATCCTTTCCTTAATCTACTGTATTTTCCACGCAATCACTAACTTTCAAAAACTACATTGTTCGGGGACCACACCTTAAGTCACATCAGGCCCGAGCCTGTTTTGTTGCTGCATACATGGAGTTCTTTGATGATAAAGACAGTGTCCCCCTTTAGATGCTGTGCACATACGTACGTACAATCTGATCAAAGCAGATTGACGATAAAGCCAGGAAACCTTCATGACATGGGAAGGAACAAGGCTTCTCTCGTCAGCAAACGCAGACAAAGGTTAACACGAATCACTCTTTGCACATCGTTTTCTCCCTCAATGCAGGATTCAGCCATTAGTAGCAAATCACGTGGATGTGTGTGTGTGTGCGTGTGTGTGTGTGTGCGTGCGTGCGTGCGTGTGTGTGTGTGTGTGTGCGTGCGTGCGTGCGTGCAAGTGTGGAAAGAGAGAGATTATATAAGCCTTTTTGGCTCAATCTCACCTAAATCCCTGCACATAAAAAAGACTAAGGCTCTTTCTAAGGCATCTATAATTTAGTTTATCTCATATTAAGTTTTATTTTTAAATTGACCAAAACAGGTATTAGATTTCCTATTCCAATGTTGATTTAAATGGAGGAAAGTTGTGAATTATTAAGAACAGGCTAAGTTATTGTTTAAATTGTGTACAATAGAATGGAACCAAACAAAACAACCCATGTGTTAGTAGATATGTGGCCTTTCCAGTCCTTTACTGTTCAAAAGTAAACCGATAATATCAACTCTTTGTTAATCTTGTTAACCGATAACACCACTGGCAAACTATACTATGAATCTAACCTTTCCAATTATCTTTCAGAAACAGCATCTTATAGTTTTAACTATAAAAACAGTATTAACACTAGACTCTTCCAAAATAGTGACAAATAAGAACGCCCTTTCCAGTCAGCTTGCTCTGGTGGACAGCATCATAAAACATGCCTGGCTTTGAGAATCTGCGTGACTTCCTCCCTCCTGTGACACAATGGGCAGGGATGAGTTGACACCGTCGTCAATGAATCTTTTTATGAGTGCTGTACATGAAGGATTAAACTATGGCCATCGCAGAGCGCACACCATTTCTCCAAGCGCGGCCCATCTCTGAGATAACTGATTCCATATCGGGGAAGCACAGAACATGACATATTTCCCTCTGATGGAGTTTCAAAATGCATCAGTTCCCAACATGACTAAGGAATTTGAGTGAGACGCATCCTGACCCTCTCACCTATCAACCTGAGCTGAAAATAAATTATAAGAAGCCACACCATGCATTCCTTAAGGGCCATGAGGCTAGACAGAGGCACATATTTCCCTGTGTAAAGAGTTCTGCTTACGGCAGATGCCAACTGTCATAGCATCAAGGATGCAATTAAGAATCATGAGTCCGCGAGACTGTTAATAAAACAGTGACTTTAGATTCTGGCTGACGCTTTCTGTATGATGTTGAATAATTACAGTCCAAAGCCACGAAGTCCTCATCTGTAAAACAAGATAAAACATTTACTTTATAGAGCTGTTATTCTCTTGTGGGTCTGCTGGACTATGGAACGGAGTGATTATCACAGTTCCCTGTCCTACGTAACAGCAATGAGCCCGTAGCTATTATTACAGTGGTGTACCGGCTCTAACCTCACTGATTCTATAGACGAATTCCCTTTCTTCTTTACAATGGGTAAGGAAAACAACTGCTGGGCGCTTGCTAAACTCACAATGCTGGAAGCCCTGGGACTCTATAGAAATTATTACACAAGAGGCCCTTCAGAGGTACTCAGCGATCTGTTACCCACTGCCTGGCCGATGTCTCAGGAAGGAAAGTACACAATGCTTCCATGCCTGCGCGGGGAGACCGGAGCCTGCAGCGCTTGCCTAAGAAGTGGCGTTCCCCCGTGCAAACCTGCTGCTCTCAGAGCTCTTAAAATGAGGCTGTGTTTGAGTTGAGCTCTTACCGTGTGAAGAGCAGCAATGTTTAGCTGTACTGTTTTATCTAAACAGAGGGAGAGCTGCACAGAATTAAAATTCAGCCAGTGTCTGTGTTCAGCCCTCGGCTACTGGAAATCAGCCCCAGCTGCATCAGGCAACCCGTGACTGCCCATTCTCAAGGAGCCCCGTCATGTATGTAAAACCCAGGAGGACAGTATCAAAGCTGGGCTACAAACAATCAGGGAGGCAACAGCGTCCTCATTATTTATAGTAATTACATCTGTATAGAAGACTGTAATTAACCAAAAAGTTAAGCAAACATACGCTAAATATGGAAAATCCTAGCGCATCACAGCCCAGCGAGTATAACTAGGTTTTAAGGAGAACACGGGAGGTGCTGTTGAGGAACACGCCACGTCCTTACTTAAGTGCCAATCTTAAACCCTTGGCCATCAGGACACAATGACTTTTGAACAGTACTCTGACCTGTGCACGAAGAACCTGGAAAAGTTCTTTTTGGTGTTACTCGGCAGGGAGCTAATAGCAAAATAAATTAACATTTTACTGAGGTTTTAATTGGAAGTGGCTGTTCTCAACAATATGTTTATCAAACAGTGTGACTGGCAAAATGTATTACTGTAGCTGCAGTTATCCAAATTACATGCTGTCTAAAGCAAAAAGGGCAAAAGCCAGCTGGCTCGTAGAACGTGCATTTTCTAGACAGCCTGCAGCTGCTTCTGATTAAGCCACAGCGCAGAACTCCGGTGATCTATTTTTAGCCGTGGGAGCTTATTTTTAGGACTCACGCGTCCAAGGCACAGGGCATTTACATTAATAAATGAAAACCACCTTCGGTTAGGAAGACGTTTATCTGACACTTTGCTCTGGTCTATGGCCACACAGAAGGGCCTGCAATCAGACACAGCAGCCTGAAAACCTAATATTTTAAACCATGTGTCTTCTCTGCCAATTTCAGGATCCTCAGGGAAGGACACAGGAAAAATGGATCCTCTCTGCATCATGACACAATCAAGAAAAGAGACAACAAGAAATTACGTCCCCAGGCCAGGAGGCAAGCACAGGTACTTGCCCATTTTACAGATGCTGTGGGTAAAACAATGAAGAGTGTTGTGGGGCTCCAAGGTCTTGTCTATATGCAAAGTCTAGGCTCTAATGGGCTGCACTCTCTCACCACAACAAGGTTAAGAATCAATTTCAAATTTTATTTCATCAAAAATTGTAATAACAATATATATATAAGGGAGGTCCCAAGAATCTTGACTGAGGTTTATTAGAACACTCCAGGACTGTGTCAAAAGCATAAAGATGATGAATAAGAAGCCTTGTTTCCTCTAACTGAAGTCTCTAACATGCTTTTTTTTTTTACCACCACTTGATAAAATCCTCACCCTCGGGTTGGGATGTGATACAACACTTGGGCAGCTACATGAAGGATGCTGAGAACTGAAAACACACAAAAGCACGCACGTTCTAGGCACTATAGGACTTCTGTTTAAAGAAACACAGCTACAGCAATAATCTGCTACGCCCAATGCACAGCCTTGGTCATTCTGTCCCAGAACCTCCCACCACTGCTCCTTGCCCAGAAGCAACAGTCTTCTGTCCCAGCATCCCTAGCCGACTCTTCTTTGTGAACCGGATGCTCACTCTCTCAGAGGTGCTTCTCATTCTTGCCCCATTGGCCGCTCTCACAATATTGTGTATTCACCGTAACAGAAGTAATCACCAGGGCTGTGCTTGATGGCCGTAACTCAATGTATGCTTCTTTAGAATCGAGAGTGCAAGTACTCTTTTTATAAGGATGTATTTTATGTGTGTGAGTGTTTTGCCTGCATGCCTATGTGTGTACCATGTGCACACCTGGTACCTACAGAGGCCAGAAAAGGGCACTGGATTTTCTGTAACTGGACTCCCAGGTGGCTAGGAACCAACACATCTGTTGGGTTATATGTTGGGAGCCAGAGTCTCTGTAATAGGAGGAAGTACTCTTAAGCACAAAGCCATCCCTTCAGCCTCTAATGCTATTGCTTTACACATTATCTGCATCTATCCAGCTCTGCTGCGTGCTCAGTCCTTGTGGAACTCAGCTCCCTTGTGCACATTGCACAGTCAGCACTGGCCAGCGTTCACGAGTGTTTGCTGGGCACAAGAGCATGGTGGCATTTGGGGGAGGAGCAGGCCCAGCAGAACACCCCATTCTCTTCAGGTGAACGCCTTCATCGTTCTCAGCATGGACTACGAAGACACCAGAGAATGCCTAAGTGGCTTTGCAAAAGGGATCACATCAAACAGTAGACATAGAAGGCTCTGAGCATCTCAAGAGGAGGGCGGGGGGGCGGGTATTGATGCTTCCACCGAAGCTGATAACTTTGACTTGTAAGCAGAAAAATTCAAACGGTTGCAATATGCTTGAAGCTGGACCTTCCTCAATGCATAGTATTGCTAACTTCCAGCACACATCAAGCTAATCTACTAATGGCTATACTTCCAGCACACATCAGATCTAATCTGCTACCAACAAATGATGAAAACTGTAGAAGAATTTAATTAGCCAAAACTGGCCCATCATGTGTGCACTAGAATTTGAGGACAAAAAAATAAAGGTGTAGTTCATTAGCCTACAATAACTCTTGAACAGCATCTGATTTAGAACCAAGGCCTCATCCCACAAAGAGAAAAGGCAGGAAGCCCAGCCCAACAGGAGCTCTAGGGAGATGCTTTGAAACAGATAAAATGCTGCTGCACACGCGTTGCTGATGACGGGACTTCCAAATCTCTAATCACAGACTGACATTTTTCTTTTTAGTATTAGGCATCTTCCTTCCTTGGTTTTAGTAACATGCTTTCAAGTTTCCAGGGGGCTTTGCACTTTGCGGCTGGCACTACTTGAGTGCATTCTACGGAATTATGGTCATATTTGCTGTCAGGACTCCGAGGGGGAGGCCGTCCTGTGTGAAAATGTCAGGGAGTATTTCGTCCTTGTCCTTGACGTCATTGCCACGCAGTCTTTACAAACACAGCTAATAATGAAGGGTTGCCAAGAGTTCTCGCCCCCAGACTGTCATGGAGGACTACGCATTAAAATGATGATCTTGGTTATAAATAAAAGGTATGATTTCATTATAAATATATAAAACATGTCATTTTATTCCATAAGAAACTTCCCCATGTCCAAATTAGAAGGAAAAAGAGAGAACTGTAAGCTGATGCCCGACCTTAAGTTTAAAAGTGATCACCATATTGACTTTGAGGTCCCTGATATGGGAAGTTTATAGATCGTAGAATACAAAGAAGAAAGTGGAAGGGACTTTTTATTATGTTTTTGCATTTATTTCATATGTGTGTGTGTATACATATACAATCGGCAGCAGGCTTGCGGAAGTCAGAGGATGGCTCACAGAAGTTCTACTATGTGTATCCTAGGGAATCTTCAACCTTCATCTGCTGGACCAGCCCTCTGACCACGACTGGTCACAATAAGCCTAAGTGGCTTGTCTGGGTTACATTTGCCACCAGGACAAATATATTTGCCATCAGAGCTCTAGCCAACAGCCTTCAGTCCTAACGGTAAAATATGGCTTATATTTGAAATAGATTTAAGAATACGGTGCAGCTCTCGGCCCCAGGAGAACCAGCGTTGGGGTGAGTTTCTGGCCCGCAGCGCCAGCCAGGGACGGGGATCTCGGGGGTCCCCTGGCCTCCTGTCTTTCTTGGGCTCTCTGCAGGACCTCTATTCCCTGGTTACTGCCTCTTTCTTCCTGGCCCACCCAGCTTCCGTCCAGAGCCCTCCCCACTTGGGCCCCCTCCCCGCCCTCTTTTGGCGCGAGGCACTGGGAGTTGGGTCCCAGTCCTCCCCGGCGCCCGGGCGGGCTCCACTGCCTTTGTTTCTGTGGCCTGCCTGCACCAAGGAGGGTAGGCGCTTTGTTTGCGAGCTGCCCATCCAGCACGGAGGCCTGATCTCTCGGCCCCAGGAGAACCAGCGTTGGGGTGAGTTTCTGGCCCGCAGCGCCAGCCAGGGACGGGGATCTCGGGGGTCCCTTGGCTTCCTGTCTTTCTTGGGCTCTCTGCAGGACCTCTATTCCCTGGTTACTGCCTCTTTCTTCCTGGCCCACCCAGCTTCTGTCCAGAGCCCTTCCCACTTGGGCCCCCGCCCTCTTTTGGCGCGAGGCATTGGGAGTTGGGTCCCAGTCCTCCCGGAGCCCGGGCGGGCTCCACTGCCTTTGTTTCTGTGGCCTGCCTGCACCAAGGAGGGTAGGCGCTTTGTTTGCGAGCTGCCCAACCAGCACGGAGGCCTGATCTCTCGGCCCCAGGAGAACCAGCGTTGGGGTGAGTTTCTGGCCCGCAGCGCCAGCCAGGGACGGGGATCTCGGGGGTCCCCTGGCCTCCTGTCTTTCTTGGGCTCTCTGCAGGACCTCTATTCCCTGGTTACTGCCTCTTTCTTCCTGGCCCACCCAGCTTCCGTCCAGAGCCCTCCCCACTTGGGCCCCCAGCCCTCTTTTGGCGCGAGGCATTGGGAGTTGGGTCCCAGTCCTCCCGGAGCCCGGGCGGGCTCCACTGCCTTTGTTTCTGTGGCCTGCCTGCACCAAGGAGGGTAGGCGCTTTGTTTGCGAGCTGCCCATCCAGCACGGAGGCCTGATCTCTTGGCCCCAGGAGAACCAGCGTTGGGGTGAGTTTCTGGCCCGCAGCGCCAGCCAGGGACGGGGATCTCGGGGGTCCCCTGGCCTCCTGTCTTTCTTGGGCTCTCTGCAGGACCTCTATTCCCTGGTTACTGCCTCTTTCTTCCTGGCCCACCCAGCTTCCGTCCAGAGCCCTCCCCACTTGGGCCCCCCGCCCTCTTTTGGCGCGAGGCATTGGGAGTTGGGTCCCAGTCCTCCCGGAGCCCGGGCGGGCTCCACTGCCTTTGTTTCTGTGGCCTGCCTGCACCAAGGAGGGTAGGCGCTTTGTTTGCGAGCTGCCCAACCAGCACGGAGGCCTGATCTCTCGGCCCCAGGAGAACCAGCGTTGGGGTGAGTTTCTGGCCCGCAGCGCCAGCCAGGGACGGGGATCTCGGGGGTCCCCTGGCCTCCTGTCTTTCTTGGGCTCTCTGCAGGACCTCTATTCCCTGGTTACTGCCTCTTTCTTCCTGGCCCACCCAGCTTCCGTCCAGAGCCCTCCCCACTTGGGCCCCCAGCCCTCTTTTGGCGCGAGGCATTGGGAGTTGGGTCCCAGTCCTCCCGGCGCCCGGGCGGGCTCCACTGCCTTTGTTTCTGTGGCCTGCCTGCACCAAGGAGAGTAGGCGCTTTGTTTGCGAGCTGCCCAACCAGCACGGAGGCCTGATCTCTCGGCCCAGGAGAACCAGCGTTGGGACGAGCCAGGGTTGGGCACGGAGACCTGATCCCTTGGTGCCAGGAGAGCCAACATTGGTGAGGCCGCGTTGGGTAGGCAAGGAGACCTGATCTGGTAAAAGAAGACCCATAAGGGAGTATTTGGAAGAAGAGATGGGCAGACGCCAAGGCAAGAATTCGCCCAACAAACTGAAAAGCAACATGAAGCCACCAGAATCCAGCGACCTCACAACGGAAGGTCATGAACACCTTAATCAAGAAGGAGAAAAGTTTGACTTCATGAAAGTGATTGACGCCCTTAAACAGCATGTAAAAAACGCCCTTATAGAAATGGATGAGAAATATAACAGAAAGTTTGAAGAATTGAATAAATCAGTGAATGATACCCTAGAAAACCAAGGAAAAACAATCAAACAGATAATGGAAACAGTTCAAGACTTGAAAACTGAAATAGAGGCAAAGAAGAAAACACAAACAGAGGGCCGGCTGGACATGGAAAATCTAGGTAAACGAATAGAGACTACAGAAACAAGCATAACCAGCAGAATACAAGAGATAGAAGAAAGACTCTCAGATTCTGAAGATACCATAGAGAAAATAAACACACTGAACAAAGAAAACAGCAAGTCCAACAAACTCTCATCACAAAACATTCAGGAAATATGGGACACAATAAAAAGACCAAACCTAAGAATAATAGGAGTAGAAGAAGGAGAAGAAGTGCAGCTCAATGGTCCAGAAAATATATTTAATAAAATTATAGAAGAAAACTTTCCCAACCTAAAGAAAGATATACCTATGAAGGTGCAAGAAGCATACAGAACACCGAATAGGCTGGATCAAAAAAAAACATCCCCTCGCCATATAATTATCAAAACACAAAGCATTCAGAATAAGGAAAAAATATTAAGAGCGGCAAAGGAAAAAGGCCAAATTACTTACAAAGGTAAACCTATCAGACTTACACCTGACTTTTCCATGGAAACCATGAAAGCCAGAAGGTCCTGGATAGATGTACTGCAGAAACTGAGAGACCATGGATGCAAGCCCAGATTACTATACCCAGCCAAGCTTTCGTTCACTATAAATGGAGAAAATAAAATTTTCCAGGATAAAAACAAATTCAAACAATATGCAGCCACAAATCCAGCCTTACAGAAAGTAATAGAAGGAAAATCACTAACCAAGGAATCCAATAATGACCACAATAACTCAGACATCTAGAGACCCTTCATCAACACTAACCAAAGAAGGGATACACACAAACTCTACGACTAAAAAAAAAATGACCGGAGTTAACAACCACTGGTCATTAATATCACTTAATGTCAATGGTCTCAACTCACCTATAAAAAGGCACAGGCTAAGAGATTGGATAAGAAAACAGGATCCAACATTCTGCCGTTTACAAGAAACACACCTCAACCACAAAGACAGGCACCTACTCAGAGTAAAGGGTTGGGAAAAGGCCTATCAAGCAAATGGACCTAAGAAACAAGCAGGTGTGGCCATACTAATCTCTAACAAAGTTGACTTCAAACTTAAATCAATCAGAAGAGATGGAGAGGGGCATTTTATATTCATAACAGGAACAGCTCATCAGGATGAAGTCTCAATCCTGAACATCTATGCCCCTAATATAAAAGCACCCACGTACATAAAAGAAACATTGCTAAAATTCAAGGCAGCCATCAAACCGCACACACTAATAGTAGGAGATTTCAACACTCCTCTCTCACCAATGGACAGGTCAATCAGACAGAAACCTAACAGAGAAATAAGACAACTAATGGAGGTAATGAAACAAATGGACTTAACAGACATCTATAGAACATTCCACCCAAATAGGAAAGAATACACCTTCTTCTCTGCAGCTCATGGAACCTTCTCGAAAATCGACCACATAGTCGGTAACAAAGCAAACATCCACAGTTACAAAAAAGTATTACTAACCACCTGTGTCTTATCAGATCACCATGGATTAAAGTTAGAATTCAACAACAAGGCTACCCCCGGAAAGCCCACAAAGTCATGGAATCTGAACAGCCAACTACTGAACCACACCTGGATTAAGGAAGAAATAAAGAAAGAAATTAAAGTATTCCTGGAATTAAATGAAAATAAAGAAACAACATACTCAAACTTATGGGACACTATGAAATCAGTCCTAAGAGGAAAGTTCATAGCACTAAGTGCCCACTTAAAGAAAACAGAGAAAGCTCACATTGGAGACTTAACAGCCCACCTGAAAGCTCTAGAAAAAAAAGAAGCAGACTCACCTAGGAGGAGTAGGAGACTGGAAATAATCAAACTGAGGGCTGAAATCAATAAAATAGAAACACAGAGAACAATCCAAAGAATCAATGAAACAAAAAGCTGGTTCCTGGAGAAAATCAACAAGATTGACAAACCCCTATCCAAACTAATCAAACGGCAGAGAGAGAATTTGCAAATTAATAAGATCAGAAATGAAAAGGGGGACATAACCACAGACACAGAGGAAATTCAGAGGAGAATCATTAGATCTTACTACAAAAGCCTATACGCCACAAAACTGGAAAATGTAAAGGAAATGGATACTTTCTTAGATAAATATCATTTACCAAAGTTAAATCAGGACCAGGTGAACAATCTAAATAGACCTGTTAGTCGCGAAGAATTAGAAGAGGTTATCAAAAACCTCCCTACCAAAAAAAGCCCAGGACCAGATGGTTTCAATGCGGAATTCTATCAGAACTTCCAAGAAGACCTAATACCTATACTCCTTAATGTATTTCACAATATAGAAACAGAAGGGTCATTACCAAATTCCTTTTATGAAGCTACAGTTACTCTGATACCAAAACCACACAAAGACTCAACCAGGAAAGAGAATTACAGGCCGATCTCACTCATGAATATCGATGCAAAAATCCTCAACAAAATACTGGCAAACCGAATCCAAGAACACATCCGAAAAATTATCCATTATGATCAAGTAGGCTTCATTCCTGAGATGCAGGGCTGGTTCAACATACGAAAATCTATCAATGTAATCCAGCATATAAATAAACTGAAAGAAAAAAACCATATGATCATTTCATTAGATGCTGAAAAAGCATTCGACAAAATTCAACATCCATTTATGTTAAAAGTCTTGGAGAGATTAGGGATACAAGGGTCATACCTAAATATAATAAAAGCTATATACAGCAAGCCGACAGCTAACATCAAATTAAACGGAGAGAAACTCAAAGCCATCCCGCTTAACTCAGGAACACGACAAGGCTGTCCACTTTCGCCATACCTCTTCAATATAGTGCTGGAAGTTCTAGCAATAGCAATAAGACAGCATAATGGGATCAAGGGGATTCGAATTGGAAAGGAAGAAGTTAAACTTTCGTTATTCGCAGATGATATGATAGTGTACATAAGCGACCCCCAAAACTCCACCAAAGAACTTTTACAGCTGATAAACAGCTTTAGTAATGTGGCAGGATACAAGATCAACTCCAAAAAATCAGTCGCCCTCTTATACACAAAGGATATGGAAGCAGAGAGGGAAATCAGAGAAGCTTCTCCATTCACGATAGCCACAAACAGCATAAAATATCTTGGGGTAAATCTAACCAAGGAAGTGAAAGATCTATTTGACAAGAACTTTAAGGCATTGAAGAAAGAAATTGATGAGGATACCAAAAAATGGATGGACATCCCTTGCTCTTGGATTGGGAGGATCAACATAGTAAAAATGGCAATTCTACCTAAGGCAATTTATAGATTCAATGCAATCCCCATCAAGATCCCATCAAAATTCTTCACAGATCTGGAGAGGACAATAATCAACTTTATATGGAAAAACAAAAAACCCAGGATAGCCAAAACAATCCTATACAATAAAGGATCTTCTGGAGGCATTACCATCCCTGACTTCAAACTCTATTACAGAGCTACAGTAATGAAAACAGGGTGGTACTGGCATAAAAACAGAGAAGTCGACCAATGGAATCATATAGAAGACCCAGATTTTACCCCACAAACCTATGAACACCTCATTTTTGATAAAGGAGCTAAAAGTATACAATGGAAGAAAGAAAGCATCTTCAACAAATGGTGCTGGCACAACTGGATGTCAACCTGTAGAAGAATGAAAATAGACCCATATCTATCACCGTGCACAAAACTCAAGTCCAAATGGATTAAAGACCTCATTATCAGCCCGAAAACACTGAACCTGATAGAAGAGAAAGTGGGAAATACCCTACAACAGATGGGCACAGGTGATCGCTTCTTAGGTATAACCCCAGAAGCACAGGCATTAAGGGCAACATTGAATAAATGGGACCTACTAAAACTGAGAAGCTTCTGTAAAGCAAAGGACACTGTCACTAAGACACAAAGGCAACCTACTGACTGGGAGAAGATCTTCACCAACCCCGCAACAGACAAAGGTCTGATCTCCAAAATATATAGAGAACTCAAGAAACTAGACTTTAAAATGCTAATTAACCCAATTAAAAAATGGGGCACTGAACTGAACAGAGAATTCTCAACAGAAGAACTTCAAATGGCCAAAAGATACTTAAGGTCGTGCTCAACTTCCTTAGCAATCAGGGAAATGCAAATCAAAACAACTTTGAGATACCATCTTACACCTGTCAGAATGGCTAAAGTCAAAAACACCAAGGATAGCCTTTGCTGGAGAGGCTGTGGAGGAAGGGGTACCCTCATCCATTGCTGGTGGGAATGCAATCTTGTGCAACCACTGCGGAAGTCAGTGTTTCGGTTTCTCAGGAAATTCGGGATCAACCTACCCCTGGACCCAGCAATACCACTCTTGGGAATTTACCCAAGAGATGTTCTATCACATGTCAAAAGCATTTGTTCAACTATGTTCATAGCAGTATTATTTGTAATAGCCAGAACCTGGAAACAACCTAGATGCCCTTCAATGGAAGAATGGATGAAGAAAGTATGGAATATATACACACTAGAGTACTACGCTGCGGTAAAAAACAATGACTTCTCGAATTTTGCATGCAAATGGATGGAAATAGAAAACACTATCCTGAGTGAGGTATCCCAGACCCCAAAAGAAGAACATGGGATGTACTCACTCATAATTGGTTTCTAGCCATAAATAGGGGTCACAGAATCTACAATTGGCGAACCTAAAGAAGCTAAGTAAGAAGGTGAACACAAGGAAAAACATATCGTTATCCTCTTGGATAAGGGAAGTAGACAAAATTGCCGGGGAGAAAAGTGGGATCTTGGGGGTGGGGTGGGAAGGGGGTAAGGGGAGATGGGGAGAGAAAAGGTAGAAGGGAAGGAGGGGGGACTTGGGGAAATAGGAGGATCGGGATAAAGGAAGGTTGGATAGGGGAGCACGGAACCACAATTCTTAGTTAAGGGACCCACTTTAGGGTGGGCAGGAGAATTGACCCCAGAGGGGCTCCCAGGTGCCCAAGCTGAGGTCCCCAGTTAGTTCCTTGGGCAGCTGAGGATAGGGAACCTGAAATGACCCCATCCTAGCGCAATACTGACGAATATCTTGCATATCATCTTAGAACTTTCATCTGGTGATGGATGGAGATAGAGACAGAGACCGAGACCCACACTGGAGCACTGGACTGAGCTCCCAAGGTCCCAATGAGGAGCAGAAGGAGGGAGAACATGAGCAAAGAAGTCGGGACCGCGAGGGGTGCACCCACCCACTGAGACAGTGGAGCTGATCTACTGGGAGCTCACCAAGGCCAGCTGGACTATTACCAAAAAAAGCATGGGATAAAACTGAACTCTCTGATCATGACGAACAATGAGGGCTGATGAGATGCCAAGGACAATGGCACGCAGTTTTGATCCTACGCAATCTGCTGGCTTGGTGGGAGCCTAGCCAGTTTGGATGTTCACCTTCCTAGATATGGACGGAGGGGGGAGGACCTAGGACTTACCACAGGGCAGGGAACCCTGACTGCTCTTTGGACTGGAGAGGGAGGGGGAGAGGAGTGGGGAGAAGGGGAGAGGGGTGGGAGGAGGGGGAGAAGAGTGGGAGGAGGGGGAGGGAAAGGGGAGGCTGGGAGGAGGTGGAAATTTGTTTTTTTTTCCTTTATTCTTTTATCAATAAAAAAAATAATCAAAAAAAAAAAAAGAATACGGTGCAAGCCTATTTACTCTCTTTGACTCAAACAAAACCTTCCTAACTGAAATTCATTACAAAAATTAACGTATCCAAAACTTGTGATTACATTAATTGTAAACAATTCAATAAATTTGAGTTTGTGAGAAAAAAATAGCAATCTCTTTGCCAATCAAAGCCTTCTCTATTATACTATAAATATTATCAGCTCCATAATTCCATCACGGTATTTATAGTTACAGCAGGAAAGGCATCCACACAGCTCAGGTGCAGTAGGTACTCAACAGACATCTGATGAGCAGCTTGATCTTCCAGCGCTCCACTGGCTACACTTACGGTTCCCAACCATCCACAAGAGTCAAAGGAGCAATCAGGCCTGCGCAGGAGGAGCTCATGATGTCCTCCCTGTAAAGGCTTCAACGATTCTGATTTCACCCCAAAGAAATTTAATCTGGTTCATCTCAAAGGCTGCACAGTCAACAGCAGCTAGGCCAGCTTCAGTCCTTCCGTTCTGCGATCTGGCCCAGGTAACGATGGCAGTCTGCGTTAGTAGATGACGTCTCACACGAGGTTAATCAATAACAAAGGGAAAGTGTACGGTAAGCAAAAGTCAGAAGTGTTTTCCAGAGGCGGGCAAGAGCTGGGCTTCAGCCAAAATCCAGCTCTGACAGGAATGTGACCCAGACTAGTTTGTCCTGAGGTTCAGCATTCCCTTGTATAAAATGGGGACCACAAAGGACCTAGGTTGTGGATTTGGTATTGGAAAACAATATGCAGCAACATACGAGAGAGGCTGTGGTACAGCTCATAGGGAGAATGCACGCCTAACGTGTACAAGGCCCTGGGTTTGACCCGTAGAACCACCACCACCACAGCAGCAAAAGATACAAAAAAAGTCTGTTAGGTAAAAAGGTGACTAATCTTTTTTTGTTGATCCCAGTGTAAAAGAGGGAAGTGGGTCAATAACAGGCATGCTCCTGCCATACGTGGTCGGGCGTGTTCAGGGTAGCGCTCCTGCCATACGTGGTCGGGCGTGTTCAGGGTAGCGCTCCTGCCATATGTGATCAGGCGTGTTCAGGGTAGCGCTCCTGCCATATGTGATCAGGCGTGTTCAGGGTAGCGCTCCTGCCATATGTGATCAGACATGTTCAGGGTAGCGCTTCTGCCATACGTGGTCAGACATGTTCAGGGTAGCGCTTCTGCCATACGTGGTCAGACATGTTCAGGGTAGCGCTCCTGCCATACGTGGTCAGACATGTTCAGGGTAGCGCTCCTGCCATATGTGATCAGGAGTGTTCAGAGTAGCGCTCCTGCCATACATGATCAGACATGTTCAGGGTAGCGCTCCTGCCATACGTGGTCAGACATGTTCAGGGTAGCTCTCCTGCCATACGTGGTCAGACATGTTCAGGGTAGCGCTCCTGCCATACGTGGTCAGACATGTTCAGGGTAGCGTTCCTGCCATATGTGATCAGGAGTGTTCAGAGTAGCGCTCCTACCATACGTGGTCAGACATGTTCAGGGTAGCGCTCCTGCCATACGTGGTCGGGCGTGTTCAGGGTAGCGCTCCTGCCATACGTGGTCAGGCATGGTCAGGGTAGCATAGCAGTAGACCAGTGTTGCCTCTCAGTGGTTTCAGCAATTTTTCTACACCTTGCCTGCAAGACATATTCTTTCTTCTACTTTTCAATGCTCTTCACAGGTATTTAAAAGGCTGTACCCAAATCATCTACAAGTAAACTAGTCCTTAAAGGAATCGACCCACTGGACTGTTAAGCACATTAAATGTATATGCCCTATAAAAAGTCTATATGCAGGAAATTAGAGATTCACACAGCTGTGGTGTGTCCAGTGGAAAAAAGTGCAACCTGCATTTTAAAAATGACATACATATGAAAATCTAATAACATATAATTATAGGTATGTATTTATGTAAGCAGAAAACAGCACTTAGACATAGACTTCTATCTATTCCATAAATGTCGGAAAATTTAAGGTCAAAATACATATGAATCCAGATGAAACAACTTTGTATTCCTTACAGTATTTATTTTCTGTCTTTCAGTTATAATTTTCTATCTAATTATCTATTTCCTTGACAGCATACACTTTCTTCTATATGGCCTTTTCCATTATTAAGGGAATGTATTTTTAATGCAATATCTCAGAGCATTTCTGAATGATATAGTGTATGGAATATATGAGAAGCACGTGAACTAAATTTATTGCCAGGTCAGTGTTCCTCCTACCCCTCAGGTTGACCTCTTCTCAGAAGACTAAAAATTTACACGATTAAAATATTTCCATGTGTACCCAGAAAACAAAATGCATTCCTTTAAAAAAGAAAAGAAGGGAGGGAGGGAGAGAGGGAGGCAGGAAGGGGAGGTGAGAGGAGGAAAAGAGGAGAGGCGAGGAGAGGAGAGAAGAGGAGGAGAAGAGGAGAGGCGAGGAGAGGAGAGGAGAGGAGAGGAGAGGAGAGGAGAGGAGAGGAGAGGAGAGGAGAAAAGAGAAAAATAAAAAGAATACTCCCACCCCCCACAGTCCCACAGTCCTATCCTTTCTTTCTTATAACACAATCCTAGTCAGAGAGAGAGAGAGAGAGAGAGAGAGAGAGAGAGAGAGAGAGAGAGAGAGAGAGAGAGATCTATCCTTTCTTTCTTATAACAGGATCCTAGCCAAAAGACACCTTCTTGTGTATAAAAAGAATTACACAAGAGAAAGTCCAAAGACAACCTTCCCCTGGGAAATGTTCATTTACGTCACTGAGGTCCTCCTTGTTTCTGATCTAATTTGCAACTAAAGAAGATTTTAAATAAACCAAAGTTTAGGGAGCTGAAATAATAAGCTCTTTTGCACATTTTAAGAAGCAAGATTTATAAACCTCTATAAGGAGAATTTCCCAAACAGTGACTATTTACTGTAGGTAAGCCTTCTTACACAAACCCTTACCTCCCTTTGTCCCCTCTGACTGCCAATTAACAGCTGCACTGACAGGCACTCTAAGTCACATGACGGACATCATCAGCCGCAGGTTTTCACAACACAACAGATGTTTTCTATAATTTCCATCAAGACTTCATGAAAACATGACTTTGTTGGCACAAAAACTTCTCATTTGCCAATCACCGGTTTAAATAACCAAATCATCAAAGTATAAAGATCATTATTTAAAACTTAACTGAAAGACACTTTAATATTTGTGTCTATGTGCACTAAGTCCAAAAATCGTTGTCAATGAACGCCTGAACTCCTAACTCAGTAGAAAGGATATATGCGCCAATCTTCCAAGTACATACCAAACCCTCAACAAAAGGCTTCAGAAAAAAGTTACACACATGTATGCACACACTTACACTATACACACGCACACACACACACACACAAAGTTTGGCTGATAAAGTTCTGAGTGTGGGCTCAGTGGACCTGACACCATGTCTGAGGTCCTCAAAGGAGAAAGCCGACTTCCTCTGATTTCCATGTTTGGAATATATCTATTAAATAAAAGGGATGATCGGGTCTTTTCTGTGCTTCACAGAGGGTATAAAAACTCCGATGTAGAAACAGAAAATGGAGAAAAAAATCCCAAAAGAGCACAGATATGCACAAAATCAAGAAAACTAAAGGAACGTGAAAGAAAAATGAACATTAAAGCTTTTTATTTATCGAAGCAATGGCAATTAAAACAATAGTGAAAACCTACTTTATACTTATTAAATGAGTTGGAAACAATCTAAGAAACAATATACGGCACTGCCCAAAGTTCTGGGAAAAGGGAAGGTGATAAATCCATGTCTCAGCCTCCACCAACAGACTAAGACAGAGTAGATAACTCCAACAAAGAGAAAGGCCAGCCAAACAGAAGGCCATGGTTAGGTAATGTAACCATAGCATGATTAGCCACCTGAGAGCGCGCTGGTGTCTGACAACCATGCCACTGCTGAGGCCGTACTGATCTGGGTGGACAGTACTGCCACCTGGGGCCATGGAGCTATCCGGGCACAGGCCACTATCTGGGACCACATCTGGTCCATGGCCCTCCAGCTGTGGAGCCTGGGGTCGTGTCTGTGGCTCCTATTACCACTGAGAACTCCACAGATGCCCAGGGTCTGGTGAGCCACCAGAGAACATGATGGTGCCCAAGGGCCATGCGGCCACTAGGGTCATAGTGACATCCAGACCCGGCTGTTGCCTGGTAGAGGATTTTTGCTGGCTGGTAGAGACTGAAGGCAGACATGGCCTGGCAGCTTTCTCTAAATTCTGCCAAACAAAACTCCCTCCTTCTCAGCAAGACTTCCTACTCCACACCTGCCCTTTCTGGAGAATGTCCCTGGGCCTGGAGAACTGACCTTATCTAAACGCTGTCTCTAAACCAGATGCCTGGTTCATCTTTAGCTTGACCCTGGGCACAGATCCCTGCTAGAAGACTTACGCTAAGAGCTCGGCTATACGTCCCTACCGCCACACACTAAGCCTTGTGATAGGGTCGTGCGACCTAATGGCAATTAGAATTTGTCCCCAGGATCCCCAACCCCATATGTTCCTTACACTCTGGAATAAAGTTGAGCTGATTCCCTGAAGTCTCTCTCCTGGAGGCGCCCCTGTTCATGGGCTGCATACGGAGTTTTCTGTTTCCCTCCCCTTCTGCCTCTTTCTCCTCTAGAACTGATGGCCCGCAGGCTGGGTGGTTGGAGCAGACACCACAGCTGCCCAGGACCATGTCTGTGTCCATGGTCCCGCTGCAACTGGGGTCTGTGGTGGTGTCCACGGCCTGTGTAAGTAGATCTCATTGGGACCATGCTATGCTGAGCCCGCCTTCCCCTCACTGACCCTGAGACAGCGGCCCCAACCCTGGCAGCGAACGGACACGAAGAAAAGCTAAATTGTCAAACATATTTCATTAGGCAGACAATATAACCCATTATTCTAATTCTTTTTATGGTATTTGTGCCACCACGTAAATTATAAAACAACTTCAATGAAACTTTTATGTTCTCTATAACTTTCCCTCCAATAATTCTTGCATGACTATTGAGCCTCCTGCAAATGTCATATACACGCACATGTGCTGTGGGAGAATGCTCTTGTACCCTGTAAAAAATTTGTCATTCATATTGGTTTAATAAAATGCTGATTGTCAGTAGCCAGCCAGGAAGTATAGATGGGGCAACCAGAACAGGAGAATTCTGGGAAGAGGAAAGGCTCAGTCTGCAGTCGCCACCCAGCACAGAGGAAGCAAGATGAGAACGCTGCACTGAGAAAAGGTACAAAGCTATGTGGCTTAAACATTGATAAGAATTATGGGTTAAGATGTTAAGAGCTAGTTGTTAATAATCCTGAGCTAATAGGCCAAAAAGTTTATAATTAATATAAGATACTGCCTGTTTTGTTGGGTTGAACTGCTGCAGAAACTTCTGTCTACATGAATGGGTGCCTTCTGTATTGGGGAATTTGTGGATGCTATGCCCTGGTTATTAAGTTTTCTTTCCTTTCTGGAAGCACCCATTTTTTGCTTATTGAGAGCCATCAATAACTGCCCTTTCCTTCTGAAAAACTGTGCCAAAGGAGGCTTAGGGGGAAATCAGTAATGCTGAAAATAATACATAGAGCAGGAAAAAAGTTAATTCCTCAAGGTATTTCTTACAAGCTACCAAAGTGCTCAGATTACTTCTTAAAAGGAAAACACACAGTGCTGAGGCTGATCTGCTTTGACACTCAGTCCACCTTGACACAGGAGGAGGTGTGGAGGGGGCTAGGGAACAGGTCAACAGTGTTCTCAGGCTGTGCAGAAGGCCCAGGACTTACCTCAGTACCTGGAAGAAAGCTAAATCAAAGCAAAAGTCAGGAGCTTTTAGTCTAGTTTTTCATTTCTGTCTACCTTTCCTAAATCACAGCATTCTGAACAAAACACTTGAAATCACAGAGGGACCTGAAGCCATTTACCCAATTAGAAATTTGATGAGTGATTAGTGGCTTCCCTTCACAAGCACGTGAAAATGTTTCAGGCACAGCTTCTGAAGTGGTGCACACATATTCATTCATTTAACCCTCTCAAGGACTTTAGAGGTAAATACAGTAATTAGTGCCCAAACCACAAAAATGAGCAAAGAGAAACGGCTGTAGGGAAGCTGGTAGCATGGAGCCTGATGACACAGGGCTACAAGCTCAGCCGCTGCCAAGGCTAAGGCAGGAAGATGTGAATTCAAAGCCTCCTGTCTACACTAGAGTGAGTTCAAGGCCACTCTGAACAACCTACTGAGATGCTGGCTCAAAATCGAAAGAGAGTTTGGGATTTAGCTGGAAGGCAGTGAGTGGACTTGCCTAACATGGGTTCAACATACAGAAACACACACACACAGAGTCAGCATTAGAACTGAGTTTTAACCCAGATATACACTCTAGAATTCCACTGGCCTTTTCTAACCTCATGGACATCACCCAGCTGAGCTGTGACAACTTCTCTACTTTCCTTGTCTGAACGACCTTCCACTCTCAAGAAGAGGCAGTAAGCTTGCAAGAGCAGGGATGGCAGGGAAACAGTAGGCACCCGCAGAACATGAGAATTTTAAATCGCTTGTAATTTACTCTGAATGAAGTCCAAGCGTCTGCACGCAGGTGCACCACGCTCTGCGAGGCAGGAAAGTCTAAGGCAGAAAGAAATCTTTAATAGGGAAGAAATTTAAATAGTATCATGGCTGACATAAGTAAATATTTTGCAGAAGTTCAATGAAGAAAGAAACGAGATAATCATTTTAAGAAATCCAGGAAATATGAAATAGTGAGACTTCATAGCGAACTACCTACAAAAGTTAACAAAAATCTCGAGAATCTTGCAACATGGCATTTTATGAAATTCAAAGCCATGCCAGGGCAGGAGGAAGTGCTGGAAATACGCTCATTCAAATCTGTTTGCAGGGAGCTCTGAATGTCCTGCTGGAATGCGGACGGAGCACACTGGCAGAGGCTGACACTTACAGGCTGTGAATGGGGACAGGGTGGGGAACAGGGCACAAACACCTATGCGAGCCACTGGAACAGGTTGTCCTTGGGACATACCAAAGGTGTTCTGGGGCCAGAAACCTACAGTCCCCTATGACCTGGTGGTGAAATTCAGCCCACAGTTGGCAGGGTCCACTAAGAGATTGACAACACAGAATTACTGTAGCAGAGCTATTCGGCTGACCCCTTTCTCATCCGGTTCACTTCTTCACAACAAGGAGAATAAACAAGCGGATTAGTCTGTAACATTCTAAAATCCTAAAGAAATGTAAAACTAGTTTCTCAAATTAATGTGAAGTAGAGGGGACCACCTTTTAAAAGCAGCAAGTCAAAATACCTAGAGACAAAGTCTGAGACTTCAACAGCCTCAGAGGACAGATCTTTAGCCAGCCTAATGGTCACCACACACACAGTGTTCCAAGGTGTGCATGAATTCCAGTTGCAGGGAAACCCAAGGTACCTGGCTCTCCTTATGAATAAGGCATACCAAGCCGTGCCTCAGATGCCATTGGTACGCTAGGATTCATTCCTGAAATTAACTATCAGGCAGCTCTTTAACGCGAAAGGCAAAGCCCATAGCATGTAGCTGCAAGACCGAAGACAGCCAAGAGAGCCAAGAGCTGCCTCTCCTTGAAACAGATATAAAGGCCCTTTATCTGCAGCCACACACCCTGTGTGTAATTCAAATACAATATTAACCTCGGGGCAAAGGTCAGATGAAAGACAAACTACTCTGGCCTAACCAAGTAGTCGCTGCTTATAAATTGTTAAACAGATATATTCTTAGAGGGATCATTCATAATATTGAACGTTAGTGCACATGAAAAATCCAGCTAGGTTTCCTCTTAGCTTGCAAACCCACTGAGATTTCCAGATGTATCTAGAATTCAAGGAGATCCTATAAATAGACTAGGCCAAATTCCACAGAAAACACCAAGACACATTTGATCCAGTCCAAAAGACACAGAAGTGCTCCACTGAGCCACAACCCGTGACTCAACAAGAGGCTTCCCATGCAAGGTCCAGGCTAAAAGCAGCTTCCAGAGATTCAGTCAGAACTCAGAGTTCTGAGAACACTGAACTCCAACATGGCTCTACGTGAAGGTGCCCCTCTTTTATGCCTGGACAATGACCACTCAAAACTGGTTGGCTCAATTGTTGATCTAATTACATAAGAGGATTTCAATTATGCCTGAAAATTCATTACAAATTGCAGGTAATCACATCAAACAGAACTAAAGCTTTGGTGTATTTTTAAGCAAATAAGTTGCTACAATGAGATAAGTACATTATTTCCACCAGACAGATAATTGTTGTCTTTTTCAATTGTATTACACATGTGTATCCAGGTATAAAACATTCCAAAAGAAGAATCACTGCAAAGGTGCGACATCAATGGAGTAAAATTATAGAAAATTTTTACTGATGCTTTTTATTACTCCGAGTGTGGAGACACTTTTTTATTTTCTATTTGGTTTTGAAGGAAAGAAAGCATATTCTATATTTATATGTATGTATACATGGAAATACTATGTGGTCATTTAGCCAGCATGTTTACCTAAATGTCCCATAAAGAAACACAGAGAGCAAAAGTTATCTATTTTTAAATGCCCTGTACAGAAACACGCACAGAGCAAAATTAATTTATGGGTAAATTACTACACCAGAAATTCAGAAGTTTGGGTAATGTGCAAAACTAAAACTGAATAATTTTAAAGCACACCACCTGGAAATCACATTTTTAGGTACCCCTCCTACACAGAGGACTTTTACCAGAAAGACATATATTGGTTGTGATTGCCACCTATCTAGGCCCTGAGAGAAGTCTTAGTCATTAATTGTACTGAACTAAAGAGCTCCAAAGCAAATAAAAGATGAATCCAATCCAATCCCATCAGCAGCAGTGTCCTGGTAGTTTAGGCAGATCATTTCAGAAGGAAGTTGGCCACACCGCACAATCTCAGAAGAAAAACGACAATGGAGAAAGGCCAAACAGTTCAGTAAAATCCCATTATTGTCAAAAGCAGTTTGCAACCCACAGCATTGTTCTGGGGTCATGAGAAATCTGCTTCATAAAGACAATGCTGATTTTAACATTCATCACTAATTCATTAGAATTAAAGTTTACGACACTTTTTCCCAGCTGGTCAATAGTGTCAACAACATTGTGGTGGTTTGAATGATAATGGACCCCAAAGGCTCATATATTTGAGTGTTTGCTTCCCAGTTGGTGTAGTGGTTAGAGGGAAGATTAGAAGGTGTGACCTTGTTGGAGGACAAATCCCACCCTAGGTCCAGTCTCTCCATCTCTGCCTGGATCTTTATAAACCTCAGCTACTGCTCCAGCACCATGCCTGTCTGCCTTCCATGAACACAATCATCATGAACTCGCCCCCCTGAAGCAGCAAACAAACCCCAATTAAATGTTATCCTAATGAGTTGCCTTGGTCAGGGTGTCTCTTTACAATAGAACAGTGACTAAGACAAATACTTATCAACACACACATTAAAAACTCTGAAAAAAGCAGAGGTCATATTTTTCCCAAACAGTTTTTAAATCCACCATATTTCAAATTATACCATTAGAAAAACAAATTGTCAAAGGGCATCAACTGTAATGTAAGCATCACTTACAGGTCAAACAACAAACTGCTGTTGATCATAGGTTACATTGAAAATGTGCTCTTCCGAAGGGAAAGCTTGTACATCAGTTAAACTGAGTATCACGGACCTCCATGGTACCAACACAGATCTCTAAACATAGGAAGCAACGAGAGACGTGTAGAAACCCTCCACACCTCCCTCCAACCCCCCCCCTTTTTTCCTATCATACAATGACTCCATGAGGCTGTAAAAGCTCAGGATGTAATAATGCCCATAAAAACCCAACCGCTGACCGTGTCCGAGATGGCAAGTACTACTGCTTCAACCCTGTGATTCCCGTAGAAAATGCAGGCAAATCACGGACTTCAATGTCTCCCTTTCTCCTACATAGACATGTTCTGCCTTTTGACTTCTGCTCATGTGATTTTAGGTCAGTCTATAACACCACACACAGCTGAATCACTCAAGCAACCTACCTCATTCCACAACAGCCATGCAAGAAAATGCAGATGAGTCTCCAAGACCAGAGCCAACATAAGGCAAACTAAACTCTATCTCCTTCAAAACCAAGAGCCCTTACTCCACCACATGCCTATGATAGCGGTTACTATAGTCTCAAACAGTGTCTGAAAACTGAAGTCATGCTTCTTGTGGAAATGGAATGCAACCTTGTTTTTAAAAATCCTGAACACTTTAAAATATTTTCTTTTCTTTTTTGAGATTATAATATAGTTCTTTCATTCCTCTCTTCTCTACCCTCCAAACCTTCCTGTACACACCTTCTTGATCTCTTTCAAATTCATATCCTCTCTTTGTATCAATTGTTGCTGTATACATATTCGTACCCTCACCTCCTGGATTCTCCTATCTAATCAAGTCCCTGTGCCCTCTGTACAGTCCCCAGAGAAATCTGTATCAGTTAGAGACATAAAGGGACAGGATTTATTACAAGGACTTAACATACACGATGCACTCCTACGTCAAAAGGCTGCTGTACAGCTGCTGTCTTTGATTTCAGAAGTCACCAGAGAGGAGGTTTTCCTACACCATTTTAGGATTTTTAGCATTCCCTTCTATTCAGATATGAGATATGCAGCTAATTGGGTGGGGCTTGCCCACATTTCACATCACAATATCTTTTATTCAATCTACTGATTTAAACAGTCGTATTATCCAAAAACATTTGACAAGATAACTGAGACCCCATGGGCCAGCAGCCACAAAACCTAGCCAGCTCACCGTGTGGCTTTACCTTTCAAAAGTTTGTCGTCCGTCTTTTTTCCATTTTCATTTCTGCTTTCTCTGTTGAGGTCGTATAATCTCTAAATTGTTCTGAGAAAAAGATTTGATACAGGAAATCACAACCAATTAAAATGCAGAGCCGTGGAGCCCAGTCACAAGATCCTTCTACAGAACACTCCCATGCCTCAGGCCCCTAGGGCAGGTCGTAAAAGGGAACCTGGGAGAAGGTAAGAGCCAAAGAACCAGGGAGTCTGCTGTGAGACCAGGTCTCCTAATAACGTCAGAAAGAGCGCCCATACAGTACCATCCCAGCATGAGATAACAAGCTTGACACCAATAGACTTGCTGAAGTGGGCAGGGAAAATCCCACAGCCCTCAGCCTACACAAAGAACCACAGACAACTAAGGAGTGTCCAGAGTAGAAGGGCATGCCTACTGGTTATCATATACCAGATAGTCAGCCTTGAAAACATAGACATAAGTAACATTATACAGACTGAGCAGTTATATTTAGGAATATATGCATATACATATGTGCATGTAATAATTAATGAAAAAATGTATTTTATATATAATGATCTATATTTATATTATAAATCTTCTATACGCAAGAATACCTGTTCTCTCCTCCGCATCCTCTCCTCTCTGTGAAGCGCCGATCACTCTGCCCATCAGTCAACATTAAAACCAATGCATTTCACTCGAGAAAACCTAAAAATTTTCATGGCAGGAAACCATTCCAGTCCATAAGCAGGACAGGCAATGGAAGGTACAAATGTCCTCTATAAAATTTAGCACAGTTCAAAAGTCCTAAAGCTTAGAAGATTTGTTGATTCTCAATTGCAAGACTTATCTCGCCCACAGACTTCTGCATCAGACTCTGCACAGCTTAGATGCTGAGCTTCCAGGAGAACAGTAGCTGCTCCTCAAGCACCTAGTTCGCAAGATTTTTCAGAATTTACAGACGACTCATTTAGGATTTATCTGTCAAAAGGAGGGTAAGTTTCCAATGCCATATGCTTTTTCATATGGGCCATTTTTATAACTATGAAAAAGTTTATTTTATGTAAGTAATAAAACTTAAATTTTTAAAAATAAACTTAAAATTAATTAATTAACATAAATTGCCAGGCAGCAAATCTTTTAACGCCAGGAACACCACCAAAATAAATTAAAAGCCAGCATTTTTTTGCCTCCTAATACCTTAGTGGATGGTTTCCTGGAATTGTCTCTTCAGGCAGAACATTAATTTCCATGCATAACTGGGAATACTACATTGACAAGCAGTGAAAATACCAAACACCATAGATTAAATAAAAAATAGAACGACATAAACTAAAGTGAGAGAAAAGGAAAAGAGAACTTGCTAGTGCTATAGTCTTTGAAAATACATGTTTACCTGTTTATTTAATACACAAATGCATCTATTTTGTTATTTTTTATTTTCTTCAAACAATATATTCTGATCATATTTTTCTCCTCATCAGTTTTTCCCAGGTCCTCCCCCACCACCCTACCCAACCATCTTTAAAAGTAGCAGTAATTACATCATATTTGGAGCCAGAGAAATATCTAGAAGGTTATATAATTGAAGAAAGGGTTCTAGGATTGTGGGAAGGGAGAGGCAAGTGGTCCCCTGGCAGAGATGGAGGGGCCCCTTCAATCTGCATATGCATTCAGGGCTAGGGTTTAGTCATAGATTCCATGAAAGCCAGTCACTTTTGCTTCTGTTTGGGATGATGGGTAATTCTAGGGTCTATAATGGTCACACAACAAAATGAATGCCTGCTACATCACTAAAGTACATACTTGAAGAGGGTTCAGATGGTAAAATTTGACAGCTTAAATTTTAATTTCCAGCCAGGCACAAAACAAAAAAAAATTAATGAGTGTAAGCAAAAATGACCACAAAATAATCCATTTAAATAGCTAAGTGTCGAAGACTAAAAACGTGCCCATTACATGATGTAAAGGGCCATCTCCGGCTCCTCTGACAGAGCAGGCTGGGCCACGTGTGCATCTGAGTCCTTTTGAACTACTGGGCATCCCTCTCTGCGGGTACAGACGTGAAGAAACAGACCCGTGCAGCCATCTGGGAAAGGACTCTGCCGCTGTCACTGCTTCGGGCAGTGAGTGACGTGGCTAGTACTCAACTAATATGCAAACCAAGAGCACAGTAATAAAATTTGCACAGACCCCTTAAAAAGCCCAGGGAGAGGCGGAAAACAGATCCCCGCCTTCAGAACTGTCAATGTGATGAGCAAATGGAAGGCCGGGCCCTTGATGGGAATGACAAAGTCACAGGTGGCATTGGAAGGAGCCCACTGGTCCTGCTGTCTGGATTGTCAGGTTGTAGGAGCTGGAGTATCGCCAGTTCACACTGCAGAACTGACAATGTGTACAATGCAACAGGGAAAACTCAATAAAAACCAAAGCATTGTAAAAGCAAAGAGAAAAGGGTATGGAAGGCAGGCTTTGCAGACATCCGTGCAGGGCTTCCTAGGGAGTTAAAGCTTGCATTTGAAATACTGGTACATTTATAGGTGAAGAACAACTGAGTTCTAACGTGCATATGGCATTATAAAGCATAAATCAATATTTCTTTTATCGTTGAGGAATAAAACACCTCAGACTTCACTAAATCTTGACTTAGAGCTCAATGAGAAAATACGGAACCCACTTAATTTAGCTAGATAATTCGTTCCCCGGGAAAGGAGTAGGGAGTTGGTAGAATTGGAAACAGTATACACTTCCTAAATTGAACTGATACAAGTCATAAATGGTACTGAAGATTTCCCGTCTATAAAAGTTATCAGCTTGTTGTTCCAACGCCTACCTGATTACACATAAAAAACAACTCTTTTCTTATCTATAAGGAGCTATAAATGATCATTGCTTTTCAATGTGTTGTTACAGTTTACTGACTGTAACATGGTGTTCAGAGACATGTTCAATATTCATGTCCCCAGAATAATCATCATTCATATAATCTCTAGTAACAAAACTATGAGACTGTGAGCCAGGAATGACGCCACATACCTGTAATCTCTGCACACGGGAGGATGAGGCAGGAGGATCAGAGATTCAAGGCCATTCAAAGCATACACTTTGGCATGCCGCATGATAGTCTAGTTTATTCTATTGCTCAATTGTAACATAATAAATTCATCCCATATCCCATAAGTAGTTTATGGCATGTAATTTATAAAACACTGGACAAGTTCACTGAAATAAACCATGATGTTACAGCCTGGAAGGCTTGTCCACGGCCAGTGCTCCTTTATTTTTGCTTTCCCTTCCTCTTCACATTAGAAACTCGCCAGCTTCCTTATCAAAGGCGTATAAAATTTATTTCCTAGGATGCACATTACTGCTAAACTTTACAATGAAAGTCTGTTCAAGGTATCCTGTAACGAGAAAGTATCTATTGATGAACTTTTATTTGCCCGCCCCCAAGGCCGTTTGCATCTTTCTCAGGCATCACGAAGAGCAAGGCAGAAGGTATTAAACACTGGCAACATGTGACATAAGTTCAGATTTTAATTAAGTGAAAGGCACTTCAAACAAGTTGCAGTTCTTCCTTTCAAAACATTGCTCCCTGAAAAAAAAATGGCTTCCAAAACAGCCAGTTGTGGCGGCGCACACATGAAGGCTGTAACAAAGAGGCGGCGGTGGAGGGTCACCAGTTAGAGGTTGGCCGGAACTACAGATTTTCAGGGCTGGAGATACAGCTCAGGGGTTGAGCACTGACCACTTTTCAATAGGAACCAGCACGCACGTGGTAACTAAGAACCATCCGTAACAGGTAACTGTAACCAGTCCCAGGGGACCTGACACTCTCTCCTGGCATCTACAGGCACTGAACACCCATGGTGCAAGACACACACGGTACACAAGCAAAGCACCCATAAACATGGAATATAAAGAAAAGAATAAATAAAGAAAGAAACAAACTGGTATGTATTTTCACTTTTGGTAGTCTTAACCTCCTACCTTCTGCTGTGTATCTCCACCGCATCTTCAGGGCTATGTAGAAATACTGGTCAGGATAAGCTAAGCAATTCTCTCTGATCGTAACTGTTTTCTTTGGTGATCCATCACAAACTGGTGAAGGTCTTGCTCACTTCCTCCCATCACAGCTGCAACACCACCTAACATACTGCCCCTCAAATGCAATACAGTCTTTGCACAGAACGCGTATGGCATCATGAACACCTATCGGCAGTTCCTAAAAGCTTAACTCTGAACTTCAAACTTGATTTTAAAAAAAAGTTCCTTGTGTATGTGTGGTACTCAAATGTTTAAATCACCTCACTTCAAAACGTGATGGGTAAAGCCAATAAGCTTCAAATGCTAAAAGCACATCCACACACAAAGTTCAAAGAGACACAGGCGTCAAAGCTTTAGAGCCCCTGCGGTCCTGCAGTCGGAGCATGCCATACATTTTATGACCTTGGCAAGACCTATTTTTGTTTTTCATTTTTTAACCTGTAGTTCTAGAAGAGCCGTGGCGTCCTCTTCTGTCGCTAGCTGACTGTGCCTGAGCATCCATCACTTGCTGCTGTGACGGATCACATGAGACAAAGAACGAGACTCACGGAGGGTTCTCTGGGGCAGTCTGAAGTCGCTCCTTCAGGAATCTCGCAACAGTGTAAACACAGTTTAACGACGCTATGTGGGTGATAGAACTCACGAGAAAAAAAAAATCTCCAAGCTTTTATTGCATAATTCCTCCCAGTGTTTACCAGGTCTGCAATGATGATTTGATAAGTACGTTTAACTTGTCAAGCAGCGTTCCTTCACCCACACCGGTCATAAATGGCAGGCCTACAATTTAGTTCCTTCCCTGCCTCATAATCAGACTCATGGTAGAAACTATACTGAGCTATTTTCCCTATGAGCCTTTGGGGGGGGGGGGTTGCTTGTGTTTTGCTTGTGTTTTGTTTGAGTTTACTTTTTGCCTACTTGTAAAAATCACAAGAGTTTTGTGCAGGGGAGGAGAGAGCTACCAATGGAGGCTGGAGATGAAATGGACAGAAGATGAAGTAATCTTAGTACACCCTAAACACAGTGGTTACTTAGTGAGCCCTGCAACACAGCCCACTGGATACCGGGAACCAGGATGGAATAGCAGTCTTCACCAGAGCTGCTAAAACCAAGTTTAGGAAAGAGACGTAAAGGAACCTCCAGCTAGCTTGATAAGTATAATTCTGAAAACATTTTCACTCAGTTTCACAGGGAAATGCGTACCGGTGTGAAAGAGAAGGACGCTTTTAACAATGGCTGAAATCCGAAAGACAAACTATCTCCTGTGTTTCACAGTGGTAAGAGGCTGGAAGCTGTCCCTGACCAGGTAACAAGTGACAGAGACTGGACCTAGGTAGATCCACCTCTAGGGAGCTTCAAAGCCTATGCTCTTTCTCTTAGGACAGGATACCCATGACCATGATATCTATGGTCAAGGCCTCTTGGACACTTACAACATTTAAAATACTGTTTAAATACTGTGTTTAAAAGACTATGTTCATGTAAAAAAAATCCAAGTATCATATTGCTAAGGTAAATCAACCATGGATGGTGACAATATATCATTTCACCTTCTGCTAGGACGTGGTCAGTGCTGTCTGTGAGAGCCAAGGCTTCAGCTAGGACGTGGTCAGTGCTGTCTGTGAGAGCCAAGGCTTCCGCTAGGACGTGGTCAGTGCTGTCTGTGAGAGCCAAGACTTCCACTAGGACGTGGTCAGTGCTGTCCGTGAGAGCCAAGGCTTCCGCTAGGACGTGGTTAGTACTGTCTGTGAGAGCCAAGGCTTCCACTAGGACGTGGTCAGTGCTGTCTGTAAGAGCCAAGGCTTCTGCTAGGACGTGGTCAGTACTGTCCGTGAGAGCCAAGGATGCAGCAATGCAGTTACTCTTGTCCAACACATACAAAGCATCTCATCAACACACCGTAGATGGACAAGTGGATAGATGCATGGAAAGATGAAGAAAGGAATGAACATTCACATCCGTTTGTTCACACTCAGAATACAAGGTCAAAAAGATTATTTTAGGAGGGCGGTGATGACACACGCCTCTCATGCCTGTTCTTTGCTGGCATCTACAGAAACATTTGGTTCAGAAGGAACAAGGCCCTTTGCAAAAGCTGAACATATATCATTTGTACCACTTCTGTGATTCCTTATGCAGAAAACACACGCCAAGAGTCACTGAATTTTTAATTTACCCAAGAGTCGCAGTTGCTCTACTGACTTTGAATTATTCATTTGTAAATTAATGTACAGTTCTAATTGAGAAATTAGACTAACACTGGGGAAAACAGGCCATGGTTGAAAGTCAATAACATAGGAAAATGAGTGAGTTTAGATAAAGAGAAAGGCTTTCAAAACCATGAAGATGTGGTCTCACACATCCTTGAAACAACTACCATCAGAGGTAAATGTGTCCCCTTCCAAAACAGTACTGAAGAGTGTGGTTTTCATAGCTCATTAGACAAGCCTGTCTCCATAAGAAAGAGGCATGTTACTTCCCAAATATAAGGATTCTTTTTTGACTCTCTGCTACTCTTTTGTGCTTTCTTGGTGCTGACTTTATCAGTGGTCTTCAGAAATGGTGACAAGGATAATCATCATGGGGATTAGCAAGAGTCAAATGGCATCAGGATGACAGAGATAGAAGACCTGCTTGAGATTCTGTGTCCCACCCCTAACGACCCACTCATCCCCTGGTACCCCTATTTCTCCAACCGGCTTTCCTGCATAGTTCATGCTGAAAAGCCACCAACTTTCCCAATGCCATTCAAATAAACCACAGGCCTTTCCCACGGCTGACTAATGTCCACATTTTCACCAGAAAATGACTCACCCTGAAAGCCTGTCATGGAGAGGTCGTTTGATTTCCTTTGATTTTCACAGGACACGTTTCTCAGATTGCCACTCATTGATCCCCTAATAAGGCCGGAAGATCACATCTTGGGTAGTACCTGCAGCACTAGACCAACAGCACACACAAGACACAAGTGGGGATAGCACGATGGTGTCTTACAGACGCAGGCATGGTGCTAGTTTCACGATAGTGGAAACTATAAAACTGAAAGAGAAAAGTTGTGACTCTAAAAATACTGAAAAAATGCTGTATTACGTGAATTAATATATTTGACACACCAGAGAGCTATTATAAAGTCCTCCTTATTTAATACCCTAAAACATTTTAGTTAAGATTATAGACCCTAATCCCAGAGAAATCAGGGACAAGAGAGCAATACAAACCCCAGAAAATTACCCAGTTTCAGCAAAACATCCATGACAACAAAGAATTTTAACTTCTGTATCTGCAAGACGATAATTTTATTTTGCCAGTATTTTTTTTTCTTTTTTTACTTGAGAGGAGGACCAAATCCAGGGGCTTGTCCTTTTTGGCAAACACTCTACACCAAGCTAAATCCCCAACCCCTGCCTGGTTAATATAGTAAGTCTTTTAATGATTACTCTTTATTAGCATGGTAGACTGAAAGGAGATGTTGACATAAGGAGAGGTTAGAGCAGGAAAACGCCACTCAACAGTCAAGATGCCTCCCGATTTCTATTATTTGTCTTTTTAGTATCTTAGCCCACCAACTGTTTAAAATGACAAGAACAGTGAAGAGCTCTGCGGAGCTCCTATGCTCGCATTACCTCTCCACCACCAGCCCTTCCTATGCTGTCGAAAAGAGCAAGGAAGCCAGAAAAAAAAATGGAAGCCAAGAAAGACCTCAAGGATTCGAGATGGAACCAGGCTCAGAAAAACAAGCAACAGAAGTTGAGAGATTTGTTTACATTTGTCTCTTTCAAGCTGTTGTAATTACTAAGTATGTATCATCTTAGGCTCAGTTACTGGTACAGTGCTCTAGACTCAGATAAAAGGAAACATACAAGGAATCGCGCCTACAGCTTGAATGCTCTCTATCCCCTTCCTGTCACCTTCTGTATGACGATGGGGCTGCCAGCATGACGACTTTATTAAAGGCAGTGCAATGAGCAAGCTACGGTAAACCTGGCCCCGTGCCCGGCACGTACCACAAGGCAGGAAATAAAACTTCGGAGAATGAACGGATAAACAGAACAGCAACGTCTAAACAGAACTGAAAGGTACCATAACTTTGAAAATTATTTCTGGTCTGGGACTGATGAATAATGGCCCTCATTCCTACCCAGAGATATCTTCAACTCATTGCTAGAACCATAAGTACTGTTCCAAATGAAAAAGAAAACAGGGGGGAAATGATTTCACATAGGTAATTTAAGACCTTGAAAAGAAAAATGTATCCTTGTAAGGCAGAGGGAGAACTGACACCCAGAGGAGAAGGCTGGAGTATGATAGTCAGAAACCAAGGAACCCAGCAGCCAGCAAAAGGCAGAAGAAGGTGGGTGCTTGTCCAGCCCCTCAGGAGTAGAGTCCTGCTGACACCTTCATCCCATCCTAGTGAAACTCATTTTGATCACCAGGAAACAATACATTTCTCTAATTCTAATCTAAATTAAGTGTGAGTTTGGCACAGCCGCCCCCAGGAAATGAATAAAAGTAGGAGAGAAACTGGTCTTCAAACAGCCAAAGTAACTCAAACAATACCCTAGGGCCCGCTGGAACAAAGTCGGCTTCTCTGAGGGGCTGCCCTGCTTCTCTGGTTCCAACTCCTCTGCAATGCTGCTGCAACACGCGTAGGAGCCACAAAGCTCTGCAGTTCTTAGGTCTAAACGTAGAAATAGAAACAACCTCATCTAGACAACAAGTTGGAAACTGCTAGTGATATCTGATTTTTTAAAAAAAAGCTAAAGTTTCCAATACATGGATGGTCCAGAAAGACATTAGGATGAATTTTTCGATTAAGTCATGTGTAATCAACATCCCACAGCCAATGTCCAAAGAGTTGGTGCTGTGGATAAGGGCTGCTCATGAAGAATGCAGAAAACATAAAAGTGCGATGAAAAGGAGAAGCAAGGAACCTGTAACCACTCACAACCGGGCATGGGACGGAGCGGACATAAACACAAAAGAGGGGAGGACACGCTATGCTTGCTCAAAAATGGGAAGGTCTTGAGACAATGACAAAGTGGAAGATTGAGACAGGACCAGGAAAATGAGCCCAGGTACTAATCTCCTCTGCACCGAATTTTCCCTGACTTTCCCTCTATATGCTATGAATATGTTTTATTACCAATGGTTATTGAAGAAGCTGTTTCAACCAATGGTTTAGCAGAGCAACCTCAGGCAGAAAATCATAACAGAGATAAATATAGAGAGAGAGTAGGCGGAGTCAAGGAGATGCCATGTATCTGCCAAAGGAGATGGTCGCCAGAACCTTACCCGTTAAGCCTCAGCCTCATGGCAATACACAAAATAATAAAAGTGGGTTATTTTAGGATATAAGAGCTAGTTAATAAGAAGCCTGAGCTTTAGACTATATAAATAATCTTAGATATATATTTGCATAGTCTTTAATTAATGGTTAAGTAGACAAGAAAAAAAACATACCCAAAGCAAAGAAAAAAAATTTTTTTAGGCCCAATGAGCATAAACACTTCTCCACTGAGGGGTGGAGAGTGGAAGACTAAGCTGTCAGGAATAGAAGGGCAGCTGAGGCAGAAAATGCCAAATCCTTTTCACCCATCTTTTTGCTGGAGAACACACAATCACAACAGGATGTAGGCATTTCCTTAATGATCTCACAGTTATAACAAGCAAAATAAACAATCCAACCCTAACATGTCACTACTCCCTTAAGACATCAGTTTTCCTTTGTAGTTTAAGAATTAGTCACTCATTTAGATTGGGGCAAGTCCCTGTGGATTCAGCGAGTTCGTGGATCAACTAATGGGTTGTGGCATTATTGTGAACAGACACTGCTCCGCAGGGGGCTAGACCATTGCATCATTTGGCTTATGATAAACAAAGCCTACCCAAGAGGCTCCCCACAGTTCTGAGAGACCTGCCCTGCTCCTGGAGATGCCTTGCCACCATCCTCGGAAAAATGGACAGACAGGAAAGGAACCAAACTTGATTAGCTAAAGCCCATGCTAAGAGGTCACTTTCCCCGTCAAATGGCATACCACAACACCATCTGCCAAAAAGGCAAAAAGCACATTTTTAATGGAGACGCACAGAATGTGTAAGAGCCCATTAGTCTCCATGAAGACGGCAATCATTTCTGCACAAGCTCATCATTTTAAAAACCAAAATCTAAACTTTCATATATGTTGAAAACTTGTCAGTTTTAAACTTTTTGCTGTTTACTACTTGTCTTCAAAAGGTAGCTCAGGTAATAAACGTCTTGCAGGGATGAGGGCCCATGTTTGATCCCGAGAACACAGAGCAGAAAAACAAAAAGCCAGGCAGCATAGTATGTGCTTGTAATCTCTGTGCTGGGTGGCAGACGCAAAGAGATCCTGAATGCTCACTGGACAAATGGCCAGCCTAAGCTAACATAAAGTTTCTGATCAATGAGAGACTTTAGCACTTAAGTATCTCAAGAAAAAAAAAAAAGCTGGATAGCACCTGAGTAATAGCAACCGAGGTTGTCCTCTGGTATCCATAGACATACATGTGCGCCCACGCGCGTGCGCACACACACACACACACACACCACAAGCATACTTACTAATAAACAAAATTGCATTAATTTTTAAAGTTTGGAATATTAGGTCAAACTCAAAAACTAATATAAAATAATGCCCTTTGGACAAGGGAAGTTCCACAAGGTCCTACTAAATAAAGACTGGTTACTGAGACGGAGACAGAAGTTTCCTCCTAGGATGAGCTCTCACACAAGTTTTCCATTCCCGCGTGGTGAGCCGTGGACACACGTACGCATGAGCAAATCTAACTGAACTCGTAAGTTGTCTATGATTGTATGTACACACACATGTAGCAATAATGATTCAAGGGAAGGGTGGGACTCTGGGAGGGAGAGGATGTGGGAGGAACTGGGAGGGGCAAGGGCCAAGTTGAGCAATAGGAGAGGGTGCTACCTTAGGGCATAAAGTCAGGAGCAGGAGGCCTTGGAGCAGAGTCAGCTGAGGTCTCACAACGTCCACTTTCATGCAAAGAGTTCCAGGTTCTTGTTCAAACCTGGTCAGACATTTGTCCCCTTAGGGGATTTTCCCAAGTGGGAATATTAACCTTCCTGCCATTACAACAGCCAATCAGATTCCTGCCTTCACTTAGATGACCCAATCAGAGAGGAAGAAGGGAGGTGTGTGTGGAGAGTTAGTCTTGCTCTGAATAAGCCTTGCCTGTATTCTGGACTCCAAATCTCTGCAGCATCTTCTTCAGGGAAGAAACCAGCCCCTTTAACAGGCCCCTAAGCTGAACATTGCCGATATGCATTCATATACGAAGGTCTCAGAAAATCAAATTAAAAAAGGAGCATTTCCAGCAGGTCCTCCATGGACAGCTGTCAGGGTGAGCCAACCCAAGTCCCACCTGTGGGTCTGGGTAGGAGTTGAGCTGAGCAGTCCTGGCCACTGGGCTCACCTGCCTCAGGCAAGGGGGTTGAGCCAGCTCCCCTACACACTTCAGGGTCACTTCTCCCTCTCTCCTGAGTGCAGGGGCCACCTCTCCAGTGAGGCTTGGGTCCAGTTCTCTAACTGCAGTATCCAGTGAGAGGAAGGGCCAGCAAAGGATGGGGCGGCTCAATATGGCCCTCTGATTTCATCACGCATGGTTCCTATGGCCCCCTGCGGTGACACAGGCCACAAACAACAGCTGCAGTTGGACCATGGACTCAGACATGGTTCTCGGCAGCAGCTCAGGCCTGGACACCAACAAGGCCACAGGTTATGGTCCCAACTCTGGGCTTCTGGGGAAGAGACTGGTCCTGTAGAACAATATCCACAGGATCTCCATGACTTGGGGAGGCCATAGGTACCTCAGAGGAGCTCTGGTGAAGACCCGTGATGATGGTGTACCAGAAAGCAGAGGCCTTAGGCCAGATCAATGACTCCCTGCAATGAACATTTGCTAGTAAAACTGACTGGATGAAGGGGTGAACTGTGTGACACACAGTTCCCAGTGCCACCAAGACTACAGAAGAGGTGTCGGTGAGACAAGAAAGATGGAGACGCAGAGAGCTTCTTTTATTTTGGTTTGGTTTGTTCTTTTGTTTGTTTGCTTACTTGCTTGTTTGCTTCTTTGTTTTGGTTTGATTTTTTTAATTTTCATTTTGGGGGAGTGCTGCAGGGGCTAGGGGAGGATAGGGACGACTGGGAAGTGAACAGAATTGGGGTACATGATGTGAAATTCCCGAAGAATCAATAAAGAAATTATGCTAACTGAAAAAAGGAAGCAATTCAACATTCTATTACCGTTTCCACTCAAGCATGTACTGGGGAACGCTGTAGCGCCAAAACAAGCAGAAGCCCAAATTACTAAAAAGAAAAAGGCGGGGTCTGCTTTTATCACTGCACTGGATAAGTAGATCTGAGGACCTTTCCACATTAATGGAAGTCACTATGAAGACACAAGTTTTACAGATAATGGCCACTGTACTGAAGAGCTTACTGCTAAAGACACAGACAAGCCTCCTCAGAAGACAGACAACATTGCAATGGGTACCAGTAAACTGAGGGAAAATGATTACTATGAACTGTCATTCAAAACCCATATCTCATAAAGCAGGCAAACAAATGAGATGGAAGGGCATAGCTGCCAATGGACACAAAGCAGAAGGCCCTCCGTTGGCTGCCTCCATCCTCCCCAAGCACCAGCATCACCGTCAGTCAGAAGCCACGGGAAAGGCCCTTCAGTCTTCACTTAGTTGGCTCCTACTTATGCTTGGCAGTATGTTGTTCAACTGAAGGCAAACCATGGAAAACAATGACTGAGTCCCTTCACAGACCTCACCCAGAGAGAAACAGGCCTTAAGAGAAAGGCCCTTGCCCTCAGAACACTTAGTCTGGTTGGTAAGGCAACCTACAGCACCCAGAGAATAAATGTCAGAAATGACGGTAGCTTCAGATCTCCATGAGCGTCACTGGAGTCAGAGCTGGGTCAGGAAGGCTGAAAGAGAAAGGCACCCATCAGTGACAAACATGCACACACAGGTCCCCTCAGGGGAGCCACGCATGGGGTAGGGAGGTACACAGAACCGCTGGCCACCAGAGCAGGCTTCACTGAGGAGAAGAGGAAGGTGGGCATTTACAGGGTACAAGGTCGCTGTGAACCTCAGGGAGACGTACACACAGGCTAACATTCCTTTAGCGGGGCAGAAGCTGGATGAGGTTAGGACGAAAGAGGGGTAATCTTAGCAGAAAGTTGCTACCATGTAAGCCAGAGAAAGGCTTCCTCTTCAGAGAACCCCAGGGCACTGCAGTGCACACCAATGACCTTCCCACAATTCCACTTCCTCAGCTTTCTTTGCCCCTCATTTCCTTCATTTTTTAAATTTTATGATATTCCTCTAATCTAATTTAGATTAAGGCAGAACAAGAGAAGATTAAAGTAAGATAAAAAGGCAAATTATTAACTTCCCCACCAGAAAGGAAAAGGTGCCCTCGGGTGCCACACCCTTTGAAATTTGTGGATTTAATAGCATAGCCACTCAACACATGCCATGGTATCCGTTACTGCTCCTCCATCTACGGCGACTTTCTGGATTTTCTAGTAGGTCCTTTGGTTGCAATAGAATGTGTGGCCCTTTTAAAGTACTTTTCTCAATTTACTTTTTAACTTCAAGCATAAAACCAAAATATAACACATGCAATCTTTCTTTACTAAAAAATGATCATGATAATTAAAGCATTTAGCACAGGTATACATGGAGCCAAAAAATCACACACACACACAAAAAAAACCCTCAAAAGCGTTCAGAGTTATAATAAGCTTTCTGAAAATAGTTTTAAAATATTTTGAATAACAGTGTTTCCAAATTAGATATACAGTAAGAAGAGGCAGGTTTTTTAGAAGAACAATCAACTGGTTATCACTTATTTCAAACACCCACACACCCTTAGTGAAAATAAACCAACATCCATGCCCATGAACCTACTGGACAAATGTCTGGAATCTAAAGGGGAAGGCAAAGCCATTGTCTGGATATTCTTCTTCTTATCAGACACAGATTCTAGGAAGAAATTCAGAGCAGTTTCCAGTGGAATCCCAATACTAATATCAAGAGGGGGTGCTCTCAAAGCTAATCAGGCAGCGTTAATTATGCAAGGATCACCGAGAAGCAGCCATCTATCTTAAGAGGAAAAAAACCAAAGAGCGATCCTGAAAACAACTGGAAACAATTTCATAGTTTCTCCATTTCCTGGAACTTGATGGGAGACTTTAAAGGAAAATACATGAAGCTTTTATCCATGAGGCTCCCTTCTGATTATTAAAGTAACTCCAAAGCAAATTGAATCAGTGTCTAAGTGTAAGTACACATTATAACATTTAAAGATCATCATTTTCATGGGCAGCACAACAACAATCAAATCCATAACATTTTCTCACCAAGTGGGAACTCAAACATCGTTGATATACACAGAAAATACAGAAAAGACCAAGGGAATGAGGAAGGGGGCATAAAGACAAATGAACACTGGGGCCTGGCACAGTGCATGTGCCTGCAAAGCCTTCACACAGGACACAGAGGAAGCTCTCTATTGCAAATTCAAGGCCAGCCAGATCTGTAGGGCAAGGTCCAAGAAAGCCAGGGCTACGCCCCAACTCCCAGAAAACAAAACAAAAAAAAAATCAAATGGAGGATTGAACAAGCACATGTATTTTGCTCTTAGTAGAAAACGTGCTTTCTACGAGTTGACTATGTTACAAACAATTTATTATTAGAGATTTTAGTTTCCTAATAATAAATGAAGACATAGTAAACCATAAATGGGAAAGACTGCTATTCACTTACTCACACACACAAACTACAAATTTTATATATATATATATATACATATACAGCATGATACAACACACACATATTACGTATATAAATTAAATATCCAGCAAAAAAAAGCATTGGGGGTTATTAACAAAAGTGTGGACTACTTTACAGCCCTAGTCTGTTATAAAGTGGGGGATGGAAAGGAAGAAGACAGGACGAATGTTTTGGGTCTCTTGAAGGCGAACACTGGACAATATAGAAGGGTGGAAACATTGCATAAATGATCCACAGAACGCTGCTAACGAAGGCTGACTATTTCGCATCAGTACTTAAGTTTAACTTGCGAAGCTTCAGAGAATACCGAGACAAGCACTGCGTTAGAATTGCGTGCATGAAAAAATCAACGTAAAGTTTGGAGCACTGTGTGGCCTGGAATTTTAACCTAGCATTCTAAGCTATAAAGGTGTATAAAATGTGACTCCAATATGCCATAAAGATCAGACAGGAAAATCAAGCATAATAACTTCAAAATTCTTCTTCCTCAACATACATGTGATTACAACTTCAAGTTGGCTGCTAGGATATACATATATGGATCAAAGACATAAGAAATGTGCATCAGACACCCAATGTCTACTTACTGGAGAGTTCCCACTAACAACTTAAACTTTCTCTTGGCTACATTAGACATTATCTAGTTAACATGACTCATGGGCAACCATTTAACATGTAATAAGTGATTTGTCCTGACTTTAACATGTCCGTGCTCCTTTGAAAGAATCTTCCTTAACTCTTTAGTTGTTGGTTTAATCAAGAACATGTCATCTCACCATAGTATGTATTTGTAATACCTTATTCCCACTCAGAAGCAACACACGTGTTCAAGACAAATCTAGGAGAGACAAGCTGGTTCATTACCACACCCATTCCCTTATTAGAAGGGTACAGCTACCCCATTCATTTCTCACCCTCCTTTGTAGTTAGGGATGCCAGGAAATAAATTACACCCAAGGGTATGTGAACAGAAGCGTACAGCCTGCTACAGCAAACAATCCACTTCTTCTGTGTTCCTTCCCTCATCTACACAGGAAAGTGCACAGTATCTTAAAAGCATATGTTAGGAAGAACAAGAGACCAGAGCTGCACAAGGCCTTGACAACAACCAGAAAGAACAGCCACCACTCAGTAAAGTGTTTCAAGACTTCATCTGAAAGAGGAAGAACCTTTCCCTCTGTTTGAGTCATAGTCCAAGGCTTCTTTGTAGTGCTATAACAATGCAGGCAATGGGTATTGTCTAAACTGTGAGCTACCCACACGTGTGAACCGTGAGCTACCCACACGTGTGAACCGTGAGCTACCCACACGTGTGAACCGTGAGCTATCCACACGTGTGAACCGTGAGCTACCCACACGTGTAAACTGTGACACGCAAAATGGAGAACAAATAAATGACCAACACATTCACACCGAACAGTGTAGAGAGATCTGTATCTCCTTGAACAGTCTGGAGAAAGGCATGTGTCTCACTTGACATTCTACAGAAATGCATGCATTTCATCGGATATTCTACAGAAAGGTGTGTGTCTCTCTGGACATTCTACAGAAAGGCATGTATCTCACTGGACATTTTAGAGAAAAGCATGTATCACATTCTACAGAAAGGTATGTGTCTCTGGACATTCTAGAGAAAGCTGTGTGTCTCACTGGTCATTCTAGAAGGAGGCATGAGTTTCTCTGGACATTCTAGAGAAAGGCATGTATCTCACTACTGAAGGACCATCTCTTGGGAATTGAAAAAATGAATAAAATGTAAGTTTCAAACTTAAATTTAAGTTTAAGAAATTTTAACTTAAAAGTAGCAAAATAACAAATCACTTATAAGCTAATTTGAAGAAAATAGTTCAAAATAATTAATAAATTTATAGCAGTGAATCCCATGAATACTGTAACCTGGAATGAAATCTTGTCTCAGAGCATGTCAACAGATTAATCTATTTTACTGTCTTGGAATATTTTTGAATACTGTTTGGCTAAGAGCCTGACGATGTTCTAGTTCCTTGGTGCCTCATGGAAGGGCATCTGACCTGCATCCGACTACAAAGCCAAGTTTTGTGTGCACCCAGGGAAGCATAACCTACTTGATTTGTGCTGCGACTCTATTTCATTAGCTTTCATTTTTACGGTAACATTATGGAAAGAAAAGCTGGAGAAAAACACTCACTTGGACATTATGATATTTGTTTGCAGCTCTGTCCTGATTTCAGCTTCCGGCTTAATGACTGAACGGCACCGCAGAGGGTGATGCACTGGAGCGAAAGTGGTGAATCATTAAAGAGTTCATAAATTTTAAAAACAGGGGCAGGCCTTCTGGGTGCCATATGCTTCTAGAAAACTCACTGTTGTGCCGTATTAATTGAACCACGAAGCCTTTATTAGTTCCCTTTAAAAATGCTTGCAGAGAAGCTTTTATTAACGATTGCCCTCAAATTGTTTATACTACTTAGCATTTCCATAACAACTTATATTTCAAAGAACTTTTTGATCATTAGTTAAATCTATTTTACATTTCTATAAGGGAATGCAGCTGTTGAGCAAAAGAGAGACACAAAGGGAAATGCCTGAACTAATTTTTGCCCAAGATTTGTCAATGAATAAATGAATAGGGAATGAGAAGACGCACAGAAGACAGGATCTGGTGAAACTTTGGCTGGAATAAATCAACGCGTTCTCTTACTTGTTGCAGGCAGAAGAGTTGTTGTTAGCATTGCCATAACGATGACAGGAATGACATATTGTCATCCAGCAAACTCTATGAGCTGATCCGTAAGGAGAGCTTTGGCTAAGGTGATTTTAAAAGTTACTGAGAAATTCCAAAGCCCATAGGTTTTCACAAACCTAAAGGTGTCATTATACATTGTGCTTGGAAAATTTGAGAGTATACATTTTAGAGAAAATTACAACATTAAACTTTCATTTGTCAAAATTAAAGATGCTGAGATCATTTTCAGGTCGGTGCACCCAAATATTCTTCTCTTAAAATAATCCTACCTTTTTTCTTTATTGTATAATTTTAGCTTCTTTGTCAAAAATCAGGTGTGCATAGGTGTGTGGCTTAATAGCTGGGTCTTCAATTGATTCCATTGGTCAACCTCCATTTTTACGCCAGTACCAAGCAGTTTTCATTACTGTAGCTCTGTAATAGAGCTTGATGTCAGGGATCCCTCTGGAAGTTTCTTTATTGTACAGGATTGTTTTGGCTATGCTGGGATTTTTGGTTTTCCATATGAAGTTGATTATTGTTCTTTCAAAGTCTGTGAAGAACTGTCTTGGGATTTTGATGGGGATTGCATTGAATCTATAGATTGCTTTTGGTAGGATTGCCATTTTTACTATGTTGATCCTACCTATCAAAGAGCATGGGAGATCTTTCCATTTTCTGGCACCTTCTTCAATTTCTTTCTTCAAAGACTTAAAGTTCTTGTCGAATAGGTCTTTCATTTCTTTGGTTAGTGTTACTCCAAGATACTTTATGCTATTTGTGGCTATTGTGAAAAGTGATGTTTCTCTAATTTCCCTCTCAGCTTCTTTGTCATTTGTATACAGGATGGCTACTGATTTTTTGAGGTGATCTTGTATCCTGCCATATCACTGAAGGTATTTATCAGCTGTAGGGGTTCTCTGGTAGAGTTTTTGGGGTCACATATATAGACTATTATATCATCTACAAACAATGAAAATTTGATTTCTTCCTTTCCAATTTGAATCCCCTTAATCTTTTGTTGTCTTATTGCTACAGCCAGAATTTCAAGAACTATGTTGAAGAGATATTGAGATGGAGCTGGCATAACTGGATGTCAAGATGTAGAAAAATGAAAATAGATTCATATCTATCCCCATGCACAAAACTCGAGTCCAAATGGATTAAAGACCTCAATATAAATCTCACCACACTAAATCTGATAGACGAGAAAGTGGGAAGTAGCCTTCAGTGCATGGGCACACAAGACCACTTCCTAAATATAACACCAGTAGCACAGACACTGAGAGCAACAATGAATAAGTGGGACCACTTGAAACTGAGAAGCTTCTGTAAAGCAAAGGACACAGTCAATAAGACAAAAAGACAGCCTACTAAATGGGAAAAGATCTTCACAAACCTCACATCAAAGAACTGATCTCCAAAATATATAAAGAACTCAAGAAATTAGATATCAAAATTCTAAATAACCCAATTAAAAAATGATGAACAGAACTGAGCAGAGAATTCTCAACAGAAGAATTTCAAATGATTAAGACTTACTTAAGGACATGTTCAACATCCTTAGCCATCAGGGAAATGCAAATCAGAACAACTCTAAAGAACCATCTTACACCTTCCAGAATAGCTAAGATCAAAAACACCACTGATAGCTTATGCTGGAGAGAATGTTGAGTAAGGGGAACACTCATTCATTACTGGTGGGAATGCAAACTTATACAACCACTTTGGAAATCAGTATGGCGGTTTCTCAGAAAATTGGGAATCAACCTATCTCAGGATCCAGCAATACCACTCTTGGTCATATACCCAAAACATGCTCAATCATACTACAAAGGCATTGTTCAACCATGTTCATATCAGCATCATTTGTAATAGCCAATACCTGGAAACAACCCTCAACCAAAGAATGGATGAAGAAAATATGGCACATTTACACATTAGAGTACTACTCAGCCATAAAAAATCAATGACATCTTAAATTTTACATGCAAATGGATAGAATTAGAAAACACTATCCTGAGTGAGGTAACCCAGACCCCAAAAAATGAATATGATATGTACTTACTCCTAAGTGGATACAGCTATAAACAAAGGACATAGACCCTACAGTTTATGATCCTAGAGAAGCTAAGTAATAAGTAAGGTGAGCCTGACAAAATTGGGAGCATGGGGATGGGGAGAGAAGGGAGAGTAGAAGGGGAAGAGGAGGGGAGAAGGGGAGGAGAGTAATGGTCTATCCTGTCCCTTTAAGAAAAAATCTCTTCCCTCCCTCCCATCTGCTGAGGCAAGCAGATCTTCCTTCCACTTCAAGCCTGTGAGCTATTTTGCTCACTCTCCTAAAGAGGTAGTTTTTCCTCTCTTCTCCCCCTCTCTCCCCTCTACCTCTCTCTCTCCTCATCCCCCTTCTTCCTTCCTCTCCCCTTTCCTCTTCCCTCCCATAACCCATTAAATAAATATCCAACCTCACTCTGCATGGTGTGCCTATCCATCTCTCTCTCTCACCAGCCAAGGCTTCTCGTGGGGCCAGTTGACCCACCGAGGTCTCTCAAGGAATGGCGCCATTTTAGTTTTACCATTACAAGGGGTGAGGAGAACTTGAGAAAATGGGATAGTAGAGAAGGAGGGAGGACAGAGATGAGAGCAAAAAAAAGAAATATCTTGATTGAAGAAGCCATTGTAGGGTTAGCAAGAAACGTGGCTCTAGAGAAATTCTCAGGAATCCACAAGAATGACCCAAGCGAAGACACTAAGCAATAGAGGAGAGGGGGCCCAATCTTGACTTCCCCTGTAGTCAGACTGATGAGTATCATAAATATCACCATAGAACCTTCATCTAGCAACTGATGGAAACAGAGGCAGAGACCTGCATCAGAGCACTGGATAGAGCTCCCAAAGTCCAGTTGAAGAGAGGAAAGAATTAGAATATGAGCAAAGAGGTCAAGACCATGATGGGTACACCAACTGAAACAGTCTACCTAAGCTAATTGGGTCTCACCAACTACAGCCAACTTGAAGTTGGAGTGGGCCAAGGCTTGTACTGTTTCTGTCTCTCCCTCAGAAGGTTTTATCCATATATAAAACACATATTTTAGTGGCTGTACCCTGCTGCGTTACACACTACATAGTAAGAAGTAGGCCCTCAGTTAACTGTGTGGATGAATAGGTGCTTCAGCTGCAGCCCTCGACAGACTTCCCCCCATACTCCCCAGCACCCAAAAGAATCTCCAAAATTCTAACTTTGAACATTATTGGGGTAGCAAGATTGAAATAACAACCAACAAATGTTGCATACAAAAATCAGTACTTATTGTTTGACTGAATACATGATCAAGACAGTAATCATTTTCCTTGATATCAACAGTATTTGAGTATGGATAAAAAATGTTTCTGAAACTAATATCTATGCATGGGAAAAATAAGATTTCATGCTACTACAGGACCAGTTTTCAAGATGAAAATAAATAATCTAAAACTATTAAAGAATTTTGGAAGCGATGAAGTATGTCAATGTCTCTGTCTTTGTACAGCCCTGGAAACTGTTTATAGAAGAAAACAATGTAAATGGATGATGATTGCATAAGACCTATTCAAGTCTCTATGTGGAGTTTTTAAAAAGAAAAATGTAAGAAAAACATTTTCTGATTGAAACAATCTGATTTTTATTTCACCAGTGACAGAAAGCTCTATGGGACACTAACAAAAACAATATAAGAGCATTTTGGCAGCTGTGCCAAAATATTTTTTTATATACAAAGTGTATTCCAGGTCTCTGGTTAGACTATGATATTTAAAATGAATGTAAGTGACCTCCACCCCCCTATAGGAGTCAATTCCTAGGTTATTTTCAAATTTTATTCATAAATACTTCTCAGTTAATTGAGACTTTTTACGATGTCAAGCAGAACCATGCATGTTTAAAAAGAATACACAAGAAAATATTAGAGGCCCTAAGATCAAATGAGCCCCCTTCATGGCTTCTCCTTTATTGGCTGCTTTTTCACTTCTCCTAATTGAACCATCACCATAACTGGCAAGGACTTCTGCAATAAAACAGCAGCCTCGAGGGACATTTTCATATTATAAAATCAGCATCCATAAGATCAATATTCTGTGGGGTAGGGTATGTTTACTCTCATTGCCAAATATTACCATGAGAAGAATATAGTTCACCATGGTGGCTCTAAATGAAACACCTCTTTTTTTAAGCTATAAAATTTTGAAATGTTAAATTGAAACAAATACTCATATATCCAAATGCTACCTAAATAATGACGATACTATTTTAAGTTCATCCCAGAAGAAATGGTAATAACGCTATTCTGTAACCGCAGTGAACAACACAGCTCACAGAGCACACACTTCATCAGGCCCTGTGGGGGTGAAGGGTGAGAAGAGAAGGCAAAAACTGAGACCTACCATTATAAATCTTGGCCTGAATGCAACATCCTTGCCAAAGGGAACTTGTAAAAATCACTAATTCTTGGCCCGCCTCTCAGAAGGATTAAGCAAAAAATTTTGTGTACAAGACTTGTTTAAACAAATTCTTCAAGAGAAGTCACTGCACATTGAAGTCTGAGAGCCATGAGGCTATCCAAGGATCCAGGTCTAGGTAACCCCTTACCTGTCCAACTAGAAGACACAATCCCTATTGTAAACCAGACTCGTGATCCAAACCTGGAGCACCTACACGGCACCCTCCACAACCAAGCTAGATTTCACTATAATTCCCAGTCAGCAGCCTATGGGGAGCATCGAGCATGGCCGACCAGACAGTGAGAGCCAAGAGGCGTTCGTCTAGGTGCGGCACTCCAGAGGCTGAAAGCATTGGCAAGAGGCCCGCTTTGATGAACTCTGCAAGCGTATGACATTGGCTGTGACGGAGACGATGGGGTAATCACAGCTCACCATGACAACACAGAGATAAACGAGAATGATGAAAACAGAAAATGCTCTCACGGGCTATCTGTGACTGACATGTGGTAGCTGAACCTACTCCATCCTCTCAAAACTTGGATCATATTTGTTCTAGGAGCAACTCCCTGCTCCTGACGGAATGGGTGTTGCCGGCCCTGATCGCAGTACTTGAGCCGCACATATGACTGTCTCATAGGAAGCAGGCACTGAGGTTAGTATTAAATGTGTACATAGGAAGCAGGATGAGCCGCAGCGAAAGGCGGGAAGTAAAATATCCTTCCTGCATGTTCAAGAGATGGAGGTGGAGTCCACACAGAAACTGACTACCACAGCATAGTTTAAAAGCCAACAGGAAAATTAAATTCTTGCATCATATTCAATATTGATAACAGCAGAAAATTTAATCTGAACATTCATTTAGAAACAGATAACTCAATGGTCAGTGCTTAGACAACAATGAAAGTGAATTACTCAGAAGGTAGACTGGGTTACTAGAGAATTAACTATAGAATATAAAATCCAAAAGGTATTATATGATTATCCAATCTCTAAAAGAAAAAAAAATGTTCCCTGATGGCTTCAATTGCCTGATTTGAAGCAACACAAAGCAGTAGCGTTCACAAGGCTCCGGGACTGACCTGGTTGTGCGGGAGAGCTCATTGTGGAGACCGAAGGGGCTGACGGCGGAGGGTGCAGTCACGGCTGGCTCTCTGCTGGCAATGGCTGTCCAAGTGACGGGGGCAGAGGAGAAACCTAGGGTGTAAGAAAAACCACACTGTGGAATCTACAGGTTACGTAAGTCATATGAAAACCAGAGAGCTGGCTGTAGATCTCAGCAGCGACAACTTCCTGAGGTCCTTGAGAGTCACGTCACGTCCTCAGCCCTCTAACTCTTCAGCAATAGAAGGGCACATGGGAAATGGGGCAACAGTTGAGTTCTGCAGGGTGTACCTAGTAGTACGTGTCTCTGGGTTTGGTCCCCAGCACCGAAAAGGGGGAAAAGCCAATGACCACCTGGCTTGCAGACAGGGATTTTGTGACCATGGAGCCATAGGAATAAGAGAAGCCAGTGAGTGAAGAAGCTCTTCGTGTGACTACAGCTGCCTTCCAACTTGCCATTTTGTGGCTGTTTCCATTCCTATAAAAATTGGAAATCAATTTTTGGAGGTCTGGATATAAATATCTCACTGCATAACATTTTTAGCTGTTATTGTCAAATATTTACTGGTAGGAACAGAACCAGTTGGTGGGGGGAAAGCTGAAGGCCTAAAAAAGCAACAAAGGGGTCATAAACCATAGGAGTGACAAAAAAAAAAAAGAACCATTACAGACTCCACTTCTTGAAATCTTCTGCAATCTTGTTCCTGCTAAAAGCAGTAAGAGCCACTCTCTCTAGGAGCCACTGACAGGAGGGACTGGCTCTCGGAAGGGAATTTAAGGGGCTTTCTGCTCTGCGTCTGGATGCACTTAGAGGAAAAGCTGTTCATTCCAAGGACATCTCCCTAACAGCTTACTGGAAAGGCAAACTTAAAAAAAATAGAAGAAAGAAAAGAAACTTTTAAGCTATCCTTAGCACGCATTTTACTAAACAGAGCTGACCTGCAGATACGGGCGCTCTGAGAAGCAGGTCTCTCTGCCTTCGGAAAACACGGCATATTTATGACACTCTTTTCCACCAGTATTTTCAAAGTGTTATTACTATTTTTGCAAGGAAGTATAAAGCTAGATATAAATACATATTTCTTTGAGGAAATATATAACAGCACCAAGAATACCACTAATGCTGTAAAGATCTCCACATGGAAACCTGCGTTACTGAAGCAGTCTAGCGGGGTGGCGGGTCTCTGCAGACTGCTTCACACTCTTCAGGTTTTCGTAAGCACTGAGACTTAATGACATTGAAAACAGGCATTTTGGTAAACCCTCTTTAAAAACCAGACCGGGTCTGCTCATTTTACCTATCGATAGGTTTATGATTTCTCTATCGGTAAGAATGCAGCATCTCTATGAATGGAAGGAAAAGGCAGAACAAAATCCTTTGCTTTTCATATAAGAAAATGGTCATCCTGACATTGGCACCTTAATAAAAAGATCTCGGTGTCACACCACTGCTCTGAGGTCACTGCACAGCTCTTCAGAATCACTAGCTGCATGCAGACGGTGCGTCGTCATGTCTGAGCTATTGTTACAAGAACTAAACTAATAGTAATGTTTGTCTCCGTCTCTACTGACCACCCGTCACTACCTTTCGCAGGTGAAAAACATCAACATGTTTTCTGCTTCATAATTCAATACAAATAAATAAAGGAGTAAATTCCACTAGGATTTAAATTTTTAGACAATTTTAAATCAACAAATATGACTTCACAATTTTGGCTTTTCTTTTGTATTTTTAGAATGTATCCTGAACCATCTCATAAATGCTCTAACTACCTTCCTGAGTCACAGAGAGTCTGAGTAGGAACTGTACACAGTCATCCTGAGTGAAGTAACCCGGACCCACAAAGACAAATGTTGCATGCTTTTTCTCCAGGTAGATGTTGGTTTTGAATCTCTGCATACATGTGTTTCGTATGAAATACCCACAAAGGTCAGGAAGCTAGGAGGAAACCATAGAGGGAAGGGCTTGCAAGGGATGAGACACATGTGCCGTGATCTAAGCACGGAAAGGGGAAGAGTGAATCAGAAGAGTTAAATACGGTGTGGGGTGCAGAGAAGAGCAAGGCAGGTGGGGAGGGATAACTAACAATAAAGGAATTCTGAAGACATAATATGAAAACCCAATACTGTAGCAGCTCCTAAAAAGATCATATCTACATATACATACACATGCACCCCCTCTCCTGCAGGGGAGCATGAGTCCCGCTGGAAAACACAGGCTAAAAAATAAAGAGACCAGTGCTGGAAACGAGATACCTCTTTTGGAGCTGTTGGCCAGTGGTGTCCCGTAGGCACCCACATATTGTAAGCTATTAACAGTTCTTATTATTAACCGTCCCCCAGAACTTGAATGTAAGACCATGTTAACTGAAAGCATTACATAATTGGGTTACAGAACCAGAGAAATAAAGTAGGTGTTCACCTAGAAGCTTCCTGTCTAATGGTTAGCCTTCGTGGTCTAGAAGGTACAATGAATGCTACTTACTGGAGGAGAAAAGTAGTTACCGGTCTTAGCCGTGAAGTCTGTGAGCTACAATAACAACTGGCCTGGCAAGACGTGTCCACTGGGACAATGGCAGCTTTCTAGATTTAATGCCCCCTTCAAAACATTACTGGGGCCAAGAACCTGTTCCTAGATAGGTCATAGGCCATAGACTCTAAAGAAAAACCCACTAGCACTATTCTGCGAAGCGAACACAGCATTAGGCCAACCCCTAACAACTTACTGCCAGTTCCACAAATCAGTGAATCTCTCAACTCTTGTCAGAGAAAGGTTTTCTTGCAGTAGAAGGCAATTAGTACAGGGACGCACAACCAGTCAAAGAGAAGAGAACAAAAGACTTTGGAGTGCACGTGCCTGAACGGGACGTCTATACCACGCCCCTCCCGGTGAGGTGCAAGGACCCGGATGAAGAGCCGAGGTGGAAGATGACAGGGAACGATGAAAACGTGAGCTCACAGCAGTTGTGACAGCACACACAGGAACTGTGCGAGCTCAAGACAGACAGAATCCAAGCACGGAGCAGGGAGTGGGGATGAAGTCCTACCCAGAGCTGGGGAGCTGCCGGCAACAACTCATGGCTGCTGGGAGGTAGAGGGTCAGTTCTGTTAAATGGTCCATCAATCTCTTTCCAGGACAAGCTCATACCCGACAGTGTTTGCACAGCACATATCAGACTCAATTACTTATTCAGAAGAGGAGAGGGAGAGAGAGAGAGAGAGAGAGAGAGAGAGAGAGAGAGAGAGAGAGAGAGAGAGAAGAGAAGAGAAGAGAAGAGAAGAGAAGAGAAGAGAAGAGAAGAGAAGAGAAGAGAAGAGAAGAGAAGAGAAGAGAAGAGAAGAGAAGAGAAGAGAAGAGAAAGTTTGATGGGGAGGGAGGGAGGAAGAGGGGAGGGAGGGAGATAAACGTGGTCAAAATACACTGTATAAAATTCTCAAATAATTATTGAAAATACTGCTTTAAAAAACAACCAAAGCTGAACACATGGCCAAGGCCTGTCCCCCCTGTTCTTGGGAGGGAGATCAAGAGGGCCACAAACTGAAGATAAACCTAAGCTACAGCAAGAGTCTAGCTCAGAAGAAAAGTTAAAAATAGGTAAATAAGTAAGTGACTAACAAATATCAAGGATCAGGAAGCCTTCAGAGCCCGCAAATGAAGCAGTTCTCATCATATAAGGGCAATCTGTCTTCCCGCCTTCAGGCTTTCACTCTATGATATTCCTCTGTACAACTGATAACTCATGGACTTACATATACCTCAGCTCGCCAGATAACTTTCAACAGTTTAACCTTGGTACATCCATCACTGCTTTCCACAGAGAATATGTACAACGGTCATCTGCACCGGGCTAATCTGTGGCCAGGCTATAACCACTGTTATTCATAACTTGACTTCATAACTTGAGTACAGAGTGAATCTGGCATAGAAACAAGAATCTTGCTTTGGAATATCAATGTTTTTGAAATTTAAACAACTCTCTTTGACATTCAACCTTTTAAATAACTGCCTAATCATAACACATTTTCAAACCATTATAAGTGCATTATTATTTGAATAGTTTACCCGAAAACTAGGAGGCATTTCTGGGTTGCTATGCATTAGTTTCCACTTACTGCGCTTTCATTTCCAATACGCCACATTAAGCTGAAGTTATTGCTACAATTAGAGCCACATGCTAGAATATAGTCATTCAAAGGGTTCTCCTGTGCTGCTTCAGGGAATATAGATCTATGTGTGTGCAGAGACGCAGGGTTGCTGCAATGATGTGTGGCTGCCTCAGAGGCTGTATAAGCCTTCTTCTCCTTGGGACCACAGAAGCAACAGGTTACCACAAGTCTGTACCCTCTCTGTGTGCTCAGTGTGTGCGTGTGTGTGCATTTGTGTGCATACAGCTGTGACTGGGAGCCTGGCTGGACTGGCTTGCCCAGGAAGCCTCATGTAAGCTTTGTCTCCGTCACTGTGCCTGTGGGTGGTTGGTTGCTTGGTTTGGTTAATGTGGGTGCTGGGAACCCAACTGAAGCTCTCAAGCTTGAACAACAAGAACCTTACAAACTGAGCCATCTCTCCAGCTTCCAATCCACACCCTTTCAAGACCAAGTTGAAATGGAATTTTACACAAATTAAGAATATTTTTATTTGCTTAGTAATACGAGGGTTCAGAGGTCAACATCTATCGACTAGAACAGAAAATTTAGTCTCAACTCTTTCCACAAATCTTTCCCCAAATGCAATGCAGAGCAACAGACAAGGGCAGGGCAGCTTTCCTCCTACACCTTTGCCATTCTATACGATAAGAGCAGATCATGAATAATGTAAAACTAGCCTTCAAATGGAGAGATAACCAAAAAAGATAAAGATAACAGAGCTTAAATGCAAAGTATCAGAACATAAAATATATGACTTCAAGAAATAGCTTTAATTAGTTTGAACGTTAGTCTGCAAAAACACACAGGTTTATACTGAAGAAAATTACAGAGTCATTAAAAACAAAACTGCTAGGACTCCTTTATCCTGTAAAATTGACACATCAGGGGACAACAGCCCAGGGACATGATATCTGTGCAGCTGGAAGCGTGGACACTGACACAATCCATTGCTCTAGCCCACACCACTGCCCTTCCCTATGCTGCGATCTTTCCATGGGTCTTTTTCATATGTTCAATAACAATGACGCAGGCGGGCAGAGCTTTATCGGTCACAAAGAACTTACACTTGGAGTGTGCTCTCTGACTTTTCACGGCCCTCTGGAAACACTGAATAATTTAATATTATTCCCTCTTTAAAGATAAAGCCAAAGCATAAAAGAGTTCCAAGTATCTTGCTCACAGAGCATACTGGCAATAGAGGGGCGGGTCCTCTCTGTAAGTGCTGTCTTTGAGGCTCACCAGGAGGTGTAAGCCATCACCTCAGAACTGTTCAAATATCAAGACGTCTACCTGGGCCTCACAACTTCAGGAGTGACCAAGTTACAGGTCTCCTTTGCTAAGGAACCCTTACTGTTGGTGGCCCGGCCAGAGGAGCAGTGGACGGTGGTTGACTTCAGGGTGTCAGACCACCAGGGGGAAAATCCCTGATGGGTGAGTGTCAGATAGGCCAGGCCCCAAGACCACAGACTCCAGAGTGTCTTTTGCTTCTGCTGGGCCTTCACGTGTCTGCTGCTGCTGTCTTTCTCTGGTATCTGGCATGGTGTGAATGGGGGTGGGGAGATCCCCACTGCCTGTAGCACAGTGTGATTATCTCATGGAAACATCCTGTGGCTTCTTATGAAGATGATGTCTTCCTAAGATGGACTGTCTAGTTGATAATAAGAATGTTAGCTTAAATAAAATTTTGATGATTATAAAATAAATAAAACAAAAAAGTGTCACCCAGCTAGAACACAAGAGTTTCTATTGAGGAGCCTCATAGACTGTGGCTTAGGTTAGTGATTAAGAAAAACAATTGAGTCCCAGTAACCCAGCAGCTAATTTAAATTCTTTTAGTCTTACTGTTGGAAGATGTGTTCACAGGGTTCAAAGAGCATCATGCTGAAACAAAGCTTTGAAAAAAATCTTAAAGTTAGACTAAGACGCTTTTGTCAAATGTTTTAAGTTGAAAAGCCCAAGCCAAGAATACAATCCAAAATTTTAGAAAGGCACGCAGTTGAGTGAGGAACTCATTAAGGTCAGGGAACAAGAACAACGCAGCCCAATTATCCTTAGCAGACACACCTATCTTGCTAGGATTGGTTGATGACCAAAGGAGATATCAATTCCTTATAGCCACTTTTGCCCTCAATCTCTTGATATAAAAACTACTGATGAGTGGGTATGCACCCTAAAGACTTAAAGTAGAGCTGACTGATTCTTTAACATACACGATAGTTTAGGTTTGCGATTCCTTTAAGATTATTCATAAGATTACCTGTCAAGATAAGCAATAAAGTGGTCGGTGCTTTCTTTGTAACCACAAAACACAGCCTGTCAGTAAAAGAATATCTTGCTTGCTTGCCTACACTGATAATCTATAGCAAGTTGCTTGGATATGAATGTATGTGGGTTCTTAGGATAATTTGTTTTTCACATGTAATACATAACATGTTTAATCATGTAAGGAATATGGAAAACATGATGTTTCTACTTGTATTCACTGTAATCATTTACTTGAAAAACAGATTGTAACCACATTGTAATTTTTATATTGCCTGAAAGATTTTGCTAGGGTACATAAACTGTATGGAAAAGAAAAAAGATAGAGTTAAATTAGTGATGTGGGAGTGTCATATCAATCTGTTGATTTCATTGGCTAAGCAATAAAGAAACTGCTAGGCCCATTGGATAGGCCCACCCTTAGGTGGGTGGAGTAAACAGAACAGAACGCTGGGAGGAAGAGGAAGTGAGGTCAGACTCGACAGCTCTCCTCTCCGGAGCAGACGCCTTCAGAGAGACGCCATGCTACCTGCTCCAGGGAAGACGCACGCTATGAAGCTCCGACCCAGGATGGACTTAGGCTAGAATCTTCCCGGTAAGCGCACTTAGGGGCGCTACACAGATGATTAGAAACGGGCTAAATTAATATGTGAGAATTAGCCTAGAAGAAGCTACATAGAAATGGGCCAAAGCAGTGTTTAAATGAATACAGTGTCTGTGTAATTATTTCGGGGCAAAAGCTAGCCAGGCAGGCGGCTTGGGGTGTTGGGGATGCAGCCCCGCCGCCGTCCATATTACTACAAATTAGTTAAAAGGAAAACAACAAGAATGAGTGAGTTATACCTCGACTAACGAAAACCCAAACAGATATTGGGGTTCAAGGTGAAAGATCAGAGAAGCAATGCAGCCAACTGCTAGAGAGCTCTTACCTCTACAAAATCTTCATACTGAAAAGAGAGCGAGTTCTTGTCTCATCCTGCCTTATATTCCTCTCTAGTGCTGGTATCAAAGGCGTGCACCACCACCACCCAGCCTCTATGGCTAACGAGTGTGTCTTCTGGGATTAAAGGCATGTGAAACCACTGTATGAATGACTAGTGTGGCTAGCCTTGCACTCTGATCTTCAGGCAAGTTTTATTTATTAAAACACAAATAAAATATCACTACAGAGAGTTATAAGGAAAACATCAAGAATGAGAGAAGAAAATCACCAGGAAAACAGAGAACACAAAAGGAGAATAAAGGCAAGGTCTGGAGGAAGCCGTCAAGTGTATGAGTGCCTTTTCCCTTTCCCTCTTGGAGAAAAACATGCTAGAACACCGAGTCCGTGGATCCCTTTTAGCCCTGAACTGCTGGAGGCTGGGTCACCGGGCAGTGAAACTTTACAAACTAAACTCTGTCACAAAAGATGGTAAGAGGAATTCAAAAGTTAGACTAAATGGCAACCTGGTATGCTGCAGCAGGACTCAAGTTGGATTTCATGTTTTCTGAATACCAATCTACTCCTTTGGGTTGTTTTTTTTTTTTCCGTTTTTTGAGCACTGTGTTGTTAGTTTTCCTCCTGTTACTCATTTTAGCCATTTGGTACTATTTGGTGAACACACTACTAAAAAGTCAGAGTGCTTTTTCAACCTATGTAACCCACAACAAGAACAGTGAAGATATTGTTTCTATGCAAACACACAGTTAAGTCTCCACGGTTACAAGTCCTCTTTGCAGAGATAGCCGTGAGCTCTGCCTCTCCTGTACAGTAGGCTGCATCGGCAGACTCAGACAGCTTCTTGGTGGCAGAAACCCACTGGACCTGCGTAATAGGCACAAAGAGATAACTCAAAACTGCATTCATGCACTAAAGTCACAGAACCTAAACTGCTGCTGTAATTTCTCTAGAAAACGGCTTTTGATGTTTACTCCACAGCCGTTACTAAGTACATCCCAGACACACAGTCATGCAGCACAAAAACCTGGAATTCTACCTCATTCCTGTTTTCGGCATTTCCCAAAGACAGTCATGAAGGCCAAAGCATGAAACCCTTAAAAATATTTATTTGCTAGAGAAATAGCTCAGTAGATTAAGCACCTCCTGCACAAGTATTAGGGCCAGAGTCCAGAGCCCAGCATCCACAGAAAAAGCCAGACGCATGTGGCAGCCTGCCTGGAATCTCTGGTGGAAACAGGGAATCCCTGAGAGAAGCTGGCTGGTCTAGCTACATTAGCCAAATTGGCAAGATCCAGGTTCAGCAACAGACCCTGCCTCGGTAAACAAAGCAGACAAGAAAGACACCTGAAACCAACCAAGGAAGACATCCTGGACTCCACACGCAAGCACATACACACCCACGTGAACCAGCACACACATGTAGTCACACACACACACACACACGCACATACACACCCATGTGCACCAGCACACACATGCAGTCACACACACACACACACGCACATACACACCCATGTGCACCAGCACACACATGTAGTCACACACACACACACACGCACATACACACCCACGTGAACCAGCACACACATGTAGTCACACACACACACACACACGCACATACACACCCATGTGCACCAGCACACACATGCAGTCACACACACACACACACGCACATACACACCCACGTGAACCAGCACACACATGTAGTCACACACACACACACACGCACATACACACCCATGTGCACCAGCACACACATGCAGTCACACACACACACATACACACAAACATACACACACGTGTAGTCCCAGTCCTTGAGAGTTTGAGACGAGAAAATCACACACTCAATGCCAGAATGAGTTGTGCAATGAGATTTAGGTCAACACGGGTTCCACAGAGAAAAATCATTTTGTATCCACCCTACCCTCTTCTCTTGCGTATTAACTGATTCTGCAACTCGGGTAATCTTTTGCTCTTACTTGGATTTTTGGTCTAGACTTCTTTTTTTCCTGCTTCCAGGAAATGTATGAACACATGAATAAATGACCGAGCAAATCACACAAAACCTCAAGTGACATCCAAGTGCCCTCAAAAATATAATCCTTTTCTCTGTCTCTTCCCTTTCCTTGCAGATAAAACCCTTCCAGCCATCTGGCATTATTCCTAAAATGAAACCCAACTTTTTTTTGATATTTTATTTGGTTTAAAGACTTAACTATGCCTACTACACAACACAATTGAACATTTACACTATTGCCTCTTGAAGCTAGAAGGGTGAAAGTAGTCACTATGTTGTGGGAGGTCCTTCTGTCTATGTATTGATTTTATTGGTTAATGAATAAAGAAAACTGCTTTGGCCTATAGTATGGGAGGAGGAAGATGGAGTTAGAGAGAAGCCATGGATTTGCCGAAGACAGCCGCTGGGAATTTTACCTGGTAAGCCATCGACATGTGGCGATATACAGATTAATAGAAATGGGTTAAATCAATGTGTAAGAGTTAGCCAATAAGAAGCTAGAGCTAATAGGCCAAGCATTGATTTAATTAATACAGTTTCTGAGTGATTATTTCCCGTCTAAGCTAGCCGGGCAGCCAGGAACCCACAGGCAGCCTATTACAATGTCTACAGAATGATGTCCACCTGCCAGAAGCCCAACATTTTTAACAGCAATGGGGGCTCAGGCTGAAGACAACCAGAATGGACACAGTGGGTGTGGGTGCATGAAAGCACAGCAGCTTTGATCCTCATCATTCCCAGAGGGAGTATTCTCGTGTCTGCACTTGGACGCCTCTCTATGACTTTACTCTCCCTACTGCCTTGAACTCTTTAGGTCATGTTAACGTGAGACTCTTGGTCAGCCATTCCCAGTGCACAGTGGGCTTCTGCACCCTTCCTCGCCTAGGGCCTTGGTGCCTCCTACACAGGTACAGTGCTCTGTCTGCCGTGAGACTCTTCTGCTAATGGACTGAACCACATCTGCCTCTCACCGCCTGCATGTGTCGCAGTGCAGGGCACAGGGCAGGTGCACAGTCTACTCTCATTGAATGCATGAAGAGCGAGAAAGAGTTAAACACTAATCAGTGTTAGTCATCTGATTTAGGACAAATTATTTATTCCACTTGTTAACATTCAATTCTGGAGAACTAGAAGATAGTTTTTGATTTGATCAGAGATACAAAAAAAATTAATTTAGAATCTGGGCCATTATGCAACAGCAAGCCCTGAGGGGTGGGAGAGACGAAGGGCGCTGGCTGAAAATTACCTATGAAATGTGTCATACAAGCCAGAGTCATTTCATAGGCTCTTAATTGAACTGATTCCCCTAATTGTTAGAAGAGCTCAGTGTGCTACCATCTTTCCAACCTCCAATGCTTTTCCGCCCCAAGGAGGAAAAAACATGTTGTCATTAGACAGGTTTTACAAGCTCCAGCTGGCCTCCAAGATTATCACCAAGAGAGTAGAGATGGGATACTGAGAGTCGCCCCTTCCAACGTTAGCAAAAAAAGAAGGACTGGGCTCCAACTTTGCAAATGCTCTTAGCATCGCCTGTGTTGTCCTGAGAAACAGAACACCCAGGAGTCCGGAGGTGTTGAGCTTTGGGGACTGGCACTGGCAAGAACCACAGCAATGCTTAGTCTGTGACTTAACCTTCCCCAATGCTGCAGCCCACGCTTGGTACTTTTGTTGCTCACACCAGGACAAACTTGGCAGATCAGCTCCTTTTAGCCCATCGGCATCCCTGGCGTCTACGGGTTGATCTCTGCGAGCCTATTGGCTTCTGTGCCCACTTGCGCCCTCCTCATGCACCCTGAAAGCTTAGCTGTGAGCGGGCTATGTTATGTAGAAGGCCACATAGCACATAGACACTCCCCATGTTTACATTTTCAAGCCGATAATAAGCCTCTTCCTAAGACTCTGGGACAACAACTTAAACACGGGCTACACCGCGGGTGCAATACAGAGCAAAGAACACAGCTTGGGAATTAGTTATGCATAGATTTTGCATATTTAAGATAGGATTCAGTAGTCTATACTATAAATATAACTCAATGGTAACATCTAAAAATACACAACATTATCAAAAATGGCCTGCTGGATATTTCATTTCAAAAGAAGAAATCCTGCCAACTGCAGTACCTGCAATGATAAAAATAGATCTTTTGTAGTAACCCTGAGATTTTAAAACATCAGATTGAGTCCCCAGGGTATTCAGGACCCAAATGATAGCCTCAACAATCCCTATTATAATAAATGTAACTTTATCAAAAGGTATTACTCCACAGATTTTCTTGGATGATATTTGAAGGTCCCTATCTGTGACTTTCTTCCCAGCCATCACAAGCACCAAATTGAGTTCACAATGACCAGAAACTGTAGGATGTTCCTACTGGTAGGTCCCTTTTCAGTTTTTCAGTCATGGCTAAGAGGCTGGACTGGTGGGGGTTGAGGGGGAAAGGGGGTGCCAGTACTTTATCTACCTAGAAATGCACAAGGGACAGAAGTCCAAAATAGAATATAAAGAAGAAGTGGCAGCGGAGGTGAAGGAACTCCTGACAGCCTCTGAGGTCCGTGCGGCAGGAGGGCTTTGTAATGCACCCACTATAACCTTTGCTGCAGAATACCCACCCCATCGAACATGCTTAAAAGAATCTGGCTCCCCTGGTCTCCTCCCTGCCTCTCCTGAACAGAGGCATAGGCTATGATCAGCAAGCCAAACACTAAAGACCTTTATTCGTCATTGTAATCTACAGTGGTGTGGATCTCTTTTTCAAACTCCAATTTTGTATACGTTATGGAGTGGGGCGGTTCTGCGAATTCTCTCAGGCTGGAACCTCCCTCCGGAAGCCCTGACAGTACCTCTACCCAGGAAAGTGCCCCAGTGAAATGTCTCACTAGCTGGGTGGTCTGGAAGTCAATTAACCTCTCTGAGCTTCGGTTGCTTAAACATGAATTATTTAACTTAGCAGGTCATGTTGAGGATTAGCAGAAATAATGAAGTAACAGGTAAGGGGAAGCACTCAGATGATTGGCTATTATTAGCATTCGTATACAAATTGCACTTGACTGCAAGCCAGAGCCATTCTGAGAGCAGAGTGACGGGGCCACCTCCTGCTGTGGAGTGCAGCTCTGTGCGAAGCAGCGATTAATCATCTCCCTCTGCTGGAGTGACAAAAGGGTCTAATTACTAAAGCTTTGCTCTGCTGTCTTCCTTTTAGAAGACAAATGTGCTCTAAAGGAAAACACTGTGCTCCCCTTTGCTTGTGAATATACCACATCCACTTTCATCTTCCATTGATGCTACCTGCAGTGTCAAAAATCACTCAAAGCATATAAGTGAGTAAAAGCTATCTCGTAGAAATTTCAAGAAAAACGTGTGGTCCTCTCCCCTTGTGTGGAGAATATTCCCCTCCCATGAAGAACTATTTTTGCTTCTTCACAGATTACCCTAGGAATTTCAATACAGCCTCAAGCTTTTATGCCAGATACTTCTCTATTGTGATAAGACTCTGTGACCAAGGCAGCTTATAGAAGGAAGGGTTTGTTTGTGGGTTTAGTTCAGAAGGTGAGAGTCCACAGCTATCATAGGGAGCATGGCATCAGGCTGGCAGGCAGGCATGCTGTAAGAACAGTACCTGAGAGCTCACATCTTTAGACACGAGGATGAGGCAGAGGGAGGGGCACAAGTCTTTTTAACATCAAAGCCTGCCCCAGGGACACCCCTCATCCAGCAAGCCCACACCCAGTTCTCAAACAGTTCCACCAACTGGAGACCAAATTCTCAAATATGAGAGTCTACAGATGTCATTCTTCAGAAAACTACCATGCCTGTCTATGTTGGGGCAGATTCACTGATCATTTTACTAGGTGCTCTGTCTGTTAGTGCTCCCAGTGAGTGCTCTGTCTGTTAGTGCTCTCAGTGAATGTTCTGCCAGTGCTCTCAGTGAGTGCTCTGTCTACCAATGCTCCCAGTGAGTGCTCTACCAGTGCTCCCAGTGAGTGCTCTGTCTGCTAGTGCTCTCAGTGAATGTTCTGCTAGTGCTCTCTGTGAATGTTCTCTGCCAGTGCTCTCAGTGAGTGCTCTCTCTCTACCAGTACTCCCAGTGAGTGCTCTGTCTACCAATGCTCCCAGTGAGTGTTCTACCAGTGCTCCCAGTGAGTGCTCTGTCTGCTAGTGCTCTCAGTGAATGTTCTGCTAGTGCTCTCTGTGAGTGTTCTCTGCCAGTGCTCTCAGTGAGTGCTCTCTCTCTACCAGTACTCCCAGTGAGTGCTCTGTCTACCAATGCTCCCAGTGAGTGTTCTACCAGTGCTCTCAGTGAGTGCTCTGTCTACCAATGCTCCCAGTGAGTGCTCTGTCTACCAATGCTCCCAGTGAGTGCTCTCTCTCTCTACAGTACTCCCAGTGAGTGCTCTGCCTGCCAGTGCTCCCAGTGAGTGTTCTGTCTGCTCCTATCACTCAGTGCCCTGTCTACTTGTGGTCCATTCAGTTTCAAGGCTGCAACAAAACACCTCCAGGCCGGGAGAGTGATTCTGCTAAGATGAAGAAATAAAGTGGATGCCCACACAGCACAGAAGGAAACCAGGAAGGCCTCGAGCAGACAGGCCCTTTCTCAAGGCCCACTCTGTTACTGATTCTTTTTTTTATTTTATTTCTCATGCCCACATCTGAGAGCCTTGCAGGGAGGTTTTGTCAGGACATCTTCCATTGGAAAGCCTGTTACTTTGACATTTGCCCAAAGAACCCAACGTAACTATTGAGCTCAACCAACCTCACTGTCGTATCTTCCTCTTCACGCCCATTCCCAGGCCACTGTAAGCCTAAGGTTTGCTGTTTCTGTCACTCCTGGCTCTTTTTGTGACTACACTTACTGTTTCCCCTGAGACCACGCCAGGGAACACGGAATGTCCTGAGAGCACTAATGTGTGGCCCATAAATCATCAGCTCAGGCACCGTCTCTGAACGTCACCCTACAGAGGAGTACAGACTTTTCTATCGTGTACAGACATCATATTCTCACTAGGAGTAACCCGGGCTCAGGCTTTGGAACATAGTGAACTTTATCTCGGGAGCGAGAATTTTAGCAGTATTGGGATCTAGCCTGTGCTCATGAGGTGTTTTCTGTCAGTGTGCTGGGATCTAGCCTGTGCTCATGAGGTATTTTCTGTGAGTGTGTTGGGACCTAGTCTGTGCTCACGAGGTGTTTTCTGTGAGTACGGCGCTACGGGAGTACACACTTGTCTCACAGATTTTACACCAGGGATTTCCCATTCAGCGATTTCAGAGACCTTCTGAAAAGGCAGATTCTGGATTTATCCAAGACTTCTTGAAATAAGAGTATCTTTGGGATAAGGACTCAGAAGCAAAGGGGTTTTTGTTTTGTTTTGTTATTTGAGGTTTTAAACTGGCTTCCCCATGACAACTAAACTCAAGTATGAAGATGACAGGGAAACAGTAAATACACTTGGAAAAGGAGGAAGTAAATGAACAAAACAGAAGCACAGGAAGAGCACACTTGGCTTTGGACTGCTGACCTTGATGCAAACCGCACCTCTGATTTCTCTGCTGCTCACAGGCAAAGATTCTCCCACTTCAACTGGCCCTCATCTGGGTCTCCGTTTTGCAAACTGTCCCTGCAATCACACAGTGCCGACGCCCATTTTCTAAGGATCAGGACAGCGCACACCAACCTGGGTGTGGAGAAAGGTGTTGGCACGGTGATTAGCAGTGAGAAAGGAACTGCCCGGAGAAGCTGCCATACAGACCGGAATGCTGATCTCATGCGAACATACATGGTTTGCAAAAAAGCCGCCAAGTCTTATCTGTCTGGATGACTATAAAGCATTAATTAATCAGTAAATAATTTCAAAGGGCAACTTTAAAATTACCTAGCTATGTACTTCAACCATTTCGTTGAAAAATTATATTTTTGTATCCCTATATCATAAAGTACTTTCAAGGTCATCATATCTTCTAGGCTTGATGCTCCTCCCTTGAAAATGATCAAACTGGTCCTCAAAATTACCTTAAAAACTGTGCTCGTAACAGCACTGTCATTTCCAATAATAATAAGAAGAACAGACAAAAATCTTATATTGACTGTTCAAATTTACTATATGGAATTGATATGCAAAATAACAGTACTGACTTCCTTCTGGGAGGGAACACTCCTTGGGTCACTGTAATGTTTGGGTGTCCAGGGACTGCAGCTTTTCTGCCATCTCTCAGAAGCACCATGTTGAAGATTGCCGGTAGAGACAGGGGTAGTGTGAAGATTGACCTCCAGCTCAAGGAAACCACCTGGCATAAGAGAGCGTCTGTAGCCTGGTGATCCCCTAAGGAAAACAGGCTAATCAATTTGGCTGACTCACTTCGGGCCAATCCTATCAATCATCATTATATCTGGGAGGAATCAAAAGCAACAGCCAGTCCATTTCCACAACTGGAGAGAGCCTGGGAAAGTCAAGCGACAACAATTACTGACTTAAATAACATATTAGAGCACAAAACACTAGCCCCAATTCCCAAAGATATGTATTCCCTCTGTGAGAGAAGGGCTCTTTTGAAACTAAGAATCTGTGTATACTTGAGGAAGTTAGAGCAATTATCACTGAAGGTAACCTTTATTAATGTCAAATAGGGAAAGAGACAGAGTCTTTGCTCCCATATTCTGCAAGAAAAATTCTGCATGTGTGTGTGTGTGATGTATATATGCATATATTAAAATAGATTGAGATAGATCAACACATATAAATAGCTCAATGCAACATCTGTAGCAGTCCTTTGGAGTATATTAAAGTTCTTTCTGTTTATCAGGTTGGTAAATCATATCAACTCCTAGTTATTTAAATTGCCAGTTGCCAGGCAACCACATCTTTGTCAACTGTCACTCACTTTTAAGTTCCTCTACAACACTCCTTTAAGGAAAAAGAAGTGGAAATATCTTGAGACACTTATTTTGGGCATCAGAAATGTACTTAATTTTATCCCCGAGCTTAAAGAGTTATAACTGAGATGGGAAACAAGCCCTATGTGGAGGGTGGGGGGCATTCAGGCTCAAGTTGCGGTATGGATGCAGAGAAGTTGAAGAGCTTTGCTAGACTAGATTTCCTTCCAGAATGTCGTCCACTACAGAAACATGCTTGGAATTGATTGTCCGAAAGGGAACAAGTGCTCTGGGCTCTGGGGAAGCTGGCTGATTCTCAACCTCCACACTGTCTAGTTCTTGTTTTATAGTTCCCCCCTCATGAGAGGGGTCCCAATCACAGTAGTCAATGGCTCTTCACTTCTTCCTGTGCCTTTGTTCCTGGACGGTGAGGGGCTGGGTCATTCATTGCCTCCCTGTGAAGAATTCCAGCACGAATCTGCTTCATTGCTATGGCCATGAGTCAGCAGCCATGACTTTACCCAGTCCAGTAGCATGACATTTTTGCTCAGGGGCTGTGGAGTTGGCTCCGTGGGTAAAGGTACTTAATGTGTAAGACAAAGACCTGAGTTTGAATCCCCAGATCTATGTAAAAGCTGACTATGTAAGATGAGATTCTGTAATTCAGTAGTCCCACAGGAAGATGGGAGGTGGACAAAAGGCCCTGGAAGCTCAGGGACCAGCTAGTCTGCCATGCTCCACAGAAAAAGCATGACAGAGTGTCATGTGCTACACGGTGACATACAGTCCCAGTAACTGAGGTCATGTACTCATCCTTACACCTGGATTTGTATGACGGAGTATGCACACACACATACAAACACACACCACATATACCATATACACCATATACATACATAAACACACCATACACACACGTGCCCCACACATACAAACACACACACCATACATGTACACCACACACATACATACCATATACACTACACACACAGAACACACACCACATATCTCACAAATATATAACTAAATTGCTTTTTAAAAATCTCTAAAGGAATGATAAAACAGAAGAAAACAAGAGCGAGTTGAGAACAGTAAAGGAAAAGAACTGAGGAGTATAAAGACACACTTCTGCCCCAATCATTGTATGAAAAGCTGCTCAATGAGTGACCAGTCACTCCTGTCAAAACTGGATAAAATTTAAAGTCTTATAATCCCTTTGCTGGCAGGATGTGGAACAAATGAGTCTCACATGCACTTTCAGAGTGAGAGTGTTCATGTATTTAGAATAGCTGTATGAGGCAATCCAGCTGGGGATGGATGGTCTACACCCTACTGTAGGCAGAGTAGTCTAGCTGGTGTCTAATGGTCTACACCCTACTGTAGGCAGAGTAGTCTAGCTGGTGTCTAATGGTCTACACCCTACTGTAGGCAGAGTAGTCTAGCTGGTGTCTAATGGTCTACACCCTACTGTAGGCAGAGTAGTCTAGCTGGTGTCTAATGGTCTACATCCTACCATAGGCAGAGTAGTCTAGCTGGTGTCTAACGGTCTACATCCTACCATAGGCAGAGTAGTCTAGCTGGTGTCTAATGGTCTACACCCTACTGTAGGCAGAGTAGTCTAGCTGGTGTCTAATGGTCTACACCCTACTGTAGGCAGAGTAGTCTAGCTGGTGTCTAATGGTCTACATCCTACCATAGGCAGAGTAGTCTAGCTGGTGTCTAACGGTCTACATCCTACCATAGGCAGAGTAGTCTAGCTGGTGTCTAATGGTCTACACCCTACTGTAGGCAGAGTAGTCTAGCTGGTGTCTAACGGTCTACATCCTACCATAGGCAGAGTAGTCTAGCTGGTGTCTAACGGTCAATACCCTACAGAAGGCAGAGTAGTCTAGCTGATGTCTAATGGTCTACACCCTACCATAGGCAGAGTAGTCTAGCTGGTGTCTAATGGTCTACATCCTACCATAGGCAGAGTAGTCTAGCTGGTGTCTAATGGTCTACACCCTACCATAGGCAGAGTAGTCTAGCTGATGTCTAATGGTCTACATCCTACCATAGGCAGAGTAGTCTAGCTGATGTCTAATGGTCAATACCCTACAGAAGGCAGAGTAGTCTAGCTGGTGTCTAATGGTCTACATCCTACCATAGGCAGAGTAGTCTAGCTGGTGTCTAATGGTCTACACCCTACCATAGGCAGAGTAGTCTAGCTGATGTCTAATGGTCTACACCCTACCATAGGCAGAGTAGTCTAGCTGGTGTCTAATGGTCTACATCCTACCATAGGCAGAGTAGTCTAGCTGGTGTCTAACGGTCAATACCCTACAGAAGGCAGAGTAGTCTAGCTGATGTCTAATGGTCTACACCCTACTGTAGGCAGAGTAGTCTAGCTGATGTCTAATGGTCTACACCCTACCGTAGGCAGAGTAGTCTAGCTGATGTCTAACGGTCTACATCCTACCATAGGCAGAGTAGTCTAGCTGATGTCTAATGGTCTACACCCTACCGTAGGCAGAGTAGTCTAGCTGATGTCTAATGGTCTACACCCTACCATAGGCAGAGTAGTCTAGCTGATGTCTAATGGTCTACACCCTACCATAGGCAGAGTAGTCTAGCTGGTGTCTAATGGTCTACACCCTACCGTAGGCAGAGTAGTCTAGATAGTGTCTAATGGTCTACATCCTACCATAGGCAGAGTAGTCTAGCTGGTGTCTAATGGTCTACATCCTACCATAGGCAGAGTAGTCTAGCTGATGTCTAACGGTCAATACCCTACAGAAGGCAGAGTAATCTAGATAGTGTCTAATGGTCGATACCTTATGGTAGGCAGAGTAATCTAGCTGGTGTCTAATGGTCTACAACCTACAGCAGGCAGGAGAAGGCCTTGTCCAGATGTTCTGACTTGATGCCTAGGACCTGTGCATCTGTTACCTATATGGCAAAGAGAAGTTCAGGTTGCAGATAGAATTAAAGTTGCTGGTTAAATAACTTCTAGATTGAGCTGGCCATTCTGAATTATTCGGGGGGGGGGGAGCAAAGCACTCACAAGTTGTCTGTTTATTTGTTGGCTTTTTTGAGACATGGTCTTACTCTGGTAGCTCTAGCTTGCCTACATTCCAACTGGTAGCCCAAGCTGCATTCAAAATCACAGCAATGCTCCTTGCCCAGCTTCCTGTGTATGGGGTTCTAGACATGAGTAGCCATGCCTGATGTGACTGTTTTTCAATTTTGATTTATTGATTTTGCTGTGTGCACATGGGTACCACAGTACACATATGGAGGCCAGAGGACAGTTCTCTCCGGCCACCTTGTGGGACCCAGGGTTGTCAGGCCTGTGGACCAGCTCCTCTACCCACTGAGCAATCTCTTTGGCCCAAGGATCTGAAGAGTATGGAACGAAAGCAGAGCAGAGTCAGGCAGATGTGCAGCTGTGGTACAGTCAAACACACACAATAGATTTAAGATACCAAATTGAGGCCACAGTCTCAGGCACAAGGGCACTTATTCCAAGCTGGATAAGGCCTGCCAAAAACACCATCTTAATTTTAACTCAGTAAAACTTCTCTCAGGTGCTGCAGGAAACTAGCAAATGCCCAGCAAATCTGCTCCCAGAGAAGCTCCTGTGTGTCTTCTTGGGGAAGTCATAATACTCATGGCACGACTATTATCATCTATAGTAAACAATCTATAGGAAACAATCTAATGCCCACAGAAAGCGGAATGGGTCTATAAAAACAAAGGAACTGGAATAATAGAATTCTATATAACAATCAATATAACAGGCCTACAGTCATATACTTCAACACTGGTACTCCTTTTTACTGAAAGCAAATGAAAATATGAATCATATGTCATATAAAAGATGCAGAATTATGTGGCATTTTTTCAAATAGTTTTTAGTTGCCATTGAGAGGAATAAGTGAGGGCTGAAGAAATGGATCAATGGTTATAAATGGGTAGTGAATATTTTTCCAGAAAGTCTGAGTTCAATTCCCAGGACCATGTCAGGCCTATAAATCCAATTCCACCGAGATCCCAGACCTCTGGTTGCCACAGGTACCTTCACTCACAAGCACATAACTGTAGTAATATGAGGCGGCGGGGCTGCGTTCCCCAATACCCCAGCCACCCGCTCGGCTAGCTTATGCCCCGAAATAATTACACAGACACTGTATTCATTTAAACACTGCTCTGGCCCATTTCTATCTAGCCTCTTTTAGGCTATCTCTCGCACCTGGACTAGCTCATTTCTTATCATCTGTGTAGCACCGGTCTTACCGGGAAGATTCTAGCCTAAGTCCATCCTGGGTCAGAGCTTCATAGCGTGCGTCTTCCCTGGAGCAGGTAGCATGGCGTCTCTCTTGCGTCTGCTCAGGAGAGGAGAGCTGCGGAGTCTGACCTCACTTCCTCTTCCTCCCAGCCTTCTGTTCTGTTTACTCCTCCCACTTATCTCCTAACCAATGAGATGGGCCAAAGCAGTTTCTTTTAATTTAACCAATGACCTTCCTCCATCACATAACCACAAACATCCATGCATACATACATGATTTAAAATATTAACAATAAGTCTTAAATTTTAAAAAAAATTAATTCATGAATAAGAATGATAGACCTCAATTTCAGAATAGTAGCTAACTCTAGAGAGTGAATGGATTGTGTATAGAATGTTTCAAATATATTATTTTTATTACATTTATTTGTGAGTATGTATTACGTGCATATGTATGTTTATAAGCATGTGTGAACACTCATGCCACAGTGTGGGGCAGCTAGAGGACAATTTTTGGAAGTCTGTTATCTCCTTCCATCAGGTGGGTTCCAGGGAACAGCTCGGGTGGCTTGGTACCCAGTGTCTTACCCTTCACAGCAATCATCGTCTCACTGGACTCGAGGACCCTAAGTGGCTTCTTTCCTAGAGCAAAGGAGAGTTTTGAGGTAACGAAATAAGAGAAGCTGGCAAATGGATAAGCATTTACTAAATTTAGTATTCGCAATTTTCCGTATTCCTGAAATATCTTATAATAAAAATAAACAAACAACATATGCTAAACGGGTGTATATTCCATGTGTCCACAGGCAAACAGGGAAACTGATTCTCCCAAGTTCGCAGAAATGATTTCACCCAAAGAAGTGTCCCACTAACATGCCAATCGGAAGACAAAAACACCCAAAACAAACATCAATATTTAGCTCAAATTTTATAACCTTCCAAATGCACACTGGAGAAAGAGATCTTTATTTTTCCTTTCATATTAAGCAATTTCATCTTGGGAAGGACTTTTTTTTCTGCCCTTCTCCAAAGGAGCCCAGCCAGGTATGCAGAGTTCTGCTTGGAGTGAGTGTTTACAAAATGACCATAATACAATATAAAAAAAGTGATACAGCCTATTTATAAATAACAGTGTCCAAATAAGTTAACCAGACAAAGTAACATTCTACATAGCCTTGCAAACCCTACTGGAAGGATTAATAAAATTAGTAGCTAAAGGACTCAGAGAAGAAAAACATCAATCTGCTTTTTGTGGTTTAATATTTTTCCCTTGTCTCTATCAAAAACTTAAGATTCTCCTATTTTTTTTTTTTTTGATGTCTGTGAAAGGCCCCAGAGTGTTCTGGAGTCAGCAGGATGTGACTGCTTTGTTCTCGGGAAGATGATGAAAGCGGAGGGGACTTCCACGGTGACTGTCCTCCCCCTGGACTGGAAGACTTGGAAGACTGTCCTGTCTCCAAGAACCAAGAAACATTAATAGAGAAAAATACTAGGAGGGCAGGGGTGGCTAACAAGAGTAACCTCAGAAAAATGTGCAAGTAAACAAGTCTTTTGCTATAACCTATTCTTATTTAAACAGTGCTAATCTCTGCGCCCACGCCAAGGGCCCCTTTTCTGTTAGACCTGAGGAAGCTAGTTCTCAATGATTGAGTTCAGGTGGCGTACAACCCTCTGCTCCCTTTCTCTCTGCTCTGCTCCTTTTTTCTTCAGCCAGTTCACCTGAGACACTGCAGGGCAAGTTTCCCTTTCTGTTTAATCACCTTTTGTTAAGCTACCTGTTTGTCAAATGCCCCTTCTCCGGAAAAACCTATTCTCTCCAAACACCTCTGCTAAAGGACTTTCCCTGCTCTGGGTGGATCATCTCCTGCACAGGGGCTACCTAGGCCAAGTTTCCTAAACTTCAAACAATATGGACTTCTGAAATTATCTCGACTGCTTCTCTTTACTGAAGAGGAATCTTTCACTCACCTTGGCTAGGTATCTCCTACCTAAACCCACAGCCTAACAGAGAAACTGCGTCCCAACCTCCTCTAGACAAAGCTAAAATACTGCTCTTACAACATCTGCCCAGCTCTTTACCTCAGCCAGTCCTCGGGGAGAATGGTGAGTCTCCTCACTACGTCTTACAGTAATTTACTTGAATTCTATCGTATTTTCCAACTTTAATTAAGTATCTTCTGCTTATTTTAAAATAAGGCTTTAGTCCTAAGACTTTTAGCCCCATAGTATGCACATCCACCATTCCTGCTCCAGGGTGATAAGTGATTGGCTCGTATCTCATCAATACATTGGTATTATGGCACTGCGCAACCTTAACAATTCAGTCCACTTAGAAGCCTAGGACTTCACACAATCCTATCACATCACCTGCATTTATTTTATTGATTACTTTACATTATCTCCATGCCCAGTCTAATTCATTGTCATTGCCTCTTTGAGTATGTGTCCCCCACCACAACACTGTCAAAATTATGAAAGCAAAGGTATCCATCTATCGACTTCATGGGAACCAGAGTTAAATGGATAGACCAGAGATGAAGACAGACAGACTGCTTGATCACCACTGAGGCATCCGTCTATCGACCTCATGGGAACCAGAGATGATAAAGACAGATAGACTGCTTGATCGCCACTGCCTCTCTAAATAAATTTCATCTCTAGATAAAATCCACTAAAAATAGTGCTTCTTTCGGATGTCCACCTGACATATCTGTTCAGGATTATTTACTGACTTAAATTCTACAATGAGTACCCATTTGCCACAGAATGTAGAAACACCACATAGATCAAACTAGTGTACAGAGAGAATCCCCACGGTTGATGATAAGATGAATTATGGATGAAAAGACACAAAGATTTTATTTAAAATATATTTATAATAAGCATTCAGTATTGCAAAGAGCTTTTGTTTCCTGTCTTAGATCTTGGGAGACTAGAGGCTTCAAAGGAGTAAGGAGAAGAGTACAACACAGAAAAGCGCAGCTATCACTGTATCACTGAAACAAGGAAAACAAGAATGAACTAGATATTTCTTATCATGTGACTAAGGAGAACACGGAAAGGGTAGGACAAGAAGTGAGGCTGGGGAGTTAGCAGGGTTATTGGAGTCCTGAAACAATATGGCATCATTGTGCTAACATAGAGGAAAGCAGGGATAAGCTGATCTCGCTGACATGCGTAGAGGGAGAGCTGCCACGCCGGGAAGCAAGCTTGAGCAGGATACCACCGCATGGCTCCAGACAGAAGAGGAATGAGGATGACTGCAGTAACAGAACTAGGGTAGACCAGAGGACGTGAGACACAGAGATTGCGAGGAGGTAGAACCACAGTACCGGAAGCTCAAGATGGCTCCAAGGCTCCCGACATAGAGAGTGGCTCTAATGGCAGCAGTAAAAGGTAAGTGGGGACAGCACAGCCAAAGGTCTTCCACTTCCCATCAGCTCGGGTTCACTGTCCTGAGAGCCAATGCCGGATCCCAGATCTTATCTTCCTAAAATAGACACGTACTATTCATAATCAGAAAGTTTCCTTATTCCCCCTTCTCAAAAACACTTAGTTGCTGGAATGTCCCAGAGCCGTGAAAATCAAAACCATGTGTGGCATTATCAGACTTTGGGGAGTTAGCGAGAGTTCATATCTTTGCATAAGAAAAGCTAGCGTATAGTGAGTTCGCGGGCAGCAAAAGGCTGTCCCCTCCCGCCCAAAACGATGGAGCCCCACAAATGACAATGTTTCTGTCTAAGCTCCCTCTGCACTCTCACACATACACATGCACCCCACAGGACAGCCAGCAGAAAGGGCAGTGCCACCACAAGTGACCCGTGTCACCGCGGGCACTTCTCTACAAAGCCGTCTGGCACAGGTGTAGCCTTTACTCTAAAAGTGAGCCATGTCTCAAGCATACCCCATACCTTATAAACAGGTAAAATACACGATACATTTACTTCCTACAAACTCTCACTTGATTTTTACTTAATTACAGTGACAAATCATCTTATCTATACATGCACAATATTGACAGTGTAATTTATTAAATAGATTCTGCCATTATTTTTCCAACAAACAGAACTTCCCATAACGCCTGCCATCTTCACAAGCAGACTGACCACAAGAACACAGAACTCTCTCCCAAATACCTGAGTGCAATCAAACACATAGAAAGTATTCACAGCTAGGGCAACTCCATTTCCTTATCTCTTTGAGAATTTTTTTAAGTTTTCGGGGAAAAAAGATTGCTAGTATTTACTACAAAATGCAAATACGCCACTACAGAAACTCAGTCATAAAACAAGAATATAAGTGTCCTAAAGAGAACCAAGCCATACCTGTCTCTTCCAGTCAGAGCAGGGAAACAGCTGAGGAAGTATCAAAGTTCTATGCAGCCATGCTGATCTTATCCTACTAATGACATAACGGCATTTCCTGAGTCCAATAGCTAACCTCCAAACACACATTCTCCCAGACAGAAGAACCTCGGGGAAAGAATACGGATCCCTCGTGTGGATGTGGAAGGGCGAGAAGCCCAGGATTGTTCATCGTTGTAGTTTACATTCTCTTCTAAGGGTAAAGCTTAATGGGGCAAAATTAAGACACTTCCGTACATCTGTTTATGACTGCATGACTGTGCGTGCATATGTGTGGGTCTGCGTGCCATGGTGTGCACATAGGACCAAAGGACAACATACTGGAGACCCTTCACTTCTGCCGCCATGGATTTATGGGATCAAACTTGGGTCATCAGGCTTGGTGATAATTGTCTTGATCTGCTGAGCCCCCTTAGTGGGCCCCCAAATTAAGACACATCTAATATCTTCTATATCTCTAAAATATGTTTACAGGAGCATGGAAATTGGGAGATGCTTAAAATATGAGCTCCATCTTCTCCAATAAACCTCTGACTAGTAGGGACTGAGAGGCTGGGTCCAGTAGAATGCCTAGAAGCTTGCATTACAGACTTACCTGAGGTCAACCACTCAAGTCCCAGTAGAAGTTTTGACTCAATCGGGATTTAGGGAAAATGACCTAACAGAATAAGGGATGAGAAGCAGTTCCACAAAGGACCAGAGATCTGTGTGCTGAAACTGTGATCCCGTGAACTGATGTTTGTGTTAGATGCCATGCAATGCTTCTCAAATGTGCTAGACTCCACGCAGTACTTGATGTGTGCTAGACATGAGTGCTAGGCTTCGGGCAATACTTGATGTATATGCTACAACCCCATGTATTAGTTAAAATGTGTGCTAGATTCTGCACAAAACCTGATGCATGTGCTAGACTGTATGATAGAAGACACGTGTGATCAAGTCTATGCATGATTTGATGGCCGTGCTAGACTCCCCACAATACTTGCCCCGTGTTCTGAACAGTTGGCACTAAGCTATGGAGATGCACAAGCAAGCAATCCAGTAAATAACACCTTGGAGCAGGATGACGACTGTAGTCCTCCCAGTTAGTCACCGACAAGAGGACTCACGCCACAGGAAAGGGTATACAGAAGTGGGACTAAGGAAAACACAAACTCCACCCCTACCCGATGCTGTCACCACCGAGGGCTCCGTAGTGGCCCGTCAGAATGCACAAATGAACTCTGAATGTATCAGCAGTTTAGACTGTCTCCTCAGCTGCACAAGGACTCCGGCATCATAGAAATCTGCCCTATTTATTCAGAGATGTTCCGTCTCCCACGGACGAGGATTCCTTTCTGGACACCTAAGTTTTGAAGCGTTTGCTTTGCAGAATTTCTTGCCCAAGCAGCAGCTTAGAAAGCAGAGATTGCCTGCAGGCCCTGAGGGGCCCTAGACTTCATGCACCTGGGATCAAAGACAGGCTATTCAGATAATGTTAAACCTTTTCTAAGATTTTCTCAAAATGTTTAAGGTTTTTTTTTTAATTTATCACCAGACATAGAGGGAAAATCTTTTCAGACATATAAAAAAAAAATGCCATCCTGAAAGTGCTTTTTTAGAAACCATAATCACCTCACTCAGATGTACGGTTACTAGCAAGGGAACAATAGAGTTTACTTCTGAAAGGCCTCGGCTAAATACTCATTACTGAACAATAGAGGTTGTGTTGCTGCAGGGCCCTCAGCTCAATTTTAAAACCGCTTGGAGCCTGGTGCGGCTTCCATGCTAATCAGGGCAAGCGCTCCTCACCAGCTGAAGAGGCTTGTTTTCACAGCGGCTGGCCTCATCCAAACGAAAATGCTGTTCATTGAGAATTTTAGCTTTATGAAGTGACAGGAAGTCAAACTTCATCGTAGCTGCTCCATTAAAAAATAGTAACTTAGTTTGAGTTCCCACTCAAAATGTGAATGACGCCCCCATCAAATGTTGCATTAGCAGACCTTTGCTTCTAGGTAGGTATACTACTACTAAAGAATCTAACAGAATGAGCAGGGTGTGCATGCTCTCAACTGTGTGTGTGCACGTGTTCTCGAGCGTATGCATGTATGCGTGCATTTGTATGTATGTCTACTCTTCTTCTGTGACAAAAGCATGTAGGTTAAAACACTTTGCACTTGGTATTACATACCAAGAAATAACCCATAAAATAGTTACTATTGTTTAAAAGATTTGATTATTGGCATTGCTAAATAAGACTCTTCAATCCCTGATTATCTGCACACAATCACTAATAATTTCTTCTATATAAAACAAGATGTTGCAGTTTCCTAACTGGTTACTTGGGTTCAAACATGGACGAAGAGATGGATGACATCTGGATTTAGTCCTGGGGCAAAGGGAATTTTAAGTTCTGAAGAAACTGTTATATATTTCATAAATTTGTAGACTCAAGGAGTAAATACCAAATAATCATGTACATGGTGTTAATTGTATAACTACTTAGAATACAAGAAAATTCACAATGTTGAGTCTGTTCCTTAGACAATTCTAGTTTTTGTTTAAAGGATGAAGGCCACGTCCCTGTTACTGAGAATCTCTGAGCAGAGGACTGGTTTCCTATCAAAGATCGTCTCTTCCCAGGAAAAGGGCCCTGGATGCTTACAGATTACATTTTAGAAAGACTGACTTTTTTGTAGGCAATGAGTAGCCTGGCTTTGGGGAAAGGAACCTGCATCCTGCCGCCATCTTTCTTCAGAGGCTGGGCTGACTGAAGCCTCAGGTTTCCACCCAAGGCTGTGCTGTTTTCTAGCAGGAGCTGCCGTCAATTACCACACAGGTGCCTCCTTAAACAACTGTTTGTGCTTTCAGAGAGCTGGGAGGCAGAAGCCTAATGGCAGACACACCAGGCTACTCCCAATGTGTCTGTAAGGCCATGCTTCCTAAGGAACCCTCGACTGTGGGACTTGAAGGAGCAGCCATCCACCGCACACAGAGCGTTGACACACTAAGGAATGGATTCTACACATGCCCAGCTTGTGGGGTTCCTCACAGGGATGGAGGTGGCTCAAAGGCTAGTACATCACTGAAGCACCCCACCCACCAGGCATGGGGAACTCACAGGTTGTGTTTAAGGCCCATTTGCATATTACAGAACAATCTCCTCATGTTGGTCCCTGAATCACATCTGCAGAAATCGTAACAGATGACATCACACTCTCAAAGACTGGTGTGCAGGTTCACATGGAGCTCCACGGCTGAGCCCACTGTAGGTGTCTCACACAACTTAAAACACTAGAAAGCATGAAAGAAAGCCTGCCGTTTGCTTCTTCCCATGTCACTCAAACAGCGAAGCAGCTTATGATAAATCAAGCACCGTTCACCCCAGTGAAGTTTAGAGCTAGGGATAAAATCAAATATTAAAAAAAAAATCCAGAGTATAATGTAAGAGGTCAACATAACTGGTGAAATGAAATATTTAATATGTCTAATCTCCACTCCCTAAAATATGTCACTTAAAACAATGTAACACACTTTGTAGCTGCATTTAGAGGTTTACATCTAGGGAACAGACATTGTCCTGACATGTGTTGGCTGGGATCTCCTGTTTCTCCTGCTAGGAATCAGTCTTCTTGGAAGCCATCCGGAGGTGTTGACATCAATCAAGGGCTATCTCTGTATTAACAAAAACCAAATATACATCCCTGCCCTGTCCCTGAGTGAAGGGTTTCATGAAAGTATTTCTTTTTTCTTCCCCCTCAATCTTTTTCAATACTATTTTGATAATAATAATAATATATTATTGTATTATATATAAAATATAATGTAATATAATAATAATGTGCATTTGTGTGGGAGGTGTCCACATGGGTACAGTTGACCCAAGACCCCAGAGACCTCATATTTCCCTAGAGTTACAGACAGTTGGGAGCTGTCTGGTGTGGGTACCGGCTAGTTTCTGTCCACCTGACATAAACCTAACAACCTCAGGTTTCTCAGGGATTCTCGACTGACGAACTGCCGCCATCCAACTGTCTTGTGGTCCTGTCTTTGGGGGTATTTTCTCGATTGCTAATTGATGCAGAAGGACCCACCCCAGCCACCGTAGACAGAATCAACCTTAAAGCGGGTAGCCTGAGCTGTATAAGAACGGTCACTGAACATGAGCAGGAAGCAAGCCAGTAAGTAGCATTCCTCCATGACTCTGATTCAGTTTCCGACTTTGACTTCCTGCCCCGACTCCCTCAGTGGTGGTGTGTGACCTGAGAGTTGTAAAACAAAGCAGGCTCTTTCCTCTCTGAGTTGCTCTGGTCATGGTGTTTATCACAGCAACAGAAAAGAGACCCGGATAAGGTAGGTGTTAGCCACTGGAAGCGGGTCCTCTGCAAGCGAAGTGTGCTCTCTCATCTACCAGGCCAGCTCTCTGAAAAACTTTCCTGAGCATCCCTCCCTACCTAGAAAGATTCATAAAGAAACGGATGTGGTTCTTTAATCCCTCGGCTGTGGCCAGCTCAAAGTAATCCTACCCTGCCTGCTAAAGTTCCTGGAGAGGCTGGAGCCTGCCACACTCTCTGTCTGGGGGGCTCTCTCTAACATTGTACCTGTGTGTGCCAAGAACCCAAACTTATGCATACATTAACACACACACACACACACACACACACACACACACACACACACACACACACACCACACACTTCTCGAAGGCCAGCATCATCATTCTATGTGAGTCCCTTTCTCTCCCCTATCTCCCTATCCATTAGAAAAACTGAGAAACTCTCAACCCCTTTTCTACACTACCTTTTCAACACGAATCTCATCCTGAAGTCTTCACATCCACACGAATGGGCCTTTATAGGAATCAAAGAGGCTGATGAAAAACCAGCTTCTTCATGGTACCCCAGGATCCTCCTTCAAAAAAGTTTTCAGGGCAATATGATTTTTTTTCCCAAAACAGGATTTTTTTTTTACTTCTGTCAAACCGGTAAGATCTTTTCTACCTTGTTACAATTTGAATTCTATTGGTTGCTAGCATAATTTAAAGGAAAAAATACATGAAATAACAGCACAGATTCTGACACGCGTTTCAAACTCAATATATTATTCCTATCATCGACATTATTTCTACTATTATTAAGCTTCAGGGGGTGAAATTAGATCTGTTAAGCTACGTTTTGTTTTTTTTTTAATCCACTCAACGCTTTTTCTTGAACCACAGTTTGATCCAGTACTGCATCCTAAGGGGCTGTCATGCACAGAAACAAAGCCAATGAATTCCACTCTGAAAACAGTTTTGCAGTTTTATTTTTAGCTTCTCAAAACTGGCCTGATTCTCCTTTCCCTGGATGAAAAGAATTCCCTCTGAAATTCCTAACGTAGCAAACGAAGTCAGAGGAGTATTTCTGGGTTCAAGCACCAATCCCTCAGATGCAGGTGAGAACAGGCACGGGTGAGGGCCGGAGCCACATCAGGGGTGCGACTCTCAAGGGGGAGACACTGCTAAGCTGATAAGCCACCAGTGGTCTTTTTTTCCCTCTGTGAAGTCGTTGAGCTAATTTTTACCTCTAAAAATTCATCCGCACTTTCTACAGCTTCAAAGGGCACATGCGTACCCTATGCTGTCTTCAGCTGTGAACTCTGACAAGGATAGGCATCAGAGCAGCTAAGGGGAGAAGTTAGGCCCTACCTCCGTCAGTCTTCATGTATCAGCACTATAGAGAGGTGTTTACGGTCACCCAATGGCTCATTTATTTCCCTAGGAATAATCTAATAACGCTTCTTAATTAAAATATATCACGACACTAACGAAAAGTAATTTGCTATCTATCCAGCTGAATCGGAGCTGACTGAAATGCCAAGCCCAAGACCTGGATGCCAGCACAGTCCTGCACTACAGACACAGAGGAGAATGTGGTGTCCAGGAGCCAGGGTGTCCATGGCAGACTTCAAGATGCTTACTATGATCCAGTTGCAGGGAGGCGACCACCAACATCAGAGCTAAGTTCCCTTCTGCTGGAGTGCACAAGGAGCAACACACTAGTCTTAGAGGAGAAGAAATGGATGGATGGAGATACACATATGTGCATGCACACACACGCACACGCACACACACGTAGATGCAGCTCTCTCCTAAAGAGTAACTTCAAGCAAACAAGAGAGTGAAATGTAATGCCACGGAAATGCGCTGTGCTTCCCATGGCAACTTCCAATCGTCAAGCGGTTCTTCCCAGCTTCGGTGACATGACAGCATTTACAGAAACATGCTGCCTTCCACTTTCTGTCTATAAAAAAAAATCACTTTTCCATTTTATGTTTTTATGGTTATCTGTCTCAAGTGCCATTTTAAACCCAAAATAACCGACGAAAACTGTATCAGTCAAGCCACTTAAAAGGGTGCTCACATGTACTTTGCTAAAATAAAATATTCATATCTGCTGAGTGATGTGTCCATCCCAAAAGAAAAAAAAAGACTGGGGATCATAACAAAAAACTAGAGATCATACATTTCTAAAATGAAGTTGATTCCAAATCTCTGAAACTAAGCCCCCAAGTGCCCTAGACTGTCAGGAAGTCATGCTGTTTCTCATTCCATGGCTGGGTGACAGTTTTTCTTCATGTCACAGAACGACACCAGTGCTTAACACAAAGCTTGGGATTATTTTCTTATGAAGCTGATGGAAGAGGCGCACTGCTCGGATTTACTATGGACTTGATATTTTCACAGACTGCAATAGTTCCTGTGACCAACCCTGCTTTTCCTGGCATGCCTTGCACAACCCTGGGATATAGACGATGGTTTACACCCCAGTTCATGTCTCTGCATCATTAGTTTCCAAAGCAATTTGTGTCAGACGCTAACAATGGCGAAGTAAGGATGAGAAGAAGGAACCAAAATTTGTTTTCCCTGACAGACAACCGGCATAGCTGTTTCTACAACGAGCAGTTTTGTCTGTGTTAGAGTCCAGAGGACTCACATGGAAGCGGGTTGATTTAATTCCAGGTCGTTGTCAAAGAGGGCTAACAAGAGGGTGCTGTGCAAAACAAGTCACACAGAAACACAGGTCACCTTTCTCAGAGGAGGGGACACGGGGTACACTGGGATTCGGGCATAGAGAAACCATCCCATCTGAGAAGGACCTTCCTCACCATCCATCTTCCATGATCCTCCCAGCAACTAGGACAAACATCTCATCCTGCAGATGGTAAAACACGGCCAAACAAGTCCAAAGAACTTCCTCAATGTCACTTAGTGTTTCCATGTGAATCTGAATGCTTCTTGAAAGAACACGTTTTGAAAATGATTAATTTCTTCTACTTAATTCAGAGAACTATTCTTTTCTTGATCACATAAGGAAGAGGCTAAGAACTTCACTCTTAGTTGTTGAATGTATTCGGAGATGACAAAATATTTCTCCTATTGTGCCTTCACATTGTTGCTTTCTCGTGAGCATTTCTAAACACCTGAATCTAAGTTCTTTTTTACTTCGACACTCGGCAATTTGGAGACCATTGTGGATTTGGAAGCTACTAATTGTCTAAAAAGAAAAGAAAGAATGTCAGTGGGACACGTTGGCACACTGAAGGCAAGAAAAAGCTTAATTGCTGTGACTTGAGAGCACAGAAAGAGAAGCAAATGAGCAGGCAATAGAGAGTTTTGCAGAGGCTGTGGAGGTGCCTAGGAAAGGCATGCATTCAATGCTGATTTCCCCCAGCCTGTAATTACTACCTGGCCCAGAGAACAAGGGATGACTCTCCATAACCTATCTGTTGCTCTTAGTTAAAATAGCTCTTATACACTTGATGCCAGCCACTTCCTTGCCTAAAACAAAATAGAGAAGAAAGTGTCTTTAAATTGTGACTCAAATTATCAACCATTACAGCTATGGTTTTTAAATGTTTCTGGAGTCACATTGCAAAGACCGAGGGGAGAGATCAAAGGCAGACCCCCTGACTCTGACTAGAGGGTCAAGTGTTGGAAGAACTTTGCAGGAGAATATTCCCCCTGCCTCATCTGGGCAGAGCTGGTTCTCACTCTCCCTGGACTGTCACATCTGTCTAGTCCCTTCTTTGATTAGGAAAGGGAGGCGGTGACACCGGCCAAAGCTTTGACCCAGAAAAGACATGGAATGTACTTCAGGTTTGACTCAACGGTGTGTGTGGAATTCCTACACACATGGTCTTCTACAGCTGCCCTACCACTGCATTCTGACTCTCAGCAGATCCTGGCTGATATCCAGCAGCCAAGCAGCTCTACCAGCTATTGTTTAATCCACCAACACTTAAGAGGTCATGTATTGAGTATATAATTATTGTTGTGTCGTTGTTGAAATAGTTCCACCTTCAAAAAATAGCTTGGCTTAGCTACCTGTCTTTTAAACCTACCATCTCAAACTTCTAACTGCATCTTGTCTGAATCGGTCAGCTTTTTGATATTACAAAAAGTATCTTAGATAGATCTACTTAAAGGAGAAGGTTTATTTTAGCTCACTTTCAGGGTGTTTGTCCTGTGGTTTCTAACCCCAGCCACACGGAGCCAGTGGCAAGGCAAAAGGACCACGGTGGCAAACACATCACCAAGGTAGTCTTTTCACTGTACGTGGCCAAGAAGCAAAAGCAGACATGGAAAGTGGGTAGGAGCACAGCCTTTTCTAGGGCACATCTCCAGAATCAACTTCCTCCTTTAGGTCCACCTCTCCAGGCTGTACTACACTGAAATAGTGCCACAGGATCCACCCAACAAACACCCTCCCAGCTGTCTCTTCTTTGCTCAGCATTGAAGTTCACATAAAATGTATTCTCTAGATTACAAAGACTCACTGGGCACTCCTCCTAAAGGGAAAAGTGATCAGATTTCAGTAACAGACAAGGGAAGATCAAATCGTGATCAGCAACAATTTCCAAACACTGAACGGTGATAAAGTATCAAGGGAGGAACCCTTTACCACTATGAGTTTTACCTCTTGCTTTAGCAATTTGGAAACTGTTCTAAATTTGGAAGCTACGGATGGGGCAAGGCAAAACAAGAGAAGTGTCATTGCAAGGACAAAGGAGTCAATGAAAGAGTCTCTCATTTCAGGGACTGTGGAGCAAAGAATAAGAAGCAAATCAATGTATTTGGCTCCATGTATACAAAGTGGCTGGAACAGAGCCTGGGGTGGGGGAAAAGCGTGTGGCCCTAGAACCCAGAAGGTGGAAGCAAGAGAGCCAGCAAGCAGTTCAAGGCCAGCCTTGGCTACATAGCAATCTGAGGCCAGCAAGGGTACCTGACACCTCAAAATAAAAATAAATAAATAAATGAATAAATAAATAAATGGCAGAACACATCAGTCTAAAAAGCAAAAAAGTAGAAAAGTGGTTGCCAATGGGTGGAGACAGGGGAATAGTCAAATATCGAAATGTTCGTAGACTGTGATTATGGGTGTGGCTACAGAACTCAGAGAATGTACTAAAGGTACAGTGTAGTTTGAATGAGTGAACTGTATCATGTGAGAATTACATCTCAGTAAAGCTGTAAAACAAACACATGTTGGTAAGGAGAACATCAAGAAAAACAAAGGCAAGGAGTAATTTAGCAAGTGTATGAAGAACCCCACCCTCACCACTCCCCCTCCCGTCTCCCTCAAACCCCTTCTCACACCTTTGACAGCACGGCCTTTCCGACCTCGGCGACTCGGCATCCACCATGTAATAAGGCCTGATTTACATTACACCATCAGTTTGTTTTAGTTTGGGTTTTCTCCAGTTAAGCATTCTTCATCCTCAATTGATCTCTCAGCTTCACTCTACCTCCACAAAGAGTTTACATACATCCAGCCTACAGTGGGCAACACAGGAATCACTCCTCCGAGCTCTGACTTTTCTCCTTCCTAACAGTGACTTTAATGGTCAATTATATATTCATCAGTGTTTGCATTTTAATTGCTTTCTCCTCCAGTGACTGCATGACTCATGACAGTAAGACCTACATCTGTTTCATGACCTAGGAAAGTTCACTGAAAACATATGGGAAAAGTGTCCACGAGGTAAACAAGAAGATTGATAATGGGGTTGGAGAGATGGCTCATGGGTTAAGAGCACGGACTGCTCTTCCAGAGGACCTGGGTTCAATTCCCAGGATCCACACGGCAGTTCACAACTGTCTGTAACTCCAGTCCCAGAGGACTTGACACCCACGGCAGACAAAAGATTGATAATGAACAACTAGCCAACACAAGGAATACATGGCATGACTTTCAAGTTCGAGATAATTTAATATGCAAAATGAAGAAAGGGAGGTAAAGCATTTTTATCAATATAACAAAATCAAATACCTCATTTTCTTTATTCTTATCATTTTGTTAAAACTAGACATAATCTTAAGTAAAGTTAAAATGGTTGAATTCATGTGTACATACTTGCAGTTACATTAGTATAATAAAAATTCACTAAAAGGCCACTCATTAATAGGACTATTATTGGTGATAAAACGAAGAACGAAATAAGTTCCTTTTGGCAATGAACTTAGCACCTAGCTTGAGATAAAAAGTCATGCTGTTTCAATGCTAAAAATTTTTTAAGAAGAAAGAACAAAGGCAAATTTAGAGAGGTGTGTGAAGAAATGCTCCATGCAGTATATATGAGTTTAAAGTGTTTCTAATCAAAATTTCAGTGCTCAAAGAAAAAAAACCTAGGCATTGAGTAAAGCTTTATGCGGTAGAGATTTTAGCTGTAAGGTCTTCTGCAATAGGCGCACAAATAGCAAACAAGATGAAATCATAGGACTTACATCCCTACCTTCTTACAGTAATATTCTGCTCAACATTTCCTGAAGACTGGGACCTGCTTTTCACTGTTCTCTTGTTCAAATGAAATTCAGAGAGAGGAAAACAAACACATCACCTTTTAAGGATTACCTACTAAGAGTCTTGGTTTGTCCTAGTAGGATGGTAAGGGGAGAAGAAAAGGCAAGAAAGGAGTGGGAGACAGAAATTTGAGATAAAGACGAGGGGGAAAGGAAGGAAATGGAACCAACTCTCAGATACATTAATCATAAAGAATAAAGAAACATGGCACAAGTAGAGGCTCATTAGGAAGGACTCATGCTAACCCTGTAGTTTAGGACAAATGTGGTATCAAATCCTCTAACTATTCCCACTGTATCTATTATTAAATCTCAGAGCACTACTGACTACAGAGATCTTGGGGGACACCCTGAAGCTACTGTTCCTCTGTCAAGAGTCTACCTATGATTGCCATGCTTCTAACAATCACTCACACATGCTATGGTCCTGAGTGTGAATTCTGAATAGGATAGTTGATTCTTCCCAACGCTGCTGTAGCCAGTAACAAGGTGACAGAGATGTCAGAGACCATCCCTTCTGACTGCACTTTGCTTCACACACAGGGAGCAAGACATGCTAGAGGACTGGTAAAAGCCACATGGCTTCACATAGATTAATAGAAGTGGGTTAATTTAGATGTAAGAGTTAGCTAGTAACAAGCCTGAGCTACCAGTCAAGCACTTATAATTAATATAAGCCTCTGTGTGGTGGTTCAGGAAGTAGCTGTCGGGTATTTGGAAACAGAAAGCTTCCCCTTACATTTACCTTTGGCTAAAATTGAAAATACAGCTCAAGAATGATTAGATCTCAATTGTGCACTAGATTTTTATAAAGTATTCTATTTGCACTGTAAAATGCACAAGAATTGCCTGTAAACTATGATATACACAGAAATCAAAGCAATTAAAACAATAAAATTTTAGGTGAAGTTTAAAATAGTTAATTCACAGGATGGCTTCTTTGAGAACAAGAGTACATAATCAAAATAAAATAACTGCTGTGGGACACTGCTCTTTGCCCTGTAAGGATTTGTCACGACTATTGGTTTCATAAAATGCTGATTGGCCAGTAGTCAGGCAGGAAGTATAGGCGGGGCAACCAGACTAAGAATTCTGGGAAGAAGAAAGGCAGAGATGCAGTCATCAGTCAGACGCAGAGGAAGCAAGATGAGGATGCCTTACTGAGAAAAGGTACCAAGTCATGTGCTTAAACATAGGTAAGAATTACAGGTTAATTTAAGTTGTAAGCGCTAGTTAGTAATAAGCCTAAGAGGCCAAACAGTTTGTAATTAATAGAAGCCTCTATGTGTTTCTTTGGAACTGAACGGTTGCAGGACCAGGCTAGGCAAAACCTTCTAACTGCAAAATAATGGCTTGAAAATATTTTATCTTTGCATGGGGCTTTAAATTATGGGTTTTGATACTTCTTTGAAGTATTAATAGTTCATATTAAGGAAATGCATAATCTGCAAAATTTAATGCATAAGACTATTAGCACTAATAAATAGGTTAACCCCAGTTATTTCATTATTAAATTAAGCACTGGATATTTTGGACCCCAGTGGGATGAAGGTTCTTAGTTAATAATCCTGAGCAACTAAACTTAAAATCCCAGCAGCAAAACCTATGATTTGGGTCCCTGGGCAGCCAAGAGACAGAAGGTACATACACAGGGCCACCATACTCCGCAAGGAGAAAACAATAATGCTGGATTCCCACTTTGGGTGTTGTTGTTGTGTTGGTTTTGTTGTCTGAGACAGGGTCTCTCCATACATTCCTGGCTGCCCTGGAACTCACTAAGTAGACCAGGTTGTCCTGCCTGCTTCTGCCTCCAGAGCACAAGCATTAAAGGCATACCTCACCACGTGCAAAAGGATGTCCGTTTTGTTTTCATTTCACAAAGAGGAGAAATAATTTTGTTATCATAAATATTGCATGGGACATAGCTATACACCAAAATTCTTGTTCTTAGTAGGAAATTTAAATTTAACTAAGTTTCCTGAAACTCATCTGCCAATCAAGACGTACAGAAGTAGACAACAGCACAGAGTCACCAGTCACACATGCTCTCCCTCACAGCCTAGGACCGTTAGGGACCCTGGATGTGTTCTTCAGATGCTGAGAGTCACTCGGAACCCCTACACCTTGTTACAAGACGAATTAGACAATGTGCACCCTTGGCTATTTATCCGTCCTCTTGGGGTTAATAATTCCATCTGAGGCTCACTCGAGCCGGGAAGTCATTTTTACATTGGGATTATGCATTTTAATCACGATTCCTCTTCCTAAACCCAGAAGACAGAAACAGTATTTTTAAAATCTTACTTTATAATTGAGCTGCTTCTACCTCTAACTCAGACGGAAAACTCAGGTTCATGTGGGGAAAATGTCAAATGTCTACAGAAGATGATAGCCGCCACCAGTAAACTCCTTACCCTCCAAAATAGGTAATTTCCACAGAAAGATGGTGTTTTCTGTAGCCAATAAACTAAATTGAAAAAACCTTCAGCCAACTGTAATAAACACAGAATTGAAAGCTAATAAAACACCACAGGGCATTTCAAGGTAACTCCACAGGAGAGAGCTCACAAGTACAGATGTTTACAGACGGTGACTAAAGATATAATAATAATTAATCTGCTTTTGAAGTAATGAACAAATCACATGCTTCCTTAAAATACAAAGCGCAAAGCTCTTAGCTGCTAATTAAGTTCGGGAGTGAAGTAAACACTTGAAGTAAAGGCTACAGCTCATAAGCAATAATACACAGCTGTCCACGCCCGACCAGTCCTTCCCCAAACAAACGCTGCTTTCAGAAGGCAAGGTCCGACCCAAATCTGGCACTCACCTGTGGTCATTGGATCTTAACAAGAGCCATGATCATTTGCTGCTGGATATATCATACTTCCGTAAGAAATGTTTGCAAAGAAATTACTCTAAACTAAGCACAAGAATGCTAAATATAGTATTTTAAAAAATGAAATACTTAAATCATATTCAACTTCGACATAGAAAACAGAAGAATAAGTACCACAGTCTGGTACTTTAGCTGTCCTGCCTCCTTCACGTGTGCTCAGAGCATCCTACCGGATGGGAACAAGCAGAACTGAACAGAATCAGATTCTCGTTCGTATACAACAGAGAGAAGGGAGGTGAACGGAGGTGGACAGACAGATGCAGGACAGCCTGGGAACTGAATACTAGACGACAGCCCACAGACAGGAGTCTTCATGGGTTGTTTTTTTATTTAGCAGGGAAAAATGAAAACATAAATACTTCCTGACACATGAGAACTCTGACACTAAAGAAATATAAGGAAGCTGTCCATCACCAAAACGTTAGAATATGGTCGTGTCCCTGCTTAGTTTGTTGTCTGAAGCTGTTTCCTGCTTCAAGACCAAAGCACTAACGCAGAACCCAGAACCCAGAAAACTGAAGTATTTACTCTCTTGTTCATAGAAAATGCTGTTAGACCAACGGCTTCTGAGATAGAGAAGACAGATGCCTGCCCTACAGCCCATCACTGTGTGTGTGTCTCCCAGGGCTTCCAAAGCACAGTAGCAAGAATCACCACACTTGCTATTTATAAGAAATGACCATGTCCTGAGCCTTTCCTCATCTTACTGCTTCACTTGGTTTCTTCAATAGATTTCTTCTTTCTTGAAAACAGGGATTCAAAAGGATCCAGAGATTTGGGTTACTTCTCTGAACCTGTATAAGCTTTCTCTGCCATCACCCCCTTCTCACTCCATCCTTTCTTCGTGGGCCTGCAAACCTGTTATCTATTCTCTGGGAGTCACCCCCACCCACGCTGTGGACAGAGCAGGGATGCAGCCCTGTGGTAGGAACAGGGAGGATGAAGACAGAGGATAGAGGACGGACATTGACCGCATTGTCAGTGAGCCCTCACTGTCCAGTCGCTGGCCTCCTGATTCCTCCATCTAGCTATACCTAGACCTCCCTTCTACAAACTAGATTGAGACATGCTGCCTTTAAGCCCCTATACCTTCCTCTACAAGTTTAAGAAAAAGTGGAGAGGGTAAAAACCTCCTCCCAACCATCACCCATCAATTCCCTTTGCTTTCAGTAATGTATTTTAACTAGGGCTACATAGTGACCTGTCTCAAAAAAGTATACTATATATTTTAAACAAAAAAAACAGATTATCTACTATTTGAGGGTAACAGAAATATGGAAGAAAAAAATCATGACATTTGTTTGTTGTTCTAGAATAAGCAAAGGAAATACAACAATTGGGGGCAGGACAAACAGAATCAGATCAAATTCTTTGATTCTCAAGGGTAAAGCAAAAGACCCATAAATTTTCCTAGAGTAACACTATCAGAAGATCTATCCATGCATGCATCTCTACCTGAAGATTCATAGCTTCACCAGGTCCAGAGAGTCTCACATGGAATTGCTGAGGAAAGGCTGTCCATTGAAGGGTCACTACAGTATCCTCTGTGTCTAAAATATGGCGCTGCTGGTCACTAGGGTAGGGCTCCACTTTCTGAATATGTGAACCAAGTCAATCCTACCCCCTCATTGCTTTATAGACTAGATTTCTAAAAGGGAAAATTATTTGAGATAGTCAAGACCACAGAGCTGCAGAAAAGCTAAAATGAAAACAGATATTATGACCCTACCTCAGCCCCAGGCCACCACTCTATGGTGACAGGAAGGTGGACGATTTAGATAAGTGGCTAGGTAGCCTACCTTCTGCTTAGTCAACAGATTCTAAGTTACCTCAAATCACATTCAAGGAAGGTAGTCATTGGCTCACAGAAGATGGAATACAACTCGGATAAGACTCAGACTCAAATCAACACCGCTTTCAGACTACCTGCCCTCTCCAAAAACTGACCACATGGCCACTGATTTGTTTCAGGCAGGCTGTGAATGAGTTACTTCCAACACACATAAAGGAAAATACACATTTGGAGAAACAGTTCCCAGTGAGGCTCCCTCACATTGGCACCTTTTGGAAATGCTCATGGAAGGCTGTATTTGTTGCTGTTTATAACTTTTATAACCGTGATACTAGAAAAATTTCAAAGAGCAAAACATAACACAAAGCCAAGGTCATTGAACAGTTAATCCCGCTGAGCCAACTCTTCTAGACATATCAAATGAGAGAATAAACTCCTTATCAGGTTGCGTGGCCACTTGGTTTCATGTGGCTCTTAATATCCACACTTGGAGGAAGCCCTGTCTGCTGTCAGAACCTTTATCCAGGTCCTGGGAACCACAGGGAACAACTCAGAAATAAAATTCTGTCATTCTCATTTCCAAATAGGAGGATGACCTCAAAATGTCCAATTTACCTTCCTTCAAGCTCCTGTCTATTCCAGGGGAAACACTAATGCATTTTCCCAATAGAATTAATATGATGTATGCTGTGTGGGCCCCATGATGATTTTAGAGCAGAAATTATACAATATGGTTTAAATAGGTTTTGTGGGTTGGCCTGGAAACCTAACATTGTTACTATGGAAAATGTTTCAAACTCAACAAACAACTCTGTTTCCACTGAACTTTTGAATGCAACTATTTTAAGTTAGGGGGGTTGCATATTTATTTAGACTTAAAATAGTCATAGATGAAGTTATCAGGTATAAAATATTTCAGTTAGGATTCTAGCCTTACACTGACAAATATCCCTCTGCCATATTTGGTACAATGGATCTGAAGGGAGGGTGTTACATCCTCTTGCATTACTATGCAAGAATTCAAATTCAAAATTAAACAGGTACCAGATCCCATTTCAAACTAAATTTTTATTGAAGGTTGGAGTGACTTTACAAAGCAATTAACCATTAGGCTACATATTGGAAAACAATAAGTCATTGAACCAAAATCTTCCATTCTCCTATCTTTAGACCCAGTGGGAAATGTTCAGAGCAGTGCAGTTGTGAGCAGGGGGAGCCTCAACTAGCTAGACAGAAATCTTTGTGAACATGTAAGGTTGAATCCATATCCTTAAATTTTGTACTTAAAATTAAAAAACAAGATAGTTCCACTTGTCTCTTTCCTTCCCAACACAAAGGTCCAGTTCTTTTTCTCTTTCCTCTTCTTCCTTTTGATGTTTTTGTTTTTATTTTTCAAGACAGCATCTTCCTGTGCTGTGCACACTGGCTCAAGGAATCTTCAGCCTACAGAAGAGCTGACAATGCAGGCCTACAGAAATCAAGAGAGCTAGTGAACTTCCTGAACCAAGGCTAGCCATAGATCAGAATGTAATAAGAAATATTGGCTAGCTGCAGGGATTTTTGTTTGTCTGGTTTTTTTGTTGTTGTTGTTCTACTATCCAAGATGTAAAATGAAAACAGCATTATCTAAGGACCCAAACATATTGCAACATTTACCTATCAGCATCCCCAAGAGCTGAACCTGTGCCAGATCCTTCACGTTCCACTCTGTTCACTATAAGATTTCCCCTCCCCCAGACCCACTCCTCCTGATGTGTGGGGGAAGAATAAAAGGTTTTTAAATAATGTAATCTCTATACCCCAGAAAGCGTTTGTTATCTAGTCCTCGTTTCGTCATCCTAAACATTACTATGACTTTAATGAAGAGAACTATGTCGGCAAAAGCAACAGATATGGCAGCTTCACCAAGGCACCCCGCTGGCAGCCAGTCTATTCTACTGACAAAGGCACACACCATCTCTAGGAGTCCATTCTAGCAGGATCTTTCAAGTGCTTGTGAAAATGAATTAACTTACCTCTACCTTAAATAAAATATTATGGTGGAATGCTAATGGGGGCTTTTAAATCATGTAGGTACTATAGCATTTAAATTCTGATGAAACCATAGATTTTGAAGTTGACTTTTGACATGTTGAAGAAACACAGAAATAGCTTTTCTTCATAAAAGGGAAAATAATAATAATGACAATTCCAGTTGAAATCAAAGGCTGGTATACTACAGAAAATTCCATTTTTAAAAAAATTAAGATCCTTTCATGTTTTCTTTGCAAACTCCTAGGTTTTTTAAATTTTTATTTTAAAGGTTTTTTTCATTTTACATACCAACCACAATTCCTCCTCCTGCACCCTCATTATCTCTCCCCAACCCACCCAATCCCCACATCTGCTCCTCAGAAAGGATAAGGCCTCCCATGGGGATTCAACAAAGTCTAGCTTATCGAGTTGAGGCAGGACCAAGACTCCGCCCCCCCCACCATGATCCCAGCTAAGCAAGGTCTCCCACCATAGAAAACGGGCTCCAAAAATCCAGTTCATTGCATTGGCACAGGAGAGCACTTCCTAAATATAACACCAGTAGCACAGACACTGAGATGAGATCAACAATCAATAAATGGGACCTCGTGAAACTGAAGGAGCAAAGAATACAGCAAATAAGACAAAATGACAAAGAAAGAATGACAAAGAATACAGCAAATGAGACAAAATGACAGCCTGCAGAATGGGAACGATCTTCACCAACCCCACATCGGACAGAGGGCTGATCTCCAAAACACTAGACATCAAAATACAAAATAATTCAATTTTAAAAGGGGGTACAGAGCTAATCAGAGAATCCTTAGCAGAAGAATCTCAAATGGTCGAAACACATTTAAGGAAATGCTCAACATCCTTAATCATTAGGGAAATGCAAATCAAAATAGCTCTGAGATACCATCTTACACCTGTCAGAATGGCTAAGATCAAAAGTACTGAGAACAGCTTGTGTTGGGGAGAACGCAGAGTCAGGGGCATCACTCCTCTGCTGCTGGTGGGAGTGCAAACTTGTACAGTCCCTTTGGAGATCCGTATGGCGGTTTTTCAGAAAATGGGGACTCAATCTACCTAAAGACCTAGTGATACCACTCCTGGGCATATATGTAAAGGATACTCAATCATACCAGAAGGACACTTGTTCAACAATGATTATAGAAGCATTACTCATAATAACCAGAACCTGGAAACAACCTAGATTCCCCTCGACAGAAGAATGGATAAAGAAAATCCGGTACATTTACACAATACAATATTAGTCAGCTGTAAAAAACAATGGCATTATGAAATCTGCAAAAGAATGGATGGAACTAGGGAAAAAAATCCTGAAAGAGATAACCCAGACTTAGAAAGACAAACACAGTATGTACTCACTAGTAAGTGGATATTAGACGTAAAGCAAAGGATAACCAGGCTGCAATCCACAGCCCCTGAGAAGCCAGGTAACAAGGAAGACCCTAAGCAAACTCCTAATATCAAAGAACCCTACATTTCTCTCAATAATACAATTTTTCCCTTTGACATAAATTGCAAAGATCAGTAGATACTTGTAAAAATAATGGTGACAGTGTAAGACAGTAAGGCTTAGACCTCAGTGTTCGCGAGGCTTTGGAAATCAGCAGTGAGAAGCTGGGACTTGTTCGTCTGGGTAACTTGACTGCCGCTCTGAGCACGTCTCTGTGTACTGCTCCCTGGAAATCTTCTGTCTGCCGGCGTTGATTAAAGTGTTTTTAACTCCTCATCGATCACCTCAGTGCTGTTTGTGCTTCTTCAGAAGCCTTGGTTACTGACTATGGCCCCGCCCCTCCTCTCTTCCTTAAGTCTGCGAGTTGACAGAGGACACACCAGGTAAATTATGAAAGAAGCAGCCGTTACTTCAGGTGCTTGTCATCCGGCAGAGCCGAAGCTGCCACCACTAATCCCCAGAGAGCCCAATTCTGCACAGGTGAGACCTGGAAAAAAACAAAAGCACACGGCAGCTCACTCTGTTTCTCCAGGGCACGGGTTCCAAAGTACGAGACTTTAGAAGGTAGCGTCAATGAAGAAAAATTAACATCATACAGGAAAGAGTCTTGTCAATGCCCCAAACTACACTTTTCATTCATAAAATGCACGTTTTGAAATGAAAGCATTTAAGTGAGCTTTCCCCATCGCTAAGGCTCCATTAACCACATTCATCTGTCAGGCTTCACTCCAAACACGAGATAAATCAGTGGCCAGAGATGAAATACAGCAGGTTCTTTCTGTGGGGCTCACCACAGTTTTCTCCCCAAAGAGCAATTTGCCCGTTTTCAATAGCATCTCTGGCTTCTGTTCTCTTTCAAGTTCAGAATTCTCTGACCTACCTTCCTGCCTGGGGAAAGCACATGCTCACCCTTAAGGGCCCACAAGGAGCCTCCAATTTCTCAACAACCAGAAAGCGCTACAAATTACTGCCATGCCCAAGAGAAGAGCAAATCAAATTTCTTTTGAAAGCTACAAAGAGAAGCAAAAAAACTAAAAGCTCTCATTCTTAATCTAAAAACAATGCATATGTATGAGCCACACTGAAGTCTAAATATACACTTTGTATTTCACCCACACTGCTTATGACTACAGAGTTTTGCCAAAAATATTACATTTAAGCATAATACCTCAACTTTCTGAAAATCTCCAAATCCCCTATTTCCTTTCCACTGCCTACCCCCACCCAAATACACTACTACAAACTTCTGGTAAAGGATAGAAAATCTCATCTTAAAAAAATGAAGAAACTAATATGGCCTGATAGGAAACCGGGCTGTGCCTCAGTTTACAGGGGAAGTGTTTAAAGAGACTCTGGCCCTAACGAATCCTAGCAGTGAATATTAATCTTCCTGAAGCCCAGCTGGGAAATGTGCATAGCATCCCCGAAGCCAGGCAGTGTATTGAGAGAGCCCAGAAAGCTGGCATCTTGACCGCATTTGGGGCCACATGCTTCTCTTCTGGAGCTGTGCTCTGTCCACAGCAGGACATGCGACAGCATGCGAGGCTGGTACACGCTGCACAAAACTTCGCCATGTTGTCCCTGGATGTGTGGGGAATGGCAGTCACTGTTACCTTTGTCCCTCTTGCTGCATATATACACCAGCCACTGGGACCGAGCCCACATGTCAAACTGTGTTTCTACCTGTGAAAACGTCCACCACTGGCAAAAGAAGATGTCCTGATCTGCTTTCGGTTGCTGTGATAAAACACTGACCAAAGACAACCTAGGGGAGGAAATGGATGTTTTTGGTTTCTACTTCTCCTCTGTAGTCAGTCCGTCCTCTACGAGAACCAGAGTAGGAACTCAAGCAGGAACCGGGGAGAAGGAACTGGAGCAAAGACCACGGAGGGCTGGAGGGACCTCAGGCTGCTTACGAGTTCATTCTCAGGCTCGCATACACTTTCCGTTATTACACAGGGCAGTCCCAACTGCCCAGGGATGGCCCTCACAAAACAACTAGAAATCAGGAAAAAGCTTCCAGAGATACCACAGGCCAGTATGATAAAGACAAGCCCGCAACTGAGGTCTGCTCTGATTGGTTAGGTTCCTAACCCATGTCAGCCAACACAGGCAGGCATGGCCTCTGGCGCTTGAAAGAGATGTAGCACAGCGCCTATATATAATCTTATGAGTAGAAAGGGAATCTGAGAGACGCGAAAAGGAGGGTAAAACCTCACAGCTTTGACAGGTGAGAGAGGGTGGCCACACAGCACTCTTCAGTCACCATGTTAATCTGTCACAGGGCCGTGACAGAAATACAGACACACTCACGCCCAGTTCACCTAATACTTCACTCCGCCATGACAGGTATGTTGGGAAGTTCCCATATTACTCTGTCAGACTTTCCGGCGTCTGTCCGTAGCCAGCGTGTTTTCACACCGAACCCTCTGGAGCTGGCTAAGCTCCTCCAACGCGCTTCCTGTTTCCATCACTTCTCTGCCCAGGTCTTCAGAAGACTGACAGTTCTCTGGTGAGACGACAGGAGACGAATTTAACCGAGGCAAGGTTGGGACGCCAGAAACCCGTCTGTCTACTGTGCCACAGCAAACATTTTCTATGGCACTCATCCTCCATTGAGATAAAACAGACGGCCTTTCAGCCCCCACTCAATCAACAGCCCAGGCTTAGCCAGATCAATTTTGTCTCTAGATGGGACACATAGACCCCTGCTTCTTGTGTTTTCTAAGACTGTCTCATTGTTAAAGTGATGTGACGGAATAACTCCCCGCTTTAAGTAAACAGCATGGAATGGATTTCTCAGCATTGTAATTCAAGATACATCTTCATTCCTCTCAGAGATTTGAAACTTATGACTAAGAGGGCCATGGTGAAGACACAGGGTAATGTGTGTTACTTACTGTGTTCTTGAATAAGAGAATAATTGATCAAAAAGTTAACCAAATCTCATTTTTTCTTGGCACTAATTTATTGATTAAGGATCCCAAGATCATCTTTATCTGCACGGTCACAGCTGGGACCCTCATGCTGAACTCATGAGGTCTCAGCTGCACTGATTCAGCAAACCCATTTCCTGGGTGTTCCTGGCTCTTCATCTTGCCTGACTCGGCCACTGTCTCTTTAAAACACAGATGCTGCAAGTTTACCTTTACCTGACAGACGACTCCAGGTTGCTGTGGTACAGGAATATACAAAAACTGACCCGTGAGGCAAAAAAGAAGAAGACTGGAAGGCTAGCGGCCGCCTTATTCTATCAAGCTTAGGTCTCCAAGATGTAGACTCACAAATTTACCCATTTCAGTTTGCTTCAAACTATACTGTGTCTACCACAAGGTGAATGTCAACATGACAACCAAAGCATCAAATCTCTATTATATCCTTCACAGTAAGGAGCTCCAAATGCAAACTTGTCAATCAAGCTAGAAAACACAGTCTACTTACATTTTTTACAATGAGAAAAGTTAAAGTATAATAGAGATTTTTCATTTTTTACTTTGTGTGCATGCGTGTGGATCTGTGTGTCAGTGTGTGTGCGTCACACACATGTAGGTGCCCCCAGAGGCCAGAAGAGAGCATCCCGGCACGAGGATTCCAAGCAGGTGTGAGCCAGTCTTCACGGTGCTGGAAGAGCAGTAAATGCTCTTAACTGCTGAGCCATCTCTCCAGCCCCATAAAGAGAATTCTTAATGAAAACATGGCTGCCGTAATCATAAAGAAACAGTGGTACCTGCCAGGCTCGAAGTCGTGGAAGCAATAAAGAAAAACTGCAAAAATCACAGAGAATGCCCTCATTTTGAGTTTCTTATTTGTGAAATTGAAATAATAAGACATTCCTCCTAGGCTTGTCAGCAATAAATGAAAGCAGGCATGTGAGGCACTCGCCCCTGGGCCCAGCTCAGGTGAAGCCTCATAAAGGTTCAATGTTATTATAACTCAACACCGTCCCAGAGACTCCCATCACTGTGATGGCAAGTAAGACCCAGAGATAGTATAGAATGTTACCATGTTAGATGAGGCAAGTAAGACCCAGAGATATTATAGAATGTTACCATGTTAGATGATGAAGGAAGACCCAGAGATAGTATAGAATGTTACCATGTTAGATGAGGGAGGAAGACCCAGAGATATTATAGAATGTCACCATGTTAGATGAGGGAGGAAGAGCCAGAGATATTATAGAATGTCACAATGTTAGATAATGGAGGAAGACACAGAGATAGTATAGAATGTCACCATGTTAGATGATGAAGGAAGACCCAGAGATACTATAGAATGTCACCATGTTAGATGATGAAGGAAGAGCCAGAGATAGTATAGAATGTCACCATGTTAGATGATGAAGGAAGACCCAGAGATATTATAGAATGTCACCATGTTAGATAATGGAGGAAGACTCAGAGATATTATAGAATGTCACCATGTTAGATGATGACGGAAGACCCAGAGATAGTATAGAATGTTACCATGTTAGATGAGGCAAGTAAGACCCAGAGATATTATAGAATGTTACCATGTTAGATGATGAAGGAAGACCCAGAGATAGTATAGAATGTTACCATGTTAGATGAGGGAGGAAGACCCAGAGATATTATAGAATGTCACCATGTTAGATGAGGGAGGAAGAGCCAGAGATATTATAGAATGTCACCATGTTAGATAATGGAGGAAGACACAGAGATAGTATAGAATGTCACCATGTTAGATGATGAAGGAAGACCCAGAGATACTATAGAATGTCACCATGTTAGATGATGAAGGAAGAGCCAGAGATAGTATAGAATGTCACCATGTTAGATGATGAAGGAAGACCCAGAGATATTATAGAATGTCACCATGTTAGATAATGGAGGAAGACTCAGAGATATTATAGAATGTCACCATGTTAGATGATGACGGAAGACCCAGAGATAGTATAGAATGTTACCATGTTAGATGAGGCAAGTAAGACCCAGAGATATTATAGAATGTTACCATGTTAGATGATGAAGGAAGACCCAGAGATATTATAGAATGTTACCATGTTAGATGAGAGAGGAAGACCCAGAGATATTATAGAATGTCACCATGTTAGATGATGGAGGAAGAGCCAGAGATAGTATAGAATGTCACCATGTTAGATGATGAAGGAAGACCCAGAGATATTATAGAATGTCACCATGTTAGATGATGAAGGAAGACACAGAGATAGTATAGAATGTCACCATGTTAGATGATGGAGTAAGACCCAGAGATATTATAGAATGTTACCATGTTAGATGATGAAGGAAGACCCAGAGATATTATAGAATGTCACCATGTTCGATGACGGAGGAAGACCCAGAGATATTATAGAATGTTACCATGTTAGATGAGGGAGGAAGACACAGAGATCTTATAGAATGTCACCATGTTCGATGACGGAGGAAGACCCAGAGATATTATAGAATGTTACCATGTTAGATGAGGGAGGAAGACACAGAGATATTATAGAATGTTACCATGTTAGATGATGAAGGAAGACCCAGAGATATTATAGAACGTCACCATGTTAGATGATGAAGGAAGACCCAGAGATATTATAGAATGTCACCATGTTAGATGATGAAGGAAGAGCCAGAGATATTATAGAATGTTACCATGTTAGATGAGGGAGGAAGACACAGAGATAGTATAGAATGTCACCATGTTAGATAATGGAGGAAGACTCAGAGATATTATAGAATGTTACCATGTTAGATGAGAGAGGAAGACCCAGAGATATTATAGAATGTCACCATGTTAGATGATGACGGAAGACCCAGAGATATTATAGAATGTCACCATGTTAGATGATGAAGGAAGAGCCAGAGATATTATAGAATGTTACCATGTTAGATGAGAGAGGAAGACCCAGAGATATTATAGAATGTTACCATGTTAGATGATGAAGGAAGACCCAGAGATATTATAGAATGTTACCATGTTAGATGATGAAGGAAGAGCCAGAGATAGTATAGAATGTCACCATGTTAGATGATGAAGGAAGAGCCAGAGATATTATAGAATGTTACCATGTTAAATGATGAAGGAAGACCCAGAGATATTATAGAATGTCACCATGTTAGATGATGACAGAAGACCCAGAGATATTATAGAATGTTACCATGTTAGATGATGAAGGAAGAGCCAGAGATATTATAGAATGTCACCATGTTAGATGATGATGGAAGACACAGAGATATTATAGAATGTTACCATGTTAGATGATGACAGAAGACCCAGAGATATTATAGAATGTCACCATGTTAGATGATGAAGGAAGACCCAGAGATATTACAGAATGTCACCATGTTAGATGAGGGAGGAAGACCCAGAGATATTATAGAATGTTACCATGTTAGATGATGAAGGAAGAGCCAGAGATATTATAGAATGTTACCATGTTAGATGATGAAGGAAGAGCCAGAGATAGTATAGAATGTCACCATGTTAGATGATGAAGGAAGACCCAGAGATATTATAGAATGTCACCATGTTAGATGATGAAGGAAGAGCCAGAGATATTCTAGAATGTCACCATGTTAGATGATGAAGGAAGACCCAGAGATAGTATAGAATGTTACCATGTTAGATGAGGGAGGAAGACCCAGAGATATTATAGATGTCACCATGTTAGATGATGAAGGAAGACCCAGAGATATTATAGAATGTCACCATGTTCGATGACGGAGGAAGACCCAGAGATATTATAGAATGTTACCATGTTAGATGAGGGAGGAAGACACAGAGATAGTATAGAATGTTACCATTTTAGATGATGACGGAAGACCCAGAGATATTATAGAATGTCACCATGTTAGATGAGGGAGGAAGACACAGGACCCAGCTCCCCAGTGTCTCAAATATTAGCATAGGGAGAGGACAAAAATCTGAAAGTATAGAGGAAAACTCCTTCAGCTACTGGTGATGCCAACTGTCAGTCACTGCCCATCCTTACTTCCTGGGTGGGGTTTCTGGGGCTGCCGGAGCAAAGGGCCACAGAGCAGGCGCCTTTAACCAGAGCTATCTATTTTCTCACAACTCTAGGAGCTAGAAGCCTGACACCTTTGGCATTCTGGGTAGATCCTCCCTTGCTTCTCCCAGCTTCCGGTGGAGGCTGTGAACATCAGCATCTCTGATCATGCTACCAGCAGAGCTCTGACCTTTCCCCTCGTGCGTCACTCTCTGTCCCTTCTTGTCTTTCAAGAGCATCAGTCATAATTGCACGTCCTGCTCCAAAGTGGCCTCACCTTACCTTGATTATATATGCAAACATATTTAATATTTCAAATGTGGTCTTAGTACTGGGATTAGCGGCACACCTTGTTGCCAGGGAGAAGACAAGCCAACGTCCCCCATCCTTCTCATCAGAAAACAGTTTATTTTGTTGTGGGTTGGCCTGGATTCATTTGGTCAGTCTTTAAGCTACAAAAACGTGAAGTTCTTGAAATGTTATCGATGCTAACTGGCCAATTCAGAAGGATGGAAACAAAGCAGCAACTATGCCTACTTAACCGTGTTTACTTCCCAAGCTCATTAGTGGTTCCACTCACTGTATCAAATTTAGCACATTTATTTAGTCTGAGTCAATGCCTGAAATATCCTTTCATACATTAAGCCAATTTTCCCCAAGGTCATGTAACAAGAGAGAAGCTACAGACCTCGCTCGGGCGAGGCAATCATGATGAAGTAGGGCACTGAGTTTTGTGCAAGGGAGTTGGGCTATGAAGCGTGCCCAGAATGGTGGAGAGTTGATTTTTAATGTAATTACATGTTATTGTATTTAATTCACATCTGAACTAAAATCAAAGTACGACTGATGTAGAGGGAATTAAAATTTTGAAAGAATGTTTCTTAATGAGGCTCCTTATATTCCGAGACTGAGCAGCGATCACAGTCCCAGGTACAGAGGGGATAGATACACAGTAACCTCAGTTAACATCCTTGAACTAAAGCATTCTTCCAGCTAACTCTTCTCAGGAACATGAAACCTGACTTCCTAGTCAAGCGCAGCCTTCATCACTGCTGAGTGTTTGTGTGAGAGTTTCCCACCCAGGAGTGTTTCTAGTAGATATTCAGTTAGTTAAAGGGTGGAAGCTGAGTTCAGTTTGTGAACATGTCTAGCATGCATGAAGCATGGGTTCACTCCCCAACCCTGCCTAACACCAGGAAAGGTGTGCATGCCGGAGGCAGAAGGGTTCAAAGTCACCCTCGGCTGTATGAGCATGTTTAAGGCCAGCTTAGACTAAAGACTGTCTGAAAAGGGATGGGGCAAAATTTTAGTTAATATTAATAAAGTAAGATTAAGAAAAATACCTAAAAATGAACTAATCTAGCCTGTGGTAAGGAGAGTAGGAAGCAAAGCAATCAATATCAAACTTTTATGAACATATATTTGCTATCAAATTTGATCAGGTGGGGAAAAATTGTTTCATAGAATGAAATAATTAAGACACACACAAAGCTTCTCCAGAATTTCACAATGTAGATGAGATTTTCTAGTTAGAAATAAATCGTATTTTACATTAAATAAAAGCTGTATCAAACATTGTAGCTGGTAAGTAGCTATAATTAGGCAGTATGAGACCGCCTGTGTTTGGGGCCACACATCAACCCCAGAAATTGCATGGACTTGAGACAGCACAGAGTGGCACTCAGAAGCACAGCACCTACCGGTACCACAATGAGGGCTTTAGTGCCGAGGTTAAATGACTCTAATGTTCACACCTTGCAGGGACAGGAAGCTGACTGGCTTCATAATACACCTGTTATGAAATACTGCCCAGACAAGTAATAATATAATAATATATATGAATCATCAATAAGCGACATCATCAACATCACACACACATAGACACACAACTGGATTTAATTTTTCAAATAAGTTGATAATTATTTTTTAATTGTACTGACAACTACCTTGGGTCATTTAGAAACCACTCCCCTAAGTCTCTAGCAGTGCATGAACAGGAAGAATTTCACTCATTCCTAACATTTTTAACAACATAAAAGGCAACTAACATTTTAAAATGAGAATCTTGGTAAACGGTCCCACATAAACCAGAAAACAACTCAGAAAGGTTGTTAAACTGAAAATTTTGTTACATTTAAAGAGAGAGAGGGAGAGAGAGAGGGAGAGAAGGGGGAGAGAAAGAGAAGAAGAAGAAGAAGAAGAAGAAGAAGAAGAAGAAGAAGAAGAAGAAGAAGAAGAAGAAGAAGAAGAAGAAGAAGAAGAAGAAGAAGAAGAAGAAGAAGAAGAAGAAGAAGAAGAAGAAGAAGAAGAAGAAGACGACGACGACGGAGAGGGAGAGGGAGAGGGAGAGGGAGAGGGAGAGGGAGAGGGAGAGGAGGGAGGGAGGAAGGAAGGGCAGGAGGAAAGAAGGGCAGGAGGAAGGGAAGTAGGGAGGGAGGGGAGAGAGAGAACCCATGATACATGTATGACAAACCCAGGGAAGGTGGTCCTCTCCTTCCACCCTGGGGATTCTGGGCATCCAGCTCAGGTCATCCCAACAGGCACCTTTCCTCGCTGAACCACCTCACTGACTGTCGCCCTGATTTAAGCCGCTGTCATGCACGCCGTCAGACTGTCTTCTTCTCTGCTGAGCATGTGCACAGGGGCCTTCAACACCAACCATACTTTGCAGTAAGACACAGATAATGTTGGTTTTATCTTTTCTGGACTGTTCTACCTAGACTGTAAAGAATGAAGTCTATTTTACAAAAGGAATTGTGTCACATCTCTTACCAACCAAAAATAAAGACTAGACAGCAGTCAACAGAGCCTCTGTCAGGCCTACAGACACAGCTGGAATTGTGCTTTCCAGGGAAGAGGGCCTGGGGCTGACCATGGAAATGCAAAGGTTAGGAGTAGGCAGACTTTGAGACCCTTGCCCTCTTCAGCAGACCCCCTTAGGTGGCTGCTTCTCTACTAACGCCTTTGCTGTCTCTGATGGTAAAAGAGAAACGGGTCAGAAGACCCCAGACACTGTGTGCCTTTCATAATACCAAATGCAAATTCTTTAGAGACACATCTTCAGCAGAATTCTACTTATGTATCACTGGTCACCCTAACGACAAGAACCTTTGGGAAAATTAATTAATTTAAGAAGCCTTCCCTCTTTCCAACCTTAATCATGGCTTACACTAGCAATGGGCAGCTTGCCACCGAGAGTCAATCAACAGACAACAGGGCAGCTGTCTGAGTGGAACACAGAATATTCTCATTGTAAACCCATGACTACAACATGAAGGACCGTGTTTCCAAAGTCGTGAAGTCTTCGACCAAATATCCGACACACCGTGAGGCTGCCAGGGTGCGGTCAGAAGGCCAGATAACCCCATCGTAATTAGGCTCAAAGATGATAGATAGCTGCAGAGTCTGGGCATCAAGATAGCTCCGTCAGTAAAGGTGACATACAAGCCGGACAGGCTGAGTGCCCTCCACAGCGCCCATGTGAAGAAGAAAAGGAAGCAGCAGCAGCTACATGTGCCCTGGAAGGTCATGTGGAACGGTATCTTGAGGGGTTGTGGTCGGCAGTCAGGCAAATCGAAACGCTCAAGTTTGCTTCGAGATCCTGTCTCAAAATGTAAGGTGGGGAGTGAGGGAGAGAGACACTGATGTCAACCTCTAATTTATACACACACGTGCTGATATACTCACAGGCACGCACACATACATGCACACACATGCACACACGTGAGTACAGATGCACACATGCACACACGTGAGTACAGATGCACACATGCACACACGCACACATGTGCACACATGCACACACGTGAGTACAGATGCACACATGCACACACATGAGTACACATGCACACACATGCACACACGTGAGTACAGATGCACACACATGCACACACGTGAGTACAGATGCACACATGCACACACGTGAGTATGGATGCACACACATGCACACACGCACACACGTGCACACATGCACAGACACACACATGAGCACACACACATGCAGGCACACATACACATGCACACACACATGCACCACTGGCAGCTACAATGACACACAAGCGGGAGACCTCATATGTACACTCAATTATCAGCATTCATTTTTGCCTTCATCACCTCAACTATCTTTTTGTTTTGTTGGCCGTTTGAGACGGGATATTCCTGTATAGCCTAGTTTGGCCTCAAATTGTAATCCTCCTGCCTCAGCATCTCAAGTGCTGGGATTACTGGTGTGCACCACAATGCCCAGCCTATGAAAATGTCTCTGAATATTTAGGGCAATTGTTTGACAGATATCTGAATAAAATAGAACTGAAATGATGAAAGATGTCAGTGTCCTTTGCAAAATGAAAATGGCTTTATAACTTATGGTTTTCAACCAAGCAAAAACAAAGACTGCAAATTCTACTAATGAAAAATAAATCAGAATATAGCAGCATACGCAAAGCTTGATACATTTCTCTGTGTGTGCATAAGTATGTTTGTGTATGGGTGTGTGTGCGTGAGTGTGTGTGTGCATGAGTGTGTGTTCATGGGTATGTTTGTGCATGAGTGTGTGTGTGCATGAGTGTGTGTGCATGAGTGTGTGTGTGTATGAGTGTGTGTGCATGAGTGTGTGCATGAGTGTGTGTGTGCATGAGTGTGTGTGCATGAGTGTGTGTGCATGCGTGTGTGTGCATGAGTGTGTGTGCATGAGTGTGTGTGCATGAGTGTGTGTGTGCATGAGTGTGTGTGCATGAGTGTGTGTGCATGAGTGTGTGTGCATGAGTGTGTGTGCCTGAGTGTGTGTGTGCATGAGAGTGTGTGCATGAGTGTGTGTGTGCATGATTGTGTGTGTGCATGAGTGTGTGTGTGCATGAGTGTGTGTGCATGAGTGCGTGTGCATGAGTGTGTGTGTGCATGAGTGCGTGTGCATGAGTGCGTGTGCATGAGTGCGTGTTCATGGGTATGTGTGTGCATGAGTGTGTGTGTGCATGAGTGCGTGTGCATGAGTGTGTGTGCATGAGTGTGTGTGTGCATGAATGTGTGTGCATGAGTGTGTGTGTGCATGAGTGTGTGTGTGCATGAGTGTGTGTGCATGAGTGTGTGTGTGCATGAGTGTGTGTGTGCATGAGTGTGTGTGCATGAGTGTGTGTGCATGAGTGTGTGTGCATGAGTGTGTGTGTGCATGAGTGTGTGTGCATGAGTGTGTGTGTGTGCATGAGTGCGTGTGCATGAGTGCGTGTGCATGAATGCATGTGCATGAGTGCGTGTGCATGAGTGCGTGTGCATGAATGCATGTGCATGAGTGCGTGTTCATGGGTATGTGTGTGCATGAGTGTGTGTGTGCATGAGTGCGTGTGCATGAGTGTGTGTGCATGAGTGTGTGTGTGCATGAATGTGTGTGCATGATTGTGTGTGTGCATGAGTGTGTGTGTGCATGAGTGTGTGTGCATGAGTGTGTGTGTGCATGAGTGTATTGTGCATGAGTGTGTGTGCGTGAGTGTGTGTGCATGAGTGTGTGCATGAGTGTGTGTGCATGAGTGTGTGTGTGCATGAGTGTGTGTGCATGAGTGTGTGTGTGCATGAGTGTGTGTGCATGAGTGTGTGTGCATGAGTGTATGTGTGCATGAGTGTGTGTGCGTGAGTGTGTGTGCATGAGTGTGTGTGCATGAGTGTGTGTGCATGAGTGTGTGTGTGCATGAGTGTGTGTGCATGAGTGTGTGTGTACATGAGTGTGTGTGTGCATGAGTGTGTGTGTGCATGAGTGTGTGTGCATGAGTGTGTATGTGCATGAGTGTGTGTGCCTGAGTGTGTGTGTGCATGAATGTGTGAGCATGAGTGTGTGTGCCTGAGTGTGTGTGTGCATGAGTGTGTGTGCATGAGTGTGTGTGCCTGAGTGTGTGTGTGCATGAGTGCGTGTGCATGAGTGTGTGTGCATGAGTGTGTGTGTGCATGAGTGTGTGTGCATGAGTGTGTGTACATGAGTGTGTGTGTGCCTGAGTGTGTGTGTGCATGAGTGTGTGTGCATGAGTGTGTGTGCCTGAGTGTGTGTGTGCATGAGTGCGTGTGCATGAGTGTGTGTGCATGAGTGTGTGTGTGCATGAGTGTGTGTGCATGAGTGTGTGTACATGAGTGTGTGTGTGCATGAGTGTGTGTGTGCATGAGTGTGTGTGCATGAGTGTGTGTGCATGAGTGTGTGTGTGCATGAGTGTGTGTGCATGAGTGTGTGTGCATGAGAGTGTGTGCATGAGTGTGTGTGTGCATGAGTGTGTGTGTGCATGAGTGCGTGTGCATGAGTGTGTGTGCATGAGTGTGTGTGCATGAGTGTGTGTGTGCATGTGTGTGTGTGCATGAGTGTGTGTGTGCATGAGTGTGTGTGCATGAGTGTGTGTGTGCATGAGTGTGTGTGCATGCGTGTGTGTGCATGAGTGTGTGTGCATGAGTGTGTGTGCATGAGTGTGTGTGTGCATGAGTGTGTGTGCATGAGTGTGTGTGCATGAGTGTGTGTGCATGAGTGTGTGTGCCTGAGTGTGTGTGTGCATGAGAGTGTGTGCATGAGTGTGTGTGTGCATGATTGTGTGTGTGCATGAGTGTGTGTGTGCATGAGTGTGTGTGCATGAGTGCGTGTGCATGAGTGTGTGTGTGCATGAGTGCGTGTGCATGAGTGCGTGTGCATGAGTGCGTGTGCATGAGTGCGTGTTCATGGGTATGTGTGTGCATGAGTGTGTGTGTGCATGAGTGCGTGTGCATGAGTGTGTGTGCATGAGTGTGTGTGTGCATGAATGTGTGTGCATGAGTGTGTGTGTGCATGAGTGTGTGTGTGCATGAGTGTGTGTGCATGAGTGTGTGTGTGCATGAGTGTGTGTGTGCATGAGTGTGTGTGCATGAGTGTGTGTGCATGAGTGTGTGTGCATGAGTGTGTGTGTGCATGAGTGTGTGTGCATGAGTGTGTGTGTGTGCATGAGTGCGTGTGCATGAGTGCGTGTGCATGAATGCATGTGCATGAGTGCGTGTTCATGGGTATGTGTGTGCATGAGTGTGTGTGTGCATGAGTGCGTGTGCATGAGTGTGTGTGCATGAGTGTGTGTGTGCATGAATGTGTGTGCATGATTGTGTGTGTGCATGAGTGTGTGTGTGCATGAGTGTGTGTGCATGAGTGTGTGTGTGCATGAGTGTATTGTGCATGAGTGTGTGTGCGTGAGTGTGTGTGCATGAGTGTGTGCATGAGTGTGTGTGCATGAGTGTGTGTGTGCATGAGTGTGTGTGCATGAGTGTGTGTGTGCATGAGTGTGTGTGTGCATGAGTGTGTGTGCATGAGTGTGTGTGCATGAGTGTATGTGTGCATGAGTGTGTGTGCGTGAGTGTGTGTGCATGAGTGTGTGTGCATGAGTGTGTGTGCATGAGTGTGTGTGTGCATGAGTGTGTGTGCATGAGTGTGTGTGTACATGAGTGTGTGTGTGCATGAGTGTGTGTGTGCATGAGTGTGTGTGCATGAGTGTGTGTGTGCATGAGTGTGTGTGCCTGAGTGTGTGTGTGCATGAATGTGTGAGCATGAGTGTGTGTGCCTGAGTGTGTGTGTGCATGAGTGTGTGTGCATGAGTGTGTGTGCCTGAGTGTGTGTGTGCATGAGTGCGTGTGCATGAGTGTGTGTGCATGAGTGTGTGTGTGCATGAGTGTGTGTGCATGAGTGTGTGTACATGAGTGTGTGTGTGCATGAGTGTGTGTGTGCATGAGTGTGTGTGCATGAGTGTGTGTGTATGAGTGTGTGTGTGCATGAGTGTGTGTGCATGAGTGTGTGTGCATGAGAGTGTGTGCATGAGTGTGTGTGTGCATGAGTGTGTGTGTGCATGAGTGCGTGTGCATGAGTGTGTGTGCATGAGTGTGTGTGCATGAGTGTGTGTGTGCATGTGTGTGTGTGCATGAGTGTGTGTGTGCATGAGTGTGTGTGCATGAGTGTGTGTGTGCATGAGTGTGTGTGCATGAGTGTGTGTGCATGAGTGTGTGTGTGCATGAGTGTGTGTGCATGAGTGTGTGTGTGCATGAGTGTGTGTGCATGAGTGTGTGTGCATGAGTGTGTATGTGCATGAGTGTTTGTGTGCATGAGTGTTTGTGTGCATGAGTGTGTGTGCATGAGTGTGTGTTATGTATGTCTCTGAGTGTATGTGTGTTGAATTAGTGTCTGTATAAAAGTGTGTGTGTTTGTGTCTCTGTGTGTGTCTCTGAGTATATGTGTGTGCTGTATTAGCATGTCTGTATGTGTGTGTTTGTGTGTATGTTAAAAGCAAGAACCCAAGTGGAAAAGTCATAAATTATAATGCTGAAAAAAAATGTGATCCAAAATAGGACTTGTTTTCTTCAGCAGTCTGGATAACATTTTACCTTGTGTTCAAACTATCCATGCATGCAATGAATGCCTCTTAGCCAACCTCAAATTACACCCCACTTCTGATCATCTCGTGGAAACTCAATACGTGTCCATGGAAATGGAGCGTCGTGTTGTAAAGCTAAGTAAATGAAATAATACTTGGCATTTAAATGCAGGAGCCACCTTTAGATTGTCTCTCCTTTTCATTTAAATGTGTCCGCCTACAAAACAGGCTACAAATATAACATAATATTTCAGAGATTCAATCAGCATGAAAGCTGACCCTGGCCAACCACAGTGCTCACCCTTGTTACTCTACGGTTTGTTCACAAGTAAACTGGCATCTGGTTGTTTTTCCTTCAGCTCCATCTGCCTATGTCGCAAACGGCAATTCACTGATACAACTTTAGTGTATGAAGACTGGAACTGATCACCATTGAAGTTTATCACTCTGTACCCTTAGCAGAGGGGGTCTTTTCCCAACGCAAGGTTATTTCCCTGTGAGCATCTCTGTATGGTTTCCTCCCATCTCTGCCACCTGTGCCAACACTTCTCCGTACCACTTCCACACCTCTTTCTTGGCTGGCTCCTCATCTAGATCTGGGAATCTCTTCTACGTACATGGTACAGTGTCTAAGGCACACACCCACCCCACCCGAGCACTATGCTTTTTAAAGAACAGATGTGACCTGTTTTGTCTCATCCCATACACACAGCCATTGTGTGCCAGTAAATAAATGTTTAGCTTCATAGGAAAGTGTGTGTGTGTGTGTTTGTGTGTGTGTACAAAATATATATTTATGTGTATACTTTCATTATAAATATATATTTATGTGTATACTTTCATTATAAATATATACTTATGTGTATACTTTCATTATAAATATATATTTATGTGTATACTTTCATTATAAATATATATTTATGTGTATACTTTCATTATAAATATATATTTATGTGTATACTTTCATTATAAACTGTACTAATATGAAAGACATAGCTCACAGTTTGAAAATTATAAAATTTCATCCATTCATCATTAATAGGAACAGTTCTTTTGTTTGATAACGATTCACAAACACTAGAAGGTTTCCACCATTGCATCCTATCCCCAAGATCCTCTCTACCTGACCTGATTTAATTGTACCCTACCTTCTTAACAAGCTCTCTATTACTCTTTCATCTAGCAAACAAGCAAAACCACAAATCTACGATTAGGAGCAGGAATCTGTCAAGTGTTTGTAGATGTCTCTGCTGTGGCTAACTTCGAGATTCCAGTATAGAGTGGTGAGCAAAGACTGGAGAAGCATGGCCAGCATTCAGGTCAGCAGAAACCATGACAGAGAAAACGCAGCAAGCGAGGGAGGCTGAGCTTTTAACATTGGTTTTGACTTCATTTGTTTGATCACAAGGAAGTGCCGTGTATCGCCACCTGCTTCATGGCGCCTGCTCTTGCTGCTGGAACCCACAGAGACCAGGAATTCTCAAACCAGAGGAGCATTTCTAGTCATTTCTCAACCCTTTCCGTTCCCTCTGCTGTCGCTGGCTTTCATTTCTAACTTCAGGCATTCACCCACCGTTCTCCTTGAACATTTGTGTTAGGCTTAGTCCCCTTTCGTGTTCACTCTGCAAACCCAGTCCGGGCAATGTCACCAAGGATTCAGTGAGCCACCACTCTCCAGGGACGCACAGTTTGCAGAGCTCCATCACCAGAGTTGGCTCCCCATCTTATTTCCTTACTAAGTAATTAGTCGGGTCATCATTTAGGCTTGTCTCTTCCATTAGGCTGTTCCAGAGACACATGGAACATTCTGACACCTTTCCCGTATTCTCAGAACCCAGTGCACTATCTGACAGAGTAGATGTTCTGGGAAAAGATGAAGTCACTAATCAATAATTAGCAAGTATTTCACACACAGCAAGCATGGGACAAAAGTCAATGTTCACCGAAAAGTGTTTTTCTCCCAAAGTCTAATAGCACCAAAAGGCACCAGAATCCAAACCTCACCCGTGTGAGAGAACCCAGTCTCCTTTCTCTGCACCACTCACGACGGTCACTCATTACAACCTCCCTACTTCCTAAGTAGCCTTCAAATTTCCTCCGATGTTGCTGTCACTGTGACAACCACCTCTGTGTAGCTTCACATGTGGCCAGACATGCAATAGCCTCCGGAGCCCATTAGTTCCTGTTTCCCTCCACGCCAAATCAATTGCACACTCTTACCAAAACACAGTAATACAGACTATGCCAACCTCTGCTTGATAACCTATCATGGCTGCTCTAGCAACTCTACAACCTCTGAAGTTTTCACTCCAGAATTTACAAAGCTTCTCTGCAGTCAGCACTCACCCAGCTTCGTTAAACTGCCTCCCCATTCCCAGGAGAAGCCCACACTTGTCAGGGTTTCCTGGTGTCTGGCCATCCTCCACCCTGCTCTGACTACCTTCCTCCTTCCACATGGTTGTTGTTGCGCAGCCTGTGTCCTCATGCTGCCAAGCATGTTTCTGAACCCGCAGCAAGTCCCCCTCTGCAGCTCTCCTACTCCATCGCTGTCCGCATGCCCTGCAAGCATTGCTCTTTGACCTATGTCTTCTGACGTAAGCATCTGTCAAGTAGAGACAATGCATTTTATGGCTAGGAAATACAAACCATTTCGCTCTGCAGAGAGCAAACGTCCACGCTCCCCCTTTCAAAGCCACTCACCTTGAGAGTCATCCGCTTCCTTTAATGACGATGGCATGACTCCAAATTTTTTTTAAATAAACTTTCTGAATTATCTGGTTGAATGTTTTTGCATATTATCTCAAGTAATTAAAAAGAAAAGTCTTTCTGGAGAGGTATGAGGCCTGGAGCCTGAGCAGAAAAGATACAAAGGGGAATACAATATAGAAAATGGAATATGATTAAGATGAATAAGATCACACAACAGTTGGCATGAAGGTGCTGGCGAAACTGCCTCCCATGGAAGTCTAAACGGGGACTATAAAATCTAAAGAAAGCACTTTTTCCAAAGAAAAGTGCTGGGATTTCATGCACCGTGCTGGACCTTCAGAGTTTAAAAGACAATGGTGTTTGGTTTGTCTCTTTCATGTTTATTTTGTTTTTTGATGCTCTGGATGGAAGTCAGGCCTCACACATGCAAACAAGGGTTCTATCACTTAGCTGCACCCTCAGCCCAAGACCATTACTTTTTAAAGACATTTACAACATTTCAAAGGGATTCTACAGTAGATCGTTTTCACACTGACATGTAATGTCCTCAAATTCAGCAAAGAGGCTTAGGCTAAGAAGGTTTATCTAACCAGTCACAGACCACAGGGCTGGTTAGCAGCAGACAGATCCACAGCCTCTCCTGCTCATCCCATGAGTCCAAACACTTCACCTGAACACAGTGGGTTCACGCTTGTGTGTGCTGCCACCAGTGCCCTGCCCAGGCTCTCCTGGAATGCACCGTTTCTTCCTAGCCCCCCATTTCTACACGGCTAATCCCTACCTATTACTTCAAGGTTCATTTCACCCGCTTTCCCTGGGTTGTCTTCACTGCGGATGGGCTAAAAATAACCATGCCCATGGTACCTTTGTTGCTTACACAGAACTTGGAAATTTGCTCTTACATGCGTCTCACAGAGACCAGATTCATACTGCCCAGACAGCAGTAGCCTTTGGACAGGTTAACATCCAAGACAGATCAGGTTGACCGTCACGTTCTATATATCACTATCGATATAAATTTGGGTGGATATCTGAGTAAGTATGAAATAATTCTTTAAACCTTCAAAGTATTTTCAAGCACGTAGCTAAGTTAATGTTCACCTCTGAAAAATAGGAAAGAAGCTGTGTCTATAAGAGAATCTGGGCTGTACAAGGCCAAATGCCCCCTACAGAAGGATTGGTGCACCCTGCTTCTTGGACCGGCAGGGGCTTATCTGGGGCTGTGGGAATCCTGGGAAAGACTAACTTCAATTCTGGCCTTCTTTGCATTGAGACCCTCCTCCTACAAAGATCACCACTGTATTTATAGTGGATTCTGTCAGTGCCGCCCACAGCCATGCCCAGCTGCTTGAATGGAGGCCCACGGGCTTCCGATACCAGCGTATGCATGCCTTTGCCCGAGGGCTTTCTCCGGACTGCACTGCAGAATAAAGTTCTGGGGTTTGTATCCTCTGGAAGCAATCCTCAATGAAGAGTAACCTAGGTCACTTGTTTTGGAGGGGGACAGCTCCAACGTGTAGCTTCTGTAGCATCCCCAGAATTCCATTTCTCTTGTTCAGAACCAGAGCTGATTTAATACACCCTCGTCCTTTCTGCCCTGCTCTGAACACTCAAGTTTACGTTGCCTTTCGCCTCTAAGTGAATGACCTGTGCTCAAATCTTTGACACAAGCTCTAGTAATTGGACCCCAAAAGAAATGCCATAGATAGAAATGAATTTCTCTCCATAAAAATATCAAAGGTACTTTATAAGCTAGTATAATTGCACTTTTCCAAGAGAACAGATCAATCAGTCATTATTTACCAATATACAGAAAACAAACCCAAAGTAGAATTAATGTTAACATAAGAATTTGGACTTAACGATTTTCTGACATAAAAAAGAAGCACATTCAATAGATGGAGATGGTGATGTTTTAGTACCGACTTCATGCCTTAAATCTAACCTTTCTCATGTCCTGAGATCTCTGATCTAACCATGCAAATTCACAATCTGTCCTGCACAGCTGCACTGGATATCCCTGAGGATATCCACTCATTTCAGAATTGTCCAGGTAAATACACCTTGGCTAATTTCTTCAGTTCTACCCTGTTCCCACTCAGCTTGGTTTAGTTTTGTTCTATGACCTATTTCCTTTATTAGGTATAATTCCTATGTTTACAAGTTTACCTTTCAATTGATATAACCCAGTGGTTATCAATAATCAAAGAGTTAATGCAACTATCAGTTCTATCTAATTTCACAACCTTGCCATTGCCCCCCCCCCCGAGACATCCCATGTCTTCTGACACAGCCTGCTTCCCTTAACATGACCCATTCACACACAGAGAGTCATACCAGACATGGTCTCAAAAGCCTGGCCTGTATCTCACGGCATAATATTCATGACTCCCAGCCACCAACAGCACTCCATTCTTACTTATTGTGCACAATAATATTTTAATAAGTAGACACAACACCATTTAAAAATATGTTCAAAGGTAGTAGATATTAGGATTATTTCTACTGTTCGCTATTATAGATGGCTGCAAACATACATATATTTTTGTCTGAAAACCCATTCTCAATTCTTATCCCTTTCTCCCTCCATCTCTCCTCCTTCTTTCTTTCCCTCCTTGGTCGCTCCCACTTCCCATATACCTGGGAGTAGAGCTGGGAGGTCATATAGCAGCTAGGTCTATGTTTAACATTTTGGGTCCCTGTTTTAAACTGTTTCTCAAAGAACTGGGGCAAACATTATTTTTTGGCATTAGGAAAGCCTCTCTGGGTGTATAAAGTATAAAGGGTGAAAAAATAATTCAGTTAAGACAAGAGGCATTGAAGTCAGAATTCTACTGCAAGGCAAGGCAGAAAGTAAGACAATATGATTGCCCAAGACAGAAGCAGAAATGGGAAGGCAGAATTGGAAATGAAAGAGGGCAAGGAAAGGAAACACCCACTGGAAAGATTAGTTTAAAATGATGGCTGCAGAAAATAAATATGGCAGACCTCATTGCATAACATACATAGACAGTTAGGAAAAATAAAATATGCAAGATGTAAGCACCAGGGTGTAACAGATACCGAAACGAAAAAGCTAGGATCTACAGGGTGCAGCTGTAAGCTCTATGAAATGTATGTATAGTGTTGTTGGAGGAAGCTGTTAATTTATTCCTGGCTGCTCAGCCCTGAAATAATCACTCAGAAACTATATTATTTAAATCACTGCTTGGCCAATCACTTAAGCGTATTGCTAGCTAGTTCTTATATGTTTTGGTTAACCCATTTCTATTAACCTGTGTATCACCACAAGGTCACAGCCTACCAGCAAAGTTTCAGTGGGCTCCAGTGGAGGCATCTGTCCCCAGCTGTGACTACATGGCTTCTCCTTGACTCTGCCTTCTTTCTCCCAGCATTCAGTTTAGTTTTCCCACCTAGCTCTAGTCTGCTCTGTCTAGGCCCATAGCAGCTTCTTTCTTAACCAATGGTATTCAGAGCATACAGAAGGGAATCCCACATCATAGTGTGGTCTGATTTTTCTCCTACATCACAGAAATGAGACTTTTATTTAGCATATCCTATATATAAATATTACCAATTGATTTAACATTTTCTTAAATTTGAGCACAATCATCAAAACATATCTACATGTGATTGGTTCCTCATCTCCCTCACCCAGGGGAAAGAGGAAAATTAGCCACGAATCAAAGTCTGTCCACTCTTCAGGGCTGGATTAAAGAGGATCCATGAAGCAGATGAGAGGAGAGGTCATGGAGGAAACTGCCAGTCTCTGGGCTATCCCAGTCTCTGGGTCTGCCGTTTTCAGAGGGGCTATCACTGACAGAGTAAAAGAGCATAGGGAAGGAATTCACGCAGGAGACTAAAGGGAGGCTTTGTGACTTAAAAGCTAAGAAATAGAGAACACAGAAAAATGGAAACGATTGTTTGTGACTGTAAGAAAATAAAATGCAGAAATAACTAATTTAGCTTTACCTCTCTTTCTAAACCTCGACTTCCTCCCAGGTCAGCATCGGGAATTTGTGACTTAAATCTGTATTAAAATTTCACAGAAAAAGGCCCACTGGGTTTAACTGTTTTGTCTGCCTTAGGTGATAAGATACTGACTTAGAGAGAGAAAGAGAGAGAGAAAAACAAAAAAAAAAAGACCCTCTTAAAGTTATAGTGCATAACCACTTGGTGGTTTTTAATTTAGTTACAAAAGGCAACTATAACATTTTTAAATGCAAAATAATGGTAACAGGACATATAGCTTTGGCTCCAAGTGACAGACAGCCACCGTGACAGTTCACATACAACTCCAATCTATTTTGGCAATTCTGCCTAAGGCAAAAGTCATCATCCTAGGCCCAGGCCTTTGTAAAAAGCCTTCTGCCCCACCATCCCTCAGCCACTGGCTTCCACAGCATGGTCTAGATGTATTTCCACCCTTCAGCAACAGAGACAGAGGAAGAGATGGCTCTGCATACCTCTGCCCTTCAAGACCCACCTCGAAGTCCCCAAATTTGCACCCATTTACATCCTATGCATAGAACTCTGCCACATGCTCAGATACCTAGCTGCAAGCGAGGCTGGAAAATTCCATCCTTAGCCTACAGGAGTGGCTCTTCAGCTGGCCTAAGAGGCTCTACATCTGAAGGCAGAGAAGAAAAAACACCGAGAGAGAACCTGTGGTCTCTCAAACTGTGAGGCATTTTTCTATGTGAGATTCTGTGCTTAAAATTCTATAAATTATTTACATATTGGTTCAGTTTTATAGGAGCATATAAATCTGGCCTAACCTTTATGCTTAAATACTGGAAACAGCAACATAACAACACCACAAGTTTTGGCATCACAGTGCTGATATTTATTTCAGTCCTGAAGAATGTTCAAGTTAATTCTCATTTCTTCTCACAGAATTACTTGCCTAAAGCATTCTAAAGCAACTCTGGTCTTCTTGCTTAACAAGTAGCTTTCAAACGACTACATTAAAAACCCAAATTACAGAATTAAAAATCACTGACATATTCCCACAGCATATGGAACTATACCACCTCAAAAGCTTCTCTTATATTCTCACAGTCAATTGTGCCCTTAATGCCAGAAAACTCTCGAAGTGGCAAGATGTGCTCACGATGGCAAGATGCGCTCCTGAATTTTGTCGCTTGACTCTAGTATTAGTTCACAGTGCTATATTTTATCACTCAAACATGCGAGTGGATTAAAAATAATGTGATTTGCTAGCACGGAGTTCACAATTGCTGAATATATGAGCATTCTAGAGGCCGCTACATGAACTGTAGAACCCCCAAACAAGATCCATAAAAGATGATCCTATTTAAAATGCAGTAATAAGCCATTTTATACTCTTCGCTTAGACTATCTTCAAAAGTAAGTTATTCAAAGCTACTTGGCTTCCGTGACTCTTTAAATCATGGTATTTCTTTCCAGTACTCTGTTTTCTCATAATTATATTTTTTTCTTATTCATTGTGGGGGTTAAATGTCATGGCATGCAAGTGGCAGTCAGAAGATGCCATGGAAGACACAGTTCTCTCCTCCTACCACATAGATCCTGGGTCAAACTAGAGAGATAAGACTTGGCGGCAAGACCTTTATCTGCAGAGGACTCTCATCAGGTGCCAGAGTGCCACCTCACAGGCATAGAAATGATTATTCTCAACAAATTAACTTCTTAGTCTCAGACTAGTTTAGAAACAATACCCTGCTGGTGGGTGCTCATGGTACTGAAAACACTTGCTCACTATTAGAAGGGAAAGGTAACCACCAACCCCACAGCAAATCTTGTCATCAGCAACATTGACATGCTTGCATAGCATACTGGCGCAATAATGGCACAAGCATTATTGAAGTAAACAACCACTTTCTGATTGGCTTTAAAGCCTACTCAACAGGACGGAACCCATGTCTGGCACTGCTTGGGTATCCAAGAGCCTGAGACTAGAAAAGCCATGGGATTGGGGGAAAACTAAAGAAACATTGCAAGAAAATGACTTCTAATGACGTTCTGCTATACACATACCTTAATCAGCCATTACCAGACGAGCTTCCTCTTACAGTAGAGGGAAACTCAAACAGAGACCTCCAACTGGGCAATGTGCACAGAGTGGGAGATTTCTGGAACACTTGGCCTTAAATGGGATTCATCAGAGGCCTTCCCTCTGAGCTCACTTAGCCTTAAATGGATTCCTTCACCAGAGGCCTTCCCTCTGAGCTCAGGGAACGATGCTAAATAAGAGACAGAAATATTGCAAGAGCCAGAGAGGATGGATGATACCAAAGAAACAGAGTTTCGAAAAATTCCAACACAACAGGCTGACACACACACGAACCCCCTGAGACTGTGGTGGCACACACAGGGCATGCACAACCAGGTGGGGGGCCCCAGCGCTGAGAGGGGAACTGGTTACACACCTCTATCCTTAACCCAGAAGCCATCTCCAATTGGCAGCCATTTGCAAAGCATAGACTAGCTTCTCCAAAGGAGTCTCACTGGATGGATAGGCTACACTGAAGGGTTTGATCCATGCTCAGAGATGGCCAACACAAAACTAACTCCGTGGTATTTTTGTAGACATTTTGTCTCATGTTGCTTTGTTTGACCTTTTTTGGTCTTACTATTTTTTTTGCTTGTATATTATGATTTCTGATTTTGTGTTTTTTATGGGTATGGGGGGGTTCTTGGGTTTTTTTTTACTTTTTTGTTTTTAATTCTGGTTTGTTTGGGCTCTTTTAGGAGTTTTATCTATTTTCTAAAGGGAAAGAGAAATAAAGGGCATGAAGTTGGGTGAGTGGGGAAGAAGGGACAAGTTGACAGAGGTGTAACCATGGCCAGAATATATTATATAAAACTTTTTTTTCAGTAAAAAGGAATGATTTTTTTTAACATTGCTTACTTGCTTTTGGTTTTTGGTGTGTTGCAGTGATTTGTGAAATAAGGTTCTTTCAGTATAGTCCAGGCTGGCTCTGAACTCATGATCCTCCTACCCCAGTCTCCTCAGAAGTTAGGATTGCAAGCATTCACCCATATTGTTCAGTTATTAAGAATAGTTTTGAATGTCAAGGCCTTGATAAAATAATCAAGCATGATACTACTCAGTTAAGTATGAAACCTTCATTATGCTTATAATATAAAATATTCATTAAGAGAAATTTAGAAATGATTAAAATAGGAAATAGCACAATAAAGTACATTAAACTGAATATCAAACAATTCTATTGGAATGAACAAGATTTTGTTTGGAAAAGAACACATCCACTCCCACCAAAACTGAATAGGATAAACTAGATCCGCCTTCTTGCTTGCGAAAAATTTGTGTACAAAATATGTACAACAATAGTTTTCAAAATATTGGATACCAGGAAATAATCTTTTAAAAATTAAAAATATATGAGAAAAACCCTAAGAAATGGGAAGTTGAGGTCTCTAACTCTGTCAGCTTATGGGTCCTAATCAAAGAAAGGAAAATCCAGGCTTAGCCTTCTCACGATGTGAGGGAAAAGGTCTGAGACTCTAGGGAGACCAGGGAATCTAAAAAACTAACAGAACATGTTATAGAGGGGAGAGATCTGAGCAGAGAACTCTGGAGAATTTCAGGGCACCACTGCAGACATGCCAACACCCAGGGCATCAGCAGCTGCCGGTGAGGAAACACACCCAGCCCCCAAAGCCAGGGGAGAGGTGAAGAACCACGGTGAACAGAGTAGAGGGAAGAGTGACCAGGAACTGTGCCTTTCCCTACCAGACACACTGGAGAGAAAAGGATGCCTCGTAACTCAAGCAGTGCTGGCAACAGTGCTTAGAGACGGATCTTAAAAACGAGACCTGAAAGGTTCAACTTTTTTTTCTAATCATTAACTTCATCCCAAGCACTCAAGAAAATGTACCTAAGAATAAAAATATTCACCACCAACAAAGGGGAAATCGCAACGTCTGGCTTCCAGGAAAAGTTTCTAAACAAGGCTAGTGCTTTAGCTCAATGCATACCGCTCATCTCACAGGTGTAAGCCATGGATTCAAGTCCTCCACTGCAGGAGGAGGAGGGAGAGATGCTAGACAGACAGAGAGAGGGAAACACCTCATAGTGAAGAAACGTCAGTCAAACAAAATCAACCAAGGACTGAAAAAGACAAGAGAATGTGTAATCACCGTCATCAAAACAGGTAGCATTAACTACTGTGTTCATACGGATAAAAGAATTGGGAAGATTTTTTTTAAGATTTTTTTATTTATTATGTACACAGTGTTCTGCCTACATGCATGCCTGCAGGCCAGAAGAAGGCACCAGACCTCATTACAGATGGTTGTGAGCCACCATGTGGTTGCTGGGAATTGAACTCAGGACCTTTAGACGTGCAGGCAGTACTCTTAACCACTGAGCCATCTCTCCAGCCAAACTTTAATAGCTGAAGAAAAGCAAGGCGCATGTGACCAACAGCTGTAAACTTGAAGGCCCAGGTCTCGAGACTATCCAAAATAAAGTGGGCAAGAGGAAGAAAGCTACACACAGTCCAAGCCTGACGCAACTCAGTCCATGACGGGGATTCAGAGAATAAACTCCCAATTGAAAAAAGGAATGACATGGTTGTCTTTTTCTTTCAAAATTTGACAGAAATGACCATCCCACACATTTAAGAAGTTCAATCAATATAAAGGAAATTGAGAAACAGCCATGACACAGTAAGTCACTCAAAGCCAACCCTGAGAAAAAAACTACGGATCACCTAAATACACTTATTTAATACGCATGTATTAGATCTAGTATATATACATACATATGTACAATATATAATTGTACATAGAGACACACATAGGAACAAAGATAACAGCCGACTTATAAGAAAAAGTGACGCAAATGAGAAAAGAGTGGAGTTGCATCCTTAAGAATATTTTTAAAGCTATTAGTAATTATGAATCAAATAAAGTTCTTTGAAAAGGAGCATACTAAAGATGTTTCCAGACATAAAAAAACCGAGAGACTTCATCGCCAGCAGATGTGTGCTACAGACCATGTTTAAGATTTTGAGGCAGGGGAAGGTGACAGAACGGGGGATCAGGATACGCACATGGTAAAGAGCAAACAGTCGGTACCTGGGAGAAACGGGGGAGATATTCTGACCATGGAAATATCTGTAAAGTAATATTTACTCTTTAAAGTAAGAAAGTAGGTTTTTATTTACAATTGAATCACCAGGAAGTGAGATAAATTTGTGCATTTGTATAAGGTACACATGTGTAGCAGGAACACGCACGTGTGTACATACGTGTAGGGGTCAGAGGTTGACGCTGGGTTTCTTTCTCAATAGCTCTTCCCCTGGACATTGAGGGGGGTCTCCCGTTTGAACCCAGCCCAGCAGCTGCTCCTGCTTCCTCAGCGCTGAGGTTGTAGGCGGCGGCTGAGCCTGCCTGGCATTTTCATGATGCCTGTCATCTGAACTGCGCCCCCCTCCTTGTGGAGCAACTGCTTTGCCCTCTGAGACACCTCCCTGGCCCCGGGATAGGAAACCAATTTTTATGTTTTCCAGGCACTACTTCGAAAATGACAAATTCACTGCAGAATATTGCAGATCTGTCAAGCTATAGAAATTAAGACTCTAGCCATTATTCCATATTTGACTTTAATGCTTTGAAAGTTTAGCAGAAGCTGGATTTATCTCATTTATTTCCACAGGCACAAAGTAGTTACTTCCAAGGACTATTGTGGTCAACCAGCAAGTCAGCGGAGAAGACCAGGACGTGGCTTTTGCTGAACTCTGGAAATAGCAAACACTACTGTTTTGTGTGATACTAAAGTCAAATATTTATATTCATGTAGACAAATGTTAAGGTCAAACAGGTACATGCGAGATTTTAGGATCTACTTACAGCAAACCGCTATTTCCCCACCACTGCAAATGAACACAGTCCCAAATCTGCAGCAATGGGACCTTCTAAGGGAACTGTTTATCAGGGAGGTTTGGGGAGGAGGGAATAAAGTAGGGGCAGATTTCCATCGTCAGCATCTGGAGAAAGCAATCATAAGTTGTCAGAACTCGACTGTGGATCGGTGAGTCCAAAATTCTATAGATTGCTACTGAGGGTTTCTCTGGTTACAGGAGATCTTTTCTGAAGTACATCTGCAGGTTCTCTCAGTGAGATATGGTGCTGACATGGAATAGAAAAACAAAATGGAATTGCATCTTTGGGGGATGAGGGGAAGGTGGGTTTCAAGATGAACATCCAGCGCACACAAAACTGACTTGAGAGAGGCGGTGATTCATCCCAAGAGCACAGCGCAGAGCCTTTTATGTGTCTCACCGTGAATAGAAATGCTGAGGTACCATCGAGCTGGAGGGTGACTAAGCGGGACCAAACAAAAGGTAAGTCTATGCAGAAATCTGTACATTCACATTTTGCCATGTAAGACAAGTAATAAAATACCAGCCGGAAATCAAAACACAGTAGAAATGTCTAACATGGTGCTACATGTCAGGGGAGCCTGTTTCAGTTCATCTGCACAGTTAGCCCTACACCAGGCTCAGTGCCTGTAGGAACTAGATGAGACTATGCATCTGCACGAGCAACACCAAGGCCAACATGTGTGGAAAGGATGACCATCTCGTCTCCCTCTCACAGGTCCACAAGTGGTGTGAAACACACTGGTAATGCAAAAGAAGAAGCCACTGCCCTCCAGGAGACACCCTATGGTCCTGGTTTCAAGCACTTTGAGAACACCTGTGACATTTACAACGGTGGGATTATTATTTACGTAGCCACTGAATTCTGGTAATGCTTCAATTCCTTTAGTGCTCCTCATCACCCCCACAACAGAAAAAGGAGGTCAAAGGGCAAGATGGACAAAGAAATCAATAGCAGAGAAAGACTATCCGAAGACAGCATTTTTTTAATAGCCACTTTTAAATGTGTTCAGTATACCAGCAAACAGAGTTCATAATCCCAGATATGGGTAGCATAGCAAACAATGTTGGTAGTGAGGATAATGGTGGAGCTGGCGGTATTCATGAAAGTAATACAGGCAATCCGAGTGTAAACGGCTCATTTGGAAGGAAAAAGATGAAAATGTAGAAATTAGTGAAGGTAAAAAAGTGCTTCTCAGTGGAGAGAGATAAGGAGGGAGGGAGGAGGGGAGAGAGAGAGAGAGACATGTAAAACCTACTTTGATAAAGGGATGAGTAAGGCCAGGCCTCCAGACTAAACAGGACATCATGAAAGAAGAAATCAGATCGGGGACTGATGGAAGAGGTGACATACAGTATTGCTGGTCGTGCCGAAACATGTTGCAGTTTTTGAAGTACTAAACTCACTTCCTCTATCCACTAACAACAAAATCAGATAACAACAGCTTCCCCCCTGCCAAAAATAAGTCAGAGTATTGAATAAATGAACAAATGTTTGTGACAGGCATCATCACTGGGCTTGCACTGTCCACTGCCCCAATGAGGTCAACTCAAGCCTGGGTCACATGGCAAGGAGCTATGGTATCGGGAAACATGCCTACAGATCTTCATGGGCAGGAGGCCCACGGGGAGAACTGATGCCCATGACTGCTGCAGGAGCAGCGCAGGAGCAAAGAAACCTCGGGAGCAACGGACAGCGCCAGTCAGAGCACCTCTCATGTGTGAGTCAGCATATTCGCCATCAAGATAAAATAAACCCTGCCCTGTGGACTCAGAGTGCACTAAGAAATCATAACATCTAATCAGCTGGTAGGTCAAACAACACTTTTTAGGCATCAGCTGTAAGAAATATACTCCATGCTGTGAGCGGAGATGAAAATCTGACCCCAAAGAGTTTCAATCCAGTTGGGGCCCCAAAAGGAAGACCGTGATGTAAAATGTGTTAATTTTGGTGCAACAGGCACAAATCCAAGAGTCGGCATTTTGGGTTTTTATTGAGATATAACCTATAGAGATAACTACAAATCTGTCCTCGCTAACTAGTGAATAAGCACTTAGGAGGAAACAGAGCTACCGAGCCGGCATACCGAGCGGGCATCCGGAGCGGGCATCCGGAGCGGGCATACGGAGCGGGCATCCGGAGCGGGCATCCGGAGCGGGCATCCGGAGCGGGCATACCACCTTATCTGTCAGTGTTTTCAGTCACACTAGATAAAGGCCAACCAAGTCCGGCCAGCCAGAGTGGCTTACACCAGCTTCAGGAGCGCAGAGGAGGATGGCTACAAGGTCAAGGCCATCTTGGGCTATTCGGTGAGTGGCAGGCCAGCCAGGGTGAGGCGCTGTATCAAACAAAACACAACAGGAGCGCCTGACCAGAGGAAAGGTGAGATGAATTCAGCACTACAGAGCATGCGCAAAGGTCGGCGTCCTACACGCTGTGGTCTTACCCCAGCCGCTCTTCACTCTAGCCATCTTGGAATACACTTTGCTCATTGACACAGAATCCAATATCTCCACAGTGACAATCGCATTTTTCAAAAGAAAATGAAATTTTACAACATTTTCAGTGGATCCTGCATTAAAGCTAACATTTGTGGGTTAGATATTGGTGGAATTTGAGTCTCGGACACATAACGGAATCTGATTGCCCCAAACAAGCAAACAGGGCCTGGAAGTTAACGTTGCTTACTTGTGGGAAAACTACTGCTCCAGGGATGTTTTCTGCACTCATACTGACGTGAAATACAGATCCGATTAAGCAGAAACTGAATCTGAAGGTCTATGCTGTAGCCCAGACCCAACACTGGCAAGCTTTCTCCAGGTTGTACGTCTCATGTCACACAACACAGCACTGTTCCTGTCACCAGTTTTGTGGCTTGTGTTTAATATTTGTCCGCTGCGTTGGGGTTTAAATAATTCATAACATCTACAAACAAAAGCATTTGCATTTTATGTCACCACACACTTAACTGAAATGCTTAATAAAAACTGTAAGTTCACACTCTACAAATTAGTAGTCTAGGCAAAATCAGCTCATTATTCCTGTGGCATTTTGTTTGGATAGCAAACATAACCTTCTCTGCCGTATTCTTCAAGGTGTGGTCAGGGAGAGGTCACAGTTGTGAAGTGAGCCATGAAAATTACAGGGGCTACAAATACATGTGTAAAGTAAGAGAATGCTGTGTTCTGGACACGCACACACACATGCGTGCGCGCACACACACACAAGTAAAGAATTTCATCATACAGTAGCTTCTACCATGGATTTAAAAATTAACACTCCAATTCAATGTCTAATCCTTCAAGAAGCTCAGATGCTATTAGAATCGAGAGAAGACTGAGATGAGAAGACCCTGCAGGGATCAGAGGGCTCGTCACAAAGAGAGAGGAGTCACACATTGCCCATAGAAAAAGCAAACCAGAGGGATGGAGAGGAGCAGTGTCCCAACAGAGCCACAGAGGAGCAAAAGTCTCATTTGGCTACAAAACAAGGACTTGGTATCTCTGGTCAGAATACACACTGAGAATGGAAACAGAACAGACCATTCCATCTCTGATTGCACAGGGGGGACTCAGCTCCTGACTGTGTGCTGCTTACATGACATAATCCCTGGGATATGAGTGGTGGAACTAGCCTTGGAAATGCCCAGCTCTGGAAACAGAACAGTTGGGTGTTATTACGTGTTGACTAATTCCATCAGCCTGGCTGTCTCCCACTACCTTAAGTCCAAGCCATTTGCTAACAGCAACCGTCTAACATTCAATGGTGCTAAGGCTAAGCTGGGTCCAGACAGTGGACCAAACAGAGAATCATACAGAGAGCGGAGGCCTTTAGAGTCGTAGCCCTAAATAAAATGCTAAAACTTACATAAAGAAACAAGTTCATTTTAAGGTTTTCTGAGTCCTACTCGGGACTAGGACATTGCTGTCCTCTCCAGGTCAGCCGAATGACTCACAGTTCCCCTTTGCCAACTGGAGGGTTCAGGGACGGTAGACACCGGGACCCAGGGGAGGCAATCACAGTGTTCCACCTACCTGTCCTCCATGGAACGGCTCGATGGTATTCACTTGACCTAACACAGTCCAACCTGAGAATTTTCCTGGAATAATCCGTCTTAAATGTTTGCGGTTTGACTAAAACATCCAGAGAACCCTTAAAGGCTTCTCAAGTATATTGGGGGGATACAGCATCTCTCTGTAAAATTAACAGAAATTAGATGAGATTTCCAGAGTCCCACACCAAGCTTGTGTTTCACAGGGAAGCAGGAAGGGGATCTGGGCCAATGATTTGATCAATGGAACGCGAGCCATTTAAAGGAGATTTAAGTACATAAGATAGAAGAAAGGGGCAGATATCTATGAATAGAATTCGGAGACACCACCGAGTAGAAAGGAGGACCGAGTAATAGAAGAAGAAAGAAAGAATGTTTCAATAGACTTTTCAAGTAGATCAAAACGGTGGCATCTGAAAAAGCTATAGAAAGAACCCTATGGCCAAAGAGGTGCTGAGAATTCATAATGTCTCCTGATTTAACTTAATAGTGGAAATCTACATACAGGGGAGAAGATGGACTCGGGACTTTTGATTTTAACCGAAATGGAAAGTTCAAATAAAAACGAACAGCCTCCACTGATTCTCACTTTTAGATCTAAGAGAGACCTATCGTCGGCGCTTCCTGCTGGGGAAATGAAAGCATGACGCAGCCCCTGCTCTCACACGTGTCTTTAGCCAGCCAGCGTCTTCCAGTGTGCAGTTCTCTCAAGGTGAATGGCGGACCCCAAGAGCAGCAACAGCAGAGACACTTCAATGTGCGCATGAACGGCTTCCCCTGGAGACTTCGCTTACCGCTGTGAGTACAGAATGTGAGCCCAGACCCGTAGTCAGGTGACCCTGAGCAAGGTAGTTAACCTTTACTTGAGGATGGGAATGGGAGCAGCAGAAGGGAAATGTAGTCCAGGCAGCCAGAGTGGAAGTCTGGACTTGATAAAATGGTCCGAGAAAAGTGTTTAGAGAACAGGATGTGTTCTGTAGGCCAAAGCTCCTACATAGCATCCCATCATCTCAGAGATTCAGGAAGTACTGTGCTTCTGAGTGGCCTTGGGTCTGTTGCCTGTAAGACAGAATTTGGAAGGCCACGCTGTACGGCTCTGAATCACAGTGCTGGTTCCTTGAAAGGATTGGTGGGCCCAATCCCTTAACAGCCTTCTGCTTTTAAAGATGAATTAGATCAGTTCCCAGGCTAACGCATGCTAACAGGAAGCCTTCCATTCTGTCTTTGCCCACATCATTGCACTGTAGGGCTTCCCAACCCTCACTGCCTCAACCCCAAAAGATCACTCTGTCCAGGGACAAGTACAACTCCAGTCAGACGGCCGAAGGAGGCCAAAGATTTAAACATTCTGTTAAACAATTGTTCCTTCTTTTGATATTTTCATTCTCTTTCCCTCAGCAGTAAAAATATGTTATTCTTTTGGGCCATAATAATTGAACCTCGTACAATATAAAATTATATAAAAATATAATTTTTATATAAATATTAATATAAATATATAAATATAAAATTATATAAAAATATAAATGCAGAGAATCCTGTCCTAGGTGACAAAGCATAAACTCCACTTACAAAGCTGGGTGTGGGCAGTGGCAGCAGAAACATCTCACGGGACACATCCTAAGGTGACCTCCAATGAGACATTCGGTGGCCTCTTTAAAGATAAGTAGAATTAATAGACTGTAGCAAAGGTGATGATGCCACTCTGTGGACTGGATGACACATTAGTTATATATGTATTATAGATAGTTATATATATTAGTTATGTATGTGTGCATGTGCGTATGTATATGTTATATATGTATGTGTGGGTGTGTATGTATATATCATGTGTGTATATTATATGTATGTGTGCATGTGTATGTGTATATATTATATGTGCATGTGTGTATATATCATATATGTATATGTGTGTGTTTGTGTATTATATGTGTATGTGTGCATGTGTGTGTTATATATGAATGTGTGTGTGTATATATTATATGTGGATGTGTACATATGTATATGTGTGCGTGTGTGTGTATGTGTGTGTGTGCATGGATGGCCTAGAGAGATAACTCTGTGGTTAAAATCAGAGGTTGTTTTTTCAGAAGCTCCAGGTTCAGTTCCCAGAACCCATATGACAGTTCACAATTGTCTGTAACTCCAGTTCCAGGGGATCCAAAACCCTCACATAGACATACATGCAGGCAACACATCAATGCATATACAGTAAAAAAATAAATCATTTTCAAAGATATTGATATAGATATGGAAAAGGCAAAGGATCACGCCATGCCACAGTATAGTCTCCGTTTCACTCAAGCAGAGAAGCGGAGATCTGAGGGCGTGAGCTGCCATGTGGCACAGGTGCCCATAAGGGGGCTCCTCAGCAAAGGAGAGCTGAGACAACCTGACAGTGACAGCCAGACAGGAAGACGCGACTGCTGACAGTACAGGAAAGATGGACGCTGGTCACTCTCCATGGAGCATCTGATGAGACTGTGGCCCTGACCAAGTCCCGAAGAGACTCCGGAGTAGAGCGCCTGATGAGCTGTGTGGAATGGGGGTTGCTCCAAACTGACAAACTCATTGTGCGAGTTATGCAGAAATAGCAAATGAAAACCATCAATATTCTCTAATAAATTTATTTAGTATTGGCATACATTTTCATGCCCGGCTACTAAATACCTTGAGTGACATCTAATCTATCCAGGTCTTTTGCACATTCCACCTATCACTATGCTCCAGGAGCTGGTCGGCACTTCCCTCTTTCCTGAAACAGCTTCTGCACAATAGGAAGACAGTACCATTCCTGGCAATATCAACACCATCACTTTTAGAACATCCTGCTGTACTCTGCCTTCTACATCATACAACAGGTAAGCACTCCCTCTCTCTGAAGCTGCAAATCAGATTCTTCACAGACAACAGAAAATCACCAGATTTTCCCCGTCCTTTGCACTGAAAATCTTTCAGATGAGTTTGCACGAAGCATGCCTATACGAGAAGGGATAATAAAACTACATTAACTGGATAGAAAGTGTCTGGGCCTGTCTTCTTCATTAAAAAAAAAAAAACTAGAACTGTTTTCAACAAATATGTGTGAGCTTACATAAGACTTCATTTTCTAAGGACTGCAATGTTTTCTTCTGCATCCTGGCTAATAAACTTCATTCCTGGATGTAACCGCAAAATGGCGCGTGTCTATATATCACCTTGGCTGCTACAAGTCACGTGGGCAATTATCTTGAAAACTCTGTTGAGATTTGATGGAGAGAACACAGTAGAACGAAGAAAAAGATGAGCAAGTTGCTGTGTGTTTTCTTCTAGTAAGGTCTATTTATTAAGATGCAAAGTCGAATAAAAAGAAGATTTTTCCCATTAAACCTCTTGTTTACAGTGATCAGACTGTAAATTACGCCAAAGCATGAGACCCACGGGGGTGGGGGAGCAAACATCCTTGATACACATCACATGATCTCTGACCACCATCTGGCTCTGGAGTGGGTGTTCCCTTCCTGACTTCTGGAATATTCTCCTAAAAATGGGATCAAGAGTTCTCTTGCTGCTGATTCTCGGGTTTATCAACCCGAACTGATAAACCCTGCAGGGCTTTGATCAGGGAAGGAAGAGGCTGTGGTTGATAAAACAAGACCAGCAGAGTCAGGAAAAGACGTGGGCTGGGGAGCATCTGCAGGAACGCATGCCACCTAGAGAAGCTGAGGCTGCTCTTCCCTGTTCCGATGACTGTGAGAGTTTTCCCAGAGTAAGAACCTATTCATGCTGACTAGAACAAGGGCCCCCAAATCTATGCTACGTCTAGAGATGACGCTCGAAGATCTGGGATTGTGTAAACCTATGATATTGCCATGGCAGTTTGCTCTTGTGATTAATAAAATGATAAATACATATCAATGCCCTTGGGGTCACAGAGTCACTAATGTGCCACTGTGGGTCTACCCATCTTCCCGCTGTCCTCTTTCTACACCCTATCTCTTTTGGGGGGTGAGAATTACCAAGAGATCTAAGTTATAATAACAATCTAGAAACAGTTATCTGTATCTGTGAATAACAAAACTAAGTGCACTATCCTCACTGGGAAGAAAGTGCTTTAAGCAGTAAAAGCCCCCACCAACTTAAACACAAATATAAAAAAACACATTTGGATGTAATCACAAGAAAAATGTCCATGGCTTCCCTATTTCACTAATGAGAAGGTGCAGATGCCGCATACAGAAGGATTTTATCATGTCCATATGTTTCTCGAATGACTCTCCTTGTTAGCTATTTCTCCATATCTCTATTTAAGAATAACATACACATTCCCCTCTGAGAGGGTGTACAGTACAACATGTTGTAAGGTTTAAACAATTCAAGAAAATCGCCCTAATAAAAAATGGAGCCCACAGTTGAAAATATTGAGATTATGAATTATGAGTGTCATTAAAGTAGTTCACTTTTTCTCTTCTAGCTAGCCTCAAGATTTAAAATTCCTTAAACCCTCAGGGAGAAGCTAATGTATAGTGTGTGTGTGTACGTGTGTGTGTGTGTGTGTGTGTGTGGTCTCTGTGTGTGCAGCAATTATGGACGGTGAAAGTAACTTCATAAGGTCTATAATAAATAGTCCCGTCACAAACAATGACAATCATATAAAATCGCCTGTTAGCCTTAGAGGCATCATCATTATCTTACAGACAGTGGTGGCTCAGTGCAACAGTCTCGGGCCAATGTCAGTCTGGCTTTCCAGCTAAGGCAGCTCAACAGGCTGGACTTCAGAGAGAGAGGAACAGGGAGACTGAGGTACAAAGAGCATCTGCTTCCTGTCTATAAACTGATACCTCATCTCAAACTCTTCCTCCTGCACACCTTCTGTCCACCTAAACTGTCCACTGTGTAGCGGAGATCGCCAGCTTGGGAGCAAACCAAGGACCACATCTCTCTCCCTCTAGCTGCCAGTCCATCAAAGGTCTGGGCTCGGGATACCAGTGCAATGGGCACCACCTTGCTAACTGAAACACGCCTGAAGACCTGACCTGTTCCCCACGTGTGACGTGTGGACAGTCAACACTTCTCACGGTGAGGTTTGCTCCATTCAGACAACATAAGTGAGGGGAAACGGCAAACTTACCTGAGATACGTGACTGTTCGGAAGTATTTTAAGCAGAAGGTACATCAATGACTTGATGTCTGTGAATTAATTAAATTGGCCCAAACTGGAGCAGTAGTTTTAAAGGATAAGATTAACTACTTATCCTTGGTTAAAAAAATACAAATATAGAACACAACAAACTTCCAGTGACAAAAATTTCCATAATAAACATCCAAAGTCCCAAAGAGCAGTTCAAAGGCATCTTTTCCCAAACGTGATTTTTATACTGTCCTCCTTTATTAACTGCAACTTCTGTGCTGTTACTAATTACAGGATTTAAAAGATTTCTGGGGCACCAGAAAATCACATCTAGATCTTTTCAAAAGTCAAAAGACTTCAGGTTAGTTTTTTGTAACATGGGTTCATGAGAACTCACTCCTGCTTTTCCTGGACTTCATTCTTACAAGGTTTGGATTATGCTCGGAGGATTCGGAGCCCCTAATCGCTACTCTATAAGCTGTCTCGGCCCACCAAAAATATTCATTTGCATAAGCGGTATACCATGGGGGGGGGGGGGGGGGGAATCGCTTAATTCCTCACTTCGTTCCTGGCATGAGTTAAACTTTTTAAGCCCTTTGTGTCTCGCTTCTGTACTGTGCCTAGTCGTGAGATACGTGTGTGCATCAAGACGGCTTTTCTCACGGATTTCAAAACCCTACAGTCAATCTGAAAGCTCCTCTTAGGGGAAAACACACACCTCCCGACAGGGAAAACAAACGTGACAGATTCTCCTGAAATGAGAGGATGAGAAACTCACTCACAGAGACGTCTTCAAGACCGTGAACGGCAGAGACACCGATGCCTTGGATCTGCAGGGCAGCTCGGTCCCACTCTGTCTCACACATACACACAGGCCTCTGACACCAGCGCCTCTCACTGCCGACAAGTGGGTGATGTCCTCAGAGCCAAGCTACCAGCTAAGCAAGCAGGGATCGGGAACGCCCCCCTGTCTTCGCCGCCGCATCCCATCCTCACTGCGACACCCCCCAATTTACCTTAAGGAGCAAACATTCATCACTCTCCTCCACTGGGCACGGCATTGCTTCATCTCCCATCCTCCAACCTGAACTTTTCCTCCAAACCCGGTATTCGGCTGTACTGACTTGGAACTGAAGTGCCCCTCCAAACACTAAAGGTACCCCACTAAGTATTTCTCCCCTCAAGCAACACGTTGGCTGTGCAAACTTTTCGTTCACGGCTTGGATCCGACAGAAATCGGGTGTGTGTTCGGGTGCGGGGGGGGGGAGGCGAGGCAAAATCTGACCAACGACCCTCACCTCGGCTTGACTAGCCAAATGCCAAGGTCTTCACCAAAAACACCACCCATCACCCAACTTCTGACAATGGTACCCACCAAGCTCCGTGCAAACCAAGTGGCGTGGAAGTCCCGGCAGAGATGCTGCCAGCCCGGGGAACCCGACAGGGAATGCCGCGGCGCACCCGGAGCACGCGTGGCCCCCAATTCCCAGGGCTTTCCCGGGCAGCACCAGACCCGACTGCGGTGTCACTCACCTCCGCCCGCTCCCGCCGAGGCTGTGCGCCCTCCTCCGCCCCGCGTCGGCGACCCCCTAACTTCGCCGCCTTCTCCAAACAGCCATCTTCGGCAGCGCAGGAGGGAATGGCGAGGCAGGAGGCCGAGCGGGGAGGGAAAGTTGCCGGCGGGGCGCGGCGGGGCGCAGGCGGCGGGGGCGCGCGAGGCTGGGGCGCTGCGCGCCGTGCGGGGAGGCGGGCGGGCGGGCGGCGGCGAGCTGCGCCGAGCGGGCGGGCGGCGCGCGGAGGACGGGCTAAAAATAGCGCGTGCTGGGGAGGGGCGCGAGGGGGACGGGGGTGGGAGGGAGACCGCGGGGCCGGGCCCGAGCCCCGGCAACGCTGGGCGGGGCGGGCCGGGGAGGTGGCAGGCCTGAGGGGACACCTGGGGGCGCGGCAGGGCGAGCGGGCGCGGGAAGGACGCGCGCGGGCAGCAGGGCAGGGGCCTGCGGTGGAGGGGTGGAGGGGAGATGGGATGGCTGGGGACCACCGAGTGAAGCTCGGGCACCGGGAAGCCGGGCTGGGGCGGAAGACGCCAGGTGACCCCGGCCGGTGCGGAGGAGGAGCGCGGCCCCGGCCTCGCCCAGCTCGCCCTGCTCGCCCTCCAGCCCCGCCGTTCAGGTGCGCGCTCGCCCAGCCGGCCGCGCAGACCGCAGGGAGTCGAGCACCGGAGAGTCTTGTCTCGGGGCCGCACCTCCAGCGACCCCACACCGGCCTGGCGCTTCACCAGCGGGGGAATTTTAAAGAAAATGCTGCTGTGTCTGGGTGTTGTGTTGCTGTTGTTGTTGAAGGACCAAATGGGAAATGTGAGGCAATATGGTGATGGAAATGTGATTTAGGTTTGCCGCGTTTGAATGCTGCACACACATAGAGAGCAGCCTGGCTCTGGAACCCGCCCTGGCAGAAAGGAGACACTGGTGGGTTCGGGAATTGCCTAGAGGGCGTCTTCGGTGGTTAGTATTTTACCTTGGGGATTGAAAAAGAAATTGCAGCTATAACTTGTCTCTACTAGTATTCCTAATGTCTGCGAATAGCTTTATAAAGTAGGCAACATTGAATATTTTATTTAAAAGGCTCAACCTGAGAATATTTTTCTAATGCTAACAGCTCACTCAAAAGGGCTAATAATTATGATAATAAAACGGTGATCTGAAGAACAGTTAAAAACAAGTGTCTACACGTCCATTTTTTGTTTTCCTCGGTGTCGGCTAAAACACAACTAGTTCACAGATCACACACGCAAAGAACCAGAGAGACCTAACCCAGTGCCCTCCTTTTCAGCCCAGGGACCCAGGACCATGAGATCACGATGATGTGTGTGTGCAAGGGCTGCCATAGCAGGGTTCTTCTCTAAAACTGACTGCCAGTTCCATAAGGCCAGGAGAACTCGAGGGCTGTACATTCGGTATGCTGTAAGATGATTCAGCATTTGCCGTGCATAGAACTGTGCGATCGCTGGATTTACCACCTCGCTTTGCCCCGATCATAAATTCATACTCTGGGAGTGGTCAGCTGGCTCTCTATTGGAAAAAGGGAGAAAAGGGGGTGAGGAGAGAGTGGAGTATAGAGAGTTGGGGATGGTTAAAAAAAGTCACTGTCCGAGAGTTTGGTTTCCTGTCCATACTAGAAAGCCTGTTAAACAATCTTGATAGTCGGCCAACCTTACCATTTCAGAGATGTTTCTCCATCTACAAGTGCGGCATAAATACCTGGAGACACCTTGCCTTTCAAAATGGAGTCTTTTCTGAAATAGTCAAGTGTCCAGGTTTCCTCAATGTCTTTCGGTTTCTGTTTGCCTACCACCAACTCCAACAGAAGCAGCTCTACCATCTCTCTAGAAGGACTTTCTAGAAACGTGGGGTGGGAATGCGGAAATCTACGACGTTCTAGGAGTTCAGTGGTCATGTGAAACAGACCTTTGTGTAATCGTATGGACAGGAGAAGTTGAAATGGAATTTGCTTTTTTATTTCGGGGAGGTTGTTTTTGACTTCGTATTATTTACATCTACCACATAATACATAGCTCCAAGCAGAGAGATTTCTTCTTTATCATTCTAGTAGATACCTCAGAGCCAAGCCAGAGGAAAAACTTGCTGCCTGCTACTGCTGATTCATGTATTTTAAGTCAGTTTATCAGGAAACATTATAATTCCTTTTAACAGTTCATGCTCTCTATTCAAGCCTATGTTATACTCTTTGTGATTCTGCATTATTATTTTGCTCTGGCTTCATTTTCTCCTCAACTGAGCTGTAGGAAGATGGGGTAAGTCTGTTTTTACTTCCAGTGTTTTATATTTTTCACAATATTTAACATTTATTGTTTGAGATTTCCTACATGAATATATGTATTTTGATTATATATACCCCTCTCTCCTCTAGCTCTCTCCAGATCCACCATTTCTCTCCAAATGTTATCCTCTTACTTTTCCTCTCTCTTATTCTTTCTATTTTTCTCTTTTAATTTCTATTTATTTATGTTTTATTTACATCCCAACCAGTTTTTCCTCGCTACTCCCCTCCCAATCCCTCTCCCCCACCTCCCCTAAGCCCCCTTCATCCACTCTGCCTTTTTATGCAGGAAAAGACAGGTCTCCCATGGATGTCAACAAAACATGGCAAAGCAAGTTGAGTAAGACTAAGCACCTCCCCGGCTGGGTGAGACAACCCAGTATAGAGTATAGGGTCCCAAAATCCTGCAAAAGAGTCAATGACAGCCTCTGTTCCCATTCTTAGGAGTCCCGTGAGAAGACCGAGCTACAGAACTATGACATATACCCAGAAGGTATAGGTCAGTTCCTGGCAGGGTCTCTGGTTCAGTCTCTGTGAGCCCCCATGAGCCCAGGCTAATTGATTTTGTGGGGTTGGCTGTGGATCTCTGCATATGTTCCATCAGTTGCTGGATAAAACCTCTCTTGTCACTCGGGCTAGGCCCCAATTCCAGCACATCCCATAGGCAGGACAGATGTAGGTCACAGGTTACATGGCTGAGTTGGTGTCCCAATCCCTTCACTGAAAGTCCTGTCTGATCTCAGGAGATGGGCAGTTCAAGTTGTGCATCCCCCATTGCTCGGAGTCTTAGCTGGGGCCATCCCTGCATATTCCTGGGTGTTTCCCTTTGACTAGGTTTCTACCTCACATAAAGTGCCCCCCTTTCCAGCCATCTCTTTCATATTCTCCCCTACCACCAATGACCCTTACCTCTCCTGTTCCCATCCCCACCCACCCCCAGTCCACCCATGAAATCTACTATTTCCCCTTCCTGGGACAATCTTAACATCCCACCATTAACCCTCTTTGATGCCTAGTCTCTCTGGGTCTGTGCGTTATAACATGATTATCCTTTACTTTACAGCTAATGGCCACTTGTAAGTGAGAACATACTGTATTTGTCTTTCTGAGTCTGGGTTACCTCATTCAGGATGATTTTTTTTCTAGTTCCATCCATTTGCCTGCAAATTTTATGATGTCATTGTTTTAGACAGCTAAATAATACTCCATTGTGTAAATATACCACATTTTCTTTATCCATTCTTTGGTAGAGAGATATCTAGGTTGTTTCCACACTCTGGCTATTACAAATAAAACTTCTGTGAACATAGTTGAACAAATGTCCTTGTGGTGGGATGGAGCATCCTCTCGATATATGCCCAGGAGTGATATAGCAAGGTCTTGAGTTAGATCAATTCCCAGTTTTCTAAGAAACCACCATACTGATTTCCAGAGTGGCCGTACAAGTTTGCACTCCCACTAGCAACGGAAGAGTGTTCCCCTTGCTCCACACCCTCTCCAGCACGAGCTGTCACTTCTGTTTTTGATCTTAGTTGTTCTGACAGGAGTAAGATGGAATTTCAGAGTCGTTTTAATTTGCATTTCCCTGATGGCTAATGTTTTTGAATATTTCTTTAAGTATCTCTTGACCATTTGAGATTCTTCTGTTGAGAATTATGTTTAGATATGCAACCCATTTTAATTGAATCATTTGGGCTTTTTATATAGCAGAATTAATAAAATCTCAGAGACAAATACTAGAGTTCAACCTGAAGACCAGAAAAGCAAAGCAGCCAGCCACTGGCTCTTACCTCTACCTAAGTCTGAAAATGGCGATCCTGCCTCCAGGACACCTCAGATTGAGACTGAGACTGAGGACTATCTCCCCCCATTTTATAACCCTCTCTAATTCTGGATAGTGCACCACTACCGCCTGGTTTCTATGACAAGCTAGTGTGGCTGCTGGGATTAAAGGTGCATGTCATGGCTGCCTGGTCTGTATGGCTGGCTAGTGTAGCTGCTTTACTCTCTGATCTTCTGGAAAGCTTTATTTATAAAATTACAAATGAAATGCTACTGCATTTTTATGTCTGGTTTCTTGAGTCATTATATATATATATATATTGGAAATCAGCCGTCTGAGGTGGGGTCAGTGGGATTTTTTTCCCATCCCATAGGGCTGTCATTTTGTCTAATCTTCATTCTTAAAGAAAATTTTAGTTGTGCAGATAAATCAAGACTATTTTAAACATTGGGCATCCCTAGTCCCCAAATCTGAAATATTTTTGAATCTTAATGGTTTTGAGCTCACCAAATCTAACCTCATATAACTTGTTGCTGTCAAAACACAGATACCCTAAAAGCACTGAATGAAATCAAATGAGGCTGTATGCTCAGGCACATGTAAAACAAGCGGGTTTCATGTTTAGATTGAGTATCATCCCCTAAGAAATATAGTTATATGAATATATCACAATATAAAAAACTACAAAGTAAAAATACAAAACCACTTCTGGTACCACACATTTTAGATAAAGAATACTACTCAACCTGCATGTAGAATTCTAGTGTGCCTTATCATGTGCAATATTAAAGATCATGACCTGCTTTCATTAGCATACTTCATTTCCTGTCATGGATAATCAGGCATTAGTATGAACCTAGGACTGTCGTTTGCCATATTTTGTAACTTTTCATATTAACTGCCCTTTCTGTGTAGAATCCCAGCTGGGATTCTAAAATCTATAGTCATTTCTCCTTAGGCTCCTTTTGGCCATGACAGCTTTTCGGAATTTATTTTGAAAACCATAACTTTGAGACGCATTGTCCAGATATTTCATAGGTTGTCCCTCTATACCTGGTGTTTTTCTAATAAGAGTTGAGTTGGAACTCAGATATGATATAATATCAAAGTTCCATTCTTTGATGTCAAGAGCGTACGATAGTGGTGCCATGCATCACTGAAGTGCCGACATTGATCTCTGTCTGACGTAGTATTTGCCTGCTTTCTCCTCCCTGAACTTGATCTCTTTTCCCTCCTGGTGCTCAGTGATCCTCTAGGGGAAGTCACAATGTGCAGCCCACACTTCCGGAAGTGCTTTCTGAAAAATCTATTAGAGTCCAGAAAAAGAAAGATGGCAGAACATGAGTCAAAAAATCACTTGCTTGGGAGTAAAGAGCTGTGAGCATCAGACTTTGTCTCAAATCCTAACACCAGGCTCCCCAGTAAAACCCAGTGGTAGGCAGGTCCCAGACCAAGTTTCTAGACCAGCCCTCTCAAGGATAACTTCTGTCTGAACAAGGCTTCAGGGCTCCAAACAAAAGAATGGAAACAAAGAAACCTATGGGGTTTATGGAACCACATCAGAAAAGCAAACCCTTGATGTACAGGATAGAAAGAAGGAAAGGAGAAGATGGACCAGAAGGATTATTTAAAGGGATAACAGCAGAAAACTCTGCAAGTCTGGGGAGGGGTATAATGTCAACATTCGGAAGATCAGCATTCTCTAAACAGATTCTGTCAAAGCAAGTGATGTGTTGTAATCAAACTACAAGCCAACCACAAAGAAGAATGCGGAATAGCTCAGTGCTAAAGCCTGTGCCCAGCACACACAACGTCCTAGGTTCAGTTCCTAACACCCAAACTTGTTGTTGTTGTTGTTTAAACTCTTTGACTTTTTTGACTCTTTGGGGAGAGAGCACTACCTAGCTCCCAAATAAATCATACAAGGAGACTTATTCTTACTTATAAATGCCGGCCTTAGCTTGGCTTGTTTCTAGCCAGCTTTTCTTAACTTTATCCCATCTACCTTTTGGCTCTGGGCTCTTTTCTTGTCTTACTTTCACTCTGACTCCATGGCTGGCGTTGTGACTGGGTGGCCGGCCCCTAGCATCTAGCGTCCTCCTCCTTTTCTTGCTCCTTAATTCACGGTCCCAGATTTTTTTTTTCTATTTGTTTTCTCTGCCTGTCAACCCTGCCTATCCTTCTCCTGCCTCACCATTGGTTGGCCATTCAGCTCTTTATTAGACCAATCAGGTGTTTTAGACAGGCAAAGTAGCTCAGCTTCACAGAGTTAAACAAATGCAACAGAAAAGAAAGCAACAAAATTTTGCATCCTTACACAAATGTTCCACAGCATAAACAAATGTAACACGTCTTAAAATAATATTCTACAACACAAACTCAAGGACAAAAAAACAAAGACAAAAGGAAGATCCTGAAAGCACCACAAAGAGGAGGTGCATATCACACGCATAAATGTTCAATGAGACTAATAATAGATTTTGGAGTACAAAATCTATGGGACAAGAGAAAGTGCAGTGTCATATTGATTGTACTAATGGATACAAATAGCCAAGTAAGAATATATACAAATACACATCACGTATACCACATGTAACAAAACTAATAAACAAAGAAACTTCTTCATACTCCAATTAATATCAGAAAATTCTATGAAAGTACAAAACTCACTGGTACGGGAACCGGTGAACTAAGGAGTGCAAGTTACATATCTTCGGTGTGAGTGTTAGAGAGGAACCACTGAAAGTAACATAGCACTCTATAAAAAAATGTCAAATGTTGACACCAAAATGCAAAATGGCAAGGGTAAAGTCAAAGTGTTGTTTAGATCTGCCAGCTGTCATCAGCTTGGAATATCCTGTTATGAACATAGAATGATTTAGGCAAGTCTCACGGTGACCACAAGGAAAAGATGGATAGTAAGTACGCAGAATGCATGAAATCGCTACAGGCATGCCAGGAAAGGGAGCTATCTAATCACAAAGGAAGGTGACAAGACAGTATTGAAGGAACAAGTGAGCCATTTATTTGACAATAAATTGATTAGAGTCTAATTTAAAAATCCGTGTCAAATTCTAGTCATCAAATAGATTAGCCCAACTATATGAACCCTACAAAAGATTCACTTCACCTTTAAGAACCCATTAAAGCCAAGCATAAAGGTGCATACTTTTAATCTCAGCACTTAGGAGACAGAGGCTGGTAGACCTTGGAGTTCAAGACCAACCTGATCTGTATAGAGAGTTCCCAGACCAACCAGGGCTACAGAGTGAGACCCTGATTCAAAGAGCAAACAAGTAAACAAACTTATATAGAAAGTAAAATAATGGGAGGAAGGGGCTAAGGAGGTGGCTTAGTTGTAAAGTGGGTGTCCTGCTAGCCTACAGAGCCAACTTCAGGTTCCAGCACCTACATGTACAAAGCTATGATCTCATAATCCCAGAGCTTCATAGACTGAATCAGTCAGCTGCTAAGAGTTCCTTGACCAACAAGTGAAGACAAATGGATGAGCTTCAGATCTGGGTAAAGAGTTACTGAGAAAAACACATAATGTACACTCTGCCCCCCAATTGCATGTATGTATACATACATACATGTGAGCTTGTACATGCTAACATTGAAAACTATATTTCAAACAAGGCCAGCGGTGGCTACGCTCATGTCAGAAAAGAGACAACTGATGTTTTATACAATGATAAAGTGACAACTCCTTTAGGAGATATCACAGTTGTCAATATGTATGCACCCGACATCAGAGGGTCTACGTATATAAAACAAGTACCACTGGGTCTAAAGGGACTAACAGACCACAGTGCACTGATACTAGAGGACTTTCAGTATTAGACAGTGTCCAGGAAGAAATTAATAAGAACATGTCAGATAATCTGCACTGTACCAGACATAACATATGGAGAATTCCATAAAAGCTTCAGAAGACATGTTCTTCCTGAGTCCAAATTGATCATTCTCCAGAGCAGGCCATGTGTTAGAGCAAGTCTTCAAAAAATTTAAAAATTATATCAAATATTTTTCTGATCACAATGATATAAACTAAAAATCAGTGAGTGGGCACATTGGGGTGAGTTACAAAGCACATAGAAATTGATAAGGAATAATTAATAGCACTTTAACTACCAATCAGTCAGAGAAAAAATTAAAAGGGAAGTTAGATGTATTGTGACAAAGGAATTGGACCTACACCATGACACCATCTACAGGATAAAGCCAATGGGATTCTGAGAAGGAAGTGTGAACTGGACCTACACCATGGCACAACCTATGGACAAAACCAATGGGATTCTAAGAAGGATGCTTGTAGAAGAACATGCCAACATCATGTATTTTGGTGGAGCTGGTTTCTTGCTATTGAATTGTTTGAGTTACTTATCGAAGGAAGGTCCCAAACCTTGCATTCCAAAGATCTAGAATAGAAGAATAATAATAAATAGTAATAATAATAATAAAAGAATAAATTAATGTAAAGTTAGAATAAGATAGAAACTATCACTATTACCAAAACAGAAATCAGTGAATTGGAGGTTAGACAAACAAGAGGAAAAAACCAACAAGATGAAGAATTGTTTTCATGAAAGAAAAACAAGTGAAAATCCAAGGACAAAGAAGACTCAAGTAAATAAAATAGAAAGTAAGCACTGTAGCAGAAAGCACAGAGATGAATAAGAGAGGAGCAGGAAGAGCTATACAGCAACAAACGTGTAACCTAGCAGAAATAAGGCGTGCACACGTTGGAGGGTCCTGTGAGGTAGAAAGCCAGGGTAGAGCACAGTGAGTATGGAGGCCGCACAGTAATGGCAAGCCTCTCATCGAAGAAGCGGCTTGACAGTTTCATGACCCAGTTCTCATGCATGGAAAACCGCTTCCCCCCAAAACTGAAGAAAAAACAACAATTTCAGGTTCCTTTTACAAGGCCAATATTATCCAGCCACCAAAGCCAAACAGGAGTGTGAAAAAAACACCATCCTCCATGAACACAGATGCAGACGTCCTCAATAAAGTGCTCATGTGCACAATTCAACAGCTCTTTGTTCTGCAACTGTGATGGATAGCGTTGATCAACATACAGGAAGAGGAAGCCCCCAGGATACAAGCCTCCCAGGCATGCCCACAAGGAACTATCTAAATCAGTCCAGCCTCGGGGATTCTCTATATTTGGTTGATTGATAGGGAAAGACTCGCCTGAACTGTGGGTGGCGCCACTCCCTGGCATCCCAGAGTGTACAAAATGGCAGAGGTGAAGTGAGCAAGGGCATCTCAGCTCCTGGACTGTGATGGTGGATGGCATGGGGTGGATTAACCCAAGCCCCTGCTGCTGTGGCTTCCTTCGATGGGGCACTGCACCTTCTAACAAGGAGCCGAGATAATCCCTGGTTTCCTACCATTGCTTCTGTCGGGGTAGCTCATCACAAGAATACAAAAAGAAACTAATACACTGTCAACTGTGGCTAGTCACTGAAACTCAAGGGGCACGCATCAGGGACAAGCAAGGGGCACGCATGAGGGACATTCATGAAGTACAAGCAAGGGGCATGCATGAAGGATAAGCAAGGGGATCCTTGCAGGAGATCCAGCCCACACAAACCTATATCTGTAATAATACACATTAACAAGATGAAGGACAAAAACTGTGTGATCTTCTTGGTAGATACAGAAAAAGCATGTACCCTAATCAATGCCCTTTCATGATTAAAACCTCTCAAAACCATAGGTGTGGAAGAAATGGTCCTCTGTACAATAAAGGTGAGAAGCCTACAGTGCACACACTCGATACTGAAACGTGAAAAGGACATTGTTTTAAGATCAGGAGGAATACAGCCATGCTCCCTCATGCCACTTCTGTTCAACACAGAGAGTATGATTAGGACATAGGGGAAATAACTGGGCATCTAAATGGGACAGAAAAAACTAAATGATACCTGTTTTCCAATGGCTTATACAGAAGTCCGTGTAGACACCACCGAAACTTATTAGAATTAATAAGCAAATGAGGAACCTCTGAGACACAAAGTCAACATACAAAAATCTGCAGCATTTCTATGCATAGGCGATGGCTGCCTGGAAGGGAATAGGAAAACAGTCCCATGTATAATAGCTATCTAAAACCATAACATGCACAGGAATAAGTCTAACCAAGAAAGTCAAAAACAATATAGACTGAAAACTATAAAACACTAATAAGAGAAAGATGCAAGATACCCCAAATCTGTGGGCTGGAAGGGTTAGTAGCTCATCTGGGCCAGGCTACCCAAAGTGAGCTATGAATAAATACAATCCCTGTCAAAATATGAAATTATTCAGATGAATCAAAACAATATAAAATTTGTTTGGAACAATAAAACTCTCCAAGAGCTAGAGTAATCTCACACAAAAAACAATGAACCCAGAAGCATCACAATTCCTGACCTCAAAATACATTATAAGCTTTCATAATCAAAACAGCATGCTATTGCCTTACAAACTTTGATGAATAGAACAGGATAAGAGTCTTAAATTAAGCAAAGTACTTATTTCATTTTTGACAAAGGTCCCAAGAGTATATAACAGGGAAAAGACAGTTTTTCTAACCAGCTGTATTAAGAAAACTTTATGTCCACATGAAGAAGAATTAAGTGGGATTTTTATTGCACATCACATATAAAAATCATCTCAAAGTGGATTAGACATCAACATAAGAAAGAAAAAAAAACTACTAGACAAATAGAGTGGATAGGTCTGGGGAAACTACTCAGCTGCTATGAATACGGTCCCCAGAACCCATGCAGAAAAAGCCTGGCAGAGCAGTGCATGTCTGTCATCTCAGCGATGGGAAAGTGGAGTTAGGCAGATCCTGGATTTCCTGACTGTACCGCTTAGCCTTCCGGGTAAGTTCCAGGCAGTGAAAGGGGAACGGCGCCTGAGGAACGACATGCAAGCTTGTCCTCTGGCTCCCACATCCATGCACCTATCCTTAGAAACGTGCACATGTACACACACGCACAAAAACAAAACATGGAGAATGTTCTGTGACATTGGTCTGGACAATGATTTTGGCTGGAAACAAAAGCAACAGACTACCAAGCAAAAAGATAGATTGAATAATACCAAGCTAAATTTCTCCTGCAAGGCCAAAGAAGCATTCAACAGTCAGGAGACAAATCCATGTGTTGGGAGAAAATATTTCCAAAGGGTACATCCACCAGATGGCTCCTATCTAAAACATAAGTAAGTCAAACAATTCAATAGCAAGAAACCAGCTCCGCCAAAATAGACAATGGCTAGAAACAGACATTTCTCGAAAGAAGGTCCAGGAATACCCAGCATCTATGTGAAGACATCACCAACTTCTCAAATTACCAGAGAAATGTGAATTTTAAAACAAATGATATATCAGCTCACACAACTCTAAAGAGGGCTGGTAAAAGCAGAAACGGTAGTGGGTGTTTCTTGGGGGAGATGTTTGGTAGTTGTCTTTAGATGAAAAGTTCTATAGTGTGTGACTTTTGGGGCCTGTCCTCAGGGGCCAGGCCTCCCACCCTCTAGTCCCAGGCTTAGCCATGTGTCTGACAGCAGCGTTGATAGGCTTCTTCCTGCAGAGTCCATAACAGTCTTCCTGAGGCTCACGGTTGCACTGGACCCTTCCCCACCAACTCATCAACCTTTCAGGTGAGGAAAACCTCTTCTAGGAAAAACCACACCAAGCAGAAGAAAGTGAGCAAAACTCGCACCTGTGAGAGTCGAATGTTGTCAGCTCATATCACAAGGCTGGAGGCCCGGGCTCTGTGTCTTTAGTGCAGACTTTCAGAGCCTGTTTGAGACTGTTTGGGATCCATGTGTTAAATTTTTTTAAATAATCATTGTTATCTAATGAATAAAATAAATATTAGGTTGTCAATAAGATTAATTTCATGCCCTCTCTGTGCAGAATTTTATGACAGGTATTTTGAATATTAAATTTACATTGTGTCATCAAAAAGGTAGAGGAACTTTATTTAAAAGTAATAGATTATGACATTTAGCCAGGATATATTGCCAAAGGCGAACTGTTTCTCCTCCTCCTCTTCCTCTTCCTTTCCCTCTTCTGCTTTCCCCCTCCTTCTCTCCTCCCCACCATTTAGCCTAAACTGGCCAATCCTCCTGCCTCTGTCTCCTGAGTGCTGGGATTACAAGCACTGATCACTATCTTGAGTTTTCAGGAGTAAATTTCATTGTGAAGCTGGTGGGATTTAGACTTTGGGGACCTTCATTCGTACAGTCGTCGACTAAGGCCAAGGAATCATAATTTAGGATTTTTAGAATCATCGCAAATGTGTATAGTATCAGGACCTTCCAAACCCGACTTTTTCTCTCAGTATTACCAAATATGAAAGGGTGGAAGGGGAGCTGTAAAAACTCTGGGAATAAAGGACAGGACTCCTCTGGAGCAAAAACAGAGGGCAGGAGCGTCTGACCCCCCACTCTTCTCTGAAGGCAGCAGTGAAGTCTGGGTTTCCTCAACAGACGGAAAACTGGGTCAGACTCGTGTCCATGGCTCTTTGGGATCACCTTGATCAAAGAGCAGAGCCCTGAACCAAGAGATGACCAGCAAGCAAAACAGACGTCTCCAAACCCACTGTAAAATTTCCCCATGGCTGACGCTACCCAGAAAAACGTTTAGACACATTTGTAATCTGTTTCAAAAAAGGTCCAGGTTAAACCTGAGCACTTCTTTTTTCTAGAAGTCATCTCATTTTGAAAATAATTTTCCTCAGGGTTTCTGTAAATACCTCCTCTGGGAGATTAACAGACTGTTTTCCTCAATTAATTTAACCTGTTCACAGATCTGTATCAACGGATCCCCCACCGCAGGGGAAGTGCTGAGCAGTTAATGGAGGTGGTAAAAGGACCCTTTAGGGATTTCCTTCTTTTGCTAAACTTTCAGTGGAAACTGGAAGCTACACTGTCTCTATTTTAAACAATCTTTTTCTTCTAAAGTAATATTTATTTATTTGGAGGCTGGGGGTACATGCACCGTGATCGATAGTGGAAGTCAGAGGAAAAACGGAAGGGAATTGGTTTTCTCCTCTCAGCTGGTGAGTCCTGGAACCAAACTCAAGTCATCACCCTTAGGGGCAAGAGCCCTGCCTGCAAGGCCATCTCTCTGGGCCAGGATCCCCTTCTGGAACCTGTGTGTGGAACATGGTAATGTTTAGTCATAGCGCATTGCTCATTTATGAAGCACTCTGGACCGCGATAGGTCACATGGCAAATGACGTGTTGTAACCGTGTTCGTGTGAGCAGGTCGTCAGCCAAGCTTTTGAAGGATGAAAGAACTGAAGAAAAGCCTTCACACACACACGTGTTCCAAGGCGATTACATTTAACAAAAAAAGCTTAATAGCCAGATTATTTCGTGTTAAGATGATATGTATGTTATATATATATATATAATCTGCCAACACTGAAAGAAAATATTCTGAATTAAATATGTTTATATGTACTTACATGCTCTCAGTAGGTAAATTCAATTTCCTACCAGATAATATCACAGCATACGTAAGTTTTATGACAACTAGGTCAAAGGAAGAACACTGAAGCAATGAATGTCATTTGTATTATGTCCTACCTAATGTTACATTTTCTTGTGATGCTCAAGTTGAACCCAGCATTCATTTTTGATTTGGAGATGTTGCTTGACATATGAATAAACTCATACCAATTTAAGGATGCCTGAATTTGAAGTGCCGTTTCTAAGAAAACTCTTTTCAGTGCCTCTAGGAGTTAATGCATGCTAAGTTGTAAACAAAAATAAATAAAATAAGCAATAGCCTGGCAAACTAAATTGTTCTAATTTAATCTTATGTCTGAAGGTTCTTAAAAACTGCTAGTGTTTATTGGGGGCTCAAGGGCAGGTTTTATGATCTCTGCGGTGCTTTCTCCTGTCACAAGATGGTTGGTGCTCCAGCCATTAAATCTACTTTCTAGGCAGAAAAAAAAATAGCCTAAGAATTAAAGGCACATAAGAGGCAGCACATATATCCAGAAACCAAATATTTTCCCAAAAGTCTCACCTGGGCATTAGCCTTGTCTCTGAACACTGAGAGGAGAATAGTCCTTAATTGAGAGGAAAGTTGAGAGGATACTTGTTACTTTTTTCTATTATTTCTTATAGCACTAAAAAGTCTTTTTAGTCTACAGGGCTGGATCTTCCACATGCCCGTTCCCAAGGCCTGTGCACCTCATGTTCTGGTTTACCACGGCGACAACCCCTCTCCTCAGTACCGATTTCTCTATTGCCTACTGGGTTAACTTTACTAGTCAGTGTGACAGAGCACTTGGCTGGACGGGAGTCAAGGGAAGAAACGTTTACTCTGGTTGGCGTTCTGATTTAATCCATCATGGCAGGGCTGGTATGGCAGCAGGAGCAGAGGGTGGCTGGTCACATTATATCTACAGCCAGGAAGCAACAGGAGTAGACCCTGGTGCTCTGCTTGCTTGGCTCCTGTAGTCAGTCATGGCTGCCACCGCCATGGACTGGGTGGGTTTTCCTTCCGCAGTCAAACTCATAGATACACCTACATGGTACCTCTAAATTCATTCAAAATGACAATGACAATTGACCATTACAATATTATAGTCATATTAATTAATGATTTCTTATATAACTGACACCGGAGATAATGCTAGTATACAGAGTATTCTAGTTCATTTCTATAACAACCCTGCAACTTGGGTACGTATAATGGTCACCACGAAGAAGATGGAGTAAAGTTAATTACTGCCCAAAACCCCACAGCTAATGAATGAATAATGGAGCTTAATTCAGACACAGCAGCCTGGCTCCAGGGCCCCGCTCCTCATCAAGGTGCTGAAGTAGCAGCATAAAGTCCAACTGCATAGTTTTGAATGCAGAAGGCAAAAGATTTAGTATGGAGAAATATGAGAGAAATAAGGAAGCTCATAACACTTTAGCATAAAGTCAGCAAGTCCTAGGAAGACTCATATTCAGTAACCTTGATTACTTGTTATCTCTGTGTCCTTTGCAATAGCGTGGAAGAGCTAGGAAGAGCCTTGAAAACAGTGTTCCTGGGCAGCAAGGCCAAGAAGACCCGTGAGGATCACCTGAGACAGATTATGTTTATAGAAAGAGAGCAGAGATCACGACCAAGGGGAACAAGGAAATTAACTTGGTGTGGATCTTTGGCCTTTCAGGACATGAACTGCTTCCTCTTTGTGAGGTATCTGTGGTCTAAACTACACCTACACACATTTCTCTTAAAGGTATCTGTGCTGAAGTAGAAGCTTAAACCTGAATTTAGGGACACTTTTGTGGGGAAGCCAACTTCCAACTCACTGAAGGGCTCCATCTTACCAAAGTTTTGTAGGTGTTGGTGATTCTCATCAACTACAACCAAGAAGAATTATTTTGGACACGGGGATGGTGTCACCAATACCACCTTCATATCAGCCAGCATTTTCCTCACTGTGTAATCTTAGTCTAATGCCCTCGTGACAGATGCACTACTCTCAACCAGGAGGAAACTGAGGCTGGGGGGGTGTCAATAATGCATAGTTCCAGTGTTTTACAGTTATTGATTCGCCAATTCCACCCTCTCTAATACCTAATCGATGACCCTGCCCCTCCCTCCTGTTTTCCCTTTCCTTCCACAGACATGGCTTCATGGACTTCTTTCTCAAACCCTTCAACATAAAAGTGCCCTGAATATCTTCCATATCACATAAAGTGTTGCCTGCTTCCTTCCTTCCTGGATTGGACTCATGATACATGAGCAAAGGAAAAAATTTGTATTTAATTAAAATTTAAGAGGCAGGTGTGGGGAGAGATGGCTCAGCAGGTAAAGTGCCTACTGCTTGCATGAACAGAGACCACCCCAGAATCTGTGTAATTCCAGGCATGACAACACGGTCTGGAAGCCCAGTGCTGAGGGTTACAGCAATAGAAAGATCCTGAAAGTTTTGTGCCCAATCAGTATAGTCAAACTGGCACACTTCCAGTTCAGTGAGTTCAAATCCCTGCCTCTTTCCAGTTCAAATACTGCCTCAAACAGTAAAGTGGAAGGTGATAGGGGCAGTCTGCTCAGTATCAACCTCCGACCTCTAACCCTGTAGGGGTGAAATTACACACGGGGGAATGCACAGCACAGCGTACTCACGTTCAGAGAGACAATGTCCATTTACAGCTGGAGCACAAATTGCATTGTATGGTAAAACAACTCACCCTGAGTGAACAGATGACGGAAGGGGGCAAGGACTGAGCGCATTATCAAACATGTCACTTCTCTACGGGCCACAGCCGCAACCATTCATGAAGGCTTAGCCTTCATAATTGTTAACGTGTGTTATTGGTAACCAGTAACCAGGTCCCATTTTCAAGCCTTCATAATTGTAACGTGTGTTATTGGTAACCAGTAACCAGGTCACATTTTCAGTTTAATTTCAATGTAATTTCAGTTTCCTAGTAATCAGGTCACAACTTCCATTTAGAGAAAGTCCTATCTACCCCCTCCAGGTCCATTCTCTCCCAGTCCAGCTCTGGGTCCAGGGCTATAGCCTGCCCTCTGCACAGCCAGGGGTTCCTGTACGCTCAGGGTATAGCCTGGTCAGCAGAGAAATGGGGAAGAAAGGTCAGGCCACTACTGATAACCAATATTCAGCTCTGTTGCTAGACCCCCGTCTATGTCCTGTCAGCCCAAATTCTCACAACCAGTGCTCATGGGAGTTTGTTAATTTGCACCCAGGCCTCCACGCTTCAAACCTGGAGGTCTTAAGAACTTGGTACTATTGCTGCAAAAATACCAGAAGTTCCCCATCCCTAGGCACGTTTGCATGACACACTGACCCTTATCATCCTGCCAGCATCTCCACTAGTCGTCCCTCAAGCTGACTTTGCTCCTAAGAAAATGTCGTCTGTTTTTTTCTAAAATGTGGTATAAGCGAACTTCTACTATAATAATCTTTATATCAGGCAACCACAGAATGTGTGCAAAGCAGCTGTTCTGTAGTCGATTGAAAGATTGTTCCAGGGCACACCAGGAAACTTCATCAAAACCTGGGCGTCTAAGGCCTCCCAAGAACAAACACTGCATTTCCGACCCAACTCAATGCAAGTATCTAGGCCATGTTTGTGTTCCTCTAAGCCTTAATCTCAGTGCTAAGAAAAAGGTTCTCTCTGTGTGCCCTCCCCCCTGCCTCCACCCCATGTGTGTTACATCCTCAGATGTGTTTCAGTTACGTAACATGGGTTGTCAATGGGTGATCCACATGACAACTACGGGCCCGTTCTCACTTGTCGCAGAAACACATCCATTCCATCACAATGTGTTCCTAGAAGCCACTTTCAAGAAAGCATATTCCTGTGAGTCCTCAGAAGGTGGTCAATACATCCAACTGTGCACATTGGGAACCAATTAGGAGACTAACAAAAGCCTTCAGGTTTGCAGCTAATCAGCGAATGTAAGGGAAGGGCAGCTCATCTCCTATTCAATTACTTCATCAGCGTGGCAATTCAAACTCAAACTAACAAGTAATTGAAAAGTACAATATAATTTTTAAAGAGACCATTAATGACCACAAAAAAACATCAACAAAATGCAGGTGATGCAATGAATGGAAATTTGTTTAATAAAGAGATTGTTGAAGCAATTATTAATGTATCTGTTTGGGTCTACATATTTCCTCAGTATTCTCTCAACCTTGCTGTGCATTTTTGAAATATTGAGAAATAATATCAACCCTGTACCTCTTAGGGATTCATTTATCCTTTTATCTTAGAAGAGAGAGAGAGAGTTTGAGCTCTTGTTCTGAAACAAAAATTTCTTAGTAATCAATCAAAGCTCTTGAAAAATAGCCTCAGCAGCTACATTTGAAGGGTATGCAGTGCTCTGCAATAAAAAAGAAAGGCACCACGCATTTCAAGCATACTGTGAAGTGGGCATGCTCCACTCCCTGCTGCCCAGCGCGGCTCAGACTTGTTCACCAACACTCAAGCATAAAGAGCTGCTTTCCCTAACCCTTTGACTTCTAATAAAAAAAGGCTCATTCTGTTGTCTTTAAATATGAAATGTATCCATAATTTTAAAAATTAAGGTACTTTATCGCCTAACAAAGACTGAAGTTAAAAAAAATAGGACACAGAAGATACAACATAATGTTAAGAAAAAGCTCGCTAGGGGGGAAATATTCTTCTCTCCTTGTTTTTCTGGCTTGGAAGTTTTGAAAGTAAGAAGCAACTGTTTATCCAGAAAAGGCTAAAAAAGTATAGGATAGCATGCTATATTTTAAAATCCTTGTATTGAAAGTGCTATTTTAATGTATTTCATATGGAATTATAGAAATCCTCTTTACCCCTATCTCAAACTGATTTAAATTCAAATTAGCCAAAATATTAATGCTACCCAGAATACTCTGGGGAATTAGTTTCAATATTTCATGATTTTAATTTTTCTACATTTTCATGATAAAATTAGGAAATATCACAAAAACATTTAACTGTTTGGACAACTTGGCATTAAATACAGTGTACTGAACATGGATTTGTCCTGACTTCTGAAACAAGGAAGCTTTTTCTTTAAAGCATACATCCACAAAAACAAAAAGACTCAGAGGTGGGGTGGGGGAAATGACAACGTCACAAGTTCCGAGGCAGAAAACTAGGCGGATAAATGGCAGCTGACTTAGAAGGCAAGGAAAGCTAAAACCAGAAATAAATCAACACGAAACTGAGAACTGGAGCAACACTTACGTGTAAAAGTGGGAAAGGGAAGGGGCAGGAGCTGGGATAACAAAGGGACACCTTCAGCTGCTCCGCACATTCAGATTCTCCACAGAAACAGGCGCTCCCCCGCCCCACGCGCACGTCTGTCTCACCGACTGGGAATTTTCGGTTGTCTTTTGGGGATGACCGAGCATGAATTGCTGCATTACAGGGAAGAGCAAGTGCCGGGCAGACTTACAGGAGCAAGGTTCACAAGGCATTGGTGCTCAGGCGTTGGAAACAGCCTCAACACCATCCTAGATGCCATCTCGGGCGAGAGAAGGGTTTCCTACAAGAGAATGAAAAGGTTCATGATGGAAGTTTAGGAACGAAGATACTTATAGGGTGGGGAGATTTTGAAACTAAAAACTTGTGGGGCAGTGGTGGCACATTACCTTAATTCCAGCCCTTGGGATGCAGGTGGATCTCTGGGTTAAGCCCAGCATGGTCTACAAAGAGAGTTACAGGACAGCAAGGGTAAAACCCTGTCTTGAAAGAGAAAAAGAGGGAGGGAGGGAGGGAAGGAGGGAGGGAGGGAGGGAGGGAGACAGACAGACTTCTGGGAGGCGTCTCAGAATTGTTCCGTGAAATCTCTAAGTGTCTTTGCTTCTGTTCTGTGCATTTTGAGTTCAGCCATGTTTGATTGTAATAGCTTCACTTGCTTAGCAACCTTCAGTCTCCTGCCTTAGAGACCAACCATATCCTTGACCCCTCGAGTGGGCAACCATAACCTCGACCCTGGAGTGGGCAGCCATATCCTCGACCCCTGGAGCTGACAACCCACAGGAAAGGATGCTGCGGGAGGCAATGACCACAACAATCCAAGTCAACAGTCAGGTGAGTCACAGAGGATGAGGACCAAGAGAACTGGGCAACTGTAGAGGAGTGGGAGGAAAACTCAGTGTCCTGGAGTATTCTAGGACATGTTGCAGGTGGTTCTTTCAGAGAAGTCGCTCAGATGGACCTTGAAACACAGGCAACTGACCAGCGGCCTGGCTAGGGATGAGGGACCTGAGCCATGTTTAACTTTGGTGTGACCATTTGGATTCAGGTCGACCAAGACAGGGACATGTATTTAGGCTAAGGGAAAATGTCTCTTCATTCAGGGTTTCCGCAGCTCAGGGGTGTGGGCAGCACAGCCATTATCCACAAGTGTTAAAATTTAAAAACTACCAAATTACCCAATGATCCAAATTTATATGGCAGAGAAAGAGAACTTGAGAATAATTATATTAGCATGAATAAGTAATCAGATGGTAAAGATGAGTACAAAGATTGTGAAGATATATGATCAAAATTTTCTTGGCATTTTATATTGCTCTTTATGCAAATATGACCAAATAAAAATAAAACATTTTCAGCCTACGTTGTAGGCCTTATCCAAATGAGAACAAATGTGTATTGATTTAGAAAATCTTTTCTTCAACAACCCTCCACATACATTCACGCAACACACACACACACACACACACATTCACACACACACACACACACAGAAAAACACACGTGCAGGTGCATGCTTCACAAGATTTGCTTTGTCACTTGAAGCATTTGCTAAGAATGGACAGCCATTTGAAGGCAAATAAATCTAAAAGGTGTTGCTGCTGGCTCTTGAGAAAAGTGATTTTGGTTAAAACACGGAGAGGCTTGTCTTTCCCAGGATAGAGAGCATGATCTTGGCATGTTTTCTGTGTCTAACATGGAATACATGAGACAAGATGATCTACAGAGGAAAAAATTCAGAGTGATTTTGCAAACTATTCAGAGGTTGGGAAGGCCCTATCTTCGGCTTGGCCTCTTTGGTCATAGCCTGATGCCTCCAGTTCCTGACAGACGACAAAGGGGTACACTCAGCAGCTGTCAGAGAGAACACAAATAATGGAGCTGCTTATTAACAATAACCCACTCTGGGAACGAAGCCAGTCACATCATTCTAAAAGCAGGAAGTTACTCAAAAGTGTAATCCATTTGTGGAAGCCCTGTCCCTGTAACCAAAGCACCTCCCACTAGGCAACACTGCCGAACTCTGCCACACCGGGAACCACGCTTCAACTAAGTCTTGTTGGGAATGAACCATATTCAAACCATAGAGTAAACAAGTCCAGAACCATACAATGAAGGCTTGGTTAGCAGGAAGAGCTCAGAGACGTATGGAGCAAGTGAGAAAAAGAGGAGACGTGACCTTTGTTAGAACGTGAGAGGAGAAGGACTCGCTATTACGCTGAGCTGGGTCTGATGGCGGCGTTATCTGTCAGCCCCTCGGATCTGCAGGAACGTTGTCACTGAGTCACGGGGGAGCTGGAGGTTTGCTGGTGTGCACCGTGTGGCACTAGAGAAGGCAGAAGATGCACTCATGATGAGAATGACAGCACAACCTGAGCAGACGGGACAGGAGACCCCAGGCTTTCCTCTGTCAAAGCGTCTGTAACTGAAGCATTTGTGTGGCTCTCACGAGCACTTGGGCTGAGAACTGGAACCATAGGCGCACCCATCCAGTCACCTGAGATACAGCCCATATGTGGACAACTTCCAGACTTAGAGCCTTGTTCAGATATCACCTGTCTTAATTTGGTTTCTATTGCTGTGGTAAAAACACTATGACCAAATGCAACTTGAAGGGAAAAGAATGTATTTCATCTTAACCTTCCAGGTAACAGTTAATGACTGAAGGAAGCCAGGACAGGAACTCAAGGCAAGCAGGAGCCTGGAGGCAGGAGCTGATACTGCCTTGCTTCCCATGACTTACTCAGCCTGATTTCTTATACACCTGTATAGGGATGGCGTCTTCCATAATTGTCTGGACCCTCCTGGTCACTAATTAAGAAAACATCCTACAGACTTGCCCACAGGCTAGTCTTAAGGAAGCAGCTACTCATGTGGTTCCTTCTTTTCAGGTAATTTTAGCTTGTGTCCAACTGATAGGAAGAAGGAAAGACATCTCCCTTCTTCACTCTTAGTTTTGAGTCTGCTACACCCAAAACTACACTTAAGTCAGGAGAAACCGAGTACAGCAACCCTTAACAATTCCCATCTAAGACGTCAAACCTCAGCTACTTGTTTCAGAACTGCGATCCCATGAGCCATGTCCTCTTACAAACAACACCGTTAGCTTTGCCTTTGCAGTGTAGCCAGAGCTTGACCGCATCTCATCACCTCCATTTTCGCTCTTTGGCCATCGCTCCCTCCCAGCTCCTACGGCAATGGCCTCTTAGCTAGTCTTCCTGCATAGCCCATGCCAGATTGCTTCTCAGATCGTCCAGGAAACTACAGCCGGAGTCTTAGCAAAGGTCTACACGAGATTCCCTTTTCCTCCTGCTCTGACTTTCTGTCCACAGTTTCCTGTGTCTCCCTGGCTCCCTGGGGCTCCTTGACCACTGAGGGACACTGCTGCCCAGACCCTCTGTGATCACTGTGTTTACACTAACCCTCGTCTCCCAGTGCGGTATAGACGCCTAACACTTCCTACTACATGGAAGTCACCTCCTTAGAACTGTGAGCCAACACCCCACAAGTCTGCCACACCTTCCTCCCTACCCTGCTTATTCCCACAATGCTCATCTCCATCTGATGATGATGTCACTGTCTTGCTGGGCTTCACTGATCTCCATTACGTCTTTCCTCCATTTCACCACATACAAACTCCACAACATCCAAGATCTGTACCCCTTTTGGTATTACACACTTGGGCACCTCGAACAGCACCGAGCACTGAGCATATAGAGGGTGTATGATGAAACTGTCTGAACAAATGAATTTAATGCATTAACCTTATACGGTGAATGCTTGAGAGTGTTGATATCTTTGTGTTGATCTTTATTGTGTCTTGGCCTTCATATCTTATAATCTGCCTTTGGAAACAGAGAGTTCATTTCTCTCTTCCACCTTCTAGTGCTATTAATCCAACTTGCATCAAGTTGCAAAGGCAAGCTCCTTGCTGAGCATACTTTTGCTGTGAGAGCAGGCAGGGGGCAATTAGAGAAGACACTTGCAGCCCGAAACCCCAGGTCCCAAGCCTGCTTCTTCAGTGAATTCTTGTGTAAGCATGGGGCTGCGCGCACATCTTTAACAGGATGGGATTGTCTGAAGAGGGTAGAATGGGAAACTAAGTGGGTAGCTGGAGGAAAAAAAATACTGGATGTCATAATTTGCCTTTCATAAATTCTCACAAGTGAGAAACTCATATAAAAATGGAAATTCTAAGACAAAACTGAAATGTCACAAACTTAATTTTTGTTTTTCTTTCTTTTCATCTGTGTAAATGCCTTCCATTTCCTCTGATTTTATCGCCCAGGAGGGAGCATCTGTATTGGTAAATACCCTCCTGGGACACATCTGTCCTTTCACGTCCCATCAATCAGCAGGGCTCAGTGGCTGGCCACTGTCAACACATTGAAGATGTGCAGCTCATTTAATATGAATTGTGCAACGCTGTCTTTGCTCTCCGTATTTACCCAGTTACAACCAGGAACAGTGGAGTAGCAAGCACACTCCTTTCATTTATCTTCTGCTAAAGCTTAGTCTGTAACTAATCAGAAGAAGGCCACATTATTGTTTACACTGTTTAAAAATAAGTTTGTGCGTGCTTTACGAAAAATGTGGTAGCTGGATGTTCTGCTTTAGAGTATTTTCAAATACCTCAAGCAGTTGAGAATGCCTTGACTTATGGGGATTTTCAACGTTTTTTAGAAGTCTCTTTGATCTGCGTGAGGAGAAGAGCCAAACATAACTAAACCAGCATTTCTCTAGGGCCTAGGTGTGTACTTTCTTTGAAAGAATAAAGAACCATTATATTTTAAAATCATATGCAAGCTACATCAGAGCAATTTTTCTATACAGGCACATGTGTGTGTCTATGACAAGAACTTTAAGAAGAAATGGAAGGATCTCCCATGCTCTTGGATTGGGAGGATCAACATAGTAAAAATGGCAATTCTACCAAAAGCAATCTATAGATTCAATGCAATCCCCATCAAAATCCCAACAAAATTCTTCACAGACCTTGAGAAGACAATAATCAACTTTAAATGGAAAAACAAAAAACCCAGGATAGCCAAAACAATCCTATACAAATAAAGTACTTCCGGAGGCATTATCATCCCCGACTTCAAACTCTATTACAGAGCTACAGTAATGAAAACAGCTTGGTGTTGGCACAAAAACAGAGATGTTGACCAATGGAATCAAATTGAAGGTCCGGATATAAATACACAAACCTATGACCACCTGATTTTCAACAAAGGAGCTAAAATTATACAATGGAAGAAAGAAAATGTTTTTAACAAATGGTGCTGGCATAACTGGATGTCAACCTGTAGAAGAATGAAAATAGATCCGTATCTATTACCATGAACAAAACTCAAGTCCAAATGGATTAAAGATCTCAATATAAATCTGACCACACTGAGCCTAATACAAGAGAAAGTGGGAAGTAGTCTGCAACACATGAGCACAGGAGAGCACTTCCTACATAGAACCCCAGTAGCACAGACAATAAGAGCAACATTGAATAAATAGGACCTCCTGAAACTGAGAAGCTTCTGTAATTCCAAGTACAAGGTCTTGAAGAAACAAACAAAACCAGCCAGAAGTGGCGGCTCATAACAGAGGCAGAGGCAAACATATCTCTGTTAGTTTAGGGCCAGCATGGTCAACATGGCAAATTTCAGACTAGACAGGGCAGCATAGAGAGATCCTGTCTCAAAACAAAAAATTTCAAAACAAAGCCTACTTGTTCAGGCTGCAGAAATGGCTCCACAGTTAAGAGTACTCGCTGAGGAGTACAAATTGAGCAGAGGACACAAATTAAGTTCGTACCATTTACATCAGCTGGCCTGTCACTACAGCTGCACGGCATCCAATATCGTCTTCGGAACTCTGGACATACATGCACATATAGCTACACACACACACACACACACACAGAGAGAGAGAGAGAGAGAGAGAGAGAGAGAGAGAGAGAGAGAGAGAGAGAGAGAGAGAGAGAATTAAAAGTAAACTAAATCTATAGAGACCTGAAGATGAAGATGGACGAGAGGAAGGAGAAAAGGGAAAAGGAGGACAAGGAGGAAGAAAAGGAGGAGCAAAAGGAAGAAGCTGTTGCCGCTGCCTTGACAACCGACAAAGGTTAGTGTCCACGGAGTCTGAAATGTGTGAACCTGGTCATCTCTGCACAGGGAAAAACAGCGCGAAGGGTCCTTCCCAACCAATGTTCCATTGGAGAGTGACGTCATAACCTTCACACCCTAAAGCATTCCTGGTACCTTATCATTAATTTCTCTCCTCTGCATCATGAAAGGTGGTATTGCTGTAACATCCATGAGAGATTTGGGGGAAAAAAAAATAGCCATTCAAACCTTTTCTTCAGGCTTTGTCTTCTCGTGTAAGCCCTCTTGGAGAAGGCAAACCCGTCAGGTGACAAAGTAAAACAATCCCCAGAGTCAAAGGAAGCAGTTAGCCGGACTGGAGATTTTTCTACCTTCACAGCTGATGATAAAATGATGAACACAGAGCAGAAGCTGGCTGAAGATCAGGTGCCGGACCAGAAACCGAGAAAATTCATGCTTGAGAACTTTCTTCTTTTCCTGGGAGGGCAAGAAACTGTGCATAACTCAGCCCCTTCTCTGTGCCCTGTGAGATAAGAGGACACGGATACAGGATGTCAGAAAATCAGTTCATTTTCCTTCTCAGACGAGGCTTCCTGCATCCACGTGGTGCCTGAGTTGACATCAGTTAGTAATCATTTTCTTGGGGTATTCTGTTCATTGCACGTCTCTCGTGAACGGTGAGCCCAGCTGTCAGAATTCTGATTCCTGCCCGCTAACACTATCACTCGCTGCTGTTCAACAGCGTGAAAATATTACTCCTAATGGGACAGCGTGCATATGTGCTAGGGTGGAAATAATGCCGCCACATTCTGTCTGCCCACGAGCACATTAGCATTGAGCTGGGGTGAAAAGCAAAGGTTCCATAAAATGCTCACTCCGAAGGCATGGATGTCACAGACGACATCGAGCAGCTTCACCTCAGACCTGATCCTAAGTCACACTCACATTAGGTGTCACTACTGCTCACACTAGGTGTGTCACTGCTCACACTAGGTGTGTCACTGCTCACACTAGGTGTGTCACTGCTCACACTAGATGTCACTGCTCACACTAGGTGTGTCACTGCTCACACTAGGTGTGTCACTGCTCACACTAGATGTCACTGCTCACACTAGGTGTCACTGCTCACACTAGGTGTGTCACTGCTCACACTAGATGTCACTGCTCACACTAGGTGTGTCACTGCTCACACTAGATGTCACTGCTCACACTAGGTGTGTCACTGCTCACACTAGGTGTCACTGCTCACACTAGGTGTGTCACTGCTCACACTAGATGTCACTGCTCACACTAGGTGTCACTGCTCACACTAGGGGTGTCACTGCTCACACTAGGGGTGTCACTGCTCACACTAGGGGTGTCACTGCTCACACTAGGTGTGTCACTGCTCACACTAGGTGTGTCAGTGCTCACACTAGGTGTGTCACTGCTCACACTAGGTGTCACTGCTCACACTAGATGTCACTGCTCACACTAGGTGTGTCACTGCTCACACTAGATGTCACTGCTCACACTAGGTGTCACTGCTCACACTAGATGTCACTGCTCACACTAGGTGTGTCACTGCTCACACTAGATGTCACTGCTCACACTAGGTGTGTCACTGCTCACACTAGGTGTGTCACTGCTCACACTAGGTGTGTCACTGCTCACACTAGGTGTGTCACTGCTCACACTAGATGTCACTGCTCACACTAGGTGTCACTGCTCACACTAGATGTCACTGCTCACACTAGGTGTGTCACTGCTCACACTAGATGTCACTGCTCACACTAGATGTCACTGCTCACACTAGGTGTGTCACTGCTCACACTAGGTGTCACTGCTCACACTAGGTGTGTCACTGCTCACACTAGATGTCACTGCTCACACTAGGTGTGTCACTGCTCACACTAGATGTCACTGCTCACACTAGGTGTGTCACTGCTCACACTAGGTGTGTCACTGCTCACACTAGGTGTGTCACTGCTCACACTAGGTGTCACTGCTCACACTAGGTGTGTCACTGCTCACACTAGATGTCACTGCTCACACTAGGTGTGTCACTGCTCACACTAGATGTCACTGCTCACACTAGGTGTGTCACTGCTCACACTAGGTGTGTCACTGCTCACACTAGGTGTGTCACTGCTCACACTAGATGTCACTGCTCACACTAGGTGTCACTGCTCACACTAGATGTCACTGCTCACACTAGGTGTGTCACTGCTCACACTAGATGTCACTGCTCACACTAGGTGTGTCACTGCTCACACTAGGTGTGTCACTGCTCACACTAGGTGTGTCACTGCTCACACTAGGTGTCACTGCTCACACTAGGTGTGTCACTGCTCACACTAGATGTCACTGCTCACACTAGGTGTGTCACTGCTCACACTAGGTGTGTCACTGCTCACACTAGGTGTGTCACTGCTCACACTAGATGTCACTGCTCACACTAGGTGTGTCACTGCTCACACTAGGTGTGTCACTGCTCACACTAGGTGTGTCACTGCTCACACTAGGTGTGTCACTGCTCACACTAGATGTCACTGCTCACACTAGGTGTGTCACTGCTCACACTAGATGTCACTGCTCACACTAGGTGTGTCACTGCTCACACTAGGTGTGTCACTGCTCACACTAGATGTCACTGCTCACACTAGGTGTCACTGCTCACACTAGATGTCACTGCTCACACTAGGTGTGTCACTGCTCACACTAGATGTCACTGCTCACACTAGGTGTGTCACTGCTCACACTAGGTGTGTCACTGCTCACACTAGGTGTGTCACTGCTCACACTAGGTGTCACTGCTCACACTAGGTGTGTCACTGCTCACACTAGATGTCACTGCTCACACTAGGGGTGTCACTGCTCACACTAGATGTCACTGCTCACACTAGGTGTGTCACTGCTCACACTAGGTGTGTCACTGCTCACACTAGGTGTGTCACTGCTCACACTAGATGTCACTGCTCACACTAGGTGTCACTGCTCACACTAGGTGTGTCACTGCTCACACTAGGTGTGTCACTGCTCACACTAGGTGTGTCACTGCTCACACTAGGTGTGTCACTGCTCACACTAGGTGTCACTGCTCACACTAGATGTCACTGCTCACACTAGGTGTGTCACTGCTCACACTAGATGTCACTGCTCACACTAGATGTCACTGCTCACACTAGGTGTGTCACTGCTCACACTAGGTGTGTCACTGCTCACACTAGATGTCACTGCTCACACTAGGTGTGTCACTGCTCACACTAGGTGTGTCACTGCTCACACTAGATGTCACTGCTCACACTAGGTGTGTCACTGCTCACACTAGGTGTGTCACTGCTCACACTAGATGTCACTGCTCACACTAGATGTCACTGCTCACACTAGGTGTGTCACTGCTCACACTAGGTGTGTCACTGCTCACACTAGGTGTGTCACTGCTCACACTAGGTGTGTCACTGCTCACGGTAGTGCCACTGCTCACGCTCGTGTCACTTCAATGCAGGTCCTCAGTGTAGATCCTGGAGACCCCTCTCCTACTCTCTGTGAAGCACATGTTAATGTCGCACATTCTCTGAAGACTCTGACCAAGATGAAGCAGGAAGGCATCACTCTTCGTCAGTTATCTTCCTTAGACGTAAGCTACACCTTAGAAAAGTGTGTCACTGCTGATGACAGAATCACGAATTTAAAATCTAAAAGACTTTTAAGATACTCTGGGTGGAAAAAGTGACAGAGATAAATAAATGCCAGAATTTAAAGGAACTACAAAATGGCTGGGCAACAGCCACAGAAATTGTGTAATATTTGTCAGAAGACTGGAGCTGTTCATCCCAGTGTTGAGCTTTGTGTGATGCGTAGCCTGAAAATCTAGTGCAGGCCATGGCAAGACGGCTCAGGGCTTAAAACACTGGTCGCTCATCCAGAGCCCCCAAGTTGGATTACCTGTATGACAGCTCATACCCATGTATAGTCCAGCCCTGGGGTATCAGGTGTCCTCCTCTGGCCTCCACACATACACACATGCAAGCAAAACAGCCATGCACATGAAAAAGTAAGATATTAAAACCAGTCTTTATTAATGGAGGAAGTATAACCACACCAGAACACTCAGTGTAATGCTATGTGGCTACTATGGTTCTATAAAACTGATACGGTACCCTATGCAACTGTTCAAAGGAGTAAAGTCAGGGATGTAAACCACAGTGAGATGTTAAACTGCATTATGTGAAAAAGGCAAAATGCCAACACTGCATATAACATGGTGTGACGCCAACATTGCGTGTTTACATATATATTTATTTGTGTTCACGCATACAACTTTAGTTTAGAGTCATGGGCCAAATTCTGGATGGAGATTCACTGAGCTTTCCTGCAGTTATTTCTCTGTGCTGGGCTACGATTGCTGTACACACTTAGGGAGTATTTGGAATTTCTACAACTACCATGAATTATGCATTTCATGAGAATAGGAAAGAAAGAAATACTCTTTTGGTTTTTAAAATGTATTGTAGGTGTCTTAAGACTAGAGAAAACTCTTATTAAATGCAAGAGCAGAATGTGATATTGCATATAAAATCAAATTTGTCAAAAATATGTAAAAATGAGTCCAGGGAGTTTGAATGACTAATTTTACTCATTCAAGTTTGTTTATATTTTCAAACATCCAATAGCTGTTTATTAATTTAAAGTAAATAAGAAGTAAAAACACATTAACCTCCTGAGAAAGTGTGAAACACCATATATAAGTGCGAGGAACTAATGTCCATAATTGAAAATTCTCCACTAGAACATCTATACACTCTATAACCAAGCCTTGTGATCTGCTACACTCTGTAACGTAGACATGTGATTGGGTGTACTCTATAACACAGCCATAGGATCTAGAATGCTCTATAATACAGCCATAGGATCTAGAATGCTCTATAACACAGCCATAGGATCTAGAATGCTCTATAACAACACAGCCATAGGATCTAGAATGCTCTATAACAACACAGCCATAGGATCTAGAATGCTCTATAATACAGCCATAGGATCTAGAATGCTCTATAACAACACAGCCATAGGATCTAGAATGCTCTATAATACAGCCATAGGATCTAGAATGCTCTATAACACAGCCATAGGATCTAGAATGCCCTATAATACAGCCATACAATCGGGTATGCTCTGTAACACAGCCATGTGATTTGCTGCCTGTGTTGTTTGTGACAGGCGTTTTCTGCCAACTGTTAGTGTATTTCCTTTTGCAAAGGATCTTAAAAGTATTGTCATAATCTAAGGCTTCCAAATTTCTTAATCCAAATCTCTTGTCTGTTTGACCTGACCATATTTGAACAAATCACTGGCAAAGGTGTACACCTTGGATGAAAGAATAGCCAGCTATAAAATGTGTCATAGTCATCGTGGTAAATATAAAAGATAGATACCGATGCTTCATGCTCAAAGATGAAAAGAATGATGGCACTGGCTTAAAACTACTGGGGCTGCAAATTCTAAGGAGCGCAAGTTCACGCAGCACTTCAGTGGAATGACATTTGATTAAGATGAAGAGAATAGTCCGTATGGTCACCATGTGCATGTACATGATTAAATCATGTTCCTTACCGTCAGTCTCTGCAAAGAAACATCTTTACATCATGTAATGGACATAGTATTTCTCCTGACCTGCATCCCAGGGAGTTGGTAGGCAGAGTCCTCTGGAGGAGGGACAGAGTCTTGTCAAAAGCTGATTTCTCAAGCTTTTATTCTCTTGTTGATGACTCAGCATCATTAAGATCAATGTTTAACCTCTGGCTGACCTTGTGGGAGGCAACTGAGAGGGTGAGATTTTCTCTGTGAAGGAATACCGGCTGTAGAGCCTTCTGATTTGTTTCATTGCCCACAGATGCGTCAGGAAACGCAAGAGCTGCCTCACTTAAAGAGTGGACTCGCTGAGCTTGGCTGGGTTTGTTTTTCCCCAAGAACAGGTAGTGAATGAGGGAGAAAGGAGTTTACCTCTATGGGAATAATGTTTCCTCAGTGAGGTACTTCTCCCTTCTGAGACAGAAAATGTCATGTCTAGTTTCTTTTAATCAAAAGACTTTATAGAAAAATAATTTCTGCTAAGAAATTATAAGGTGTTTCAGGTGTGGCTCCAAGAAAAAAAAAACTCCAGATCTGTAGATTTACGCTGAAAGAGTAAAATCAGGGAGCTGAAGATGGAAGTTTAAATGTAGCATTCTTCTCATTCGGCTTCCGGACTGTACTGCCCTAGCCACAGGATCTAGATTCATCTTTTCCACGCAGTTGTTGTACAGGAGATCAGCTGTTCACCACCCAGATGACAGCCCTTTGCTTCACGATGAATTAGCTTCTCACTTAAGAGATCTCTCTCAAGACTCTTCTTCAAGTCCCACAAAGAAGAGGAGTTGGGGGAAGAGGATCTGGGCTGGAGGAACAGTTAAGTCCTAGACTTTTGGAACCATCCAAAATTGCCTTTCCATTTCACCCTCTGCCTGTCTCTAGGACAATACCGGGAAGGTTCAGCCCCTCAGCCACTGGATGCGTGCCCCTCTCCATAACCACGGTATCACTGGATGTGCTTTTCTTCCGGTTTTTAGAAACCAGCCAATGTCTCCAACTGCTCTACCATCGCCTTTGATGGGAAACTCACAGTCCGTTTTGTGAAAGACCAGGTCAGTTTGCTCCACATCCACTCCAGTCCGGCCTGTCTGGGTTAGCCTTATCTCAGGAGATGTGCCCCACGTCTGCCCGCAGGCTGGGTTATGAACTTTGGGTTTAACGGAATAAAAGGGTGCAGAAAGGCAAACTACTACCCTAAAATATGACATTGGGCAAGGCATTAAAAGTGAAGCCAAGAAAAAACTCGCCCTAGAACGAAGCGTGTAGGTTCTAAAGGAAGCTGGACACGGGGCAGACTGCAAGGAAAACTGGGGTAAGGTCATTGGGAGCCTTTGACCGAGAAAGTACGGCAGAAAGCTACAGTCTTACTTCTTAAGCAGGAGTATTTTGGTGACTTATGTCAACAGTTTATTTTTTGAATCTTTTTTAAAAAAGTTATTTTTGGTCACTTTAAATATACCACAGGCACATTTTTAAACTCTTAGATTGTGTTAACACCTGCAGCTTTGTCATTGTACAAAACAAGTCACATGAAATGCTAAGTGGAAAGCTTAAATTAAGTCTTTCCAGAATAACCTCATCTGGAGGGCGGTACTCTGGCGAGCTCCGGGCTCCAGTGCGCCACCGTCCACGCCCATCAGCCTTCAGTTTGACTCCACCACAGACACTTAAGGGAACATGGAAGACGAGTATATTGCTTGGTGATCATTCTTCCTAATGAATGGGTGCGATTCCGGAGGAGGCTGGCTTAATGCTTCCCTTCCATATGTATAACCCTAAACTAGATTTAATTCTAAGATTTAAATCAAGATTTGTACTGATTGCGTTTTCAGGCCCCGGCTTGACAATGCTCCATCACAAGCAGCATCCTCAGCTCTCCTTCCGGTTCCGAACCCACCATCCTGGATCTGTTGTAAGGATCCCTGACGATCTTAAATATATGTCAAGCATGGCTCCGTGGTAAAGAGCCCTGCCTGCTCTTCCAAAGTTGAGTGAGTGCCTACTCGACAGCCTTTTATTTACCAGGTACCAATTAAGTGTCAAACGTTTACGTGTGCTACCTAACCTAATCTTCACAAGTTCCTCCCCAGGAGGAAGACTTCACTGCCCTCATTTCTAGACTAGCAAAGCTGACTGTCAGCAAGTAAAACAACAGAGCTTCGCGACCTTGTTCAGAAAGTGCTCAAGCAAGGGCCTAACTTAGTTTTAGTCTAATTGCAAAATGTGTGTTTGTTCTCCATCACACATTTCCTGGACATGAAGTTCAAGGAACTGATGCTTTAAAAGAATACATGGGAGATTACCGTGGCAATAGTGCAGTGTCCCTGCAGAGGGGCAGAGACGAAGGTCCAGTTTTGTTTTGTTTTTTTTCTTTTTTTTTTTTTATTGAGAAAAGGAAAAAAAGTTTCAGCCTCCTCCCAGCCTCCCATTTCCCTCACCCTCCTCCCACCCTTCTCTCCCTCCCCCCACTCCTCTCCCCCTCCCTCTCCAGTCCAAAGAGCAGTCAGGGTTCCCTGCCCTGTGGAAAGTCCAAGGTCCTCCCCCCTCCGTCCATGTCTAGGAAGGTGAACATCCAAACTGGCTAGGTCCAGTTTTGAAGGATAAAAACTTCACTTGATAGTTGATAACTTCACTTGATAAGCATGCCCACAGACTTAAGGGTGAGAGTGTGGGTTGCTTTTACGGGCTTCCCAGTGATGTGGCAATGTTGGAGTACAGAGGAAGGCTGGAAAGGCAACACAAAGTGAATCAGATAGGAAATCAATACAAAACCTCCCTCAGCATTGCCATGGTGAGAAGATCTCATTTCTACGTGGAGGATAGTCTCGAGCTCTTCCGAGTTGCCTTTGTTTGGTCGGATGGCTAAATACGAACCATGATCCAGAGGCCCGGTTCATTTGCTCAGTCACCAGCCTTTACTCTGAGGTTATGAGGATGAGCAAACCACATCCTACACAGGACCGCCCTAAGATGGACACGGCGGCCAGCTTCTCACCCTGCAGCCTTCACTCGGAGGTTATGAGGATGAGCAAATCACATCCTACACAGGACCGCCCTAAGATGGACACGGCGGCCAGCTTCTCACCCTGCAGCCTTCACTCTGAGGTTATGAGGATGAGCAAACCACATCCTACACAGGGCAGCCCTAAGATCCTAAGATGGACACGGCGGCCAGCTTCTCACCCTGCAGCCTTCACTCGGAGGTTATGAGGATGAACAAACCACATCCTACACAGGACCGCCCTAAGATGGACACGGCGGCCAGCTTCTCACCCTGCAGCCTTCACTCGGAGGTTATGAGGATGAACAAACCACATCCTACACAGGACCGCCCTAAGATGGACACGGCGGCCAGCTTCTCACCCTGCAGCCTTCACTCGGAGGTTATGAGGATGAGCAAACCACATCCTACACAGGACAGCCCTAAACACGGTGGCCAGCTTCTCACCCTGCAGCCTTCACTCGGAGGTTATGAGGATGAGCAAACCACATCCTACACAGGGCAGCCCTAAGATGGACACGGCGGCCAGCTTCTCACCCTGCAGCCTTCACTCGGAGGTTATGAGGATGAACAAACCACATCCTACACAGGGCAGCCCTAAGATGGACACGGCGGCCAGCTTCTCACCCTGCAGCCTTCACTCTGAGGTTATGAGGATGAGCAAATCACATCCTACACAGGACCGCCCTAAGATGGACACAGCGGCCAGCTTCTCACCCTGCAGCCCAACCATGTACTTCTGAAGACTGACTCTGATCACTCAAAGTGAGGTCAATCCACCTGCCATACAGTGCTTGCTGTGAATTTAAGCTGACTGCACCTCCAAACGTCCTTGAGACCCACCCAGTGTTTCAGGAGTCAATGATTGGCACACCATTGTGTCCCATACACTAGGCAGCCTTCAGATGCAAATGCAAAGAAGTGGGGTTCTTTTAAAGGTGGAATAAATTATTTGAGCCTTGTTTATAATGAGCGACGCTGCCAAAACACAGGAAACATATGAGCTTCGTCTATGTCATATGTTCCAAAGACACTGTCAGGAGGGAAGTGTTTCCCAGGGATCCCTATCAAGTTTATCATTAGACTCTGTGAGTGTACATTCCATGTCAGCTTGCAGATAGTCCCGTGTGGCATAGTAAACATGTTTTAAATATAGGAGGAATTCCTACAAGATAAGGGTTAAGGGTAAACTCTCGGAGCACTGAAATACCTTTGTCTTTTTTCCTTAAACCTCTATCTCTGCCAGATGAGTGGGTTTTCCTGTTTCAAAGCTACAGGATTAAACTATGAAACAAACCTTTCAAAGAGGAATGGATTTATTTGCCTATCAGTCTTTCAAAGATTACATCTGGGTGTATCTACATGTTCTATCTGTATATATGCCCTAGATATACATACTTGTGCTTATATATGCAAACCCACATATATACAAATAATATATAAAAACAAAATTATGCACATATATATCATATATACCTATTTTATCACTTGGCATTTACAGTAGAATTTCTAATTTGATAAAGAAATGGGAAAAAAAATCTTAAAGCCAGGGCCACTGAGGCGGCTCAGTGGGTAAAGGTGCTTGTGGTCATGCCTAATGGACCAAGCTTGACCCCTGGACCCACACGGTGAAAAGAGAGAACTGGCTTGTTCAAATTGTCCTCTGACCTCCAGACCTAAGTGTGTGGCCCCTGTGCACAGCTCCCATACCCAGTAGTGTTGAAAATTGTAAAGCCTCATGCATTCTTACAGCCAACAATCTTCTGTGAGTTTCTTTACTCACGGGTGTTTGGGGTTGTTTCTAGTTGGACAATGATTCTATCCCTCAAGTCATAAATCCGTGGTGCCTTTGAGCACAGAAGCACAGTCCCCTGTCATCATCTCCCCAGTTCTCCTGAGTCACTTGCTCACTCCCCGTAGGCTTTCCAGGTCTCCTTTTCATCAGCAGCTGCTATCGGGGAAAGCTCAGAACAACTGGCTCCCACTAATGTTAAGTGCGGGGGAGACCTAATATCCACCTGCATTTCAACTCTGGCGAGAACGGCAGGAGTTTCCTGAAGCTAGCCAGACCCAGCACTCTAAGAAATAGTCTGAGCTAAGGGGAGGGCCGGAAGAGAAGGGAGGGTAGAAATGAAGCAGAAAAGTTATAATTTACAGCTCAATCTTACAATGCATCATAAAGAAAAATATTGTCTTTAAACAAAGTGCCGTGTGTGTTTTCACTATAATGCTGGAGAAGTTGGGAAATGTCTGTTTTTGCTAAAGTATTTCAAACTTATAAAAATGAAAAAGTCAGACTTTCTTTTCAAGACAAGAACTGTTCACTGTCTTGCTCACCAACTGGTACCATCCATGGCTCTCTGATCTCAGCGGACGTCCATTATAAGCCTGAGGATTTCAAAACTAGCAAGGAGTCTAAGGTAACTTGGCAAAGGCGATTTCTTATCACCTCACTGAATGGCAATATAGTTGTATTTTTAAGTCTTTCAAAAGAGTATCTTCTTTTAATAATTTGTTTTTACTTACTTCATTTCACAAAAAGTATTAGTCTGCAGTAGGTTGGAAATCAAAACAAAGCAAGACTGAAAGGTCATTCCAGTTAGATGGAGTAGACTACTAACCCAGTTCTAGTTAGATGGAGTAGACTACTAACCCAGTTCTAGTTAGATGGAGTAGACTACTAACCCAGTTCTAGTTAGATGGAGTAGACTACTAACCCAGTTCCAGTTAGATGGAGTAGACTACTAACCCAGTTCTAGTTAGATGGAGTAGACTACTAACCCAGTTCCAGTTAGATGAAGAAGTAGACTACTAAGCCAAGTGATACCATTCAGGTGTTTCTGATTCTGCTCTACAATGCAGCTCAGTTTTAGAGCTCTTGCCTGACATACTTGAGTCTTTGGGTTCAATTCTCTTTTTTTAAATTAATTTAATTATTTAAGGATTTCTGCCTCCTCCCCGCCACCGCCTCCCATTTCCCTCCCCCTCCCCGATCAAGTCACCCTCCCTAATCAGCTCGAAGAGCAATCAGGGTTCCCTGACCTGTGGGAAGCCCAAGGACCGCCCACCTCTATCCAGGTCTAGTAAGATGAGCATCCAAACTGCCTAGGCTCCCACAAAGCCAGTACGTGCAGTAGGATCAAAAACTCATTGCCATTGTTCTTGAGTTCTCAGTATTCCTCATTGTCCTCTATGTTCAGCTAGTCTGGTTTTATCCCAGGCTTTTTCAGACCCAGGCCAGCTGGCCTTGGTGAGTTCCCGATAGAACATCCCCATTGTCTCAGTGTGTGGGTGCACCCCTCGCGGTCCTGAGTTCCTTGCTCGTGCTCCCTCTCCTTCTGCTCCTGATTTGGACCTTGAGATTTCTGTCCGGTGCTCCAATGTGGGTCTCTGTCTCTGTCTCATTTCATCGCCAGATGAAGGTTAATATTCAGGAGGATGACTATATGTTTGTCTTTGGATTCACCTTCTTATTTAGCTTCTCTAGGAACGTGCATTATAAGCTCAATGTCCTTTATTTATGGCTAGAAACTACATATGAGTGAGTACATCCCATGTTCCTCTTTTTGGGTCTGGTTTACCCAAAAATTCTCAAGACTGCACAAATAAAAATAAATAAAATGCAAAGATTCTATTTCAGGTCAGAAGCCAACACTTCTGCGTTTCTACAGACTCCCAAGTGATGGAGGAAGGTCATTGGTTAAAAAATAAAGAAACTGCTTGGCCCTCATAGGTTAAAACATAGGTGGGAAGAGTAAACAGAACAGAATGCTGGGAGGAAGAGGAAGTAAGCTCAGAGGCCATGCTCCCCTCTCCCGGGCAGACGCAATGAAGCAAGCCGCCAGGTCAGACATGCTGAATCTTTCCTGGTAAGACTGGTGCTACACAGATTATTAAAAATGGGTTAGGCAAAATATGAGAATTAGCCTGTACGAGGCTAGAGCTAGTAGGCCAAGCAGTGTTTAAATGAATACAGTTTGTATGTTGTTATTTCAGGTTTAAAGCTAGCCAAGAGGCCAGGAGCCGAGCTGTGGGAAGAGGCCTTCAGCTCATACAACACCCAGGTAGTGCTGAGGTGTCTTGTCATATACCCATTTTGTGTACCCTTGAGCCAAACTGGAATACTGAGGATGCCCACACCAAGTGATTCCTTGCACACCCACCTTTGAGACCAAAGTGGTTATTATAGGGAAGAAACAGTGCGAGTTGATAAATGCACACATGCTGCTTGGTAGAGCAGCGGGCCTAGAATGTGGAGACACCGCTGACCTTGGGTCATGGAATAACCATGGAATAACCAGCATCAGATACAACATGGGCTGCTTTTGTGCCTACTCTCACCTGCTTCCTGAACCACGGCCTTCTTCTTGTTTATCCTTAACATCATGGTGGCCCATTCTGTGAGAGCGTGCTCAGTTCCCTGTCCTCGGAGTTTTATTTTCTGAGATGGATTTGCTCCATGCCTCTGAGGAACACTTTGATCAATGAGATGGAATCAGATCCTTGATGCCATTCCTTGAGGTGGAGTGTTCTGAGGTGCGATGTCTTTAAATAGCCCATCTCACACCTTCCCCAGCTGTCAGAATCAGTCACCTAGTGGTGAGATTGGCAGCCTCACCAAAGACATCCCACCCTCCCAACCTCAGACCACTTTTCTCCTTCTCAAGTTGCCGTAAGATTGCATTTTTCTAATCTTTTATTGATCCTTCATGGATTTCACATCATGTGTCCTGATTCCATTCATCTCCCCATCCCTCTGTTTCTGCCCTCTGCCTTGCAATCCCCCACCCACTTTTTTCATCCTGGAAGCTTTCGTGTGGCCCAGTGAGTCACACAGCAGACCCTTTAGTCTGTACATCTTTATTTGTAAGTGTTCATTGCAATGAGTCAAGGATCTGGTTCGAGGCCTCTGGCTTCTACTACAGTGTGAATACTGGGCCCTCACTGAAATTTCTCTTGGATATCCTGTTGTCCTGCATCATGGAGATCCTGCATCTTTGCATCTGCAGGACTGGCCCCTCCACATGCCCCAACAGATCATAGATTTGGTGGATGTTGGGGCAGATCAACTCATAGTCTTGGTTCTGGGCCTGTGTGGGAGCTGGGTTGGTCAGCCTGCCAGCTCTCCCTCATCACCACTACCAGGGAGAGCTCTCCAGCACTGCGGGGCTAGATCACCCAATGCCGTGGGCAGCAGGGGTGAGGTCAGGTCTCCTGTTCTCACCCCACCCACACAACCCGGACCAGCTCTACTGTGCTGCCCAGGCGGGGTGCAGGGCCCACTCTCCCAACTGCAACTGGTAGTGTGGGTCCCCAGCCCCATCGGCCATGGCTCAGTCCCAGGGTGCAGAGGATCTGGGGAGCAGGGTCTCCATGAGTATTGTGGTTGTGAATGCCGCAGGGGACTGTCAGAGAACAGCTCGTTCATTGAATAGCTTTCTCCTCCTATTTATTCTCTGCCTGGCATCCTCACCTATCCTCACCTTTTGTTATTGGCTGTTCAGCTTCTTATTAGACCAGTCAGGTGTTTGGGGTAGGCAAAGTAATATAACTTTACAGCGGTAACAAATGCAACATAAAAGAATGCAGCAATCTTTGCATCATTAAACAAATTTTCCATAGCATAAACGAATGTAACATATATTAAGTCAATATTTCACAACACCTAGGTTGTCCTCTGACAGAATACATACATACATACATGCATACATACACACATGCATACATGCATACACGCATGCATGCAAGCATACATACACGCATACATACATACCCGCATACATACATGCATGCATGCGTACATACATGCATGCGTACATACATGCATGCATACATGTGTTTTAATAAGAGAAAGACTAGGGTGCTAGAAGAAATAGCTAAGAGGATAAAATATTTGCTGCTTAAGTATGAGAAGCCGAGTTTCAATTCCCAGTGCTCACATAAATGCCCCGCACCCAATTGTAATCCCGGCCCTCAGGATGCAGTGGCAGGGGATGCTCGGATAAATTTGAATAGTTACACCGCATCATGCACTCCAGATTCAGCTGAAAGGCTCTGCAATGATGAATAAGGCGGGTGATCAACCAAGGAAGACTCTCAACTAAGCCTTGGGCCTTCGTGACAAGCCCACATGTGTGCAACCATGTGCAAATCTTTAAATCTGTGCAAATGTGTGAACATCACACGCATGAACACATGCCAAGGAAAGTTTAAGTAGGCAGACAGGAAGAGCAAGGCTGAATAGGGCTCTAGTTCAGCGATGTAGAATGCGCATGCGCCACGTGAGAGGCTCTGGATCCAATCCCCAGCCCGGAGTCTTTTCCTCCTATGGCTTATGATTCTGCCATGTGCTGTTTCCTTCTTTCAGACATCCCCATCATGAGGATGCTGTCTAGCCGGAATGCTCTGTAGACACGGGAAGGCTTGCTTGAATTAGCACCACGCCATTTGAATTTTTAGCATCTAAAACAGTAAACTAAATTGCGGAGTTTGGTTTATAAAAGACTCAGCTTCAGGTGTTGCCCACAGTGGTAGAAAATGAACTAACGTGCTAAAGTGTGGAAGATCGTCAGGCACAGGAGACGCTGTACTTCGAGCAAATGGTTGTTAACAGAGAGAGATTAATAGACCCCTTAAAAAGTTAGAAATCACAGTACTCTACTTCTACATTTCGACAGATGAGCCCAGAATAAAGAAGAAATTGTTGGAACTAAAAAGATGAACGGGTGGGTGAGAATTGCAGTTCTCAGTATATGTACAGTTTACATATATAAATATACCCTTGTTGCTATTTTGTAATATCCAGAATCACACAATATTAGAGTGAGAAGAACCCGTTGCCATCACGTAATATAGCATCTGAATTTGCATGGGGGATAACTGGAGACTGAGGAGGGTGGGTGACAGATGAGGTTTCCCAGCACACTAAAGAGGACAGTGTGGAGATGCGAGCTGAGTCTTCCAACGCTTCGTGTCAGGAATCTCATGTGGCACTGTGGGCTGGGACTATTGAAAACCTTACAACAGCCTCCAGAAGCAGACATTATTGTTAGCCCATTTTACATATGGGATCATTAAAACTGAGAAAGATTTCAAGTTATGCATGCTTGCACAGCTTACATGAGGGTACATGCAGTCTGCCTGCGCGTTGCTCATTTGGGACGGTCACTTCACACTGCAATCTCACTAGTCAAAGTGACGGATGCCACAGGTGGACCTGGAGCACTGGGGACAGCCTGGGTTCGAGTCTACAGCATCCTAGCTTTGAGATCCTGGGAAAAAGACTTCCTGCCCCCATGCCTGACATTTCCTTTCTTGTGTACTGCCTTATCGTCAGTATTAGAATATTCAATCCTTTCCTGTGTTTTGCTTATCGTCAGTATTCAAAGACTCAATCAGCCTTGCTGTTAGGACATGGCTGAGGAGCAGACTCCAGCTCAGAGACACCTTTGCTCAGTTGTCCTAGACACAAACAGGAACATGGGCTTCTGCACTCTGGTGTCCCTGTGCTCTCTCTCTTTGGGTCTCCTATGGCGAGAAGATTTCCTAGAACTTCAAGGAAGCTCTCCTGCTGAGCTGGGTAGACTTCATCACCTCTCCACACCAGTGCTTGCTTGGATATGTCAGTTGCTGCTTCTCCTAGGAGATAAGCAAAGTTTTATAAACTTGAAAATATAAATATCTGAAGATGATTAGGAAAGAGTGCAAGCTGGACATAAAATCTATATTCATTATTAGAAATGCAGAATGACACTTCCGGTCTAGGAATATTAACCCACTTGCTGGTAGGCTTAGCATCTAGACCAGGTTATTGTCAAAGCGACCCAGAACAAACACACCAAAGTCTCTGTGGTTCAAACTGAGGTAGCTTTTCAAAACTCCCCAGAGGAGTTGAATGCACAGCCCAGACTGAGAAGCATTGCTTGAATGCTATTGAGTGAAAAAGAAGTCTATGGTTGCTCTGGAAATCTGTGTTTCAAGAAAGAGTAATGCTCGCTGCACTGAAAATTGCTGGTCTAGAGCGGGTAACACCCCAATAAAATCTCTGAGGTCCATGTGTACAGCTTTGAGTTCTAAACAAGAAAACCCAGCAAGGGAGGTTTTGGGCAGTAAGCACGTGATAATATTTTGAGTTCTATTTCATGAAATTAAAAATAGCTTTTTGGTCGTTCTCCACACTGGCCTATAAATGACATAGTACTTGCGGTAGAAGAAGAGCTTGTATCAACATTTCCCTCTTCTGCTTTGTATGAAAACTGTGTGGAACTCAACCTTTATAATTCCAAAGAGATAGTACCAAAGTCACAGCCATGTGACATGGAGGAGAGCAGTGTTGATTTATGAGACTTCACAGACTTAGAAACAGGCACTAAATATTCATGAAATCCCGACAGTGCTTGCACATTGAGTTATATTTCAGTGATCTGTAACTGGGTTAGAGGAAAAACTAATAAAGTGGGCACATCCAAAGTCACGGAACCTTCGAGGAGGTAAATGTCTCTCATCTTGGTGGTATTGAACTGTTTACTAATTTTTGTTTTGAATTACAGGTACGTTTGATTAGTTGTTAATGGTTGGAGATAATCCGAAGGCTCCCAAAGAAAGGTAAAGAAATATTTAATTGACAAATCAAGTGTGTAAATATGGAAAGGAGGATTTCATGAAATTTTTCTCCACAGGTTTTTTTTTTCAGGTGAGAAGCTGGAGCTGGAGCTGGAGCAATGAATGAATGGCTCAATGGCTAGGAGCACGGGGCGCTGTTCAGAGGACCTGAGTTTGATACCTTGCACCCACGTGGAGGTTCACAACTGTCTGTAACTCCAGTTCCAGCAGATCCAGCCCCTCTTCTGACCTCTGTGAGCTCCTGCACATAGGTACACTCAACCACACAGGTACACATGTCTTTTAATTAAATAAAAAAAGTGATAGAAACAGACTGGAAAGATGGCTCAGTTCCTAATCTTCCAGAAGAGTGAATTCAGTTCCCAGCAAGCTTGAGCAGCCTACAACAGCCTGTACTCCAGTTCTAGGGAATTTAGTGCCCTCTTATGGACTCTGAGGACCCCTGCACTTGTGAGTGCTCACACATGTATGCAGACACATGCTCAGATGCACATGCATACACATGCATGCAAGTGAACACACACATTAGGAAAAAAGAATTTATTTTCAAAAGTGGTAGAGTCTCTAAAGACATAAGGATACATGTGAAAAGGGAATTGAAATTCTGCCATTCAGCAAATGGCAGAATACTGTAATAAAAACAAAGAGTTAAAATGAGACTCTAGACAACACTTTAGATTGAACCATAAGTTCAAGAATCAGTATGGTAGACTAATAATGATCAAAGGAATCTTAGATTTCATTCAGTTATCGTACCAATTTTGGTCCCATTACCATAGCATAATTATCCCAATTTTACTTAGCTAATGACAGTTTACAGACTTCAGATAGGCACCACCCAGACAATCCGCAAGGTAGAAACATTAAAAGCTTATCACTGATGAGATCTGACGGCTCAATTAGGAGCTGTTTATATTTGAAAAGAAATACTATTCAGTCAATCACTAAAAATGTGTTCTTTTCATTCTTCTTGCACTCTGTGTATGTGTGTGTGTGTGAGTGTGTGCTTCTTTTAATATGTAATAAACAGCCATCAGTCTCAAGTAGCTCCAAAACACAGTGGTGATGTTCTTTAGTAGTTACTAATGAATTATCACAATTATAAACTCTCTCTCTCTCTCTCTCTCTCTCTCTCTCTCTCTCTCTCTGTGTGTGTGTGTGTGTGTGTGGGTGTGTGGGTGTGTGTGTGGGTGTGTGTGGGTGGGTGGGTGCCCATTGTTGTGGAGGGAAGCCATATAATTTCAAAAGGCTTTAATTTATTCCAACCTCAAACAAATGCTAGGGAATAATGCACCAACTCAAACGAAACATTTTTACAGTTGCTGAAAGGCAGCCATGATGGTGTGGTGGAGAGATACATGAATGGCTGTTAAGCACAGGCGTGTGAGGTGACACATTCAGTACCTGCTCCTCTGGTCAGGCCCACGGGAGAAGAATTCTTTAGACTCAATAGAAAAAGCAGAGCAGTGAAGCAGATGCAAAGACTTAGAAACAGCATGAAAAGTGAAGGTCTTGATAAAAATAGAGGTCTTTGAAATAGCGGTACTTAGTGTACCAAGAGGGTCACATCATCTGCTCTCCATCTTCACAAGGGTGCACAAGCAAGGAGAGGATTAGACGTCCACAGAGAAACAACATACAAGGGAATTTTCTACGAGGTTCATGTATTTAAAAGAAAATCATCAAAAGGGTCCATGGAGTTTGCTTCCTCAAAAATATTATAAATAAGACATATATTTTCTTGTTCTAGATAGGTCGGTGATATATTGCTGTGAGGAATAATTTACTGTTATAGAATGACATCAGAGGGAGAGCATGCTTATGACTCATCATTTTTCTATACAATATACAAAAATGTAAGCCGTTTACTGTAGTGAGGAGCTGCGGGCTGTGTTCCTGCCACCCATCTCTTGGCCGCCTGGCTAGCTTATGCCCCGAAATAACAACACACAAACTGTATTCTTTTAAACACTGCTTGGCCCATTATTTCTAGCCTCTTACTGGCTAACTTTCACATCTTGCTAACCCATTTCTAATAATCTGTGTAGCACCATGAGGTGTTGTCTTACCAAGAAGATTCTAGCATACATCCATTTTGGGCTGGAGCTTCATCGTGGCTGCTCTGGAGAGGAGAGGCATGGCGTCTGCCTCACTTCCTCCCAGCATTCTGTTCTGTCTACTCCGCCTACCTAATTTTCTGTCCTATCAAGGGCCAAGGCAGTTTCTTTATTAACCAATGAAAGTAATTCCTCCACCAGTTTACGAGATCTGAAAGTGAAATGCTAAAATACTCAAAAGACTTTGTGACTGGTAGTTTAAATTACACTTAACCCTTGACGGGGAAAGGGAACATCTTCTGCTGATTAACCAATAATTTTCCACGTGGTCTCATGAAGACATGCTTTATTAGCTTATTCTGTGGAGAGAGCCTGTTACTATAAAGATGCATTAAGATATCAAAATAGATATAAACATCTCCTGGCCCATAGAAGGAATCCTGTCCACTTGTGGGCCTAGATTCCACACTTAACTGGGAATCTTCTGCAGACACTCATTCATAGAAAGACTATCTTGATCTCACACCACACTGCTCATGGGCTCCTTGTTGCTATTCTTCAGGACGTGTTGTCCTGCCTTCAGTTCTGTAGAGCACAACCCCACGGACTCATTCAACACTTTAGCCTTACTGTGCCTTTTCAGTAGTGAACGGCACAGGGCATCCGCCGGAACAGCTCCCTCTCTCAAGATGGCAACTGAGCACACATTTGCCTGTTCCACCTCCCTGTGATTGGCCTTCAAGAGGAAGACTGTGGGAGGAAAAAGAAAGTCTACAGAGGTTCTTGTGTAGGAGAGGACTTTGATGTTATTTTACAAAACCGTTGACACCTATTGGTGTTCTGTGTACAAAAAACTAGGCTCACGAACAAGCAAGGTGGATGAGTAGGTAAAGGCACTTACTGCCCAGCCTGGCAACGTGAGTTTGATCCCTGAGACCTGCATGGTAGAGGAGAGAAATGGCTCCCACAAACTGTCTGCCCTCCCCACATATGCTGCAGAATGTCTGAGGGCACACACACACACACACACATGCAGACACACACACCACACACAGACACACAAAGACACACACATCACACACACACCACACAGACACACACACCACACAGACATACACACATATGCAGACACACACACCACACACAGACACACACACATGCAGACACACACCACACACAGACACAAAGACACACACACAGGCACACACACACCACACACAGACACACACCACACACAGACACAAAGACACACACATCACATACACACACACCTTGCACAAAATAAATAAGTAAATAAATGTAAATAATTTCCAAATCATGCTTATAAAGTACCTGTGATGTGTACATATAAAGTTTGGAATAGTTTTCCATTTATTTTTACTTACTCATTCTCCAACCCTAACAGATTATTATTAACACAATTATTCATTTCATAAATGAGAAAGTCAGGCCAATGGTGACAATTTGTGAAGAAATGTGCTCATAGTCATCAAATATCAAATGGCCCTGCTGGTCTGGTGTGAGCCTTGGGCATATCCACAGCCCTATCTCACCCCTGTGCAGCTAAATTAAACTTGAAGACCAGAAATCAGCTATGTCTGTACTACTTATACCTAGAAACAGCATTGACCACCATTGTCTAAGTCCCCAACAGATACCACACTCTAAATTAGTGAATGTAAAAGACTGTTTTAAAAATACACAAATTTCAAGACGGAAAATATTAGCTTATGCTCATGAATTCGCTTAAGCACTCACAGACCTGCTCTTTCTCATGTCTACAGAGGGAATAAAGCAGATTGACACTAATAAGCTGTTTCTTGGTTTTCATTGTAGTTTATTTTAAATGAGCGCTCATGAATTGAATTGATAAGGAGGAAATTAACATATAAGAATATGAAGCAGAATGTATTTACACAAAAGTGACTTGGTAAAGCAAACTGCTAAAGTCAACAACAATCGGAAAGTAGCGTTTATTTTAAAGAATTTGCAGGAGGTAGTGTATACAGCGTACATTCATTATATGGTTCAGTATATGCCAATGCAGCCTAGAGCACAACAAAAAAAAGTTTAAATATAACCTCATTTCAAGGTGCTCTCTGTCAGAAAGCTTAGGCTGGAACTTAGAGGTCCTTTTCATTATCATTGAACAAACTTAAAATACCTAATTTTGCTGGTTAGTTTGATGTCCACTTGACACAGCTACAATCACCAGAGGAAGAAGCCTCAGTTGAGGAAATGCCTCTATAAGGTCAGGCTGTAGACAAGCCCATGGGGCATTTTCTTAGTGATTGATGCGGGATGGTCCAGCTTATTGTGGGTGGTGCCATCCCTAGGTTGGTGGTCTTAGGTTCTATAATAAGGTGGGTTGGGCAAACTATGGCAGGCAAGCCAGTAAGCAGCATTCCTCCACAGCTTCTGCATCAGCTCCTGCCCCAGGTTCCTGCCCTGCTAGAGTTTATTGCCCTGACTTCCTTCAATGATGAGCAGAGATTTGTAAGCATAAAGTCAAATAAACCCTTTTCTCCCCCAAGTTGCCTTCAGTCATGGGTGTTTTGTTTTCTTTTTATCATAGCCATAGCAATCCTAAAACATTAATCCTTAACACTAACCCATCACAGTGAGTGCTTTCTTACAGTTTCTCAGACTACTAGTGTCTGTTCAGAAAAGATCATACGGGTTCATCACTTGTAATGTCTTTACTAACTACCAGGACATCCTTACTGCCAATCATCAGCCAAGATGGCTTTTCCCAATGGAAGTCATGGAGGAACAACGCACCAGCTATGATCCCAGGCTGCATTCTTTTCAATGTCACTGTCTGAGTCAGGTAGAGGCTAAGGCCCAGGGGTCTTCCCAAGGTGAGGTGTCTAGAATGGAAAGTTCTAGTCTTTAAATCAAGCTGGAAGAGTTCTCCGTGTGCGGAGCTTTGGTGAGGTGAGAGACCCACCCCACAGTCCTGCAGGAAGTGAGCAGGACAGACGCCCTTGGACCCTTCCTGGTAATTCTGAATCTGGGGACATAACACATCTGGGAGGATTTTGCATTAATCCAACAGCAGCTCCCGTAAAGGTCAGAAGAAAATTCTTTGATTTCAAACAATTTCCTCCAATAAATTCTCTTACTATGACAGTACAGAGTTAAATATAAAAAAAGCACAAAAGGGAAGAGGGGTCACGAACAGAAAGAAAAACAGCTGCATATTAAATCAGATTTAGAATGAAGTAAGAACAAGTTTGAAGACAAGAGTGAAGATCAATGAGCTAGCTCTAAAGCATTCTGCCCAGAAACACTGCAAAGGAACTCACCAAGATGACTTCCCAACGAAAACTGCAGTAACTAACATTTAAAACTCAGGAGGCTGGATTGACTGCACTGCAGCCGCAGCCGACAGACAGTAAGAGGCCAGTGAGGTGGATCAGACGATAAAGGGGCTTCCATGTGAGCTTGGGAACTTGAGTTTGACAGCTGGAACCCATGTAAAGATGGAAGGAGAGTGAACCCACTCCGTGACGTTGTCTTCTGGCCTCTGCTCACCTGTTAGCAAATAAAATGTAAAGATGTGTCATGTGTCATCAGAGTGACAACAGAAGAAAGACTTAGCAATATCTGCGGAGACACATCAGGAGGACTTTCCATACCCGATAAAAATGACTAAGGCATGGACTCAAGACAACCACACCTAATTACTTAAACGAACTAGACTCCTAGACAAATAACATTCAATCCACAGAGCAAGAGAGATGTTAGGAAAGGAAAAAGAAAGGCAGGGAGACGAGGGGTGAAACGGAGAGTAGGCGGGGAAACACATTTAAACTCTTAAACAATTGACGACAAAGCAGAAAAGTAGTTTTTCCTAAACAAGAAAGAAATACTGCAAAAATACCATGTGTAAAATTCAGCTGGAAACACAGTGGTCAAAGCAGGTAGTTCCAGTACCCCAGCACTCATGTGAGTGAGACAGCAGAACAGATGACCTGAAGCATTCAAGACTAGCCTGGGGGAAGGAACAGGAGCTGTACAAAAAGAAACAAGTTTGCTGGGCATGGCAGCCCATCCCTGCAATCCCAGCATTCAGGAAGCTGAGGCAGGAAGATCGCCATCTAGTGCCAACAATAACAGAAGTAAGAAAACTAAAAACTGAATAAAAGCATCCGGCCAAATATTTCTGTCTAGTTCAGTTTCCCTTGCTGTGATCAAACACTGGACAAAATCGACTGGGGAAGAAAAACGGTTATTTCACCTTACAGGTGACAGTCTGTTATTGGGGAGCCAAGGAGGGAACATGGAGCCGTGAACTGAGGCAGAAATCATGGAGGAGGACTGGCTTGCTTCTCTACTCAATCAGCTATCTTATACATATATTCATATATCATATATTAACACCATCTACCTGAAGTTGGTACTCTTAACAGTGAGCTAGGCTGTAGCTGGCATTTGCACCACCACCAAACTCCCAAATAAAGATATGGAGACTTATTGATAATTATGAATGCCCCACCAGCTCTTTTCACTTGACCTGTTTTGAGTCATCTACGTTTTGCCTAAGGGCTTTTACCTTTCATTCTGCACGTCCTGCTTTCCTGCTTCCTGTCTGTCTGTCTCTCTGGCCCCTGGCATCTCCCTAACATTTCTTTTTCTTTCTTTTGTTCTTTCTTCCCTGAGTCTAAATTCCTCCTCCTACTTACTCTCCCTGCGTGTAAGTACCACCTATACCTCCTCCCTTGCTATTTGTCTTTCAGATTTTATTAGATCACTCAGGTGCTTTAGGCAGGCAAGGTAAAACAGCAACACATCTTTGCATGGTTAAACAATTTTTCCACAACACTAGGTCATCCCCACCAATTAGCAATCAAGACAGGTCGAGTTGAAAAAAACTAACCAGCACAACTTGAAAAGTGAGATGAGACAGATTATCAAAGGTCAACAGGATGGTATCAGGGGCATCACCTGGCTTCTGGTTAGAAACACAAACTCCCCACACCCCAGCTCAATTGCTGATTACAAGCTTTGGGAATGGAGTCTGGGTGCTAAGCCAACTTCCCAGTAGTTCTGATCTCTCTGGAGTTCGTGGATACACCAACATCCTCCAATGCGCTACCAACCGTTTCTACTGATGTGAACAGACAGCTAGTTTCCATGCTTTTAGGAAAATCATTATTATTAATAGATGGTCACTACTGAAGAGAGAAAAGGGTTAATTTTATGTTCTATTTACTGTTTGTTGACTGACCAGACATTACAGAAATGCTTTGGGAGATTCCTTAGTTGATTCTTTCAGAAAGCATGTTGATCTGGTCTTCCCAGTTCCCTGTTTTTCTGCCTTCCACAAAATAGGTTGCTTAGTTCACCTAGAGAAGATAATCACTATTCACTTCCTTCGTGTGGTTTCCAACAACGCAGACCTCATGGATGAGAAGGTGTATTAAGGGGTGTCGTACTGATGCTTCTGACACTGACGGCAAGCGTCAACCAGGTTCTGCAGGAATACAGAAGTCATTCAGTGGATTCATAGACGCAGTGGGTTTCATTAGTCCCAAAGTAGCAGGGGCCACGTGGCAGCCCTGAACTGTCAAAGGCAAGGTGATCATAGCTATGGTAATGGGCAGCACAGGCAAGGCCCACTGTCCTGACACATTTCCTCCAATGATACCACAACTTCTCCAACAAGGTCACACCCCCTAGCCCTCCCTCCCCTTCCTTCTTGAGTAGTACTGCTCCCTGAGGACTAAACCTTCAAATATATGAGCCATTCTGACTTAAACTACCACGGATATGTTTCTTCTTTTTCCCTCCGAAGCATCAGAAAAAAAGTATATATTTTTTTTTATTTTTTTGTGTTTTGATACAGGGTCTCGCTCTGTGATCTTGGTTGGCCTGGAACTTGCTATCTTGACCAGGCTAGCCTTGAACTCACAGAGATCTACCTAACCCTGCCTCCTGAGTGCTTACAAAAGCACTCAGATTTCAATAACATAAATGAAAGTCATGTGTTCTTAAATTTCATCAACGTAGCTCTTTGTTACTGGTATGAAACTGAGGTTATACCTGAAATAGCAAACATCAGCCCAGAATCTCACTGAGACACTGAGACACTGCAGGTTATCTCACACAGCCATGAGGCAGGCATTCCTTCTTTGCAATGTACTTTATGGACTGCATGGTCTGTCATTACGAAGGTGCACCATTCAGCTCCGAATCTCACTGTTATCCCACAGTTACCATTTCAGACTAGGACTGTTTGCTTCACCAGACTTTTAAAAGAAACTCCAAAGTACACTGCAGAAACAGCTTCATGAGTCTAACATAACACTCACAATCAAAGCTGTGTGAATGAATCACGAAACTGCCTCCTCGTCTCCTGTTTGTTGTGCTGGGCCTTATTCACCTAGCTGCCACCTGGCAATGCACGTCTGTTGCACAGGATGACAGATCTCCAGCAAAAGGCTTGATAAACACACACAGTAGTCAGCCCCAGTTCTAAACAACCAGAAAACGAACTTCAGAGTGTTTGGACTGAATATGAATCTCCTCCCAGAGTCGTGCTTGATGATTATGAACCAGACAAACAGGTAAGGCAGTCCTACAATAGTGATCTGGGGCTGTGACTCAGTCAGTGAAGTCAGAGTAAAGACACAAAGAAAGTCCTCCTCATCGACAGGCAGGGAACTGCTGGGAGGAAAAATATGTTCCCTGCTTGAAATTAGCCGGCACACATTCCCAACCTACACAACGCTCTCACAAAGGACATCCAAATCTGTCCTTGTTTCTAACGTGTGTTGTGACAGGAGGTGACAGTTTATCAAAGAACTATAATTGCCACCTAAACATCTAGCATTTTGTCAACTGTAAGTGTGTTTAGTGAAAGCATTTATTTAACTTAAAATACAACCATTTTCCTTGCTTTCTGAAATGACTGCCTGGATTTCTTTTCTCCTTAGCAGATCAAGTTGCATCAGAACTGTCTTTGAATTATTTATGTTAGAATTGTGAAGGGGGAAGAAACAACCAGTCAAGCAAGAAACAATGACACAGGAAATATGTATCTTCTGGTTATTGATTCAAAAGACCCTCAAAAGGCAACGATTGTCACCCATGTGCGGAGGTGATATCCAAGAACTCTGTTTCGGGAAGGAGAAAGATACGGCCCTTTTTCCCCTTCGTCATTCCCTTTGAACGATGAGCAAATTCGAAGAAGCAATACCTCAACAGACAGAGTGTGTTATCCAATATGTATTATCACTGCATGAAACTTCCTCCTGAAGCAGTCAATCATAACTAGGCTGTTGTGTCTCTCAAGCCATGGAACAAGGAGAACAATGTGAAACCCCTGGATGATCTAGCCGAGTTAGAAAAATGTCAGAATAACCGTCTATGACATCACAATCTATGCTATAATGATCTGTGACATCAGTGGTTCATTTCTTGCTGGAAATTTATCTCAGGCATTAATTCAGCAACAAGACCTTTGGGCTCATATTTGTTCTTTGTTGTAACTACTTGGTTAGTAAGAAAATTTCATGCAGGCATTTCTGCACACTTTCCCCCATCATTCTAATAAACTGGGGGATGGGGAGAAGAGGGGCCTAAGGGGACGGAGCAGTCAAAGCTATACTTGGAAATCTAGGAAGCCCACATCCTGTAAACACTAGTCAGTTCATCGTGGTTAGCTTGTTTCTTGTCCTGGGTTCTCTGGCTGTGAACTGTGATATAAAATGATGGAATGGGCTCTGAGGCCTTTTCCATCTTTAACATATTATGGTTCTGGACAAATCACTAGAATTATGAGGTATAGCAACAGCCAGATTTTGGAACAAAAATAACAGCAATACAAAAATGGCTTCTACTTAACACCTCAAGAATAATACACCAGCTACGAGTTTTAAATGTTTACATTAGCATCCAGTCCTATTTAGGTAATATTAAATCTATTTAAAAATCTGTTTTGTTTTTCATTAAAAACTGAAAATGTATGTCATAATGAGACACTAAAAGAAAAATCAATTTAATTGAAGCTGCAAGTACTTTTTAGTGCCTCTAAATTAAGCTACAGGATTTTCTGTACAAATCACTGTATGTAGCTCATTTGGGATGAATTCCGTGGCACAGGTGTTCCTGTTGGATTTGTTTCTAAGGAAAGAACATGAATGAAGATTTGTGAACAGAAAGCAGTTGGCATCCATTGTCGATCACAGAGAACATGAACCAAAGAGGAAAAAAAAAAGGTGTTTTCATGTCAAGGGACATGCTGCCATCATGAGCATGCTATTTTAGAAAAGGCATTGTTAGTTGTTTTCATGACTCTATAATAAGATCTCATTAAATATATAAAAATAAAACTTCATAGCCGAGTAAAATGTTTCTCAGACCTTGTTGTAGATAATAAAGGATTTGATACTTACTTCCGGCCCCTTGCTGGATCCCAGACTCTCTTTCTTTAAGCATCTAGTTTGGCTGCTCTTTGCAGCTCATCGTCCTAAGCCCCACAGAGCAGTCCAAGCCTTACACATTGTGGCAAGATGTTGCCATCTATAAACATGCTCAGATACATTCCCAGCTACACCAGGACACGTGGCCTGTAGGCTGCAGATTTTGATACATCTGCAAAGGTAAAACAACTGACCCCACGGGAATCTTCCATGGAATATTTATTTAATTAACACATCAACCCCCCCCCCAATAATTATAGATCTTGGAGGTACATCCAAATCCCCTGGGATGGATTTCCATTTATACAGTTTTGCCTTTTTGCTCTGTTGAAGAAATGGACTAACCATTTTGCACACACCTCCTCTAGCCTGAAGCTTTCCATTTAAACTTAAGAACCTTGTTTTGTATTTTAGTGTATTCAAATTTAAACATTCCATAAAAATTTATAACAATTGGCCAAGCAGTTGCCCGTGCCTTTAATTCAAGCACTCAGGAAACAGAGGCAGTCTATCCCTGAGTTTGAGGCCGTTTCTGGTCTACAGGACTAGTTCCAGGACAGTCACAGATGTATCCAGAGAAACCCTTTCTGGGAAAACAAAACAAGAAAATAATAATAATATAGGAAAATTCCCAAGGAGTACAAAGTCTTCTTAATTTGAAAGTATGCAATAGGTGTCAATAAAGCCTTTTGCTTTGCTTTTTTCGAAAGACTTAAGGTCAGATCAGCACAACCGTTAACAAACGAAGAGTAACGGCTTCTTAACCACCGGCTGTTCAATGACCGGAAACTGTTAGGATCTGTGGTCCAAGTTCCGTTCCAAGGTGGCAGAGCCTGGACCATTTGAATCTAGGATCTCTGGCCAAGATGCCGAACATTAAAATCTTCAGTGGCAGCTCCCACCAGGACTTATCCCAGAAGATTACTGAGCGCCTGGGCCTGGAACTCAGTAAGGTGGTAACTAAGAAATTCAGCAACCAGGAGACCTGCGTGGAGATTGGCGAGAGTGTGCGCGGAGAGGATGTCTACATCGTTCAGAGTGGCTGTGGTGAGATAAATGACAGTCTAATGGAACTTTTGATCATGATTAATGCCTGCAAGATAGCTTCGGCCAGCCGAGTGACTGCAGTCATTCCGTGCTTCCCTTATGCCCGTCAGGATAAAAAGGATAAGAGCCGGGCCCCCATCTCTGCGAAGCTCGTGGCAAATATGCTGTCTATAGCAGGTGCCGATCACATCATCACCATGGACCTACACGCTTCTCAGATCCAGGGCTTTTTTGACATCCCCGTAGATAATCTGTATGCAGAGCCAGCAGTCCTGAAGTGGATACGGGAGAATATCTCTGAATGGAGGAACTGTACGATTGTCTCTCCTGATGCTGGCGGGGCGAAGAGGGTCACTTCCATCGCAGACCATTTGAATGTGGATTTTGCCTTGATTCACAAAGAACGGAAGAAAGCCAATGAAGTGGACCGCATGGTTCTTGTGGGCGACGTGAAGGATCGCGTGGCTATCCTTGTGGACGACATGGGTGACACTTGTGGTACAATCTGCCATGCGGCTGACAAACTTCTCTCGGCAGGAGCCACCAGAGTTTATGCCATCTTGACTCACGGGATCTTCTCTGGCCCCGCCATTGCGCGCATCAACGGTGCATGCTTTGAAGCCGTGGTGGTCACTAATACCATACCTCAGGAGGACAAGATGAAAGAATGCACCAAAATCCAGGTGATTGACATCTCCATGATTCTTGCGGAAGCCATCCGGAGAACCCATAATGGAGAATCTGTTTCCTACCTGTTCAGTAATGTTCCCTTGTAGTGAAATGACATATATTTTTACATACAGTGAGATAAAATAAAAGTAAACCTTGTTCATTACTTTGCCTCTGTCTTTGATGAAACGTTCACAGGAGACCGAGTGGGGTCCACTGTTGTCTCAAGAGACAGTGAATTGTGAGGGTTTCCCAGCTTGGTTCATTCGGGCTTCTTTGCAAACTGAAGCTTTCACAAACTCCATTCCTACAAGGTTTCTCATCTCCCAACATATTAACAAACAACACAAGGACAAATCAGTCACAAAGTCACTTGATCTATCAAACACAATCACGTGCTGCATGGTCACCAGAATCTACTGCAAGTTCACGTACCCTGGGCACTAGCAGCCATGCTCCTGGATTCTCAATTCACTGGAAGGCAAGAGCAGCTCCCAGTTTAAGCCCAGGTTGGCTTAAACCATGAACTGTACACAGCAGAGCCTCCTCTCCCTCTGGCTTCCCACCCAGGCATCCTCCTGGGCAAATCTGCAGTTGGGTCCAACTGTTCATGTGATAGGTAATGGGTAGTATTTACAGTATGTGTTCTGCCATAGCCACCTACCACCACCATGGCAGAGTTTAGGTGGCATGCAGTGCCTTCTGGGTTGTTCCAACATTTATGCCATGCCTTGGCCTTCCCAAAGACCTTGGTTTTGCATTTTGACATGATGCTCTCATGTCTTTTAAGGAAAGTCACCGTAGTGTCTGGGTCTGTATGAAAGTGTGTGGCTATGAAGGTTGTGTTTAATTTCTCATGTCCAAGAAAACAGAGAAAAGCACCAAGGAATTTTAAAGGCTGGAACAAGAACAAGATAGATGGAAAGCAGTGCCCAAATGGCTGCTTGGTTCTCATGTGAACTGCCAGGTAATATTCAAGGTGGAATAATATCTTTTTATTTCTGAAGAAATAGTTTAAACCCAACTTCCTGTGTTCATTTCAATTTGAAGGCAGTATTAAGGCAAATCTTTTTTTAGTATTAAAAGATTAAGAAACTTGACCATTATGGCTCCTTCCAAAAAAAAAAATGTTGCTGGAAGTTACTGAACTCCTAGCATTTGGGAATCTGAGGCAGGAGGATTAAGAGTTCAAGGTCTGCCAAATAGTGAGTTTCAGGTCAGACAGTCTGAAATACATAGTGAGAACCTATCTCATATGCATTCATATACACTATATCTACAGCCTAAAATATCTATCACTAGGAATAAGGGCCCCATGTAAACTCACAAAACATTTGCTAGCAGATACAGACCATGCCTGAAATGAGTGTACCAGAAACCTGAATAGGAAGAACAGAATTGCACCGACAGCATCTTCAAATTATCTACTTGTCATAAACCCAATTAAAATCCTTATAGGAACTTTTTAATGAAGCAGATCTGACAGGCTTTTCTCAAAGTTCACCTGGAAGAATTCATCAAGGACTTTTTGAGAGTGTGTTGTGTTACAGTATATTAAAACATAAAGAAAGCCAAAGGAGTATAAACAATAGTTTACACACAATACTGCAGAATTTAGATTCTCGACACACACCCATGCATTCTTGCAGGAATTCCATACACATGTCCCCATTTAATGGGGCAATTGCCTGTGATACCAGAACAAGCACATAACTGTATCGTCCTTAGGACGCTCGTTCTCACGAGCCCCTGTGGAGGTGTTCTCCCAGTCTCCTGCCTTGGCATCCACCCTTGCTGTCTACACAAGTTCTCTGAAGTGCAGACTGAGCCTTTTGGCATATTCTCAGTGGACATTGTTCAGTCGTTCATCCATCCAGACAGCAGTAGTGTGTATGGTGAGTCTTCGTGCTGCACCCACAGCTCCTGCATGCCCTGGTCCTTCTGTTTCCTTGAAGGAAATACTTAAATTCTTGATTGTGCACCTGACTATAGATGAGATGTATTACAATGCGACTTCTACCTTAGACTCATTGTAACACTAATTCCCTGTTTAAATGAGGCTTGTCAATTTCATATAAGTAGTATTTGAGAAAAACTTCTCACAGAATACAAAGAAAATGAAGAATGTCTACTCGCATAGTAGATAACATGTACTTGAATCCATCTCACTATTGGTAGCTTGCTGGCCGCGACTCTAGAAAACTGATACTATTCTGGAACAAATCTATGGCCATTCACTCTGCACATGCTGTATCCCTTCAGGTTCTGGTACCAGGAGGTAGGATGCTGTTATAGAATAAAAAAGCAGAGCTGGCTTTTGAATAGGGAATCTGTCGATGCGGGAAGGATTTTAAGGTACAATCAACAGCTAGCAGGGCTAGAGAGATGTCTCAGCATGAAGAACACCTGCTGCTCTTGCTTAAGCACAGCTCCAAGCACCTAAATAGGGGCTCAGAAACTTGTGTAGTTCCAGCTCCAAGCAATGCAATGTGTTCTTCTGACCTCCTTGGGCACGCAGCACAGGCAAGAAAAACACCCAGACACATGAAAAGAAAAAAAGAAAAACCTAGATTATTTTGAAGTGTGTATACGCATGTGTGTGAATGTGTATACATGTACGATATGCCATATGTATATGAGTGTATGGGTGTACGTGGTATGTGTATAGTGTATATGCATGTGTGTGTGTTTACATGTGTGGTGTGAATACATGTGTGTGTTTGAGTGCATATGTGTACCTGTATGTGTACATATGTGTGAGATAGAATGTGTGTATATGTATATCAACATAAGCAGACTGCAAGCAAAATATGGTTATTAAATTTATTTCTGATGAGGTCTCAAAACAAAATAGAGGATAGATTATCGTAAGCTAAAAGGATGCCTGTACCTGTTGTAAAGTGGTAGAAACGTTGTTCTACTTTGAACAGGAAACAACCTGGAATGGTGAACTTGGACATTTGGCTTAAGAGATTCCAGCCCAAACATGTGTTTCACTCCACTTGCTAGTTACAACAAAACAGAGAAAACAGAGGGGAGTGTGGAAGGAAGAACCCAGCCAACGGAGCTGGGAGCCAGGAGCCAATTACTCGTAAGTTCTCAGACTAGCCAGATTTGCAGAGGATGCTAAAATGAAGAAATCCATTACTGGTGAAGCGTGCTCCAGATAGAGGTCCCAGGGCATCCTGGATAACCTTTTGTGAAAGAAATTTGGGATGTGACTCATGGGCACAATCAACCATCTCGGAGGAGGCAGGACCAGACACTCAAAAGACAATAGAATCTTAGATGCTCAGCTTTTATGTTTTCACTGATGTTTTTAAGTTGATAGAAGATTCCCTAATGAAGGATAAACATAGCAATAATGAAATGTCTTAAATACCAACCTAAGGTTTTTCGTTTACTCAAAAAAGCAATGGGGCACTCTTGTAGGCTTTGTAATGTATTTTCAGTGGATGGCCGGTGTGATGGGAATCGTACATTTGGAGGAACTTAACAGCAATGAGTGAAGAAAATCACACTGAGAAGCATTTAGAGCTGGAAACCACAGCATCTTGGGTAGGCTGCATTTTGAGATTTAGACCTAAATAATATACATCTCTCATTCACAATAAAGATGGCTAACCCCAGATGGGGCAGATGTTAGGGTGGGCCAACCCCGGACTGAGCTGTAGGTCTGGGTGGTGGTTGAGCTGCTCAGTGAAGGGACAATAAACACAGGATCTCCATGACTTGGGGCAACTGTGGGATATCCAAGCAGAGTTCCGTTGAGGAACCGGTGAAGATGGTGTGCAAGAAACCAGACCTTGAGCCAGACTAGTAGCTCATTGTGATGAACATTTGCCAGAAAAGCTAAGGGGACACCAGAGTTTCCTGGGGACACATCATGGCTCCCAATGTCATCAGGATGAATGGAGAGGTGTTGGAGAACCAAGAAAGATTGGAAGTGAAGAGGTTTTGTTGGGTTTTTTATTTGTTTGCTTGCTTGTTTTGTTTTGGTTGCTTTGCTGTTTTCTTTATTTTTTAATTTTTTGTTTGGACGAGAAGGATGTGGAAGGACTTGGAGGTGAACAGAATTGGGGTGCATGATGTGAAATTCTCAAAGATTCAATAAAGGAATTATGTTAAATAAAAAAGATGCCTGATCCCTGATCTCATTCAGAATAAGGATGCCTAATCACTATGCACCACAGACTGTCTACAGGAATTCAGAATGAGTGTAAACGTCGAGGTAGACCAGGCATGTCTCTTATCAGATGACATGATTAATGGTGCTTTCTTCAGACTGGCTTCATTGAGTGTTTGCTAACAAGCTTACCAAATCCTGACCCTGTTTCAAAGATGCAGTCAGATGATTATACCACAAGGCATCCTTCAAGAATTAGGGAAGATAAGGTTGTGACTGATGGCTTTAAATAATACATTATGTCTGGTTAGTTATTATGCAACTAGTGACTTCCTCCACGGCATTGGGACTCATCATTCTGTTTCCCTATTTTCCAGGAAATCCATTAATCTAATTTTTTTAAAAAAAATTTATTCTTCTCTCATATATCACATACCAACTACAGTTTCCCTTCTCTCCTCTCCTCTCCTCTCCTTTCCTCTCCTCTCCCACCCCACTCCCCATCCACTCTTCTGTTTCCCTTCAAAAAAGAGAAGGCCTCTCAGGGGCATCAACCACACACTGCAATATCAAGTCACAGTAAGACTAGGCCACCCAGTAGGAGGAAAGGGTCCCAAAAGCAGGCAGAAAGAGAAACGGCTCCTGCTACCACACTTAAGAGTCCCACAAGAAGGCCAAGCTCTACTACCCTAACAAACAAGCAGAGGATCTAGGCCAGACCCACACAGGCTCCAAGATTGTTGCTTCAATCTCTGTGAGCCCCTATGATCTCAGGTTAGTTCATTCTGTGGGGTGTTGAGGTGTTTTAGGACGTCCTTGAACCCTCTGGCTTCTACAATCCAACCTTCCCCTCTTCTGCAGAAATCCATTAAATATTAACCCTGGTTTATCTGCACATGCTAAGTAATACCTGGGATAACTCATTTTTCCATGCAAGCAGAGACCTCTTTTTGCAATATTAAGTGATCTCTGGTTTAGAAATAAGCAAAGACTAGTATCTGTTTTACAGCTGATTTTACAGCACTCTTTGTCTACTAATTGGCTTTTCTATTGAACAGCCCTACCTCTTCTTTTAATTAAATTTTTTATTTTACATACCTCCCACAGTTTCCCTTCCCTCTTCTCATCCCTCCCCCCACCTCCCTTCTACGCCCCCCCCATCAACTTCTTCTCCATCTCCATTTAGAAAGGGTAAGGCCTCCCACGGGAGTCAACAAAGCATGGCATATCAAGTCCTACCTCTTAGAGAAAGATCTTAAGGGAATGGCTCTGAGTACTCAGGGAAGAGCAGAAGATGTAGGGGGTAGCAACTGCGAAGATTTTAAGGCAAGAACATGAGTACAGTCACCAACTTTCTGTTGCTGTGACAGAATACCTGAGGTAATGTAAGGAGGAAGAATCTAGACATGTTCACCTGCAGCTGCTTAGGTCCCGTGATTCTGGACCTCAGCAAGGCAGGACAACAGGACAAAGGTGGAGAGAAGGACCAAGAAAGGAGAGAGGAGGAGAGAGAGAAAAAGTGGAAGAGACAACAAGAATGAGAAACAACATCAGAACACCAGAGCGAGGAAAGAATGCCAGAGAGAGAGAGAGAGAGTCCAGAAACAAGATCTACCCTTTAAGGGCATACATGAGTCTATGGGAACGATTCCTATCTAAATCACCATAAAAATCAAATAAACTTCAATTTTGTTGAGTATGATGGGCCCTTTCACAGTCTAGTTTTGTATGGACATGCACAGGTCATAAACTGTCCAGGGACATCAACAAGTCTTCTCCCCTAGGTTATGGAAACAGTAAGGAAAGCTGGGGGAGAAGTCCTCCCTCTGTCAGCAGAGTGAGCTGAAGGAAGCTCTCTGACATGTCAAGCTACCTACCTGTTATGCAGAGAACTTGATGTTCATAGCTTTTGTAAGCTGTGCCCAATGGTGGGGTGGGTTTCTTCGTGTTGGGTAACAGGAGAATCTGAATTCTGATCCCCAGCTCCCACATGAATCAAGGTGTATTGAGACAAATCTGTAACCCAGCACTAGAGAGACAGAGACAGGTAGATCCTGGAGGCTCCCTCATCACCAGGCCTAGCCAAAAACTCTGTTGCACAATGTCAGCCTTCGGTCTCGACAAGTGTGTTAATAGCAAGCACATGCATACACATTCACCCCCCACACACACACACAGAATAAAAATAACCCTAATATTGAAGAAGAGTCCTTGGTCCCTGTTTTCAGTTAGTGTTTTCTTTTTATAGGGGCCTTCAAAGGTCCTTTCAAGAAACGTTCTGATTTTCATAACAACACTCATTTCCAGATGACCAATTAAAAACAGAAAAGGAGCTGGGCTAGGACTCTGGCAGGAGAGCCCTGAGGAAGAGAGGGCTACGGCAGAGAAGGTAGGTGGTGGAGCATGCAGTGCATAACTGGAAAGGCTGCCTTGTCTTTGGGTGAACAGAAACAGTAGTTTCACATTGAGAGGTCCAGCAAAGTCAAGGCTGGGAACCCACTTCAGAACGAGTTGACTAGCGGCTTCCAGAGAGAGTGCGCACTGACCCTGCTAAAGGCTACAAACCTAAATTCACACTAAAGCGACCTACCCAAAATAATTTGGACAACTTTGTCTTATTTAAATGAATAAAAACAAAATGTTAATTTATGGACATAATTCGGTCTGCTAATTAGTCATGCAGTGCGGTGTCGCCCTTCGACGGCTCATTTCCATCCGCAGAATTAATCGCAGCCGAGCAGATGCAGTGGGGACAACCCAAGGTTAAAACAAATGATAGCAGAGAAGGAACAGGAGCACGGGCTGATAACCCGGGGAAAGTCGGGATTTATTATTCTGCCCGCGTCCTCTGGGACTGTGCAGCCGCTCTAAGTGGGGCTCTCTCCATTTCATCCAGATCTCTCTGATTATGGTGATCTTTTACTTTGCATTAATTTTATCTGCCTTTGAAGGTAATGTAACTGTGATAAGAGCCAATTAGTTTTGCACCATCGAGAAACACAATGAAAGAAAACAAAGATAAAATTAACTGTCTAAATGAGACTACAAGGCAATCTCATCTTTGCGATTCTCATGTAAGCCCGAGCACCATCCGTTCAGCACCATAAACTGAAGGACGGCTCTAAGGATATGTTAGTTGTTCGGATCCATGCTGCAACGAACGCAGTTCTTCTAGAGTAACATTAGCCAGTAATTCAACGCTAACTTTCCACAGAACTTGAGAGCTGCACCTATGACTTCCATTACAGACAGACACAGATGCCAGGTACTGCGTGAGGAACCAACTTGCTTCTTAGATTTTCAGATTTAGAAATTTGCTTATGGTAGGAAACAGGCAAGACGGTCTTAAGATAAACATGATCCGATTCTCCAGCCGCCGTCCTTTCACCGAGTGTAGCAGATCCAGCAAGGTTCGGTGCTTCAGTGACCATGATACTACCACAGGGGAAACATCTGGTGAGGTTAAACTTTTGTGGCCCTTGGTGGTTTGAGCTTGGCCTCTGGTAAAATGGGTACAAATAGAGAATTAACAGTCCAGCTGAGAGACAGCGACACACCATAATAGTTGGTGTTTTTTTTTAATTTTAAAAAATATATAAGCTGAATCTTAATAAAGGTTATTTTTGAAGATTTAAAAAAACTATAATAATGTTTGTTGGTTGTTTTGTGCATTTGTTTGGGCTTTGTTTTGTAAGAAAATGGCAACCCCCCCCCCCACACACACACATAAAAGAACAAAAAAAGAAAAGGAGGTTGGGGACTTGGCTCAGTTGTTGAACAAAGAATTTGGTCTTCACCAAACATTTTTTTTAAATTTTAAATATTGACTGTTTTGGCTTTCTAAGAAATCTGCAATGAAAAGAGAAGAAAAGGCAAACATGGTCTAACTCCATGCACAACAGCTGATGGATCCCCTGTGACTGCGTCTTAGTGGATGGAGAGAAACCAAACAGATGATTGCCATGGAGAGGGTAGAGCGAACAAACGGTGCTAACTCATGGCGAAGAAATAATGAGGCAACATAAACCAAGACGGGGAGAACCGAACAAGTAACACATAACAGTATGTTAAAACGTGCTATTCTTTCTCATCAAGGAAGACAGGGAATCAATGTACAGCACTAGTTAGGAAAAGGAGAACAGATTCTTAAGAGTCTGCTCGGGAGTTCTACCAGGGGAGTGCAGAGTGCACGTCTGTGTGCGCCCCTCACCAAATGATGATCCTTCTCCGTCAGAGAAAGTCTGTGTGCGCCCCTCACCAAATGATGATCCTTCTCCGTCAGAGAAAGTCTGTGTGCACCCCTCACCAAATGATGATCCTTCTCCGTCAGAGAAAGTCTGTGTGCGCCCCTCACCAAATGATGATCCTTCTCCGTCAGAGAAAGTCTGTGTGCGCCCCTCACCAAATGATGATCCTTCTCCGTCAGAGAAAGTCTGTGTGCACCCCTCACCAAATGATGATCCTTCTCCGTCAGAGAAAGTCTGTGTGCGCCCCTCACCAAATGATGATCCTTCTCCGTCAGAGAAAGTCTGTGTGCGCCCCTCACCAAATGATGATCCTTCTCCGTCAGAGAAAGTCTGTGTGCGCCCCTCACCAAATGATGATCCTTCTCCGTCAGAGAAAGTCTGTGTGCACCCCTCACCAAATGATGATCCTTCTCCGTCAGAGAAAGGGGTCCTCTTCAACTACGTCTGCGGCATGGGGAGAAATGAGGGAGGAAGGTGTCTCAGCTAGGGCTTTATTGCTGTGAGTAGACACCATGGCCATGGCAGCTTTTACAAAGGAAAATGTTTAATTGGGACTGGCTTCCAGTTTCAGAGGTTTAGTCCTTTATCTTCATTGCAGGAAACATGGTGGCATGCAGGCAGATGTGCTGCTGGAGAAGGAGCAGAGAGTGCTGCATCTGGATCCACAAGCAGCAGGAAGATACCACAAAGCCCACTCCTCCAACAAGGCTACTCCTACTCCAATAATTCCACACCTTCTAATAGTGCCACTCCCTATGGGCCAAACAACACATAAGTCTATCGGAACCATTCCTATTTAAACCACAACAGAAGGGGACTTTGGTTTATCTAGCCAGATCAGCATCATCAATCCTGGTCATCAATAGAATGACAGATGCCACAGCCAGATCACTACCACATCCAGAAAAATAGACGTTTATATCACTCCCACAATTATAAACTGGTTTTTTAAAAAAGTAGGTTGGAAAATACTGCTATTTCTTTTATCCAATCATTTTTAGTAGTATGACTTTGCCTATGCAGGTAGCAAATTATGATAAGGAAAAAAACCTCACTAAAAGAAAATTCTAGATATTGTTGTTTATAAGAGTGAAATTGTAAGAAGTCCTTAAAAATGTGTCAAGATACATTAAATAAAATGTGTGTCTAGTCATTGCCACTGTGTAACAGTTATGGTCCCCAAATATTAACCTGAAGAAAAATTTCAAAGCCCAAGATACATTCCATACAAGTTAAGTCATAATTTGAAGGGAATTCAGAAACCCAAGACTGTACCAGTTAAACCATAATTTGGGGGATAACTTACAGGCACTGTGAGTTTTTTAAAGGCAAGTTAGGCAAAATCAATCCTTTAGTAATTATTACATGAAAGGGAGATAGATAAAGGAATATTTATGGCCATGGAAGGATGATCAAAATATTTTTATATTTATTTATTTACTTGTTTATTCATGAGTAAACTTGCTTTGTATGCAACAGATTCTCAGGCTGTGGTCCAGGGTTACCTCAAAATCAGGACAATCCTCTTTCTTCAGCTGGGATTATAGACATAAATCATCATGCCCAGCTATGTTATGCTTTATAATCAAACAAACAAACAAAAATGACTGCAAATGGACCACAAATACTTCCAATGGTATTAGTGAGGACTTGGCAAACTTGTTCCAAGCAGATGTGCCCTTGCTGAGACCGTTACTGAGGGGAGAATTGCAAACCTCTGGAGATTGACTCATCTTCACCAAAGCAGTTGGAACAAGGATGCCTTCTAAACTATGGAATCCGAACTCTGGGATGACTAGATGCCACACAAAGCCGGCCGAGCAGAAATCAAGCTGAGTAAATTGGAGTCTTGCTGGAGCAGCATTGTAGATTTTAATATTGAAGGAGTCAAGCAGCTGAAGGGACCCACAGAGAAACTCAGAGAAAATGCTGTGAGAAAATGGAGTTAATGAAGCACAAACCAACTGTGAACATGGTGAAGGAGTCGACAGGTGAGGGTGAGTGAGGGTCCAGCATGAGAGAAATGGTTGAACAAGACATTCAAACTAAGGAGAGAACCAAATGAGCTCTTGGGGTGTGTTTTCGGTGATGCTCTGACACCTGCAGGGGCTCCCAACACCTCCCTGGATCCCTAACATTCACCTGAGTCAGATTGTTTGAGATTGGGCTTCTCTGGAGAGCACTGCCTGTCCTGGAACTCACTCTGTAGACCAGACTGGCTTCAAACTCCGAGATTCCCCTGCCTCTGTCTCCCGAGTGCTGGGATTTAAAGCACACACCACTACTGTCCAGCTCCTTCATGTTTTTAAAAATGAAATGTCTCTATGGATTATTAGTCACTTGAATTCCAACCATAGGAACCCATCGCTACTCAATATGTATGTGGATGAAATTTTAAAATGATACGCATAACTTAATACTCAACACATAAACTGGTATATTTAGACTGATGTTTAATTGTTATATAATCAGTACAATAATGATACCCCACACAAGACTCAACATCTTTGAGGTACTTGAAGAAATGCCATATGGAATACCAATAGTGAAAGTTTTTGGAAAATCAATTTTCAGGTTTCTTTTCAAAAATGACTTTTCCTCCTAAATGCTGATGCACTATGAATGTGTCTGCCCGTGTTTCTATTCCATGTGCACTTTTCTGTCCTCCTTGTCCAGTGCTTTTTCCCATTTTTCCAAACTAAAGCCTCAGCTCTTACCTTGCTCAGCGTTCTAAGGTTACACTCCCCAGGCCAGATGTCAACAGGAATCCAAAGTTTTGGTACGGCGTGGGAAGTCCTTCTGTATATGTGTTGCTTTTATTGGTTAATGAATAAAGAAACTGCCTTGGCCTGTGATGGGGCAGAGTAGAGCTAGGAAGGGAAAACTAAACTGAATGCTGGGAGAAAGAAGGCAGAGTCAGGAGAAGCCATGTAGCCCTGCCCGAGACAGATGCCGGGCTGATCCTTGCCAGTAAGCCACAGCCACATGGTGATACATAGATTAATAGAAACGGGTTAACCAAAGATATAAGAGCTAGCTAGCAATACACTTAAGTGATTGGCCAAGCAGTGATTTAAATAATATAGTTTCTGTGTGATTATTTCATGGTCTGGGCAGCCCGGAACAAATAAATGGCATCCCTGTACATTGGTATTTGTGAAATCTCTCTTAGCTAAGACACTGTCTGCCTTTTTAAAAAGAAAATGACCTCAAGTAAATAGAAGGTAGCAAAAAGATCTTTTTTTTACCTCTTTTGCATGTCTGAAGTTTGAATAGAAAGGAAATATTAGAGGTAAGTTAGTACACTCCTATTGTTTAAAAAAAAAAGAAAGAAAAATAAGTTCTCTGGGCAGTGATGGGGCAGGTCTATAATCCCAGCACTCGAGAGGCAGAGGCAGGTAGATTTCTATTAGTTTGAAGCCAACCTAGTCTACGCAGTGGGTTCCAGGATAGCCAGGGCTACACAGAGAAACCTTGTCTTGAAAACCCCCAAGAAAAGAAAGAAAAAGAAAAATAGATTCATTAGCATTTGCTAAAAGTACTACTGATACAATAACTTATAGTTGTGTTTGGACAGGAATACATTGGTGGCCAAATTTCACTATGGATGTTTAACAGAACTTTAAGAAAAGCAGATGTTTGGGACAACCTGGCCATCTAATTCACATTAAATATAACCATAACTCCATACATAAGATAATTAGCCCCTAAGTACCAGAAATAAATGAGTTATCCTGACCAAAACAGCCTTACGTTTTTGAAGTAACTGTGAGCGTCAAATCTCTGTGACGCTAAATTCCTTTAGCAATATTTAAAAGCACTGTGAACAGTTTTGATTTAAAATGTTAATATTTTAATACTGTGGAAATGGCATGCTTTGTAACTATGATATCCATGATAAAAAATTTAAACATTGACTTAAAATTAGTAATGGTGTATATAAATTTTTCAAAACATTTTTAGGGAGTAATAAAACAAAAAGTTAAGACCCATATAATAAAACACTTTACACTCCTGTATTTATCACTCTCAAGGCCGATCCCTGTTGAAGGCACACGGAACCTGCAAGATCTACTGCTCACTGAACAAGTGACAATATGATCCATCACAGCTTAAAATCCAGAAGGAAGTGATAAATTTTAAAGCATTAATATTATTGTCATATGAATTATTTAAGTGTACTAATGAGGCCATATTATAAACATTGAGGACTGAAATATTAATGAGATTATCCGTAGGTGGTGTAATTATGAGTGATTTTGATTTTAGTCTATCTTTTTTCTTATTTGTACACTATAAACATCTTATTTGTAGTACAGAAGAAACTAAAGTATAGCTTTAAAACATACTTTTAGCTGAGTATCAATAACTTAGAGGAAGCAACAGTGGAAACTCTGCAGAATTTCACTTTTGACTGTAACTCTGAAGGTCAAGCCATGACAAATGCTAGCATAAAATTTTGCTTTTTGATCCTAAACTCGGCTATCTTTATCCAGAATCGTCAGGACATTTATTCTGAAGCAGGAGTGCAGAATCAGACCCCTAATAGCAACACTGCTCCATCCCCAGAAATCTGCTGCCTAAGTCTTTCTGAAAAGGGGCAATCAGCAGGAAGCATATTTTACACAGACATCTCCTGCATGGCCCTGAATTATAACTTACCTTACCCAGAAAAACCACAGAGACTGAAGAATACAGAATGGGAGTCGGCTTCCACCCCACATTAGGTTTGAATTATTATTCTTCAAGGAGTTCTGAGGTTGTCCAGTGTGTATTAAATCTTGAGCAAGTTTCAGATTTTGAGAACTGAACAGTAATTGGTTTGTAAAATCCGCTTAAGCATTTCCATCTGCACACATAAAATGTTGATTAATTTTCTTTCTAGCTATGTGGTGAGGCAAAGCGATGCATTTTGACATTGAGCTCTTATCTGCAGTTATAGGACAGAAAAGTCATTATGGTTTCCCTCTCTGCGAAGACAGCTCCTGGCAATCACACGCTTCACAAAAATCATATCAGGTGAAATTTGGTTAGCAGTCAAATGGAGTTCTCCTTTGTCTATAATTGCAATGGTTAAAGGACTCAGGTGCACAGAGCTTTGACTAAATACTCTGCTTGTTCTAGCCCATCTTCCGTAGTTTAGAAATGCCCTGGCTGGAGGATCCTGCCCAACCGTGTCAATGCGCTCACTTCTCTTCCTCTCACCCACACATCCGCCGCTTCCCTTCAACATTTAGGGAAAAATGCATGCTATGTAAATAAAAATGCTATGATAAGTGAAAGAGAATCTTATTTAAAGTGGTTAGGGGTTAAGCGAAATTGAAATTCAAATGCAAACTTACATAAAAGGCAAAACTGACCATCCTGTCTTGAACGGCAAATTCTTTCATCCTAAGCCTTTTATCAGAATATTGAGAGGGACGCTAGTTGAGTTCCATTTCTTGTAGACACAGATGCTATTGCCCTACAAGTGGGATTTGTTAGGAACAGAAGCAGCTTAGACTAAACAGTAATGAAGACCCTGGGGCTCTTTGAGGTTCAGTCTTTTGGAGCGGAGAAACTTGAACTTGTGCTTCAAACATACCCCATGCACTTGGTCTATTTTCCATTGAATATGGAATGTCTTTGCCTCAAATGCTGCAGAAAAAAAAACCTCCTTCAAAATGGGCTTTTTTGTGTGTGCTAGATTTTGTTTTTCAATTCTTCGTGGTGGTACACTAGAATTGTTCGAAGAGGACCTACACAACTCTTGCCTGCTTTGTTTAGAGATTGACGATGACGACAAGGTTTTTATCCCTCCTCCTGGTGGTGGGTCAGAAACACTTAGGTAGAACAGCCTAATTCTACTAACACCAACTGGGTGCTTGGCATCTGGTGAGTTACTTAAACATCGTAAAAGCAGTATCCGTGCCACGTTGCTGTGAAGAAAATGAGGAGACACAGGAAATAGTCTACGGCAACTCTAACACAGAGTGGTCCCTCAAGAATGGAAGTCTGTTTCCACCTCCTATTGGCTGAAACTTGTTGAAGAGTTGCCATGGTAGGAGAATCTCTATACCGATGATGGTAAAATTTCACTGTAGACATGAAAACCATATTTTGATGGTCAAAATCTGCAGGTTTGGGTCACCTTTGTGACTATCCTAGTTCCTCTGTCACTGAAGGGAAGCAGCATGCTGGAGACAGGGGCTTATCTGGCATCATTTTACCTGGCAGTCTACTGTCATGGGGAAGTCAAGGCAGGACACCCACGAGCAAGAGCTGAGAGACATGAATGCATCCGTGCTGCCTGTTTGCTTGCTGCTGTTCTCAGCTAGCGTTCCCTGTCACATGGTTTAGGGGCCAGCCCATGCAATGGGGCTGTTCTCATTCAGGAGTGTTAACAACAATGAAGACAATGCCTGCAGACATACCCACAGGCCACCCTGATCTAGATAAGTCTCCACTTGAGACTCCCTTCTCGGGTAGGTCTAGGTTGACATTTCAAATGAACCAGCACAGTAACTGAATACCTGACCTCGATGGCTGGGGGAACCTGGGATTCTGCTGCCTGCTGACATCTTAGCGGTCAAAAAGCAGAATGAGACAGGAAGGGGGGAAGGATACAAACCTTGGGTACCATTCTCCTCCCCCAAGATATACTTCCGCAGCCAGAGGTCCTCCTCCCAAAAGGTCCTCAGCCTCCCAAAATAGTACAGGCTCCCGGGCACTGAGTGTTGGCACACAGGAGCTTATGGGGGACATTTTACATCTAACCCACGGCATACTGTATTCCATGCCATGCTTGATCTATTTGTGGTCAGTGTACTTTCCTTATTAGTCCATCTGCTTAATGGCACACTTTATTTTATAATGTCAATCTACCTATTTTTTAATGTTTTTAGTTGCTGTGTGTCTTAGGTAGTACAATGCTGTCATATCAAATGAAATTGCAAATCCTAAAGAATTTTAAAGTATTTCACAAATAAGACTCACCTTGACTAAAAGTCTTAAAGTAAATGGTGAAAAAAAGAAAACTCTGGCATGGATAGATTTGCTTTGGGGGAAGATCAAATTAAGGAAAGCTTACTGCCAGGGAAAATTTATTAACAAATCTCCCCCCCCCCCCTGCGCGCGCCCCGTGCGCAATGCAGGGTTAAGCACAAAGCAATTAATGGAAACTGAGTATCAGTCGTTCGTGAGAGGGGAAGTATGACCTAATCATTTGAATGCCGTTGTGACCCTGGTTTCCCCCGGCAATGACAATGTGGGAAGCCATCAAGCCTAAGCAATAATTACATAGTGGTTCAGCTAATTCCTATCTATAATTTTACCTGGGATACAAAGTCTCTTTTTCTTGTGGAACAATTGTAAAAAGCAATGGGTCCAGTCATTTTCCTAGGCAACGTTATCCTAAGAACTTCCACGTGCATTCCAGAAAGGCAAGTAAATACAAAGACACAACTATTGGTTTTCTTTATCATTTTCTGTCTTTGGGGAATTCATAATGACAGAATACCTTCACCAAATAAAGCGCAGACTCGGAAAACAGAAGGGAGATTTGCAAGCTCTTTTGCTGTTGGGAAGGTTCTAGCCCAGCTCCCCTTGAACTGCTACCCCAAAGAGATAAAATCTCAATGGAGTAAAATCTCGACTTATGCAGTTCAGCATCACCATGGAAACCTTTCCCCCTCCGTGACATAATGAGATGGTAACGCAAACAGCTGGCACAAACAGAGGCCCAGCTATTCATGCCAGAATGTGGATGGCAGGAGGGGCAAATGGATGGGGGCAGGCATGATTGACGAGTAACAAGAAAGCCCAACAGTAGGTGTTATGGGAAGAGGCAGACAGAGCTGCCTAAAACTGCAATACTGAGACTCTCAAGAGTTTGATTATTGTAAATTTCGATACTGAATCTGTGACATTCTCATATAGAGGCCACAGGGTGTACAATCAGATATTTTATTATCTGGGTTTAACCTAATATTTCACATGCCTAACACTTCATACTCAAAATGTGTGACTTGACAGCTTCGGAGTCTGTGTTCTACTGTGTCTGAAGGAACATGTGTAAGAGCAGGGTTTGGATGCCAGCAGGATAGTTCCATCTCCAGGGAATGAGAGCATGGGATGCCTTCCCTTAAAGCACTCCCGAGCGGGTAGAAACTGCACCCTTCCCTTCAAGGATGATCTGAGTCTACAGATTGGAACTGGCTGGTAGACTTGCATGCATGGAGCAAGAGAGACAATTAAAAAACTGTCTTGCAAAGACATCCACTTAAAAGACATGAATTCAGAAAGACTGGGCAAGGAAAAGAAACAAGGCTTTGCATGAGGGAACCCGAGAAGTAACAAGAAAACCAGAATATGACAACACGGAATTTATATATGCATCTACTTGTATCAACTTTATATATTATTTATGTGACAGTTGAATTTAACTTGAATATATTTATCCTGTGTGCATACAAACACAGGTCACACACATATATGCAGAACGGGTCTAAATTTTCCTTATTGTGGTTTGACTTTTGAACATCCTCCAGAGGCATGTTCACGGAGTAAACAAAAGCCCACCAGTGTCACAGAAAGGTGAAGCACAATTAATAAAAACTCAGAGACAGATAGTGGGGTTCAACCTGAAGACCAAAGAGAAAAGCAGCCAGCCGCTGGCTCTTACCTCAACCTCTGTCTGAGAATGGTGATCTTGCCTCCAGGAAATGTCAGAATGAGCCTGAGAGCTGTCTCTTCCCATTTTAAATTCCTCTCTGGTTCTGGGATTAAGGGCATGCACCACTACCACCTGGTTTCAATGGCAAACTAGTGTGGCTACTGGGATTAAAGGTGTGTGTCATTGTAGATACCGGGATTAAAGGTGTGTGTCTTTCCTGCCTGGACTGTAAGTCTGCTCCGTGTGGCTGTTTTACTTTTGTGATCTTCAGGCAAGCTTTCTTTGTTAAAATACAAATGAAATGCCACTACAGAAAAGGACAGGAAGAATGGCCTGAAATTGTTGTCAGCCTGGGGTGCCACTGTGATGTGGTGAAAACGTAACGAGATGAGGCTTACTAGACAGAACTAGATCACTGGAAGCATACCCTAGGCGAGGATATGGGGACCCAGGCCTTCCTTTCTTTCCTGGCTTCCTAGCCACCATAAGGTAGATAGTGGTTCTCTGCCACATGCTCCCCACTGCCTTGTGCCTTCTCAAATTCCTGAAAGCAGCAGAGCTGGCCACCCTGGACTAAAACCTTTGAAAAGATGGGCCCAAACGATGTCTCCTTTGTTGTGCTGACATAGAACACTAATTTCATCACTCTGATAGAATGGGACACATGCTCTTCAGGAGAGCATGGCTTCTGCAAAATGAAGGCTTTAGATGAGCTCAGGGAGAGAGCCCAGGATCATGACACAGCTAGGTATCAAAAAGTAAGCAGAAAAATATCTGACCCTAGATTTCATTCACGGACAAGGTGAGCTTCTGTCCCTGAGAAGATGCTTCAAAGATAGTGGAATCAAATGCAAATAGTTTATCACTGTATTACATAAGTGATGTTTGTATGATATAAAAGTTTTACCTTGTGATTGCTGTGTGTGCGTACGCACAGGAGAAAGCTTATATGTATAAACAAAAGAGGAACAGTATTAAGGAAGAATAAGTTTTGATTTATGTGAAGCAGGACTACTTAGCTTTTTAAAACATGCTGATCAAGATCATTCCTTTTCAATGCATAGCATCTTTATTTTATGTTCATTGGTGTTTTGCTTACATGATTGTCTGTGTGAGGGTGTCAGATCCCCTTGAAGTGGAGTTAGAGACAGGTGTGAGCAGCCCTGTGGGCTCTGGGGATTGAACCCAGGTCCTCTGAAAGAGCAGCCAGTGCTCTTACACACTGAGCCATCTCTCCAGTACCCATGCATCTTTTCAATAGTTGAGCAAGACTTCGACAAATGCCTATTGGGCTAGGCATGGTGCCTGGCAGAAGGGTGAATCAGGAGATCAGTAAGCAGAACCTCCCGAATCTCAAATCACAAGGATTGAAGGGATAGATGCTGAATATTCTTCCACGAAGCTTGGCTATGAAAGTGGTTGAAGGGAGGAGCCAACTAAATGATTGATTGGCTGAGCTCATAAACATTTTCTCACTCAGAGGTTAAGAGCACTGACTGCTCTTCCAGAGGTCTTGAGTTCAATTCCCAGCAACCACATGGTGGCTCACAACCATCTGTAATGAGATCTGGTGCCCTCTTCTGGCCTGCAGGCATGGAGGCTGAACACTGTGTACATAATAAATAAATAAATCTTTAAAAAAAAAATCTTTGCCCCCTATTCTACAGTGAGGCCTTTGCAGGAGTTGTGTTGTGAATGGATCGGATGAGACAAAGTGAACATGAGGACACCATTGGAAGCGATAACATGGAAGGAGAAAACTCTCCCAATCTCAAGACTAAGCAACCTTCCCTCCTACTGGCTACTGGTGATGACTGAGAGTGAGTGAGACCGTCCTTTGCAGGGAAGAGCCTCCACCTGATCAGCCAATGCCGAGGGGTCGGTCTTGAAATTATATACACACAGGTAACATACAGATATAGCAGGCTTTTTTAATGTATTTAGGTGTGAGTATGGGTGTGTGTATAACAGCAATCAAAAGAAAAAGAGGCCTTGAGTTTTAAAGAGACTGTGTGTGTGTGCATGGGAAGAGTTGGAGGCAGCAAAGAGAAGGTGGGAAATGATGCAATTACTTAAAATTTTTTAAAAATTAAAAGCAAGTTAAAAACATACAGGGGAAGGGCTAGAGAGATGGCTTGGTGAATAAGAACATGTACTGATCTTGCGGAGGACCCAAATTCAGCTCCTCCCGTCCACATCACATCAGTTATCTGACAACTACATGTATGTCCAGCTCCAGCGGGATCCTGCCCATCTGCATCTGCATGTGCGCACACACACACACACACATACACACACACGCACACACACACACGCACACACACACACACACACACACACACACTTAAAAGCAATGAAAACTTTACAACAGGTAGGAGAAAATGGCAAGGCAACAGAAGAGGACCAGGACATGCTAGTGCTGATTCTCAAGCACACATTAAGAGGAAGGCAGTGGTAGGGGTGGATAATGGAGTGAGCAGTCCTCCCGCTTGCTGGTGTTTTCTGTGGAAGCTGAGACCACCTGCTGGAAGGACCGTGTTGACAGAGGTTTCTGTCCCACCCGGTCAGTCCCAAAGAAACACACAGAGGTCTACATTAATTATAAACTGGTTGGCCTAGTAGCTCAGGCTTCTTATTAACTAACTCATATCTTAAACTAACCCACAATTTTTGCCTGTATTAGCCACGTGGCTTGGTACCTTTTATCTTGTGTCCTCTGCATCTGGGTGATGACTACAGACTGAGACTTTCCTCTTCCCAGAATTCTCCTGTTCTCGTTGTCCTGCCTACACTTCCTACCTGGCTACTGGCCAACCAGTGTTTTATTATCCAATACAAGTGAAAAATTTTTGCAGGGTACAAGACCATTGTCCCACAGCAGGACCAGAAGACAGGATTCCCAGGAACTTTTAGCAAAGAACAGTAAAAGTTTGGAATAGTCTGCTAAGAAATATGCAAAGTACTTTGTTTGTTAAAATGCTTTTCTCTGGGTTCAGAAAGCAATTCCTACCCTAGTGCCTCTTACACATAGCCCAGAACAAAAGACTTAAGATTTCAAATCCTAAGACTAACAATAACATGTGCCATGTGTCCATTGAAAAGGAAGATTAAGGACTGGAGAGATGGCTAAGTGGTTAAGAGCACTGACTGCTCTTCCAGAGGTCCTGGAATTCAATTCCGAGAAACCTCTTGGTGGCTCTCAACCATCTGTAGTGAGATCTTGTGCCCTCTTCTGGCATAAAGGTGTACATGCAGATGGAGCACTCGTATACATAAAATAAATAAATAAATCAAAATAAGTTTAAAAAATTTTAAAAACAGAAAGAAAAGGAAGATTAAATAATATGATGCTTAATAAATGTTTATAATAAAGACTCTTTTATAAGGATTATTATTTATAGTGACTTACATAAGAGGACTGGCAGGTTACATAGTGTGTATCAATACCAGGTCTTTTTACGGTGGAAGTAATAGAAAGCAGAAGCATCTTTGCTCAGATCACTGACAACCTTTCAAAAGCTGGGTTTAAATGGATGGAAACACACATCTATAATCCCAGTGTTGGAGAGATAGGGACCGAAGGATCCTAGAGCTTGCTCCAAAAGATGGTATAGTCAATAGACAGCAGAATCAATAGACAAGCTCCCACTACAGTGAGAGACCCTGTCTCCAAAACCAAAGTGGAGTGACAGAAACAGACACCCAACATCCACCTCTGGCCTCTGCAGGAGCATGCACAAGCACATATAGCTACACACACACACACACACACACACACACACACACACGCACGCACACACACACACACACACACACACACACACAAAATAATAAAAAGCAAAATGAAAAAAAAATTTAAACACAAAACAGCACTGACTTGCCAGGGGAAATTTGGAATAGGCTCACGCTGTGCAGTCAGGAACTGGTTTGCAGCAGACACACTGTGAGATTGGTACAGAGTTGGGAGTCTGCAGTCAGGAATGATCCAAGTCCCTTTAAAGATGCTGCTGAGAGGATTGTCAGTCACCGTGAGAGTCCATAGGGAACAGAGGTGTGGACAGTTGGGTGACAGTGGCGGTATTAAGAGACAGCTAACACCCTAAGAGAAAAGGAAACAGAAAGGGGGCTAGGAGCCCCCTACGAGTTGACCAGCGAAGGTGATTTAATACAGAATGCCACAAACACCCCTAAGAATTCCAGGAGGGCTCTCCGTCCAGAGGCAGTGTGTGCAGGCAACAGCTAAGAAAGGCTGAAAAACCCAAATGTCAAAGAGACCTACCTCCAAGGCCTAACTCCTGGCTTCTCCTGAGTATACCTGCTCGGGTGCCCTGCCCGCCCACTGTTTTGCAGGCTTCCTCAGATGGTTTCTGAGCTTTCTCCTTGGCCATTCAACACCAAATTTCAGCCTTTTCCAGTTGTCCAAGCTTTATGCCCTACTGCAAGCGTCCTAGTCTAGAACCCGTGTCCAGCCATTGCCCTGCCTTGAGGGGCTGGGCTAACTTTTCATCTGTCTCATCAGTTCCTGGACATTTGTGTGCCGTGATTTTTCATTATGTTCACCCTCTTCCTCCAGCTCCCCCAGATCCACCCTACTTCTCTCCACACCCAACTTTGCATCCTCTCCCTCTTTTGTTTTAAACCCATCTAGTACAGTTGGTGCTGCTCATAGGCACTTGGGAGCGTGGCCTTCCACCAAAATAACGTCAACCCACGAGCGGCTCACCCTTAAAGGAAACACGTCTTCCTCTCCCAGCAGCTGTCAATCGCCAATAGCTCCTTAGCAATCGGTGGGAACTTAATGGTCACCTCTTCTCTCCGGGTTGACGTTTGTCTAGCTTGAGCTTAATTTCATAGTTCTTATGCCTTCTGTCTGAGTGCTGTGAAGTTATATGTTCAACTCACCTGCCAAACCCAGAAAATAGTTTCCTTTGAAAAATCCTCTGCCTTCAGCTCTTAGAATCCTTCTGCACCCTCTTCTAAAATGATGCCTGAGCCTTTGAAAGAAAGCATGTGATATAGATGCCCTACTGAGAATGAGCATGTTATAGGCTCGTATTCTCTGACCCTGTGTCCGTTGTGGGTTTCTGTGTTAATTGACATTTACTGCAAAAATAAGCTCCTCTGCTTTGGTTGTATAGACACACTAATCTGTGTGTATAATAAGTCATTAGGAGGTGGCTTCATACTCTATCCATTCAGCAGAGTAATAACTGTAGGGTATTCCCTAGGGCCTACGACCTGTCTAGCCACATGTTTGGGGCCCCAAAATTGGTACCAGATATGGGATTCAACTTACAGAGAAAGCCTTCAGTCTAATCGTGGTAATACGTGTGGTAGCTCTTCCCACAACGTTCATGCCACTGTTGCATGATCGGGTATGTCTTGTGAAGCTGGTCATGGTTGTAGCTTGCAAAGCTCACAGCCAGGTAAGGGCAGGGTTCCTTTCCTCCTCTGCGTAGCACCTTCCAGTGTTATGAAAGCTAGCCAGTAAGTTGAAGCTCCCAGGTAAATGTCAGGCTTGATTTCTGTGTGTTCTAGGTTACAAGAACGTGGTGTCTTCAGCAACACGGTCTTTCCATCAAGTTTGGAGGGTAACAGAGGAAATTAACAATAGCCTATAATTTTTGAAAGAATCCAGAGGCTCTCAATAGCCAACAAGTCCAAAAGAGGTAACCAATTCCTGCCGTTGGCTTACTTATTTGTTAGCTTATTTGATCTGGTAGGGGCATTGTTGCCTCATTCCAGAGAAACTCCATTTAAGCTTTTCCTGTGTGTATATGTATATTTGAGGACGCTTTTACAGCAGTATGCTTCTGTATGCCTCTTCTGAAATGTCTTCAGACTTAGTTATTCCTTGCCACAGTTCCTACTTAACCCTGTCCTTCCAGGACCCACCTCATTTATCCCTGCTTGTTCTATTGTTCCCCTTGACTTTTTATACTAGCGTGTCCTCTACGCCTCTCCAGAGTTCCACATACACAGTCCCTCGCTAACATCTTGGCCTCTGTGAGTGCTCCAAATGAAATACACACATCTGAGGATTCTAGGCGAACACCCACAAATAAAACATTTAATATTCATCTTTCTGGGTCTGGATTACTTCACTCAGAATGATAATTTATAATTACATTAATTGGTCTGTGGTTTTCATAATCTGTTTTTTCTTAATAACTGAATAATATTCCATTGTGCAAACACACCACCTTTTCTCTGTCCATCAGTTGATGGGCCTCTAAGCTAGTTCCATTTCCTGCGTATTGTGGATAGAGCAGCAACGGACATGGGTATAGCTCTTTGGGCGTATACCTTGGTATAGCTTGAACGTGTGGTCGATCTGTTTTCAACTTCTTGAGGGCATCTTCCCATTGGTTCTCACAGTGGCTACAAGAGTTTGTACTCCCGGCAGCAGTGCAATGTGGTCCCCTTTCTTGCATCCTTGATAGCATCCGGGTAAGACGAAATCTCAAAGTAGTTTTAAGTTGCCTTTGCCTGGCTAAGAATGCTGGGCATTTTAAGAAGCGTTTCTCAGCCACTTGTGTATCGTTCTGAGTACTCTGTCTACTTCCATACCCCATTTGCAGATGGGTTGTTTGTCTTCCTGACGGGTAGGGTTTTATTAGGTTTTATTTGTATATTCCAGGTACTAATAATCCTCTGAGAGAGGCATTGCTGGTAATTTTTTTTCTCATTCTGTAGGCCATCTCTTCATTCAAATGATGCAGAGCGTTTTAGTGTTCCTTTTACACGGAGGATGGTAGAGGAGCGGGACGAGCCCAAGCATGCAACTTCCAAATGATACATTCGCCAGGCTCTTTGGGATTCTAACTGAACCATTTATTTATAAGATAGAGAACAGTAAGAATAAGAAAAACCAGTATGCAGGCTGCTATCTGCCAGCACCCTGCACAACATAATCTTATTTCTCATTAAAAAGCACCGTATTTTTATCTTTCTTTTAAAGAAATCCTATCTTTAAGGTGAAGTATAAATCCTTTATGCATTTTTTCCTCCTGCTGATACTAAAACTGAAAAAAAAATTCTGAAGTGAAAAGTTTTCACACTAGGATTTTGCCGTCATTCTGGAGGCATCCCCCCCCCCACACACACACACACAAAACCACAATGCTGATAGGTCGGTAAAAGGTGCGGAGTTAAACCACTCCAGCGACGGTTTCAAGGGATGGTGTCTCCTATATTGCAGATGAGCAACCATGTATGCAGCGGGAACCTACGGGTTGTGATAGGTTAGCACATTACCTCGGGATGGACAGTGAACGCTTGTACCGCCGGGGTCTGCATGTGGAAGAAGCAGGAAGAAGTACATCAAAGGAGATTTATCATCTGGCCAGCCACTGGCTACTTGGGCTCCCTCTGAATCTGGTTTGTGACTTCTGGGAAAATGCAGGAGCATGGTGTGCCATGCTTCTTATTTAGAAGTACAGTGTGGCCGGACGGCAGAGCCCATTTGTCCCTTATCCATAGGACACCTTGAGGCAGGTGCATTCGAAGCCAGCCTGGTCCACAGAGTTAGTTCTAGGACAGCCAGGGGTATAGAGAGAAACCCTGTCTCAATAAAACAAAACAACAAAACAAAACAAAAACATCAGTGTGTCAGGTAGGCTGGCCCCGGGTCATACCTGCATTTTCCCCTCATGTCCTAAAGAGCAATCTTCTCTCAGACCTTATGTTTAAGTCCCTTACCCAGCCCATATCCCACATGTATTTAGGTGTGAGTGCCGTGAGGGAGCATTGTCTTGAGCGGTGCCGTACAACTCTGTCTTTGCTATCTAAACTCTGACTTTGGCTAGCTGCATAAAAAAGATACAGAGGAACACAGGCTGTTTTCCTTTTGTTTGTTTGCTTGTAGAACATTTTTCCTTCAATTAAATCTATATCCTAAACCATCTCACAAAACGGAGAGACCCGCAAAGGCTCAGTATTCGTGAGCATCACACATTCGGGGAGGACTCATTCAGACTGAGTTCTCCTCCGCAGGATGGAGGCCCAGCTTTGACAGAGAACTATTGCCACACTTAAGCGGATTACATTCTTCAAAAAAATTGTGGCTGAAACACTCATCTTTATCTGTTCTCTTCTGCTTGATCCTATCAAGTTGATGAAACCAGGAGCGACAAGAGACGTGGAAAACCTGTACCTCGAGCTGTGATTTTATTCTGAAAAAAGATCAAACCTATTTTTAACAGATCCTGAGAGCCAGGAACTAATTTTTACCCAGAATTATGCATTCATGAAAAAACTGTGAATGAATCTATTGCTTGTGTAAAGAACCCAAGTGATGGAGTGAGCTGCCACCTAGAGTCGAGAGTGGAATTCCGCTCTGCACGAAGCGTCAAAGCCAGCCCGTCAGCCGTCAGCCTCCGGGTCTCGTGTTCAACACAAGCCTTTCACCGTAGAATCCCTTCGTTCTCTACCCATAGAAGCTATGGCTCTACAGGTTTGAAGTTCTACCGAACGGTAGCAGGTCTTCAGGACTGTGGGGATCAAAATGCTATTACTTATTGGTTGTCTGTAACAATGATCTCTCGGGAGGTGTTTAAACGTTAGCAAATGAAGATAGTACACCAGAAGTCAAGGCATTTCGAATGCTTCACGTTATAAATCCCTGGAGCTCCCCTCCTCCGGCCGCAGTCTGTTGGTTTTTTGTTCCCTGCACTCACACACCAGGACGAGAGGCTTCTCCGCCGTGATAGGACCACTGCCCAAACCTGGACAAAGCAGTCGTTTTTAACTGAGTGCCGAGGTCTAGACACCTCATTCCTTTATCTAGGTTTCTCTAAAAACCCAACCCCTGAAATGAACACAGTGACTAGAACCAACCTACACAGCTTAACAAACAGCGAACACCTTCGTTTCCACCCCGAATTTTTACCACGCCCCAGTGTGGAAACTCTTTCCCCATTTTGCCTCCCATGCGTCTCATGGGTCCCAACTCTCCTTTCTCTAGGAATATGGCGGTTTGGTGTGCAGCTCAAGCCAAGAGTATCTGAGCTGAGATTTACAAGTCAGCTACTTCCTCCTGTTTGATTAGGGAATCCTAAGGTAGGTGTGTCTACTGCGGAGTGATCTTTGACTAGAACCCTGCACCTGACTGATCTGTAAGGCTGCCAGTGAGAGGAAAATTGGGCGTTGACTCTTGTTTCCTCCTCCTTGAACTACTACCTCATTCTCAGGCTCTGCACCCACAGCTCATGAGGCCAAGTCCTCTCTCATAAAAATGCCATCACCATTCCTTTCCCCACAGTCCATTATGATCTTCATAGATCAGTGGCCAATTGCCTGACGGCAGAATTAGGCTTAACTTGTCCCTCCCCTCTTTATTTTAGTTAGAATACAGAATAATGGGCTCAATTATGGAAGTTTCATACTTGTAAACTATTGCAGTGTGCACTTATTCATCCTCCTTACACTGTCTTGTCTCTCCTGCCCGCTTCTGGCCCCTCTTCTTCACCTCCAAAGGCGCCCCCACTTTGTTCTCAGGGCATTTGTCTACATCTACATTCTCTATTTAAGAAGACACTTGATAAGCCTTTCTTTTATCGCTTACCCCCATTTATTCGTTTGCGTTCCCCAAGCGCTCTTGCTTGGTTTACATCCTCTGTGACGCTCCTGTATCCCAATTGCTCCAACAGGCGCAGACAGGCTTCTCACCCCTGGGCTTCCTGTGTGGTTAGACTGCGTTTGTCCACTCCTTATCATTGGATCATGTCTCACTCATCAATCGGCTTGCCCACAAGTGCCTCTTCGTTTCCTCTCTCCTAAGCTGGTTTTGTCTATCTTACAGGATCTCATCCTCCCTTACCCTGGTGCCTTCTAGGCACCGTACCTAATCCTAACAGTTTCCTACCCTTTATGGTGAACTGGTACAACCTGGCATGGACACTTCCTGTGTGAGAGGCCACACTTACAATTCTGTGCCAATTCATCTTTTCCTTTAAGTTCCCTGAGAAAGACAGCATGACTTTTTCTATCCCACATATAAAGAGTTTGAGTAATTTCCCAAAGGTGCACAGTCGATGAGCAATGAGGTCGGAATTTGAACTCACAAATCCTCCTTGGCAGACCAGGAGCCAAACAATGCCACTTCCTCTGTGGCCTTCCTAACAATTCTTCTCAGCCATAAATCTCAAAATAAAACAAAAAAAGCCTACAACATCTGGGATGTTCTGTGAGGATTCCAGAGCAGTGAGAGAGCCTGTCTCAAAACAGAAGGTGCATGGCTCCTGAGGAGTATCACCTAAGGTTGTCTGTCCCCCACATATATGCACGGAAATTGCACATCAAAAAACAGGAAGAAGGAAGGAAGGAAGGGAGGGAGGGAGGGAGGGAGGGAGGGAGGGAGGGAGGAAAGGAGGGAGGAAAGAAGCTAATCTGGGGTTTTATTGAAATCCTAGACTCCAGCACTTGTGTTGATGGTCTCTGGCCTCTTGCATTCTTTTTTCTTCCTCTAACCAGTGTCATCATTCAAATTCAAGGCTGAATCTTTTCTTCTTTTAAGATTTCTTTTTCTTTCTATTCCAATTACTATGTCTTTTCCACGCCGGTTCTGACTTTTGGCTGACCACTGATTGAACTGATAAAGATTCTAAACTCTGGGTCCTAGATTTTTCTTGTTAAATTTCTCCCAAATTCTCATTCTGATAATTCTGACTCTTGATAACATCTACTAAATGTTAGACTAATTTTTTTGTTAGAACTTAGGAGAACTTAGTTAATATGTAGAGAACAAAGGCTATTTTCTATAGGAAAGAGGTAAATAAATTGCTTGTCATAGAGCATGATCAAATGAAGTCTTCATATAATCATACCATAAGAACATGCAATCTGTACATAAGGGAAAGTGAGGAAAATACATGCTTACATTTTGCCGCATTTCAATTAAAGAATTAATTAGCACATAAGTATGTTCATGGATATATCTTATTATCAGTCATAAATTTAAAGATTAGATGGGATAATAAAAATCAATACTTAGTCTTGATGTGGGATGCCCCTCTGTATGCTGTGAATATGTGCAGCAGAATTAATAAAAATCCAAAGACAGATATTGGTTTTCAACCTGAATACCAGAAAAGCAAAACAGCCAGCTACTGGCTCTTACCTCTACCTCAGTTCAAAATGGCGGTCCTGCCTCCAGGAATCTCAGAATGAGGTTGTGTCTGAGAGCTGTCTCCCCCCCCCCATCTTGTATTCTTTTCTAGGGCTAGAATTAAAGGCGAGCACCACTACCACCCTGTGTCTGTGGCAAACTAGTGTGGCTACTGGGAATAAAGGTGTGTGTCACCACTTCCTGGTCTGTAAGGCTGACCAGGGTGGCTGTTCTACTCTCTGATCTTCAGGCAAGTTTTATTTATTAAAATACAAATGAAATATCACTACAAATATGTTTTATTACCATTGCTTAATAAAGAAGCTGCTTTGGCCTGGCAGGACAGAATATAACTAGGTAGGAAATCCAAACAGAGATGCATTGAGAAAGAAGGCAGAGTTGGGGAGATGCCAGCAGCCACCAGAGCAGCAAGATGCCATGGGGCGCAGGGCGACATACTGACTATTAAAAAGGGGTTGATTTATATGTAGAGCTAGGCAGCAAGAAGTCTGAACCAAACAATTATAATTAATATTAAACCTCTGAATGATTATTTCATAGGTGACTTCGGGGACCCGTGGGCAGGAGAGAAACCAGTACAGGGGGGGACAGATGGAACAGAGAAAAGACTTCCAGCTACATAGCTCAGTGCAGGACACATGGCAAATGTTCTGTAAATATCTACCATTCTCCCTACCGCACTATAGGTGTGTCTGTGACTGGACTATTAAAAATATGACTCAGAGGGCTGGAGAGCTGGGTCAGCCGGCAAGAGTGTGTACTGCTCTTATAGAGAAGCTGAGGTTGGTTTCCAGTACTCCCGTCCAGGGGCTTACAGCTCCAGGGGATCCAATGCCTTCTTCTGGACTCATGGGTACCTGTACTCATAGACACACACTGCACACACACATACACACACACATGCACACGCACATACACATACACACATGCACACACACGTACACACGGACGCACACACACATACACACACACGCACATACATATACACACACATACACACGGACGCGCACACACACACACGCACACACTTTATACATAATTAAAATTAAAACTAAAATGTTTTTAAATGTGACTGTATTGCATGTAATAATAAACAAGGACACGCCCACTAACTCTGCTTTCCTCACTGATTTTTCCAGATGCCACTACCACTGTTACCACAGGCATTTCAGCTGGAAAGAGTTCAACAGGCCATCTTTGTGTTTGTTTGTCCCAGTGCTGCTAACTTTCCAAGTTTTCCTGTCTTCTGTGAAGTTCTTCTTCCGGGGCCACCGTGCCTTCTCCATCCACTTGAGGCTGAGCTCATTAAAGACGCTTCAGTAGAACACTCACCCTCTCCAAACCTGAAGATTTAAAAACCATGTAGTCTTTCATGAGCACGGCTCACAACGAAGTTGTGCTGCTGCTTCGTGCTTGAAAGGGACGTGGCGCTTTCAGAGCAACGCTAAGTGTCAATTAGATGGCATCTCTGCGAGGGCTTTCATCTTTAAGAGTGGGGAAACAGGACACGGAGAAATAAAAATCATAATTTGCCTTACGTCATGAACTAGCTCCTATTTGAACTGACTTCCTGCCTGACAGCCCCAGCTACAATAAACAAAATATCAAAATACTAATCTGTATATTGTTATATATTGGTGAGTCATCTGGGCGTCCTGTGCTTCCTGCATCTGAACTGCGTCTTTTATGCTCTGACTGCCTCGGTGACCTTCCTTCCCAGCCCCTTACTTGTATGTTATGATTGGACTCATAAACAGCTGCTTCTCAGAAGCCTTGACTCAAGTCATCTTCTCATGTAGGCTCCCCCATTTATTGCTCGCATTGCCTGCTGGATCTCACAACATTGTGGCGCTAAATGAGCCCTATTGTAATACTGGAAAAGCCAGCATTTTTGTCTCTCCGCTCTCCTTAGCACAGTGTCTACAACATGCTCTTGATTCCACAATGCTTTTCAGCTAAGAATGTAAAAATGATCTATACACCAGTCAGGAGAGAATATACTATAATATTAAACTACCTTGACTTATTTCTTAATGTAAGGTATCTGCACTGTTGATAGGAGACGCCTCTACGGCGCCTGTGAAGGCTTTCCCACAGAAGCTGAGAGAAGAAAACCCGCCCTGAGTGTAGGAGAAACCATCTGGAAGGCTGATGTCCCAGACCAAACGAAGGGAGTGAGCAAGCTGAGTGCCATCACTTGGCCCCCTGCACCCCTGATGCAGAAGCAGTGCAACCAGCTGCCTCGGGCTCCTGCTGCACCCCTCAAACCAACAAAACTGATCTTTCTTGAACGGCTTTCGTGAGGAACGTTGTCCCAGTAGTGAGAAAAGTAACAAAAGTGTGTGCCTACTATAAATGCCCACAGGTCAGACAGGTGTGACTCAGAGGTTTGGGCTGACAAGGCCTCACAGTAATTATAGAGATGACAAGGGCTCTTACAGAGCTAAGCAAGGGCTCACAGCACATCAGCATACACATAGCACACACGGAGAGAAACCACTTGATGATCATCAGATTCGGGGTTGTCACAACAGCTCCTCAGTCAATAATTAACACTATGGGGAACTAAGGGGTTGTATACACGGTTACGGCAAAAAGACTCCAGGAAAGGCTACGCTAAAATCATGGCAGAGGCTCTAGTTTTGAAGCGCTACCGGATATGAAAGCAAGAGAGAAGCCCAACTGAGTGGCACCGTGAGGATGGAGGAGGCAGCGCCCACAGGAATGGCTGTGCCTGGTCGTAGGGACAACTCTCGCTAGCCCTGCAGTTGACTTCGGGGTTCAATCCCCAGAAATCTTCTGCTGGATTTCCCTGTTCCCGTGAGAATAGGCCAACATTTCAGCAGTAAGGACCACGAAGAAAAATATATTCTATTAATGATTATAAATCTTAATCTGACTAGAAGGGTTTAACTTACACTCACATTTTAAATAAACTTTATTTAAGTTGTCCTTGAGATTTTGTGCAATTTAATTTTTCAAATTTGGATACCAGATGTATTTAGAAATCTCTCTTTTGTATGGATGAAGTATGAGTTTAATTTTATCTTTTTAAATTTTAGAATTTAGATATATTTTCTTTAAAATCCATCATTTATTTAGCTTATTTATATTGGTATGGCTTTCATGTCCTGCATTCCATATGTGCTTGGACCTATTTTTGGATTTGACATTCATCTCCACTGGCCTCTCTATTCAAGCATCCACACTGTGCATTTTTTTAATTATAGAAGCTTTATGGCATAATTATATCATGTAAGACTAGCCTCAACTCATTAGATTTTCTTTATTTAGAATACTTACATTTTTCCAGATGAATTTTATGTTCATCAAACAATAATAATTTCAGATTATAGTTATTAAAATCATATTAAACATACTAACTTTAAAGAATTTTTTGTTTTGAATTTTTCTTTCCAAAATCAAGGAATGATTTTCAGCTATTTCAGGTCTAATTTCTGAATAGAAGAATATTTTAAACCATTTCCTTAAGTAAATTTAGCACATTTTTCCCTTAAGCAGTCTAAATATTTTATTTCTTAAATTGTCTAACTTAAGTGGTTATTGTTTCTATCTGTGCAAGCTATCAGATTTTAGATTAATCTAATGTCTACTTCCTTATATTTGAATTTTGTACTAACCTTAGCATTCTCTTGAGTTCTAGATTACCAACATAGCGGTTGTAATGAGATAGTTGCATTCTTCCAATTCTTCTCCTTTGTATTTTCTCTTTTTGGATAGAATTAGCTATGAACTCGAATCCTGGTTGCGTGACTTCATTGCTTTGTTTTTAGCATTGACAAGACTGCCTTCGGGGATTCTTTACACACACACACACACACACACACACACACACACACATATATATATATTCATCATGTTATAGAATGTCTATCAGAAAGTCTAGGCTTATGTGTAGATGGTTGGGGGTGGGCGGGCATGTGTTTTATAAAAACCTTCAGGAGTGATTCGAAGGTAAATTCTCACTTGTGAACAGTTCCTTGTTGTCTGAGAGTAAATGAAGCAACTGCACAACTATTTATTGAGCTGCATTTTGTGTAGTACTCTGCATATAAAGATGGGCCTCTCAACTGCACAACTATTTATTGAGTTGCATTTTGTGTAGTACTCTGCATATAAAGGCCTCTCAACTGCACAACTATTTATTGCGTTGCATTTTGTGTAGTACTGTGCATATAAAGACGGGCCTCTCAACTGCACAACTATTTATTGAGTTGTATTTGTGTAGTACTCTGCATATAAAGACAGGCCTCTCAACTGCACAACTATTTATTGAGTTGCATTTGTGTAATACTCTGCATATAAAGACGGGCCTCTCAACTCAAGAAGCTTAGTTTAGCAGAGGGCAAAACCCTTCACGCCATCAAAGCAGTGTTCAATGCAACTGCTACAGTGTGGCTCTTGTGGGATCAGTCTCCTCTCTGCCTGAAGTTGAATGTCTCCGCCTCATTCAGTTTACTCCTGCTAGAAAATTGCATTCAACAAGCCTATATCTTGCGCTTTTTAAATAATTTAAATGTGGCTTCCATTAACAGTCAATGTTAAGCTTATATTTTCATGATATCCAAGTGAAATTTTAAATTTACTGGGATAGGGAGGTAGCTTCCTTAGAAAAATGTGCTGGTTTGAATGAAAATGGCCCCCATTGGCTTATAGGGAGTGGGACTACGAGGGGGTGTGTCCTTGTAGGAAGAAGTGTGTCACTGGGGGCGGGCTTTGAGGTTTCAGACATTCAAGCCAGGCCCAGAGTCTCACTCTCTTCCTGATGTCTGCCCATCTAGGCTCGCTCTCCAGCCACCATGTCTGGCTATGTACCGCCATGCTTCCCACCATGACGATGGCAATGGACTAAACTTCTTAACTGTAAGTCAGCCTCAATTAAATGCTTTCCTTTATAAGAGCTGCCATGGCCATGGTGTCTTTTCACAGCAGCAAAAACTCTGAATAAGACACCACCTAAATTCCTAGCACCCACATAAATAAAAACCAGGCATGATGATATGTGCTTGTAACTAGGGAGCTGAGGCCCATATCTGCATGAGAGACATTGTCTCAAAGAGCAAGACAGCTCCCGTGGAAGGACACTGAGGTTGACCACCAGCCTCTCACCCACATGCACACACGTGCATGCACACCTCACGAAAACATGTAGCCATATGTATATGAAATGCACACTTACATACATGTTAAGGATAAATTGAAACCCCTGCCCAGTCCCTCCTCATCTGGCATCTATGGTTATGGCTGTATGGATTAAGGCAAGCAATATGACTCATTTGGCGATTTCCATAATCATTTTATGACCAAAGGATAATCAGCTAGCTATAAAACAAATCCTGGTAAAAAAAAAATCCGAAAGCAAGGGTTTGGAATTTTTATTAGATTATTTCCATCTTAAATGTTTCTGACCTTAATGCGCATACTTTTCTTCCTAGTTTTGTATTTCTCATCTTCATGCATTTTTTTTTTGTTTTTTCGCTCGAGACAGGGTCTCTCTGTGGTTTTGGAGCCTGTCCTGGAACTAGCTCTTGTAGACCAGGCTGGTCTCGAACTCACAGAGATCTTCATGCATTTTTGAAGGTGACTGAAAGAAACTTGGATTTGAAGGTTAGTGGCAAAGAGACAGCTGGGTTTGAAAAGAAGAGGGTTTTCAACCTGGAGTGTAGAACTTTTCTCATGGGACAGACACTTCAAGATCAACGTTTGGTCTCCTTCATACTTCACATTGAATGGGTCTAGCCTTCCTGGCTTCTTTGGCTACTTGGTCTGAGGTCTCTTCAGTGTTCACCCAAGAACAACAAAGGTGGAAGGCTCAAAATAAGGAACAGAAGGCCTATGCATGAAGGTTGATACTTAGAAAGGACTCCCTATGAAGGATGCCCCTCAGGAGACATTGTCGGGAAGATTTCAAGATAGTTCTTTCTAGCTTAGTGAGACGTTTATTTACAAACCAAAGAGAGGAGGAAACCAGGGTTGTTAACCTGGCTGAGTTGATGTTTCACTGAGCACAAGCTCTCACTTGAACGTGAAGCAGGAGTCACCAGGCAAGAGTCACTGGGCAGAGGACAATACAGCAGGCCTTGAGCAGAACTCCTGCCAGCAATGGAAGAGCTCACTTTCTTTCCTTATTAGGGAGTTAACTTCCTGACGGTGGGAGTGCTATTGCTTGCTATTGCTTGTTCCTATGTTTGTTATTGGCTTTTGTTTTGTTTTGCTTGAGACAGTGCCTTAGTCTTCCTAATTGGCCTGGAATAAGCTCTGAAAACCAAGTTGGCCTTGAGCTCACAGAGACCCTCTCAACTCTTCCCACCCACGCAGGGGTTAAAGGTGTGCCCAATAGGCCTGGTCATACTTCCTTTTTATTGATATTTCCCTACATTTCCTGGGCAATGGTCCTAAGCCTGACAAACTGTGTGTGCCGTTGACACATAGCTTCCTCTCCAGCAGTACAAAGGTGACCACATTAACTCTACCGCATTACCTATGCGTGAGAGTATGGGGTTTCTCAAGCTCCTCCGTATCCATAAAGCCTGTGGTAAGGAGTTGTCACTTAGATCTGCTGATGGTTTGCTGTCTTAAACTCGGTCTGCATGTCTCATAGGAGAATGACTTACCTGGTGCCAAGAGCGTTATCTTTTCGTTTTGTTTTTACACTGCAAACAGTTTCCTCTCCATTCACTCCTCCGAGCCCTCTCCTCCTCCCAGATCTACTGCCGCTCCATTTTCTCCTCAGAAAGGTGCAAGTCTCCTAGAGACAACAGCCATACAGGATGAGGCAAGATACTTATTGACAAGGAGAAAACTTCCTATTGAGGCTAAACAAGACAACCCAACAGGAGGAAAGAGCCTTGAGAGCAGGTAAAAGAGTCAGAGACACACCCTCACCCTCTCTTAGGAGTCCCATAAAACAGCAAGATAATAGACATAACATAAGAGGACCTGGTGCAGACTCACGCAGGCCCTGAGTTTGCTGCTGCAGTCTGTGAGTCTATGAGCCCTGCTTAGCTGACCCGGTGGGCCACCTCCTCCTGGTGTCCTTCACCCCCTCTGACTTCAGACTCACGCAGGCCCTGGGTTTGCTGCTGCAGTCTGTGAGTCTATGAGCCCTGCTTAGCCTACCCGGTGGGCCACCTCCTCCTGATGTCCTTCACCCCCTCTGACTTCAGACTCATGCAGGCCCTGGGTTTGCTGCTGCAGTCTGTGAGTCTATGAGCCCTGCTTAGCTGACCCGGTGGGCCACCTCCTCCTGGTGTCCTTCAACCCCTCTGACTTCTACCATCTAAGCTCAGTTTTACATTCCATTGTTTAGTTTGTGACAATACTGATGTCACAGTAAGGTATCTTACAGAAGAAATTAACAAGTCAGTGCATAGGTAACAAAAACAGTGGCTTCCATAGTGCTATTCTTAACACGGTTCTTTGGGCTTGACTTTCCCTAGCTAGCAGATCTACCATGAGGAACTACAATGAAGATTTGAGTTTTGTAATGAAAACTGAGGGCCAATCCCTTCATCTCATTGTGTCCATACCTACTAAATTCTCTGTATGTGTGTGTGTGCACGCGTGTGCGCACACACGCATCTCATCTCTGTCTCCATATGGTTCAGTATTGTGCTTATCTGTCAATCTAGTCCTATATACATTTAAATTAATGTAGGTAATAGAATAGGAGATTGATGAAGACAGGAATACTCCAAGAAGTGGAGCTAACCTTAAGCCAGACTATCCAACCACCCGGATGTACAAGCTGCAGTCTAAGAACCGGGAAGAGAATTTCTTTCTTTGTGACAGACAATAATTGATGCTTGTCAAATGGCAGCTTAACAGCTTATGTGAATTTTGAGAGGCAACATTAAATTTCAACTAATCATACACATTGAAAGTAGCAAATTTCTTCATAAATCAGTGCAGCTAACTTCCCAGCTTTGGCTTCCATGTGCTTCTCGGAAGCTTTGCTCATTCTGGTGTTCTAGTCCAGCTGTACTGGAGCAGAAGCCTTCAGCAGAGCTGATTTGCTTTAGTATATTTGTAATGTTGGCTCGTGTGTCTGAGGAGGTAGTGTTTTAGTCCCAAAAAACGTAAATTTCAAACCAAATTGACTTGCAATGAAAGCACTAGATTATTCTATTGTATACTTTATATCCACAGAATTCTTTTCTGTTCAGTCGGGACAATGAGCCAAGACTGCAAAGGCTGGTCTAACACCGCTCCAGTCAGGGGAGCGGGCTCACAAAGCCCCGTGTATCATGCTTACCCAAGCAATAAATTACTTTCTAGACAAAAATAACCTCAGAAATTGCTTTGGCTTTTCCTGAAGTAAAGATATTGAGTGTGTAGTATTGGGAACACTTTATTTTGCTCTTCATCAGGTTCAATTATTTTTCTGCTTGATGGCAAGCATCACAAGAGAACAGGAGAGGTTTCATATATCTCACTATTTTCTAGCTCATTCTGAGTCCAGTTTAAATTTGTCCTTAGGAATAATTCTTCCTGCTTCATAACTTGGCCTCTAAGCATAGAAATCTTATAAGAAAATTTAAAATTACTGACAACAGGAAAAACATTATAGAGACTTGTCACCCTGGACAGTAAACACAGGCCAGCCTCAAACCACCATCCTCCTGTCTCCACTCTCAGTGTGCTAGGACAACAGATGTGTGTCACTGTGCCTCGCTTCAAATTCGATTTTAATACCAAATATTATTTCTTTCAAGTTATTTCTAAGGATACACAGAAGCTATATTTTAAAAGTTTTGATGAAATAAAGACACCAATTTCTTATTAGATCCTTATCTTCCTTAAAATTTCATAAATCAAGAGAATAAAAATGTCTCCTAATTTAGACTATCTTGAGAAGATTACTGAAAATCTCACACATACACAAATAGGCTAATATGGAAAGAATTAGCAAAGATGAAATCAAACAAAATCCCAACTTTGAGGAAAGCCTCAAATCTAGCTTAAAAATCAAGTAAAGACAGACTCAGATTCATCTGCAGGTGAGTGTGTTACTCCTAGGCTAGAGCAAAAGATGCTAAGCAAACTGCCACACACGGAGCTTTATTATTTATTTATTTAATATTTAATTTTTTTGGTTATTTTGATTCCCATGAGCTTTGGGATTTTGTGGATTTATAGTTCCTTCATAATCTGATCGATCACCATGAACCCTATTCCAGGGCCAAATGCTCTTGAACACAACCGCACAGAGTTCCGTGCAGTTTCGGGAAGTCTGCAAGGACGCCAGAGCATGCCACCAACTGCACAGTGCTTTGCACGAGTTGGAACTGGTTCGTGCTATCATGAGGCAGTCAGTCATCTTAGGGTATGGGAGCTTGGTGGCTCTTCAGGCTTGGAAGATAGAACTGTGACAACAGGCAGCAGAACCTACGGGAGGAACAACACCAGCAGGACGCTGTCAGCTGCTCGTGTGTGCTCCTCTGAGTTGAGTGTAGTGATCTCACTTTTTTGTCTGGTAGCAAACACAAGTGCCATCAGATCCAGCTCTGTGAGAACAGGAGGCAACATCTCTGCAACAAACCCAAAGGAGTCCATCTCCACAGGGGCCTGCTATTCTCTAACCACGGCCTAGCACCAACCCAGTCAGAGGTTTGTGACCACTGTGGCAGGGAGATCAGGGAGGCAGAGTCTGTAGAAGGAAAATGGAACCTCTTCAAATTCTGTAGCCAACATCTCAGGGCCTTAAATCGGGGTTAAAACAGCTGAGATAAATGGCAAAGTGATTATCTTCCTCATCTTTATGTAAATACTCAAACGAGGTGATTGACCAGAAGGGGACAGGTTTGCAACCAATGGAGAAGCTGAGGCTGTGTGAAGGGGTCACCAATCAACACAGTACAGATAAACTGGCTTCCTGGGGGTACTTAGGGAGTATGCATAAAACGTATGTGATATATGCATGTGTGCAAATACATTTAAAATGTATTTTATTGATATAACCAGTGGCACCCGACTGAAATAAGACCACGTGCATTCTTTTGTGATTTCTAATGCCTTTGCTGACTTGTGCTGAACTTCCGTATTCTTAGTAAGTCGCTGAAACTGACAAAGTGATGGACAAAGATGGATACTGCGTGCTGTTCACCAGCAAGTGAGTTGCCGGGTTTTCCTGCTGTGGGGAGTGGGAGCAGTATCTTTGCTGCGCTGCAGCAGGGTTGCTGACGCTGGGAGGGAGTTCAGGCTTTGGCGGCACTCCTCATGGAAATGCTTGGGTTCACCATGTGTTTCCTGACCGCTTTCCTAACTCTGGAGAACCGATGAGTTTCCAGTTTTGTCCAGTTTTGTTTTCTGTTCCAGCGCGGCCCTCAAAGTGCTTCCCCGGAGAATGACCAGCAGTGACCTCAGGCTAACCTCAGTGATTGTACAGTGTTTGTTACATTTATCTGTAACTTATTAACTGTAAGTTTATAGTTTTAGTATTTATTTATTCTTTCCTGTTTTTTTGTTTTCAGAGAAGGGGGTCTCTTGTTGCCCAGGTTGGTCTCTAACTCACAAATGTAGCCAAGGCTGGCTTTAAATTAACTCCTCGTGTTCCTGACTCTACTTTCTGCCTCCTGGGGTGATAGCCATACAATGCCACACCTGGCTTTTTACTTTAGGTTTTAATCACCATATTAGGAAATCATCTAGAAAATCAGTAAAAATTTAACCGTTGCTCTTGTGAGCCAGTTCAAAACCATCCTAGCAGGTGGCTTGCATAATCCGAAAGAGGAAAAGGCCGGTTAAGAAACAACTTGAAACCATCGCTCCGCGATTGGAGAGCTGACACCCTCCACGCCGTGGCTCCACGCCGTGGCTCTGCTGAGCTCTGTCTGGGAAAGAGACTCCACACCCTATTTTTGTGGGCATCTACGCACATGGTGCTCTCATGGGAACAGTTTGACTTTAGGATTTGACAGTTTTGTTTGGAATTTCTCAAATTCATGTTTTCTTTTATTAGTATAAATGATTAAAGAGCTTTTTGCATCACCTTTATAAAACATGCTATTTCTATCCTTTCGTAGTTTAACTGCGAAATGGGCCAAACACGGCCTGTCTGAAAGCCTTTCTGGCTCCATGGCTGCTGCGCATGATCACTGCTGACTCCCTCCCGTTCTGTGGTTTCTGTCTTTTTCGTACTCTAATAATCTGGAAAACTGTGCTAGGGAAAACTTGACACGGGACAGCCTGGACATGCTGCTCAGTTCATCCTTCTTTTTTTTTTATAATTAATTAACTTGTTGTTTAAGACTAACAGGAATACCACCGAGGAACACTTGATATTTCTTTTATTTTATTGTGTTTAGCAATGAAAACAAAAGTCTCTTCCTCGGTGACTTTCTGGTAATTCAAACTCCCAGAAGCTTTACGAAACAGAAGAAACAAATGAATGAGAACAACTGGGCAGTAAATGAACTTGGAAACTAGACAGCAATTACACCACTTAGTAATTATTTCATCTGATGTTATGGTGAGTGCCAACTTGCTGGTTTTAAGTCTTAAGGCAGATACCATCACACTTGGCTTTCATTCCTTAAGATAAACAAAGAAAAACACAAGACAAAAAATGTAGACGTAGGGGAGATACGATTGTATTAAAACATTTCTGAGGCCAGCTAACACTTTTAGTATCACACTGAAGGCAGAGACAGGTAGATCTCTGCCATCCTGGTCTACATAGCAAGTTCTAGGACAACCAGAGAAACAACGAAAAACCCTGTCTCAAAATAACAACAAAAATGTTTCTAGGCAACTGGTTTAAAACTAAAAGGGATTGACAAGCTAATAAGAGAAAGACAGAATGATCAAACTTTCACTGAAAATAAATTCAATACTTTGTTGTTGTTCTTCCTGATAATGACAGCTCCCACACAGGGCCGGTTCCTTGTGCCCGGAGGAAGCCCAGATCACGCACGGTGGCATAGAATTTTAATCTTCAAACTGGGGAGGCAGAGGCAGGGGGATCTCATGAGGTCATTTCATTCGACATGATGAGGTCCAGGTAGTCAGCTGGAACTACAAAAGGGGATCTTGTCTCAAAGCTATAAAAAACAAAAACAAAAACCCAGTGAAACAAAAAACCCTTAATGGTCTTAGGGCTGGTGAGGGCTCAGGGGTTAAGAGCACTCGCTCTTCCTAATGACCTCAGTTTGGTTCACAGCACTCGGTGGGGGGACTCACAGTTGCTTATCAGATCCAGAAGAGCTGGACAACATTCGCATCTGTTTGTCAGCTTCTTTGAGTCCCTCCACACACACAAACACACACACACACGTGCTCATACACCACACACACACACATACACATGTGCTCACACACCACACACAGTCATACATAGCCACTCCCAACACACAGACCTCACACACACCCCTACAGACACACACCCAGATCCCCATGAAACCTTCTACAGATTCCCACACAGACATACACACAGACTCACACACAGACTCGCACACACATACAGACACACAGACATACATACCCACTCCCAACACACAGACCTCACACAATCCCCCCACAGACCCACGCCCAGATCCCCCATAGAACCTTCTACAGATTCCAACACAGACACACACACATAGACACACACAGACTCACACACAGACTCGTGCACACACACAGACACACATATATACACACAGACCCACAGACACATACACATAGACCCATACACAGGCACACACACAGACCCACATACCGATACATACATATAGACACACAGGCACACACACAGACACACACACCGAGACACATACACAATTTTAAAAACTGAAAAAAAAAAAGGTCTTTCACAGTACCAACTTAATACCATAATAGCCATAACCATAATAATATATAGTTTAACTTTAAGGCCGAACATTTCTTTCTATCTCTCTTTCTCTGTCTTGGTTTTTGTTGTTGTTGTTGTTGTTTTGTTTTGTTTTGTTTGTTTGTTTGGGACAGGGTTTCTCTGCATAGCCCTGACAACTATCCTGAACTTGCTCTGTAGACCAGGCTGTCCTCAAACCCAGAGATCTTCCTGCCTCTGCCTTCTGCATGCTGGGATTAAGGGTGTGCACCATGATAGCCTGGCCTTCAGTCCTATCTTAAGCACAAGATAGTAAGGTAGTCTTTTCTTTCCTTTTTTATTTTTATTTTTTTATTCATTTTGAGATGGGGGGGTCTTATTATGTACCCCAGGTTGGCCTCTAATCCATAGTTAGGACTCAGACTGACTTCACACTCCACTGATCCACCTGCCGCAGACTCTGTCCCTAGTGCTGAAATCCTAATAGTGTCTGCCACAAATCTACACTCAGCTCCTTGTTGTTACCTTGCTGTCCACCCTGACTCCCCAGTCAGAGAGCTACTTTTGCACACACCCTTGAGCACTGTGTATACCTAAACGTCACAGTATGTTGTTGGTGACATCCCCCCCCCCCCAGCCTTCTTCCTTATGTAGAGTGTGATAGTTAGGGTTGGTGGCCAATTGACAAAACCTAGACTTACTCAGGAGATAAGCCTCTGGCAAGCCTGTGGGATTGTACTGATTACATTAATTGAGATGGGAAGATCTGCCACCTGTGGGTGGCACCATTCCCTGGGCTGGGATCCTTGACTGAATAAACAGGAAGGGGGTTGAGTAGCTCTGCAACCTTTGCCCTCCGGCTCCTGCTGGTGGATGTGATTTGATCAGGGACCCAAACTCCTGCTGCTGAGACTCCTGCCGTGCTGGACTGGCTGCACCTTGAGCTGTGAGTTGCCACAAATCCTTTCTCCCTTTACTTGCTTCTGTCGGGATATTTTATTGTAGCCCCAGGAAAGGAGGCTAAGACACAGAGAAAGGAAGCACACTGTAACTGTAGAAAGACCAACAAGGTGGCTTGTGTTTTAATTCTATGACTGTAGGATTTGAAGGAAGAGTCAGGGTCCATCACTTTCTTTTTCCTTAATTGAGGCTAAATTTTGTCAGGCAAAAATGTGAAGAGCAGAAATGCCTTCTTTCAAAGCCCTGATCACCAGACGGTGAGTGATAGTAGCGTTCCCAGAGTGAAATCCGCAGCCATCTGCAATCTTTGCATTTGAATAGTCAGCCCACTTTAAGGTTAATCAGACAATGCATAAACAAATCAGCCAACTCCCGTGTTTCTATTAAAGAATTACCTGCTAACTAGACAATCTGTGTTTCAAAGCAGGTGGGGTTTTTTTTTAAATAGAAACAGAAAAAAAAAGCATATAATCCTTCATTCATCATTCCTACTAATATAAGCAAACAGGCCCCATTCACGGCAGAACATTTAGCATTCTGTTAGCAACGGAAAGAACGCTTCCCCAGCAACGGGAAAACCCGAAAAGGACATCTATTTTTAAAAATAAAATGTGAAACCCTCAGCATTTTGCTGATTTAATTAACAAGACAAATTATAAATCTTTCCCATGCAAAAGAGGTGAATATCCTTATAGAGTCAAGAAGGGAGTGATTTCACATGCCCTTTATTTAATTATTTAATTGTATGTCAGCAGGGTTTGTAGCTGTTTTTGTGTCCTTTGCTTTGTTTGGTTTTTGACACACACACACACACACACACACACACACACACACCCCTTCTTCTGAGTTCTGCTCCTGAATTTGCACACGTGGCTTTCCAAGCAGGAGGTGTCTCCTCTGCAGTGGAAGGTGGCAATGCAAGTCCATTACCGCAGAGAACAGCACACAGCAGCGTGTGCCATGTTGGGCAGCAGGAGGTCTCGTTAAAGGTGGTGATGAAAGTGCTTGTTGAAGAAAAGCCCTAGAGAGTCAGAGTTTCAAGGCAGAAGGACCCGAAGAAGCTTTGGATTTGTGGCCTAGGTTTTGTCAAGTGATTGCAATCGCATGCTGCGCCATGGGCCGTAGAGCAGGGCTAACCTAACTGTGTGTTTCAACCTTTACAGAAAAAGAAACAAAAACTTAACTGGTGATTTCTCACTTGGAGGATTTCAGGCTATTAATACCCAGACAGGGCCACGCTGCAAACATTCTGTTCCCGGCTTTATTTTTATTCCACGGGCAAGAATTTCCGGGGGCACCTGTGTCATTTCCCCACCATCTAGTTGTTTATATGTTTACTACAAGTAGTTTTCAGTTTAGAAATTTCACTGATGCAAGGGTGCAGGCATGGCAGACGCACGTCAGTGCTGCTGTGGAAAAGTGACAGAACTCCGCCAACAGCCATAGTTGTCGGGCTAGAGACAGGAAGCAATATAATGGCAGTCTTTGATATCCCCCTTCCTCTGTAAACATGGAAGTAGCTGAGGTAAGCCTTACAGAAGGAGGCGAAGCAGGCTTGGTCACTTCCTTCTCTGAAGACAGAAACAGAAGGTCAGAGTCTTCACACTTGTGATTGACGCCCGGTGCTACCTTAGTGCATCCGAACATAAAACATCTACTTCTCGTGATATACACACGTGTCTGTGTAAAATAATATGTGTATATATCAAGGATATGAACATATGTGCATACACATTTCTTCAGCTATTGACTGTACTATTATATTTATTGTATAAAGTTGAGCAAATATTTGAACTCTCTGGCTTTACCTCTTTGTAAGATGGGAATAATAACTGTTATTATCTTAAAAGGTTGTTGGGAGGCACTTAGAATCTGGCACACAATAAAAACTCAGTAAGCATGAGGTGGTTGGGGATTATAGAGAATATATTTATACAATAAAATCATTGGCTGTTCAGATCTACAGACAAACGTGTAAAAACAATCTTTTCATGTCCTTCCCTTTACATTTTAGGGCCCTGAGAGCATTCTGTATGATTCTGTGATGCTGGGTATGTGGTATGATGCATTTGAGAAGACTCAAGGAAATGCACATCACGGGAAGCGGGGCAACATTCAAAAATTAAAAAACTAAAAGCCAACAACAAAAACCCTCATCCATTTAGATCACACAGATCTCAGGAACAGAAGCAAGCTGTCACCGGGAATCTAACTGTATTATGAATACACGAAACAGACTCACCGAAGCTTGTGGATGAAGAAGTGCTGAACTAAGTAACTTTGGAAATGTTTGGGGTCTGTAAAAGAGCTTATGCAGGCGTCAGCTCTGTACTCTGGGTGATAAATGTTTCCCATGAGAGTACATGCTAATAATTCTGATATTGCTATACACACATTTATAAATGCACATGTGTGCCTATTTATATGTGCATTTGAGTATGTGCGTGCGTGTGTGCATGTGTGTGTGTGTATGCACTAGAAGACATCTGCTGCCCTTGGGAGTGCTGTCCTCCTTATTTCAGGATCTTGTCTGCCCTGAAGCCCACCACTGCCTGGGGTGACTGGCCAGTGGGCTGTGTCCGCCTCCACAGTGCCGGGAAGACACCTGTGTACTATGATGCTCAGCGAAAGTACATGGGTTCTGATGATCCAACTCGGGACCTCATGCTTTCAAAATCAGCCCTTTACTGACTGAGCTATCTCTTTGGCCTTTCTACTCATATTGAAATTGAACAATTAAGTAAATATAAACAGCTGTAGGAAGCCAGCTTCTCACTGTGGAAGAGGAATTGCACATAATTAAGGAAAGGAAGCTAGAATCCTGCTTCTGATAACAGACAGGATTGGAGAGGTTAGCATGCCCTTTGTCAGTGTATAGATCTGAGTCATCTACCCCAGGCTGACCTGAACTCTTGCCTCAACCTCCCAGGTGGTGGGATTCGGGTTGCACTAGCATGCCCAGCTATGCTTAACCTAGTGTAGATATAGATGGCTATATACAAGCATGTATAGATGGGTGTATATATATGTATTCTCTTCTGGTTGCAGCTGCTTGAACACTTGGTGTCCACCCAAGCAGCACTGTTTTGGAAGGTTGTGGAATCCTGAGGACTGTGTGGTACAGCTGACAGAAACGGATGATTGGGGCAGGCCTCTATCCTTGGTTGGTTGCCTTGAACAAGCTGTAGTATTTCTTCAAACTGATCTAAAACTAATCTCTAAGCTGCTTTTATTGGAACCTTTTTCACAGCAACAAGAAGAGTAACTTGTGTTGTTACTCTGTGCGTGTTACAGGAGGAGCGGGCTGCTTGTCATCCCGGCTAGTTTACACCTGAAATACACCCGAAATAATCACACGGAAATTGTATTAATTAAATCACTGCCCGGCCCGTTATCTCTAGCCTCTCACTGGCCAACCCTCACATCTTGATTTAACCCATTTCTGTTAATCTGTATATTACCATGTGGCAGTGGCCCACCGGGAAAGATTCAGCATGTCTGTCTCTGACAGCTCCATGGCGGCTCTCCGTCTTCCCTTCTTCCCATGGTAGCTCTCCGTCTGCCCTTCTTCCCGGCACTCAGTTCTGTCTACTCTGCCTATCTAAGTGCTGCCCTATCAAAAGGCCGAGGCAGCTTCTTTATTCAACCAATGAAAGCAACACATAGACAGATAGACACCATGTGCACTTCACTAGTCTATAATGTTTGCCCGAGCAGCAAACTTCACTTCTAGAGTCCAGGTCTTGTTTCTAGTATTATTTCCCAATAAACGGAACAGAGGTTTCTCTGATTGTAAGTTAGGCCAAGGAAGAGCCAGTTTCAGCCCATGTGACCAGAAGTAGAGGAAGTAGCCAAAAGGAAAACCAACCAACCAACCAACCAAATAACAACAAAACAAACAAAAAACCAAAGAACCACAAAAACACCTCTTCCCACACTGATAGGAACATACACGCAAAGGGACAAAAGGCAACCAGATGCATTCCACTGGATAAAAAGCAGAGGATGAGAACAATAAACTAGTATTGGATTATAAGTAGCAGTATAAAAGAAGTATCTATGTACCCGAACCCATGTAAGTAATGTCGTGCTCCCTTTGCTCCTATAGGCGACGTCCCACCCATGATTGGGCAAGATGGATGCAAAGGCAGACATGGAGGTGAGTGAGGGTGAACTGCTGGAAGAGGGCTCTCAGCGGGAGAGGAGAGAGGACGAAAAGAAGGACTCAAGTGACTAAAACTCATGTGTGAGACTGTCGAACAAGCTAGTTTTTCCAAATAGAGAAGTGGCAAATCTCTCACAGGAAAGAATTCCACGCAATCTGTTATTGCGCTGTCCCCAGAGACGAGCAGTGGTCCACGTTGCCGTCTTCTAGGAATGGACTGCGCATTGTGACTTCCTCCTCAGGGGCAGAGCATGGAGGTGCAAGCCCCTCACCAACACACACATCCACTCCAGTGAGGTCTGTGTGCTCTTGGTAAGCGCCCCTGAAACCTGGATCTGCTAGGCCTCGTTCAGAAGCTCCGTGCCCGCTATAATGCCTGCACTAAAAGGCACCAAAGAAAAGTTTCTGTAAATAAGAACAAAATGTTGAAAAGTTGTCTCCATCTAACTTTTGTGGTTTTAATTCACAAAGCAAAATCTTGTGTTTGCATAATGTGTGTGGGGGCGGCATGCATGTGCTAGGGCACACGTGTGGGCAGAGGACCACATAATGTTTGCATAATGTGTGGGGGCGGCATGCATGTGCTAGGGCACACGTGTGGGCAGAGGACCACATAATGTTTGCATAATGTGTGGGGGCGGCATGCATGTGCTAGGGCACACGTGTGGGCAGAGGACCACATAATGTTTGCATAATGTGTGGGGGCGGCATGCATGTGCTAGGGCACACGTGTGGGCAGAGGACCACATAATGTTTGCATAATGTGTGTGGGGGCGGCATGCATGTGCTAGGGCACACGTGTGGGCAGAGGACCACATAATGTTTGCATAATGTGTGTGGGGCGGCATGCATGTGCTAGGGCACACGTGTGGGCAGAGGACCACATAATGTTTGCATAATGTGTGTGGGGCGGCATGCATGTGCTAGGGCACACGTGTGGGCAGAGGACCACATAATGTTTGCATAATGTGTGTGGGGCGGCATGCATGTGCTAGGGCACACGTGTGGGCAGAGGACCACATAATGTTTGCATAATGTGTGGGGGCGGCATGCATGTGCTAGGGCACACGTGTGGGCAGAGGACCACATAATGTTTGCATAATGTGTGTGGGGCGGCATGCATGTGCTAGGGCACACGTGTGGGCAGAGGACCACATAATGTTTGCATAATGTGTGTGGGGCGGCATGCATGTGCTAGGGCACACGTGTGGGCAGAGGACCACAGCTGGCAATCCTTGCCTTCTACTTTATTGGAGGCAGTCTCTGGTACTTTTCTGTTGCAGAGACCAGACAAGCTGGCCTTCAAACTTCTTCTCCCTGGAGGAGAGACAGGGTTATGGTGTTCTTGGTGGTCAGAACTCAGGGCCTAGGGGTCACATGACAAGCTTTTTATCCACTGAGACAACGCTCGGCCAAAGTATTTGTTTATAAAACTATCGATTGGAACACCATTATTATACTACTAAGGTATCAGCTTTTACATATTCAAAGTATGTGCTTCTATAAAGATCTTAGTGTAATTTTATTTTACAGCTATTATTGCAGAGATAAATGAATATTATCATTTTGGGGTTCTGTGTGCTGGTAGCAGAAGCCCCCATATTATTTCTGTCTTAATGAGCCGGGTCAGTATATCCTCAACAAGGAAAGGATATCCTGGGCTTTTCAAAGCTTGCCTGATTTGAATTATCCTCCTAACATCGAGCAGAATGCGGATGCCCTGTTGTCTGTTCTTAGAATGTGGCTGTGGCCAGTATGTTACTCCAGTTCTGCTTTCCTGGTTTTGTTTCTGGATTTTGTTAAAGTTTAAGACTCAGTGATCAGGACAGGACCATGTACACCATTAGTGTATAACTTGTTTCAAATTTGTTAAAAGTGAGGATATTGAAGGTTTCAACATGAAGATAATACAAGATACAATTTTGCTAATTTTATTTTTAAGTGAATACATGTATCATAGCACTACATTGTATACTGTGAGTCTGTATCATTGTGAGTTAGAAATAGAACTAAAATTGGCCTATGCTGCTAAAATGTAAATATGAAAATTGCTGGAGAGATGCAATTCATTTGGGAAGTAAATGACATATGCTTTTTCAGTTTCTCAAAATGAAATTAGATCCAATTTGTGGGGAGCTCAATATGTAGAGATAGTTTTTGTTTGAAAACCAAAGAAATTGGCAATGGACATTCAGTCTCTGAAGGCTTTGACATCAAGGTCGGGGGCCTGTTTTAAGTATCTAGGGCTTAACTCCCTTAGCCCCTCTTCTGTGATATCCTCTCCAAGGTTCACCAGGCAGATCCACACAGCTGTGGGACCAGCCTTTTCACAGGGTCATGTGCTTCTTAAGAAAGCTTGTTTTGTTTTAAATTTCTTATCACCAGTCCAGCATCCTCCAGCCTCAGGTTTCCTCCAAGCAGCTGATAGGAATAGGAATAGGATGTCCTTGAGGCCACGCGGAAAGAAGTTGTGACCCTTTCTAAACCGGGGCTTACTTTGTTTAGATTTTTAAGTTACTTGCTTCTGTAAGCATTTTCTTTTCCAGCTACATAACTCAATTTCCGTAACTTTCTGCAATAATGTATTTTATTTGATTGCTTTCCTTGCTAGTAAATTGACGCACATCCAACATATGTGTAAGACAGTCAAGAGAAACCAGGCTTTGTTGGACAGGCTAGTAATCCTGGCTGCTCAGGAGCTGAGGCAGGACTGAAAATTCAAGGTCATTCTGGCTAAGAGTGAGTTCATGGCCAGCTAGAGGAACACACTGAGACTCTATCAAAAAGTAACAAGACATCTAGAGATATAGTTCAGAATTGCAAAATAAGAATGTGCAACCTTACTTTTTAAGTAGTTTAATTTTCAACACAAAGGGATTGTTTCTGGTTTTCACTAGGGTGTTTTCCTGAGGTCTCTTGGGCAATGTCTCACTGTTCATTTAAGAATCATTGAGCATCTTCTCTGTGCCACATACTAACCCGTCCAGCACTTGGCCCACTAAGGAGAGATCACAGAACATAGGAGAAATTCCTGATTCCTCGAAGCTTGCATTCTACTAGGAGACAGAAAATAAGAAGAAACTCGCAAGCACAGCTACCATGAAAAAGAGACCAGAGCAAAGAGGAGAAGATGGTAGGGAAGGGGCAACATTTTAGATGGGAGGCAAACGTGTCTCTGCTGGTATTTGGTAAGATTCTTCCGGATAGAGTTCATTGTGCCAGGGTTTTGGGCACTAGGATGCCCAGTTATTATAGGAGCAGGGAATCGGCCTGTGTAGCTAGAACAAAGTGCCTAATAGAAACAGTTGTGTGGAAGGTGTTGGGGGGTAGGGGGTAGGTGGAGGCCGGGATGCCAATCAGCGTAGGAATTTTTAGGTCTTATTAAAAGATTCTGGCTGGGAAATTAGATTGGAAGGGCTGGGAATTGTGATTTGTTCCCAGACTTACAAAGTTCTGAATGCTAATGGCATGCCCACACTCAAATTTCCACTCCTCTCTTGTCACATGGGCTCTCATTTATCCTGGGATGGCCTTGAACTTGCTTTATTTGTTTTTAAATTAACATTAACCCTGAATTTCCAACTCTCCAGGCTCTACAGCCCAAGAGCTGGGATCACAGACAACTATTAAGACACCTGATTTCTGTGCTGCTGGGGAGTTAACCCCCGGCTTTGCGTGTGCTCATTGAGGGCTCCTAATTTACTACTTTTAAAAAAAGTGAATATATCCTGGCGATGGTGGAGCACACCTTTAATTCTAGCACTCAGGAGGCAGTGGCAGAGGCAGAGAGGTCTCTGTGTCCAAGGTCAACCTGGTCTTCAGAGCAAGTTCAAGCACAGCCAGGGTCCAGGGCTACACAGAGAACCTGTTTCAAACCAAACAAAAAAAAAAAAAGAAAAAGAAATGCTCCTTCCTACCAAGTGAAAGAATCTTGCTTCTAGGAAGGGAAAACGATGGAAAAACAGAACACACTACTCAGGCTAGACACCTGAATTAAAGTTTTAATTCACTAGTTGCTATTTTAAACATTAATGAACCTTCTGCATTCTTATTTACAGGTTGGAACAGTATCTTCTTCCAGGTTCCTTGTCGTCTCTTCTCTTGGTTTCTCTTAATATCAATGCAGTTTGTAGTTTTCAATCTTGCTTCCTATTTATAGATTAATCTGTCACCACCGGAAATATATTTTATTGTATTGCAGAAGTTAGAATGCCCTTGTTCCGGCAAAGGAGAAATTAGATATAAGTTGCGGAGTAAAACAAAAACTTCTTTGCTACTACTTTAAATGGAGCAGTTTTTTTTTAAGTACATGATTGCTTAAATCAATTTTTCTTCGGGTGGACACAAGCGAAGGGAGATAATACAGGGTTTGTAATGCAGTTGCTTTCCTCGCTGTTAGAATTTACGAGCACATCCTTAAATTACATTTAGCACAATAGTACCATTGTTAAGGGCAAAGATTCCAGTACACAGGAAGTAAGTGCTGGCTTTAGTTTTCCACAATCCCTTTTATAATAAACCTTTTGTGAGAACGCGATGCGTTCCCAAGTCCAAACACTTCTCAGTTTCCTTGCAAATTCGTTGGTAATGGCCGAGGTTCTTCAGGAAAACTCCTTCATGGCCAGTCAGGAAGAAGTGGGCGCTGTTTTACTAGAATTCACCTAACAGGTGGACTGAGAGAGGTGCCCTGGTCTCAGCAGCTCTCATTCACTTCGGGACTACTGACGGAGACATCTATTGACACCAGTTTCTTTGGGCAGATAAACACATTATATAAATTATATACAACTTTAAAAATAAACCCCAATAATGCTATGGAGACTGCAGCTGCCGGGCAAAAGCCGCTTGGTTTTTAAGAGTCTCCATGGGAGAAACCCTAAGCCTTCGAGCTTCGGCAGCTTCTGGCCAATCAGCGAGGCAGCAGCCCTAACTGTGCCAGGATCGGGGTGAAGAAGACGATCCGCCCGGGATCACACCGACAACCTGTCGCTCGCCCAGCGGACGACTCGATCCGGAGCGCTGGGGAGGTAGGGCGACAAGTTTCTGCCCAAGTTTCGGGGAGCAGCGCGGCGCGGGCGGGCGGGGGCGGCTGCAGTTTCAGGTCCCCGCGCCCGGAGGCGCCGTCCCGAGCGTGCCCCGAGCGCCCTCGGCTCTCCTCGGCGGCGTCGCGGGACATGCGCGATGGACGTCCCTCCGCCGCGACCCCCGCCGGCGTCCCTGCCTCCCCTGGGATCCCCGACCCCGCCGGCCGTCCAGCACTCCGGTCGCGTGCGGCCCAGCGCCCGCCGCCTCCGCCCCTGCGCGCGCCGGCGCCATGGAGACGGTCACAAGACGCCCGCGCCCGGCGCGCCGGCCAATAGGAGCGCACGTCGCGGGGAGACGCGGACGTCGCTCTTCCAAGATGGCGGCGCGTCCGTCGCGAGCGGCCCGTCCGGGGGGAAGCCAGCGGAGCCGAGTCCAGCCGCCGCCCGGGACGGGACTGAAGCAGCAGTTGCCGCCGTTGGCGGCTACCCGGGTCGTTTCCGCTGCTGCGACGGCTGCTGCCATGCGGCGAGGTTAGGGAGGACCTCACTCCCCCGGGGTGGAATGATGTTAACAGAGGTAAGCGGCGCCCCACTGTTTACCTGAGAGGCGGGCGGGCGGGCGGGCGGGCGGGCGAGCGGCACCGACGCCGGCCCTGGGCCCGACCCGCTCGGCGGCTCCACCGGACCCGGCTCGACCCGGCCCTCCTGGGCGGCCGCGGGCTCCCACAAGTGCCCCCGAGTGGGCGCGGTGCTGACTCGGCAGAGTTCCACCTCCTCCGGCCGCCGCTGCCTCCCGGCGTCCGCGCCCCGCTGCCCCGAGGCGGCCGCCGCTGTGTCCCCCCACGCCGCGTCCCGGTGCCCGAGGCCGGCCTCCGCCCGGTCCGCGTCCCCGGGCTACCGGGCCCGCTCGGCCTCCCCGGGCTGGGCCAGCATCCTGCCGGGGGCAGCCGGCCCGAGCCGCTCTGCCTGCCGCCGCCTCGACTCGCCGGCCTCGCGCCCTCCGCCTCGGCCCCCGCTTCCCGTCGCGTTCCCGCAGTCGGTGCCCCGGTCTCAAAGTTCAGTTGGCCGTGCGTCCACCTTCATGACCCCCTCGGAACAGTTTTTCTCCAGTGTCCCGAAATGGAAGTAGGGCAGCGGCGATGGACCAATCGGTTTCCCTTTTCTCAGTGCCCACTTTGAAGAAGTAGAGTTTGCCTGCACTGGCAAAACCTTACGGGGTAGGACTTACTCGGGGCTGCTCGGTTAGTGGCCGGAGGTGACATGGCTGTGCGAATGGTCCGTGCAGGTGTGGATGGCTGACGCTGTGGGTTTAGGGAAACCCTAGCACCGTGCGCACTTGATGTTCTGTGAGGATCCCGATGTCAGGGACAGGTGTGGGCATTCTTGTGAGCTGCTGTGAGGGTCATAAGCAGCATTAGTGATCATTGGGAAGCAGTCCTACACTGGCCTGAAAGGGAAATAAAATATTTGAGACAAGTGGCTTTTACTGTGCTCTGAGCGACGGTACAGTAAGACACACTTGAACTTTCCAAGCCTTTGGAACTTGGCTAACTAAGAAGCAGCAGCGTCGTTTGTCGTCTGTGTCCTGAGCCTGGCATATATGTCGCACCTGAGAAATCCTTACCGGTTGACTGTTAACTAAGGAACCACGCGTTTCTAGTTGTTAGAAGTTCACCTCACGTTTCCCAGTTCTACATTTTATTTTTAGTTTTCTGGCTACCTTCATTGTCACAGAATGTGGTCTACTGTAACTTTTCATTAGTTGTATATTTAAAAAAGCAAATAGCAGTTCAGTTTCTTTTATTCTCATATTTCGGCGAGAAGCTGCCTTATATTAGTGTTAGTAACTTTTCAGAGTTGCCTGTGTTTGTGTAGTATGGCATGTCCTTTTGATAGGACTTTTTAGAGTTTTCTTTTCACGATGAAAATAGTGAGCTAATGCCAGCGTAACTGTCTTGGTTTGGATAGGCCGAGCATTCATTCTAAGCTTCTGTATTTTTATACGGCTTAGTTTCAGTAAAGTGTTTTAAACAGGTCACAGTAGTAAACCTTCCCTTGTTGCAGCATGTGTCTGTGTGTGTACCTGTGTGTGGACAGCACATTGGCTTGGTAGTGTTCCACTGTTGGTAGTTCCTATGGAATTATTTTATCAAGCACTACTTTGGGCTGCCTCTCTAAAGTAAAACTCAGATTAAATTGTCCTTTGATCTCATCTGTGATTTTCCGTAGACATTTTGTAGACAAACTGACTGAAGTCCAGAGACATGTCCAAGGTCAGACAGTTGTTAGCTGACTCTGTTCAGGACCTACCACTTTGCTCAGCTGTCCTCAGTAGTGCTCAGCTTTCTCGACCAGTTTGAAAACATCTTACTTCCTTTTCTCAATAAGGTCAGCGTTTGAACAGAAGAGAATTCATTACTTGAAGCTTTTTTGCTGAGCTTTCTTCTCTGGCTTTTCTTTTTAAAGCCCAGTAAATAGTCCAATTTTGAAGTGTTTTAGATACAAATGACTTCGTGTGTGTGTGTGTGTGTGCGAACGCATAGGTATGTCTGTCTGCAAGTGGAAACACCAGTCACCAGGTCTTCGGGTTTAGGGGATGATTTAGTTAATGTTAGATCTCCGAATCTACAGGGATGCACTGCCTCCTGAAGGGTTTTCCTAATCTTTTTATTGGTCACGCTTAGCAGGTGTTTCCCTGGACAGAAACCAGACAGAGAGTTAAGGTCAGTGAGGCTGTCACTTTTGGCTTCCTGACAAAGCAGGTTGAGAGTTAAAAACGAGAGCAAGAGTCACACTTGAATGCTCTCATTCAAGTTCTGTGCTGTGTCTCTTCACAGTGTAGAGTCCTCCCTCTTCCCGTCTTCCTTTCCCTCCTTCCCTCCATTCCTGTCCTTTCACGTCCTTTCCATTTCTGATGTTGTCACTATGCTGGTCTTAATTAAAAACAGAAACAACGAAGTGGGCATACATAGATATGTGATCGTAATATCAATAATCAGCATTTACACGAAACTATCCAGTTCTGCATGTATCAAATTATAGATTTAATTGAAACGGCGGAAATGAGATAATGCATGAGTTATTCATTAAGAGCTGTTTTAAGTAAGGCAAAAGGGAACATTACTCAATTAAGCAAACTAATACGTACATCAAACTTTGAAGCCTGTGAAAAGACATTTGTGTGAATTGAAAGTGTAGGCCTAGTTAGGCAGCCCTTGTTTTTAACTTTTGGCTTCAGTTTTTGCTTTAAAAATTTTTAAATAAGCAGTTGACTTATTTGGAAGACTGTTCATTTTGTGTATTCGTGTGTCTTCATGTTTTCCAGCAGGAGTGAGGAAACTACTTTTTAATATGCAGTTAAGATTTCTTCCTCTGCTTTGGTCCCTATTAGGACTTAGTATTTTCAATGTTTCTCCCATAAGATTTGCAAAAATTTATCATGATATGGTTGAAAATTATTTGCTTAATAGGTTCTGGCCTTTTGCTTATTAATAGTTAACTTTACATCTCAATATTGGGACTTTTTAAACTTCAGAATGTGTTTTAATTAGTGTGAATTTTCTCAGTATTAAGATATTGTTAAATATCACTGAATTTCATTAGTAAACTTTTAAGGTTTTCTTTATTTTAGAAGCTGTTCTAGGGCTATGAGTCTGGGAGTTTGACAGCAAAGTAAAGGTATAGGCGGTGGAGGAAATGTGCCAGGTTGATTCTGGGAATAATGGCATACCATTGGTTTGTGTGATCAGTTGTCAGGTAGTTGTCATTTCTGTGAGTGCACAAATAGTGACTGGGCTGGATGGTTCAGACCTGCAGTTCCAGCACTTGAGAAGTGTAAACTTGAGGAGCAAGGCCGACATTTGGTTCTAAAGCCAGTCTGGGCTACGGGAGTCCCTTCCTCAAAAACAGACAACCCACAACCAGAAGAGAGAGACAGTGAGAGACAGAAGTGCCTGGGTTTGTGAGTGTGTGGCACTAAGTGAGTTTATGACAGTGTTTTCGATTTTTAGATATGAATACTGGTGTTTTACTTCAAGGTTAGCAGACACAAAACAGATGGAAAAGGCCTTAAGCAGGACTCCTAGAAGTCCCAGCTTGTTAAGGAATGAAAAGGCCTTGTGGTTCAGATAAATTAGGATGATACTTGCACAGAGAAAATGAAATCAGTTTCCTCTCTGGAGGACTGCTCATTGCTTTCCATGGGTGATTGACTCAGAAGGAAAGTGATACAGTTATGGCCTGTTGCAAAGTTATGTGGCCATGGAGACTTCCAGAAATGCTTGTGGATGATTGGGTATCAAGGAAAAAAGGTCTGAGCTGCTAGGGACCCTTTACGTACATGACTGACTATACACACACACTTGCCTGTAGTACTATGTAAAATACTATGGCTGGATTTATTGATTAGTATATTTATGGTGGAAATACTCTTGGGATCGATTAATCCTTAAACTATATGAGCTGCTTCTTTAATTATTAATTAATGGCATTGTAAAGGCTGCTAACCAGAGCAAGAACTCTGGAGGCTTATCAGTATTTGCGGCATGTGAAGAGGTGTGGAAAGGACTTTGCAAAGGGCGTAGAAGGTTTTCACTGGAATGACCCTGGTTGGTAGTGTACACTTTCCTTCTTTGGTGTGTTTAGAAGAGCTAAGCTGAATATTATTTTGTTTTGTTGAGACAGGGTCTCACTAAACCCTGGCTGTCCTGGAACTCACTATGTAGACCAGGCTGATCATGACCTCAAGAGATCTGTCTGCTTGCCTCTCCCTCTGGAGAGCTGGGATTAAGCCACTCACCTTGAAATATCTCCCTATTAGAAACTTTGTAGCCTTAGGCCAACCGGACATCTCTTCCCTGTGTGAGACTGAAGCACTTCTTCCCTGGCTTGGTGGACTGGGTTTCCTGTGCCTGCTTGCATGCCCACCCACCTTGGAGAAAACCCTCTCCTGTGCATTCATCCTGATGGACACTGAAGGTGATCACCTCTCTGGATGCTACGAGAAGTGTCATGAGCACAGTGCACATACCCCTTTGACATAGAGTTCTTTGTATTGCAGGAGCGAATAGTAGTTCTGCCTCAGTTTTTGAAGAATGGCCATGTATCCTATTCCTTGACAGCTATGCTAGTTTCCATGGGACTGTTGGTATCTTTGATCTTTTCGATAGTAGCTATTCTAACAAGCAGATATGAAGTAATATTTCATTGTAGCTTTAATTTGCATTTTCCTGATGGTGAACAGTTTTTCATCTTCATGTTGACCATAGTAGGTCTTTCATATCCTTTGCTTACTATTGGAATAGGTTGTTTTCTTAAATGGTTGGAATCCCTTGTGTTTTAAATTGTAACCCCTTATCAGAACTGTGTTTGCCAATATTTTCTATTGTTACATGAGTTTTCTGTCTTTAAAATTTATTTATCTTGTGTTTGTATGTGTGCATGCATGCATGAGCATTTGCACATACGTGTGTGCTCTTGCCTGTGCTTTGTGGAACCCAAGGGTTTTGGAAGGGTGTCATTTTCTGCTGCTCTCTGCCTTACATGTGAAACAGAATCTCTCTGAACCTGGACCCCACTTACTCTGCTAGCCTAGCTGGCCAGTGAGCCGCTTGTATCTCCTGTGCCCATTGCCCCAGCAGAGAAGTAACAGACTCCAGGTATGTGCTGCTAGAATCATCTATGGTGCAGGGGATCTGAAGTCCCCATCCCTGAACTTTCATATGGGGTCCTGTGAGATGGCTCAGCACATAAAAGCATTTGTCGTACAAGCTTGTCGACCTGAGTTGAATCTGCAGACCTCATGTGAAGGTGGATAAAGAGAACTGATTTTACAGCCTGTTCCTTGATCTCAGACTGTGGCAGGCATGTTTCCCTCCTCATGTGAAGGTGGATAAAGAGAACTGATTTTACAGCCTGTTCCTTGGATCTCCAGACTGAAAGGCATGTTTCCCTCCTCATGTGAAGGTGGATAAAGAGAACTGATTTTACAGCCTGTTCCTTGGATCTCCAGACTGAAAGGCATGTTTCCCTCCTCATGTGAAGGTGGATAAAGAGAACTGATTTTACAGCCTGTTCCTTGGATCTCAGACTGTGGCAGGCATGTTTCCCTCCTCATGTGAAGGTGGATAAAGAGAACTGATTTTACAGCCTGTTCCTTGGATCTCAGACTGTGGCAGGCATGTTTCCTCCATGTGAAGGATAAAGAGAACTGATTTTACAGCCTGTTCCTTGGATCTCAGACTGTGGCAGGCATGTTTCCCTCCTCATGTGAAGGTGGATAAAGAGAACTGATTTTACAGCCTGTTCCTTGGATCTCAGACTGTGGCAGGCATGTTTCCTCCATGTGAAGGATAAAGAGAACTGATTTTACAGCCTGTTCCTTGGATCTCAGACTGTGGCAGGCATGTTTCCCTCCTCATGTGAAGGTGGATAAAGAGAACTGATTTTACAGCCTGTTCCTTGGATCTCCAGACTGGCAGGCATGTTTCCTCCATGTGAAGGATAAAGAGAACTGATTTTACAGCCTGTTTCTTGGATCTCAGACTGTGGCAGGCATGTTTCCCTCCTCATGTGAAGGTGGATAAAGAGAACTGATTTTACAGCCTGTTCCTTGGATCTCAGACTGTGGCAGGCATGTTTCCCTCCATCATGTGCATGCTCCGCCCCCAACTTAAGATTTACTTTTACTTGGAAAATAATTACGGTATACCTATTTTCAAGAATTTTAAAGGACTTAACTTTTGCATTTTTTCCAAATTTTCAGAGATTGGATACTTAACATAAAGTGTTTATTTTTATTATTTTTAATTTGTCATGCCTATAGTCTCTCATTTTTAATTCCTCTGTTTTGCAGTGGGGCCTTAGCATGTAGCACCAGTTGGCCATAGATTTTTAGATCTTCCAGTCTTTTGAGCTGGGGTTCTGGGTATGTGTCACCATGACTCTTGTATATTCAGAGGTGATATGATTGCAAACAAAGCAAAACGAGGTGATATTTTAGTTAACACCACAACCAGAAACCTAAGGGCCTTTTGTGTGTTAGGTAAATCTCCATCTAGTTTGATGATCAATTCCCTCAGAAATTGATAAAGGGTTGTATAATTGGTATATTATTAGATTATGATGAGAAGCACTATGGCACTAATTGTTATGTATTTACAAACTTTTCTATAGTTTATCTGGGGAAATCAATGTCAGGAGGGAGCAGGAAATAAGCTTTAAGAGTTTTCAGACCTTGATACATCATATGATCATTGTAGAATGTTTTGCTGTACAACTCTGAATGTAAACACGACCTGCATGTCCATGCCCACTTGCAGATGATAAAGGTGCTGTGTTCTGATTTAATATTCCTGCTGTGTGTAGTCCTCATGCTTCCTGATGATTCTGTCAATTCTAGTTTACAGTAAAAGGCTTGAGGGCATATTGAGGTAGACTGTGATAGCGGGATCAACAGAGCGACTCAGCTAAGCAGCAGTGAACACTAGGGAACATGAGCTAGGAAGGGAAAACTAGGTCTGCCCTGCATTTCCCTGGGCTGCTCGCTGATGAGCCATTTGATGGGAAAGATGAAGGATTTCACAGATTTCTTTTCTTGAGCAAGTTTCTCAGGTTACAGCTTAAACAAACTGTGTCTTGAAATTCTGTGGTTTCACAAACTGGTATGTTTCGTCACTTGACACAACTCTAGAATTCAGTTTCAGAGTCAGGTTTTATTATGCAAATATTTTCTTAAATATTCAGGAAAGGGAACTTTGAATTGAAGCAAATGATAGCTTTTAAATCATTTTAAACTTTGAAAGGTGGTTATAGTTAAGCAAACACACATGTTGGAATAGTGGTGATGTGTCCTTAAGTCTGTACCAATCTCATTAGGGAGACAACATGCAAATAACCCGTATGCTGAGTGTTCAGAGGCTCGAGTTGCCGATCCCTGTGTAAGGTGGATCCTGAAGTAGTCCTGTGGACTTTGTAAGCATTGGTTTCCTTCTCAGTAAAACGGAGATAATAATAGCTTGGTAAATTCATAAAAAGAAAATTGAAACTTGTTGTAGATACTATTGCCAAGGCCTTAGTTAAAATTGTGTTAAAGGTAGACCTGTTTACCAAGTGAGAGTATGGCTACTTTGTGTTAGAAGACTTGGAAGACGATCTGGTAATGTGGGTCACACTGGAAACCTGTGCTCAGAAACCTCACTGTCATGGCTAAATTTAGTTCTGGGCCACTTCGGCTGTCAGAACTGAGGCCTTTCAGATTCTGTCGTCAGAGTGAAACAAGGCATTTTATTAAAGAGTGAAATTAAGAGGGAAAGAAGGTTGGAGACTGTGGTTTAGAGTTGAGTATCACTTGCCTTCACCCTCCAAGGCCAGGTGCAGCTGCTCGTGCATTGGGATGATGACTGGCAGCTCTGATTCAGCATCCCACAATTCCCGACAGGTGCTCTGAAGAGCAGTCAGGAGCTGGAGGAGGAGCCCTGTGAGCCCTGGTTTGTTCTTTCTCTATTCTGTGGTGTTGGGAGTCTGCTGTCTGCCACTAAACTAAGCCCGTAAGGCCTTTGAGTCTGTTTCTTCTTTTTCTAAAGACTCTTATGTATCCTTAGAGTGGTTTTATCACATTTTACAGACAGATGCCAAATCCCATTACCCTAGTGAAAATAGTGCATGTACTCTGGTCTGATCTCTGTTTATTTACTTTCCTGTAAGTGTGAGTACTTGAGACTGATCATTAAAGTTGTGTCCCCAAAGTCTAAATAGCACTTTAAATTGGGTACTTTACACTGAAGTATGTGTTGACAGAATAAATATTAAACATCTCCTCAAGAAAAATTAATACAGGTGGAAAATAACTTAGATAAGATTGTCTACAATGAATTTAAGGTATCACAATAATTATTTTTATATTTATGTTTTAGAAATTTTATATAGTTAAGTACATGGGCTGACCATTTTATTTCTAGATAGTTGAATTACTTCCACCTCCCCCTCCGTAAAAAATAGTGAGGAAAAGAAAAGAGGCAGTTGAGCAGGGAGGGCCTGAGTTAGGAATGTAAGTGTCTTTGTTTCTTCATCAGGGGAAAAATATAACAGGTTGTAATTTATCTGTAATGAACTATGAATTTGATGAAGTAAATTTTTATCTTGTTTCTCTGATTACATGGTATTCTGATTTCATGAGTCCCTAAAATTTTTATTCATCTACACATCTGTGAGTGTCCGGAGACAGTTTGTCTGTGCAACAGCCCTAGCTGTCCAGGGACTAGCTCTTATAGACCAGGTTTGCCTCAAAATCACGGAGATCCATCTGTCTCTGCTTCCTGAGTGCTGGGCTTAAAGACGTGCACCACCCCTGCCTGGGACATCTATACATCTTTAGACATGCACCTAAATTATCTCTAATGATTTTCATGGTGCTTTGTAGAATGTTTCAGCTTGATGGTTTTTAATGTTGCTGTTAATGTTTACAAATATATGTGTGTGAATAAAAATGTAGTCATTGATTTCAGAGATAGAAATTTGAGGGCAGGCACACTTCTAAAATGTGCAGGTGCTATCAGATTCTCTGGATTAATGTTGCAGGAGGCTGCTTGTTGGTTTCCAGCCCCCCCCCCCCCAGCTTAGACCCGAAATAATCACACAGAAACTGTATTAATTAAATCATTGCTTGGCCTATTAGCTCTAGCTTCTTATTGGCTAACTCATATTAATTTAACCCATTTCTTTTAATCTGTGTATCGCCATGTGACAGTGGCTTACTGGCAAAGTTTCGGCATGTCTGACTCTGGCAGCTCCATGGCTTCTCTCCAACTCTGCCTTCCTCCTCCCATGCTATAGGCCAAGCCAGTTTCTTTATTCATTAATCAATAAAAGCAACACAGACAGAAAGACCTCCCACACCATTTCCCCTTTTCTGTTTAAACAAAAAGGAAAGCTTTAACTTCAAAATAGTAAACTTACATATAACAAAACAGGTACCAAGCAAGAATTACAGTTACAGTATTTATATCTACTTTATCTTTTATCATAACTAAGGAAAACTGTAACTATAGCTATAAATTCTTCAACTCCATCAAAGACTCCAGAAGGATATAATATTATCCAACACTGTGACCCATTTAGAGGTCTTTTTTATCTGGATTTTTCTTTATTGCATATCTGTAATTATTTTCTGATCAGAAGGGTTTCTTAAAATGCTAAGCAGCTTGGTCTCAGTGGCCCTGGGTGCTGGGTCCGCTTCTCTCAGGTTTTAAATATGGTGGATGTAGTTCACCTCTCCCTCTAGGACTGCGGAGTGGGAGTCATCCTCACTACCTAAACTCTGGGTAGCACCATGCAGCATATAACTCCCCCCCCCCTTTTTTTTGAGTAAAAGCTATATTTGCCATACAGTGCACTGATCTATTCCCAAGTGAATGTTGAGCACCAAATACACTCAACTCAGAGTTTGTTTTCTTCTTGGCATGATTGACCTTTGGGCAAGGAACTGCCCATGCCTAAACCACTGACAAGGTACATGGTATCTGGAAATGGATAAGCAAGACACAAAGAAAAAGACTGTCAAATCTTGCCAAGACAGTGTAAAACGCTTCTAAAAAATTTCCTGCCTCTGAAAATGGTCTGTCAGTTACTCTAGGCCTTAGGCAAAGATTGTTGCTTCAAAGTTGCAAATGAGACTTTGGTGTGATTGTCCAGGTAGCCAGTTGTCTCTGTCATTTGTTGTACATTTTGGAAGTTGCTTGATGGCACTTCCTGCCTATTCAAATAATATTATCTCCCTTCTTAGGTCTTCGATGGGGTTGAAGACTAGATAGTTGTAGTTACTTTCCTCTCATGACTTGGCCAGGTTATTTATTATACAAGACTTAAACTCATTAGGATAGGATAATTATTGAATATATTTGTTCTTATTGTATATAATTTTGTATTAGGCTTAGAACTCTCTTATTTAAACAAAGGGGAGAGTGTTGGAATTCCTACTGCCAGTGGCCTTTCAATTACCTGCCCACTTACTTGTGCTCTCTTATACTATGCCGATGTAAAGCGCTCGTCCAGCCTCTTTTGCTGCGGGATTCGGTTGCTGTTCTCCATGCCAGCGGAGGATTGTGACTTGTGAGTCTACCCCTAAATAAATAACCGTCTGAGCTAGTGTGGGATTTCTTTTAAGCATCCTTCTTCAGATTAAAATGCTTCTTAGTTACACAGAGCACTGAGTGTCATTTTGTACATGTATTCACCCATTGTTTACAGAATAATATGTACCAGGAGAGTTGACTGTTAATAATCCATTTCTACTCTGTTCAGCTGTTGAAGCTGTGATGATCTGCATAGCATATTCAGTAGCATGAGAAGCTAGTGTGTGTCAACTGAGATAGTTCATCATTGTTGACTCTATAACACCATTTTCTCCAGTTTACTGACATAGTTAAGTCTCATGCACTTCTGAAAAACACAAAGGTGAATTATGACTCTTTGACCTTAACCTGGTATTCTGAAAAGTCCTTGGATGTTGCTTTGTATAATCTAGGATGGCTTTTGTTCCTGAAACATTGAGACTATTTTTAGCCTGCTTGTGGTTTGGAACAAAATAGATATGTAGTCCCTTGCATTGTGTGTTTTTAAGTTTTCTCATTGTTGTTTAACAATGAACATATGCAAAAAATGGCCTTTCAGGTCATCATCTCTTGAGGCTTGGAGGTTGTAAAATAGACTTCAATGGAAGAGCTAATTGTGAAACAAAATTTCAGGGTGTTTCAGTTATTACACAAATTTATCAGGTAATGATGTGACTTCAAGATATGATGATGTATGTTACCTAGTGTTTCTACAAGCCATAAGGTACTTTGTAGTTGGTTTCTGATTTCTGTTTCTGAACTTGAGATATACTTTAGAAAAAGAATTTATTTATTATGTATACAGTATTCTGCCAGCCTGTATGTCTGTAGACCAGAAAAGGGCGTGAGATCTTATTACAGATGGTTGTGAGCCACCATGTAGTTGCTGGGAATTGAACTCATGCCTGGAAGAGCAGCCAGTGCTCTTAACCACTGAGCCATCTCTCCAGCACCCTGCTTTTTTCTTACAACAAACAACACTGATGCTTAATCAGACTACAATAAGTGTAATGTGTTGCCCTTCCTTCCTTCCTTCCTTTCTTTCTTTCTTTCTTTCTTTCTTTCTTTCTTTCTTTCTTTCTTTCTTTCTTCACAAAATATGGCAGTGGCTTGATCCTAGGCTTTCACAATATTTCATGGTTTGTTAAATTTCACTTTACAGTCAAGAACCCTTGAATGAATGTCTAGTAACTTAAAAAGTTAAATAATTAACACTCATGTAAAACATGAATGTTTGTGAACTTAGATTGTGTTTGTATAGGTCCTCTAATGTTTTGTGGTGGTTTGAATGAGAATGGCTTGAAACAGTTTGGGAAGGACTAGGAAGTGTGGCCTTGTTGGAGGAGGTGTGTCACTGGGTGTGGGCTCCAGGGTTGTGCTCTCTGCCTCCCGCCCCCATTTGTTCCAGATACAAGCCTTGCCTTTGCTCTGCCATCATGGGCTCCAGCCCCCTGACACCATAGACACTGTGCTCTCTGAGCTGCTGTGGCCAGGGGTTTGGTCACAGCAGTAGAAGAGTAGCTGAGAGGCACTCTGCAGGTCACAGACCTTCTTAAGAGCTGGGTGCTTTTGGTTAGCAGAGGTGACTGGCCCCAGAGTACTTGAGTTTGAATGCAACTTTTGTCATTCTAAGCATCTTTTGACCTTGGTGAAGTGCCTAGCCTTTCTGAACTGCAGTTTTCTCCACTACTTGGTGTGCTTGCCCCGCAGGTTTTGGTGAGTACTAAGTGGTCCATGCTGAGTCCTGTTTAGAACTGACACTGAGTGAGTCCTTTGCTGCATGGTTATTTCTTTGGCTGTAAATAGCAAGAAGTTTCTTTTTCAGACTTAGAATTTATTGAGTTGTCTTCTGTTGTTTTTGTTTCATTGAAGAGGCTTTAAAATGCTAAACAGAATCATTCTCTTTGAGCCATATAATTTAATGTTTTCCTTTGAAAGTTTTTAGTAACTTTTTAATGTAGGCATTATATTTCTAGTGTAAATCTTAAGAATTAGATTCATACCTACTTTCAAGAGGAAAACAAGAAGGATGACACCCGTATAATGTAAATTGGTCATAATCAGAAAATTTGGTTAACAATTATGTGTCTTTGGCCCACAAAACCTTTAATATAGATGAAAGGAAAGAGGAAATTGTAGACTACTCATACTATATGTCTCCAGTGTCATTGTCATGCAGTGTTCTGATATGCAAAGCCTGGGACTCTTGTCAGCTTGATGAAGTTTCATGTAAAGTCATTCCCAGTAATTGAAATAAAAGTCTTAGAAAGTCAAGTCGATGTGTGTTTTATAATTCATTAAATCTTATTAACATTTGTTATAGGGAACCAGAAAGTGAGGAGCAGTAAAATTAATCCCTCCAATATGCACAGTATAAAGGGCCATGTTATTGCAAATAAAATTTTTGTTTACATAAATGAAAACTGAATATTTAGGCAGATAGATAATGTTCATCTCTTTATACAGCAGTCTTGCAGGCAGGCTCATGTAACAGTGAAGTGTTTTGTTCTCAGGGAGCCACTGTTTCTGTTACAGTAACTTTCTCCGCTGCCACAAGGCCCTTTGTGGTGAAGCCCGTCTTACTCCTTCCTTTCTGTACTTGACTTTCCCTTTCTTGTCTGTTACTGTGTGTGTTGTTGGCCCCTCCCCAACTCTCCTTTTCTGTCCATGATTTAAGGCCTACACTTTTACCTTTTAGGAATTTTCTCCCTAACCTTCATCCCTTTTATTACCTTCAGTAAATTAGGCTCCACAGAATATTTAACATTTATAATATTTATGTTTTGTGTTATATTTATTTGAGTATAAAGATATTTTTCATGTTTATTTGCAAGTTAAAAAAATAAAATAATTTATACATTTTTTCTTAAAGTTGCAGTTCAATGTAATTGCATGACTCTTCCCTAAATTTATCTTGATTAAAAAGGCTCATCTTTGAGTTATATGAAGCTCCTTGTACTTTCAGAGTTAGTTATTGACTTGATATCTTTCGCCTTGCCACCATACAGACCTTAGCCTTCTAAAGGAAGCTTATGTTGAACTCCGACAGCGCCAGAACACTGAAAGTTCCCTTAATACCTGCAGATTCCCAGTAACATTCGTAAAGAGTGGCCAGGAGTTTAAGGTGCTGGCTTATTTACTCCTGTTTTTTTCCTATAATTAATTGAAGTTTTCAGTCTTGCAAAATTACTTTGATTATGCAGATTTACTGTACAGAAATACCTGTCCCCTATTAAACAAACGAACTGCTTCGCAGTCTACAAAATAATAGTCTACATTGTACCTTGATTTTAAAATCAAGCTTAGTTCATTCTCTCATTCTATGGCTTTACCATTTCTGTGACCTTTTGTTTTGTTTTTATCTTTCTCTGTATCTTTAGAGTATAGTTGTTAATATAACTTACTCATGAAAGGGTTCTTAGAGTTAGCTGTATTAAAAGCTAGCAAAGGTCCTGAGCTAATACTGATAACTTAGTGAGTGGTAGCTCATATTGCTGTGTTAAACATACGCTACCTGTTATGTAGGAAAAGAATTAGGGTTACCAGTATTAGGTTTGCACAGTGCGAATCTTACTTTGTCCGCTTACCATTAAAGAAATGATTTCCATTTGAATAGGTATTACAGAAAAAAAACCCAAAACCAACAAACAAACAAACCCCAGAAACTAAGAATTGGAAATAACAGAAATATTCAGTATTTTTTGATTTTTCTAAAATTATTTTTAATTGTGTGTAAATATGTGCTGTCTAGTTTTATGGCAACATGACACAGTCTAGAATCAACAGAGAGAGGGAGCCTCAGATGAGAAAATGCCTCCATAAGATCGCGCTTTAGGCATGCCTGGAGGGCCTTTTCTTAATTGTTGGCAGTGCCATCCCAGGGCTGGTGGTTCTGGGTTCTATAATAAAGCAGGCTTAGCAAGCCATGGAGAGTAAGCCCATACATAAGCTGCGCTCCTCCATGACTTCAGCATCAGCTCTTGCCTCCAGGTTCTTGTTCTGCTTGAAACTTCCTTCAGGACAGTGATGAACAGTGATATACAGGAATAAACCAAATACACCCCTTTCTTCCCAAGTTGTGTTTTTGGTCATGGTGTTTAATCACAGTAACAGTAACCCCAACTAAGGCCATGCATGCATATGTGGGTATGTGCTGTGAGTATAGGGGCCTGTGAAGGCCAGAGTTGTCTGATTTCCCTGAAGGCTGGAGTTACAGGTATTTAAGCTGTCCAGAACAGTGCTGGGAACTGAACTAGAGTCCTCTGCAATAGCAATTCTTGCTGTTAACCACTGAGCCATCTCTGCAGCCCAGTGTTCTGCAGCACTATAGTCTATATGGATGAAGGAAAAACATAGGCCCTTTATGAATATGTTTGGTTTTGCTTTGTGCCCCCAAACTGCTGCTGTTATACAAGTTTTGTGTCCTTAGAGAGGAACCCTGGTGTCTTAGGGGTTTTAAAAAGGAAAACATTTAATTGGGGCTGTTTGACAGGTTCAGAGGTTTAGTTCATTATCATCATGGTAGGGAGCATGGTGGCATGCAGGCAGACACCGTGCAGGAGAAGGAGCTGAGAGTTCTACATCTGGATCCACAGGAAGAGAATGAGACTCTAGGCCTGGCTTGAGCTTCCACCCCCCAGTGACTTACTTCCTCCAGTAAAGCTACACCTACTCCAACAAGGCCGCATCTCTTAATAGTGCCATGCCCTGGTGACCAAGCATTCAAATCTATGTATGAATATATGGGGGCATTCTTATTCAAACCACCACAACTGGTGGATGAAGCTTTGTTGTTGTGTAAACTGAGTTTAGTCATGCTAAAGTGTGTGAGCTTAGTTCCCTAGGACTGGAGCTATTAGAGTCAGATGAGGGCAGAGGGTGACTGACTTCCAGTGTCTTTAGCTGCTGCAGTGTGGCCCCAGGTGAGCAGACCAGGCGACACGCTAACTAGGCATGCCAGACATAGTGCTGGGTCATGTCTGTTATGTATCTATTGTAGTTTCTGAACTACTCAGAAAAATCTGAAGAGAACAGTGTTAGAGAATAGGAACTGATTGAGAAACATGGCTTTCCAAGATTTTAACTTCGTTTTTGATGTTTCCTTTTTTGCTATGAAAAATAAAGTTGAACAGTCCTTTTCTCTATGAAACAATTTCTTGTTATGTCAAGGACATAAAGACTCAAAACCCTGCCTGTTGCTCAGAAGTAGTCTCTGGAGAAGACTGGGTGTAGTTCAAGCTGCTGCTGCTAGGTGTTTGTTTGTCCGAAGCGCATTTCAGTGTGCTGGGTCAATTTGTAGGGATGTATTTAAAATATGATATTTAACATTTTAATTTTTAAAAAGGTTTATTTTGTATCTGTGTTTTGCTTGCATGTATGTATGTGTGTGACATGTGTGCACACCTAGTACCCACAGAATCCAGAGGAGGGTTGTTAGACCCCCTGGAACAAATTATAGAGAATTATGATTTGCCCCATAGGTTCAGGGAATGGAACCCAGGTTTCTCTGTAAGAGTACATGAGCTTTTAACCTTTGAGCCACCTCTCCAAGCCCTATCCACATTTTAAAAATCTCACATAATATTCACGAAAATCCAGCTGTTTTTCCTTCTCTTTTTGACTTTAGGTGAGGAAGCATCATAACTTGCAGATTACATCATTTTAATTCCGCAACTTGCTTCTATTTAAAGTTCAAGTGTTACATAGAGGTTTCGTTTCTTCAGGCAGTCACAAATAATTATGTTTTATGATATGTTTATATTCTAAAAAGGGATTATACATATGCAAATTTATAACATCTTTTCACTTAATGTATCTAATATATCTCAGGTTTAGAGATTACTGCAACATTCATGTGGAATTACAAGTGAAATTGTTCTGATCTGACCTTAAAGGAAATCTACTCTGTACAATTAAATAGAATTCATTGAAGATATGAAAAAAAATGTCTAAGTACTGGATAGTAAACTCATACTTATAATTGTCTAGTAGAAAAAAATAGAATATTATAATAAATGTCCAGAAGACATTTGATAGAAACTTTTTTGTTCCAGATTAAGTATGTTTAATAGAAAAAAGGCATAGATAAATATTTAAAACAACTTATGTCTAAACAGATGTTGGCATGATATTTTAGAGTCATTTTAAAAAACAATTTCAATTTGAAAATTTTCATTTTTATCCTAGAAGTGAAGAAATTATATTCCTGCTCTAAAGTTTTGGGTTTCTTTGCATGCTAAAGGTTGGTAGTTAATTGAAGACACAGAACATGAGTTAAGAAGATGAAGTTTTTGTGGGAAAAGTGGCCTACCCCACTGTAAAACAATACAATGCTGATTACAGTATCTTGCTTTTTCAAAATTCCATGCTACTCAATGAATAAAGGTGGAAGAAATTTCATGTTTCTTGAATAAAGAGGTATTGAAAGTGTTTTTCTGGGATGTGCATGAGTATGTGTGTGTACGCTAGTGAGTGAACAACAGAGAGAGCACACGTGAGTGATGAATGCATGTGTGTGTGTGTGTGTGTGTGTGAGTGTGCACATCCACGCCAGAGTTCTGGCATATCAGATTGGCGTACATTGGATATTTTCCTCAATTATTCTCCACCTTAATTTTCATTGTTGTGGTGCTGGGGTTTCAGGTTCAGCTGAGGACTAATGCATGTAAGACGAGCACTCCACCACTGAACTGCCCCTTCTGCTTAGGTTTTGAGACCGTATCTCTCACTGCGTCCAGAGCACATCATGTGGCTGGGCTGGCTGGACTGATGGCCAGCAAGTCCCAAACATCTGCCTCCCTGATTTCTGTTACTGGGATCAGATTCATCCTGCCATGCCCAGCCTTTTCTCTGGGTACTGGGGATCTGAGTTCATCTCCATAGCCCCTAGTTTTCTATTTTATACATCACCTTTTTTTTTATTACTTTCTTGTATATATGCATATGAGAGAATTTTCATTAAATTTAGAAAAATGACTCAATATAATGCTCTGAATTGTCTTCTTTGATAATCTTCATCTACTTTCTTAGGTAGTTTTTATTTATTATTATACTCCTGCTCAGTAAAAAGTAGTTTCTTACGAAATTGATTTAACACAGAATTCAAGGACGAGTACCCAGATGTTAGTAAATTCTCAGGAAGGGAAGTAAGGTGATGAGGGTGTATCTTTGGGAGTTGGAGGAAGTGTCTTGATTTCAGCAGATCTGCCCTTGCTTATGCTTGTACTTACACAGCACGTAGTTTTAGGAGTCTTGTATGTGCCACATCAAGTATACAGCAGTGTACAGAGCAGACTCAGTTTTAGGTCTTTATAAATAAAACTCATTACAATGTGGTAACCATGGGAAAGTTATAGTTCCAGCTGCGGTGATAAATGACGACACTGGCAGGAGAGTCTTTGAAGTGGTGGGCCTTGGAGGCCAGCCGTGAAGCAGATGCTAAGTGGGCCAGAGAGGAAAAGTAGGATAATCAGCTATGGGAAACTCTTATGACGGTGGATGGTAGATGCAGTCGGCACAAGTAACCTTTAGCGCTAGAGGGCTTAGAGAATAAAATAGGAAGTGTTTGCATTTCCTCTTCAGAAGACAGTGTGAAAGGGGTGGCTAGTCTTACATGCTTAAAGTAGAGTTGCAGAGAGTGTTGGCTAATGTAGAAGCACTTATTAAAGACAGAGAATGAGGTGGGTTCTCCTGTGTATTTTGAGATGACTCAGGTTATCTAGTATATGGGGTAAAGGTGTGTTGGATTCCATGTATCCATGTGCAGTGAAAGGCGAGCTGTGCTTTGGGAACCAGTAGTTTGTATGTGACTGCAGATTGCAGTCACCTGGAGAATTTTCTAAACTGTCCTTAACTGTGCTGCACATTGGAAATTGTGAAACCGCGGTTCCCATTCTCTGTTCTTCTGGTGTAATTTGTAGGCAGCATAGCCTGGTAGTAGAATGTTAAAATTCCTCTTTACTTTCCTTTTCCTTAAGTATTTCCTAATGAACAAGAATTATCTGGGAGCAGAGGTATTACTAGTGTGTGTGTGTGTGTGTGTGTGTTTGTAGGAAACTTCTCATGTTCTCATGACCTGTGAATTAAAGTTGAGACGATAATGATAAATGCAAAATATGGTAATAATGATGAATGAAAGAATAGGCAGTCTTGGAGAAGATTTCAGAGGAAGCAGTTTTTCCTTATGGAAGTGTATGTTTGTACTGTCAAGCAGAGTGAGCCTAAAGGGAAGTGGGAAATTGGATGAAGAGCAAGGATGTGTTTAGTGTAGAGGGCAGGATTGACAACAGTAAACTTATCATCATGGTAACAGGTCTCCAGGTTCAGAAATAGTCTACAAACTATGTGTACCCGTGCTGTGGTGGATTATAATTGGATATTGGATGAATAGTCCTCAGGTGCCAGTGGAAACCTTTGAAGATCTTAGGAAGTTCCAACCTTGTGTCCTCTGGAAAGAGTGGATTGATTCTGTGGGATCCAAAGAGAGACCCACGGTCTGGACTATTGCCACACAGCTTCCCTAGTGAGTGTCATGGTTAGCGGCTGCTTCTTCTGACAAAGACTCAGCCTTTCCAAGCTTGAGTTTGGCCTAGCACACCAGTCTTCATCCATGATGCTGCCCTGGGTCTGCTCTGTCTGTGCCTGGCAATGAATGGCGAAGCCTAGAGTGTGGTTTGCTTTTGTATTTGCTGCTTTCCTGGACTCATTTAAGATTTTACTTTTTCTAATGTATAATAGTATAGATTTAAGACAGAGTGAGAAAAAAATCATATCTCGGCAAACTACTCTTATTTCTGCATTAGGATTTTCTGCATGGCGATTTGAAATAAGTTTTATAAAGAACCTTAGAGTAAAGGAAAAGCTATATGGGACTGGAAATTTGTGATTGATACTGATTCATATTGGTAAAAGAAAAGCAGCTATATGATGACTGAGAATTTGCTTTTCAATCAGGACTTTAGTCACAATATTTTCATACAGTTTCAGTATTTTTAGTCAGAATAAGATAAACTGTAAAACAGTAAATTTGGTAATAGCTTATAGGAGAAATAAGAAAATAGTACTCTGTGAAAACACAACTTGCACGTAATTAGAGTATCTCTGTGCTAACTAGTAATTAAAACCCATTTCCTAAGCAAAATGCTTGTCATGATTAAACATTTTATACTTAAGAACATTTAGTACATTTATTTTGTGTGTGTGCACATGCTATATAATGTGTTGGAGGAAAGAGGAACTTGATCGTCGGTTTTTCTTTTTCCACAGCGTGGGTCCAGGGAGTAAGCTCCAATTGGAGAATTTGGTGGCAAGTTCTTTAACTTGCCAAAACATTTCACTGGCCCTATTTTGTTTAACCAGATGATCTTGTATATAGTTAATTAATGTCAATTATGTATTTAAGTTACGAAACTCAGAATAGCTTGTTGAGGCTGTGATGCCAAGTAGATGAGGCTGTGATGGGTTATGGGCTGTGATGTTTTTATATGTAAGTTTTGTAGTCATAGTTTTAGATATGCTCACTTGCAAGATGAAAACCAAGCAGCAATATGTGGTTTTCTTTTAATTCTTGATTCCGTTCTTTTATCTGATGCTCAGGTGGATGTGGATTCTTCTCCCCTTCTGCAAACCCCATGGTTATTTGTTGGAGAGCTCTGTGGGGCGCACTGTGCAGGCTTAGCTGTAAAGCTCGGGTTCAGGGTTCTGCCGTGGCTGTGACGGGTGACATCGTTAGGTTACACTACGTGATGTGACTTGCTGGTGACATGTCTCCATCCATAGGAAGGCAGAGTGGTCAGGGCCTTAGTTCTTCAGGCTAGCTGAGCCTCGGTGCAGGTGTATCAGTGCTAATCAGACGAGTACTAAGTGTCGTACCACGTGTGGCTGTCAGTCATCAGAGTCCACACCTTCAGAGCCGGGGAAAGGTTGGTACTGGGTAAAGACCTGTGAGTATTTTAATCCAGCCATCTTCAATTCTCTGTTTTAAAATTACTTTGCATTTATTTTTAGTCATGGTTGTATTCTCTAATTTCTTTCTTTGTCCGTAGCTTTACTGATAGGAGACTAATTTTAGTATATTATTTGCATTATTTCTTGCTAAATGGATGGATTATTCATGGTTAAATATTTACTTTATACTGTATGACCCAACTAATAAAAATGTATAGAAATAAAGGGGAAATAGATTTATACTGTGTCATTTCTAAGTTGTGTATGAGAATTGGGGTTGGAATAATTTTTTTCTGAAAAAATACCTAAGAGGTATTGCAAATTATACCACTTAGGACCTTCTCACTGTGTTCATTGAAAACTGTGTATTTATAGAACATAGGAAAGGCTTGGAATAGTTTAGATAAGTACACACATGTTTCTGTAGTACTAGTAAAGATGTGGAGGTTTTTTTCCTTTTTGTTCTTAAAAAGTAGAGATCTATAGACAAGTTTGTTGGATGCATTTAGCTTTAAATTTTTTAAAAATTGTTTGAGATCATAATATAATTACATTATTCCCCTTTCCCTTTTTTCCCCCAAACCTTCCTACATACCCATCCTTGCTCATTTTCAAAGTCATGGCCCCTGGTTTCCATTCATTGTTGTTGTACATTCCTTACCTACCACTGACTGAGGTGGGGAGGGAATAAAGAAAAGTCAGGCACAGACATGGACAGGGAAGCTGGAATCAGGTTCAGGGTGGGGCAGGGCTGACTGGTCTCTCTCGGTGGTCTCTGTAGACTGTAGTCATCAGGAGGAGGACGCTGCAGCTGCTAGTCTTCTCTCATACTCATCAGTCACTCGCAGATGCTCGTACTTGGACCCCTGAGAGAAAATGGCCCTTGCATGAAGGGTTGCCCAGTTTCCCATGGGCCACTTGGTCTTGGAGTCCTCAACAGGTTATGCCCATGTCAAAATACACATAAACCCAGGGCTTCACTCAGGGAGTCCTCCTTACCTTACATTATGAAAAATATTAGGCTCTTTTTTTTTTTTAAAGGTAAGGCTGTAAGGAAGCACAGTGGGTGTCCTCGTTCGGGTCACTGTGGCATTAATGGATGGAGAGGAAATGTTTATTTGGCTTATACTTCTATCAGTGAAGGAAGTCAGGACAGGAACTCAAGCAGAGCTGGATCCCTGTGACATGCCCAGCCAGCTTTCTTAGAGATCCCAGGGCCACCAGCCCAGGGATGGCACCACCCACAGTGGGCTGGGCCCTCACACCTAGCAGCTAATGACTTACAGTGGGGTCTTGTGGGTGTGCTTTCTCAGCTTCCTCCTTTAGATAATTCTGCTTGTGTCAAGTTGCTTTAGACTATTCAGCACGGATGTTTGAAAGGAAAAGCGTTCTTTATGGAAAAAGCTGTTGGCTGTTGAAGAGAACTTGCTAGGGAGGAAATTTTGCTGGAGTGGAAACAGGAGCAAGAGAACGAGCTGGTCGTGCTCGTGGGAAAGCCAGGTTCACAATGGTTATCACAGACTGTTTGGCACTAAGGAGAATGTAGGAGTCTGCTTCTCTGAAGAGGCACTGGGGCCAAGGCAGCTTATAAAAGAAAACGTTTAACTGGGGACTTGCCTATAGTTTCAGAAGGCTAGTTCGTGATCACCATGGCAGAAGTGCAGTGCCTGGCAGGCAGACATAGCACTGGAGCAGTCAGTAGCTGAGAGCTTACCTCTGATCTGGAAGTTGGAGGCAGAGATGTCGAGACTGGGCCTGGTGTGGGTTTTTAAAGTTTACCTCCAATGACACACCTCCTCCAGCAAGGTCACATGTCCTAATCCTACCTACAGTCAACCAGTGTGAACCGAATTTTCCAATATATGAGCCTCTGGGCCGTTCTCATTCAAACCACCACAGTCCTACAGTCTGGTACCTACACTGAAGAATTTGCCTCAGGCTTTGGCAATAAAGAGAGGCGACTCCAGGGGATACTAAGGACAAAACATGTGGCAGACTTTGGATGGTTGGATGAGCAAGTTCCAAGAGGGTCATTTAACACAGCTCTGACATTTCCTTGTAGTAATTGGATCGGCATTACTCCCTTTTAAGGGAGGGAATGAAGGGGACATTTAGTGAAAGCAGTGAATTGAGTTTTGCCCACGATGATCTTTAGCTTAGGTACACATAAGTGTCTTGTTCTTTAGTCAAACAGGAGTAAAGTTATATCTTTGCAGCATGACTGCTCCTCCTGTGACTGATTCAGGAAGCTAACTTTTGAGGCTAGAAATTCAAGGCCAGAGTGCATAACCTATTGAAAGACCGTTTTTGTTTTTCAAACCAAATTTGCCTCAGCATCAAGTAAATCTTTAGAACACATGGAGGGGTCATGATTCTACTACAAACCATGCTCATTTTTCTGGTGGGCACCACTGCTGGGCTTCGTCTGTCACTGATCCCAGCCAGAGTTTTCTTTTGTCTTGTCTCTTCTCTTTGTTCTCTTTGCTTCTGCTTCTGCTTCTTCTTCTTCTTCTTCTTCTTCTTCTTCTTCTTCTTCTTCTTCTTCTTCTTCTTCTTCTTCTTCTTCTTCTTCTTCTTCTTCTTCTTCTTCTTCTTCTTCTTCTTCCTCCTCCTCCTCCTCCTCTTCCTCCTCCTCCTCCCCCCTTCCTCCTCCTCCCCCCTTCCTCCTCCTTCTCTTCCTCCCTCCCCTCTCCCCCTCCCCCTCCTCCCTCCCCTCTCCCTTTCCCCCTCCTCCCTCCCCTCTCCCTTTCCCCCTCCTCCCTCCCTCCCCCTCCCCCCTCCCCCTCCTCTTCTTCTCCAGAACCTCAATTTGTAAATGGCTTTAAATTATTTATTTAGAAATTGGACTATAAGGGAAGAAAAACATATATGTTGGAAAAATGAAATGGACCAACTTTCTGATCTCTTTCTCAGTTTTAAAATTCTTTGTAATAAACACAAGCCAGCATCATCTACTTTGATATTTTGAAATATTCTTGACAGTAGTGGAAAGGGGATGGGCTGAATTCCTGGAAAGAGATTGGCTTTTTCTTACCTTTTTTTTATTCTTTGATCTGCCTGAATCATACCACCCGCAGTTCCCTTTCCACTCCCTCCGACTCCCAGCACCTCCTCCTCTGCCCTTCACATTATATCTCCTCATCATCTTTTTCTCTGAGCCCCAGTGTTGTTCAGCATCAACACTTGGGAGTGTTTGGAGTGTTTGCATGCTGGGTCATGTCTAGCAGACAGCTCCACAGCTCTTCTCCCATCCTCTGGCTCTCACACTACTCTTGCCCCCTTCCGTGATGTTCTCTGAGCCTTGGTTGGGGAGACAGGGCATTAGAGATCCTGTTTAGTATTGAGCCCTGGACTTCACTTTCTGTCAGCTCCTGGGATAGAGAGAGGAACCACTCTGTAAGCACATGTTTAGAAGGCAGTTTGACAACATGTTCATTTAGCAAAACAAAGCTAGTTTGTTTGTTTTTATTGTTGTTGAACTGCAGGTGTCTTTTGTGTTGTGTTCAGCTTTATTTTTGGTACTAGAGACTGAGTCTGTGTCTTTTCTCCTGTATGCTGGGTATGCACTCTATTCTGAGACATATTCCCAGCCCATAGAACTGCTTTTCGAAGACAGTTTTTAAATTTATTTTCAGTTTTTTTAGTGTTGTAATCTTTTTTTGTCTTTTTTATTGTTTTTATTGAGCTATACATTTTTCTCTGCTCATCTCCCTTCATCTCCCCTCCCCTTCAACTCTCTCCCATGGTCCCCATGCTCCCAGTTTACCCAGGAGATCTTGTCTTTTTCTACTTCCCATGTAGATTAGATCCATGTATGTGTCTCTTAGGGTCCTCATTGTTATCTGGGTTCTCTGGGATTGTAAATTGTAGGTTGGTTTTCTTTGCTTTGTGTCCAAAAGCCACTTATTAGTAAGTACATATGATATTTGTCTTTCTGGGTCTGGGTTAACATTTGTGGCATACCATAGAGGTGAGGGCAGTGCTGTTTTTAATGTGTGTGTGTTTTGGTTTCTGGAGAGTGCTAAAAAAATTTATTCTTTTAAAAAGTTATTTATGGGGTTGGAGGGATGGAACAGCATTTCAGAGCACTGGCTGCTCTTCTAGAGGACCTGAGTTCAATTCCCAGCATTCACATGGCAGCTCACAACTGTCTGTGACTCCAGTTTGAGAGGATCTGACACCCTCACATAAGCAAACACGCAGACAAAACACTGTTGCACATTAAGTAAAAATAGATAAATTATTTTTAAAAATAAAAAAAAATGATGTAGGATTTTTTTCTTGGTTGGGGAAGAGAGTTTCTTTGGCTTATAGCAGGGCAAAATATAGCCAGGCTTGAAGGGCTATATAGAGAGTAGGCAGAGTCAAAGAGATGCCGTGTGACCTCTGAAGGAGAAAGATGGACCCTTACCAGTAAGCCACAGCCTTGTGCCGATACACAGATTAATAGAAATAGGTTAATTTAAGATGTAAGAGTTAGTAAGAAGCCTGAGCTAATAGGCCAAGCAGTGTTATAATTAATATAGTTTCTGTGTGATTATTACTCGGGCCTGAGCAATCTCTGCCTACAAGCATTTACTCTTTTGTTTATGTGTGTGTTTTGCCTGTTCATATGTCTGTGTACCATTTACATGTCTGGAGTTAGGTATAGATGGTTGTGGGTCACTGTGGGAGCTGGGAACCTTGGACACAGCTCCTCTAGAAGAGGTCCCTGTGCCTTAAACCCCTGAGCTATTTTGCCGGCCCTCAAGCCAATTTTTAACAAATTTTTGAACCTTAAAATTTATTTTAAAAAATCTTTACGTTTATTATTATGATAGAGAAATAGGTTTCTAGTAGTTTCTTGATCAGTCTGTTTCCTTCGCCTGTCTGCTAAGACTCTTGTCAGAAATCTAGAAAACTGTAGCAAACCGGGTTTGCATTTTTGAATCAGAGTATTTGTGGCAGGTCTGTCAGGATTGTTTATTTCTGTACAACCTCATAAGCGTTTTATATAGTTTTATTGTTCTTTCTGCATCAGAGAAAACATTCAGGAAATATGATTTTCTGATTTAATTTTAATACTGTAGTTGCTTCTGGTCCCTAAATCATTGATTCCACTGTTGGTGTTGTGGGAGCATGGAGGAGGAGTGCAGCCTAATAACATCGCTGTGGTTTTGCCTGCTGGAGCTGCACACTCTGTGTAGGCATTGTAGAATAGAAAGAGTGTGAGCAGACGATGGCTCAGTGGTAAAGGAGCTGCTGTACAACTGGGGTTTACCCAGGACCCACGCACAGGTGGGGCAAGTGCGTTCTTAAAACTCACTGAGGTCATAGCCGCTGTTTTTCTTATATTTTCTTTATTATTGGATTCTTAGAGTCCTGGTAGCTAGTGAGAGATCATTTATTGTCACTGCTTTGATAGAAATAATAAGGACATGGACGCTAGTACTCCTAGCACTTGGGAGGCAGAGGCAGGTGGATTTCTGTGAGTTCGAGGCCAACCTGGTCTACAGTGTGGGTGCCAGGAGAGACTCCAGAGCTACAGAGAAACCCTGACTCAAAAAGTAAAACAAACAAAACCCCCAAAATTAAGGACTTGGAAGTCATCTATATATATGCAAGTAATTGTCCTAGAAATGTGTAAGGGAAGCAGTTCTATTACCAAAGAACCAGAATGTATGTGTAAGGTATAACTTACTCATTGTGGCTATCCTCCCATTCGGAAAACCCAAGGGTATTCACACGGAAGTGCCTGACTGAAATTCTGTCCGCATGGTCCTTGTCCCTGCCTACTTCACAGAAGTATGGAAAACTTTGTACAAGTCACCATCGTCAGGCTTCCTTCCAGAGGTCCACTAGGTACCTTGAATGGAGAGAGTGAAAGAGCCTGTTTGTCCTTCTGTTACTGAACATGAAAGAGAAGGTTGGGCTGTTCACTCAGTATTGATACTTTAGATTCCTGCCTTGCTGCCCCCGGAAATCACCGGCGGTCGATAGGTTGACTGAGACATTGCTGCTATTTTTACGTGGTATTCCCTGGGGAGAAGGAGGAGGGCGCTGTTAGTTGGTTTTGTTGTGGAGGGTGGAGTGTTGGCAAGGATTGTACTGGCGGGACCATGTGATGCTGAAGCCATATGGCCAGGTGAAGAGGAGCGCTTGCATTTAGGATCTCTCCACAGGCTTTCCCCGTAGTCTGCCCTCTATTTTCTCTCCTCTAGTTTCTATTTTTGCTTTTTAGCTAGTAAATGGATGAATATTTGGTAAACTGACTTGGACATACCAGACCTAATCTTAAGAGAGGCTTCGGTCTCTTGTCAAGATAGCATTCAATTGAAATTCCTAGAGAATAGCTTTCAGCTTACTATAGATAGAGTAAGGCTGGAGGAATGAGAATGCCATTTTTAGGGCTGTTTTGGTTGTTGAATTATATATAATTTAAGGGTGGCATTGAATGTGTATAAACTTTTGAGATTCTTGGCCCTATCTGTTTGGTTACCCTCTGCCATGTAATGTATATAAATTGTATTTGGGGCTGGGGAGATGCCTCAGAGGCTGAGAGCACTGGCTGCTCTTTCAGAGGATGTGGATTTGATTTCTGGTACCCACACGACAGCTCACAACTGTCTGTAGCTTCAGTTCCAGGTGATCTGGCACCCTCTTCTTGTCTTTGTGGGCACCAGACACACATGTGGTGCACATGAAGGCAAAGCACCCATAAAAAGTAAATACATAGAACAATCAAAAATAGACTTGTTTTCTTATACCTCTAAGAGTAGTTTATCCTATCAAGAGTCATTCAAATCAGAGCCCAAGGCGCTTCATGTGGGCTTCTGACAGCTTGTTCACCTGCTGATTTGAACAGCTGTCTTCACTTGTCCCTACTTCCTACATGCCAGAATATTCTAGGACTGCTGTATAATGCAGTATGCTGTGCATTTATGAACAAAGCTGCTTAATTAATTGGCTGTGGTCAGACTAACTTGAGAGATGATCTATTCTGAGAATTCTGCATTAAAAGAGTCTTAGTGAGTTTCTAGAAATACATAAAGTTTCTAGTATTAGTTGTATGTGGTAAATTTTAAATTTTGAACATAAATTGGCTTTGATAGACATAAAATAATTTGTTTCTATTTGCTCTGTATTATCAAGAGGCATACATGATACTTTTTCTTTCTTGATTCTGAGACTTAGAAAGAATAATTTTTTTTGTCTTTTAAAAATCTTTGTACAGTTTCATGTACATAATAAGGACTTTGAGGTTTTTTTAAATTCCTATTTCCTTTTTCATTTCTTCCTCTCTCCCACTAACCCCTTACTAAGGTCCCACCCCTACCATCAAGCTTTCCTTTTTGTGTGGACCCCAATGAGTTAGTTAGAATTGTTTGCAGGTGTGTGGGTGAGTAGTGGTGTATGAGTAGCGTTATCAGGCTACCTCACTGAAGAAAAGGGCACCCCTCTTCTGGAGCCACTCTTGTCAATAGGTCTTGAGGGATGGGGCCTCATGGATCTCTCCCCCATTTCTGATAAAATGGTTAGGGGTTCAGTCTTGTGCACACACGACGGCTGTGCCGTGTCCAGAAGGCACCTTCTCACTGCACTGCTGCCATCCGCGTGCGCTCACGTTTTCCTGCTCCATCTTCCATTTATCATCAAACACTTGATTCTTGGCGTTTTAGCCAGTTAGGGATTTCTGTCTTAACTACTACCCATTACAGTATTAGGTGTGTGACCTTGTGAATTATAAAACGTCTTTATACCTTAATATCTTTAATATATGCGTGTTTATATGTATGTGTGTGTGACATTTTTTTTTTAAATGAGGTGTAGTCTCTTGTAGCCCAGTTTGCCCTTGAACTCAGTGTAGCTGAGGATGATTTTGAACTTGATTTATAGAGCCTTTTAGCGTTTAGAGGAGACTAGGAAGATTTATAACTAAAATTTTCTTGATTCAAAAGGCTAAATGATCTGACAGGTTAAGAAAAGCACTGGGTGCTACCTCAGCTTCGATGCTGTGAATGGAAGCTTAGGTACTTGAAACATGTGAAACTGTGGATGACCTTAAAGGTTACCAGCTTAGCGTTGTGTGTGTTTCATGGATAACCAGCAAAGACATTATAAAGTTTATGTGTGTTTAGCAAAAAAAAAAAAAGCCGGGGGGGGGGAGATATTAGGGATTATTTTAATGTTATGAGCCCTGTAGATTTTTTTCTGTTTTATCTTTAGGTAATGCTTGTCTAAATTTGTGAAGGTTTTTGACATAGTGCAAAATTAAATTATCCTTGATCATTTTAGGAAATAATTAGAATTAAATTTTTAACTGGCATTAGATAAAATATTCAATAAAAATCTTTTTTGGATAATGTTTCAATGAGGAATTTTTAATTTAAAATTGGCAGATAGTTGTAGAAGAGTAACACCAAAGCAAACGACCACTTGACTTACTTCTCTAGGGTTTTATGTTTCTCCCTGGTCTCAGGATACAGTTCTGCACTGTGCCTGCCTAGGGTAGAAGAAGTGCCAGGGCAGAGGGTGAGACCCTTGGCTTTGCAGAGTATGACCCAAGTGTACACACAAACACACAGTGAAATTGCAAAAGAATAAATAAAAACAAAACAAAAATTCTGTCCTTAGTTAAGCAAAGCACTGCTTTGTAGACTTTTTCTTATGTGTATGTAATGTCACATGGGATAATAGATTTGTAATTGTGAGTTACTGTTTTTAGACAAATATATTGGTATCGATTCTTGTATATTGATACAGTTAAATTACATTGACTATTGTATGCATGCATGTTTCTACCTCTGTTTAAAACATTTTTTTATGTATTGACATATATTGTATTGATATATATATATATTGTATATATTTACCATATTGCAGTGTACATTTCTACCTCTGATTAAGATACTTAAATATTGTTTGTGTATTGATAAATATTTACCATACTGCAATGTATATTTGTACATTGTTTATATTTGGAGGTCATTGTCCTCATTTGTTTCACAGTCGTTTATTGTCTTAGTCTTTAAGTTAGATAGGTATTGAGAATTATATAGATCAATAGTATTCTAAGTTTGTCATTTATAATTAGACTAATCAGGTTCTTTAGATACATAGAGATTATATTCAGTGTAGATAGAAAATCTTTAACCTCTTCAAAGAGCTGTATAAAATGGCCTTTAATCTAACTCAGAGTTTTGTGGTAGTGAGACACAATTGCTCCTGGCAACACCGCTCTATTCCCGAGAGAATGTTGAGCACCAAAGAAACTCCAGCTGGAGCCTTTCTTTTTGGCAGAACTGGCCTTTGGGCAAAGAAATGCCCATACCTCAACTACTGACAGAGGTACAGAGCATGCATCAATGGATAAAACAGGACTGTCATATCCTGCCAAGACAGGGTAAGATAGTTTTGAAAAGTTGCTTGCCTTTGAAAATGGTATGTCAGTTATGTTAGGCCTTAGCCGAAGTTGGTTGCTTCAACGCTGCAAAGGTGACTTTGGGTGATTGCCTAGGTAGCTAGTTGTCTCTGTTATTTGTTGCATGTTTTGGAAGTTGTTTGATTGCACTTCCTAATTACTCAGGTAACATTATTTCCCTACTCATATCTTCGGTGGGGTTGAAGACTATATAAATGTAGTTACTTTCCACTCATGACTTGGCCAAGCTATTTATTATACAAGACCCAAGCTAGTTAGAATAGGATATTTGTACTTATTGTATATAATTTTGTAGTAGGTTTAGAACTCTCTTACTTAAACAAAAGGGGGACCTCCCACAACAGTCATTAATTTCTGTTAGATTGCTGGAATCTTGTACATTATAGTGATTCTTAAATTTTGTTTGAGTGAATGAGAAGCCTAGTTTTTGGGGGTGCGGGTTGCTATCTTTCAAATGAGAACTTAGAGACTCGGAAGAATCTAAACTTGAGAGCATACACTTACCTTTGCAGCCCTCGGTAAATTAAACAGGAGGATTTCCCAGAGTTTTAGCCAGCCAGTCTCGAGTACAGTCCTATCGATTATTTGGGATCACTTCTTTGAAAATTTATTTATTTATTTATTTTTAAAAAACAGGTATTATGTTTTTTTTTCATCTATCCATTCCTTCTTTTATTTTGTGTGTGTTCAAGCATGCTACAGCACACACATGGAGAAGACAGCATGTGGAACTCAGGTCCTTAGGTGTGACAACATGAGACTAAATAGATTTCTATAATTAGAACCAAATAACCTGGTAGAGAGTATTTGTGAAGGCTCTCCTGTCTCCAGTTTCAGGCTCCTTTTTGTCCTGTGATAGGCATTTTACTGTTATAAAAGTGTATGAATGTCATTCCTCAACCAGTTACTTAGTTCTGAAACAAACAAGCATACACATATGTATACAGAAATGGCAGCAGTGCTAAGATGAAGTCAGACTGCGCTGGAGAAGGTGGGCTGGCTAGTGCCTGCACCATGTCTGCACTCACTTTCTGGAGAGTTTATCAGAGCTCGTGGGGAGGTTGGTAAACAGTTTGGGGGACCTTGGGAAACAATGTCTCTTGTTGCTAGGCACCGGGCAGTATTGCAGGGAGGTGTAGGTGTTGTATGCTGAGCTCAATGACAATCAGAGGGACCAGGCTGCTTTTTGCTTTATTTCTAATTACTGCCCTACTTTGAGTTCTTAGGAGGAAGGGCAGGTGACCACTTCTGTGGGTGAAATATTACTCCCACCTGATCCGAGAAAGAGAATGGGGAGGCAGAACAAAAAATTAATTAACAGCCATTCTGGCCTGGTTAAAGGTGTCAGTGGTCAGAATGCAGAGAAAAGACGATAAAGATAAAGAACGACGGACGCAGAGCATAGGAGAGGACAGGAGTAAATGAAAATACTGTTTCCAAGTAAGTTGTGGAGAAGCTTTCTGTTCCTGTGTTCTCTAACCAGTGGAGCTGCTGAGCCATCCCGTTGCTTTTTTTCTCTGTCTGGTGGACTGTGTGCTCCCTTGTCTGTGTGCTCCCCCTCACGACTGTACCCATGTGGAAGTATATAACATGAGCTCTGTGTCAGCACCTTGAGCTGAGCTTATTGCATAGGAAGCAGTCAGTGACTGGAGGGCACAGACCCTTTCATTCACAGTCCGTAATGTGGGTGTCTGTGCTATGGTCGTTGTCGGTAATTTTGTGTAGTGTAACATCTTGCCATGCTTTCTATCCCTTTTTCCTCTTGGTTTAGTGTCTAATTGTTTTGTTTTATAAGACATTTCTTCTCTGTGCTTCTTGATGACAGAAGACAAATGCCATCTTTGTATATATCACAGTACACAGCAAATTGATGGAGACACTTTTTGAATTGAATATCTTTATTTATTCATTATGACTTACATTGCTGAAATCCAGTTTGCCCTTAACAAAGGAATACGTTCACTGGATAAAACAGAGCGATTCTCTATGACAGCTTTTCTTTCTAGGGATGGAGACTGGGAATGCTTTGTGAAACGTGTGGCTAGCTTTGGTGGTGCATGTTGGGATTTTCTCAAGTCTATGTTCATAATTTTCTGTGTAGCATTTGGAGCAAACAAAAATGCCATAATTTTCAATGAGAGATTACATATATTAAAATTTTGATTAAAAATGTTTTTTTTGTGTTATAATTCTTGAGATTGAATTTTAAAGTATTATAAATAATAATGACTTTATAAACTAGTTAGTCATGCTACTCAAACTTTTCTGTATGCTTTTGCAACTATATATATTCAGTTATTATATAATTTATTTCTCATGCAAGGTTTTCATTCAGTAGTATTATCACGTTTTTTTTTCAATATTTGTTGATGATCTCTGTTAATCTCTGTGGATTGTTTCTTGGAAATAAATAAACATCCAAGGATATATTTCTAAAAGTAAATATTTTAATACTTTCTGAAATGATACCATACATGTATAAAAGGACAAACTTAAAATCATTAGTGTTTAAAAGAAGAAATTAAAAACTACTGAAATTGTTTTTGCTAATTCATATGAAGAATTCTTTCTTTGGTTTTTATTTACCTTTTCCTCCTCTTGTCTCTGCTTTGTTTCAGGCCAGTCTATCCATATGGGGATGGGGAAGCCTTGGCATTGTCCTTTTTCTAGTAACCTTTGGACCCTTTGTAATATTTTATTTGGCATTTTACATCCTCTGCTTTGTGGGAGGGTAAGTATGCACGACTATAATTTTATAACTTAGTGTTATTTGTGAAATAAATGACTTAGAACTCATAGTATAATTTATTTGTGAATGCTGTTTTCTCAAATTTTGTTTACTAAAGCTTAAAAAAAACAAGTAAAATTAAGATACCCATTTGGATGTGGTGGTTATCTTTACAAATGCAATTTCAATGATTAAAGATGAAAATGTTTTTCATAATATGAAAAATTTTGATGTAATTCCTGGCTAAGTTTAGAATTTTATTATCTGCTGTGATGCTTTGATCAGCTGAGATAACACATCTAGTTTTACTTTTTAGGAGATCCTATTTCATTAACCGGATGGTGGATACTAATTGTGCCTTCTGATGAATGTTTCTACTTTGATCCAGACAGTGCAGATAAATACTTGCCTTTACAGTTTTCTCTTTATGGTTACTTGGTTTGCAGTGTTTATGATTTTGTTTAAATTGACAAACATTTACAAAGAAGATTCCAGCCAAGTGTTATTAATGCTTTGTAACAGAACAGTTGGTATTAGACTGCACATGGGGCCCATGCCTGTGTAGTACTGTCCAGTGCAGCTCAGCCAGATGAGTATTTTGTTCTTGATGTGTGTTGAGAAAGTCCATTGTGATGTAATTAGTGTATGGTCTACACTTCCTAGTTCTTTTTGAAAATATTTTGAAACCTCCCAACATTTGGAGGAGTTTCTGAGCTTCCGGTTTCAGGTGATTTATTTGACTGTACATGTGAACAAACACATCAGAGCCTGTAGACACTGAGGGGTGACTTCTGAAGGCACCTACTACCCATCACCTCTTTCAGGCCATAGGTTTGAAAGTCATGTTCGTTTTCTAGGGAGCATACAGTGATGACTGAGCAGTTCTGTCTAGACCCCACAAAACTGTAGCTCTTGTTAGATTCAGTATTTTCTTAGTAATTGTGTAGACAGAGTATCTTGTTACTGAAAGAAAGAAAGAAATCTATTTTAGCCCCAGGAGTCAGGTGATGGAGAGTTCAGAGTATCCTTGGTACTGGATGTCTGAAACAGATGCAGGAGCGCAGCCAGAAGAGATCTCCAGCTGCACTGACTGTGGGGCTGCGCTTTCCCACGGGCCAAGGTGGCTTCTGCTGACTGAAAAGAAATGTTTCTCTAGATCTTAGAATCTAAAAGGTAGAGATTCTACTAACTTCATAAGTAGAATAAGCCTTTTGTCAATATTTCCCAACCCTTTGGAAAGAGGGGAAATTTTAGCTTTAGAGACAAAGCTCAGAGTTCTAAGATGGTAGAGCTCTTTCTCTGCCCCTCCCCCATCCCACAGGGTTTCTCTGTGAGCCCTGATGTCCTGGAGCTCACTCTGGTTGGCTTCAAATTTAGAGATATGCCTGTCTTTGAGTGCTGAGATTAAAGGTGTGAACCACCTCCACCAGACTTGAGAAGGACTTCTTAACAGTAAATACAGATTTGAGACACAGAGGGTGACCATCTATTCACTACAGAAGTACTAGAAGTTTTATTGACCCCTTTCTAAATTCGCTAATTTATCAGGGAATAATTTTCAAAAAATGGCTTGAATACTTAGAATTGTATAAAAACTTAGATAAAAATAGGTTATTGGAAGGCATGTTGAGGTTAGTAAAAACTCTTTAGATATTGCTTAGAGTCATAGGATGGAGTCTGAAACTCCAGGCTACTGCTGTGCCCTGAACTAGTGCGATTCTGTACTGGCCGCCGAGTACCCAGCTGAAGAGGATTAGCTCCTGAGACTGTCTCAGAGTATTCAGGGATGCTCAACAAGTTCATCACCTTCTGAGTTTCCCTTTTTGTGGCCTTGATTCTGAGGACTGATTGCCCCTGCAGGGAAACTTTGTGTCATTCAGTGGATTATAAATTTAAGCAACAAAATACATTTTTAAAGTCAAATGATGACACTTTTTACGTTCAGAGTTGTTTGCTAGTTTGGCTCTGCCGTTTTATTAATTAAATTATTAAGTTTTTAAAGATGTGTTTTTTGTTATTTACTTAATGGGTTTGGAAGGAATGTATTTTCCTGTGGGCAGCCCATCTTGCTCTGTGATAGAACAGGTTTTGAAGTGTTCTGTAGTTTATCCATCTAAGATGATGATGATGTAGGCATTTTTCTTAGTTTTTTTAAAGCTAATCCTTTATTTACAATTGTTAAGAAGACTTTTTGAGGAAAAAGCACAATGTATTTTTATAAAATCCTGGAATATTGTCAATACTGCATTATTTCAGGACTTTCTTTGTATGTATTGGGTAGATTATTAATTTATTTATTTTGGTTTTTCAAGACACGGTTTCTCTATGTAACAGCCCTGGCTATTCTGGAATTAGCTTTGTAGATTCAGAGATCTCCCTGCCTCTCGTGTGCTGAGATTAAAGGCAGGAACCACAATGCCCAACTGTTGGTGTTTTGTAAGTGCGCTTCATAATCAGATTAAATTGAATCAGGTCCAAACTGAATCTTAGTAAGAATGTCTGCCCTACCACAGGTAATAGGTATTACGAACTCTGGAGACAAGCGTACCCATGCACTAGCACACACGCACACATTCCTATGTGTTGAAATAGGAGCGGCGGGGCTGCGTCCCGGCACCCGGCCGCCCCCTCGGCTAGCTTTACCCGAAATAACAACACGGAAACTGTATTCATTTAAACACTGTTCAAGGCCCTTTAGCTCTAGCCCTTTACTGGCTAATTCTGATATCCTGATCAACCCATCTCTAATAATCTGTGAGCACCAGTCTTACCGGGAAGATTCTAGCCTACGTCCATCCTGGGTCGGAGCTTCATTGCGTGTATCTGCCCGGGAGCGGGGCCTGGCGTCTCTCTGAGGAGTCTGCTCCCGAGAGGAGAGCTGTCGAGTCTGAGCTTACTTCCTCTTCCTCCCAGCATTCTGTTCTGTTTACTCCACCCACCTATGTTCTAAGCTATGAGCCCAAGCAGTTTGTTTATTACTTAACCAATGAAATCAACAGATTGATATATGACACTCCCACATCACTTCCTTTTTTTCTGTTTAAACAAAAAAAGGAAGGCTTTAACTTTAACATTACATATAACAAAACAGTTATCAAGTAAAAATTACAATAATCTTTATCATAACTAAGGAAAACTATAACTATAACTAACTATTCTTAACTCCATCAAAGACTCTGCCGCTCCTATTACTACACCTATGCACACTATACATCTACACATTCACACACATACACCCTCATACACACCCACAGACACTTGCAAACACTCAGGCATACACTTACACATACATACACATACATACTCTCACAGAAGCACACTCATTCACACACACGTGATGCACATACATATATACTCATAAAATACACACCCACGCACATATACACACTCACACACACATACATAGAGGCTTGTATGTATTATATGTAACTTTAGGTAAATAAATAATAATGCAATTTCTCTTTTAGACATCATCTATGTTGTTTTACCCTCTTTCCTTCCTCTCCTTTGCCTTTTGTTTTGGTTTTTCAAGATAGTCTCTTTACATAGTCATGGCTGGCTTCAAACTCACAGAAAGCTGCCTGTTTCTGCCCTTTCAGTACTGGTATTAATGGTGTGCACCGACACTACCTGGCTGAAGGTTTTTTTAAATAAAAATTATTTGAGTAAAACTTCCAAAAATACAATATAATTCACTGAATATTTCTAGCTGTTCTAAATTTCAAAGCCTAACAAAATTTGTCAATCTTAATTTTCCAAATTTCCAGACTTAGTTTTTAAGAAATGGAAACTCATAAAGTCTGAGCAGTATATTCACTAACAAATTTGATAAAACATAGAAATACTTTGTCTTTTTAATCTACAATTATTTCCCCCCAGGGGTTTAGTGGTCACTCTCCTGTATGGGAAGACAAACTCAGAGAAGCACCTCGAGCTGTGCGAGCACTCTTTCCTTCCTCCAGCGCCGCCCGGGGTCCCCAAGGTGGGTCCTGGGTGGGGTGAGACACGGTATCCTGAGAATTTTGTTAGTATGATTTGTGAACAAATTGGAAGGCAGCTTTGAGGGAAATATAGAAATTGGTTAGTTTAGTTTGTTTTCCTGTCTTAATATCAAACTGTCAGTTATATAATTTATAAAAATTTATAAGAAGACCAATGAATATTTGGTTTATGAGAAAGAAATTGAATAAGAATCATAAAATGTACACTTTTTAATTACTTTGAAAAGCATATTTTGCAATTAATCTAAAGAATATCTAGTTTTAAGAACTCCGGTCTTATTTTTATCATTCTGAATTAAGCTATTTTTCTGTTAAAGTATCAGATTTTGTAAATGAAGTAGGTATTGCATCCTGTGGGTACGTAGAACTCATAGTTGTTATATGCTCAAGTTTTGTGTGATGGGGGGGTCTCATGTGGAGAGACAAATGATTTGAATTTAATGCTAGTAATTTAACTTTAAAGTCACTTATACTAAAATATAAAAGAAGCAAGTCATGTACAGTATTAGCTTATATTGTAGAAATGAAAGAATTCCACTTCATTCTGAGTGTTTTATTTTGATCACCTTGATGATCACATGTTATAACGTTTTCTTCATACTGTTTATTATAATTATTGTGCATATATATTATATACATTAGTGGGTCGCTGTGAAATTTCTGTATAGGTATGCTTTGATCCCGTCCACCCTTTGGACTCCTCCCTCTCCCAGTCCTGTCCTCATCCTCAGAGCCCCTCTACACTCTTGGAGAGAAACATGAGACCTTGCTTACGTGTCTTTCTAGGTTTGTCTTATTTTGATTAATACATTGTCTTCAAGATCTGTCCTTTTTTTCCTGCAGAGGGCCTGCTTTTCTTCTTCTTTATGTGCAGTAGAACTTCCTTTCATGTCCACACGAAGTTATCTACCTGTAGCCTGGCTCTATCCTGCACGTTGTGAGCAGCGCTGCAGTAACCGTCACTACACAGGCATCTCTGAATACAGACATAACTTCCTTACGATAGATACCATGGAGTGCTGCAGCTAGGTGGAATGCTTGCAACTTTTTTTTAAAAATTACCTATCCTTCATTTCTTTCTGTTTCTGTAGAACTTTCATTAGTACATATTCTTTGATTTTGCTTACAAAACTCTAAGGAATGAGACCTTCTCTTAATCCTTTGTAGTTTTTATTCATTTGGAAGCTACATAACAGAATAGAAAACATTTGAAGAATTAAGATTTTATATAGTAATAAAATCAAGACTAGTTAATTTTTTTATAATCCAGTTTTCATAAAGGATGCAAAAATAGTTTTGACTTGTTATTTAAAAATGTGGTTGGTAAATATAGTCTATGAAAAAGAACTTAATGGTTCATAGTACACCTAAAACATGCATTTTATATATACTTATGCCTTAACAATAAGTTTGCATTCTAAGCAGCACGTTACTCAGGCATTTTCTCAGTTGAGGATCATAGAATGTGTATAGCCTACGTAGATGGTGTAGCCTACTACATCCCTTGTGTGTGTGTGTCCTGTCTCTTGCTTTAGGCATTGAGCTGCTCGCTACGTTTCTGTACTGAGTACTCTGATCACCCTAGAGCAGTAGTATTTGCATTAGCTAGACCGTGAAGTGAAACAGTGAAAATGTGGTCTAACCGGTGGATCTCTGTGTTTGAGGCCCAGTGTGTTCTACATGGTGAGTTCTAGATTAGGCAGGAATATATAACAGGAAAAAAAATGTGGCTCAATAAAAAAATTTAATGTTTGGGTTCTTGCTTTCAAGGTTTTTAAGGGAGCTTGTTGAACTTAGGCTGTGAATCACCAGCTGTCTGTCCTGTCACCTGTAGTTTTCTTCTGCTTCTTCCCTGTTGTAATATGGGCGACGCGGCGGGGCTGCGTCCCCAACACCCCAGCCGCCGGCTTCGGCTAGCTTATGGCCCGAAATAATTACACAGACACTGTATTCATTTAAACACTGCTTTGGCCCATTCCTATCTAGCCTCTTCTAGGCTAATTCTCACATACTAATTTAGCCCATTTCTAATCATCTGTGTAGCGCCCCTAGGTGCGCTTACCGGGAAGATTCTAGCCTAAGTCCATCCTGGGTCGGAGCTACATAGCGTGCATCTTCCCTGGAGCAGGTAGCATGGCGTCTCTCTGAAGCATCTGCTCCGGAGAAGGGAGCTGTGGAGTCTGACCTCACTTCCTCTTCCTCCCGGCATTCTGTTCTGTTTACTCCACCTACCTATGTCCTAACCAATAACATGAGCCAAGGCAGTTCCTTTATTGCTTAGCCAATGAAATCAACAGATTGATATATGACACTCCCACATCACTTCCCTGTGCTAGGACTTTGTTAACGTCATTGTAATCTTAAATTCTGTTGTCTGCCTCGCATTTGTTATATAACTGCATGTTGATGCTTAGATTTATTCAAGAGGCTCCCACTTCTTTCCTTATTCCCTCGCTAATGGTTATTCTGATAACAACTGAAATGCAGTGAACTACATTTCCCTTGTTCCTAATTGTCTCTAATTAAAGTAACTTTAAAGTGAATTCATTTGATAGTTAATATGCTCTTGGTCCCCAGAAAAGGAGAAGGACCACAGAGAGTATCAGGAAAGACAGTAAGTTGACAGATCAGAAATGTTAGCTTCATAGTTGGAGGTTTGGTTGAACAATAGCAGTTATTATACCTGTCCATTTTAAATCACCTCTTGTCAAATTCATAGAAAATAGTAATAGCTTTTGTTTTCCTAGATGTCTAATTTTGTTACTCTGAGAAACGAAGTTTGACTTAAACTTATTTTAACAAATTATTTATTGCCTGGAAAATAAGGGAAAGTATAAAAAGAAATCAATTTGAAGCACACTGCAGATGTTTGAAATCAAGGAAACACTCAGTAACACATTATGGTTTTCCTTAAGTGCTTAGAAGAAATGAAACGAGAAGCCAGGACTATTAAGATCGATAGAAGACTGACAGGTGCCAATATAATTGATGAACCTCTCCAGCAAGTGAGTTTCAGTATGTGGTATTTGGATTTCATCTCTTGTATTTGAGTTATATTTCTTTTGGAAATACTAAGGTGCACCTCTTAGCTATTTAATTTCCTGAAATTTTATGATAATGCTATCTTTGAATTTTATACGTACTAATTATATTTATTAGGTGCCTATAATGAGACAGTTTATTTAACATGATAGCATTTATGGGTTAATGGCTATTAGAAAAAAAGTTTTGCTGACATCTGATATTCTAGTAATTTTATAATTTAAAATATTAATGTATCAATCTTGTTCAAGCTCGGTGTTTGATAAATTAGACTTTTGAGTTAGTTTTATTCCTCTAAAGATGTTTATCACCAGTTTGATTAAAAGTGTTAATTAGAATTGGGAGTAGATATCCCTCTCTCAAATATTTTTGATCATGTTTTTGATTATATGATCATTATGAATAATTTATACTTTGAACTTTAATATTTTATAAATTAGCCTGTAGTTAACTTATATGACTTGTAGAAATCATAATCTTGATGATATGGACTAATAGTACTGGCTGCATCAAAGATATTAATAGGATTCAGTTAGTTTTGTGATTAGATGACAGTGGATCTGATGGGATCTGTGAAGCACTTGAGCTCCTGGTGTCTGCTGGCATTATTTACCTCCCCTCGCAGGGAACTGAGTCGGACTCAGCGTAGTAGAGCACTGAGTGTGGGTAGTCATAGATAATGTTCTAGTTTTCTCAAAAATTGAAGGTGTATGAATTGGGGTATCAAACATTTTTTGAGACGGTTTTTAACATGAGATAATGAAGAGAGGAATTTACCATCACAATTTATGATGTGTAGAAGAATATAAGTTGGCCAATAATTGTCTCGTTTTTGGTTTTTGCTCCTGTTTTTAAAACCTAAAAAGTTGTTTTTCCCCTAATGTTTTGCTATAGGTTATCCAGTTTTCGTTGAGGGATTATGTCCAGTACTGGTATTACACACTGAGTGACGAGGAGTCGTTTCTTCTTGAGATTAGGCAGACTCTTCAGAATGCACTCATTCAGTTTGCTACCAGGTAAGATTGCTGCTTGGAGTTACACAGAACAATTCAGGTGTGTCGTGTATTACAGTAGGAAACAACTTCCAAATGAGGGGGTTTTTAGCTAAAAGGTAAGTTAAATAGTGGACTGTTATTATGGGATGTTATCACATTATCTACACAAACATACTTTTATTTCTCTTGGACAAATGTCCTTAATATTTTGTGGAAATGCAAATTTCTCTGAAGTGTTTGCATTGTGTTACATTCTAATTAGCAACTTCATATTTGTCTGTCTTTGTCCACAGTTGTCATTGTCCATCAGTTTTTATTATAGCACTTAGTAGATGTGAGATAGCTTATCTTTTTGGTTTTGTCTTGAGTTTCTCTGAAAGCTGTCATTGAGCACCCTCTTGTATACTTATCAGCCATTGTATATCACCATTAAGGAGTGCCTAGGCACACCCTCGCTCTGTTCTAAAAATGAGGTTGCTTGTATTTTATTGCTGTTCTACTTTGCCTTTGCCTTTTTAAATACTGAATCCAGCCGTGGTGGTGTACACCTATAATTCAGCACTCAGGGGACAGAGGCAGGGGATCTTTGTGAGTTCAAGGCCAGCCAGTATACGTAGCCAGTTCCAGGACAGCCAGGTAGACAGAGAGCCTCTCTCCATTGGGTCTGTACTTCTCTCATAGTGTTTGTAGTGAATTGGCATAGTTGACTGGCTGTGACAGAGATGAAGGGCGTCCAATATTATACTCTTTATTTGTCTTATTAAAAAAAGAAATTTACTTATCTAGGAGTAGACACTTTTGTCACCATTAGGACATTTAAAAGTTGTTTTAAAACTTTTTAAAAATAATTTATTCAAATTTATTTTATCTTCATTGGTGTGAAGGTATCAGAGCCCTTGGAGCTGCGAGTGCCGTGTGGGCGCTGGGAATTGAACCAGGTCCTCTGGAGGAGTAGCTGCTGGTCTCTACTGCTGAGCCATCGCTCCAGCCCCCTTAAAACTGAGTTATATACAATTGTGAGCTACTGTGTAGGTTTTGGGAACTGAACTCTGGTCATCGAGAAGAGCAGTCAGTGCTTTCAGCGGATGAGCCTTCTCTCCAACTTTGCCATTCAGACATTCAAGAAACACTAAGTATGTAGGAAATGTTATTAAAATGAAGGCTTTCAAAATAGTGTGCTGTATAATTTCAGCTGTTTTGTAAATATTATATATAATAATGACAAAAATGCCGGAAATACAGTAAATTTTGGGTTTTCAGTTTATGGGTAAATATAGCTAACTCAAGAAATTTAAAGGAGAAAATGACATTTTATAAATATGGCATTTTCCTTTATAGCCACAGATAGGCAATTAAACATATGATGAGCAGCAATGAAGATATGTAAGATGTCCTTTTATGTTCTCCTGCCCTCTTTTAAGATGGAAAACAGAATTGTGGCTGCCTTGATCTGTGCAGGTCCTGTGCGTACGTGCAGCCCTGCAGCTCCAGGTCTGTGTGTATTGCTGCCCTGTTGTTGCTGGTGGGTGCTGTTTTGCTGCTGATCTTCCCCTTGCTCTCGATCTTACAAGTGTTCTGCTCCCTCTCTGAGGGAAGAGGATATGATGCAGATGTGCCATTTAGATTACATTTTTATTTGGTGTGTGTGTGTGAGAGAGAGAGAGAGAGAGAGACCGAGAGACTGAGACAGACAGAGACAGAGAGACCGAGAGACAGAGACAGAGACTGAGAGACAGAGACAGGGGGTGAGGAAGGAGAGAGGGAGGGGGGATTAGATTCCTGGGTAGCAATGCACAGGTCTTTAGCACAGTAGTTAGGAGTATTGTAAACAAAGTGAACAAAGGGCCTAGACGGTAGTCATTACTTAGAGTGGTTGAGGTCATGAATGTGTAGCCGAGTGGCTTTTATTAACAATCATGTCTCATTCTTCTTCGTTTTTTTTGTGTTGTTTTTGGTTTTTTTTCCGAGACAAGGTTCTCTGTGTGTCTTTCCTGGCTGTCCTGGAACTCGCTCAGTAGGCCAGGCTGGCCTTGAACTCACAGAGATCTGCCTACTTCTGCCTCCCAAGTGCTGGGACTAAAGGTGTGCGCCTCCACCCCCAGGCTCATGGCCCATTTCTTGCATATTTATCATGTACCATTTTATAGAGCACACCATTGCTAAACTGTTGCCCGCCTTTGTCAAGACAGACATTAAACATTTTTAGTGTAGCCCTCCTGTTTGCAATAGAAAACGGTAGTACTGTCCTTCTTGTTCTCTGGGAGTTGCGATTTTGTCTAGACTACATGTAATTGTAAGAAAGTCAAATAGAGGTGGTGTGCTGTTTTTTTTTAACCCTCAACATATTTCCATTTTGAAAAATAGAGATCTAGATTTAAATGTTTGAATAGTCTATATTAAATATTTGTATTACATGATGGTCTTATTTTATATGTCAGATGTTCCGATGAATTGATATGAGTTTGAAATGCTTCTAATTTTTGGAGCAATTCAGTAAATTAATAAATGGCATTGTTCTATAAAGGAAAACAGATATGCAATTCTCTATATCATTTTTTCCAAACTAGTTACAAGAAACCTTTTGTGGAATAATTTATCCTGTAGTGAGTATGCTATATTTTACAAAACTGAAAGTTGCTCACGTTGATTGTGACTTAAATGGTTTTTAAGGTCACCATTTCACTGTATAGTCAAGACTGGTCTCTAGTTCACTGTGTAGCCCAGGCTGACCTCTGATTTGAGAGCCTTCAGCTTTTGCTTGCTTTGGGTACACGTGTGTCAACATGGCTGGGTTGAGGTTTTTTCTTTTTTTTAAAGTATAAGTCCCATTTTATTTTTCCAAGGTGTTTTCTTCCTCTGTCTTTATGAAGCCACCTCTTTACATGGGCTTTGGTGGAGACTGGGGTGCAGCAGCAGCAGGTCTGAATTGTGGTGGGGACGTTCAGTCCTTCCAAGTGTCATGACATCGATTTGTGACCACCTTGCTGTGAGTAGCACAGTGCACATAGTAATGCAGCTTGACATAGAGTTTGGGGAGCACATAGGAGTTGAAGACACTTGCTTTGGATATGTTCCTGACAGCAGCAGCCTCTACAATGTTCTGAATGACGAACTTCTTTAATGGCCTTGTTCTTGGGCACATAGCGGGCACAGTTAGTGCAGCGAATTGGCTGCACATGGCAGTGGTCCATTTTGGCGCAACTGTTGTTCCTTCTTTTTTTGGTTGTCTTGGAGCCAAGACCCGAAAGAAGCTGAGTTTATTTATTTATTTTTGAATAAGGGAATGGGGGTAGTAGGGATGGGACTCTGGTGACTTCTAGGCTTAAGTTTTTGTTTCAGATTTTATAGAGACTCATAATATTGCTACCAGGTTTGTTTGCATGCCTAAAAATGTGCTTATATTTTGAGAGTGCTGATCCTTTCTCAGCTCCTAAAGATTGAGGACACTGTCATTTTTTTGCTTCCTTGTACTTGATTTGGCCTTCTTGTGCCTGTCAAACTCTAGCAGTGCCTTGATGACGCATAGACGAGGTGTGTTTGGAAGGGGTCTGTACGGTCTCAGTGGATTGCTGCTGTCAGTTCCCTCACAACAACTGGGTTTGGATGCAGATTTTATGGAGATTTCCTTGTGAGCAGCAGACCGCTTGGTGGAAGGCTGGCCGCACAGCAGAGGCAGAGCGTGCATGCTGCCTGTCACTTGTCCACTGTGCTCCTCAGTCACTGTCCTTCCTTCCTTCCTTCCGTCCTTCCTTCCTTCCTTCCTTCCTTCCTTCCTTCCTTCCTTCCTTCCGTCCTTCCGTCCTTCCGTCCGTCCGTCCGTCCGTCCGTCCGTCCGTCCGTCCGTCCTTCCGTCCTTCCTTCCTTCCTTCCTTCCTTCCTTCCTTCCTTCCTTCCTTCCTTCCTTCCTTCCTTCCTTCCTTCTTTCTTTCTTTCTTTCTTTCTTTCTTTCTTTCTTTCTTGTTAAAACTGGTTTATTCACTACAATGCAAAGCCTCTGATAGAAAATAAATAAAGAGGGCCAGCCATGAAATGAACATCTCCACAAGTTGTTCATTGTATATGTATCGCCAGGGGTCAATGCATGTGTTCTATCTACTCCCATTGCCCTGGGTTCTCTTGTGGCCCAGAATCTTACTTTGCTTGTCCTAGGTATACTCCTGAAAGTGTTAACAGAATTATGTGCTGTTCTTACTTGTTTGACTAGTTACTAAAATGTTTTTTGAAGTTTGTTGCTGTTGAGATAGAGCACTAAATGATTTCATAAGATTCATATTCAACATTTTGTATTCTGAAGAGTTTTATACATGTTATACTTGTCATGACCTTTTAGCCCAGTGGTTCTATATGTCTTGTTATTTAGTGGTGATAGTTTTAAATGTTAGTATATGTAAGAAAAAAGAGTGGACAATTTAGAATGGATTCAGAAGAAACCAAGAAGTGTTTGAAATACTCCTAAGCAGATAGAAACATTCTGAATCTCTCAGGTATTTTTGTATCTGGGGTAAGAAATTATAAGATGTACCCATGGGCAGCTTTTTTTTTACTATTTTTTTTTTTACTATTTTTACCAGTTTTTAAGAATTTAAATTGTATTTTTATGCCTTTTGATACTAATTAAAATATATTGTCAGAAGACTAAGTGAAATAAGAGCTGATATACTCAGAGTCTTAAGTAGGAACATCTAAGGTATAAACATTAAAATATGAAAGGAACAAAATCTGAGCCTGAGGAGCTGGAGGATCTCGCAGAGGACCTTTGCTTCTTACCACTATGACAGCTTGCAGCTGCCTGTAACTCCAGGGAGTCTGACTCCTGTCTGCAAAGCATTTATATAATGATTTAATGTTTTTTTCTATAAGGTCAAAAGAAATAGACTGGCAGCCTTATTTTACTACACGCATTGTTGATGACTTTGGCACTCACCTGCGAGTATTCAGAAAGGCTCAGCAGAGAGCAACAGAGAAAGATGATCAAGTCAAAGGTACTGACTTCATTTCATTTGAATGTTAGGATTTAACAGTCGTTCTTCTCTGCCCATTCTCAGCTGTTCCCTGTTGTTCTAGGTACAGCAGAGGATCTGGTGGAGACCTTTTTTGAAGTTGAAGTTGAAATGGAGAAGGATGTTTGCCGGGACCTAGTGTGCACTTCTCCCAAAGATGAAGAAGGTTTAATTTTTAATATAAGCTCTTTTGTGAACAGTCTCAGGTTAGAGGCAAGTTAGCAGGACAAATCTTAGGTGGCGTTGTTCTTGCACAAGACAGCTTGCAGAGAGAAGACACGACTTTATTGTAACTCTTACATGTAGCCTCCATGTACGTTTCTCATCTTGAAGCTTACCTTTTAAACAGCAGAACGCTTAACATTTTAAGAATTAGAGTAATTTCTGGTTCTTCAATTTATTATCTATACCCTAAGAGTATACCTGTTTCCCTAAACTCTTTTCTAATTAATTTCAAATAAAATATTTAGATTATTATGTGCTATTTTATGTTACTAGTTACTGGAATAAGTGTTTCTTGTTGTTTCAATAAAATTTCACTTGGTGGGAAGTTAGATAATTTTTGCTCTTTCTTGATTTTTTTTTGTTTTAATTTTAGTTTAGTCCACAATTAGATCTTTACTATTTGGAATGTAATTTTACCAATGGGATTAGCTATTAAATTGTTTCCCAGGAAGTGTTTGTGTGGGAATAACCATAAGGAAGCATTGCTTTTCTTCAGGTTTGGAACGTGCTAAACTATTTTCTTGCCTTTTCTATTATTTTCTTTCCCCTTTTTTCTTCTTTATAGTTTCCTGTTTATAGTTATTAAGTTTAATTTTCACCACCAGTTGATTAGTGGTGTGTGAAGTCATAGTTAAAGAACAAGTACCTACAGTGCTGTGAAGAACTTGCATGGGAGAGCTTTCTTAAATGAGTAGACTGGAGGAGCTCATCCTGCAGTGTTCACACATCTGCGACTGTAGAAGTGGTTCTTTTTCCTGAATGTGCATAGGAACCTTCTAAGTATGCAAAAGTAATACATAATAGAAATGAAAAGTATATTGTATATTTAAAGCTGCCTTAGAGAAAACCAATTTTGTGTTTAAAGTTTCTCATGATTAATCAGCCTGGCTCAGACGGATGTGAGTTTGATTAGTGAGTAGTAACTATTTGGAGAGTAGTGGCAGCGACTTAGTGAATGCTGATGTGTAAGTGCTGAAGCAGGAAGCTGTGATGAACACGAGCCTTTTAAAACTGTGTCTTACATAAGAGTAGGTAGAGACTTTAGATTTTCTAATGTTATTATGGCTACTTTTTCTGTTTTTAGGATTCCTAAGGGATTTGTGTGAGGTTTTATTATATTTATTGCTACCTCCTGGAGATTTCCAGAACAAGATCATGCGATACTTTGTCAGGGTAAGCGTAAACTCATACCCAATAATGATGTAAGGGAACTGAGAGCAGTAGTTCTCAAAATCTTTGGCCTTGAGACCCAGTTAAACTTCAGAATTATGGAAACACTGAGGAGCTTTTTAAAATGTGATTCTTCATCTTTAATAAGTATGTGTCATAAAATACAAAAACAAATTTTAAAGCAGAAGATCATTAGCTGGTAGGTCAGTGACATCATTGAATGCCTTCTTGTCCCATGAGCGTGCCAATGTAAATAAGGGCTTGGTATCATTATGAAAGTGGACTTTGGCTCAGCTCATTCTTTGAGAAAGGATTTTGGGTCTATGGCCATACCACCTTGAACACACCCAATCTTGTCTGATGGCATAAGCTAATCAGGGTTGGGCCTGGTTAGTATTTGAATGGGAGAAATTAACTTGGGGATCTTTTCTGAATCCTCCAGAAGTCACTGGCCAATACTTTGAGAGCTGCCTTAGAGCCTGGAACTTTAATATTTGGTTATCATACAGACAGACTTTTCTTTTTAATTGAAAAATGATTCATGCAATATATTTTCATCGTTTCCTCTCTGAGTTCCACCCTACCTCCCTATCCACCCAACTTTATGTTCCTCTTTACGTCTCTCGTCTCTCTCAAAACAAAAGAAAACCAAGGAACACAAAAAAATCCCACAAAAGGGAAAATCACACAAAAGTCCATCATGACAAAACATGCTGAACAAAACAAAATGGAACAAAAAGTCCGCAACATCCTGCTGAGTTTGTTCTTTGTGGTTCAACTCTTCCCAGGCGTGGGGCCCTCCCCGAAGTGTGGCTGATAGATCAGTGACATTCCACTGGAGAAAAGTGGTTTTCTCTTTGCAGTGGCATCAGTTACAGACAGTTCCTTGGTTAGAGGTGGGATGCTGTGTCTGCTTCTCCCTCTCAGTGCTGGAACCCCGTCTGTCTGGAACCTGTGCAGGTTTCATGTACGCTGTCTCGTCTCTGAGTTCAAATGTGAGTCCTGTTGTGGCTGGAAGATGTTTCCTTGGAGTCATCTATCACCTCTGGCTCTTAGAATCCTTTGGTTCCTCCTTTGCATAGCTCCCTGAGCTCTGAGGGGAAGGGATTGGTGAAAACACCACTTTTACAGATGAGTGATCCAAAGACTCAGTCTCTGCACACTATCCAGTCGTGGGTCTCTGTTAATTCCACTCCACCGCAACAACTTCTCTGGTCAGGGCATCACAGTATGCCACCAGCAGTCACTTTACCGCTACATTCCTTTAGCAGGACAGTAGTAGGTTTCCCTTTAAGCCGTGATCTGTCTACTCTCAGGTTCTTGCCCCTTATACCAGTGTCAGGTGTGGGTTCCAGTCTCACACAGACAGTCTTGAATCCAGTTAGAAAGTGATTGGCTATACCTGGAATATTTGCACCATTATCGATCGCACCAGCTCATCATGCAGGCAAGTCACCTTTGTAAGTCTCAGGGTTTGTAGTAGACACCTCATTAGGATTCTTGTTGGAGGTGGGCCAGGATGATGAGACACCAAGAGTGCGGAAGAGAACGTTATGGCTAAACTCCTTTGGGTGGATTCTTGTTAAAATGTAAGGTAGAAAGATGAAGGAAGGTTGAGGTTTAATTTGGAAGATGGTTCAAGTAAGCAGCTAGAGTTTAGTTGAGGATAAAAGTTCCGTCACCAGTCAGCTCTAGTTACACAAATTTTCTCTCCAAGAAGTACCATTTTTTGTTTCACTCATCGATAGTTGTGTCATGCCTTTGCTGGTCTTACTCAGAATGATGTTGTTACTCTCTTAGCCTTACTGTCTTCAGTTTTGTGTCTCAGTATCCCTCATTAGAGATTCCTTTGTGACCACTGAATTTCAAGTTCCTTCGTATTTCCCTGTACTGAAGACAGTTTTTTCCTTCTTAGTATTTATCCCCTTTAAGTGATAATGTTTTTTTATTGTTTATTAACTTGGTGTTTTTCTTCATAATGAACTGTAAACTGAGGCCATGCCTACTATTTATCTACACTGTTGTGAGTCTAGTGGTTAACACAGTGTGTGGTACATAGCAGTTACCAAACCAGCAGCTCCCCTGCTGGTTGTGTTGCGTGCTCCTGTGCGGTCAAGAATGGAGGTGCGGTGTCGTGAAGTGAAGCTGCTGTTTAAAAATATATAGGAAGGCAGTCAGCCATTGTCTCACTATAGATTGCTTTTTGGTCAAATCTAGTGTACTACAACACTGCATTCAACCAGGCAGTTTTGTTCATTGCTCTTTTCGTCCTTTGTCAGTTTTCTTTCTCAGTATTTAAATTCAAACTTTTACAGCAGATATTTTGCTTAGGTTCAATAATAGGTTAAAATCTCTTTCTGGTGTATTGATTTTTGTTGTTGTTGCATAGATTGTATCAATGCAGTATTTGTCTGAGGTAATTGCTGTTTAAATGGATATCCATTGTCTCCATTCTGTGTTTTATTCACTGAAGGAATCATGGCTTCAGTAACTTTATGTGAGGTTTTCATATTGGCATTTGGGCAGTCCTTTAGAAATTTGAGGTCTTAGGCCAGCAAGAAGGCTCACTGGGTAAAGGGAAATGCCACTAAGCTTGAAGATCTGAGTTTAGTCTTCAGAGCCCACACAGTGGGAGGAGACCATTCAGGTTTTCCTCTGCCCTCTACAAGTGCTGAGTTGTGTGCTTCTGTGTGTGCACTCCTACATATGGAATAAAAAAGTGAGAGGTATGTGGGGTCTTAAACTCAGAACTGCAAGCCAGAGGCTACCTGCTGTGGCGCTGCATGGATTGCAGGGTACAGTAGAGTCCTGTAACAAGCTTTGACTAGCCAGATTGTATAAGGAGAGTTTCAAAGACCATAGTAATTTTCTAAGACTGCTGCACTGATTTTTTTAAAATAATAAGCCTAAAATCACAGTTATTTTCAATTTATTATTTTGAAAAGAAACTCTGAAAAATGATTTTGGGGATTGAATTTTCTGCTTAGAAAGTACATTTTAAAATTTGAACATGTGGGTCAGAAACAACAGGCTCCAAAGCCACAGAGAAACCCTGTCTCAAAAAAACCAAAAAAAGAAACAGAATTTGAAGAAAGAAATTTGAAATATATTTTTAAAAAAGAGTATTGTGGCTCATGCCTGTAGTATCGAACATTAGGAGGCTTGGGCAGGAGGATTAGTCATTGAGGGTCATCCTCAGCTACATAGAGTAGATGGAGACTGCTCTTTCATTTCCCAGCCGCTCAGATCTGAATAATAACACAGAAACTATAATTACAACACTGTTTGGCCTATTAGTTCAGGCTTCTTATTATCTAAGTCTCACATCTTCAGTTAACCCATTTTCATATTTTCATTAATGTGTGTATTACCATGAGGCAGTGGCCAGCCAGTAAGGTTATGGCTGTTAGCTGGCGTCTTTCTCCTTGATTTCACCTACTCTATCTCTATCTCTCTTCCAGTCTGGCTACATTCTGACCTGCTATAGGCCAAAGCAGATTCTTTATTAACCAATGCTAATAAGCATATTCATAGCATGCAGAGGGGAATACAACATCAACATAGAATGTTTGAGGTAGCCTCTGTTTCTTGAGATCCTGTCTTAGAAGTAAAATAAAGAAACAAAAAGTTAGAAATTGACTATATTCCTTACAATCTAGAACTCTAAAAAATCTCAATTTCTAGAAATTACTGCTGCCTGGATTACTGCTTGTTAAAATTATTAATTTATCATGGGGTAATAGCTGTTGGCAAAACTGTTTATTCATGCAGGATTATACAAAATATTTCTTTAAAGAAAAAGACAGACGTCTTTGTATGTGTGTGTATATAAACATATATATGACTATATTTCATGTGTATATGAAAACAAATGGTACTGATAAACTAGAGATCTGCCAAGAGAATCAATTGGGCTTTTAGTTAGGAAAGTGAATATTAAGTTAACATCACCAGTATTCTCAAAAAATGAATTTTGATAACTTAACATATCACATGCATCAAGAAATGGTTATGCCACTAAAAATTTGTGTGTTAGTAGCATCAGTCCTAAGTTCTTAAGCCTTCATTGCCATTCATGTAAATAAATGCCCATCTTGGACTTAAATATCGCAGAGGACTGGTAAATATAAAGTAAGTAGCTAGGTCAGTCAAGGAATTCCATTTACACACCAGTTCCTAGGTAGTGCTGCGGTGTCAGAGATGTAAGGCATGACGAGAAAGTGCTGACACAAACACAAGAAATGCAGGCACCGCTGTGTTGGAGGGAGCTGCTGTTCATCCCGGCCACCCAGAACCGAAATAATCACACAGAAACTGCAATAGTTAGATTACTGCTTGGCCCATTGGCTCTAACTTCTTATTGGCTAACACTTATATCTTAATTTAACCCATTTCTTTCTTAACAGTAAGTTCATTGTAAGCAATTTCCAAAACTCTAGAGTTGACAGAGACATCTTGCTGCCTGGACAGTCATCCAAAGTTCTTTTGTACCATTAGGACATCCATCTTCAGCCTACAGGCCCATAGTATCCAGCAGTCTTTTCCATGAAGCAGGAAATTTCAAAGATAGTTCTGTCTATATTGGCAGTTTGTCAGTCACTTGCAGACTCTTTCATGAAGCAGGAACCCCAAAGTATTGTCTCACCTTTAGGCAAGTTCAGCAGTCTTTTCTCTGTGGGTCCTGCATGTTCAGTTCACATAGCATGCCAACTAGCAGTCCAGGCAAGAGCAGTTTCTTGTCCAAATGGCTAACAAACTCCATAAGGAGCCTCTTCAATGCCCATCTTCCTCTTGGTGCTGCCAAGAGCAGATGTGTCTCACTATCATGAAACATCCTAAATTCTTAAAACACTTTAAATGCCATATTCTGAAGGTCTCTGAAAGATTTGCAGAATCCCTATACATCTCTGTACATCTCAAAAATCTAACTAACATGACTACAAGCTTGACTATTATAGATGGCTCTCTGTTAACCTATACAGATGTGTTTGAAACTTGGACATGGAAAACCTTTTAGCTAAAAGGATCAGGGCAGACTTAGTGGGATAATTGAGTCTTTTTTTTAAAAGCATAATTTCTTTATTGATTCTTTGGGAATTTCATATCATGCACACTAATTCTGTTCACCTTCCAATGTCCCCATATCCTCCCCTCACCCCTGCATCAAACCAAAGCAAGCAGGCAAACAAGATAAAACCCAAAAAGTTCTCTTTGCTTCTCCATCTTTCCCACCTCTCCAACACCTCTCCATTCGTCCTTCTGGCATTGGGAGCCTGAGTGTGTCACACAGTATATCATTTTGTCCATCAGTGAGTCCTGGGTCTGGTGTATACCATCATCATTGGATCCTCCCTGACACTCCTCTGGGATATCCCGCAGCTGCCCAGAGTATTTTTTTAATATGCAAATTTTATGTTTTTATTTATTGTTTGCAGTGAACACTTGCATGTACAGGTATATGGATAAAAGAATTTACTGTGTGACTCACTATTTGTTCTTTCTTTTCCTTTTTTCCTCTGAAGTTTTATTTTATTTGGTGGGGGCGTGTTACAAAGGCAGAGTAGATACAAAGGGCCGGGGAAATGAATGGGATGGAAATGCATGGTGTGAAAGACACAAAGCATAATTGATTCTTTAGTAAGACATTAGGAGGAAGACAGAGTTTTAATAGACAATGTCTTAAAAACTGCTAAAAATGGGACTGTATGTAGAGTATGTGAGTAGATTTTATCATTTACTTTTCACGTTTTTTATTGGGAAAATAGTCAGGTAGAGAAGACACTGTATACCAGCTGCCCGGATGTAGCCAGTGCTGACCCCACCTGGTGCTTGTCTGTCTCATCACTTGAGGTGGACAGTTGTGAAAGTGATGAGTGACTTCCCTTTTATAAAATACATTTGTATAGATGCTTGGATCCATACAGACCTTTATATAATACTTTGTCTTTTAAAAATTCACACAAATACTAATATTCCAGAGGTGTTCTTTTATTGTTTTTTATTCCCTTCTGGTTTTCATAGTGTTGTGGCTTGTTCTGTCTGTCTGTCTGTCTGTCTATTATCCATTCTTCTCTCATATATTACACCCTGACTTCAGTTTCCCCCTCCACTCCTGTCAGTCTCTCTCTCCCACCTCCATCTAATGTTGGTCTCTGCATCTACTCCCATCATTTGCTGGATGAAGCCTCTCTGATGACAGTTATTCTGGGCTTTGGTCTACAAGTATAGCAGAGTATCCTTAGGACTTATTTCATTATTTTGTTAATTTTTTTAGCCAGTCGTGTTTCCTTTTATCCTTGGTCTTTGGGCCGTGTACCCTCTGGCTCCTGGCCCTCCAGGTAGTATCAGGCATGGGCTCCCTCTTGTGTGTGGGCCTCCTAGGATGTGTTTCAGTTGGTATTGACACTTTTATCTCGCTGATTAGCGTGGGCGTGGTAGCACACCTTTGATAATGCAGTGATTCCATGTTCCATAAATTACTGTAGTTTCACAAAATTTATGCTGGTTAGATTTGAGAAGACAATTGAGCTGTCTGTTTTTTAATTTTATTTTTAGGAAATCCTTGCACGAGGAATTCTTCTTCCATTAATAAATCAACTCAGTGATCCTGATTATATTAATCAATATGTCATATGGATGGTAAGTACCTCTTAAAATTGTGACTTGTCTTTGAAACAGGTTTTTAGCAGTAAAAATGTAGTTTGGAGATCAGAGTGATCAATCAACAGAATATTAAAGAAATGAAGCTATCTAGTCTCTACATTTCTAGTATCTTCTTTAGTATTATGGCATTACTATTGCTATTTTAGTGGCCACTGTAAAAATTGTAATGAATCACATCAACGAATGCATCCAGCAGTGTCTCACCCTCTCATATCCAGTGTGAGCCTGGCCAGCAGGAGGATCTCAGCTGTGAACTCTAGTCCTGTGTGTTTATTTATCTGGACATAGATAATTCACCCTGTAGTGCAAATTAGACTTTTTATGTCATAATTTCTTTAAAAAAAAACCTAAGGAAAAATAAAACTCGAGTACCCACCACAAATGTAGCATTTTTAATGATCTTTAGTTTTTATAATTCTAAATATCACTTTGTCTTTATTTTATTCTGAACAGTTTCCTATAGTATTTGTATGATTTTCAAGATTTATGGACATAATTGACATCAAGCTCACTGAACCTTTGCTTATCATAAAATAGGTTTTACTGTACGATTCCAGGATATTTCCATTTCCTCTAAAGTGTTCGACAGTTTTTAGTAGTTTTAAAGATGAGTGGTTGGAAAAATAAGTTTGTCTTTTTGCTCTGCTTGTTTCTGATGAGAAGCAAGCGTCAGGGTACGACTGTGTCTGCTGTTGTGGTTCTGGTGAGAAGCAAGCGTCAGGGTACGGCTGTGTCTGCTGTTGTGGTTCTGGACTTTCTGATGAGAAGCAAGCGTCAGGGTACGGCTGTGTCTGCTGTTGTGGTTCTGGACTTTCTGATGAGAAGCAAGCGTCAGGGTACGGCTGTGTCTGCTGTTGTGGTTCTGGACTTTCTGATGAGAAGCAAGCGTCAGGGTACGGCTGTGTCTGCTGTTGTGGTTCTGGACTTTCTGATGAGAAGCAAGCGTCAGGGTACGGCTGTGTCTGCTGTTGTGGTTCTGGACTTTCTGATGAGAAGCAAGCATCAGGGTACGAGTGTGTCTGCTGTTGTGGTTCTGGACTTTCTGATGAGAAGCAAGCGTCAGGGTACGGCTGTGTCTGCTGTTGTGGTTCTGGACTTTCTGATGAGAAGCAAGCGTCAGGGTACGGCTGTGTCTGCTGTTGTGGTTCTGGACTTTCTGATGAGAAGCAAGCGTCAGGGTACGGCTGTGTCTGTTGTTGTGGTTCTGGACTTCCTGATGAGAAGCAAGCGTCAGGGTACGGCTGTGTCTGCTGTTGTGGTTCTGGACTTTCTGATGAGAACGACAGGCGGCACAGGTGCTCTGCTGCTTTCGTGTGGCTGTGCCTAGTCGGGACTATTGCTTAGTCTGTAAATGCCCCGTCGTTCACCGACTGATAGCATAGCCTGATTATGTCTAATATAGTTTTATTCTCCCTTCCTCTCCAGTAGCTGCTGAGTGTGCTGTGGTGAGAGCGTCTGCCCTCATCACAAGGTCATGGTGCTCATTTTGTCTCTGCGCTTACTCTGCCTTGTAGTCTTTGTGGCTTTCCCATCGCTTGCACTCCACACAACACTGTCTTGGTGTTGTGTGGGACACTTTTCCTGGGAGCCGCAGCGCGCACTCGTCTACTGCAGAATTACACCAAAGGAGCCAGTGAGTCTCTATGGGACTGCTAGTAGGGGAGTGGGCAAAAGGTTACTGTTACAGGGAACGGGACGTTTAAAAGCCAGTGCAGAACAGAATAGGCCACCCCAACATGGTTGATGGCTTAAAAAAAACTGCAGATCTTAGAGGCAGCTCAGCAAGTCTATGAGAAACCTCTTGGTCTGGGCTAGTCTGTGTTTTTCTTCCTCATCCAGCAGTCAGTGCCTGCTCCATAGAGCTGGAGAGAGGGTTTAGAGAACCGTCCAAGACACAGCCTTCCCAGGCATGAGACTGACTTACCTTCTCAGGAGGAAATGCCATACCACACTTAGTTATCACACTGCGTCTTTTGCTGTTGTGAGTTTGCCAGCTCTGTGACAGCTTCCCTTTTCAGTTCATACTCGTTCTCTGCCCTTCCCATGCAGCCTCGTGGTCGTGACTCTCATCTCTCTGTCAGTGACTTGTAAATCACATATTTGCCTTGATTTTCCTGAATAATGCCTTAAAGCATACTCAGTGTTAACACTGGGACACTTAATGGCTCCCTGACCCTCTCTTGTGGTCTGTCTCTTGTCTTGCTTTGCAGTAGCTTGAGCGTCACTGTCCTTCAGGCCATAGCTTACAGCAGCCCTTGTGGCTTCTTCCCCACTCTCCTCTGATTTGTCAGCCTTCGGTACTCTTCGTGACAAACACATTTTAACCTTAAGACTCTGCACAAAGAACATTATCATACCTTTCTTACCAGAGCCCCCACTACTCCTGCTGCATGTGTTACCTGCGCCTTCTCCTTTTCTTCTCTACTTATTGCCTGCGTTTGGTGTTTATACAGCAGCGTAGTATATTGTCTCTAGTCCTATTCTGTTTAAGCCTAGTGACTTAATTTCCTTCAGAGCCAGAACTGGAACCCTTGTAACACTATGGAATTCCTACCCCATCCCTGCTGCTCACCCTCTGCTCTTGAGGCCTTCCCTTTTCACCTCCACCCACCTTGATTTCCTTGCTGTCAGCACTCTTTCTGAGCACGACTCTGTGCTCTTCAGTTTGTAGTATGTTTAGCTTAATCATTTTTGTTAATGGTATGTGACCCATTTTAATGTAAGTGCTTGAATGTACTGCTTTTCCTTTTGGTACAGTCCTTTTTTTTTTTTTTTGTGGTGCCTGACCTATGGTTTCATTCAGTGCTGAACTTTTCTCCTAAGAAGTAATCCTCTCCTACCTGTCCTTTAAAACTCTATTTTCAGATCCGTGATTCAAATTGCAACTATGAGGCCTTTATGAACATTATTAAATTAAGTGACAATATTGGAGAGTTAGAAGCAGTCAGAGATAAGGCGGCAGAGGAACTACAGTACCTTAGATCTTTAGATACAGCTGGTGATGGTAAGTGATTCACTCTGAACAGGGTTCTCTTCAAGGACTATCAGATCCTTAATAACAATTTTAATTTATGTAATGGAATCGTCAACTTCTAGTTTTAAAGCTCAAATTCAGTCTTCCTTCCTGTACTAACATGTTCTTAGAGTGAACGTGAAGATGATGTTATTGCAGTTGTCCCTAAAGATAATAGGTATGGTTTATTTGAAAGAAAATGATTTTATGAAAAGTTTCACATTGTTTTTTTATTGAAGCAAAATTGCTTTATTGATTATTTTGTAAATAATAAGTGTGTGTTAAGTACTTTTGAAATATCACAACCATTTTTAGCTCCTAATGATTTTTTTCTTTCAGATATTAACACTATTAAAAATCAAATAAATAGCTTATTATTTGTAAAGAAAGTATGTGACTCAAGAATACAGCGGTTACAGTCAGGCAAAGTAAGTATAAAATACTTTTGAAATAATGCCTAGTTGTAAATAAAACCCCAGTCTGTGGCAAAAAGTCACAGTAGGACTTAAAACGTGTGGGTATGTGCATACACATGCTCAAGGCCATGTACAGACTAGAGGTGCCTTCCGTGGTTGCTTTCTACATTACTGTGAACCTGGAGCTCACCTGCCGCTGAGCTCTGAGAAACCCTTGTATGTATGCTCCCACCCAGTGTTTGGGTTGCAGATACAAGTCTGTGTCCAGCCTTGTCATGTGAGTCCTGGGGATCTGAACTAAGGTCCTGGAGCTTGCCCCCCAAAGAAATAGCTTCATATGCTAGAGCACAGTTGATACTTTGTAAAGCAGTTCAGGAAGGTTGATTACAGCACTGCCTGAAAGTGCTCCTGGCCTGGGGATGGATATCTGTGGAGCCATGGACCTGGAGGTCTGTCCTAAGTGATAGAAAGTGAAGTTTAGATGATGAGAAGGTGACGCTGATAACTGTCCTAAAAGCACCAGATATTGACCATGACTGTTAGAAGCAACAGAGGTTTAATTTGTGGGACTGCTGATGAGCTTATCGAGAGTGATGTGGTAGTATGTGTAGCATCAGCACCGCACTGCCAACATGTAATGTGAACATCGTCCTGCCAGGTATGGTGCAGCATGCTATGTTGCTCTGCTGCTAGCCACGGTGTCGCTGGAGGGGGCTGGAGACGAGCGCGGAAGGCATGTGTCTTCTATCCTCTGCTGCTCTGATAAACACTCATCAGGAACAGTTTGAGGAAGGAAAGACTCTGACTTTCACTTCCAGGTCGCAGTCCACAATGAAGAGAAGGCAGGGCAGGGACTGGAGCAGAAGTCACAAACGAATACTGCCCCCTGACTTGCTCCTTGGCTCGCTCTGCTAGTTCCTTACACAGCGCAGACTCAACTCCCTAGTGATGGTGCTGCCTACAGTGGGCCGGGCCCTGCCACGTGCATCATCAGTTATGACAGTTGCCAGCCTTTCTGGTGTTTGTTTTCTTCGTCTGTACAAGCAGGTGTGATAGTACCCAGCAGGATTGCTGTATGCAACACAGTGCCTGATGCCAGATGTTACTGACATTTTTAACCTTTTCTCTAAAGTTCTCTTTGTAGGTAGCCATCTTGTTCTATTGCTTTGACTATGTACTTCACTATTTATATAATTTGAAAAGAAAATTTCTTTATCAGTAGCAGAGGTTTTATTCTGTTAAAAGCAGCATTGCTCTTTGGAAATGGTTTTTCTATGGGATAAATGCTAATGGAAGTTAAAGTAACGAGTAGTGACGAGTAGTGACTAGTGCTACTGTAGGTGGCGGTGAGCTCAGGGTCAGCGTGGGTCCTTTCTCAAGCTAGGTAGAGAGCAGCCACGGAAGTAACCTCTCACCTCCACATGGAAATGAAAAGCCTTCAAACATACTCTTGGCTTTATCTCCTGAGGTGCTTGTTGTACACTGAATGTGTGGAAATAGAGAATACATGAAAATACAGTGATAAAGGATATTTTATATTGGGGACAATTAACGCTTATTACATTTTAAGTGATTATTTGATAACTATTTCTTAAAATGAGTGGTGATTTAGACTCTCTCAACAGAGTATTTTATTGGGAACCAACATACATGCAAAGGGGAGTGTTTGTCACATTTAGATAGACTGTTCCATTGCCCTTATATTTCTATAAACATCCGACCCTAATGACTGAAGATCCGTTTGTGTCTGTAGGAAATAAATACTGTGAAGCTGGCAGCAAATTTTGGCAAACTTTGTACAGTCCCTCTGGACAGCATTCTTGTAGACAATGTTGCACTACAATTTTTTATGGGTAGGTAAAACTTTATTTAAATAATATAGACATTAATTCTTTTGGTTTTAAATTTGTGGTATAATACAAGTAACCCAAAAACTCTAAAATATGATACTTTTAAGTGTATATAGTCCAGTGATATTTAATATCCTGCCATCTCTCTAAAGTGATTCTTCTGTTATCAATTTTGAAAGAGATCAGCTTCCATTCTTAGCACATCCCCAGGTGTCTTCCATGTTACAGCATATGTCAGAATTTTCCTCCTTTCTCAGGGTGTCACATACATACACACACGTGAGCTCACCTCCCCTGCCCCTCAGTACCTTTTGTATATCCATTTATCCTCATGGGAATGTTGGGTTGCTTTCATTGTTCTTCTAGTGAGTGTGAGTTTGTAATGTATGTATGCAGAAGCAGCCTTTTGAGATTCTTCTTTACGTTCTTTCACGTATGTAACAGTATGTGGAAGTAGTCAGTCATAATTGTCTTGTTCGTTCATTGACGAGCCACTATACTTATTTTTCAGAGATTGTACCATTTTACATTTTAGCCAGTTTATCCTTCCCAGATCTTTATCCTGGCTTTCAGAATTTTCTTTTTTTTTTATTATCAAAACGAACTATTTTTTTTTCATTTTACATACCAATCCCACTTCCCGCTCCTTCCCCTCCTCCCATTCATTCCCTTCACCTTTCTCCCCCTCCCCACCCCATCCACTCCTCAGAGAAGGTAAAGCACATTGCCATCCCTACTATATCTAGGCAGAGCAAGGTATCTATCCAAAGAGAATGGGTTTCCAAAAAGCCAGTAAAGTAGTAGGGATAAATCCTGGTGCCATTGCCAGTGGCCCTCAGTCTGCCTCAGCCATCAGCTTTCACCCCAGAATTTTCCTTTCAGAGTTCCATCAGACAGACCCTGCCAGTTCTTCATGGTGGAGTTGTCTCTTTATTCCGCTATCTTGCTTGAAGTTTAACAATTTAGAATATTAATGAATTTGAATGGTTATTATTACTCTTTCTTTCGAGCCTGGGTTTCTCTGTGTAACAGTCCTGGCTGTTCTGGAACTAGCTCCGTAGAACAGGCCGGCCCTGAATTCATACATATTATTTTGTTAATATGACATTAAAATTATTATTATTATTATTATTATTATTATTATTTAAATTTTCGAGACAGGGTTTCTTCGTAGCTTTTTGGTTCCTGTCCTGGAACTAGCTCTTGTAGACCAGGCTGGCCTCGAACTCACAGAGATCCGCCTGCCTCTGCCTCCCGAGTGCTGGGATTAAAAGCATGCGCCACCACTGCCCGGCCATTAAAATTATTTTTATCTGGTAAACATAACCAGCATATGTGAACCTTTGAATCATTATTTGTGTGATCAAAGTCTATGTGGTTTCATACAACGTTAATTTTAATATACCTAGAAAATTACATGTTATTACTAATCTTTATTCAGAATAAATAAATGTTGATGAAGTAGTTACTTATATAAAATCTTAACATAGCAAGTTCAGTAGGAATTTTATCCTCAAAACATCCCATTTATGCCCATATTCAGAAGGATTAGGTGGGAAAAGACCTTAAGTTGCAGGCCAGCCTGAACGGCTAGCAAGATTCTATCTCAAAAACAAATACAAAAAGCTTTCCTGTTTCCTGTGTAATTGTTATTTAGCTTAACCAATTTATAGTTACTTTTTGACATTAGAGATTTTCTAAACTTTTTGTTTTTACTTGTTTCTTCTCTTTTGAGATTAATATAATTCCATCATTTTCTCCTTCTAAATCCTCTCATATATCCCACCTTGCTCTCTTTCAAATTAGTGATCTCTGTTTGCATTAATTATTGTTCTGCACGATCTGCATATACATATATATTCCTTGACACATGCATGCACGCTGTTCGTCCTGTGTGGTTACTCAGGTTTGTTTTCAGGGCTGACCGTTTAGCATTAGACGACCCCGGAGAGACTGTCTCCCGACCTCAGCTTTCCTCAGTAGGGTTCACTGGGTGCTCGTGGACTTTTTCTGGTCCACTTAGAGTTTGGATATTTGAAACTACAACCCTTCTTATTTTCAAACAGTAATATGAACCTAAAGTATGACGTTAATAACTGTTGCTATGCTTTGTTTGGTAGATTACATGCAGCAAACTGGAGGTCAGGCACATCTCTTCTTCTGGATGACAGTAGAAGGCTACCGGGTTACAGCTCAGCAGCAGCTAGAGGTTTTATCAAGTCATCAGAGAGATGGGAAACAGCAGACCAACCAAACCAAAGGTCTGCTAAGAGCAGCTGCTGTTGGAATCTATGAACAGTATTTGTCTGAGAAGGTAAGCGTTTATTGTGGTCACTGTTTCTGTCTTAGGCAGTATCATTCATAATACTCAGTGTGGTCCTTACTGTGTTGGGCATGATGGCTTCAGTGACCCCACCTTGGTTAACCCTAAGGATAGCCTTCCTGTGCATTTGGATTCTCATTGTTTAGGAGAGGAATCCAGTTTTATAAAATCAAATTAGGATGTCCAAGTTCATGGAAGTCGAGACTGGTAGTTCCTTCAGATTCAGGGCCATGCTAGACAGAAGTCAGCAGGACAGAGGAGACTGCAGACAAGTTGTCTGGCTTGCACAGGCCTTCAGCTCAGTCCCAGCACCATTTGAAAAGAAAGGTCAGGTTTTGTATTTCTGCAGCTGTCGCATATGTTTTGAAATGAACAGTCTAGTAAAAGGTTTATCTTTAAGATTTATTTTCTTCCCATATCACATTGGGACTTTGCCTCCAACATTGGTCACTAAAGTAGATTTAGGATAATGGTAGTCTTTTAGTAGACATTCGGAAGGGTTATCTGGTGTCAAATTAGTCATGTCATACCTACCTAACTACTGATGGCTTGACTGATTTAACTCCTGTGCATAGTGTATCCTGTGTGCCCAACACTGTATAACTATGTCTTAAGTAAATCTTTGTTAATCCTTAATAGTGATTTTGAATAACCTTCGGTAGAATTATCTCCATTTTTTCCAGTTCTGGAGTAATGTATAGAACAAATTTGCTCAATAAAAATCAAGAACAAATCTGTCTGCCAATGCTAGCAAGATGACTCAGCGGGTGAGAGCACTCACTGGCTGTTCTTCAGAAGGTTTGGGCCGATCCCCAGCACCCACAGGGCAGCTCACAATTGTCTGGAACTCCCATTCCAGGTGTACAGCACCCTCTCCTGAACTCTGTGGGCACTAGGAGTACATATAATACACAAAAGAAATACTTAGACACATAATTAAGCAAGTCTTAAAAAGTTCTTTGTTAGTCTTTTGCAACATACAGGATGAACAAAGCACTGCAGCTCTATTTTAGCTTTCTCAAATACTCAGTGCCATTGTAAAGCTTCTTGTCTGCTGACTACTTTAAGCGATGCGATCCTGTTATTAACTCCTCTTATCTCCTGTGTATATTTAAGAATTACAAAGATCATTATATTTTTCTCTGTTAGGCATCTCCAAGAGTTATTGTTGATGACTATTTAGTAGCAAAATTAGCAGATACTTTGAATCATGAAGATCCAACTCCAGAAATCTTTGATGACATTCAAAGAAAGGTATTCATATCTCACGTTTCTTGAAAAAGTATTTCTGTGTACATACAAGTTGTTTGTTTTTTTTTTTTGTTTTTTTTTTTTAGGTAGAATAGTTACTAGAAAGGTACTAGAGTTGTAAAAACTCTTAGCTACAGCAATATAAATGACTATTTTATTTCTTTGAATGACCATTTAGAAAAATCCTTATTTTGGGTTGCTTTGTTTAATATGAAGTAAGAGCCAGATACTTGTCTAAGAATTCAGTAAATAGATACCTGTATATAAAAAAGCATGCCTCAAAAATTCATCTTAATATGTCTTCATATATGTATTTGTTTGTTTCTTAGAAAGCACTACTTTCCATAGCATAAAAATGTCATAATATCACATAACTTTTATTAAGGTAGGAACCTTTTAGTCGCTGGAGGGTTCAGAATATCATAGTAGTTATTAAACTATCTTATTGTTGACACCTTTTAAGTTATGATATATTATAGAAAAATAGTGTAGCCGTGTGATACTTTATGTAGCAAAATCGTTAATTAATATGTATTAAGTTTTGAATACCTCAATTATTTCAACAGGTATATGAATTGATGCTGCGGGATGAAAGATTTTATCCTTCCTTCAGGCAGAATGCACTCTATGTGCGGATGTTAGCTGAGCTTGACATGTTAAAAGATCCTAGTTTCAGAGGATCAGACGATGGGGATGGAGGTAAGGTGGTAGCAAGTGAGTGTGTGTGAGTGTGTGTGTGTGTTTGTGTGTCTCAGTATGCATTCTAATTACCAAAAGAGTGACCTTTTAAACATGATAAAAAGTTGTTTTTAAACCCAAATGTAAACTGTACTATATTTTAAAGCTTATAAGGGAATATGAGAATAAGAATTTTTTTTTTAACATGGATCATCCAAAATATTTTTCTGATGATTTCCCTTTTGTACTCAGTAACCGTGAGGACCAAGTGAGGAGAGCGGGCGCTCTGAAGCTGCCCACTGTAAAGCCATGTGCAATGTGAGCTGTTTGCTTCCTCTCCGTGTCTAGAGCTCACACATTGTGGGTGCCTTCTTTCAACCTAGAAAACCCCCATCCATTTCTCCAGCTGCTTACTTCTTTTCAAACGCTGATCCTGAGAGTTGCCAGCGTGTTGTAGTGATGTGCATGTGTAAGCGCAGGGTGTGCTTAGGTCGGTACGTGGTTCTATGGCTTACTCCTTATGTCAGATAGTTTGTTCACTGTAAGCCTCATTTCCTCAGTTGTACTATCCTATCATCATACAGTAGTTAAGTCATCATTTTTAAACAAACTTCTCTGTGTGAAAATGTTTTATGAGTTAAAGCACACACATAAAGGCTGTAAATCCTTGTTTTGGTGGACCATGAGGCCTTTGGACATGAGTTCCTAGGTCCAGTGGTTGTTTTACTGTGATTACATTTGGAAACTTTGTTAAGGAGCAATTAGCTATCTAAGATTTGAATGGCTTTCTACTATGTTCTGAATAAATAAGCAATGTAAAGATAAAGGAAATTGGAAAATGTAGAACTGATTACATCTTTTGATTATGACCACTTACTTGTGCATAGACTTTTGGACACGACGATTCCGTGCATTAGTCCACTGGAGTGCTCAAGCTATGAGTGTGTAGCTAAGGGAGGGAGAGGAGGAGTGGAGCTGTACAGTTTATCTGTCTTTCTTTGCTGCTGGAAAATGGTAGCTCTTCTGTGAAGTTTGAGAAAGCAGTCTGTCAGCTCACCGTGCTAAAATAACTATTGTAAAGTCTTTACTATTAATTTCATCCATTTGAAAATTATCTTAGTAATTTTAAAGTGGGTTTGTTGTGTAACTCGGAATGGAACAAGATAAATTGAGTTATGATCAAGTTACCTTAGGTGCTATATGACTGAAGATACTAATAGAGCTTATATGTTCTATGTGGGTAGAATTGGCATGTTGTTTTAACTCACTTTCTACCCAGTCAGTCCAAACCGTGTACTTATTGTCAACATAAATTATAGGTGAGAGGCTGGAGAGATGGCTCAGTGGTTAAGAGCATTGCCTACTCTTCCAAAGGTCCTGAGTTCAATTCCCAGCAACCACATGGTGGCTCACAACCATCTGTAAAGAGGTTTGGCGCCCTCTTCTGGCCTTCAGGCATACAGACAGAATATTGTATACATAATAAATAAATAAATATTAAAAAAAATTAGGTTAAGACTGTGAACACATTTCTCTCATGCATCAGTTGTTGATTGACTCCAGATTAAATCACTAATTGTAGTTTGTAATTATATAGTGTGTGTGTTTGTGTGTGCACACACATGTGTGTGTGTCATACATATGTGCATATGTCACACCTGTGGATGTCAGGAGTATTGCTTGCAGGTCAGTTCTCTCCTTTCAGCTGTTGTTCTGGGTTTCTAATTTAGCCGTGGCAGCCATCACTCTTCATCTTCTAAGCCATCTGCTTGCCCATGTTTATGTGTGTGTCTTTTTAGGATAATGCTTCAGTGCTTTCTGATACCTTCATATCTTAACTGATAGATTTTTATACTCAGATATAATTTTGAAAGCCAGTTTTAAAATTATAAAATTTTTAAATTATAAAATTGTGTAATCTGCACCATGATTTTAAATGGCTGTCAGCTTTATTGTCTTCTAGCCATGGATTTCAGCTCCTTGGCCTCACATTCTCAGTTGAGCTCCTACCTCTTACATCTCTGTATACTGTTCCATAGTTTGGAAACCTTTCTTTAGTGACAAGACAGAAGAGATTGCCACGCCACAGAAGGGACAGGAAACAGTCGGTATATTTATTTACTTTAGGAATCATCTGATTATAAACCAAGAATATTTCTAGATGAAATTTCCCATTTTTATTTTTTGTGATCAGAGTTCTGGGGAGCTAAGAAATGTTCTTTGTTTAACAAGTTATTGAGGGTAGAAGGCGATAGCAGCTACTCCTCTTAGAACTGCACAAGTAGTGTTGTCTATTTGAAGATTCATCTAACTAATCAAATTTATACATTTACTAAGACCTGGAAAAGGTATATTAACTTTAAATTGTATATGAGTAATGTTTTACCATAGCAGAGACACCATAACTGAAAGTTTAATTTGCTTAGATACATAGTAAAACCCAAAGGGAAAGAAAACATCATTGTTCGTCATTAGTGTTAATAGTTGCTACTTAATTGCCAATGTTTACTTACATTTTTTTGTTTTTATTCTAACACTTGCATTTTCCCCCAAATAGGCATACAAAGTTGTGAGTCTTGGCATTTTTGTGATCACTTTTCTCCTGTTTGTTTCCGTCTCTGTCTCTGTCTCTATAAGCACACATCATCAAGCCTAGCTATATACTTCCAACATTCATTACAAAATTATTTTCTCATCATGATTGCTTAACTAAATGGCATTATATGCAATGATTTCATCAACTAGACTACAATGTTTTTTGCTGAATTTATGATGAAACAATGGACAATTAGATATTTTAAAAACCTGTGTGTTTGTATCTCACACTGAAGACTGATACTATTGATATATTTTTAATCCCCAGAGTCAGAAGTCAGAAATAATTCTGCAGTTACCTAATGTGCTTCGCTCTAGGTTCTTGCCTGGAAACGGAGTCACTCGCATTGCATTAAACAGCACGTGACACATGAGAGACGGAGTGAAAACAGTTAGTGTTGTGACCTAGTGCTCACCTGGGAGTGTGTGTGTGCCGTCGGGTGTGCAGATTCTCATTTCAGTGTTAAATTGGCATGGTAGTTGGAGAGTTAAGGGTCAGGTATTTAGCAGTGTAAAACAGCTCTGTTTTGTCTCTGCTCTTATTGAGCTGTATTACTGACCTTTAGACCTACATAAAGTAACAACTTTGAACTTTTTTGCTGTGTGTTAATCTTTATTTTTCTTTTGTAGAATCTTTTAATGGATCTCCTACAGGAAGTATAAATTTGGTAAGTACTACTTATAGGTACTGTAATGAAAATACTGTGGCAGGCTTTTGGTGCGCGTGAGAAACGTCAAGCTGCCCCACAGAGGGGAAAGACATTGTGCTTTTAAAAGAAATGCTGAGTTTGTAAGACATCCATCTGTAACTTCGAGTTTCATCTTTAAGAAATGGTGAATAGATCAAACCTGCATAGCTGCAGTTGAATTTTATAAAGGAACTGATTTCTTTATCCCAAATTGGAGGCAGGGGTATCTCTGTGATCTCAGGGCCAGCCTGGTCTACATAGTTTCATGCCAGCCAGGGCTATATAGTGAGGCCATGTCTTAAAAGAAAAGAGAAAAGGAATTATTTTTATCATTTTTAAACGGTATATTCATATATTTATTACCCTTAAAGCTTTAAATCACTTTTCTCTCACTTTCAAAAGCAATAGTGAATTGTTGAATGACTTTCAGCTTAGCTACTGTTGTGTTGCTGTAAAGGACACTGATCAAGGCAGCTCTTAGGAGAAAACGGAATTGAGGGCTTGCTTACAGCTTCAGACGGTCAATTCATATGACCATGCAGGGAAATTGTGGCATCAGACAGGCAGACACGGTACTGGAGAAGTGGCTGAGAGCATCCTCTTGATGTGCAGGCGGAGACAGACACTGTACCAGGTCGTTTTTTTTTTTTTGGGCCATCAACCAGCTCCCAAATCTATGACATTGAAACTAATTAGTTTTGAAATCTCAGCCTAGAGTTTCTGGCTAACTCTTTAAACATAATTTAACCTGTTTGTCTTTATCTACCTTTTCCCTCGAGACTTACTGCCTTCTCTTCCCTCCTGTCTACCTTACTTTCACTGTTTTTCTCATGGCTGGCTGGCAGCAGCTGCCTGGCTGACTTCCCCTGGGCGTGTTCCTCTCTTTCCCTAATTCTCTTCTCTCTGGAGCCTAGATTTCTCTTCCTATTTATGCTGCCTGCCAGCCCTGCTTATACCTCTCCTGCCTAGCTATTGGCCATTCAACTTTTTATTAGACCAATAGGTGGCTTAGGCTGGCTAGATGAAACAAATGCAACACATCTTTACATAGTTAAACACACATCCTTACATTGTTAAACAAATGCACTGTAAACAAATGTAACACACCTTTACACAGGTAAAGTAATATTCTGCAGCATGAACAAATGTCATCTTTACACAGTAAAGTATTCCAAAACAAGAGACTGGGCCTGGGGTGGTCTTGGGAAACCTCAAAGCTCACCCAGGTGACAGACTTTCTCCAATAAGACTACACTTGCTACTCCTTCCCAAACAGCTCACCAACTGGGAGCTAAGCATGTAAACACGTGTACCCATGGAGGACATTCTCATTCAGGCTGCCACATATGTATAGAGTGTGCATCAAAACAATTCAAATTCTTACAAAAAGGGTTTTGTAGTCAGAATTTTCTATCAATTATACCTTATTTAAGAGAATTAAGAATGATAGTTTTTAGCATATAAATTCCCTGGCCATAACTGGTTGTATCTTCCATAGGGAATATAGTCTTTCTCCTGTATATCTGCTCTTGCCATTGGATGACGTGTGTCCTGGAGCACTGTTAGCACTGTTAGGAAGAGAGTCTAGTGCTCTGTGAAATGCTCAGCTCATAGTGTAGAGGTGAAGGATGACTTTTACTCCTGCATTTCTTTCTTTTTTTTCTTTTAAATTTTCTAATAAGTTCAGAGGTTTATTGTGACTTGTTTAGAGATCTATTGGAACTATACTGTTCCTTATTTGGAAATAACTTCATTGAGTAAATGTTTTTTTCAACATAGAGTATAACTTGCAAAACAGCTGAATCAAAGCAGCCATAGGCATGCCAGATTCTTTATAACTTCTAAAATGCTTTATAAATGTTTCACTTGTTATATTTCAGAGTGTCATAACGAAAAAGAATTGTTTTTAGAGCATTCAGTGTTAGCAATAATTTACATCATATACCTATAAACTTTGCAAACCTTGGAAACTTTTCTCAGTTTGAAATTTTCTAATATTCATATTTATATTGTTTATACAAATGTTTAAGCAGTAATAAAATGTGATATTCTTTTTCTTCATGTCTGAAGTAAGTGCTTTTAGGTTTCTCTCTGTGGTTTTGGAGCCTGTCCTGGAACTCACTCTGTAGATCAGGCTGGCCTTGAACTAACAGAGATCCACCTGCCTCTGCCTCCCAAGTGCTGGGATTAAAGGCGTGTACCACCACCACTCAACCAAAAATTTTTAGATTTATTTATTTATCATGTATACAGTGTTCTGCTGTTATACATGCCTGCAGGCCAGAAGAGGGCACCAGACCTCATTATAGATGATTGTGAACCACCCTGTGGTTACTGTGAATTAAACTCAGGACCTCTAGAAGAGCAGCCAGTGCTCTTAACCTCTGAGCCATCTTTAGCTCATACATCTTTTAAATTTAGGCTTTTCTGTAGCTGGAGTCACTCATATTTGCTTTATGATATGAATCAAATTTTAGTGTCTAGCTAAATTTAAAAAATAGAATTATGAACTAAACGTAGTTGTTGATTGTAATATACTGAGCAGCGAAAGCACTTAATGCTTTGACTGTTGACATATGACCGTTGAGATCAGCAGGTGCATGACTGCTGCCACCTCCACCAGAGACGGTGGTGCGCTTGTGTTTGCTGAGCTAACAAAGTTTGTAGTTCTAGCTGGGCACAGTGGCATCTGCAGACTGTGTCAGCCTGGACAGCAGTCCGTAAAAGCAGTGAAGAGGGAGTAAAAATATTCAAGTCTAAATTTTTGTTTTTTGTTTTTTGGTTTTCTTTTTTGGTTTGTTTTTTTTTTTCGAGACGGTTTCTCTGTGGTTTTTGGAGCCTGTCCTGGAACTAGCTCTTGTAGACCAGGCTGGTCTCGAACTCACAGAGATCCGCCTGCCTCTGCCTCCCAAGTGCTGGCATTTTAAAGGCGTGCGCCACCACCGCCCGGCTCGAAGTCTAAATTTTGCCATAACATAAAATTAGAAAACAAACGAACAAGTGAGCCATTTTCTTTTCCGTGCAAGATGTTTAAGAATGTTAGCTCAGGGATTACTATATAAACTGATGATCTTAGGGTGATATTAATGCGCTTGTTTTAAAATCACAATTTTCTTTTCCCAAACAGTACTTTTTCCAAATTAGATGTGACTCTGGAGTTAATACTGTTTTACCATTTAGAATTTCATAGTCTAGTTGTTATTTACTTATGTATGATAATTGCAACAACATTTAGGAGGGTTTATCATTTTGTCATATATGTAATATAAAAGAGGATTGTTATGCTTTATTTTTGAAAAATTATTTTGTGAATTTCTGTGCTGTTACTGAAAGAATGTATAGTTTATAAATTACAGGTAGATATTGAATATGTAAAATAATTTATTGATTGTGCAATTTCTGTTTAGAAAACATTGTAGTGTGAGCCACAGGAACACTTAAAGCATATGTGTTTCACGTCTTTCCTAAATATTTTCACTTTTTCTGTGCCCTAACAAAGGTGGAACTGTTACTAATGCATAAATCTTATTAGAGAGTAGCTGCAGAGGGGTTTTTGTTGGAGCCAGATGGCAAAGTGCATGCTCCACTGCTAAGTACCAAGTCCTGTGCCCCAAAGGAAAGACAGTGTTGGGATAAGCCCCTGTGCAGAAGCAGGTGGAGAACAGCGGTGTCCGAGCAGTGGGGGCATCAAGGGAGGACCTTGCAGGCAGGGTCTTCAGAGAGCAGCTTCAGGTTGCCTGGTTTTGTTGTCTCTGTGTGTCCTGTCTGCCTTGGATATGTTTGTGTGGGGATGCATATGTATGTGACCAAGTGATTTAAAATATGAGCTTCCTAGTTTAATAGTTAAATTAATTGTTGATCAATCAGTAATGATTTTGTTTGTAGCATTATAAACTTTACTAACAAAAGTCTTAGTCTGGGTCTACATCCATTTGCTAAGTAGTCACAATGGCTAATTATTATAATAGTTTTCTAAATACTTTACATATGTTCTCAATCTCACATACCCTGTGAGGCAGGTGTCTTTACCCTCCTTTTGTGTGAGGTAAAATAAGTTAACTGATTATTTCTCAGTTAATGAAAATGCTAAGGAATGTATCTGTCTGAAGTGTATTTCACCATTAAGAATTCTTATTATAAAGAGTTCTAATTTTTAATTTTCTTCCTTTATATTGTCTATAATTGAAACTAAGTTACTGTATGTAGATAAGTAATGAAGAGACTATTGTGATATGTTAAGTTGTTTTTTTTTAGTTTCTTTTTTATTTTGTTTAATACTGGGTCTTGGGTGTGGCTCTGGCAGGCCTCAGATTCAAGGCTGCAGCCTTAGTCTCCCCATTGCAGGAGCACAGGAGCTTAGCTAGCTCCTGTCTAGCTCACTCAGAGAAAGGCAGAGTCTGCTAGTCTTGGTGTGTGGCCGTGCACATGGTGTGAAGCACACGCGAGGAGGTAGCGATGGTAGACCTTTGATACAGAATGCCTCATACTTCTCCTGTAAAGCTTATTCCCTGATTTTTTTTCCAGTCTTTGGATGACCTTTCAAACATGCCCTCTGACGATTCTGGCCAGCTTCATGCCTACATTTCCGACACTGGTAAGAGGCCTTGTGCTGCTCCCACTAAAGACGGGTGATTGTACAGCCCTGTTACCTGCACATTTAGGATTGCGTTCAGCTTGTTTTGAGATCTTGTTTTCTGATTTTTTTTTTTAAGACAAATTGATTAAGTCCTGTGATGTTTGGTTGCTTGTGTATTTGGATGTTTTTCTTCTCTCAGGTTGCCACATTTGAAAATGCTTACTTTCTAAGCATTTTATCGTTTAAAGTAAATTCCAGAGCCAGTCTTTTCCTCTTTGTACTTGAGTCTTGCTGACAGTCCCTTTCCTAATTCCCACTTCTTTCTCACAGAGCTCTTGGGTCTGTATTTGCTTTCATGCACTCAGGAGTTGGCAGAGATAGTTGGGACAGGTGGATTTTGTGCACGTTTCTCATGGAACCTCGCAGATGCTCTCGTGGGTTGAGCAGCCTAAGACCTTGCGATAGGTAGTCTTACATGGTGCTGATGGTGTTTTCATGGCGGTTTCTCCCCAGCCTCTCACTGTCCTAGAGTGTAGGAGTGAGTGATTTTCTATACTTGATGAATTATACAGAGATTCATGTCTCAATTAAATTTCATTTAATTTACATTTGAGATTTTGAAAAGAGATTTTGACATGTAATTATAGTTTGAGACATAATGATCTGCATTTTAAAAAAATGGCTCTGTTTTCTTATACTAATGAAGCGAAGGACTCACTTCTCTTTTCTGCTAGATTTCTGGAACAAGTTATCAGTCAGTGGATCCTTCACTTTTTACGTGTAGTGAATACACACTTTACTTTCTTTGGGGATATCACTAGAGAACACATTGTCAATTAAAGTGAAGGTCTGGTTATTTTTCCTTTTAACTTTTAAAGCACTTGTCCCACCTTTTTCTTCCATAAATTTTTAAAGAATTAGAGAAAGTCTTCATGTTCTCGCTTGGCTTGTCTTCTAATTTATGGATGTCTTTTCGTGTAATAGGCATTTTTATTTCTTAGAAATACTAAATTTTATGTCTAGAAGAGAACATTTGTGCCCATGTCTTTAGTGTTAATATTTTTCTTTTTAGGCAGTTCTAAGTTTCTTGTTGTTTTATCAGTTGCTTATTTTTAACAATATATCCTTTAAATGCATGAAAGCATAAAGCAAAACGTTTTTAGTAAATTGCTTTTTCCCTCATTCAAACATACAGAACTTCTGGGGAAGTAGTATCATATTGTGGGATTAAGAGCACAGCTCTTGACCAGTTGCCGGGCTCAGACTTCATTCTGTAGCTCCAGTTAGAGGAGCTCCTCTGAGGTCTCTGCTAGAATTTCTTGTCCTGTCAAGTGGAACCTTGGTAGAAATGCCTGTCTCATAGGATAGCTATGTGGGTGTATCTAACTACTGGTAATGGCTTATGTGTGACAGGCATCATTTTTGGGTGCTTATTTATCTATTTTTCCAACTGGACACTGATCTATGATCTCATGACCTTAGCATAAAACTACAGTTCAGCGCCTTGCTGCTCTAGTGTCTTGCTACATGTTCACTGTCTCTTCTGATCTTTGGTGTCTCCTTGTTCTCACTAATTCATAGTTGGTTGTAGTGAGCTGCCTGATTGGCTTCTACGCTATCTTTTTCAAATAGCCCTTGAGCACAATTGATAAAGCCAATCCTTGATTGTTCTGGCCACTGTGTTTTAAAAAGCCAAATCTTTAGCTTGATGAAAAAGTCATTTATTATCTGATATGCCTAAGTCTGTAAGAGCAAGTTGACGGTATAATGTGAGCATTGTATATTGCTAAAATGTGTATGTAGAATGTGATGACCAGAGTATTTCTGTTACTAATATTATCATCAGTATAATTATCATTGGCCAAATAAAATATATTGATAATATATGTAAAGGTAAGGAAAGACAATTTTAAGTAGGAAGCGCACATTTTAGCATGAGGCTTTATGTATATTTTGCAATATAGATACCTACTTCTATGTTTTTAAAATAATTAAGAAATAATTAAGAAGGTATATAGAACTCCTTTGTGAGATGATTTGAAAGACAGCAAAACATTTAGTCAGCTCTAAAACCTCTCTTTCATTTTTTTCACAATGGATCATTGTAATCTATCCTTATATCAGTCTTAGAGTTTTGGTTAGTATGATAGCCTAAACTGCCACAATGCCTTCCACATATGTCAATGTTGTAAAACTAGTTGAAGAAGTGTACAGGTACCATGGCCACGAGGAGAAACAAGCCCTTGGGAGTGAAGAAGCAGTGGTGCCCAGCCAGACTCCCAGTAGCATAAAGACCATGGTCCTGATTTGGATGACCTTTCTATGCCCTCAGTTTAGGACAGCAGAACTGTGTCCTTCACTCAGTGGCGTAGAGGACAGATTGATGAGATACAAGAACTAGGAGGACTTAGTTTAGATTCATGTATGAAAACTGAGAAATGGAAAGTCGTAGTCGGGAATGCTATCTGATAGTCCTCCAAAGCAGAGCGCCAGTTATGTGCCACCACGAGTGTCTGCATCTCATTGTCCTTGTCATCACATACCCCAGCATCTCAGTCCAGAGAGAGTCAGTGTAGCTGGCCTTCAGAAGTCTCCAGATAGCACAGTACCCACAGATGCTCTGTTCTCCTACATGAAATCATAGAGTGTTCACGTGTGACCCCATATATTTTGACCATCTCTAGATTGGAAACCCAGTACAATGAAGTGCTATATAAACAACTGATGTACCGTAGTGGCTAGAGAATAAGAACAAAGATAAAAAAGTCTGTATGTACCAGTACAAGCACGTTTAAATTGAAGTATACAGAAGGCCAGCTGTAAAAATCACTTAGAGTGGCAACAGCTTTCCTTATGCCTTCTTTCATAAGTGGATTTCAGAAAGCAGCTCCAAGCCAGGCAATGGTGGCGCACGCCTTTAATCCCAGCACTCGGGAGGCAGAGGCAGGCGGATCTCTGTGAGTTCGAGACCAGCCTGGTCTACAGAGCTAATTCCAGGACAGGCTCCAAAGCCACAGAGAAACCCTGTCTCGAAAACAGCAAAAAAAAAAAAAAAAAAAAAAAAAAAAAAAAAAAAACCAAAACCAGAAGGCAGCTCCAGGAGGAAACAGGAGCCACAGTAAGGAAAGTCATGTTCTTGGAAAATCAGAAATGACAATCTTAGTAGTGTGTAGATATGTTGAAAATATTCAGGAGAATAAATCCTAAGGTAAGCATGAAAAGAAGAACCAAGGAGAGAACGTAAAATAAGAAATACAGTGGCTAAAACTGAGATGGATGTCCAGTTAAGAACTTGAGTAGAGGGACCAAACTTCCATGTTGGCTGCCACATGTGGCAATGTTATGAAAACGGTGGAAAGAAGTGTGCAGGTGCCATGGGCCATGAGGAAAAAGGATGGCTCAGTCGGTAAAGTGTTTTCCACAGAAGCATGAGGGCGGTCACTTAGAGCCCCAGCATCCTGTCAAACCGTAGCAGTACAGCGTGCTCTTGGAAACCTTGCAGAGCTGCTGGAGAAAGGAGTATCCGTGGGGCCTGCTGGTCAGCTAGGTTAGTCAGTTCTGTGAACAGCTCCAGTGAGAGACTGAGGTTGGTCATTAGCTTCTCCATGAATGCACACACATGCTTGCACTACTGCAGGTATGTACACACTAGATACACACGAGAGGCACTGAAGCTTTGGAGACTCAGAGCAGTGGTTCTCAACCCGTGAGTCAGGACTCTTTTGGGTGTTGCATATCAGACATCCTGTATATCATATGTTTACAGTATGATTCATAATAGCATCAAAATTAGTTATGAAGTAGCAACGAAGCAGTGTTGTGGTTGGGGGTCAGCACATGATGAGGAACTGTATTAAAGGGTTGCAGCATAGGAAGTGGAGAACCTTACTGAGCTAGAGTCAAACAGTAAGTTTAGAAAGAGAAGAGCTTGATTTAGTACAAAGTAGAACAGGCTCACTGACTTATATGGTATATGGAAAGTCAGTGGGATGAGGGCTTATTTATTTATTGCTTGCTGCTGTTGCCAACTTTCTAGAACAAACTCATTTGTGAGTTGGTGAATGTAATTGGTAGTTCTAAAGAAAGAACTACCAGGAGATGAGCCTTACCCTTTGGCTTTTTTGTTGTTCTTTAGTTGGACAGGTTTTAGTTAACTGCAAATGAACGGTAAAGGCTATTGTTATGTTTCCAGGGTTCCTGGTGTATGAAGTTTAGGAGACCCCACTGCTTCAACTCTGAGTAGTACAGTGGACAGTGGCAACATTCTTAATAATGACTAAAAGCTCTCGGGAAGAGCTGCAGTGGCCGCTGGCATCACTAGACTTTACCTTGTCTTATGTTGTAGTTGTTAGAAGACCGTGAACTTGTGAGCACAGAGCACTGGAATCTGTTTTATCCTCTGATGGCATTCTTTCATCTGTCATTTCAAATTCTTCATTTCATGGTGTCTTTTTTGTTTGTTTTTGTTCTTCATCTTCCTCCTTTTTGTGTCTTTTGTTTCTCTTCATTTTGTTTGAAATGACTAGTATATGCTGACTATGACCCATATGCTGTGGCAGGCGTTTGTAATGATCATGGCAAGACATACGCGCTGTACGCCATCACTGTACACCGGCGCAACCTAAACACCGAGGAGATGTGGAAAACCTACCGGCGTTACAGTGACTTCCATGACTTCCACATGAGAATCACTGAGCAGGTAATGAGGTTTGTAAAGCCTGTGGCCTTTATACTGTTTGTTGGTTCAGCTTTGGATCTACATTTCTCTAAGAATGTTCACATTGTATAAAGTTAATGAGAGAAAATAAGGTACTGATATTTTATATAATTGGTATAATTGGTGGCATGGTTTTAAGCAGTGAACCACTAAATCAGATGTAGAAACTTGAACCGGACTCACTCATTGCGAAGTAACAACAAAGCACCATGGTCTTGAAACTGGAAGAGTTTGGACATGGATGGAGGCAAGGGGGATCTCTGCAGATGTGGTGGTTTGCAGAGGGGAAGAAGACTGCTAAGACCATCTGAACACCGTGGTGGGTTTCAGAGGCATAACTTAAAGCTACAGTTACTTTGAATAGTACTTGCACCCAACAATGTTGCTGAAACCTGGGCACTTTGCTTAAGTTACTTTGAACCACACTCTAAAATGAACCTGACATTAACCAAATACTGTTTTAAGTTCTTACTAAATTTAATCTTGTTTTGTGGAAGTAACTATAAAGACTTAATGTTGAATGAAAAGAAACTGTTTCTCTTGATTATTTTTGAAAAGCTATTTTTTCTTCTTAGAACAATACCAAATGAGAGATGGAATAAGTAATGTGTGGAGCTATTTTCCCTGTTGAAAGTCTTTGATTGATCTAAATATTAGTTATATAAGTAGTATCAAGTCAATAAAATTAAGATAATGCCTAATTGAATTTTGATAACATTGTACTGTAGAAATAAGAAATAAGAAATATATTTGAAAAAATATGGTTGGTACCATGATAGTCTCATTACAATATTTAGTAGATAGAGTAGGATAAACTAAGAGCTTTGACATTAAAAACAAGAGGTTGTTGATCAACTTCTCTATTGGTAATAGGACTGTTTTTAATGCAATAAGTAATTATCTTTGTGCATGTCTTTTCATTTATATTTTTCTGTGTTAATAGATCTTTTATAAAGGACTCTCCAACTCCTGTTGGAGAAAAGCTGTTTACTTCTTATGTATCAGATCATTGTCTAGAAGCAGGCAGCTCACATAGCTCTTCATGCACTTGAACTACTTAGCAGTGCATAAAAACTTAATGACCGAAAGCAGTTTCACTTAGTGTGCATTGGTGGGAGTTTGGTTTATAGGACATTTTTTCTGTGGACAGATAGTTGTAATTTTTCTCTTAGCACAAGTAAGTAGTCCTTAAAAGTGAAATGATTTTAAAATTGGTTTCATTTTGTTTAATTTAATGAATAATATTTTTTTCTCAGTATAAGTAAATGAACTATCATTTTCTTTAAAGACCTTAATAAATAGTCTTTATGAACAGGTCGATAAAAATTAAAAATTTAATGTTATATGCATTTTAAAATGACTAGAACTGTCCATTCATTTATTTTTGAAAGATTTATTAAGATTGTTTTATATGCCCGACTCTTCCCAATTCCAGGGAAGCAGTGAAGCCGACAGGCAGCGTCGTTGCTCCAGGAGTATACAGTGCTGTAGACAGCGTCATGTCTGCATGGGTGCACAAACACTGCTGCCAGTGATGTTATTAAAGATTTGTTTTACAACTGAATAAGGGAGTTATGTGTTTGAGAATTAACACGTTTTGACTTTTTAAAATATAACTTCAAACCTGCTTCAACAAATTTTTAGTGGTGTATTAAGAATCTAGACCCAATGTGTTTAATGTTCAAAGATGAAGTCTTTGAGCTTAGAGTGTCTATGATTTATATTTAGTATAGCAGTTCTTTATAGAAGACATTCTAATTTAATATGTGTCAGTTTTTACTTGTTTGGACATTTTTCTACTTTTCAAAATAATCCTGTATGTGTTTATAGCTTATATAAAATTTATTGCCTTTTCTCATGACAGTAATATAGAATGCTGATGTCCAGGCAGATAACTTAGAAAGGACTGTGTCCTTAAAACATAGACTTTCTGTTTTGTGATGTTAAGTACTGCTGTTGTTTGTTACCATTTTAAAGTTTATGGAAAAATTGTTATTTTAATGACTGCTGGCATTTCTGTTCATAAATCACATGCTGGAAATCATTCTACAAGCTGGATGCCTGAGGTCCAGGGTTGACAGGTTTGTTTTCTGAGGTTTCCAGGTTGTCTCAGACAAGGCCATGGCCTCTCCCAGTGTGTGTGCTGTCCTCCCCTGAGGATGGCAGAGTCAGCTTTACTTACCACTTAGTGATTAACTTAGTGACCTCACGAAAGGCCTGGTCTTGAACGTATGATTATGTGCGGGGTCCAGAGCCAAGGCCTTCAGCATGTGAACTTGGGGGAACGGTTCAGACCCTTGCACTTTGGTAAGAAAGGAAGCCAAGTGGGTAATTTAGAGTCATATACATAAGTAATATTTAGGAGGTTGTCTATCTTTTAAAATAGCATAGGATGTTCACTTCCACAATGTAATTTAAAAAAAGGGGAGGGGTATTGATGCACCAGACAGCCTGTTTCACATGTTATTTTTTATGAAGACTTATTCTTCTGACTTATTTATAACCAGATTTGTGAGTTATCATTACTGCACTGTACTTTTAACTTATTGTCCCTATCCGTTTGTTTCTTCTTGATAATGACGGAGGCAAAGGAATTATTTTGCATATATAGTGTGCAGTGAACAGCTCATGTTCTCTCTCCAAACAGCCATTAAATATTTCGCTGTCAGTTTGTCAGAATCTTCCAGCTTGAGATGCAAATGATTCTGAACCTCATTCTCTCTCCCTTTCTCTGATCTGCAGTAGGAATCAGTTTTCTTTATTGAAATAATGTAGTTTTTAAAAAGGATGGTTTTAAAAACTTTGCTTACTTCAGTGTATTTAATATGGAAAGAGGGAAGGGACTGCCTGAAGCTTCAGGTCCTGCTCTTAGACCATGTTAACAAGCACTGTACTAAGAGCTTGTGCTTGAGAAGGTGCAGCAGATTGCTGTCATGGACCACGAAGATGCACCCAAATGTTAAGTCTGTAGCAGCTAGGCTGCTGGATTGCTTTTTCATAGTGTAATCCGTGGTGAGGAAAATTTATTAATGCTTATTATAGTTGTATACAAAACTGTAATATGGTTGCTGCCTGTACTTAATAATTTGTCTTTTCTGCTTTTTAAAGAAATATATTACAGTGATTATTTTATTATCATTAATATTAGATTAGTTTTTATGAGATTAACAAGCCATAATGTCATAACTTTGGTTTTAAATTTTAAATCTTTAATACTCTGTTCATGAGTCAAATAGTTGCTAAGAAAAGTACTAGCTTTACTATGAAATTGTGAATAATCTGAAAATTAGAATGCCAAACTGAGACTTCATATGGCATATGCCCATTTTTATTTTTACCTGCCTTTGTTATTCTTTGTTTGATATTCTTTATTATTAATAAAAGGTTACTATCTTTTTGGCTTTGGGGACACGATTTTTGTGATTTTTTGTTTAATGTAAGAAAATATAACCTCAAATTATCTGAAGATACATTTGACATGTAGAGAAATTGTTATGTGGAAATCATTTCTCTTAAAAATAGAACTTCCGAATGTATTTTGTCTTGTAGTTTGAAAATCTGTCGAGCATATTGAAACTCCCTGGTAAAAAGACTTTTAACAACATGGACAGAGACTTTTTAGAAAAGAGGAAAAAAGATTTAAATGCCTATTTGCAGGTAAGGCCATTTTCCTATTTCCCATAGATTTCATTCACGATGATACAAACGTGGAGTGGATTTCCTCATTGAGTTAGTTTGATATAGCGTGTGCTTGGCCTGCAGTGACCCGGGGCTCTGCCTCTCTTAGCAGTAAAAACGAAAACACTGCTGAGCATTTTGGCTGTAATAGTGGACTAATAATCGATTTTGAGGAGTGTATCAAATTGACATGTAGTCTTTTAAATAGTTTATTAACTATTTCTATATTTAGTGGTAAACATTTTCTTTTAAGCACCAAGACTTGTTTTTTTATGTTTAGATGAGTATTTGTAGCATGTTTTTCAGATTATTGTATGTAAATACATCTATGCCATACCCAACAGTTAAATGCTCCCAGTTCAATACATAGTAACTTTTCACATGACCACAAAAACCAGTCCAATTTTTTGTTCTCCAAATAGTTCGAGAAGTTGACCTGAATATGCTTCTTGGATCCATCATCTTGGTCATAAAATTTCCTCATAGGAAACAGCAAAACATATTTTACATGTTACATATTGCACGGGCTGGTAGGATGCCCAGAGATGCATTTTACGCCTGTATACGCCGCGGCCCAGGTGGAGTTTATCCTAGTTCGTGTCTCAGAAGGACATCCCAGTGCACAGGGTCCATTGCTCAGCTCCTCCTCCTCTGCAGCCAACAGATAAGCTCTTGTTTGGGAGCAAGAATTTTTATCTGTTGCCTGTAGCTGTTTTCTTTCTTTTCTTTTCCTTCCTTTCTCTCCTTCTTTCTTCTCCGTCTTTCCCTCCCTTCTTCCTTCTTTTCTTCCTCCTTCTTCCTTCCATATTCTTCATAAGCAGGAGACTTGAATAGTTACGGTAGGGACTCATTGGTCACAACCTACGTAATTATTATATGGCTCTTTTAGAAAAAAAATCTTTTAGAAAAAGATTTAGGAAACTCCCCTTAGAATTGAGTGAAATTTAAAAGATAATATACTGAATATTTTGTTTAGCAGCGTTTCCTTTCATGTCTTCTCTTAAATATTCACTCACCCCTGTGACTAGCTTTGCTATGACTGTAATTGTTTTTACCTGTTGTCTGTACTGAAAGGACAGGAAGAGAACTCGAAACTGAATGCATGAACGCTGCGTTTCTAAAACTCTTCTTAAACATTTTGCCTGAAAAATATTCAGTTTTGGTTCTAGTTTTGTTTGTACCGTTGATGGCTTTTCCCAAATGAAGTACTAAAAGTCTGTTTTCAATGGTGGCTCTACTGTATACTTTTAACTGATGTATCACTCCTTGTGGTATAGAACGAACTAAGCTAGACTATATTAAGTTCATTAGCATTTGTGGAAGCAGTATTTTGTTTTGTACTTTTTAAATAACACCTGAAAGTTTTTATTTATGTATATCAAAATTTTGGTTTTATTAATGTTAAACTTTAGCATAATTATATGAAACAGTTTTCTACTGTGTTTGAATTGTGGAGTCAGAAAATAAAGTATTTTATATTCTTAAATTATAAGATATCTTACCCTCCTGAACTACCTTCATTTCCCTGTTAGCTACTCTTGACTCCTGAGATGATGAAAGCATCCCCAGCCTTGGCGCACTGTGTGTTTGATTTCCTTGAGAACAAAGCCTACAGTAAAGGGAAAGGAGATTTTGCTCGCAAGGTAAGCATAGTGTTAAATTTCCTTTTAAGATATTCTTTCGTGGCTCCTTTTTAATAAAAGAAAAATACAGATTTACACGTTTTAAAATGATATGCTAAGTGCATCTAGGCATGTTGGCTTCAGTCCGTGCACTGTTGCCTGGGATATCTGTTAATCCTAAAGATGGAGGAGAAAGACCACCAATCCAAATCATCATAACCACATTAATCAAGCAGTTAATAAAGACAAGTTTGTGTGTATGTGTGTATGGGCGCTCTCTCGCTCTCTCTCTCTCTAAAAGTGGGGTTCAGGATATCAGCATTGGATGGGAGGAAAACAAGGTTTTTATTGCTTAGGGCTAGAATCTTTCCAAGTGGGAGATTTGGTGGGCAAAATCGGGGGCGGGGGGGGTACACAGGGAGAGCATTAACTTGAAATGAAGACCTGACTACCAGATGGTCATAAGATGGTGATAACAATCCTTGGAAACAGAGATGTGGTTGCTGTTTCCCAGAACAGGCAGTTTTCAATGTGAGACTTGATAGATATTCTCCTAAGGTCCTGTTTTCAATGTGAATCTTGATAGATATTCTCCAGGTCCTGTTTTTAGGATTCTACATGTCAAACTGGACATGGTGGCACAGACCTTAAATACCCAGGACTCAGGAGGCAGAAGCAAGCAGATCACTGAGTTCAGGTCATCGTGGTCTACAGAAAGAGTTCCAGGACAGCCAGTGCTACACAGTGAAACCCTGTCTTGGAGAAACAAAAGAGAAAAGGAATTCTGCCTGTGTGTTCTTGATTAAGAAGGAATACTCCATAAAGCGTGCACATCAGCCTCACTGGTGGCTGTCCTACTTTTCTGTGGCTGTGGTCAAAGACCAGGACGACTCTCTGGAGCATATGGTGTCAGAGCAGAGGCATGGCATCAGGGACAGCTGGCTGCTTGTATCTGGATCTGCAAATAGAAGACAGAACACTGCAGATAGCTTGACCCTGTAGACCTCGGCACCCTACCCCAGTGAAACACCTCCTTCCAAGCCCGTGTTTCTAATCCTTGTCCAGCAGTTCACCACCTGTGGGGCAGTATTCAGATATATGGGTCGCGCTCACTCAGAACCTCACACTCCGTCTCTGGCCCCCATAGGCTCGTGGCCATACACAGTGCAGAATGCATTCAGTCTTCATAGCTTTCAGTTTCAACTCCATGTCCAAAGTCTCTTCTGAGTCTCAAGGCATTCTTTTAACTGTAAACCCCTGTAAGAGTTAAAAGCCAACATCAAACTTCCAGCATGTGATTTCACAGAATACACCTTACTATTCCAGAAGGAGGGTCGGAGGGGATGTTGGATCCCAGCTGTAGCTGGAGGTTTCTCCCCACCCGCCAGTTCCCGAATAACTGCTCTGAGGCTTAATATTAATTACAAACTGGCCTGTAAGCTCAGGCTTCTTATTAACTAGCTTTTACAACTTAAATTAACCCATTTATATTAGTCTGTATTTTACCATGAGGCTCAGGGCTTGTTACCTCACATCTTGCTTCTTTGGTGGCTGCTGGTGTCTCCCTGATTCTGCCTACTTTCTCCCTGTATTCAGTTTGAGTTTCCCGCCTAGCTATATTCTGCCCTGCTGTAGGCCAAAATAGCTTCTTTATTAACCAATGATAATAAAACATATTCACAGCATACAAAGAGTGTGCCACATCCCAAAGCAAGACCGAAATCCAGGAGGGAAACTATGAGTCTGTAACTCTAGTTCCGTGTCTGACATCAAAAGGCCCAGGTGGCTGCCCCCTTCCGACTTTGCCCACTGCAGTGGCGTCTGTCTCGACTCGTCTCACTCTCTCTGTAGCCCTTTGGCAGATGTCTTATGCTATGGCTCATATTTCACTATTGCTTTGGATTATGGGAAGGTATTCAGAATTTCAATAATTAAACAGTGAAGGCTTATATTCCTTTCCTAACAGTATCCTCAGTGAGATTTTCAAACACATATATGAATTATGAAGATACATTCTAAAGTACAACAGGTGTGTGTGTGTGCGTGCATGTATGTGTGTAATGTTTAGTGCAATGGCATACTATTGACAAGAAAATTATTTTGTCTTCCCATGGTATATTTCTATATTTTCTTAGGCTCCTGAGTTGTGTAACTGATCTGAATATAATTTCTTTTTTGCTTTAGATGGACACTTTTGTAAATCCGCTTCGCAACTCTATGAGGAATGTTTCAAATGCAGTCAAATCCCTTCCTGATAGCTTGGCAGAAGGAGTGACAAAAATGTCTGACAACGTAGGCAGAATGTCTGAGAGGTTAGGGCAGGACATAAAGCAGTCCTTCTTTAAGGTAAGCAGCTTCCCCAAACTGCCAGACATACGTCTCTAGGAGAGAAAAGCTAAAGGGACACTAAGAATTCTCTCATCAGTCTGTCGTAAAATTTTAAAAATTCATTTACAGTAAATTTAGCAAAGTTAATATTTTACATCAACTTACTACACTGGACTGTATTGATTCTCTAATGGTGTAGATTTCTTTTCAAATAAATAAGTTGTATTTGCGGATGAGTTACACTTAATATTCACTCAGATATATAGTTTAATTATCCTGATTCAGACAGTGGAGGCCCATCAGGTCAGTCAGGAGAGGTCCTCCCTGGCCAGTGTGGTGTGTACACCCCGGGCCATACATCCCGAGACCTTTATTGCGTTTTTCACTTAGGCTCGTAAAATCATTTTGATGTAGTTGTTTGTTAAGTATGTTATCAGAGCTGTAAAAGACAACCCATAAACCTAACACTTGAATTACAAACTAATTCCATGTGAGTCTGAATGACACAGACACATAATTGTTGAATGAAGATTTTTTTTCTTACTGGTAGAGACATTTCCTTTTTCATTAAACATTGTACTTTGAGTGGGCTTTGTCCTCATGGTGGTTGTGGACACCTGGACCGTGGGCTTGAGTGGCACAGAGCACCCGCAGATTCCCAGGGTCTTCAGGAAAGAGCAGCCTGGAGCTCTGTTCCTGGCCATCCCCAGTGCAAAGTCGAGAATGCTCAGCTTTGTTGATATTTGCACCAAAAGTCAAATCCAGTGCTTGCCTTTGCTTTGAGTTATGATGCTGTTTGGGTTACTTCACTGGATACCGTGTTAACTTTTTATCATTTTAAATGTATAGGTGCCTCCTTTAATTACGAAGACTGATTCAGATCCTGAGCATTGTCGAGTCTCAGCTCAGCTCGATGATAATGTGAGTTCATCTTTACTTTGTGGTTCTGTTTTAGCATAGGGTGGCAGAGCTTCTAAAATAAATGTGCGCGTATCATTCATTCAGATTCCCATGTTGGGTTAAACATGGTGAATCCTTAGGGACTGAACATGTTTCTGATATCAGCACTCTTCATTTAAAAACAAACAAATCCCAGAAATTACCTGTGCTAGTATAGCCTTGGAGGTTTTCATACTTTATACTTGTGAATAGACGACAAAGGGGGTGCTCCGTGGCCAGCGTCGCTGCTCAGCTCTGTGAGGTCTTCTGTGCTGTGTCCTTCAGTTGTTCTTTCTCAGAGTTTGTGTCTTTGTAGGATGTGGGCTTAATCTTATAAGTTTGTATATGGGACTATGCATAGAACTCTATGGACATTTTAGTTCATATCTTAAAATTGAAAAAGTTAAATACACATTCTTCTACTTAGAAATTCAATTTCTGAGTCCGAAAATGTATATAAATTATATAAATTAAAATTTAATATGTGCTACTAAATACTTTTCCAAAACTAATTGTACCACTATCATTCTCACCAGCGGTACATGAGAGTTTTAATATTCTGCATTCTGCAGAGAGCCAGCATTTGTATCTGTCATTCAACCTTCCCATGGTCATACTGACGTAGACGCATGTATATTGTCACCCATTCAGTGGCCTGTTTGTGGGTGTCTGAATCTTTCACTCCTTTTCCTATTGGCACAGTTATCTTTGTTTTTGTGTGTTTCATTAGTATGGATACAATCTGAGTACGAGTTCTTTGCTGTGTGCGTGAGTGTGTGTGCGTGCTCATGTGTGTGCATGTGCACGTGTGAGCCCTATATGTAAATTTACCAACATTAGGGTCACAGTGATGCTGTCCTGTGGTTTTACAAACCCTCTTGCTTTACCATGGCAACATTTAAATTTGCACTTCATCTCTGATTATTGTATGTGTGGATTGGATAAGCATTCAGCTGGCCTACGCACCATTTACTGGAAGCTCATCTTACCCATTGTTTTGTTTATGTGTGATTCAGCTTTTGTGTTTTTTGATTTGTTTATGGGCTCTGGTCTTTTAGGCAGATTTATTTTAAAGTTACAGTTTCACTTTTCAGTTTCCAGTTCGATTAGTTTATAATAAACTGTCTTTATTATTATTTTTGCTTCAAGATTCTTTTGGAATACTTCATGAGTTTAATGTGTATTATCTGTAACATCTTTTACTATGTGGGTGGATTTTATAGTTTATAAAAAACATATAGTTTATATGTTTTTTATAATGTCTTTTCAGATTTATGTTGTTATTTCTTCAGATAATTTAGCAGTATTTATTGTACCACGGTAATGAAGTGTGTCGTTCTTCCCTCAGCTGTATTTAAGTTATAATCTGTCCATTTGTGGCATAGGAACTACACTAATCAGTGCTTGTAACACAGTAGTGAAAGTGTAAAATCCTTGCCTTTCCTCATTATTCAAGGTACGTAATTGATCAGGAAAGTGGTATCAAACTGTTGGAATTTTAAGATGGCCAGCAGTTACCTAAGTTCTTAGTCAGGAACTGCTTTCTGCTGGCACGCATATTCCCACGTGAAAGCATTCCAGCTGGTTTTTATTATTATTTTGCACTGTTGACTGGAGATTTTCGTGATTAAAGTATTTCTTTTTAATTGATAAAAACTTTCCAGATAGCATATTCTGATCCTGCATTTTCCTCCTCCATCTTGTCCCAGCCTTTCCCACAATCCACCTACCCAGTTCTACCACCTGTGTTCCCTTTCTTTCTGTAGAAGACAAGCAGGCACTCCTTTTGGTGGTGCACACCAGTAGGATTTGCTGAAGGAGATGGAGGCAGGAAGATCACGAGTTCAAAGCCAGCCTGGGCCACACATAAAAAAAAAAAAACAACAAGCAAACAAACAAAAACACCCAGAATTTTTAAGAAGAAAAAATACAAGAAGTTCACACATGCACAAAACCATAAAAACATAAAATTGGAAATCATAATGTATAAGAAAAAGACCAGTAAGATAAAAATTGCCTAAAGAGAGCAATGTGAGACTAAAAGTCTTCTAAAAATTATATTAACTTGTAGGTGTACTAATTACATTCTTTTATGTTTGCTAATTTCATTTACTAATTAATTATTCCAATTATATAAAGTATTAATAGCATAGTATTAATTATGCCAGTTAAGGCATAAAATTTCCAAAAAATTATGTTTTATAATGATAGTTTAATTATTTACTAGATTGTACTTTAACTTTTTTCTTTCTGAAGCTCACCAGTTGTTGTGGGTTTATATGTTTGTAAAAACTGTATATAAAGCATTAATTAAGCAAAAACATACTCTTTTTCTGTTTCAGCTGTTAAATATAGATGATAAGAATACTTTTCTTCCTTTTTTTTTTTTGTTTTGTTTTAGAAGCAGGTTTTCTCTGTGTAGCCCTGGCTATCTTTAGAACTTGCTCTGTAGACCAGGCTGGCCTCAAAGTTAGAGATCCGCCTGCCTCTGCCTCCCAAGTGCTGGGATTAAAGGTGTGCGCTACCATTGCCCAGCCAAAATTTTTTTATTTTATGAAAAAAATATTTTCAGAAAATTATTATCTATTTTAATATTATGTTACCAGATTGCTAAAAGCTAGAACTAATTTATATTTCTATAAGATTATCATGAATCTTAGAAATTACTTAACATTGCAGGGTTATAAAATTCTAGTATGTAGAACTGTCATGTGTAGGCACATTTTCCCTGAGTTAAGATGTTGTGTCAGCTTTTCCTCTGGCATCTCCAGTGGTGATGTTTGCTCAGTACAACAGTCATTTACAGTCTGAAGCTCACCAGTTGTTGTGGGTTTTCTTCTCTTTTTTTTTTTTCCTTCCAGGTAGATGACAATATTCCACTTCGGGTAATGCTTCTTCTAATGGATGAAGTGTTTGATTTAAAAGAGAGAAACCAGTGGTTACGAAGGAATATCAAAAACTTACTGCAGCAGCTGATTAGAGCTACGTATGGGGACACCATTAACAGGTAGCCACTCCCTGCTTCCTTATGGAGAGCCTGGTGACTAGCCTTAAACTTGACCTCCATAAGGGAATGGGTCGGTTGTGATGAGGGACTCTTTCCTCAGAACTTTTTAAGACCATTACCCCACTCAGAGTGCTGCTCTGAGACTTGTGGTTCTACTCGCCTGCTGAGACTTGAAGATTGCTCATTCAGATTTCTTTCCTTCCAGGAAAATAGTCGACCATGTTGACTGGATGACCTCGCCCGAACAGGTAGCTGACTCGGTGAAGCGATTCAGGTATGTCTTAAGACACTTCTTCCATATAGAAGAGTGTAATTGCTATATGTATTGTCTTTTAACTTAATGCCTTCCTTTCTTTCCTGGTCTTGACACTGGTTTTGAGGAGCAAAGACAGAATTATAAGCATATTTGAGACTGCTGAGATACTTAGAACAGGTGTCCTCTGTGTCTGCACTGTGGCCCATGTCCCACCCCACCCTGCACATACACATATGCATATGCACACGTGATAACTGACAAACATTTGTCCTGTGGAGCTATGGACTTTTCTAAACTTTGCAAAGGTGCAAAGAAAACATTTTTCAAATGATTAAAGTGATAGCTGAGATTTTATCCCATAGATAGTTTTAAGATTGTTGAAATAGTATTAGAAACCTGGGTCTGGTGGGATTTGGAGGAGGGGTAAGGGGATCAGAGGTTAACCATCAGCCTTGGCACTTGAAAACCCTGTTTCAAAAGTGTAACATTTCTTATCATAGAAATCACTCAGTGAAGATTTTGGAAAATTGTATCTGACACTGGTTTAATCTTTAAATGAGGACAGTACAAATTAAACAACATTGAGACAGTAATTTTTACGTTTATACTCCAGAATTTGTTGACCACTCTGCCTGTCAGGCACTGAGAAGGGAGAGATAAGATGCAGTTTCTTCAGAGTAAGGCAGAAAGCAAATAAAGAAGTGAGCCCCTCTGTAACTATGAAGACAGGCATACATAGGAGCTCCTGTTCATTTTAGTTAGGGCAGGTGAATTTTCAGATTGTACTTAACTGGGGAAGTTTAGCTATGGGTGGACCCTTTCTCCAGAGATGAATGGATTGATTGTCTTAGCATGTAGAACATTCACACAGCAAAGAAGGTTTTATCTCCTTATAGCCAAGGTGTTTCTAGTTTTCACTAAGATGATTTCTCTGAAGGCATGTCCAGTGGTGATGGTGGGTCTTAGTTAGTGTATTTGTACATGGCAGTATTGAGAGGACGCCTCAGGGTCAAAAGGTAGACTCTGACTGTCTAGGGAGTCTCGTTCCTCCAGACCTTTTCAGTTCAGGTCCCCTTGGAACTAACATCAAGAAACAGGATTGAAATCCACTAGAAGATGGAGAACAAGTTGTTTGTGGCATATACACAGTAGACATTAACTTGAGATTCCCGCTGTCTGAGTTAGCTGGGGATTGGGATGGCATAGCCGAGACAGACTGGCTGTTAAGCTGCTGGGCTTTCCAAGTTCATGGTGCTGTGGGTGCATTTGTATAAGATGCTTGCTTAGTAGGTGCTTGCTTTGTCATGTGCTGATCCACACTTTCCATTTTATTAGTGTTTGCAAAGTACTAGGGGCCCAGAATTTTTCTGCTACTTTGTGTGTATATTCTTTTATACTTCAACTGAATCCTGCTCTTGGATTATGCTTGTTATTTGTCTATATAAAATTCTAATGCTGTCTTGCTTTGAATCTTTCATTTCTTAGCAGTTTGTAATGATGTTATCAACTATTGTCATTACAAAATGAAATCTTTACAAATAATATTTAATTTTCTTAAATAGAGATGCATTTTGGCCCAATGGCATTTTAGCAGAAACTGTTCCATGCAGAGATAAAGCAATCCGAATGAGAACAAGAATTGCAGGAAAAACAAAATTGTTTGCAATTATGCCAGGTGAGTGAACACTTTTAATTAAAATTCGATGTATTTGTATTTTTTCTGACATTACTTTTTGATATTGACATCATTTTTGTTATTCTGTTAACTGCCAGACAGTGACTTCCTATCTGCTGGGCACTGCGCTTGGCATTGTGTGTCCACCCTAGCCAGTCCTCCGAGCCGTCCTCTGCAACAGCCCTGCCCACCCAGAGCTGTGGTCAGCAGCAGGACTCTGACTGCTGCTTTGAAACCTTTAGAGAGCTGTGTAAAGAGAACATGACGGATGGATGGACTGTCGGTCACGGCGTAGGGACAGCCTCGTGTTTGTTGTTATTTTAAGGATAGACTTGAGTATAGTTGGCAGACTGCTCGCCTGGCATGCACAAAGCAGTGGATATAGTGGGCATCACAGATGTGCTTTTTATCCCTGACCCTTGACCAGCCTGGCTGACATGAGACCCCCCCCGCCCCCACCCCGCCGCCCACACACACACACACACACACACACACACACACACACACACACGAATGACTAGATTCCACGTATGAGGGATAACATGGGGGGGGGGGTTCTTGCTTATTTAGTATTATGCCTTTTAAGTCTGCAAACTGCTAAATTTTTCTGTTCATTTCTAATAGCAAAATAATAAATTTTTCTGTTCATTTCTAATAGCAAAATAATGGTTTTGTTTTGGGGTCGCTTATGAATAATTCCAGGACGCTCATAGACAGCTCTCCAGCGTTCTGTCTGTGGTAATTTGTTGTTGTCCGGGTAAGCTCCAGCAAACCTGCCTCATAGTCGTGACAATGTTTCATTATTTTTGCTTTTGTTTTTCGAGGCAGGGTTTCTCTGTGTAACCGCTTTGGCTGTCCTGGAGCTCACTCTGTAGACCAGGCTGGCCTCAAGCTCACAGATCCACCTGCCTCTGTCTCCTCATGCTGGGATTAAAAGTGAAGGGCACCACCTCCTGGCAACTTTTTTATTCTTAACTTTCTCTTGCTGGAACTCTAAACCCCAGTCCCGTTTGTCTACCCTCATTTCTCACCACTTTTTATTTACTTCTTTCTCATTTGTTCTTTGAAGTTCTGTTTGCCCAGGATAATCCTTAATTTCCTTGTCCCTATCCTTGTCCTGCCCAAGGAACAAAATCAGCTGCAGTCATTGTTGTCCAAAGGACGTTTTCTTTGTTTCACTGTAAGCATCTCCACACCGTGAGCATCTTAACTAAAATTGTACACATCTGTATGTCTATAAGGATATGGATTGTTAGAAATCTTCATTCGTGGGGTTGAGGGAAGAGCATTAGGATCGTGACTCTAATCTGGAACCTGTGAGCTCGGCTCTGACGCTCCTGTGCATGCTGTCTCTAGTGTGGGAAGGCGGTGCTGGATGCAGGTGCTGTTCACATCTCACTCTGCTCTGGCTCTTTCCATTCTGGGTTCATGATCATGATGTCTGCGGAATGAAGGTGTATGTTTCCTCTGCTCCCTACAGATGAACTGAAGCACATCATTGGAGCGGAGACCACACGGAAAGGCATTCTTCGTGTCTTTGAAATGTTTCAGCACAACCAGCTAAACAGAAGAATGGTGTATGTCTTCTTAGAAGGCTTTTTAGAAACCCTATTTCCACAGTATAAATTCCGGGAACTTTTCAACAAACTTCATTCAAGGTCAAAGCAGATGCAGAAATATAAACAGAAACTTCAAAGTACTCAAGCGCCTTCTTTACAGAAAAGGTGACACTCCAACCTGTAAACCTGGTGTGCTTTTCTCCAGGACTAATGGTGTGACTCACATACTGTTGCATCTACACCAGTAAAGACCGTGTCTCCAACCAGACCCTAGTCCATCCATAAGACTGGGCCTTCTCATCTCACCTGTAATCCAGCCACTACCAAGAGAGAATCCTGTGTCTTAAATGATTTGGTGCATACTTTGCAACATTGAGAGGATACTGCCCCGTCTCATTCAAGACTGGAGTTCCAAATGAATCAACATTGTCCACCAGTGGTGAAGTGCCGGAGTGTTCTTAGGAGCTAGGGAGCGCACAGCAGTGGGTCCTCGGTCACGAGCCTGTTAACTGTGCACACTGCGGTGTGGCTGGGGGAGAGAGGGCTGTGTCCCTCGGTGACCTGCTGTCACGTGGGTCAGCAGGTGAGCATCTCTATAACAAATGTTTCAAGGTCTGGGAAAAGTGACAGGACGCCCTTAGTGTAGGAATAACCCTTCCCCAGAATTACAGTTTGGTTGTGTAAAGTAAAGCGCTATAAAATAGAACCAATCAAAACTAGAATTTGATTGGATTTATTACTCATTGGTATAAATCCCCATTGATTTTTATGTGCTCTAAGGGCTCAGCTCGCTCTTATGGTACTCCACTCTCTCCTTTTCCTTTGGCATTCTGTGCAGAAGAAGCATGTGGTAGCTCTCTTATAAGTTCAAATTTTTTAAAAATCTTTTAACAGATTACTGATTATATAGAAGGGGAATTATTTATTGTAAGAACTGCCAAATACGTTCTGTTCTTCAAAAAATTGGAAATTTAAACAGTACTCTATTAAAAGGTACCATATGATAACTTTAATCATATGATCTAGACATGCCTTAGGTAACTACCGACATAGCAAATCAAAGGATTAATGAGCTTATAGTCCTATGTAAACATACAAATGCCTAATTCTACTATATGTACATATATGAAAATAATGAAAACAGAACTGTACTATTTTTTAAAATATGCTTTTATTTATATTTCGCATAATGTAAAATTCTAAATAAAGCTAGTACACAAAACCCTTTGGTGTATACATTTAACTCCCTAATATAATTTTATATATCAGTGAAGCAAAATACCTTCTCCAGTTTTGAAGCCTTTACATTTCCTGGTGTTCCCCATTTGTCCTTTAAGAAGTCTTCATATCCCATGTATGCAGGATTTCTGTACTTTTAAATACTTCCCATGACTAGGGGTTTGGGATATATCAGCTCTTTTTGTTTTACAAATATTTAACACTAAAACCTTAAAATAGTGAAGCTACTTTTCAGACCACGAGCCAGTATCCTGGAGTTAGAACGTTTGGGTGCTTACAGTAAAGGTCAGACAGAGTATTGATGTCCCTGTCATTGGGAGCTTTGAGATTGGGACAGTATACCCATGTCTTGCTTTCACGTAGATCCTTCTCACCCAGGAAAGCCTGCGAACAGAGAGGAGCCTTCCCGCAAAGCTCTGTGATGTTCATCAGTGCTGTTGTGCATATCTCTTATGCATATATTCAGAACGTGTTGCATGTCTTTCAGAATTGCATAAGAATCCTTTCCTTGCAACTTTCAAGAAGGAGAAGCCCCTGTTTCTCTGGTGGGAGAACTGTTTCTTATACTCACCATACATCCTGCCCTTGCCCTGCCAGCCCCTTCCCCTACCCCAGGCTTAATGGATGTGTCAGACAGACCTGTAGGGAGCCAGCGTGGCCACCAGCGTAGTGATCTTCATACATGTCCCTGCCCGTTCCAATTATATTTTTACATGAATAAATCTTAGTATATACAGAAGGATTCATGCAAGAGCTAGTGTGTACATGTGAAATGCATTTTTATGTAAAATGAGAAAACTGACCGTTAACCAGGGGAAAAAGGTCATATAAAATGCACGTGCTCCTAATAGCCCTGCAAGACAACTGCAACCATACCAAAACGGAACAGTGAAAACACAACCATTTGAGCAAGTGTTTTTAAAATGAGTTTTTGAGAAGAGTTTATATTTCAGGAGCAGAAATGTCAAATGGTCATGTGTCTGCTTGCCTGTGCTTTCCCGTGGAGAGTGTGGCCGTGCTACGGCTGCGGATTACCTATTGAGTGACTTGGTCCAGCTGTGTGTTTAACCCAGACGCCAAGTACATTGTGCCACATGTAATAAAGTTGTTATATCTCGGGCATTTATTGCACATATGAGCATACACGAAGAAGCTTTATGTCTTCTCATGTTGAGTTTCTGAATGCTTTCAAGTCAGTAGTGCCTTTAGGCAAGGACCTTCAGAATTAATCATTCTTTTGGATTTTCTGATTTTTTTTCAAGTAATATATAACTACATAGAAACCAACACAGCTCATTCACCTAGAATCTGATTGTATGACATTAAATGTAGCACTCAGATGAGTATTTCTTATAATTAGGGTCTTCTATGTAGTTCCTGGAAACAGTCGTGCCATTGACCAATGGATGCACTTCGTTAGCCTTAATTTAAAACAAAAAATTCTTGAATATTTCAGTTTGATCACTATAAGTTTTTGCTGCAGATTCTTGGGGAAAAATAAACAGTTAAATGTAACCTAAAAGTGTACCGATTTAAAAAAAAATTAAGAACACCCTAAATTTCACAATCCACAGTTTTAATTTTGTGCAATATTTTTATTTGATGCATGTCTATTTGAGTAATTGTAAAATAAGTACATTTTTAATGTTTTGAAATCTATAGTTCTGTCTTCTTAATCCAACAACTTCACTCTGTTGTTGCTGCACCTTAATTGAGGACTTGTTTTATAAGTCTTGTCACTCCTTGTGAAGTTCTTTTATCAGTAGAAAATTTTGCTTATGGGGGCGTGGCTCCTGTATTCTAAGGGAAAACTAAAGAGCACATTCTCGGGTTTGTTAGAAAATGTCCTTGTGCATATCACTGTCCATACATGTCGGTCGTGCCTACCTGCTCTGTCACTGCTCCCCTCTCACCAGGGGGATCGTCAGAATGTCAGTTATTTTTATTAACTAAAAAGATGAAAATTTTTATTTGGTTTGTGTTATGTTCTGTCCATTAGAAAATACTAATAAAGTATTAACAAACACTTTCATTGAGTTTACTTGGTAATATGTGTTATTTTTAAATGCCTGCTCTTGTTTCTACAATCTCTGTGTTCTTTAATTTCAATTTGAAGTTGAACAGTCATGTTTGAAGAATATAAATGAGCTACTGTGAATAGTGAAAATTAGCTGAATTTGATTTTTTTCCTTTTATGGCTACACAGTCTTAAAGAAACTTTATATTGTCCTTTCACCTAAAATTATATAGCGATTTTCCAAAACACAAAGATTGAGAAATTGTAATTCATTAGCAAGTTGTATTTTATGTCATTTGAGATTCAAATTTTGGATGGTATTTTAGACATGTTCTTGCTTTGTTTTGTTTTGTTTCTTCAAGACAGGGTTTCTCTGTGTAGCTCTGGCCGCCCTGGAATTCGCTCTGTACACCAGACTGGCCTCGAACTCACAGAAATCTGCCTGCCTCTGCATCCTGCGTGCTGGGATTAAAGGCGTGCACCATCACTGCCCAGCATGTTCTATTCTCAAAGACAGTTGATGTGGCATGTAATAATGTGCTTGGTTAAGATGTGTTTAGCATTCTTGGCCTAGATCACAGACTGCTCAGACATCAAATCCCTAATACCTCACTAGGAATTGGCATAATATTTCTTAGATGCTCTGATTATCAGTCCCTCTAGGATGTGTTGTGACAGGGAGTCTAGTGTTGCACAGAACACTACAGTGGTTACATCCGGAACCTTGTTCAGGGCGCCTTGTGACAGGGAGTCTAGTGTTGCACAGAACACTACAGTGGTTACATCCGGAACCTTGTTCAGGGCGCCTTGTGACAGGGAGTCTAGTGTTGACAGAATACTACAGTGGTAACATCCGGAACCTTGTTCAGGGCGCCTTGTGACAGGGAGTCTAGTGTTGCACAGAACCTTGTTCAGGGCGCCTTGTGACAGGGAGTCTAGTGTTGCACAGAATACTACAGTGGTAACATCCGGAACCTTGTTCAGGGCGCCTTGCCGGGCCTACCCATTTCCTAAGCTTCACTGCTCGGAGAATTCCTTGGTGTCCCTGAAATGGGGAAGATGTTTCTAATGATGACTCGGGAATCCAAGAGACATAAAATGAGGGTTAATTAAAATGCACTCTTCAGCTCAGGAAGGGAGCCTCATGCTTTTCATAATGCGCTTCCTGCGGAGAATGAGTTCTTTAACCAGCCAACTTTTGATAAAAACACTTCCCCCACCTTTCAGCGTCATCGTTTTTCCCAGAAGGAAGTATTGGAGCGTTTAAGAGTGCAGACTGGAGTTAACTGCCCAGGGTTCTAATTTTGGCTCTACTGATTTCAGTCTACATGGCCTTGGCAGCTCTTATCTCGAATGAAGTAGGAGGTAGTTTCTTCCGGAGCTGAAAATGCCTGGCCGTGGCCTGAAGTACACATTTAGTGTACTCAAAATACCATGTTCTCATGTAAGTTTCGTGAAGGTTTTATAAATCAAGACATATTTCAGTTTTATTGGTGGGACTATCAGGTGGGTTATGCCAAAGACTGCTAAAGATTCAGACAGTGCAGTGAATCCTTAGCCTTTGGATTAGCGGAAGCTGATAATGTGTACACTTCATAAATAGTTTTCTAGTAATCAGAAGGCTGGCTGTTAGCTCACACTCAGAAGTGGACTATGAATATAAATAGTTTCCTAATAATCAGAAGGCTGGCTGTTAGCTCACACTCAGAAGTGGACTATGAATATAAATAGTTTTCTCATAATCAGAAGGCTGGCTGTTAGCTCACACTCAGAAGTGGACTATGAATGGCTAGGACAGGAGCTGAGACCCAGCCCAACATAGTTTGACTTTGACCTATGTGATAGGTGTTTCGACAATTGCAGAGGTTCTCTTATCAGCGAGTTTGCCTTGCAGAGAATTAAACCCAGATGTGGCTTCTAATTTGGGGAGCATCAGTTCACAGCCTTGTATCTGCAAAGGGTTTGACCTTCATAGTGTCAACAGGACAGTCTTGTGATTATCCAGCATGTTGATATATAGATAAAGGACTCAGAATAACATCTGGCCTCAGATAAATATTATGGGAACGTCAGGGTCGTGGCTATGTTCTAAACAATGAATGTTTTGCTGATTTCATACACTTCTGCCTTGTTATGGAACTCTTTCTCCGAGCACAATATGACCATTCTCAGATGTCATAGGCTGCGGGGGACAAAGGTTGGACCTACTAACACTGCTCAAGAGGCAGTGTGCGTTCCCTGTCCCTCTCTGCAAACACTAAGGACCTAATGATGTCCTTGAGGGGGAGACTGCCCTTGCTTGGTGTTACTGCCCTGGAGTTGCCCACACCACTGGAAGTTCAACTCATTTTGGTTGACTTCAGTGCAGTAATTTCTTTGCTCTTATCTTGGTGTCTTATCTGGACTGAACAGAATGTGTTTACATGACAAAGCCATGCAACAGTCTGCCTTTATAATGTTGAGGCACCACCTACCCTGACAGAAGTTTAAGTATATTTTGCTTTGTGTGTGTGTTTGTGTGCATGTGTGTGTACATGTGCATGTGACTTCTCTGTGTGTCCATGTGTGTGTGCTGTGTGTGTGCATGTACATGTGTGTGTGTGCTGTGTGTGCACACGTGTGTGTGCGTGCGAGTACGTGTGTGGTGTTATTTCCTTACTGGGCAATGTAGGTCCCAATGGTGAAGCCAAACCCTTATAGCCTTTTCCTTTTCGGTGAACATTCCGTGCGAGGCCAGGCTCTGGAGCTGCATCTTAATAAAGCTGCTTGGGTTGCACTGTGGTTAGTCGGCAGCATTTTAAGGTCCCCTTGGTGGATGACTCTGATTTTAAAGTATGAAGCTTTAGGGAAATCGACCAGATTCCGGGTCTTTGAAAAGTAAACCATGGGTTTTCTGTAACACCGTCAGCCGGTCCAGAGGAGACACGGGCTGCAAGCTTTCAGAGTTAGTGCAGGTGATTCTGCTGAGCTGCAATCCCCTCCCAGCTGCCTTCCGCACAGTGCTCCTTTGTGCTTCTCATCCTCATTCTGTGGAGGTCAGGGGGCTGGCATTTCTAACCCTCAGCCCTGTGGCTGTTTTCTTGACACAATCATGTTAGCATCATAAGGCTGCTTCAAGATCCCACAGAAAAGGGAGAGTTTGAAGGTTTGACTTCCTGTTGAGCTATAGAACGGAAGCTGGTGGTGTGTGAGAAAGTGACATGCATTGTAATTGATCAAACCCCCTTGTCAATTCCTGGGCTGGAAATGTGGAGAAAGTGTCTTATGTTCTCTGAAAACCCCCTGGCTTTTAACACTTAGCGTCAACAGGGGAGTGTGTTCACAGGGAACGATGGGTTCTGCCTGGCCAAGGGAGTCTTTGCTGGCTGACTGTTGCCCTCTTCTGTTTTTCTTTTTCTTTTTCTTTTTTTTTTTTTTTTTTTTTTTTTTTGGTTTTTCGAGACAGGGTTTCTCTGTGGTTTTGGAGCCTGCCCTGGAACTAGCTCTTGTAGATCAGGCTGGTCTCGAACTCACAGAGATCTGCCTGCCTCTGCCTCCCGAGTGCTGGGATTAAAGGCATGCACCACCACCGCCCGGCTGTTGCCCTCCTCTGGACAGTCCAGAACCAGTGTAAGCAAGGAGAGGGGCCCACTGCTTTCACTAAAGATCTGGTGGTGACCAGAGACAGCCGGTTAAGAACAGTCTGAAATCAAAGACACGGCCTGTACGACTAAGGGAGAAGCTGGCAGAGCACAGTGGCATGGAACCCGGGCCACCCAGATAAAGGTGGAAGGCAGAGCTGGAGGAATTCCCGAATGACTGTGTCATTGCTATGCTTGCTCGCTTTCTGCCGACATTTACATGGTCAGATTTTATGGACACTCCTCCCACCACTTGTCACCAGACCTGCAGTACACGGGGCCTTTCTTAACCTGACTAAGCAGTGTTTTCTGAGATATGGCCCTAAAAGCACTAAGGGGAAAAAAGTAAAGTGGGCTTCATGAGAATGAAAATGCTGTGGCTCAAAGAACACGATTAAGGAAAAAGGGCAGCCCCCAGCGTGCTCTCCATCCTATCTGTTGTAGGAGGCTTCTTGTCCGTTTCCCAGCTGCCCAGACTCCCGAAATAACCATACAGAATCCATATTATCTAAATCACTGCTTGGTCCATTAGCTCTAGCTTCTTATTTTCTAGCGCTTACATCTTAATTTAACCCATCTCCGTTAATCTGTGCATCACCACGAGGTTGTGGCCTACCAGCAAAGTTTTACCACATCTGTCTCCTGTGGCAGCTCCATGGCTTCTCTCTGACTCCGCCTTCCTTCTCCCAGCATTCAGCTTGGTTTTCCCTGCCTAGCTCTGTTCTTCCCTGCTCTGCTATGGGCTCAAAGCAGTTCTTGATTAATCAATGGTACTCATAGCATACAGAGGGGAATCCCACATCATCTAACGCTGTGACCTTTAAACACAGTTCCTCATGTTGTGGGGACCCCTCCCTATCATACAATTACTTCATTGTTACTTCATAACTGTACTTTCGCTACTGTTATGAATTGTAATGTAAATATCCTTGGACATAGAGTTTACCAAAGGGGTAATGACCCACAGGTTGAGAACCACTAGCCTACAGGGAGGAACTATTTGCAGCTCCTGTGTATATTAAGAAACGTGTGTCCAGAATCACGAAGAACTGCAGCTCAGTGATGAAAACGACAAACTGCCCAGCACAATTATGGTAAGGGATATAGACTGATGTCCCTCAAGGTGGAGCACAAGAGGGAGCGAACATGGAAACCGTCAGGATGAAGCCAACGTGCAAGCGGCTCCATATTCAGCAGTGTGTCTTCAGTAAGAAACATTAGCAAGAAGGGAGAGAGAGAGAGAGAGAGAGAGAGGCTGCCGACGGGCTCATGAAATGCTCCTCTGGGAATCCCTTTGCCCGTTTCTTCAAAATGTTTTGTGAGGATTATCTCAAGAGCTAACAATTCTCTCCCTAAGTTGGTACTCATGATAAATGAAAATTGCTTCCACATAAAACCTCACGATCAAATCTTTCCCCCAGCACTGTGTTTTTAATAAGAACACCAGATGGAAACAGCACAGAGGTCAGCAGAGGAGTGGGTATGTTCACGTGATGCAGGGCTATACAGCTCTGTCGAAGTGGAGTACTGTGATAGTCTCGACATGAGTCGATCCTGAGAACACTCTAAGGGAAAGAAAGCAGCGTCAAAAACACCTAAGGCACGGTTCTGTCTCAGTGAGCTCTAGAGAAGGAACCCCACAGAGCTGAGAGGTGGGTCGCCTTGTCCAGGGTCTGAGCAAGAAAATAACAGGATGTAACTTTTAATTGATATGGAAGTTCCTTTTTGGAGTGAGGAAAATAGTCTAAAATTAGGTAAGGGTGAGAGTTGAGTAATTCTATAAATTTGCTGTTAAACTGAATTTTTACTCATTTTATTCATTGTGTGTGGGAGAGAGAGGCGTGCGAGGGGCGTGAAATCGAGCAGTGGAGTAGATGGACATATATGTCAAAGTGCACATTTGAAGGTCAGAGGCCAGCTGGCAGGAGTTGGTTCTCCCCTGCCCACATGTGGGACCTGGTAATAGAGATCAGGTTGTCATGCCAGCATGCAAATGCTTCTGTGCACTGAGCCATTCTGCAAGCCCTGAAATGTAGCATATGTAGCTAAATCACAGTGAGACTATTAAGATAAAAATTAATACTATGAAGTAGATAACGTGGTAGTTTAATAACTGAAGCTCCTGTATTTAATGATGGCCACACCGTGCTGATGACAAAGCCAATGCTCTAAAGCAGTGGTCAGCTCCAAAGCCTGGATTCTGACCACAGTGTGATCTTCCAAGGCTTTGTTTGCACAGAGAGGTAGCTAGAAGGGGCTTTAATGTAGGACCTATGTTCTTAGACTGGGGGCGGATCCATAATTCTAAAATAAATCACCCTGGCTCACCATTTTATTGAGGAGTGGTCTGAGGATGTGGAAACGGCCTGATGGATGGTCAGAGCACAGAAGTTTTGGTGCATCACAGAGGACATGTCCTGGGATCGGTCCAGGTGCCCTGACAGATGTGTTTCAGCATCATCTGATGACCCTGTTGAAACAGTGGACACCTTGCCTGCATTCCAGGTACACTGGTTCAGACACACAGCACCATGGGACTTTTGTCATCTGGGTGAATGAAGCCAGAGGTCCTGGTAATGGCTGATAGGTCTCTGGACACAGGGCCTTGCTGACTGACGGGCTTCAGAGAGTGCTAGTCTCTTCCTGGCCTTTGAACTCTTGGGGAATGACAGGCTGATGTGTGCACGGTGTGGTGATCCCAGAGCAGGGCTCCAGAGGACCCATTGTGGGACATTGTCTCACTGTACTACCCAAGCTGTCCTTAAACTCACGATCCTTGTGTCTCAGCCTCCTGAGTACTGGGATTACTGGTATGTACCACATCTGACTTAATTCTCCTTCAAAGTTAAATCAGCTATGATAATATCAAGTTTTAAACAAATTCTCAATATTCACCTAATATTTGAATACTTCAGTGTGCCTGATGCTAATGTGCCATGATTCTAGACCTGTAGATAGAGAAATACTTGGACAGTTTTACATAAACTGCAGACGGGGCTACTACTAATGCCTGGTGTTCTATAGACCTGTCATTGGCTTTGCGGTTCCTGCCAGTCACCTTTGTACCCGAGCGTCAAACCACTCACGTCTCTCTTGAAGACTGTAAACCAAGTCAACACATTATGGGGTTATCACTGATGTTCAGTCTGTTGCCCATGTCTCCACCCCCTCTCCCCTGTGTCCTACAAGACTAATTATTACAAAATATTTAAGAGAAACTGGGGAGAAGGGTGGCAAGCTTAAGGCCTGCCTGGACGATTTACTGTCTCAAAATTAAAAATACAAAGAAGGCTGGGCTTTGTACCCGCCCCCCCACTCCATCTAACTGCTGTCTCCCATTGCTTGTGTGAATCTGTATTCTATTTTCAGATGATTTCCTCCCTGTAGACAGTACTGAGATCCTTTTGGGGTATCCATAAATAGGCAAACCTCATTTGCAGTTTCAGTACTTTGCCCATGGGTGACCCATCTGCCCATTTTCATATTTGCCCTTGTGGTTGGAGAGCTTGACAAAAATGGGAATTGCACTTCCTTTAAGAAGCACAAACATGCAAATTACTTTAAACCCGCTTCTCTTCACACGCCCCAGGGGACTGTCTTCATGCACAAGGCCTGTAGCATGTGGGATTTGGGATTTGTGATGAGCCTGTGGGCCATGCCTGGGGTTAGGGAGAAGAGGCAAGGGGTCCCTAAACTTGAAGGTTAGTGTTAGGAATTCGGCTATCCTCTTGTGTACTTCTAGCAATTTTAACCAGTGGAGAGAGAATAAAACACTTAGCAATAGGAGTGTATAGTGACATTAAAAGCGTTGGGTGTGCTCTGCTTTCCAGCTGGAGGCCTTTGCCAAATGAATCACCAGCCATAGCTGTGGCACTGATCTGGAAGAGCACCCCCTGCTTGAGGGCTTCCTTCCAGCATTGCACCTCTGTGCTACCAGTCTTGGGATGAGAATTCTTCACTTGGCCATCATTCGCAAGGTGTGAATACTGAGATACAGGATTAGAAGCCTAACTGCTAATTTAGAGTGATATCTTTGTTTTCCAGGAAGAGATCAGATTGATTTAATGATTCCTAAAAATAGCAAAGGCCACTGAAGTGTCAAGAGACGAAACGAGGGGCCTTTAGGGTCTGGCTGGGGTCGAGGGTTCATCGCCATCCTGCACATGACTTAAGGCAGTGAAACCCTTGCTCACAGAACTGTGCCCTGAGAGGACCCCTTGTTTGAAAAGGCTGAGACAAAAGGGATGGTCCGCTTTCAATTCCACGTCGGGACGTTGGCAACATGAGGGCCACAGAAGCACTGTGGCCATGCAGGGGGACAAAGGTGCCTGAGGACCCCTGGACAGACCACGATGCCTTCTGAAGTGACCGTTGCTAAGGAATATCCAACCGTGGTCTTTTGCATAGGTTTCTTGAAGTGGAAAATGTCTCAGGACCATCTATTGATTCTATTTTGAGCTTTGAAAGTATGGTGTATCTTGCAGGATGGCTCAGCATATATGGAGTTTGCTGCCAAGCTGACTACGTGAGTTCCTTCCCTTGAACACACATGGTGGAAGGAGAAAACTGATTCCTGCATGCTGTTCTTTGACCTTCACATGTGCCCTGGAGCATGCAAGTACCATACATACATACATACCTGCACACATACAGACAGACAGACAGACACAAAGTATTTCAAATGTATGTCATGGCTAGCTGTTATGGAAAACATACCTACGTATTTGGATGAATTTTTTTTAATGTTAAAGTAAAATTCTAAAATGAATGTATTACCCTGGCTGTTGTAATTTCCCTTCTGATGGGAAATTTGATCTCCATGATCTACTTTCTCTGCTAGGAATTAGTATAAAAAGAAATGACAGTTTAATTGCAAGTTACAAACTGTGATGCAAAGTCATTATCCTGAAAGGTTTGTGAGTCTAAGAGAGAGAAATCTCCGGCAGCTTCCAAACTGTCAGATCTAATGCACAGTGAGCTGTGGAATTAAGACCGGCATGGAAAGGCCTCTGCACCCTCAGCACGGAATCTTTCCATTCTGAGCACCAATGTCAAGGACAGGAGTCAGAGCCCCCGGGAGCCCTGATGCGGCAGAGGCACCCTTGGGAGCCTCAGCTAGGCTGTACCATCTCGACCTGGTAGCTGTTAAGATACTGAGTGCTCTCATTCCTGTTGGTACACACCTTCTGCAGTCTCTGAGTTTTCAAAGAAGCATGTTGATGTGCACTGTCTATAAAGCAAAGAGCGATAGATCCAAATCTGAGTGTTTAGAGACAGTTGCAATAATATAGGGTATTTTTGCTTATTAATGGAAGTGGATCAATATTTGAACCTTCTGAGGAACGTGGGATGCATTTTTGTGTAGGTGGAGTTTCTCTGTGTCCCAGCAGCCGCTCCTGAATGTTCGGCTGGTAGCTCAGGTGTGTTACTAGCTAACTCTTCTGTTTTGAATTAACCCATATTTCTTATCTACCCTCTGCCACATGGCAGTACATTCTTGCTTCCCTCGGCATCTGCTCCTGACTCCTGAGACTCTGCCCTTCTTCCCAGTATTCTCTCTGACCTGAAAAACCCTGCCTAGCTATCAGCCAATCAGCCTTTTATTAACAGTGATATCAACACATTCTCACAGTGTACAGAAGGATGATTCCCTAGAGTTTTTCTATTGTCAGCTTGCCTGAGTCCCTATTCTCCTTGAATATCATCCGTACAGCTCCCTCATTACTGAGACAACCAAAAAGATGCACCATTTGTAAACTAATCCACAAACAGCACTGTCCCTACTGAAGAGAGTGGGATTTGTATACATTATTATCAGGAGCTAGTGTCTCCCTGCCTTTTGCCCACTAAGACAATGTAAAACAAAATAGTGGGTTTCTGTTGCTGAAAAACCAGGATATGAAACTGAAACTGTCTTATTGCCGGATTAAACAGAGAATGAAGGCCATGGCAGGGATGCAGATATTCTGAAGCAAACTTCGTGAGTCTGTATGTGACTTTCCCATACCTATCATGTCACAAGTTAATTTGTGAGGAATTGCTTTGGATCATCTCTGACTTTATTTTACATTTAACTTTTTGCTTTTCTCTCTTCGGCAGTCTTATCTGGAGTAGGCATTGCTTTCCGTCGGAGAGGACTGGTATGTTCTTGATTTACCGGCAGTGTGCCCTTAGCTTGATGAAAACCTCTCAAGAGGGCAAGCACTTGTGGGTGGGGTTCACTGGCTGTGGATGTGAGCACAGTTGAGCAAATGCAAGAAATACCCAGTATGAATGGCTGGTAGACCAGTCCGCCTTCCCTCTGCTCTTCTCTGTCCTACCACTCCTTGAGTTCAAATATCTGCCATATAAGGAAGGTGTGTTATCTGGACCTCAGTCCATTGCACCCTGATTACTTCATGGCCTTAAGTAACTTCAGGATCATGGGACAGCCTCAGACTTGAGAAGCCGGGCAAGTTTATGTGTGCTCATGTGACTTGGGGCAACTTATGGCACAGAAAACTTAAAGCGTAAGGACGTTGTTGTTGCTATTTTTCAGTGCCGGGGAGCAAGCCCAGAGCTTTGTGCAGGGCAGGTAAGTGAACTAATACTGAGATACATGCTCAGACCTTGGATTTTTGAGAAAGAATTCCATATATAGCCCAGTATGGCTTTAAGCAGGGTATTCTGTAATGGCCCGGTGCTGGCTAGTTTTTATGTCAACTTGACACAAACTAGAGTCATCAGAGAGAAAAAAGCCTCAATTAAGAAAATGTTGCTATAAGATTGGGCTGTAGGCCATTTTCTTAATTAGTGATCTGTGGGGAAGAGCTCAGTCCACTGTGGGTGTTGCCACTCTTGGGCTGGTGGTTCCGGGTTCTGTACTAAAGCAGGTTTAGCAAACCATACAGAACAAGCTAGTAAGCAGCTCCCCTCCATGGCCTCTGCATCAGCTCCTGTCTCCAGGTTCTTCCCTGCTCGAGTTCCTGTACTATGTGGAAGCATAAGCCAAATAAACCTTGTCTCTGCAAGTGACATTTTGTTGTGGTGTTCCAACACAGCAGTAGAAACCATAACAAGACCTCAGTGCTATATTGTGGCCACGTGATTAGTTTTTAATTTAACTATCTCCCCTATGACAAAAAGTGCATGTATAATAAAACAGCCAATTAGCAAGGATTCTGTTAGCGTTATTTCCCATCAATAATTTTGGAAGATGGGAAATGTTGCTGATGGTCAGAGGACATGGTGGTTAATACATTCACAGACATCTTGTCTGAATCATTGGACAGAGTCAGCACAATCTAGGTGCATAGTGCCTTAAGGGGACAAATCTCCTGTGGTCAACCACCTTAGTTAATATTCAGTGAATAAAGAGAAGCGAGATTTCCAGAGGACGAGTTCCGTAGACAGCTGTGATGTCAAAGTGTGCAGGCTTTGCGTGGTTTGAGAGTTGGAAGCCATTACCAACCCTTGTAGGGAGTGGAGGTGGAAGCTCCCAAGTAAGCAAAGTCCAGAGTGGATGTGCATTTTGACCATGGGCACAGCACCCTGAAGGCCTCAGACCCATGGGACGATAGGCAAAGCCAGTACTAGTATCTGTCAGACTGAAGAGAGATGAGGAAATGCCCCTCAGCGGTCCCAGGATGAGCGTTTGTGGATGACTGTCCAGTGTGTGCAGTAGCAACCGCAGCTCTTCCCTCAGATGCTCACAGCCTGAGAATGCTCACCTGAGAGTCCTCCTTCCCAGACCACCAAACCTGTCTCCTCTGCTGTGCCTGCCGAGCTTCCCCATGGTGGTGGTAGTGGCCAAAGAATCCCAACTAACCCCAGCTTCACACATGTGTCCGTGTGTCTGTCCATTTTCATTTTCTCACTACTCCATCCACGGTCCTGGGAACCAAGCTGCCTGGGTCATGGCAAACCTGAGTGAAATCAGTCAACGTGTGCACAAGGACCGGACTGAAAAGGCAGGTTTACAAACACGGGAGGGCTTCCAGGAGCTAGAAACGGATCAGGACACAGACGAACACCATGTAATTGCAGTGTGGACGGACTGAGCAAACAGCCTGTCCCCATGGTGGCCTGTCAGACCTCATGGTGAACTGAGAGACAGGCAACTCTGCAAAGGACAAGGCAGAGAGAGACAGAATCGAAGCACCAACTGGCAATCCTTCAACATAAATACCAAACAGGCAGACACACCTAAAGTGTAGGGCACCTTTAACTCGGGGGGAAATGAAGGGGTAAGGCTGAGCTCTAAGATGAAGATTGCGCATGCTACAGTTTAAAATATTAGGGATGGTTTTGATCAGTTTCTAGAGAAAATACAGCAGGCAAACTTGTGTCTGAGTACACCATTTGGGAGACACTCCAGAGAAGAAGAGACGAGGGAATGGGACCGACTCTGCAGAGAAAGGGCCTCAAGGCAGGGCACCTCGAGCGAGCTCCCATTTGACACCAGTGCTGCTGACTGCCTTGTCTCAAAGACTGGTTTCTGAGAGCATGCGTGAGCTAGCAACTGTAGAAAATTATCTTGCTTGGCCCTAACATTTTCGGGGGCACACCCTTGGCCGTTAAAGAAACGTAGCTTCTCTTGCTTCAACAACACAGAGAAGGCTGCGGAGGAAAAGAGGTGAGCTGGAGCCGGAGGCATCGTGGGCTTGTGCACTGCAAGCTGATGTACGGGAAGATGGACGCCGAGAGGCTGTGATATCAACTCTGATGGTGCCCACTGGAGTGAGGGCTCTGGTGCTTATGCCTAGACTCTTGAACGCCAGGCTTGTGATTTGAATCAAGAAAACCCAGTTCCTCTGAGGAGGGAGCCAAGGACGGAAGCTCCCTGCATGCTCCCATTAGGAACAAGATGCATATTCAGTACTCAGGTAAGTGATGTGGGATGCCCTTCTGTATGCTGTGAAAATGTGCTGTTTTTATTAGTTGATAAATAAAGCTGCTTCAACCTATGGCAGGGCAGAATATAGCTAGTCAGGAATGCCAAACTGAATACAGGGAGAAAGAAGGTAGGGTCGAGGGAAATGCCAGCAGCCGCTGGAGAAGCGAGATGTGATGTAACAAGCCATGAGCCTTGTGATAAAATATAAACTTATATAAATGGGCTAATTTAAATGTAAGAGCTAGCCAGCAATAAGCCTGAGCCATTGGCCAAACAGTTATAATTAATATTAAGCCTCTGAGTGGTGATTTTGAAAGCAGCTGTAGGACCAGGTAGAAGACAGAAAAACTTCTGGCTACAGATAAGGAATCAGTTTTCCTAGTGGTCTGTTGAAATGGATTGGAAGGAAAGTTGCTGGTGATTCAAAAGGATGTCATGTGAAGGATAAGATAATCAAGCAGACTCGATTATCCTGTGATTGGAGTTTCCCTGTGGGGTTTCATGACTCAGGACTGGTGTTTCCCCCTCATCGGTTACATTTCAGCTTTAATCCCACGCAATCAGATCACGGAAATTCTCTCTCAGCCGTCCTGCCACATTTTCTGGCGGCAGAATGGATATGTTTATTGGGCAGGCACAGCTTGGATTTTTTCTGGTGGTAGCATTTTATTGATTTGCTCTTTTGTAATCAAATCAAATAAGCAAAACTGACTAGGGGCCGGAGCAGCGAGAACAGGGCTTAACTGCTGGACTTGGACTGGATTTGTTATTTTGTAAAATTTTGCTGATGGACACACTGAACCATGCAACATGAGATAGGAAGTGTGATAAACTGCACACATTAGCCACAGAACGAAGTCTGTTTTTATTCTAGCGCATCCAGATAGCGTAGCACTGGCCGCGGAGGAGAAGGCCTGTGTGATGGCGTTTCTATTACTCACGCAAGTGTGATTCCAGTTCAAAGACAAGACTTCTTGTCAGCCTGAAGGGCCTTTCCTTCAAGGGGCCTCAAACTGTGACTACATTTTACATATGTTTTCAATGTTAGTAGTTAAAGAAAAGCAGTAGAAGTCAATCAAAAATTTAATTTTGGAAATGGGATCTATTAAGACACACGTGAACAAAACGCTGACTGATTTTTTTAATCCTTGAGCCACCTATTTAAGATGTTATGTTGACCTAGCAAACATTGTTCATTTGCACCATGGGGAGTATAAGTTTTTAGCCAGGGAGAAACAGAGGGCAGAGTAGCCTATGAATTGCTTGTATTCACAAAGGTAATCAGAGGAATCAGTGAGTCGGCTATTTTGCCTTTCATAAGGTGCAAGGAAATTGTTCCCACCAGGCCCTTTGCCGTGTCTCAGTGGCCGTTCACTCCTTGATTCTGCTAACACTGCATGTGGGAAATTAAATCTAAATCAACCTAAAAAGTACCTTCCCCCTTTGTCTGCCTCCCCCACCATGTCTGGGAAGAGACCAGGGGCTTAGCAAGTAAGGTGCCAGAACTGGATCCCATTATACACGAAAGATTTATAAATGTTTCTGCTGTGTGTGTGTGTTTGTGTGTATGTATGTGTGTGTAGACTATGCTTAGGGCAAAAGGGCACAAGGCTGTTCTCGTTCAAACTGGGCATTCACAAACTAGTTGGGAGAAACTTCCAGTCCTGTTGGTGAGCGGACTAAAGACCCTTTGCTTAGGGAGATGCACAGACAGGCACAGAAGCCAGTAGATGCAAGTTACCTCTGCGAATCTGAAGCCCTTGGAGCTGGGTTCTCCAGCCGCCATGTACGCTGTCCCTGACAGCACTGGATCCATTACAGACGCGCTCGAGTCCCGGCTCCTGACCTTGAAAGAATTGGAAGGGGTCAGGTGCTGGCGTTCAGTTGCCTGGAGCTGTAATCCTAGTCGAGAGGGACAGACTGGGATGACCTGTGATTTTCAGGTTTCCTTTTGATCTTCTGAACCCTAATTTGCCTGCCTGGCCACGTGTGCATTCCAACACAGCCACTGTCCCTCACCTTCCCTACAGGGCAGCGCACCTGTTTCCCAGCACCCCCTTTGAAGTGAACTGCAGTGAAGGCTTCCCTTCCCAGGGCACCATCACTCACCCGCTTCTCCCGACCTTCCCTGACCCACTCAAAAATACTAACTGTAGAGTTCAGACTGGTTCAGACTGGGGAACTTGATGTGGTCTCTTTGCATTTTGATTTCCAAAAGAAAAGTATATGCCCTGGCTTTTTAAAGGCATTTGAAACCAGAAACTATCAAATAAACATTAAATTGGGTCTCTGTTTCACAGCACCCCAGGGTCATTTGTAGGTTCTAATGGCTTCTTCATGAAGACCTGAAGGAGACCCAAAGGAGACTCTTTCTTGCATTGTTTCCCCTGAGCTACACGAACACTGTTGTGGCATTCATGTGGACTCACCTCATTTTCAAGCGATTTTTTTTAACTTACCAAATAATTTAACCATTTATCTGCCAGCCCCATCTAGATCCTGTGTGCTTCTGTTTAGATATTGCTTGATAGCAATTATTTAAAAGCAGACTTCTTGGTTTCCCTTGCTGCTTCTGGTAAACAAAAGCAACAGGTTGGTTTCCCCAATCTAACGAATGTCTTTCGTTACAGAAGGCAAAATCTAGATGAAAACTGGAGACCTTCAAACCTCCTGGCCTCCAACATTAGGTGTTAAAGCAGATTCCTTAAGGATGGGGGTGGGGGCTTTGCTTCCTTTACTTCTTAAGCAATAGGACTTTCAGGCTTATCAATCAATCAAACATCGCAGTCCAGCCTCTTGTCTTTGACGTGGGTGGTGACGGAGGCCCCTCTGCTGGTCGAGGATGGAGTGGTGAGACCAGAATCCTCTGGTTTGCACCAGCCCAGTCTAGCTGTGGGCGAACAGTCAGCCTTGTGCACACGAGTAGCCCATGTTGGTGCCCCTGGCGGAGCAGTGTGGCCTCTCACCTGCCGGGGTTGCTCTAAACCTGGAGATGCCGTTCTTTGGTTGCGAGGACAATTGCTGTCTCTACAGACGACAGTTGGCTCGGCCCAGTGTTGAACGTTCCTGGTGAGGGTGGGCCTGTGTACAAAAGTGAGCAGCCAGGCCAAGTTCCTTTTCTCTGTTGCTTCCGCAGAGACCATGGCACACTAGTTTTTTAGCCCTTTCGTCCACGCCTCCTTGAGCAACACTTGGTTGTCTGTAAATGAAGGCAATGATAGGCAACCGGTTCCCTGCCAAGGGCTGCCGAGAACGTCTGAATAAAATTGTCTCTGAAGACCCATGTAAACAGACCCAGAGAGCTTTGACTTAGCTGTCTCGGTATAGCATCTCACCACAGAGTGCACTTATTTTATTCAGGTCTGGTTTGGCGGGCATGGAGCTGGGCAGATGGTCGTGCCTGGGGAGTGGCTGTAGGCCTTGGAGTCTGATGCAGTGTAATTCCATGGCTTCATTAAAGGCAGAAAGTGTCTGAGTACTAAGCTATGCTGGCAGTAGGCTCTAGTTCTTGATAAAGGGACTGTTGGGAGCGCACAGCGGAGGAGAGAGTGAAAGATGCCTGGCCTATGCAGGGAAGTATGTGGAGCTTCCTGGTGGAGCCTGTGCTGTCTGCCACTGCAGTAACATTCGGGTAATAAAGGAACTTCCTCATTCTGTGATACAGCAGGAAGTTCTGCCTCTAGAGGGGAAAGTGTGATGGAGGTTCCCATGACAACTGTCCAGGCTTCCCCTGGGCTTAGAAGTTGTTTTCTTGAGAAGAAATTTGAATAAAACAGAGAAGGTGGCTCAGAACATCTCCCCGAGACCTCGCAGACACAAAACTGCTGGGAAGCCTGAGACAAGGAAAGAAGCTTGTTCTTGGAGGACTGGGGATTCCGAGCTATAAGCTCTCATGACACAGACAGAACACAAACCAAACAGAGTCCACAGCATCTGAGTGTACCGTGGGATCCAAGTGCCATGTGTGCATGTGTGTGTGTGTGTGTGTGTGTGTGTGTGTCTGTCTGCCTGCCTGTCATTCAGTGTGTGTGTGTGTGTGTCTGTCTGTCTTTCAGTATTTATGTGTGTGTCAGTGTGTATAGGCATGAGTGTCTGTCTTTTAGTGTGTATGTGTGTGTACATTTGTGTGTCTGTTTCTCAGTGCATGTGTGTGCACGTGTGTGTATATCTTTCAGTGTGTGTACGTGTGTATATCTCTCTTTCAGTGTGTGTGTATATGTGTTCATGTGTGTATGTGTGTATGAATGTGCATATTGACTTAGCCTTGCTCTTTCATGCTGTCTGGTCATCATCCTAAGATACAAATGAAAACAGAGCTAGAGACCTTGTCTTTTGTGTTTGCTTTTCTCTGTTGGGGTGTTTGGTCGAGGGCTGCGCCTCAGCTTGATGTTAAAGAGTGAAATGATTATTCCATTCTTAACAGCCCGAGGCAGCAGCACAGTGCGGAGCTGAGCTGAGCTGAGCATTGCCGTTGGAGGTGGTTAAGACAGTGAAGCTTAGGTTGTGCGATTTACAATTAAAACTTAAAAAGGGATGAGGAGAGGTGGGAAACACAATGGCTTTTAATGGGAAAAGACTAACTTAACAGAGTGATAGGGGCCGAAGGGACGGCCTGAGTCTGACATGATTTCCACCAGCCAGGCTGAGCCACATGAGCGTGACCAGGTCACCAGCCCTCCTGCCTGCACAGCTGGCCCACATCACCTGCAGTCTGGCAGCCCCATCCACAGCAGGATGAGTGACATTCACCCCTGATCCTGCCCAGGCCAGATGTTTGGAGACAGCGCAGTCTTGTGGATGAAACTGTCTTTTATCTCTGTGATTTGTGACAGCGCTCCATTTGATGATCAAAAGAGCCACCAATAACTCTGTCGCAGGCATCCGTTCTGCCTCACCGTGCTAACACGAAGCCCTCCTCCACACGGGGAATCTTACTCACACCCTCCCCCACCCCATCCTTTCCAGTTTAGGTCTCTGCAGGGTGAGCTGCTGCAGGTGCTGGCTAAGTTACACCTGCTCTGGCCCTCCCAGGATTCCTCTGCTCTCACTGGCTGTGGTGGGAGACAAGGTGGCCTGGGTTGCTTTGCTCCCTCCTTTCCAGAGAGAGGTTGGAGAGCTGTATTTCTTATGTGATAAGAAATGTGATGGCCATATGTTATTTTTTCTCATTCACATATGCTTATTATTTATTTATTTGTTTATTTATTTATTTTTTTGAGACAAGGTTTCTCTGTAGCTTTGGAACCTCTCCTGGCACTAGCTCTTGTAAGTGAGGCTGGCGTCAAACTCACAGAGATCCGCCTGCCTCTGCCTCCCAAGTGCTGGGATTAAAGGCATGAGCACCCCCACCAGGCTATTTATTTATTTTTAAATGTATTTGTCTCTTATATATTGCATCCCAACTGAAATCCCCCCTTCATATCCCCTCTCCCCATCCTTTTATCCTTTCCCTTCAGGAAGGGGTAGGCCTACCAGGGTTATCAATCAAACATGGCATATCAAGTTATCACAAGACCAGGCACACCCCTCATATCAAAGCTGGACGAGACAACCCGTAGGAAGAAATTGACCCCAAAATCAATCAGAAGCGTCAGAGACACCCCTGCTCCCACTGATAGAAGTCCCACAGGAACACCAAGCTACAGAACCGTAACTTATGTGCAGAAGATAAGGTCAGATCCACGCATGCTCCCTGGTTGTTCATTCAGTCTCTGCGTGCCCCAGGGAACGTTGTGGGTTCTTGTGGTGTCTTGACCCCTCTGGTTCCTACAATCCTCCCGTGACCTCTCGCTCAGGATTCCCTGAGCTCTTCTGAGGGTTGGCTGTGGTTCTCTGCATCTGCTCGCATCAGTTACTGAATGAAGTCCCTCTGATGACGATTATGCCAGGCTCTGGTCCACAAGTATAGCAGAGCATCAGTAGGAATCATTTCATGACTTGTTTTATTGCTGTTTGGTCCTATTCTAGGTTGCTGGGCTAGCCAGACTCTGGTTCCTGGTCTTCCAGGCAATGTCTGGCATGGGATCCCTCTTGTGGCTTAGGTCACAAGTTGGCCCAGTCATTGGTTGGCTGCTTCCACGAGTTACGTGCCCCCTTCACAAGCATGTCTTGTAGAAATGACTAATTGCAGGTTGAAGGTGTTGTGAATCGGTTGGTATTCTAATCCCTGCACTGGAAGTCTTGTCTGGCTATAAGAGATGTCCAGTCACTTGTATTTGGTCTCAACCGTTCTGACAAAACTGAGATGGAATCTTAGAGTCATTTTTATTTCTGTTTCCCTGACGGCAAAGGATGTTGAACATTTAAGTGCTTCTCGGTCATTTGAGATGCCTCTGTTGAGAATTATGTTTAGATCTGTACATAATTGTTTCAATATTTTTAATTAATATATTAATTTTGCATACCAGCCACAGTTTACCTAGGAGATCTCATCAATTTCCCCTTCCCAGGGGGATCCATGTCTCTTTGTTACCTGGCTTCTCTGGGGCTGAGGATTGTGGGCTGGTATCCTTTGTGTTACATCGAATAACTCATTAAGAGTGAGTACATACTGTGTTTGTCTTTCTGGGTCAGGGGTACTTCACTCAGGATATTTTTTCTAGTTTCATCCATTTAAATGCAAATTCCATACTGTCATTGATTTTATAGCTGAGTAATATTTCATTGTGTAAATGTACCACATTTTCTTTATCCATTCTTTGGTTGAGGGGCATCTAGGCTGTTTCCAGGTTCTGGCTATTACATGTAATGCTGCTATGAGTATAGTTGAACAAATGTCCTTGTGGTGTGACTGAGTCCTTTGGGTATATGCCCCAGAATGGTACCACTGGGTCTTGAGGTAGATTGATTCCCAATTTCCTAAGAAACTGTCACACTGATTTCCAAAGTGGCTGCACAAGTTTGCACTCCCACCAGCAGTGGAGGAGTGACCTTCTGACTCCACATCTTCTCTAACATAGGCTGTCATTAGCGTTTTTGATCTCGGCCATTCTCAGAGGTATAAGATGATACCTCTCAGAGTCGTTTTGATTTGAATTTCACTAATGGCTAAGACTGTTGAGCAGTTCTTTAAGCATATCTCGGCCATTTGGGGTGGCTGGCTTACAGTTTGGCTGCCAGCGCTGTCAACAAAGGAGTTGGGCAAAACTTCTGCTTCAAAATACGAGCCGGCTGGAATTTTTATAAATCCCTTTAGCTTTAGACAGGGCAGAAAGATGCTATTGGTCTCAGCATGTCTCAGAAGCCCATTCCTCTGAGGCAGATTTTTCCAGGCTGCTGCTAACAAGTATATCCCCATCAAGAGTGCCATGGTTTGACCCTGGTCTTCTGGCTGCTCCGTTGGAGTTTTCCTATCTAACTTTCTCACAGCAACTTCCCTCCGAGTGTCACTATATATACCGACAGCTTCAATGGACTGGGTTTTAAAAGCACACATTATAGTGGATAAGAACACTAAAATAAAGCAAAAAAGTAAATAAACCCAGTTATATTCATAGTATACAGAAACACACACACATTAACACTCCATTATGTGAAGACAAAAATCAATAGGGGTAGTTACGTTATGTAAGTAAATTAGTTTACAAAGAAGCCAAAAAGCTTGACCCTGAATTCTTTCCTGGCTCTGTGGGTTGGTTTCATGGGGACATTAGTTCATCAGTGTCCTCTGTGTCCATTGAGGACACTGGGATTAGTTAAACATGCTGGGGACCATGCAAATGCCACCATGGGCACTGGTGTGCACATTCATGTGCAGGACATTGTGTGACCTTCTGCTTCTGGAGTATCCTGCGTTCACTTTGCATTATCCGTCACCCTCAGTTGTCCCAGGCCTGGGATTGTTGGGCGCATCCCTCTGGCCCCCTTCGGTGCTGGCAAACAGCTTGGTTATGGAGTGGCGGCCCATGCCATCCTCAGCAGCAGCATTGGCTCTGACTTCTCTGCCCTTTGCCAAGTGTGTATGCTTAGCCCACTGTCCTTGCGGGGAGCACGTGGCCCCTCCCTGTGCTGTCATTTATATTTCCTGATGTCTAAGGATGACAATGTCTTCTCATGCTCATTGGTCAGTTTTGCCTCGTTTTGGGGGAAATATATTTCAAACTTGGACCCATTAAAAACAGACTTGCCTTCTTACTACCCGCCTCTAGTTCCTTATGGGTTCCAATAATAGACCTTTATCAGATGTGTAACGTTTAAATATTTCCAAGTCTGCGAGTATTCTTTTAAATTTTTTCCTAGTAATTCACTTTGTAGTACAAAATATTTTAATTTTGGTTAAAAGCAATTTTGTATTTGTTTTTCTTGTTTCCTCTGTCACATCTGAGAAACTATTGCTTCATTTGAAGTTGGAATGTTTACAAGCTACATCTCTCGCCCGGGGTTCTGTCCTCTACCTCACTTTCAGCTCTTGCTTTGAGTTATATTTTTATGATGTGGGAAAAGGTCTAAACTAATTCTTTTGCAGATGGCTAGGAGTTGTCTTAGCACCATTTATTGAAAGTCCTCTCCGATTACATTATCTTGGGATTCTAGTCACAAACCGGTTGATCATAAACACACGGCTTTGTTTCTGGCCTCTCGGGTCTGGTTGTCTATGTGCGTGTCTGTTCTTATGCTGACACCACATACATGAAGCACGTGTGACCTGCAATATTGGGGAGTGTGTGACCATCAACATGGTTCTCCTTTTCAGAGACTCTAGCTGTGAGATGCAGCAAGCTTTCCTGAAACACCAGCCCCCAAATCATGACCCAGACACTTAGTAGTTATGAATGCCCAGCCTTATCTCATGCTTGCCCCACAAGGTCTTAAAACGTAATTCAACCTGTTTCTCTTCATTTATGTTTTGCCTTGGGGTTTTTTCCTTTCCTTCATTCTGTATGTCCCACTTTCCTGATTCCCGTCCCCCCCCCCCCCAACTGTCTGGCGGCTGCCTGGCTTGCTGGCCCTTGGGGTTTCCCTCTTCTTCTTCCTTGTTCTCTGCTGAGCCTAGATTTTTCCTCCTACTTACTCTTTCTGCCTGTCAGCGCCCCCCCCATCCCTCTACTACCTAGCTATTGGCCATTTATCTTTTTATTAGACCAACCAGGTTTCTTACCCAGGCAAGGAGAAACAAATGTAACACACCTTTGCATAGCTAGAGTAACATTCCACAGCATAAACAAATGTAACAAATCTTTACATACTTAAAGTAATATTCCACAATGTTTGTCACAGTGGCTGGGGAGAATTGTGTTTCCTTGGAAAACGCTCTGTTACTACCACTAAAGGTAGCTTTAACTAAATCCCCGTTGTTCTAATTAAACTAGAGACTCAAAGGCTCGGGTAAAAACCTGTGAGCTCTGCCTAACATCTCTTTGCCAGTGTCCCAGGAAACCTGTCTCCTTCTACAGGGCCCCAATTTAAAGCCCCTCCCTATTTTCCTCCCTCTACTTCCTGTCAGCTAGTTGCTAACCCCGCCTCTCTGAGCGCAGGTTAATTTTATTTCATTAGTGCAAATGCACCCCATCTTCACATAGTCAGAGAAGAATTCTGCAACTTGACAAAATGTAATGCATTTTACATAGTTAAAGGAATATTTCACAACAGCTAAGAATTCTTTGAATGTCCATGGAACGCTCAGGATTAATTTGTTAATCTCTGAAAACAAGCAGCTGACAGTTTGGTAGGAGCGGGGTTGAATCTGGAGGTCAATTTAGATGCCCACCTTTCCTAACCAGTATGAAAGGTTTTAAAGAATGTCTTTAAGCGTGTGAACTTGGGATTCCTTCCTACTTATTTAGGTTTCTTTCAAGGGGTTAATGGTTTTCAATGTGCACATCTAGGTGGGTGTTGGGGGTCAAACCCGAACTCTGATACTTATGTGTCCAGCACGTGACTGTCTCCCTAGCTCCTAGCATCTTTCTTCCTACTAAAAAGTTTTTCCTAGTTACTTTGACACTTTTGTAAATGAAGTTTTAAAACTTTAGTGAAGATAGTATATTTTGTCCAAGAATTAACTTTCATTTTGATTGAAGAATTCCTCAAGGATTTGTTAGCAATTTACTTTGTGTTAGAGAAAACATCAAGTTCATAAGCGTCCTTCTTATGGCTCCATGTTTGAGTTGTATACGTCTGGAACTGATGACATCTCTTTAGAGGAGGGACAAGCTCTACAGACCTCTGTGCAGCAATGGAGCAAGGAGCCCTCTGCACCCTTACATGGTAGGGAAGATGCACAGAATCATTTCTTCTCAAAAATAACCATTCTGGGATAATTGTATTCTTCATATTTTAGTCATTGTAATTCTGAAGTTCAATTAAGGACCTTCCTTTTGTCTAAAGAGACTATTTTAAGATACAACTTTTTTTTTCTATAAAAACCACCATAGGAGTCTACAGGGCCGGGAAATGCTTTGGGAACGCTGTCCCAAGTGTCTCGTGTCTCCTAGGAAGTAGTGCAGTTGTTAGGTTTCCTATCACAGGTATTAGGTCAGCAACGAGCATCTCCCAGATCCGCTTCTTCCGGTTACTAAGGTCCTGGCACTCTTGCTTAACTTCTCGTCCTTTCTCAAACTGGGGTTGCGGGAGAATTCTTTTTTTCACTCTACTGGGTTCAAAGAAGACAAAGGGCACCGTTTGATCAGATTTTTCTTTACAACACGCCAGGGCCTCAGCACAACTGAAAACTGAAATTCTTAGTTTGATGGACAGCTGGGGGAGCCAAGCGACTTGCAAACCGACGGCTCCAACTGTTAGGCAGCATCTCCCTCTAGTGGCCAGATCAAAGAAAGACGACTCAGGGTAACAGCCATTGGTCTGTTTACAACTTCAAGTTTGGGGACCTCCCCAGCCTTCCACGGGTGCAGCACAGGTTCGCGGTGCCTCCAATACTCGGCTCCCGTTCCCAAAGAACCAGGACGTTCCTAGTCTCTGCCAGTCAGGATCGCTTTCCCTTTTCTGTCCCCAGTGACAGGGTTGTTAGATCCAGAAAACTCCAATGTGTTTTACCAAACGTGGCTGGAGAGCGGCAGCTATGGCTTTGTCCTCAGCGAGAGTGCTCCAACAGCAGACAACGAGAAAATGGAAGACACTGGGAGCAAGGCACAGACCGCCAGCTTCCTTTAGGGACTGAGAAAGCATCAAAGCACGTGATTGGGAAACGTGGTCCTTGCATCCAGGTCGGCCTTGTTCTCCAGGTAGAACGCGATAAACTGAAGTATTGGCTGTAAGAAGGTGGCTTAAGGAACACGTCTGTCCTTCTCATACTGGGGCCTTGTCTCCACCATTAGAGAGAGGTTTGTAGTTGATGTTTATTTCTGTGTGTGTAAGGGGAGGCACACAGGCCACGCCCACCGGCGGAGGACCAGGACCCCTTTCCAAAGCTGGTTCTCTCTTCCACCATTCCCTGGGATGGACTTTATGCCAGGCCTTGTGGCAAGCCTTGCTTTTACTGCTTTCCTTATTCTCAGCTGATTGAGATAGCCCATGATTAGAACTCTAGCGCTCAAAAAGTCTGAGACAGGAGGCTCGGGCTTTGGAGACGGGGAAGCCAGCCTTGGCTAAGTAGCAAAATAGTATCTTAATTTTTTTCTTTTTACATTTTAAAGAGTCATGAAATGAGTAAATTGATCAACTATCAAGAACAAACATCAGGCATTATTCCTCATAAATTTATAAAGCAGCATTGTCAACACCCTTGGAATCCATGGCCTGGTGCCCCGTCCCTTGGGCAGGGTTCCATGCAGTAAGCATTTACTCTAAGGTCTCCCGCATGTGGCGTGCCGACCTTGCGAACATCGCACACACCTGCTTCTTTTCCACCTTCATCTCCAGCTAATTCATCAAGCCGGAAAGCAAGGTGCTTTTGTTTACACAAGGAGTTGGTGCAGTGCGCGCTGCAGCGGCAGTCTGCACGATGGCAGAAGGAAGGCTGGATGCTGCGAGGCCAGCAGAGGTGACCAGCTAACCTGGCTTTGTGGCCGCATATGCAGGCAACGGCCTGAGTGTCAGAGGGAAGAGGCTGGCTGTGGTCAGCTCCTCTAGGCCACCGATTCTGTTGACCTTTTTGAGTTTACTTTGTTTTGGATATCTTGATCCAGGGTAAGTGCAGGGACAGAGCTTTCAAGAATGTCTTAGAGCCTCAGAAAGAGACCTCAGGTTCCTTTCTGTGTGTCACAACCTCCAAGGCGTAAGGGAGACGTTCAAGTTGATAAGGACGTCTCCCTAAAAGAGGGAGAGGTAGTACGTTCAGCAGTTCCAGGCGAAGCTTGGAAGCAGGACTCCTGGGAGCAGGAATAAGTGATTCATAAAACAGTTTCCATCAATCCAATATCCCCAAATTTTACAAATATTAAGTCTTTCCAGTATGCAACAGGAGGAGATGGAGACCAAAGGTGGCATGGCAGGCGTCTTGTGCTCAGTTTTACTGGATCTTTGTCGAGCGTCTGTGCTGACTTTATGACTTTTGTGTTCCTATCAGATACGGCAGCTGTTCCAGTTGGAGGGGTGTTTTGTCTTTCGTTTATTATATATTTTCATTTTGGCATTTCTCGACCGTGTGAGTCACGTTATAAGTTTGTGTCTGTGCTCTGTGTGCAGGAGTTGAATCTGTTGGCAGGAGAGCAAACAGGTGTGACAGAGAAGGGAGGGGGCACCATGGCTGATGTCACTCCACCCTTGTGCCGTAGCTGTTGTGTGTGGCTCTTACTCCTCTTCACACAGGAGACATCCTCCAGAAGGCTCATGTGTGGAAAACGTGGTCCCCAGCTGGTGGTGCTGTTGAGCGCTGTTTAGATCCCACAGCTGAGCTGCTGGAAGATGCGTCCCAGTGGAAGAAAGTGTGTTCCTGGGGCAGCTACTCTCTCTGCCTCTCTCTCCATCTCTCATCCTGTCTCTTTGTCTTTCTCTTTCAGATCTATAGAGAGTTCATTTAATTTACCTATCACCCATCGATAGGTACCTAGATAGATTCCCTGTCTTCTTCTCTACACTTTTTACATACAACATATATTGTATGTTTGGTAAATGCCCTCCTCCCAATCCTTTCGTCCTCCCTTGCAGTTAGCACCCTCTTATATATGGACCCTTTGGCACCATACCCATGTCTGCCAGTCACTCACTCCGACAGCCACTACTCTACCCTGTTTCCTTGAGACTGATGTCTTCCGGGTAGCCATGTAGCTGAGATCACACTGCCTGTTCATTTCCCTTAGCATCCTGTTGTCCTGGATGCAGGATTCCTTTCCTGTCCAAGGCTTCGTGACATTCTTTTGTGTAGATATGAATGTTTTCTTGATTTCTTCATATGCTGAAAAACATTTGCTTGTTTCCACATTTTTCTCCCTGAATAAGAATAAATACTATTATAATCAGCAATAACATAAGGCATTTTAATACGGTACTTATCAATTCTTTGAGAATATCGTGCAGTGTACTTTGATTGTATACTACACCATTCATCCCTTCAACTCCTTCTAGGTTCATCCCCACCTTCTACTCTTCACAGCTCACCAGGCTCTTTTAAAAAAATAAAACAAAACCATGGAATCCAATCTGTGCCGCCCTGGGTATGGGCGAAGGCTCAACCTACCATGGCCGCATCATTGAAGACAACTGACTCTTTCCCCAGCAGATGTTGCGACTGTTCATACCTTCTCAGCTTGTGGTGGGAACTCAGGAAGCTCCTTACTCCCCCTTCATACTAGAATGCTGTCTGGCTTGACCCTTGAAGGGCTTGTGTAGGCAGCCATAGCTGCTCCAAGTTCGTGAGTGTAATGGTCATGTTGTGTCCAGAAGACAGGTTTGTTGTAGGCTGGGACCTCTGACTTTTACGATCTTTTTGTGCCTTGTTTGGAGCTGGTTCAGGAAACCATGTATACAATTGATATAAATGTTCCATTTGTGACCGAAGACTCCACTGAAGTTTTAACTTCCCCAAGTACTTATCACCATCTTGACCATATTTTATCACTGTCTCTCTCCATGCTAGGCAAATTCTATATTTATGCATATGTATAGACATCTATGTATGCATGCCTACCTATATACACGTATGTGTCTATGTGCATACATTTCCTGATCTTAACTGTGTCTAACACTGCAATGACGTTGGAAGTACAGTTATCTCCTGGGGATAGTGATTTTATTTCCTGAGTGGCTATGCGGAAATGAGAGTGGTGAATTCTGTGTCAAAGTTCTAGTTTTTAGTTTTGAGATTCTCCTTATTGGTTTCCATAATGACTATCCCAGGTTCTGTTCCCAGCAGTGGCGCTGGAGGACAATTTGACTTCTACATCCTTGCCAACACCTGTTATTTTTGTAAATTTTTGACAATAGTCTAACAGGTGTGTGCTTACTGTGGTTTCTTTGGCCTTTCCCTGATGGTTAACGATGCTGAACACCTTTTCATACACCTGCTTGGCCACAATCAGCCAGGGCCCAGGTCACACCAACCACTGTGATGGCCGGGAGAGTTTGCTCCTACAGCCTTTGATTTTGGTTTCTCTCACTGCGTGTCGCCTCACTTGGTGGAACAGCTTAAGCAAATAACCAGTAGCAGGCATAGCTAGGAAGGGACAGGGTCTAAGAACAACGAATAAAGGTTTATCTTTCCCCACAGTTACCCTGCAGCAGAGGGGATTCATTAGTAATTCCTTTAAAAGCTGTTTTCCCGGAGCCAACCTCAGACACGTGCAGTTTGGGTGGACGGGTGAGGCTGTTGGACTAGAAACCAGATCTGGAGTTTAATTCCCAGCATGCTCTTAACTCCATGGTTGGGGGAAACAGTTCCCGGCTCCCCTACCTCCTCAGAGGTCAGGCTTTCCACATCCCACCTCACGGAGATTCTAACTGAAGGGGAAGCAACTGCTCTCTTCCAACTTTTATTGGTACATAAAGTTCTGCATAATAATTCTGTATTTTAGGACATGAGTCTGAAGATTTTCTTTATCTCTCTCTCTCTCTCACAAAGAAGTAGATACCTAATTCTCTAGAGCTGACAAAGTATATGGAGTAGAAGCTTGTTCAAATAACAAGGCTACAGTAAATAGAAGGGAAAAATTAGCCCAGGGGACAGTGTCCCAAAGAGGTTCTCCCAAAAGGCCTACACAATCTCAGACATGGATAGGAGCCATGCAGTGCAGAGAGGCAGCCAGAATTAATTCTCACCCCCAGGAGCCCTTGCTGTGTCGTGTCCCTGGACTGCTGTGTGTCTGTGGCAAGCACAGCCTGGTGGACACGAGGCCCCAGGTCTCTCAGCCTGGCCCTTCCACTGTGTTCCCTCTCTGGGAGTTAGTCTCCTGCCAGTCCAAAGCTGCAGGATCTCCACAACACAGGGCAACAGCAGGACATCCAAGAAGAACCCCAGTGAGGGCCGAGTATCGATGGTGTAACAGAAGCCAGAGGCCTCGAACCAGACCAATGACTCTTTGAAATGAACACTTGCAAGTAAAGATGTATGGACGAAAGGATATGCTGTATAACTCACTGGGTCACAGGACAGCTTCCATGAATTTTTTTCTTTTTTAAAAATATTTTATTTGGCCGGGCGGTGGTGGCGCACGCCTTTAATCCCAGCACTCGGGAGGCAGAGGCAGGCGGATCTCTGTGAGTTCAAGGCCAGCCTGGTCTACAAGAGCTAGTTCCAGGACAGGAACCAAAAGCTACAGAGAAACCCTGTCTCGAAAAATCAAAAAAAAAAAAAAAAAGAAAGAAAGAAAAATATTTTATTTCATTTTATTTTGGTGGGGAGGGTGCAAGGGTAGAGGGGAGATCTGAAGGGGCCGTGAGAGGAGTGGGATGGAGACGCATGATGTGAAAGACATGAAGAATAAATAAAAAGAAAAAATAAAAAACCTCAAAAAACAAAACAATAAAACATTTTTTTATCTCATCCCTGCAATAAAAATTGCTTTGAAAACACGAGACAAATCTTTCTATGAAGCCAGTTCCTGTGCAATCAGTTTTTCCCTATAATTTTTCCTGCCGTTCCCAGAAGCTCCGTGCTGTCTTTGTCCATTTCCTTCTGAGGGCTTCTTGTGCCTCGGAGAGTCCATGCCTTGCTCACTGAGGTTACTTTTCTGTTTCTTTGGAGATCTTGTCCACTCATCGCTTTGCCTTCCATATTATCTTTGCAATGTAGCTTTCTTCTAATTCTCTCCTTGTGAGGTGGCGGAGGAAAATTACTCACTATGAATACCTCAATTTGTTTATAGTGAGAATGGACGCTGGGGTAAGAAATGGTTAGAGCTAAAAAGGGGAATTTGGGGATACCAAAGATGAAACACAAAAGGGGCCTGTGGCATGCAGTCTCATTGGAGACAGAGGCTCTGAGCAGCAAAGCCAGTGGTGGCTACTGGCTCTCTGACTTTCTAGCCCCCGAGGAACACGTGAAAGGTATTGTCATATATTCCTGCTGTTAATATAGCAAATAAAATAAACTAGGTAAAAATAGCCTCTGAAAAATTCCTCTACAGACTATCCTGCAGGCAAGGGGTTACGAAGGGCAGACGCAGCTGCTTATTGCTGGCTGCCTGAGTGGAGGGTAGCGTTTAAGTAACAGCGCGTGAGCACCTGCACCGTCAGAGAACGGTGAACGGCTAGCGCATAATCAAGTCTGGCAGCCGGCCAAGAACAAATCACAGGTGGATTGCAGGAACTGCGCTTGGGTTGGGAGCTCCTGGTCATCACATGATCATCTTCATGGTCCAGAAGGAGGTGCATGGAGCATGTGGGGCCCCAACTGGCTTGGCACCTGAGGTACTGACTGTAGTCATTACATTAACCTTGGTCAGGTTATTGACATCTTCCTATAAAAACACCACGTAAGGAAGTTTTTTTTTTCTTCCCCATTTTGGAAACCTTGCCCTCTCTTGGAACTCTTGTGGGATGTTTGTACACAGTGTAGAGATACGTTGCTGTGATTGGTGCACTAAAGAGCTGAATGGTCAATAGCTAGGCAGGGGGTTATTGGCAGGAATTCCCGGGACAGAGAGGACTCTGGGAAGAAAAAGGGTGGAGTCCCCAGAAGATGCAGAGCAAGCAGGATGTGCAGCTGGAGAGGTAACAGCCACGAACCACATGGCAAAATATAGATTAATATAAATGTGTTCATTTAAGTTATAAGAACTAGTTATAAATGAGTTTCAGGTGTAGGCCGAGCTTTCATAATTAATAAGAAGTCTCTGTATCATTATTTGGGAGCTGGTGGGACAGAGGAAGACTTGGGATTCTCTCTCACTTTTCTTCAATTTATCAATTTTTGGTAAGTCTCCTTAATAAAGCTTTTCTCTGATCTGCTCATTTCCCTAAGCATCTTCACCTTTAGTCCTCCCTGGTGCGAGGCAGTTCACAAAACGTCACTGTCGAAGGTCTGTCTCTGATGACCACGAATAGCTGGAATTCTAGTAGTGTAAAAGGTTCTTCTGTTCATGTGTTGCTTTCATTGGTTAATGAATAAAGAAACTCATTTGGGCCTGATAGGGCAGAACTTAGGTAGGCAGAGAAGACAGAACTGAATGCTGGGAGGAAGAAAGCAGAGTCACGGAGAAGCCATGGATCCTCCACCGGAGATAGACGCAAGTTAGAATCTCCAGTAAGCCTCTGCCATGTGGCGATACACAGATTAATTAGATGGGTTAAACTAACATGTAAGAGTTAGCCAATAAGAAGCTAGAGCTAATGGCCAAGCAGTGTTTTAATTACTACAGTTTCTGTGTGGTTATTTCAGGTGTAAGCTAGCTGGGCAGCAGGACAAACAAGGGGCCCCCTCCCTAACAACATTCTAGGTCTTTGGGTCAGCCATCACTGGACAAAAACTCTCATTGCACTAAAACAAGTACGGCTTGGAGCATTCCAGGTGCTCGAGATACAAACCCTAAAGAGATACATTGACTCCACGTGTCAAGTGCTAGGGAAGCCTGCTCTGCTGGCACCACCGTCTGCACCTGAAGGCGTAAGTCACAAACAATGCCACACCAATTTGGGATTATGATTATTAGGGTGATATTTATTTAAAGGGGAAAAAACTTACAGATCACTGTCCCAGACAACAGCCCTCTACGCAACGCAACCAGGAGTCTAGTCGCCAGCGGAACAGGAAGTGAAAAGAGAGAGGAGAGGAAAGTGGCCGCTTTTTTAAAGGGAGAGAGACCACGCCCCAATGGGCTGGTATCTCAGCGGCTATTGGCTGAAGGAGTGGGAGGACGTCCCACAACATGCACCCCTGTTTCCGCAGACACCCTGGAGATACTAATTGTCAAACCAAGCTAACCACAGACAAGTGGTGAGATTTGAGACCAGAGGAACGGAGCAGGGGGAGCTAGCTGACTGAGTCATGACAAATTAAAGGTAGACTTGCCCAACTTAGGGAATGGAGGATTCAACTTCATGCTAAAAGGAAACTCAAGAAGACAGCCCATTAATTTAATCATAATGTTTACCAGCTTGAGCATCTTTAGCTTCTCTTCTATTGATAGAGACGTTTCTCAGGTGTGAAATCGTGGCCGTGACTCTGGCAAGGCTGGGAGGAAGTCCTCTGGTAGGCCCAGTCATTGTGTGCACGGCTTGGTTTGGGTGACGCAAGAACTTCTGAGCGAGTTGTAACCTTGCTGGCCTCTCTGGATGCCCCAGGCCTTTTCTGCACACTGTTTTCTTTTTTAGGTTAAGGCGTGGCTAACCGCCTACACCACTTTATTCCCAGTACCGAATGCAGCCTTCCTTAAGTGTGACTACAACTTAATAAACATAGTCAGTGGGACCCACTTAAAAAGAACGACCTGTTTATGAAAGAAACCCTTTGAAAGACAGAATATTTTCCCCCATGGGCTAGAGCTTAGACAGAAAAATCAAGAGCTCTTTCAAAGGCATAAAACGTGTGTGTGGTGTTCTAGCTTTCTAACTACGAAAATAATGATACTTTTAGCTCCAACCTGTCTTGCTCCAGGGAGCTGTAAATATACTTTATAGGCACAAGCTGAACCTTCCCAATGGTCTACCTTGTTATGGTACTTCCTCTGTGTGTGTGGGGGGGAGCAATCTGAACCTAAGGGCATCCTGAGAAACTGAGGCAGTGGGAAGCTGGACAGTGGTTCAATGAGACCAGGAAACTTAGTAAAGCCAAGAACAGAGAAATTGAATTGGGATATCCTGAGTCAGATGAACATCTCTGCCATCAGGATGGGCTCCTTTCTGTCTTAGTGAGCAGAGGCCAGCATGAGCTAGTATTGGTATAGGAAGCAAAGGGTCTATTTTTGTAAACCATGTGTACAGCTTGTTATTCTTTCAAACAATAAAATATTAGCAAAACTCACCGTGAAGATATTAACATTCCTCCATGCAATTCTAAAAATACTTATTTGTCAAAACATAGTTTCACATTTTAAAAATCTCCAGTTTGAAAAATATTCTAAAGAAACAGTGACCAAATAGTTTTTGATTTCCCTCAATAGTTAGTCTCCTAGCTGTAAAATGCAACTTATTTATATAGTAATAGTTTTGTTTGACAATTGCTTGTTTTTAACAGAATATTGCACAGTGTTAGGTTTCCTATGGAATACTGCCTGTCAGACTGGGAATCTTTGTTCTTCATTTGAGGTTTTAAAAAAAGATAAAATCTTTCAGGTTTTAAATTTAAAAAATTCATAAGATTAAGAAATGATTAAAGGGGCTGGAGAGATGGTGGCTCATTGATTAGGAGTCCTTGTTACTCTTCCAGAAGACCTGGGTAGCTTGCAGATGCTTGCTCTTGCAGCGGGGAGCCAATGCCCTCTTCTGACTTCTGAGAGCACCTGCACACGGATGGCATGCACTTACTTAGTCACACACAGAAGTAAATATTTTAAAATAAATAGACCTTAAAACTGTGTAAAGCCTTAAAGCTAAAAATTCATCATAATTAAGGAGTAGAGCTTGGGTGTAGTTGCCTAATGTCTTTCAGTTAAATAATTTGAAGTTAGGATAACGGGCGCTGTCACTGATGGGGTAGAACTCCCATTCTCTCCACCCCTTCAGGTTTTATGCAAATCAGCTTCTGGGAGTGGCATGGCCAAAGTTGAGTCATAATGCCTGGTGTCTAATCCACCCTTTCTGATTTTTTTTTTTTTGAGACAGGGTTTCTCTGTGGCTTTGGAAGCCTGTCCTGGAACTCGCTCCTGTAGACCAGGCTGGTTTCGAACTCACAGAGATCTGCCTGCCTCTGCCTCCCGAGTGCTGGGACTAAAGGTATGTGCTACCCCGCCCGGCAGCTATCATCTTCTTGAGAGATTTTCCGAATTAGCGTTAGGCAGTGGCTCTCCTCTCTCATGTCTCTCGATAGCACATTGCACTAACGTTATGTGTCTCCAGAGAAAGCTGATCTGAGCTAGTGGAAGCTCACAGACTCTGGACTGACAGCCAGGGAACCTGCATGGGACCAAGTGTGTCCTCTGAATGTGGGTGACAGTTGTGTGACTTGATGTGTTGGGGGGGCTGGCAGTAGGACCAGGACTTATCCTGGATGTATGAACTGGCTTTTCAGAGCCCTTTCCCTACGGTGAGACACTTTGCTCAGCTTTGATACAGGCAGGACCAGATGGATTCATGGAAGAGAGGGGCCTGTAGCTTTCTCTCACTGGGCTGGGATAATGACTTCAACGTGTGGAAGCCTATGGAAGCCAACAAATGTGGTCACCTGTGCACTGTGCCAACTATTTAAACAAAGCTGCCTTCCTCAGTTTCCACGGTCGGTCTGAGTCTCGGGTAGAGGCGGAGGATTTCCCGAAGTCCCATGAGTATCAGAGGCTGCCACGGTGCATGGGGGTTAGGGGAAGCTGCCAATTCATTCACACCTGCAACTGTTTAGAGTTCCTGCCCATTTACAGATCGCTGGAGAGCTCTCAGGATCCGTTGGGCCACGTGTGGTGATTTTCTCCACGTAAATTCGCTGATCAAAGTGCATGAAAGGAAGCTGGAAGATGCGCTCTGAGACTCATTCTGGGAAGCACTGATTCTTGCTGCGTGGAGACGGCATAGAATCGGGGAGAAAGACAGTGCAGCCTAAAGTGGGTGCTGGGATTTGTTCATAAACCGTGTCCTGACAATCCCTAAGGAGCGATGAAGCTGAGATCCCACACTGATGCTCTTATAGGGGAAGAGATATTCAATACCCATCCTCCTCCATTTGTAGATCATCATTTGGGGCCTGGCCCCCACTATATAAATGTAACATTTTAAATGGAAAGAAAATAGCGCAGCTTGGCACATACAGGTCTACAGGTCAGGTAGGTCTTAGGAGCCATTGGAGCGGAACACACTTCAGCCCTAGAAATCACAGGAAAGGTCATGTCAATTCGGGATGCCATGAGTGGTTTTGGGGGTCCTTTGGGCTCACCTAGAGCCACCACTCAGGGTGGGGTCTCCGGACCAGCAGCATCAGCATCTCTGGGAGTCTGACCCTGGAGGTCAGCATCCTCCACCTGGGAGGACCACGGTCTCAGAGGCAGGTCTGTGGGACAGCTCCAGTCCAGGTACCAGGGCCATTTTTACAATTACAGACTGCGGAGAACCGTAGCAGTACTTCATCCTTCTCAGCAGACTAATCCATCACTGACAGTCAGAAACCCATCTGTGACTTGTCCGCATCTGGCTGGTGGTGAGAAATATGTCCCCGGGAACAGCGTGGCGTGTGAGCAGTCCTGCATCTGCCAGGTGAGTGCATCGGCGGTGTGTGTGTGTGTGTGTGTGTGTGTGTGTGTGTGTGTGTGTGTGTGTGAGAGAGAGAGAGAGAGAGAGAGAGAGAGAGAGAGATAGCATGCTGGAACAAAAGTCCCATGGCGAGGGAATATTTCTTGACTCTGCCTAGCCTAAATATCTTGTTTTCTCATCTCTTATTCATCAAGTGTAGTGACACGGAACACTCCCTGGAGTTCCCCATGGGCACCGTCCCTGTTTTCAGTGCAGTGTGCCAGCAATGCTTTGTCTTACTTCACGTCAGCCTCTTCCCTCTAAGCCAGATCTGCTTCCAAAGCTGTTGATGGGGCACCATTCTCTCGAGAGTGACTCAGGAGACTGGGCAGGTGACCCAGGTCGGGCCAGTACATCGGGAAGGTAAATATGCCCCTGGGTTCCTAGGAATGTTTTCTTTTCTATGTTCAGTGAGAGATGCTGAACTTCGCCCGTGCCTTTGAAGTGTGGGTGTGAGGATGTGCTGCTTGGAGCTAACGCGGCTTGCTTGGCCATAAGAAGCATCTACACCATGAATAGTGGAGCAGAGAAAGGGGTCCTGGGCTCTGATATTGTTGCTGCATCACTGAATGAACAAAAAAAGAAACTGCCCGTGTGGGGACTTTTACTCTAGGAGACAACCTTTTCCCTTCCTGCCCAGAACTCATCAGATCCTAAATACTGCTCTTCTAATTCCTTTTGACAAAACGGGATAGACAGATGCAATGTCACTAGATTTCTTCCAGTCCTAACATCTGATGATTCCGTGCTCAAACATCTGAGTGAGACATTTCAGGGTTTAGCAGGGCTTGGGGTCCAGAAGAGCCGCCGCTATGTGACCTGCAGGAGGCAGTGGAGTCCCAACAGCTCAGTAAAATCTGGTGAATTTACAGCGCATTGTAGACACTGCAGAACACAGAAAAGTGATCCTAGGCTTGCTACCAACCAGAGTGCCCAGTGGGCTTAGCAAAGAGCCCTGTGTTCACTACTTCCCTCATCTCTGTGACGAAACACCTGCCAAATGCACCTTTAGGCAAGAAATGTCCACCATGGCAGCAAGGCAGGAGCCGAGCAGTTTTAGCCAGGGTACAGATCAGGAACCATACACGTCTGTTAGAAGAAGGGAAACCATTAAGGCACCAACAGGGGCCTGTGTCGGTTGGGTCGACACAGCTGGAGTCCGAGTGTGGGAGCTCAGGAGGTTATGAGGGTGTTTTATATCCAAGCCACAGTCCACAGTTGTTCTCTCAAGACACCGGTGTCCCTGAGACACTACCAGGGTTTTGGGTCCAGGTTTGCTGTTCCCCCCTCCCACCCCCGGCCTTCATCTCTTGGCCTGCTCCATCCTTCAGTCTTCTCTGCTCATCCCCGGGATCCCGCCCCGCCCCCTTTCTTCCCAAGGCTTCAGTTGGTCCTTTACTGATGGATGCCTTAGTGCTCTCTCACCCTTGAGCTTTGTTTTTGCTGAATATGTGATTCCTCCTAACTTTCGGAAAACAGATGTAAGTCGCAAAATAAAGGTTTGTTTCTTTTGTGTTTGACCCTTGGTTTTGAGCATTTATGGATCAATATTGCCACCTAGTGGCAAAGGGATTGATAAACGCCGAAAAAAATTTACCTTAACTGCCTTTCATGCCAAGGACATTCAAAAGGTAAAATCTTGAGCAGGAGACCTCAACAGTGATTCGAGTCCAGTGTGTGATTTTGAGCAGGAGGACACTGAGTCCCACGGGAAGTCATAGCCTCTGACCTTTAGGTCCCCTCGGCTACTGACTTGGCTGATGACCTGGCTCCCCACAGCCTATCATCGCTCTCCCCTGCCGCCCTCCACCCCGACTGTAATTATTTGTTCTGAGGATTTTGGATCCTCACTTAGTTTCTCTGTTGTACTCAATGTGTGTACTCCCTGAGGTGACCACAAGATGAAGCAAAGCTACTGGTACCCAAATGCACCCCCCACCCCACCGCCCCATTTCATGTTTAGTTCGGAGGACTGGACCCAGACACTCACGCCAGCAGGCACCTCTACCACGCCGGCATCACCCCAGCAGATCCGTTTTCAACACACTTGTTTCGTCCCATTTTCTAAGTCCTTCTCCGTGGCTTTCAAGTCTGGGGGCTTTTCTTTCTCTCTTCTGTGTGTTTTGGTGTGGTTTCAGCACTTCGTGCACCAGCTAGCCAGTGTGAACAACTTTAGGCAGAGCTGGGGTGGAACCCAGGACTCTGAATTGCCATCAAGTCTTCTAAAAACATAAACGCTACCACAGCCGCTCTGAGCCAGAACCCCCACAGAACAATGAGTAACCCCAAATCTGTACTTCTTTAACGATGGGCTTTATATGGAAAGTGCGCTGGTCAGTCTTTTGGTCGGCTTGGCACAGTTAATAAGGTCATCTGGGAAGAGAGAACCTCCATTGGGAAAATGACTTCATCGGGTTGTCTTGTGGGCAAGTCTGTGAGGACATTCTCTTGATTAGTGATGGATGTGGGGCGCACAGCCCACCCTGGGCCTGGTGGTTTTGTTTTGTATAGAAAGCGTCTTGAGCAATTCATGGAGCAAGCCAGTGAGCAATGCTCCTTTGTGGCTACTGCTTCAGTCCCTGCCTCCCGGTTCCTGTCTTAGGGTTCCTCTGGGATGTACTGTGATGGGTGGGGTTGTATAAACCAAGACAAACAGATAAAAACAACTCCCCAAGCCCTTCCCGCCCTGTTACTTTGGGTCAGAATGTTCCATCACAACAGTAGAAAGCAATCCAGACGCAATGATTCTATGTAAATATGTCCTTAGAATAGACCCTGAACCTGCAATGTTGTGTTTGCATAGGTGAGGCGCATCAGGGAAAATTTGTCCGTGTTGGAAAGCATTATTGTAAGGAAGGTCATTGTGTGGCATTTTCTCTGTTTGCACTGTTTAAAGAGGCAAGATCAGTGTCTTAGGGTTTTTATTGTGGTGAAGAGACACCATGACTATGGCAACTCTTATAAAGGAAACATTTAACTGAGGCTGGCTTGCAGGTTCAGAGGTTTAGTTTATTGTCACCATGGCGGGAAGGATGGTGCCACAAAGACAGACACGGTGCTGGAGAGGTAGCTGAGAGTTCTACATCCAGATCTTCAGGCAGAGAGAGATGATAGGTAGAGAGAGAGAGATAGATAGATAGATAGAGAGAGAGAGAGACAGAGACAGAGACAGAGAGAGACAGAGAGAGACTGGACTGGATTTGGCTTGAGCATTTGAAACCTCAAAGTTCACTTCCCAGTGACACACTTCCTCCAACAAGGCAACAAGTCCACATCTCCTAATAATGCCACTCCCTGGTGATGAAGTATTCAAATCTACAGTCTAGGGGTCATTCCTATTGAAAACACACCACAGTTGTGGGTTCTCCCTGCACCCCTAGATGCATTAGGAGCCTGCCTTGCCTCATGGGAGTCTTCCTGGCTTGACCCCAGACCTCAGTGTTTTATAAAATCTCTGTTACACACAGGATCACCTGGGAGGCTGAGGTTTAATTTGTGCTGTTCCTGGCTGGGAGTTTTAGGGCTCCTCAGGTGACTGACCTGTGGAGGCTCCATCACCACTGTGTAGCAATTCAAAAGGACTCCTGGTGTGGGAGGTCTTTCTGTCTATGTGTTGCTTTTGTTGGCTTTAATGAATAAGGAACTGGCTTGGCCTATAGCAAGGTAGAACTTAGGTGGGGGAAGCTAAAGCCATCTGTGCTCTATGCACCACCATACAGTTCGTGAGCCGGGTAAGTGGTTGAAGATTTAAACACACAAAGACACACAGACAAAGACACAGGTCATCCTTGATGCCAGAATGCCCCCTTTGTGTACCAGAGCCGCTTATATAGAGAACCTTAACTGATAGCCATGCCCCAGCCAAACCCACCAAAAACCACTCCCCTGCTACCAGGAATTCCTGAGGGTCTCGTGCTCAGAGCAGCTGCAAACATTACAAGTTGTTTACCAGAAATTCAGGATCTGGGGGGTTCACAGCTCCCAACATAAGGAGGTGGAGTCAGGGAGAAGCCATGGAGCCTCTGCGGGAGACAAACACGCTGAAACTTTGCTGGTAGGCCACGACCTCGTGGTGATGCACAGATTAATGGAGATGGATTAAATTAAGATGTTAGAGTTAGCCAATAAGAAGCTAGAGCTAATGGGTCAAGCAGTGATTTAAATAACATAGTTTCTGTGTGATTATTTCAGGAGTCTGGGTGGCCAGGAAATGAACGAGCCGCCTTCTTATGACAGACTCCAACTCTCTCTTACCTTTCCCGTTTGTACCCAGGGTCACACCAGACTGACATTCTCTGCTGGAGAGGGAGTCAGCTTCATGCTGCCTTGGCCATTCTGTCAGGCCAGCTGGTGGTACACACACCCAAACAGGATGAGCACACTTTGAGAAGCAACTTTACTATCTCTCATTTGAGGGCAACACTCATTTGCTTTCCTCGGTGTCGGCTGAGGTCACGTGATAAAGCAAGGGAAGTCTGGGCTTCTGCCAGGGCGTAGGCTGGGTCATTTCATCTCCTGGGAGAGAGGAACTAGATGGTCCAGCTGTCCACGGGAGATACGGGGAATTGGAAGTATTCGGTGCGCTTTTCCTTCAGAGATCTTTATCCAGGTCTTGGGTGCTGTGGTCTAGAACTCGAATGACTCTTGACTTTGAAAGCAACTCCGTTAATATTGGAATTTTAAGACTGTATCAGACACTTTGTGTGTACTTGTGTGTGTATACGTGTGTATGTGTGTGTGTACGTGTGTGTGTGTGTGTAATTTGTAAAGGACAGAATCTTCATTTGGAAATGGCAATAAGAAATTCCAATACAAATTCCAGCTGAAGAAACTATTGACAGTGTGTGTTGGGATTAACGACAGAAGAAACAGGCCTTCAAATCCTAGCTCTTGAGAAGCTGAGCACAAGACGTGCCTGGACTACTTGGCTGGACATTACTTGTACAAAGAAGGTTAGCAGCAGAGCGAAGGTCTAGTGGCCGTTAGGGTCTGAAAGGACGAATGCGTGAATGACATTGACCTAAGGACCTCCGTAGAGTGGCGCAGGAGACAGAGACTCTATCAAGAATTCATTTTGATGTGGATGCGCAGGGAACCCCTGTAGAAAGGAGCTGCGGGCAGTGTTCCTGTCGCCAGCTCCCGGCCACCTGGCTAGCTTATGCCCCGAAATAATTACACGGAAACTGTATTCTTTTAAACACTGCTTCGCCCATTTCTATTAATGAGTGTAGCACCACAAGGTGGTGACTTATCTTGCCTAACCCATATTTAGTAATCTGTGTAGCACCAGTCTTACTGGGAAAGATTCAGCATGTCTGACCTGGTGGCTTGCTTCATCGCGTCTGCCCTGGAGAGAGGAGGCATGGCATCTGAGCTCACTTCCTCTTCCTCCCAGCATTCTGTTCTGTTTACTCCACCCACCTATGTTCTAGCCTATCAGGCCAAGCAGTTTCTTTATCAATTAACCAATGAAAGCAACGGATATATGACACTCCCACATCAAACCCCAGAATTAAGTTTCCTTTCTATATGGTCTGACAGGATCTCACACGGAAGCATGCTTTCGTTTGGAGTGATGGCTTTGTATTAAACTGCCTTGATTGTGTAAATGGCTGCATCATGACACAGCAATACATTCCCCTGCTGTCAATACTACTGCGACCTCCTCCCTTTGTCCTCTTACCTTCCACATCTCAATCTGTGCAAGGATACCTTTTCGTGTTCATCATTATTTGGAGAGTTATTTTTATATAGACATAGAAGGAGGGGAAAAGATGATTAAGAACACACACTGGTAACAAAAACACTCCCCCTAACAAGATTGTCAAAAACAAGGCAGTATAAACAAAACCATGAAAAGGATCCAATCAGACAGACCTAGCTGGTGACTCAAGTCCAAACAGTGTAAAGGTTTTTAGTATGCAGTTAGTCAAACCAACCTCTTTGCTTATGGTTGTTTGTGTTTTCCAATACGATTTTACAAAATGCCATTTTATCTAATGGAAACATGTCTTAGTGTGCTATGCATTCTATGGTCATTATTAAATAGCTGTATCCCTAAGTGAGACACTTCTATCATATTAAAGATTATCTGGAAACCAGTAAGGCAACCAGGCATGATGAAACATGCTTGTAATCCCAGCACTTGTGAGGCTGAGGCATGAGGGAGGCTGTAAGTTGAAGGCAATTATGGTCTACATAGAAAGATCCTGTCTCAAAAAACCCGAGGAAGTGGAGGAGGAAGAAGAGAAGGAGGAGATGGAGGAGATGACAGAAGAGAAGGGGCCCACGGTGGTGGCACTGCCGTCATCTGGAGTTTCAGCTGCATGTTCACAAGCTCCTACTATGCTTAGCTATTCCTTTGGCCTGATTCTCCTGTCCTTGAGAATTGAAGCAGAATTCATTATCTTTCTGGGGAGCGGGGGAGGATGAATCTGACGTTTGACTTCAGAGGCATGTTCAGTACATTGTGTTCCCCAGGTGTGCTGTTGTGCATCCAATGAACAGGGGATTATGTAAGATGCTTAGCAAACCCTTTGTTGTATTGAGCCCATTGTGGGTGAAGTAAAGGACGAGGCCTGCGCCAGCTCCCCTGACCCCCAAACTACACAGTGCCGGGCAGAGAGTGTAAAATGGAAACTCAGTGCTAAGAAGGAAGGCAGGGAGAGAGGAGGGAGGGACAAGGCGAAGGTGGCAGGCCATGACAATAGTAACATGTTGAAAGAAAGTTGGACCCTATCAAAGGAATGAATCATTGGGTAAACCAATCGCACAATCCAATTTCCTTTGCTGACTGGTTGGAGTGGCCATGTGTCTGTTTCTGGACAATGGAGGAAACGATATATTCTCCTGGGGTAACTCCCGGGAGGGTCACGGTCACTGATGAGGAAGGAGAGATGGTGAGCCGAGCTTCTCTTCCTGCTGTGGGTAGGATTTGGGGATGAGGGTTGATCGTCATGACGGGCAACATTCCTAATTCATTGGAGATGGTGGATGGGTAGACGGGAAAGGGGTAGCTTATCGATCACCCTGTAGAAAACTGAACCAATTGGAAAAGCTTCTTTCAGAATGTTTATGATGTAACATTGAGTAACAATAACCTTATGCTAGGGAAGTCAGGGCAAGGTCTCTGGGTAAGGGAACTTTTGAGCTGGGTTTGGAAAGTCAGCAATAGGGAAAGCAGGAAAATGTGGAGGAAGGGAATGCGGAATGGCAGAGGCAAGAGGGCCACGCCCTTTCTAGACTTCCTTGTTATTTTAGACACAGTCTTCTGGGTGTCTGAAAATGCAGGTTCTATTTTGTGAGCTCTCCAATAGTTTTGAGTTAAGCACACAGCAGGAAACACACAGTCTCCTGTAACTTGCTCCAGTGGTGAATCCCTGCTTGCAGTCTTGGAAGTGGAGAGGGCCCTGTGGCAGTGGTGGCTGTGTTTGCTGTGTTAATTCTCACTCACAATGCGAAAGAAAGTCAGTTCTTTTGTTAGTGCAGGTCACCTGAGACGCAGCTCCCAAGTCAGGCTTAAAGTCACAGAAAAAGTGAATGAGAAGGCCTCACTCTCTCCCAGGAGCAGGGGTGGGCCTGTCTCAGTATCCCTGCCTCATTTATAGTAGGAAGCAGGACCTGAGCCCAGTCAAGGTGATGGGTCTTAGAGCAGCTGCTGGGCTCATTTCCAAAATACCAGGAAAACAAAAACAAAAATCAAACAAAACTGACTGGTACTGGTGATAGAAATGAAAAGATGAAATGTTTTGTGCATTTTATGTGTGAAGTTCTTAGCCTTCTGATGGGTTGGGAAACTCCTTAAGGATCTAAGTTTCACATGCCCTCTCCTCAGAAAACATCCTATGTACCAAAGGTTCCCCAGGCTGGCAAGGCTCCAAGGCCACATCTCAGGTTCTTAGACCTCTCTCCTTTCTACAGATTGCTCCCCAATGTCTGCTGCAGTGTTCTCTCTGTGGCAGCACATGGGTTCATCCCGCCCATCACTCATCCTGTCTCTCAGACGGACATACAGCCCCACAACTGCAGATGCCCTCGAGTTTGGGAAGAGTCCCTCTAAGAATCCTGCTCTATTGGTTTCAAGACCTTGAGGGGCTCATTTTCCAGCCTCAAAACTCAGAGTCCACTCTGGGTGCTAACTTCTGTACATCCGAAGGGTGAGGTTTGGACCATTGCCTTGTCTCTTGCCCAGAAAGAACCTCTTCTCATGTTCCTTATTCTTGATGGACCTTTTATATGTTCTTTGGAGTTGAGAATCTGAATATAGACTATGTTGTCTTGATTTTGTCCTTAATTCTTGATTATATAGACCCTCTTTTCATGCCCCTGGCAATCCCCACATGTGACATACCTGACTCCTTCCTCACAGAATTGTGAACATATTTATTTGTGACAATTATTATTATTCATGTAGTTGTATACTTAGCATGTTTTATAACGTTACTGTAAACACTGAATTTGAAGGCATAGCATCATAGCAGCTTCAAAAAGTATAGACATAGTCACATGGAATCTTACATAGATTATAACATTAAATTCAAAAGCCTACTTGTCTGAGTAGATTCTATTGTTTAAATGTTTCCAAATGAGAAAAATATTCAAAAGTATTCAGAGACTTGCCTGAGGCCACACTGACAGGTGCCAGCAATGAGAATCAAACTGAGGGGGTCCTGCTGGCCCAGGGAAGTGACCTCTACCAGGGCTCTATCCTCTGCTCACGCCTTCATCAGAACTGAAGCCAGAAGGCCAAGCCTCACCCTGCTCTACCTCAGCTAGGAATGTGCACGTCAGAGCATCTCAAAGTCCCTGCCTTCCACATATGTCTGCAAATGACCCTCGAAATGTGCAACCACTTACTCTGAGGTTATGAAGAAGATGTAGCCAGCAGGCAAATGTGTACATAAGAAATCCACAAAGAACAATTAATGGTATGAAATTGAAAACTCTCATACAAAGGACAAACAGTGATCTCTCTCTCTCTCTCTCTCTCTCTCTCTCTCTCTCTCTCTCTCTCTCTCTTTCTCTCTTTCTCTCCTGTGTCCTTGAATTCTCCCGGCTACCCAAGCCATCTTCTCTCCATCCTCAGGCAAAGGCTGTTACTGACCTGTAAGTAAATTCTCAGACAAACCAAGTAGCTATAAATAGAGGATTTGAGTTTGAAGAGATCCAAACCCAGGAAACAATGCAAACAATTAATTCCCTAAACGTTATCTCCTTATCTTATATGATTAAAATGGAGCAGTTATTACATTTGGGTGTGAATCTGAAAGGCCCCTGACAATCGTGCATGTGCCCCAGGAATCAATGAACCCCTGGCAATCATGCCTTTGCCCCAGGAGCTCTGAATCCCTGATAGCCATGCACTTGCCAAGGGAAGCACTGAGTTCCTAAAAACCACACACTTACCTGGGAAGCACTGAGCTCCCCCACTTTCAAATCCACACTGTGTTTCTGACTTTACCTCTCCTGCTCTCTGGGGCTTCCCACATGTCCTCAAACTCAACCTAATTTCACAGAAGAATCCTGTCCTGGCTGGTTTTGTGGGTCAACTTGACACAAGCTAGACTCATCAGAGGAAGGAGCCTCAGTTGGGGAAATGTCTCCATGAGATCCGGCTGTAAGGCATTTTCTCATTTAGTGATCAAAGTGGGAGGGCCCAGCCCATGGTGGATGGTGCCAACCCTGGGCTGCTGGTCTTAGCTTCTATACGAAGGTGGGTTGAGTGAGTCATTGGAAGAAAGGCAGTAAGCAGCAACCCTCCATGGTCTCTGCATCAGTTCCTGTCTCTAGGATCCTGTTTGGGTTCCTGTCCTGACTTCCTTCAGTAATGAACAGCAATGCTGAAGTGTTAGCCAAATAAACCCTTTCCTCCCCAACTTGATTTTTAGTCATGGTGTTTCGTTGCAGCAATAGAAACTCTAAGCTAAATCCTGAGGGATGCTGTAGGAAATGCTACAGCCAGTAGCCTTTAAGTTACCTGCCTACTTGGGTGTGGCCTCTGTTACTATAAATGGACAATGGCTCTGTCCTTCTCTAAATCCAAGCTTGTTTTCTTTTTGGCAAAACTGGCCTTTGGGCAAAGAACTGCCCATGCATCGACCACTGACAAAATGCACAATGCCTGGACAGGACAAGAGGATACAAGGAAAAAGACTGTCAAACTTTGCCAAGACAGGGTAAGACATCTTTGAAAAATTTCCTGCCTCTGAAAATGGTCTGTTACTCTAGGCCTTAGCCAAAGTTGGTTGTTCCAATGTTGCAAATGAGACTTTGGGTGATTGACCAGATAACCTGTTGTCTCTGTCATTTGTTGCACATTTTGGAAGTTGCTTGATTACACTTCCTGGCTTACTCAAGTAATATAACTTCCCTTCTTGGGTCTTCGATAGGGTTGAAGACTAGATAGTTGTAGTTACTTTCCTCTCATGACTTGGTCAAGTTATTTATAATACAAGACTTAAACTCCTTAGAATAGAATAATTATTGAAACATTTATCACATGTTTCTTGCCTGATATTCTTTATGCTGGTTGTAATTCTAATTTTTATACCTATTATTTGATATTTTTTAAATGCCATTGGCTGAAAACTCAGCCACTCTGTGATTAGTAGTGAATCACAGCACACTCCTCACTTTTAGGCTGGAAAGTACTGATTAATTCGTGCACTGATGGCCGCCAGGGTTCCCGACGCTGCCCCTCAGCTTCTCAGTGACATCAGAGCAGCAGCGTGGCCGTGTGGCTGGCTTTGTCCTTCAGTTAGGAAGCATGTAAGAAGTGGCTTCCAGAGTCACATAATGCTACCCCACTTCTGTTCTTTCCTTGCTCTGAGAGCAGCGCTCTTTTCCCAGAGTCAAGAACCCGTTAGTGCTTCTCGAGTTCCGTGGTTGTTTTTAGTTAAGGCTCCAAAGGAACCACATAGTGGGTCATAACGGCGGTGGGTTCTTTGGATAGGTTGACCCCTTTTATAAAACTGGGTTTGCCGGGCAATGGTGGCGCACGCCTTTAATCCCAGCACTCGGGAGGCAGAGGCAGGCAGATGTCTGTGAGTTCGAGACCAGCCTGGTCTACAGAGCTAGTTCCAGGACAGGCTCCAAAGCCACAGAGAAACCCTGTCTCGAAAAACCAAAAAAAAAAATAATAAAATAAAATAAAACTGGGTTTGCAGTTCATTCAAGAACATTGAACTCAGTGAAGGTGTCTTCCAAGATGAGACTTTTATAAGAAAAAACTCTGACCATATTGTCAACAAGTAATGGAATAAAGTGACCATTCTCTGTGTCCTGTTTAAAGGACTTTCAGCAGGTTGTGGTTGAGGTCCTCGGAAAGAAAACAACCTCACCACCATGATAATGGGTGTTGAAGTTATGGTTGTACCACCAGGAGAGATAAAGAATTTGTTCACTCATGGTTAAAGAATGGTACGATTAGGTCATTGCTTCAGTGTTTAACGTTCAGTTGGAGATTGTCTTTATTGACTAAGTAAACGATGATAAAAGGAAAGCCCAAAGTCATTGTGCTTGTAGTTCCTTACCTGCTGGGATTTTAGGTTCACTGTATCAGAATATTTTATAACAAAGAGCTTGGCAAATACAGAAGAAAAGTGTTTTATAGGTAATCAGATTTAGTATTTTCACAGAATCTTTATGAAGATAATTCTGTATTACATGAAAGATATAAACAAGATGATTCGTGGTCCAGTTGGTTTAGCATCCTTGCTTCTCAGAGTGCTCGTCACTCTTACACGCTGGCCACACGTGTGTGAATGGATACAAATGCCACCTGCATTTTGCTGAGTAGAAGGAGACAGAGGCAGACAAAGGCTTCCTAAAAGGTTATTGCATTGTGCTCATAAAACCAAGAGACATTGAGAAGAATAGAAGGATGCTGGGGTTTTCTGTGTGAGTCAGGAGAGTTGCAGACATTGATAAGGATCTCTTAGGATGCAGAGATGGTTTAGAGGAGAGGCAGGGAGATACTCAGTTTTCTGTCTGCCTTAAGAAACCATAACATACTGCAAGGTTATCTGAACTTCACAGTCCTGAAGCGCCGGGAGATGCACAAACGTGTAGAAATCTAATTTTCTTAGTTCAGTGTTGGAACTTGTAGTACCCCACCCTATCTCATTTCTCTACCAGCCCCACATCTGTCTTTAACTCTTCGAATAATGCTGGTGATGGCACAGGTTCTCACTGTTAGGCTTTTACGCTGTTCTTGTTATAAGAGATTCCATGGCATTTCAAAATAGCAGCTGTCCTGGTGGACGAAATAAATAAGGATGTTCAAATCCTACCCCCAAACAAGGAGAATTCACTAACGATGGCAGGAAAGAGTCCCAAGACACACACTGAATGAGTTTCTGCGGCTGCAGGCGGGCCTGGGCCTGTCAACAATCTGTTCTCATCTCTCAGATACTTAGACTTTAACACTCACTTTTGGTCTTTTATTTCCTGACTGGATGGCAACAGTTCTCAGGCCATGAGGAGTTAAGCCAAAATCTTCCTTTTCCCTCAAGACTTCCAGCTTGCTGTTTCAAAGAAAGCTAATAGCACAACGAGCCAACTATGTGGTGAGATGTGTCCCCTGTGGGAGAGAGCTGTGAGCCGAGAGTCCAGCCTTCCAAATGTCAAATGTTACTCATTCCGGCCTTGCTTCTCCTAAGTCTGTGAAGTTCTTTTTTATTTTCGTTTGAGAGAGTTTGCTTCCACTGGTAGGTCAGGGAACTTTTACTTGCTGTTTGCAATCTAGCTCTGGAACATGAAAGACTGATTAATCCCACGTACTGGAATTGCAATGTTTTTTATCAAAGCCACAGTTTCCACCTTCAATTTCATATAACAAGGGAAAAATCCCAGCTGACAAACATCCTGTCTTCTTCTTGGTTAATGTGCATCAAAATATCGACTGTGGCAAAATGAGAAGGGAAATCTCCTGATGACTGTTTTCAGTGGCAAGAAAGCTGTCTCCAAGGGCATTTAAAGAGGATAGCAAGTGAAGCGGTGGCCCGGCTGAGATTTTCCTCGGTGGTGACCGAGAGTAAACTTTTCACAGTGTTTCATGCTTTGTCCATAATGATCATCTACGCAGGCAAAAATAAGGCTCTAGCCACCAGAGCAACAGCCCATGGAAACTACAAAACAACACAAATCTTTATGCATAAAGAGACTTGGTTGAGCAACTACTGTGATGATCTTTCGGAGGATGATATCAGCTGACCCAAGCCACGCTTTGTCTCCTTCTACTGCCACCTCTCATTGCTTTTTTAAGTCTCTTGAGTTCCACACGCTGAGCCTCTGGAATGCTCTGGAAGAACTTGGGTGAGGAGAATCTATTGGGATGGCATCAGGTCTTAACTTGCCAAGTGTTTCTTCCGAGGCAAGTTCTGACTAGCTGAAGGCTTGGTCCAGGAATTGATCTGGAAAGGTGGAGTCAGTGGCACAGAAGAACCAAATGATGTTTACAGGAAAATGGCTGTGACTACAATCATCATAAACAGCAAATAAGTCAGACTCAGAAGGACAAATAGTGCTTGTTTTTACTCGCTTGTGGATACTAGATTTTATTTAGACATATGTATATATGTTCGTATGTATGTGTATGGAGCCATCTATCTACCTACCCATCCATCTACCCATCCACCCATCTATCCATCTATCCATCTACCCATCCACCCATCTATCCATCTACCCACCCATCCATTCATGCACCCACTCATCCACTCATCCACCCACCTAATCCATTCTCCTACCAATCATCCATCCATCCATCCATCCATCCATCCATCCATCCATCCATCCATCCAGTCATCCACCCACTCATCCACTCCCCCATCCACCTAATCCATTCTCCTACCAATCATCCACCCACCCATCCAAACATCCACCCATCCATCCACCCACTCACCCACCCACCCATCCATCCTATCTATGACATGATGGTGGAAAAGAGACTGTTCAAGAGAATGAATAGGTCTAATGGAAGGTGGGAGGAGGTAGGAGGGAGTTTGGTCAAAGTGTTATATTTATATAAACATGTTCAAGTAACACCCACCACTACATATAACAAATATATGCCACACGTTTATATTGAAAAGATATTTCCAGACTCTTATGCTTAAGACATTTACCTGGAGATTTGAAAAAAATAATACAGATCCTCAGATTCCATTCTCAGAGTTTCTGGTTCAGTGGGATAATGTATTGAACCTCACCCTCCAGTGTTTCTGCTTCAGTGGGATATGTATTGAACTTCACCCTGCACCCCTCAAATTGTTCCAGATACAGTCATATCTGGGAAATTCTAGCTCCAGTTGCCAGTTTATAACTGTGACAACAAGGAAAACGTGAATTGTTTGATCAAATATGTAGACGCTGCTGCTCAATTTAACACGTTAAGACAAGACTCCTGTGTTTTGTTTAATCTACATATCATCCCTAGATCTCCTGTGGCTTGCACAGCTTCTCATGGGTCAGTTGATAAGCAGTCAGATGGAATCTTCTTTGGAAAAACAATGTCTTGGCACTGAGTAGCTACCAGGAGCCCATGAAGCTACATGAAAAGACATGTTCTGCAAACCTGCTCAGTCACAGTCTTAAGGAGTGTATTGGCTTTCTTCTTACATAAACTTCTGTTGATTTTAAAAAGCAGATAATTGTGGGACTCTCAAATATGCACTAATGGTGAAGAGCTTTGATTAATTGTCCTTAGCTACCAATGGGTTAACACCAACCCAGAATCACTTTACGTTCGCCAAGATGGTTACATTTCATTATTCTGTGGTTAGGTGTACATTTGATCCACAGATGTTCAGCCATGTCCAGAAAGCCTGTTGAGGTGAGTAGTGTGGAGCTTTAACATTGAAACACACAAGGGCTTTCAGATGCAGCTGAAAGTCAACCTTGAAGAATGAGGACCGAAGTAGGGAACAAAGCATTCTAGGTGAGAAACAAAATAAACGAAGAGATCAACGTGGTAATGGGAGTTACATGACGGTAGTAGGATAATCTATAAATAGAGCAGAGCATAAAGTATGGAACATAATAGAAAATGAAATTGCAGAATAGATTGGTGTCTGGAATAGAGTTAGGAGGCAATAAGACAATGAACCGTTATAGCATGTGTGTGTGTGTGTGTGTGTGTGTGTGTGGGTGGGTGCGCGTGTGCAGAGGTGAGATGGGATAATTCAGTAGTAGGATATGTAGGCGTGTGGAAGGTTGGGTCTATGGAAACTCCTTCCACAGATGATTTAGGAAGTCAGTGGTCTGTCATTGAGAATATAACACCCAGTGATTCTGAATAGAGAGTTGGTTCTTGTAGAAGCTTGCTTCCAAATCATTTTAATTTATGAAAAGAAAGAGATCATAGAATCTATTCCAACTCATTGTGCTCATTAATCCTGTGCTACTTTTGCAGGCATGACTTGAGCCTTGCTAGAAGCAAAGCCTTTGGATGATTAGATTCAATAATGAGTTTTTTTCCACATCTTTTTTCTTCTTTTTTTTTAAAATTTTTTAATTTATTTATTTATTAAAGATTTCTGTCTCTTCCCCGCCACCGCCTCCCATTTCCCTCCCCCTCCCCCAATCAAGTCCCCCTCCCTCGTCAGCCCAAAGAGCAATCAGGGTTCCCTGCCCTGTGGGAAGTCCAAGGACCACCCACCTCCATCCAGGTCTAGTAAGGTGAGCATCCAAACTGCCTAGGCTCCCACAAGGCCAGTACGTGCAGTAGGATCAAAAACCCATTGCTATTGTTCTTGAGTTCTCAGTAGTCCTCATTGTCTGCTATGTTCAGCGAGTCCGGTTTTATCCCAGGCTTTTCCAGACCCAGGCCAGCTGGCCTTGGTGAGTTCCCGATAGAACATCCCCATTGTCTCAGTGTGTGGGTGCACCCCTCGCAGTCCTGAGTTCCTTGCTCGTGCTCTCTCTCCTTTTGCTCCTGATTTGAACCTTGAGAATTCTGTCCGGTGCTCCAATGTGGGTCTCTGTCTCTGTCTCCTTTCATCGCCTGATGAAGGTTAATATTCAGGAGGATGCCTATATGTTTTTCTTTGGTTTCTCCTTATTTAGCTTCTCTAGGATCACTAATTATAGGCTCAATGTCCTTTGTTTATGGCTAGAAACCAAATATGAGTGAGTACATCCCATGTTCCTCTTTTTTTTCTTTTCTTTTTTTCCCCACATCTTTAAATGAAAAAATGTACCTGAATATCACAGACATGGGTTGCAGTCTCAGGCCTACTATATGACAAAATATTTTCTCTGTTTATTGTATTTTATCTTTTAAAAATACAAGGGACTTTTCCCCAGAAATCCTATTCAATTTTTTATATATATGTGTGTGAAATATATATGTATATATACATATATATTTATATAGAAAATAAATTCCAAATACACACACACACACACACACACACACACACACACACACACACACACATATATATATATATATATATATGCCCTTTGGAAATTATTCCATACACACACAGATGCACACACACACATATTCTCTTTGAAAATTCTCAGAGATTGTAATGTTATTAACCTCAGGAATTTTGCAGTTGTGATTGCTCTCCAATCATGTGTTAAAAATTGGCTTCAATTTTTACCATGAATGGAAAGATAATTGGCCTATCATACTTTCATGACAATATGAATTTTCTTCAATGAACAAAGAGACCTTCTATTTCATTGTCTTTTGACTAAATTGGAGACTGAACTTTGTGCTAACAATATTTAAGTAATGGGGACAATTCAGTAAAATTATGACTATTCATGCCATAATTTATTTTGCATTTCCAGTGAACTCCTATAATTCGTATTTTATTCATGAGTCTCCTCCACATGATAGAGGCTGCTAGGAGACTTATTATAGCTAAGGTTACTCTTGTTTCCTAAAGGCTGAACCACTGGAAATAACAGCAGCTCGATGACAGATCATATCTGCTGAAGTCTTTTTCCTCAGATGTTGGTCACCCCATCAGCTGGAATTCAAGCTTGGGGTTAGGAGGAGATCCGTGTACCCACCTGCCAGGAGAATCTGCCTGCAACGCATGGTAGCATTCCCAGGGAGATGAAGATATTTAAGATCAACTAATGCCTTGATGTCTGTGAAGGAAGATGAGAACTCGTACGCAGGGAGAAGCTCTAGTGCCAGCTTTCTCTGGTGAATCCCTCCTATTTATCTTCCCTGAGGAAGTGTTTAAGCTCCATAGTACTGCACACGTGTGCTGACTTGTGTTGGTGTTTAAGCTACATAGTGTTGCATACATGTGCTGACTTGTGTTGGTGTTTAAGCTACATAGTGTTGCATACGTGTACTGACTTGTGTTGGTGTTTAAGCTACATAGTGTTGCATACGTGTACTGACTTGTGTTGGTGTTTAAGCTACATAGTGTTGCATACGTGTGCTGACTTGTGTTGGTGTTTAAGCTACATAGTGTTGCATACGTGTGCTGACTTGTGTTGGTGTTTAAGCTACATAGTGTTGCATACGTGTACTGACTTGTGTTGGTGTTTAAGCTACATAGTACTGCATATGTGTACTGACTTGTGTTGGTGTTTAAGCTACATCGTACTGCATACGTGTGCTGACTTGTGTTGGGGGTTCAGTCTCATAGTCCTCCACATCTGGTATTTATTATGGGTTCACCTTGGTTTTAGTTTGCACTTTTAACAATATGGTTTCTGGCTTGGAAGATCATTTAAGAGAAAGATCTTGGCACCAATCTCTCTCCTCCCTGGGCAATTATTGACATTGGATATTTGGCTCAGTTTCTACCTGATGCCCGAGTCTCCCAGCAGATGTCATGGTAAGGGAGATTTGCTCAACAAGGCAGTGTCAGAAGCACACATAGACATTTCCTGTAGTGATTGATGTACACAGTGGGTGATGGACTTAATTCCTCCTGGCTTCACCATCCTGGAGGATTTTCCACAGATAGAAATAGCCTGTGAGGACTCCTGTCTGACATTCCATAATGTAGGGATATTATGCATATTTCCCAGCATAAATAAAAGAAGAGTTGCTGTCTTGCATTCAGGCATTTCCTGGCTGCTGAAGAGGCTGTCCAGCTGAGCAGTAGTCAGGAAACAATGTAATGTATAGTTCAAAGAGGTGTGGGGGGAGACAAGCACAGAGATTGAGCCATGTGTAGTGTGAGAGACCATGTCAAAGGAGCAACATCATTGAGTCTATACCTCATGTTTGATTCTAGACCTTGTTGATCCTAGACAACATGTTATCAATATTGAATAGAAACTGCAAATGGGCACAGTCATGGGCGGGCACAGTCATGGGCGGGCACAGTCATGGACGGGCACAGTCATGGATGGGCATAGTCATGGACGGGCATAGTCATGGGTGGGCACAGTCATGGGTGGGCATAGTCATGGGTGGGCATAGTCAGGTGGGCCTAGTAATGGATGGGCATAGTCATGGATGGACATAGTCATGGATGGCCATAGTCATGGATGGCATGGACGGGCATAATCATGGGTGGGCATAGTCATGGATGGGCATAGTCATGGACAGGCACAGTCATGGGTGGGCACAGTCATGGGTGGGCATAGTCAGATGGGCATAATCATTTGACCCCACCATGCTCAACAGAGAATGTAGCTAGGCCTTATCTAAAAACAAGGAGGAAAGTTATATTGAAATTTCCTGTTTTATTTCATGGACATTAAGTTCAGGTGGAAAATATTGTTCCCCATCACCTCAGGGAAAAGAAGGGACATGAAGAAAAAGGAAGGGCAGTGAAGGGGACAGGAGGAGAGGGGAGGTGAAGGCAGAGCCAACTGTCTTATTTTCTTGAAATTCTAATGGAAGTCTGATGTGGGAGTGTCATATATCAATCTGTTGATTTCATTGGTTAAGCAATAAAGAAACTGCTTGGCTCTCATAGGTTAAAACATAGGTGGGAGGAATAAACAGAACAGAATGCTGGGAGAAAGAAGCTGAGTCAAGGAGTTGCCATGATTCTCCCACTCCAGGAAGACGCAGGTTAAGATCATTCCTGGTAAGCCAGCTCGTGGGCTACATACATTATTAGAAATGGGCTAGTCCAGGTGCGAGAGTTAGCCGAGAAAAGGCTAGATATAATGGGCCAAGCGGTGTTTAAAAGAATATAGTTTCTGTGGAATTATTTCAGGTAAAGCTAGCCGTGCGGGCGGCCGGTTGCCGGGGATGCAGCCCGCCACTCTTATTACTACAGAAGTCCAGTCAAACTTGTCACTTGTGTTCATGTGGGCATATGGCGATCCATTTTTGTTTTTGGTGATGACTTTTTTCTGGCATTTTTCTTTTTAATAGTTAAGAACTTCTTAAGGCAGTATTGCTTTTCCATTGCTGTACTAGATTTTAAGCTTACTTATTCATTCATTTACTTACTTCTTTGTGTGTGGTGTATGCTCTCCACCCGTGTGTGTATATAGATGTTCGCCAGTGCCATGCATGTGGAAGGCGAGGGCTGGTGCAGGAATGTTTCCCTCAATCACTTCTCCACTTTTTTCTTTGACACAGAGCCTCACTGTTTGGGCTGAACTTGTGCCAGGGAAACACAGGTCCTACCTGTCTCTGCACCCTAGTGTTGGGGTTGTAGGTGTGCATGACCACACCCAGTTTTTAGAAGTGTGCTGGAGATCAGAATTCAGGTTTATCAGCTAGCTCAGCAAACAGTTTATCACCGGGTCATTTTCCTAGGTCTTGATAGGGTTTTAAAAATTGTAATTCACTGATGAAATCCCTTCTAAAATCCAGAGCTATTCCATATATGGCAGAGAATTAACTAAAAGATGACACATTTAGACAGTTTAAATACTGTCTATGTGTCAATCAATAATTTTATCAAGTTTGGCTTCAAGTAAGAGAGACACATTTGTGAAGATCCAATGGGAAGATGCTGTCAATTCTCAGTGTTTGTTCGGTGCGATACCCATCACGGTCTTAAAGTCCAGGTCAGCCTATGGCTGAGTGATCTTCTCTAAAATGTCAAGACCTTTTCTGGTTTTTTAGCATTGTGAGCAACTTCCCCACCCAGCAACTGGTAAAGGAAAATGGCATGAGCAGCTGAGAGGAGAAGCATTTGTTAGAACAAGTGTCTCCTCTTCAGAGATAAACGAATTCCGATTGCCATTCATTTTACACCAGAGAAATTTAGTTATAGTGGTCACATGTAATTTCTATTTCAAAGGCAGTAGCATTTTCTAAAGAAGTAAGAAAAATTGCTCCCATGGAACTTAAGGAGTTTTCCATATCAGAATTGCAGCATCTGGGGGAGAATTCCTGTGCAACTACAGGCGCATTTGAAAATGGGATCGGTCTTTGACTTTGCAGCCTCATGCCAAGATTCTGGCTCTCCTGTTTTCTGTTCATGGGGTATTGCTTTGGGATGAGAGTTTATATAACCTTGGAGGACAGCCCCTCATCTTCTACTCCTGGTCTCCTGGTGATCGGCTGGAACTGAAGTGTTCCTGGACTCTGTTCAACCTTAAGACATAATCACGTAAGATGATTGGAGTAGATGAAAAAACAAAAAGCTTGGAAACTGTTTCCAACCATGTTAAAAATCCTGATTTCAGGAGGCATGAGGAGCAGGGGAGGTTTTATTGGTTCTGGGTCTGGTGTTTTGTGTTCTTAGACTGGATTTGTCCTTATTGGCCAGTCTCAGCTATGACAGTTCAGTCTGAGTTTTTTTTCCACAAGATCCAAATTTTGAAGCTTTATGCAGAAAAGTAAACCTTAATAGAAAATTTCTTTCTTCTGCAAGGTATTTGAAAAGCAATCAACTGTCAATTGGAATCAATCAACTGTCAATTGGAATGACATTTGGAAGCAAATGGTCCTAAAAGGCAAACTGGTGTAGCCATTTTGAGATCTAACAAAATATTCTTTAAATGAAAATTAATCAAAGAAAAGGGAAAGAACTCATTATAGGAAAAGTACACCAAAATGATATTTAAATTCTTAACTCCTATGCTGCAAACACAAGGGCACCCACTTTTGTAAAGACCTTAAATCGTGTATTGACACTTGCACTTTGACAGTGGGATTTCAATACTCCATCTCACATTCAGACAAAAACTAAACAGAGAACTAGAACTAACAGCTGTTATAAACCAAATCACCTAACAGATATCTATAAATCATTTCACCAAAACAAAAAAGAATGTATCTTCTTCTTAGCGCCTCATAGAATATTCCCCAAAATGGCTGATATATTCGGTCACAAGAAAGTTTCAACAGATACAAGAAAACTTCAACATCCCCCTGTATCCTCTCAGACCACCACAGATTAAAGGTGGGTTTCAACAACAGAAAGCCAACAAACTCAGGGAAACTGAACAAATCCATACTGAACAACTTCTGGGTCAAGGGAGAAATAAAAAAAATAAACGGAAGACTTTCTAGAATTCAATGAAAATGAATGCACAAAATACCAAAATTTATGTGACACTATAAAAGGAATGCTGAGAGAAAAGTTCACAGCACTAAGTACCTACGTGAGAAAATTGAAGAGATTTTACACCAGCAACTTTAACAGCACAACTGAAAGCTCTAGAACAAAAAGAAGCAAACACACCTAAGAGAAGCAGATGGCAGGAAATAATCAAACTGAGAGCTCAAGTTAACAAAAGAGAAATAAAGAGAACGATATAAAGAATCAATGAAGCAATAAGCTGGTTCTTTGAGAAAATCAACAAGGTAGGCAAACCCTTATCTAAACTAACTTAAAGACAAGAGATAATATCCAAATTAACAAAGTCAGAAGCAAAAAGGAGGACAAAAACAGACACCAAGGAAATCCAAAGAATTATTATGTCATTAATAAAAATCTGTACTACAAAAATTGGAAAATCTAAAAGAAATGGACAATTTTCTTGATAGATACTACTTACCAAAGTTAAATCAAGATCATATAAACAACTTAAATAGAGCTATAACCCCTAAGTAAGTAGAATAGTCATTAAAAGTCTCCCAAACAAAGCAAGCTCAGGGTCATACAATTTTAGCGTAGAATTCTACCAGACTTCCAAAGAAGAGCTAATACTAATACTCCTCAAACTATCCCACAACATAGAAACAGAAGGAGTATTGTCAAATTCATTTTATGAGGTCACAGTTAGCATGATAACCAAACCACACAAAGATTCAACAAAGAAAGATCAATCTCTCTCATGAACACTTGATGCAAAATTACTCAATAAAATACTCACATGCCCAATCCAAGAACCATCCACCATGATCAAGTAGGCTTCATCCCAGAGATGCAGGTATGGTTCAACATATGAAAATCTGTTAATGTAATCCACCATATGAACAAATCAAAAGAAAAACCACATGATCATCTGATTAGATGTTGAAAGAGCCTTTGACAAAATCCAACACCCCTTCATGATAAAAGTCTTGGAGAGAGCAGCGATATGAGAAACATACCTAAACATAGTAAAAGCAATATACAGCAAGTCAACAGCCAACATCAAATTAAATGGAGAGAAACTCAAAGCAATTCCACTAAAATCAAGAGTAATATAAAAGCTGTCCATTCTCTCTGTATCTATTCAGGATACTACTTGAAGTTCTAGCTAGATCAATAAGACAACTGAAGGAAACCAAGGGGGTACAAATTGGAAAGAAAGTAGTCGAGGTGTTGTTATTTTCAGATTATATGATAGTATACATAAGTGATCCCAAAAAGGTGATAAACACCTCCAGCAAAGTGGCTGGATACAAGATTAACTAAAAAAAAAAAAATCGGTGGCCCTCCTATATACAAATGACAAATGGACTGAGGAAGAAATCACGGAAGCAGCATCCTTCACAATAGCCATCTCCTCGAATTAAACAAGGTTCCCAGCAGCAGGACTGGGACATCAACCAAGCCACAAAACCTTCAGTCTTTAACCTGTCCTGCCTGCAAGATGTGTTGGAGCAATGGCGGCTCAAAGCCTATTGGAGTGGCCAACCAATGTTTGGTCTAACTTGAGGCCCATGCCACAAGAGGAAGCCCATTTCTGACACCACCTGGATGGCCAGGATTTGGGAGCTGGATAGCTCAGGGATCTGGGATATAACTAAACACAATCGACTTTATAAAAAGTCAATGTAAGGATTCCTAATGATATTCTGCTATACTCATAGATCGGTACCTAGCCCAGTGACCACCAGAGAGGCTTCATTCAGCAGCTGATGGGAGGAGATGCAGAGACCTGCATCCAGACATTAGGGGGAGTTCAGGAAACCCTGCAGAAGAGGGGGAGGAAGGACTGAATGAACCAGAGAGCTTAAGGCTCAGAGAATCAACTAAGCGGTGCTCACAGAGATTGAAGTGACAATCCCGGAGACAGCACGGGTCTGCAGATAAGTTGTGGCGGTTTATCTTGGGTTTTGTGTGACTCCTAACAGTGGGACTGGGATGTCTCTGCCTCTTTCGCCTGCTTGTGGGACCCTTTTACTGGATTGCCTTGGCCAGCTTTGATATGAGGGTTTGTGCCTAGGCTTATCATAACTTGTTATGCTGTATTTGTTTGCTATCCCAGGGAGGCCTGCTTTTTGCTGAAGGGAAATGGAGGACCAGTGGATCTGGTGGAAAGAGGAAGTTGGGGGATGACTAGGAAAAGGTACTTAGGTTGGGGGTACTGGTGGGAGGGGAGGCTGTGGTCCAGGTGTATTGTATGAGAAAAGAATAAATGAAAAGAAAAATGTGTTGGGGAATATTATTTTCAGGTGTGTAACTTTTGTTTATGCTACATTTATTTAACTCTGTGAAGCTGTGTTACTGTGCCTGTCTAAAACACCTGATGGTCCTGATAAAGAGATGAACGGCCAATAGCAAGGCAGGGGCAAGGATAGGAAGCGTTGTCAGGCAGAGAGTATAAATAGAAGGAGAAAAGTGGACAAACAGGGGCATGAGACAAGGAGAGGAGAATGTAGAAGCCAGCCACTCAGTCAGCCATGGAATAAGAAGGAAAGTAAGTTATACAGAAATAAGAAAAGATAAAGGCACAGAGACAAAAGGTAGTTGGGTTAATTTAGGTTAAGAAAAACTGGCAAGAAACAAGCCAAGCTAAGGCCGGGCATTCATAACTAAGAATAAGCCTCCATGTGGTTTATTTGGGAGTTGGGTAGCGGGGCCCTCAAATAGCCAAAAGAGTAAAACACATCATACAACAAATGTGTGTGATATAGATATCTCATTTTGACCTTAGCACCCCACAGTCTCTTATTCTCTGCATGCTGGCCAGTTGTGGGTCTCTGTATGCATCTCCATCCTTTGCAAAATGATGCTTCTCTGATAAGGGTTGAGAGATGGACTAATCTGTGGATATAAAGATTAAAAACTTAGGTGATAGTTTATTACTATGCTATTTAGCAAAATAATAGTGAGTAGCTTCTTTCCCAGGGTCCATGACCTACCTAGGCAAGGTGTTTTGAGCCCAGTTCATGGTACTAACCAAATTAATCAACATATCCATGATCTCATGTGGCCAGCATTTTCTTTCTCTTTACTGTGCTAAGAACACTTGGGATGGGCCCTTTTAGTACAGAATTAAACAAAGATCACATTACCTATTAGATTTTTTGAACTTGCTCATATGTATGACTGAATCTTGGTAATTTTTGGTTAGCACCTTCCCATTTATGCCTTTCTGTGCCCTCGCCACCACCGTTCTACTATCTGCTTCTCTATGTTTGACTTGGATTCCTTGTATAATTGATGCCAGGCATTGTAGCATGAATAATAAAACCCAGAGTCAGATATTGGGGTTCAACCTGAAAATCAGAAAGGATGCAGCCAAGCCGCTAGAGAAGTCTTACCTCTGCCGAGGCTGGAAGACCGCAGCTTAAGTGGCCTAAGCAGACAACTAAGCCTCTCTCCCCTCCCATTTTATATTCATTCCCTCTAGTGCTGGGATTACAGGCGTGAGTCATAGCACACAGAGTGCAAACGTTGTTGCATCTCCACGGGTTTTTTTTAACTCTGTTTTCTTGGCTGAGCAAAAGCCTCTACACTTGATATGTCTATTTTTGCTTTTGTTGTCTGTGATGTTTTTAATCCCACTCCAAAGTCAGCCTAGACCAATACAAGAAGCCTTTCCTCTATGTTTTCTTCCAGGAGTTCTCTGCTTTCAGATTTATGCTTAGGTCTCTAACCAAATTCATTGTTGCCTGTAGTGTGAGACAAGAAGCCTGAGTTCTTTGTGTGGGTTCTCCAGCTCTCCCTTTCTTGAAACTTATTATTATTATTTTTAATTGGCTTTATTGATCCACATGGCTGCTGGATACCACCAAAGCCTCAGGTTTTGGCCCTAACCCTGGGCTTTGATGTGACCTTCAGTGGCAATATAGGACTCTGACTTCAGCACAGACCCCAGCCATGGTAGGATCATAGGACTCTGACTTCAGCACAGACCCCAGCCATGGTAGGATCATGGGACCAGACATGGTCCTCAGGAGCAGCTGGATCTGGATGTCACCACTTTCCAGGTGGCCTCACTCAGATTGGCATAGACCCCAGACACCAATTCGGCCTTTGATCTTGGGTGTCCCATGGCCTTCGGTGGTAGCAGGAGCCTCAGACATTAGCACAAACCCTGCCTGCTACAGGACCATGGACCCAGACATGGCCCTCCGCAGCAACCTGGGCCCAGACAACACCATGGTCCTGGGTGGCAGCACAGGGCACCCAGATCTGTGTGGTCCTTGCTGACCATGACCTCCAGATTCCAACCAAGCCTCAGACTCCAGCCCAGATACAGGCCTCTGTGTAGGCCCTAGTGGCAACCTGGGCTACAGACTTCAACACAGACTCCAGCTGCAGCTGAACCACAGACTCAGATGTGGCCCCAGGCAGTAGCTAGGCTGGTTGATATCTGAACTCCAGGTGGTGGCCCTGACCACTAACATCAGGATGGCTCTGGCAGTAGTATGGTCCCTGGATACCAACAAGGCCACAGGTTATGGCCCAGACCCCAGGCTTCATGTGGCCTTTGGTGGCAATATAGGTCATTGTTGCAAGAGGAGGCTGCTTGTTTGTTCTGGCTGCTCAGCCCTGAAATTATCACACAGAAACTAACTATATTATTTAAACACTGCTTGACCCACTGGCTCTAGCTTCTTATTGGTTAACTCTTACATATTAATTTAACCCATCTCAATTAATCTGTGCATTTACCACGAGGTAGTGGCCCACTAGCAAAGTTTCAGTGTGTCTGTCTCCAGTAGCAGCTCCATGGCTTCTTGCTGACTCTGCCTCCTTTCTCCCAGCATTCAGTTTAGTTTTCTCCACCTACTTAAGTTCTGCCCTATCAGGCCAAGCCAGTTTCTTTATTTACTAACCAATAAAAGCAACACACCAGGATCTCCCACACCAGGTCATAGACTTTGACTCTAGTAGAACCATGGACCCAGATGCGGTCCCAGCGTGGCCCTATCAGTAATGTGGGCCTGGATGCAAACATGGCCCTAGGAGGCAGACAACTGTGATCAGCATGGCCCTTGATGGCGACAGCTGCCTCGGACATCAACACAGACCCTGGCTACTGTAGGACCAGGGATGCAGATATGGCATTTGGCAGCCTAGCCCAGACACCACCATGACTCTGGAGGGCAAACAGATGTCCCTCCTCAGTCTACCCCTCTCCTCTTCCACCACGGCTGGCCCCAGGTGGCAAGTGGGCCTTGGGCCTCCACATCAGGTTGTCCTTCCACCAGCCAGGGCCTTGAGGACCCCAGCTGGCTAGTCCCCGTCTGAGAGGCTTCTTGAAATGTTTAATGTTACTGATTATGGATACTTTTTGAAACCCATTTATTTTATTCTAACTTCCGTTTCTTTTAAATTTAAAGTCTATTTTATTTATTATCTTAGTTAAATCATGCATGTTAACATACAGTGTGCTTCTGACCACCTAGGATTTCCATTGTATCTAAAGCTACACAGAGGTGTCAGCAATAGAGCTCAGCAAAGACCAATAGCCAGCCTACATTGGCTCAGTTTATTTAAAATAAAAAAAAATGAGGTCCTAATGTTATTGAAAGTAGGGTCATAGTCTGCACCCCAAAAAGCCAAGTTCAGCTACCAGTCCTTGAGAAGCCAATTAAAACAGCTGATTTAAAAGTAAGCAGAAAAGTTTATTGAACGCAGTCCATGGACAAAGTGATGTAGTGTGATCTTGAAGCCCATCTCCCAGGTCCAGGACAGACTGGAGTTCACATAACAGAGCAGAGACAGACACATCTCTGAAGTCTGGGTCAAGGCGGGGTCCTGTCCACCAATGCCTCATCAGTGCTAGGCTTCAGGTGCCTAACATGGTATGATAAGATGTTAAGACTGTGTTCAATCTCTTTCCTTCCTGAGATAATTTCTCTACCTGGGTGGCCCCTTTTCCTTCTCCCAGAATGAGATTTGTGGGGAATTCTCATTCCTTGATGTCAATTATTTCAATAGTCTGGTAGATTAAGTGATAGGAGTTTCTTTAGGATGCCCTCATTTCTGTCATTTACACTAACTTACAATACTATCTCACCTGCTCACCAACTCAGCTTACACTGCAGCCATAAGTGAAACGACCTCTCTGTATAACTTGTTGCTAGGATGCTAATCTTTTATATTTTTAGTTAGTTCTATCTAGAAGTAAGTAAGTTTTCTGCAGGCTACTATTTCATTTTGTGCGTGTTCATATCTCTATCCTTGGATTCCAGGGCGGGGACAGGCACACAGTGTGTTCTCCAAAACCATATTTTTTTGGGTGAGGAACCTTGAGTTCCTTTGATAAGATGCATTTTGGTAACAAGAAATGTTTGTGAGAAGTTTATCGATGTTGCTAGATAGTTTATCATGCCTTCTAGAAAGAGTTCAAAGCAGAGCTGGGGACACCCAGCACCCGAGGGAAGATGTAAAAGGCACATACTATGTCCATCTGACTTCAGAGTCTCATGGAACAGTATGTTAGCTGTTCCTCTGACCAGGGAGAGGTGGGTGTGGGCCACTTATTGCTAAATCCAAAGAGCAGCATGAAAAAACAATGAGTCACGCCATGATGACACAGGAGAACAATAGCCCATGTCCAGGTCTGAGACACTGAGGAGCCAGTCTACAAAGGGAGACATAAGAGTCTCTCTGTGCACTGTATCCAGGGCAGAGCTGCCCATGGCAACGGGTAGCCCAGGGCCAACAGCCTGCTGCTATGACCTTAGCCCTTCCAGCCCTTGCTCCCATTCACACCTTAGCTTTGCTGGCTCTCAGCTTTCCTTCTGTCTGAAATCCTGAGGCTTGCTAGGGTAGGGTCAAGCCCTGTGTTCCAGTCCCATGGAATTATTTTTGCTTCTTTATTCCTGCAGAATTATAAGTAGAAGAAAATATGTCAGTTAGGAGTTCACAGTCCAGGCTAGACAGACTTGAATCTTCTACTCCAGGCCAGGCAAAGCATCTGGTATCTCGAATGCCTGCACAACTGTAACACTACATACACACCACAATATCGCCATGCAGAGTTGAATAGATGACCTATGTGAGCACTGAACTTAGCGAGTAGCAAGCCTGAAGCACAGGGTGAGTTAGTCCAGCTGACAAATCACAGCTCTGCTTACTTATGTGTTTATCTCCTCCACCAATGAACTTTCCCAAGACAGAGGCGGCGTCTCAGCCATTTATGTGATGTGATTTAGTTTTCCCAGCGAAATGACACTTGGTGCATCACGTGTGGTGTGTGTGTGTGTGTGTGTGTGTGTGTGTGTGTGTGTATAATATGCAAGCAAAAAACATGACACTTGGTGCATCCCATGTGTGTGTGTATAGTATGCATGCAATGTATATTACAATGTATATCACGAAATGCTGGGAAAATGTCTCAGTTGGTAAATGGCTTGCAGAGCAACCAAGAGGTGTCAGGTTCGATCACCTGAAATCCACATGAAGAGCTGGGTGTGATGGCATGCACTCATGATCCTGGTGCAGGGAAGCAGAGACAGGCTAGTCTACAGCTCACGGGACAACCAGCCTTGCTAAACCAACAAGCTTCGGGTTTAATGAGAGGCCTTCTCTCAGAAAGTAAGAGGGTGGGTGATAGAGGAAGGCACTTGATATCCACCTCTGGTCCCTCATGCACATGCCCACACACACATGTGCATCATCACACAAATGAAATTGGAGTAGAATGAGGTAAATGGCTATTGGAAATTATAATTTGCTGTCAAGATTAGAATAGCATTATTGAAATAGGTAGACACGCTGCTATTAAAACTGTGAACTGAGAGTGTGTCTCATTATAATGAGAAGATTTCTAAATTTACTTTTTCTTGGCCTCAAGAAACTTTAGCTTTCAAGGCAAGACCAGTTCCTAAGAAAGGAGACTTCCTATCTGCCTACTAGGAGATGTGTATTTTCTTGACTCATTAAATTCAGGGCTACACATGGTTCTCGAGAGTTGAAAACTGGAAGCTGTAGTGGGATAACCTTTTTATACACTGTGAAGATGTGTCTTTGTTGAAGCGCCTTTTTGATTGGTTTCATACAGAGCTGAATGGCCAATAGCTAGGCAGCAGATGATGTGCGGGACTTCTGGGCAGAGATAAGAGCTTTGGGGACAATCTGAGAGATGGGAATTCGCCAGTGAGGGGGGAGAGGTTCATGTGTACCGTATGGAGGAGCAGTAATGAGTGGTAATGAGTAGAATGTAAATTAATATAAACGGGTTAATTTAAGTTATACGAGTTAGTTGGGAGCAAGCCTAAAGTAAGGCCAAGTTTTTATAATTAGCAAGAAGTTTTTATGTCATTATTCAGGAGTTGGTAGTTCAAAGAACATCTGATTACATTTGTGTTCATCGCACGACATGTACTTCCACATTGGCCTGAGAAATCTGACCAAAGTTCCAGACACAGAGCAGGACGTGGCTTCCTAGGAATCGCAGTCTCTAAGACAGCCCCAGGGCTTGTTGCTTGCAGAGGCTGTTTAAGAGGCCCGCTGTACAGCTGAGCTCTGCCCTAGGTAGAAAGGTCTGTAGCAGCTTGGGCTCAGCAACTTCCCAGAGTTGGAGCGGTTAGGTGTGGCTCCTGACTGAAGCCTGCAGACCAGAGGCTAGACTGTCCTGGAAGGGAAAAGAGCAACTGCAGCCCAGAGCCAGCAGAGTAGTTCACCAGACCAACCCAAGGGGGGTAGAGCCAGCTGCCAGCACAGTGTGCTGAGATGAACGGCAGAAGGAGCCGCAGCAAACCTCTGAACAAGTACTGTGTGCTTGAAAATGTGCGCAGGTGTTGAGAAGGAAAAGAAAACAGGCACAGTCATAGAAAAAACAGTTCAAAATAAAGGGACGTCTTGAAAGAGAGTAGGGTAATATAAAAAGGCATTTAATAATGGCTTTAGTAATTTAAAAGTAATATAAGCCATTTAAGGATGGGAAACATTGTAACACAGGGAATTTGGGCATTATATAGTGTTTTAGTAACTTAAAAATTTTTAAATGCTACTGAGAGGCATCGGATTATGAAAAAAACTTTGTTTAGTTTCAATTGCTGCAATGAAACACTGTGACCAAACAGACCTGAACGGAGATCTCTCAACAGGAATCTAAAATGGCTGAAAGACACTTCAGGAAATGCTCAGCTCCTTAGTCATCAGAGAAATGCAAATCGAAACAGTTCTGAGATTCCATCTTACACCTTTAGAATGGTCAAGATCAAAAACACTGATGACAGCTTATGCTGAGAGGATGTGGGGTAAAGGAAACACTCCTGCATTGCTGTTGGGAGTGCGAACTGGTACAGCTACTTTGGAAATCACTATGGCAGTTTCTCAGAAAATTAGGAAACAACCTTCCTCAAGACCTAGCAATACCACTTTTAGGTATATATCCAAAGGATGCTCAATCGTTCCACAAGGACACGTGCTCAACTATGTTCATAGCAGCATTGTTTGTCATAGCCAGAACCTGGAAACAACCCAAATGCCCCTCGACTGAAAAATGGATAAGGAAAATGTGGTACATTTACACAATGGAGTACTATACCATGGAAAAAACACCATATTGAGTGAGGTAACCCAGACCCATAAAGACAAATATAATATGTATTGACTCAAAAGTGGCTTTTAGACAAAAAACAAAAACAAACCAGCCTACAATTCACAATCCCAGAGAACCTTGACAACAATGAGGACCCTAAGAGAGCCATACATGGATCTAATCTACATGGGAAGTAGAAAAAGCCAAGATCCCTGAGTAAACTGGGAGTGAAGAAATCATGGGAGAGGGTTGAAGAGGAGAGGAAGGGGGAGGGGAGCAGAGAATACATAGCTCAATAAAAACAATAAAAACCCACCATGACCAAAAGCTCTGGGAGGAAGGAGTTTGTCTCAGTTTACAGTTCACACCACGGTCTCTCACTGAGGGAAGTTGGCAGGAACTCAAGCAGGAAAGGAACGTGGAGGGAGGAAGCAGCCCTGGGGGCACAAGCTCCTGGGGTGGAGGGAGCAGAAGCCCTGGGGGCACAAGCTCCTCGGGGCTTATTCAGACAGCCTTCACGCACATTTCAGTCCCCTTGCCCAGGAAGCACACTGCCCACGGTGGGTGGGCCCTTCCACATCCATTTTGACCATGAGGCAATCTTACCGAGGTAATTATTCAACTAAGATTTCCCCTTCACTGATATGATGAGATCTGGGTCTAGTTGGAAGAAAACACAAAACAAAAACAAACCAAAAAAAAAAAAACACCCAAAAAAAACAAAAAAAAACCCCAAAACAACCAGTGCTCTAGCTAAAAATTAATCCAGCAGGAAAATGAAGAAATAAGCCTGGAAACTGAGTCAGACAGTGTACTTGAAAAGAGGTAGGAACAAGGTACTGAAAATTACTGGTGGGGATGTAGCCAGATATTGATGAAATTTTAGGCAAGCAGAGAACGGTTATGGAAAGGATAAAATCGGAGTAAGAGAAACGAAGGTGCTAGAGTAGGCAATGGGGATTTCTAAGAAGAAAAGTGGAATGACTGGGGACTGGTGTGAGAGATAAACCATCTTCCTGTAACCTGAGTGCCCAGAGCATTTCACAGGAGAATCAGGCTCTTTGACAAGCAGAGATGAAGCCTCATTATTTCTTTTAAATTGTGCATTGATAAAGCTACCACTTATTAAGTCGTCTTCAGCTACTGGACTTAAGTTTACGATAATTTTAAAGGTGGGCACGATCATCACTAATTTTATGGAAGAAGTGATCGATATTGAGGATTAACTGCCCAGACAGTGAGTGGGAGGCTTGCCCTCGTGTGCGTGCACTGTTTCCCCGGCGTTTGTGGGTTAGGAACGTTTCCAGAAACATAACACGAGCAGAAAGCTGCCTCTGGTCAGAAGGGTCCACTAAGGTGCCCAGCACCACACTGTGCAGCAGCTGAAGCCGATTTCCCCGAAACCCAACCATGGACCCCTATGGAAGTGCTGACATCAAATTAAGAGCAATGAGCCAACTTCTGAGCAGAGCAAGCATTCAGTGTGTGCTGTGCGCTGGCTTCCAACTTGTCACAGTGAGACACTTAGGAGACACCGTGGTCCTGGCTTCAGGACAGCATCAGAATCAGTTCATCGTCAGTTAAAGAAACCAATTCTGCTCATTTACTTTTGTAAACAGTGTTTTTTCCCCCCAGCCTTGTTCATTATACTTGCTTTAAAAATGATTTCTGGCTGCTTTGAAACCACTCTCGAATGATTTGTTTACTGAAGAAATTCAAAGAATGTGTCATCAGCTCAGAAAGAAACTCCAGCGGCACCGTGGAGGTGGCTGGAGCTGAGGTTATCTTGGGATGAGCAGCTGCGCACCGGCATGACAGCCTACTGCCTACGGCTAGCAGTTCAGTGATGGAAACTCACAGCTCACGTATAAAGCAGAGTTTCCTTACGTGCTATCTAGAAAAAAGAAGTCAATTATTATAAGTTGTTTTCAAGAATTTCTAGCTCTAAGTTTTTGTTTCTCTTGAGATGGCTTGTCACTATGGAGAACTATGTAGTTTATATTGGTCTCAAATTCTTCATCTTCCTGCCTCAGCATCCTGGGGGCTGTGATTACAACAGTGTGCTACCATACTCAGAAAGCTTTTGGTGTTGGAAACAGACCTTTGTGTCTCAGGTAAGGACAATTTAATATTGTCATTTTAATAAATCTAATTCTTCGGTGATCTACGTTTCCGTAACGCAATTATTTTCAGTTTTGGAGACAGTATTAAGTGCCTACACAATAAATGTCTCTTAAAATTGTTTTTTTATGGCAGTTTGATGACATATATTTTTAAAATTTTCTTTTTGAAACATACTTTCTTTAAACATGAATTTTAGGTTGGAAGAATGGCTCAGTGGATAATATACTTATTTCACAAATGTGGGGTCTTGAGTTTGGATCCCTAGAACCCACATAAAAGCTGGGCAAATTGTGGCAGCCACCTTTAATCAGGAGGCATAAACAGGACCCCAAGGCAAGTTTACTAGCCATGCTACCTAGGCTATGCAAGCTGCAGGTTTTAAAAGAGACCCTGCCTCAACAAAGTGAAGAGCAATTGAGGGGGACAGTAGATATCAGCTCTGGGTGTGACACTCATGAATAAACAGTTACATGTGCACCCAACACGGGTGTGCCCTCGTGCAAGTGAGCCAGCATCTCTCTCTCTCTCTCTCTCTCTCTCTCTCTCTCTCTCTCTCTCTCTCTCTCTCTCACACACACACACACACACACACACACACGAGAGAGAGAGAGAGAGAGAGAGAGAGAGAGAGAGAGAGAGCAAGAGAGAGAGACAGCATAAATTACTTTTGTTTTGGGAATATCATGTTACTTCTTGTGTTATTATATATATAGCTCTAGAATTATCTGAGTATACTTTGGATGTTTAGCAATATTGACCAGAAATTTCTGGTTTCTGACTCATATCCTCTTGATGCTTGAAAAGCCAGGAATTCTGTTCATTGCACAAGAAAGTCAATACATAGACAAACTCAAAATGTCTACACTCTCATCTTGTCTTGTAGCCTGCTTCCATGAGGATAAACGTTAATATGGGTTTATATCAAGGTGATGATTTTTCTTCTGCAACAGACACCTGGACTGAGAGATGAGCATACCCACCCTTCTTTAGAACAGACAGATACTTCAGGCAATGGTTTACACGTTTGAATTCCCCTCCTCCACGCACTGGGTCTGAGTCATCGCAGTACTCCAGGAGACAGGCCTTGCCTTTCTGTGGAGAAGGGAAGCTCAGCTCAGGAAGCGGAGAATACAGCTTCTCTATGACTCCTGGTTGCTAGGGAAGTAGATGAGCAGATGGGTACAGAGCTCCAGACTTGTGAATTTACAACCTTACACAGAAATCTTGTGATCATTTTTTGCAATGTGCCCTGTGTGGTTTCTTAAAGTAGCTTTTTTTTTCCAGTGAAAAGATTTTTCAAATCCTTAATTTACTACTGTAGAATTGGCAGAAGATCTAATTTTAACTTCTTTGAATTATAGACAAAAGATATTTTCTGCTGCAGATATTTTTATCATCTCTGTACTATGTAGTCATGGGACTACCAAGCGAACAAATGGCCCAAGGAGCTTTGTCCTGATAGAAGCAAGTCATTCTGTCAATAGCTCACTTCTAAATGGTTTCTTGCCATTTTGCTAGGCCTCCAACCAAGTTTAGCTAATTAGTCAATGGAATCAATTAAAAAGATATCTTGTATCTTGTTTAATTCATTGGAAGCATGCTGGTGTGTTCAGGGGCATGCTGAAGAGCTCAGCCCATCATTTCCAAAAGGGAGGCCCAACAATATGCTAGCTCTTTACGGTAAAACTGTGAGTTACTATTATCTTTACTGTTTTGTAAATGGAATGAAATGATGAGATTTCTTTGAAGATTCTGTCATGCTATTTAAGTGCTCTTTCATTATACTTGGTCTTCAATTTTATGGGCTGCTTTGATTAGTGGTGGTAATAACAGAGAATTATTGTAGCCTTCAGGGGGATGAAAGGAGAAATGGAAATGATTAAAAATAAATTAACTTTTTCATGTACAGAAAGGACGAGCGAAGAAGCATCAGTGCGTTCTTAAAACGACTAAGTCATTTACTGGGACATTTTTAAGCCTCATTAACAATTAACAAATTGATCTTAATGAATCTCATTTCATTTCACTGGCAGACTTCCCAGGGCCTCGAGGCCCTGGTTAATGGGACCAGATGATTATCTGCAGCAAATGGCTGCGATCTCACGTTATAAAAAGCTGTTCTGCTCTTTGAGTGATTATTATACAGCGAGGCAAAGGCAGGAAAGGAGGGTGCTTGTGGAAAGTTCTTGCAGGGGTCTGAAAGCATTTTTATCTGAACGCATTGTCTGAGCAAGATGAAGATTGCTGGCTTTGCTACTGAATCTGGGACTTGGCTTACCTGGAGATTATAAATGCCTGTGTTCCACAGCAGATCACTAATATAGATTTTATTAAACTAAACCAGAATATAAGACTCCATGAATTTTATAAACGGTAATGATGTGGAAATGGAAGACAGGAAGCAGAACACCCCGGAAACGGATGTTCTAGCTCTGCCTCAGTCCTGCCCAGGATAGCAGCGCGTGTCCTGGGAATGGCTGTCCCTCCGAGTGTTTACACTCCTTCACCGCCACATTTGCATGGGGTATTAAGCTTCCTTTGGTTTTTGAATGGTTCCCTACTTCTCAAGAAAACCAGTTTTAGTTGAGTTAGAAAAGGTCCTAAAATATTGGGACTCAAGCCTAGGACTTTAGGGTTCCTTGTACATCCATGTTTTAGAGAGGAGGTCATTTAATTTGCCTAGTGACGTAGAACTAAGTCATGGAAGAGAGTCATACCAACCCTTTGCTTTTTATTAACACCCCTCTTCACCCACCAGGATGGATTCCATTATTCCACTGTAATCATACGGCACATACACACACGCAAACACACACACACACACACGCAAACACACACACACACACAAACACACACACACACACAAACACACACACGCAAACACACACACGCAAACACACACACACACACACACACACACACACACACACTTTACATTCTACCTTACATCCAGTAACTCATCATTATCTTTATATTAGCATTGAAGTTTTCTATGGTGGCTTCTTATTATGAATATTTACCAATATTTATTTATACTCATCCATTTTAGTTTTTATATAGAAACTGTATTTTTATTGCTTCTTGATCTTTAAGTAAGATCAAAGGTAGAAATGAAATTTTCCCACTTGTAGTTCATGGGGCCGCATTGAATTTAATTAACTTTACATACTTTTAATAAATCTATTTAGAACATTCAGATATGAAAACATAAACAAGTATTATATATATGAAAGCACAAACAGGTAGCAGTTTGGGAGGGGTCCCGGAGCTTGAGAGTTTTGATTCTGGCCTAGTTTAATTAAATGTACACAGGTGTAACCGGAGTTCAGCAAACGTGTTTATAATCTCAGTATGAGCCAAGTCCCAGACTCAGGAGCAAGGCGTCCCAGATTTCATCTTCTCTATGTGGTCAATAGAAGTAGCAGTCTGCTTGTGCACCAGAGATCCACAGAACTCTGCTGTTCTGTGTCCCAGGAGACAGATAATCACTGTTGATCTAGTGACCCAGTTATAGAAGACTCCCTGGAGAGCTGTGGTGACTGACACCTAGGGAAGGTTTATTCTGGGTCAGCTCCTCTGGGAGTCACTAACTAAACAGTGACTCTGAGGGTCATCCTGCTAGAGTTTCGGGGTCCAGCCTTGATGGGTTTGTACATCCTACGGTAGGGGTGTGTGGATTAGAAATTCTAGGCAGGAAAAAACAGAGATGCAAGAGAAACACAGAGACAAGAATAGAGTCGGGGGGGGGCAACCCAGTGAATACTGAATTCATCCCTTTTTCTTTTCCATTTGCTTTATATACCCCCGTCCAAAAGGGGAAAGAAGGCAAGACTGCTTTACCATGATACAAAGAACAAACAGAATAATTACCTCTTCAATACCTGAAGCATCAAGTAACTACATCCTGAGTTAAGAATTCTGTGGTTTAGGCAGGACATACAGTGACCACACCTTAGGCCAAACATACTGTAGGCAGCCACACCATGAGTCAAATCTGTAATAACCTTGAAGGAGCAAGAATATGCCTGAACTCTCTGAATTTTGGTCAAGGTAGAATGAATCCACATTGACAGGCTCCAGCCCTAAGTGTACAGACACTGCTAAGCAAATGAAAAAATCTTGAGTAGTTTTTCCAAACCCATGATACTGGCAAGTGGCAGACTAAAGAAAGAAAAACAAAACGGAAGTCAAGATAAAGAACAGTTGTCTCTCTACAAATACTTACGTTTTGGTCAGCATCTTATATCACAATAAGGAATCTGACCAAAAACTCAAAAAGTCTGTAGAAAGAATGTGGGCATTATAGAAATACAATCTCGATTTCAATCAATAGTTTTACTTTTTTCTACTTGACAGGACTGTTTCTCTTAAAGGAATTCACGTGAAAATTTTCTTAAAGGATTCTGGAAAACTGAGGCAACGACTTTCGAGTTCTGCTTCAGGGAGAGTAAAGAAACCAAAAGTCTGTCCCCGCCCTGAGCTATTTACAGAACGCTTACAGTTTCAGTAGTTTGTGACGTCAAATTTAATGTATCTTTAGGATACAACAAGAGTTCTGCCACGGAAGACTTCTCCTCTGGGAACATGGAAATTTTATGACAGCCGTTTGCTCTCTTGTGGTTCTTTGTGCCGCTCCACTCCTTAAGGTCTTCAGTTTTGAGGAAAGCTTTGATCTCGCATTAGAGGGAATACAGGGACTAGGAATATTTGAGGCTCTTTGGTGATTTAAACAGTGATATGTACATGGCTAAAGTATGAGACGAACTTGATTTCACATATATGTTCTTTTTACCTCTAGCTTTTAGGACCAAAGAGTAATTTAAAATGAGGTTTATTGTGGAAAACTTACCTTGAGGAATTCTGGGAGTGGGAGAAATGATTTTCCCCAGGGGAGAACACACCAAGTGGTTGTCCAGTGCCAAATGGTGGGCGCTGAAAATATACATACAAGTAACATTATAAAGGCTGAGCAGGGCATATTTAGGAATATTTATATATATATTTATTTAAAATATATATGTACATAAACACAGAGATATATTCATGCAATAACGATTAATGGAAAAAGAGGCCATGACTGAGACAAGTAAGGAGTGGTATTTGGAAGGGGTTTGGAGGAAGGAAAGGGAAGGAGGTAATGGGATAATATCATAATACCCAAGTAAACAGATGTTTTAATAACCTTCCCAGTCTAACTTCTAGTACATTAAATATCAGTAGGTAATTATCAAATAAATGAATTCTTTTCCTGATCTTCAGGAGTCTATGAAAGGATAAAGGGCTCCTGATAGCCACACTTTAAGTAATCTCCATTTCAGATGTGACAGAGCTCTCTGTGTGTAACTCTTTAGACCACGCTCTGAACATAGCAACCTCCTTTCAGATTATTAGACAAACGAGAAACAGATCTCAAGTTTGTTTGAGCCACATGAATATTGGGTTTTTCCTCCTGCATCCTTGGGTCATATTCTAATGTATTTGTCTAAAAGGTACTTTGGTCTAATGAAAGGGATTGGACTGTTCATTCCCACCCTGTGGCAGCTATCTCAACAATGACCGTCCCCAGTGTGGTGGTGGGGAGCCTTTCTGAAGGGTGACAGGTAACAAGTGGGCTGAAATGGAAATAAATCAAATAAACACTGTTCCAAGAATAGAACAGGTCACGGGCAACAGACCCGAGACAGGAAGTTCAGTTATAGAAAGAAGCGCGACCTATCTGTGACACAGAGGACAGGGATGTACTGTAAGCATTGTTTCCTAGAGTGGAGTGTGCTGTCCTCTCTTCCCCAGAGAGGGCACAGACAAGGAGACAAACAGGGGTAGGAAAGGCTGTCTTTAGCTCCCCACCATAAAATTCAGGAAGGAAGAAGGGTGATCAATGCCTACTCTTAAAGCAACCCCGAGAGCAGGGGATCTTTGTTGAGTTGGGTTTTATTTTTTTTTTATTTTATTTTTTATTTTTTATTTTTGAGTTGGGTTTTAGCACGATTCTATATTCCTTTTGTGTTATTGTTTTATGTATTATTTCTTTTATTTCTCTTTATTAATAGTATTTGATTTCACTGTGGTCACTCTCATTGGTGAAGTTTTTTTTCACCTTTCCTGGACTTGGGGCTCCTGGTTTTGAAAGGTTCCATTCAGGCTGAAGCTCTGAAAAGCTGCGTGAGATGTGGCCTTGAACTCTGTCTGGAGAGATGTTGAGAAGGAAGAAATCATTCTAGGTTTAAAAAAATTAAAAAAACAAACCCCCACAATCTATAGGTCATACTTTACTCCATCAGTGATCAAACTGCCCAGAAGAAAAATTGGGAGGGTGGAGAAATAGGCCAGTGGGCACTGGGCCATATCCTAGGGTAAGAGAAAAGAGTTGGCACCCTAAGCCTTCTTCCAGCCATGGGAGGTGTGAAGGGGAGGGAGTGAGATACAAAAAGAAAGAAAACTCAGTGCCTTGAGATAGACACTGTCCCAACTCCAGGGCCATCTGCAGCCCCTACCCAAGCAGCTCCCATCACCTCTTCATTCATGAGATGCATAATTTAACAAAAAAGTCAAAAGAAATCCCTAAATAAAACAAAATCCAAAAAGAAGAGACCTGGAGGAATGGAGGAAGGAGAGAGGAGGGGAATAGAAAGAAGGGTAGGTCTCTGGATGTATAACTCCAGAGCTACCCGTGTTGAGGGGAACGGGTCCCCAGCATTCACTGCCTGCTTGGAGTTAGCTCCTCACATAGTGTGTGACGGATGATTTCCCATAAACACTGTAGAAATCCTGGTGGCCAGGTGCTGGAAAGTGCCGAGCACATTGTTCTTAATGTCGGTGTGTTTGTTCTGGTTCTTACAGTAAGATTTCTCACAAACAGTAGTGAAAGTTTGGAGTTTGACAGCTATCAGGGTACCAGTTAGAATAATGTGTGAGTATTTCAATTGAAATGTTCTGGGAAGATACACCATTGTTGATTGTTATGCCTATAAAAACATCCCCAGAAAACAGGAATTTCTGTAATTTCTCTTCACTGCATTTTGAATGTTGTTTAAAATTCTTGTTTTGATCTTGTATTCTGAACTGATCTCAAACTTTCTAAATAGGTTCAGACTAGTTTTTGATGTGGGATTTCCCTCTGTGTGCTGTGATTACCATTAATGAATGAAAAAGCTGCCTTGGCCTGTTGATAGCGCAGAACTTAGGTAGGTGGGGAAGACTAAATGGCATGCTGGGAGAAAGGAGGCACGATTGGGGAGAAGCCGTGTAGCCCTGCTGGAGCCAGATGGAACTTTAGCCTGCGGGCCACAGCCACGTGGCAATACACAGATTAATAGAAATGGGTTAAATTAAGATGTAAGAGTAAGCCAATAAGAAGCTAGAGCTAATAGGTCAAGCAGTGATTTAATTAATACAGTTTCTGTGTGATTATTTCGGGGCTGAGCAGCTGGGAACCAACAAGCAGCTTGTTGCCACAAGTTTTGACCTCTTGTCTTCACCTCCGAAGTGTGGGGATTCCTGACATGCATTGCTATACTTGTAATTTGTGTTTAATGACTCTCTTTTTTGGCAACATGGCCGTCTTACTAGGATCTCCTAACCCCTGATCACTCAACAGAAGACAGTGCCTGCTTTTAAATGGTTTCTGTTTTGAATTGTTTGGATTGTTTGTAAGTTTTTTTTCTTGTTTATAAGCGAATACCCACTTCTTTTTCTGACATTAGATTGAACTTTAAATCTGAGGATTTGAAACCCGTCATAATTTGGTTTTAGTCTACCAGGTAGCTCAAGCCGTTAGCGGGTGCCATAAAGACCTCCAGACGGCCTAATTCACAAGGATGACAGGAGGCAGAAACTGTGTTTCTTCACCATCCATTGAGGTGGTGGAATAAGCCGCCCCTCCTTGTCGTCCCCCTGCCTGTACTCATCAACAACAGGGAACCTTGGTGAAACTCGGCTGCTCTCCCACTCTGAGCGTACATCTATGAACTAAGCAGAATACAGAAAACTGGGCAACCGTGGTCTCTTTCCTTCTGAAGCAACAGTGACGGATCCCACGTGAGCACCCAACAGACTGCTAACCCTCTAAGTTCTCTCCCATACTCGCGTTCCCATCGCCAAGACAACTGCTTTCTCTCTACCGTCCTCAGCTCTCACACTGCTTCCAGGGAGTAGGAATCCTGGCACTCTCACCTTCCTCCGGCACTCACCTTCCTCCGGCACGCACCTTCCTCCGGCCCTCTAATGACGGGGACCTTGTCTAGGAGCTAAGGATCGACCCTGTTGCCCTTTGTGGCATCCCTCATACCCTCTCCGTGACATGGAAGACAACATTTCTAAATTCTAGAAAACTGTTTCTCTCCAGTCTCGCTCATGGCACCACGGATGTTGGGCTTCTTTCCGTCTTTAGAAATGCCTGCCTTATTTCTCATGCGGGCACTGTTCTTGGAACAGTGTTTATTTATATTACACCCTAGATGTTACTTGTTACCACTTCAAAGAGTTTTTGACCACACTAAGGAAAGCACTTGTATTGTTTCGGCTATAGCTGCTATGACTGTCAGAATAAGGCATAGACAATGTATCTAAAGAGCAGAAATATGTTATCTCTCTTTCTGGACCTGAGGAGTTTGAGAGCAAGGTATTGGCAGATTGGGCTTCTTCTCAGCTCTCTTTGGATGGCTGTCTTCTCTTTGTGTCTTCACACTGCCTGCCCTCTCTGTCTATGTCCAAATTCTTCCCTCTTCAGAGACTGGTCATGTTGGACTCGAGTTTGCTATAATGCGGTTGTTTGTTTGTTTTTATGTTCCTTTAAATGTCCTATCTAATTCTTTACTGAATTAATTACTTCCTTAAAGATCTCATCCTGAAATCCTGGGGATTAGGAATTCAATACATGAGTTATCTGAAGATACACAATTTAGCTCCAAACAGCTAAATTCCTCCAATAACTTCCTCCTTGTAATTTCCCCCTCACTTTCACTATTTTATCACTATTTCAATTTCTATTGTTTTTATATGTGTTTATAGATCTGTTACCCCCCACCCCACAATGGCATGCACACCCCATGCCTGGAAGGTCTTCATCTACCAGTTTCCCTGCTCAGAGAGGTGTCTAGCACAGCTGTTCAGTCCACGCCCATGGAGTGGAATGACTGATAAGTCAGCCAGGAGGCAAGCTAAGTTAAAGATGCTTCCTATTGAGGTCCGCTCAGTTCTGTCCTTTGTTTATTGGTTCTTAATTTACCTTTCAAATCCCACACTTAACCTTCATTGTGCTTGTTCTGAAAACCTTTCGAACTTCTGAACCCTAGTCTGAGTTTTCATGGCCTCCGAGTTTCCCACCGAAGATATCAACTGCATCTAGTTTGCATGTCACATCACTGCCTTGTCTTTCTCTCTTCCCTTGACTGCCTCAGGTTTCCACACATGAGCCCTCCCCAGTGAAGAGGCCGGCGGTGCCAACCATCATTTGTTTATTTTGTTTCTGGTTATACTATAGAGACCTTTGTAATAATTGTGTTCAACAGGCTTGGCCACAATTCCTATCCTTCATGTAACAGCAAAACAAATACTGTTGGACAGAGAACTATCTGTAAAACTGTCAAATTAAAAAAGAAAGAAAAAAATGCTGAAACTCTGCCTCTGTTTCCAGTCTATCCTTTGCTCCATATTTGTTCAAAGATGTTTAAAATTCCTTTATTGACAAATTTTTGAGAAACTGTTAGGAAATGGAATATTGTTAAATGCAAACATCCCTGAGAAAGTTCAAACTAGAGACTTGAGAGTAATTTTCCTAACCAATAACTTGCCTAAGAAATCAGACTTAATGGGGTAGGGGAGTATTGGATAGCAGAAAAACCTACTGAGAAGGGAAGCAGAGGGCGTGGTTTACATTTTAGATAGTCTTGACCTGGACTAGCATCGTTCAAAGGAAGCAGTTTCCTTTGTTTCGAGTCAGGCATGGCCTCCCTCCCTCTGCTTTGGGTGCTGTGAATCTAAGCAATGTGATTTCTTATGAAAACTACATCTTTGTGTCTGAAATCCCTAGCTTGTCAAATGGGTCTCCCCAGGTGCGTTTTTATATTGACGGCTGCCCCAAGGCTCTCTGTTACCGAAAAGCACCCTCACGTCTAAGAATGCAGCTATGTTCCTGGTAGTGGTACAGTCACTGGTGAATTAGACCGATTTATACCTAAGCTGCTACTGCTTCTTTTTTAACTTTTTTTATTGATTTTTATTGAGCTCTACATTTTTCTCTGCTCCCCTCCCTGCCTCTCCCCTCCCCCTTCAACCCTCCCCCAAGGTCCCCATGCTCCCAATTTACTCAGGAGATCTTGTCTTTTTCTACTTCCCATGTAGATTAGATCTATGTGAGTCTCTCTTAGGGTCCTCATTGTTGTCTAAGATCTCTGGAATTGTGGTTTGTAGGCTGTTTTTTTTCTTTGATTTATGTTTAAAAACCACCTATGAGTGAGTACATGTGATAACTGTCTTCTGTGTCTGGGTTACCTCACTCAAAATAATGTTTTTTAGCTCCATCCATTTTCTTGCAAAATTTAAGATGTTATGTTTTTCTGCTGTGTAGTACTCCATTGTGTAAATGTACCATATTTTCCAAAAGGAAGCACTTCTGCATTGCTGGTGGGAATGCAAGCTGGTACAGGCCCTTTGGATGTCAGTGTGGCGATTTCTCAGAAAATTAGGAAACAACCTTCCTCAAGACCCAGTAATACCACTTTTGGGTATGTATCCAAGGGATGCTCAATCGTGCCACAAAAACATGTGCTCAGCTATGTTCATAGCAGCTTTTTTTGTCACAGCCAGAAACTGGAAACAACCTAAATGCTACTGCTTCTTTTATTGTACTTTCTTACTAAGGGCAGCTCTCAAAATTTTGAGGAAGTTTTTCATTACCTTTTATTTTCTAGGATGTGTCGTGTTATTAAGGCATGAATGAGAGGGGTGGTAGGGACTGACTATGTCTACGTGAGTTACAGTGGCACTGGGACAATGGTACCCGAGCTGTCTGTGGCAGTAATACTGGCCCTGAGAGATATTGAAGGGACATGTTTTGGTCACTATTAGGGCCTTCATCAAGTCATGGACAGGAGGATAACACTTAAAAATATCCAAGTTTATTCAGAGTTTGAAGTTAGCTAGAGCCTAGTGAACTGACTGGGCAAAAGTTCTGCAGATGAATGCCAAGTCAAATTCTACTTTGGTGACTTAGTACACCCTTTCCCACAGAGAGCAGAAATGGCTTGCATTGAGAAAGTGTCAAAGCCAAAGAATGATGTGGGCTCCATGTGGAAGCTCTCAGAGGCAGTTCTGACCCTGGTGTAGGGTAGGAACGACCTTATAAATACTTGGGAAATACAATGTTTATATTACATCAGTATTTTCATAGGCCACACCCTCTCCAAAGCCAGTCTTATGCTCCAGAGACCCATCCCACTTCCTGCCAGCTCCTAACACAGCTTTGAAGTGAGGACTGTAGTGACTCAGGGTCAGGAAACATTCTTTTCAGGCTCGTATCAATTTATCAGTTAATGCATCACTGCCCAAACACCCACAGGATCCTGGGAGGTAAAGCAGAACTAATGTTCAAGAATGTAGTCCTGCCCATTTCTGTTTCCTTCAAAGTAAGCCTATGAAATGATCATTGTTGGGGTTCACTTCTGTTTTTAATAAGGGATACAGTCAAGATGTGTGATGAAGCTGGTCTCAGTCTTTGGAAGGAAGCCATACTCTGAACGTATTTTATTTGGAAACCACACAAAAGTCATAGCAAGGAAACCATGCAACAAGAATTGCACCACCCACGTACAAGTGTGGAAATGGAAGGAGTTGCCATTCTGTAGCACAGTCTTCATTGAAGAGGCAGATGGTGTCCTGTACAAGGTCTATTAGTTACTTCACGGTGGAAGTTGATTGGCTTGGAGCTGGCTAGTTATTTTGGCCCAACAAGATGATTCACGTTCACATTTCTTACCATAAAGCTCACTGTAAATCACCTCCAGTTACCAATTCCTCTGTATGGCTACTATAGTTTATATGTAAAGAGCAGAAAGAATAAACCATATCTCAGTGTGCCAGGGAGAAGGGAGTAGATACTTTATGTCAACCCCAGGGTTCCAAAATACTAACTAAGCTACAACCAATATCTATTACATGTTCACGACTTAATTTCACTCAGTTTGGTAAAGGGCTAAAACATGTTTTAATTATTCCAAGAATATTTTTATAACCTTTTAGAATAATATAGACGTTCATTCACTTAATGAAAATATCTGAGCCGAGCCTTAACTCTTAACTCATAATGCTTGAATCATCGTTGGTAGTTACAGAAGCTTTGTGCCTCAGTTTCCTTCTTTGTAAACACATCATAAGGTTGTGGTGAGTAAGTGAATGCACACACATATGTGTTCAAAGAAAAGTAAACATTGAAGACGTTACTTTTGGGGCAAAAGGCACAATGATGCTGTCTCTGTACTCTAAATTATACTAGAAATTAGTGGCTAACACAACACTCACTTATTATCTTAGCGTTTCTGTCATCCAGAAATCTGAGAATGGCTTAGAGGAGTTCACTACTTCATAGCAGGGTTCAAGGCATCCATGGGCTATAGCCGTCTCAGAGTTCAATGGGGTGAAGCTTTTTCTGAACACACAGAGTTGTTGTCAGGGTTTATTCATCATGGATGCATTTTCAACATGACAGCTTTCCTTTTTAAAGTGGACAGCTGAAGAAGCCAGTTGTGGCAGTTCATATCTGTGACCTGGCATTCAAGAAGGCTAAGACAGGATAGTGAATTTGAAAATAGCCTGTTCTGTTTCATTAGACCCTGTTGAAGAAGGTGAGGATGAAAAGAAGGAGGAAGGAAGTATAATAACAAACATAGAAATTTCCAGCCATGGTTATTGTTTTCCAAAGCTGACCCAGAACTACCAACGTAAGTCATCCTTTTTTATAATCTAATTATGGGAGTGATATTTCACTTTTGCCATGTTTATTTTTCAGAAAATACTGGATAGGTTAAGCCCACATTCAAAAGGGAATCATAATAGAAGCTTCCTATCCGGAGAATAAAAAAATATAAGCTTGGAGATCACATGTTTACTGGTAAAGGGAGACATTTATTAAAAATAGTTATAGAATAAAATAGTGATTACAAACTTTGATAAACACTTTAATGAACTGAAAATACCATGTTTGGTGGCAATTACAGTATTTATAACTCATTTGAAATACTTCAAATGAAAATAACTCTGGAGTACTCTAAAAAAAAGAGGAACTGGTGACCGCAAGATCCATGATGTCTCCTTCACTGTATTATGTTGACAAAGCAGTCAGTAGATGAGCAGAGCAGAAGAAGACCAACCACAGCTTCTGTTCGGAATGAAAGCCTGGTTCTGTACAGGAACCATTGGCATTGTTCTGGGTCAGCTTTGGAAAACAATAACCATGGTTGGCAATCTTGGCAAGAGGAATTCAGATTCAAGTTACAGACTGGAAGGGAGTAAGAACGTGAAGAAAGTATGTGTGGACACCAACCTTGGAAGCTTCAGTAGAGATGGGGGTGAGACCTAAGTAGGAAGAGATAAACAGAAGCCTCTGGGAAAGCATGGTTTGACTGTTCCAGGGGATGAGCAAACAGAGAAAAACTACAGTAAGATGGGAGACAGTCATAGGCTAGATGGCTGGTAAATAAAACAGGGTTCTGAGTAACAAGAGGGGAAAGAATGAAGAATAATGGATGTAAATTGGGGATTGAGCCCTGATAATAAAAAAGACAAGGTATAAGCCAGCAGTTTCCAAATCTTGAACAGAGTTTTCCAAAGCATTAAGCCACCAAGTGTAACTGAGCCCAACCAACCCAGACAACAAACTCCTACAAGCATCGTCGTTTATTAACCAATATCTGTGAGTTGAGTTAAAAATTTATGGTGGACATTCGTCTTATAAGATTCCATTATGGTTGTTTCCAGCAAGTGATTATTATAATGCACAGGAATTATTCTTGGGTTGAGTGTCGAAGGCACATAATTTAAGATGGCAGCTGTGCACTAACTTGAAGTCAATCAACTTGCAAAAGCTGACTATCTGAGAAATCCAAGGCAAGGAGGGTTATTGTTACATTATCCAATGTTATCCAATGTCTTGAATTTTAACCAGCAGCATTTCCATGATAGGCCCTAAACTGCCTCAACTCCTGTCGTGGTTTAAATAGGGACTATCCCTCAAGGGTCATGTTATAAATAGTGTTACTTTTGGAGGTTCTGGAAGTTCTGAGAGGTAGAGCCCAGCTGGAAAGATCAAGAGAAAGGCAGGTCTCATTCAAAAGTAGACGTCCAGGTTCTGTTTATTCAGACTGTGCCCTAGCAAAGAGCAGCATGGAAAGAGGCAACACATCTCCTGGTCACTGAAGAATTTGTGTGTCCAGCAAAAGGCAGAGAAGAAACCAAGGGATAGAGGCGAGCCCATGAGAGAGATGGCTCCATGCCTCCCAAGGGCCTTGTCCAAGGTTTCCTTGGTATGCAGTGGCTATTCCGTGGAGATTCATTGATGAATGGATGAATATGTCAAAGATAAATGGATCTGGACAGTAAAGTTGGGCTAGTTCCAAATCTTTCCTCTTTGATCTTTGGGAAAGCCAAATTAAGCCCAGCTGCTCTTCAGAGTAACAAGCCATCTGAACAAAGTCCTTTCTGGTCTATTTCTGCTTACTTTCCCCCAAGGGTGCTGAAGAAATAAACGCATCACCCACTACTTACTCTTCAAAAGGACCAGCCATTTGTTCTTGACGTCTTCCTAATTGTTCACATTTGGTGTCTCTGTTTAGATTTTCCAGTGCTGCTCTGCTCCGCGCACTGTCTGGTCATGTGATCCTGGTGACGGAGGAGAAGTGGGCGTTCCTGGCCACGCCCTCTTATTTTGTCCTTTCCATACGTCTTGGTGACACACTTTCCAGGTACTAATTTTATTATTTAACCTCACCACACTATCAAGGATAAAAACGTAGCTTTGAAATGTTTCAAAAATAGGGATAGGCTGTTCAACTCTTCTAAAGAAAAATGTCTAAGCCAGTTAAGTTAGTGAACCTGATTCATCCCCTGAGAAGCCTTGTGAGAACAGGATGGTAGCCTCACAGATTTACATAGCATGAACCAACAGTAGGGCGAGAAGCAGCAACCCTGGGTCTTGCAGAGAGATCATAGAGAAAACGAGGGAGAGCAGAAAATCTGCACCACAGCGTCCTTTCCATTGGGCCATTCAACTCTCCCACAACTGTAAGCCAGCACACCCTACCAGGAAAACAGAGGCAGAGAATCACTTTTAAAACAAAAACAAGCATGATGTATATGCCTGTGTCCCCAACACTGGGATGTAGAGGAAGGGGGATCAGTAGTTCAAAGGCTGTCTCTCAACTACGTAGTAACTTTGGCCTAGCCCGAGCTACACGAGGACTCCCTTCTCCTCCCAGATCACTAGTATACTCTACAATGTTGCTCATTATATTTTCTGATTTCTATTCACAAAATGCTATGTAAAATACTAGTGTTTTAAAGTTTTTGTGTGCTCACTGGATAGAATGCCTATTTAAACATATTTTTGGGTCCAACTTTGGTTTCCAGTAGGTGCTTGATGGAGAACAGAAGCTTATATTTTTCACTGATGCAGGTTGTGATGGTATTTTTTTTTTACTTTTGTTTGGATTGCTGTATTTAATTGTTTTTGTTTTTATTTCTGTGGTTTTTTTTTTAAAGATAGAATCCAAGTTGACCTTAAATTCAGTGTCTACACTGCATGTCATGGTGGGGATGGTATGGTGGCAGGAACCCTCGTCACAGTGTGCCTACAGTCAAGAAGCAAAGTGGATTATGGTTGTTGGTCTGATCATGTTCTCCTTTTCATCCAGTCTGGGACTCCAGCTCATGAAATGCTGCTATTCACACCCAGGGTCAGTCTTCCCATCTCAGTTAGCATTTAGTTTTCACAAACGTGCACAGAGGTATGTCTCCTAGGTGACTCCAAGTTCTGTCAAATTGATATTCTATCTTAATAAAGCACACTCTTGCTAGATAGCTATCTTGCAACCTTCCTGGATGCCCAGAAAATCATCTTTACTCAGGGCCAATGATACTACTCAGATCCTATTTAGAGTATGATAGATTTAAAAAGCTAAAGAGAAAATAAATGATAATAATTTATAGGAGATTGGGAGGAAGGTGACTTAGCTATTACGAGTGTTTATGTTGTTGCAGTGAACCCAAGTTCAGTTCCTTGGCACCCACATCGCGATATTCACAACTGCCTATAGCTCCAGCTTCAGGGCCAGCAGATGCCGTTGGCTTCCTGAGACATAAACACTCTTGTATGCTTTCCTTGCCCTGCATGTATGATCATGTGCGCGCACACACATATACACACACACACTAGGTAAATAGATGATAGATAGATAGATAGATAGATAGATAGATAGATAGATAAAACAACTGTTTTACCTGGAGGGCATAGCCATTCCTCAGTGGGCCTCATTAAAGCTCTGCACTCTCTACTTTGCTCCCTCTTATATGACATGTCAAATTCTAATGGGTAGCAATTGTAATTCCTATGCCTTATATGAATACAGTAGAAGGCACTCAGGTGGTGGGACCTGAAGCTGATTAAGGCATGCATGCTTAGTAACCTTTCTGCCTTTCTGTTAGCTCCCTAACAGGATGGTGGAACTCCTGAGCCCTCTGCTCCCCCTCCTGTGGTCTCACAATGATACCTGGCTCTTGTATTTTCTTAAAACTTAATCTTGATTTCCCATTTACTAGATAGCTTTCTTCTTCTTTTCTTTTTAAATTTTTTATTGCACTATACATTTTTCTCTTCTCCCATCTCTTTCTCTGCTTTTCCCTTCTACCCTCTCCCATGACCTCCATGCTCCCGATTTACTCAGGAGATGTTGTCTTTTCCCCATTCCTATTTAGATCCATGTTTTTCTCTCTTGGGGTCCTCTTTGTTGTCTAAGTTCTCTGGGCTTGTATATTGTAGACTTGTTTTTCTTCACTTTATGTCTAAAAGACACTTAATAGTAAACAATACTATTATTATCACTAAGTTTTAAAAAAGAAGTGTTGGTGTAGCCTCTGATTTCCTAAAACTCAAAATCCTCCTGCCTCAGCTTCCTGATGGTGCTGCTGCCGAACTTTTGACTTATCTTGCATGCCAGTGACACAGCCACATTCAGACTTCCCACCCATCAGCTTCTCCTCTCTTCTCATCACCTCTGTGATCCACAGAATTCAACTGTAATGAACCACAGCTCTGCAGGAAGGTTTAATGGGTTACACAGACATGACCTTTACTTTATGATCTGTCTTTGCTTCATCCCCAGATGAAGGTTACATCCACAGGACACACAATATTTGGTAATCAGTTTATGAATTCTCTAAGTTATTGGACACTCCTTGTCCTCAGGGTAGGACTTTACTTCTTTTTTTGTTTATTTGATGATGGCAGTGTCGGGGTAAATAGAGAGCAGCTGTTTTCATTTTTCCTGATCAGATCCCGTGGAAGGCTTGCTGAAACGGTTCAGGCCCCACCTTGGGTCTCCAGTAGGAATCGGGTAACAGTTTGTATTTCCAGCTTATGGTGATAGTGACGATGAGTCACTCTCTGAGAACCACCTCAATAAGAAATTCTGACCTCTCTTTAAGTTCAAGTACAGGCGAAAGGGTATTTGAACCACCTTGAGGCCAGGGGACCTCACAACCAGAGGCGTTTATACCCAAATGTGTGCTAATTGCAGACTCACTATAAACAGGGGTTTCCTGTAACATTTTTGTTATTTCTAGCCCTTGGGCTCTTAAAACTGGGATGATGATGTTTAAAAGTTAAAATTGTTTAGATGTGAGTGTAAAAAAGCAAAACAAAGCACCCAGAACAATTGACGTGGGCCAGCGGCACACACTGACGTGGGCATACAGTACACACTGACGTGGGCCAGCGGCACACACTGACGTGGGCACACAGTACACACTGACGTGGGCCAGCGGCACACACTGACGTGGGCACACAGCACACACTGATGTGGGCACACAGTACACACTGACGTGGGCACACAGAACACACTGACGTGGGCACACAGCACACACTGACGTGGGCACACAGAACACACTGACGTGGGCACACAGCACACACTGACGTGGGCACACAGTACACACTGACGTGGGCACACAGCAAACACTGACGTGGGCACACAGTACACACTGACGTGGGCACACAGTACACACTGACGTGGGCACACAGTACACACTGACGTGGGCCAGCGGCACACACTGACGTGGGCACACAGCACACACTGACGTGGGCACACAGCACACACTGACGTGGGCACACAGTACACACTGACGTGGGCCAGCAGCACACACTGACGTGGGCACACAGTACATACTGACGTGGGCCAGCGGCACACACTGACGTGGGCATACAGAACACACTGACGTGGGCACACAGCACACACTGACGTGGGCCAGCAGCACACACTGACGTGGGCATACAGAACACACTGACGTGGGCACACAGCACACACTGACGTGGGCCAGCGGCACACACTGACGTGGGCACACAGAACACACTGACGTGGGCCAGCGGCACACACTGACGTGGGCACACAGTACACACTGACGTGGGCACACAGCACACACTGACGTGGGCCAGCAGCACACACTGACGTGGGCCAGCGGCACACACTGACGTGGGCACACAGTACACACTGACGTGGGCACACAGTACACACTGACGTGGGCCAGCGGCACACACTGACGTGGGCACACAGCACACACTGACGTGGGCACACAGCACACACTGACGTGGGCACACAGCACACACTGACGTGGGCACACAGCACACACTGACGTGGGCACACAGTACACACTGATGTGGGCACACAGTACACACTGACGTGGGCACACAGCACACACTGACGTGGGCACACAGAACACACTGACGTGGGCACACAGTACACACTGACGTGGGCACACAGTACACACTGACGTGGGCACACAGCACACACTGACGTGGGCACACAGTACACACTGATGTGGGCACACAGTACACACTGACGTGGGCACACAGTACACACTGACGTGGGCACACAGCACACACTGACGTGGGCACACAGTACACACTGACGTGGGCCAGCGGCACACACTGACGTGGGCACACAGCACACACTGACGTGGGCACACAGCACACACTGACGTGGGCACACAGTACACACTGACGTGGGCCAGCAGCACACACTGACGTGGGCACACAGTACATACTGACGTGGGCCAGCGGCACACACTGACGTGGGCACACAGTACACACTGACGTGGGCACACAGTACACACTGACGTGGGCCAGCGGCACACACTGACGTGGGCACACAGCACACACTGACGTGGGCCAGCGGCACACACTGACGTGGGCACACAGAACACACTGACGTGGGCCAGCGGCACACACTGACGTGGGCACACAGTACACACTGACGTGGGCACACAGCACACACTGACGTGGGCCAGCAGCACACACTGACGTGGGCCAGCGGCACACACTGACGTGGGCACACAGTACACACTGACGTGGGCACACAGTACACACTGACGTGGGCCAGCGGCACACACTGACGTGGGCACACAGCACACACTGACGTGGGCACACAGCACACACTGACGTGGGCACACAGCACACACTGACGTGGGCACACAGCACACACTGACGTGGGCACACAGTACACACTGATGTGGGCACACAGTACACACTGACGTGGGCCAGCGGCACACACTGACGTGGGCACACAGTACACACTGACGTGGGCACACAGCACACACTGACGTGGGCACACAGTACACACTGACGTGGGCCAGCGGCACACACTGACGTGGGCACACAGTACACACTGACGTGGGCACACAGTACACACTGACGTGGGCACACAGCACACACTGACGTGGGCACACAGTACACACTGACGTGGGCACACAGCAAACACTGACGTGGGCACACAGTACACACTGACGTGGGCACACAGCAAACACTGACGTGGGCACACAGCACACACTGACATGAGCACACAGTACACACTGACGTGGGCACACAGTACACACTGACGTGGGCCAGCAGCACACACTGACGTGGGCACACAGCACACACTGACGTGGGCCAGCAGCACACACTGACGTGGGCACACAGCACACACTGACGTGGGCACACAGTACACACTGACGTGGGCCAGCGGCACACACTGACGTGGGCACACAGTACACACTGACGTGGGCCAGCGGCACACACTGACGTGGGCACACAGTACACACTGACGTGGGCACACAGCACACACTGACGTGGGCCAGCGGCACACACTGACGTGGGCACACAGTACACACTGACGTGGGCACACAGCACACACTGACGTGGGCACACAGTACACACTGACGTGGGCACACAGTACACACTGACGTGGGCACACAGCACACACTGACGTGGGTACACAGTACACACTGACGTGGGCACACAGTACACACTGACGTGGGCCAGCAGCACACACTGACGTGGGCACACAGTACACACTGACGTGGGCCAGCAGCACACACTGACGTGGGCACACAGCACACACTGACGTGGGCCAGCAGCACACACTGACGTGGGCACACAGCACACACTGATGTGGGCACACACTGACGTGGGCACACAGTACACACTGACGTGGGCACACAGTACACACTGACGTGGGCACACAGTACACACTGACGTGGGCACACAGTACACACTGACGTGGGCACACAGCACACACTGACGTGGGCACACAGCACACACTGACGTGGGCACACAGCACACACTGACGTGGGCACACAGAACACACTGACGTGGGCACACAGTACACACTGATGTGGGCACACAGTACACACTGACGTGGGCACACAGTACACACTGACGTGGGCACACAGCACACACTGACGTGGGCACACAGTACACACTGACGTGGGCCAGCACTGCATGACTTATGGCGTGGGCAGTGACAAAAGTTCAAAAGAGGAGGCAGAGTTTCAGGAAAGTGAAGATCTTTCCTCCTATTTCCCTTACATTTTTAATTCATTATTTCATTTCTTCCTGTAAATTCTTGTAACAATGGTGCAAAAGCAAACATAGGGTTAACCCAGGGCCGGATGTGGTGGGAATGTTCACGAACTGTTAGCTGCATAAATGTGAAGGGAGAATTTCCAAGAGAAGGGCCAGGCTCCTGTGGGATACGCCCTCCCTCAGATATCACCCCACATCCGAATTATCTGAGCAGTGAAAACTTTGCATGAAGTGTATCATGGTAAATGCTTAGCAAAAGTTATGTCAAATAAGGCAAGGCTTTGGCCTCAGTTCCTTTAAATGCTACCAGGTGACTGCTGCAATGTCTATGAAACACACTCATCCAGACACTGCTGCAATGTCTATGAAACACACTCATCCAGACACTGGGAAATAATTGGTTCCCTGAACTCACTGAGGTTAGGTTAGTGGAGAAATTACTAAGCCAAGGACCAGTGAATGAACAATTTTGGACAGCTTTACAAAGAGGGTCTAAATATTCTCCAGAAAGCAGAACCAAGAGGGGGTTAGTTGACTACGAAGAATTGCCTCCTGGGAGACCGATGATCTTTAGGGTGGATGGTGTGTAAGGTGGAGGCCAGGGCAAGCAGGAGGGACCATTCCATGTCATGCGGGTAAACCTAACATTCAGGAGAACTTGTGGTTTAATTGCTAGTTCCACTGAGTCAATTATTAATCTTACCCTAAATAACCTTAGCCACACAACTCAAAATAATGTTCAGCCTGGACAGCCACTCCACGGCCAGTCAAAGTAACACGCAAAATGACCCGCAGCTCCTGGGTAATCAAGATGCATCAACAGGCAGGAGTAAGGTTAACAACCAAAGCAGCTAGGCAATCCTGTGGCTGACTGAGACGATCAACCCAATCAACTGAGCACTAAGTGAAGAGGAAAAAAAAGTAGGGGACCGGGGAGATGGAGTTAAGAACACTGGGTGCTCTTCTAGAGGACCAAGTTCAGTTCCCAGTACCCTGGAGGGAGCTCACAATTGTCTATAACTCTAGATCCAGGAAGTTTACTGCTGTCTTCGGGCTGGCTTCTGTGGGTACCAGGCATGCACGTGGTGCATAGACATACATGCGGGCAAAACATTCATCCACACAAAACATAACTGAAACCAAATAAAAACATTAACTTCCTGGTCTACAGAGCTAGTTCCAGGACAGGCTCCAAAGCCACAGAGAAACCCTGTCTCGAAAAACCAAAAAAAAAAAACAAACAAACAAACAAAAAAAAACATTAACTTGTGGTAGGCTCTTCTTAATCTTTTATCTTTTGCGGGCTTCACTAAGGAAGTAGCTCAGTATTTTAAGGTTGACAGAGTTTGTTTAAGACCACATTACTTTTTGAATAATGTTATCATGGAATTATTTCCTGGGAAGAATGTCCCTGATAATATATATTTAAATGCAGGTTTCAAGTCGTAGAAAGTGACCTGGTGTGATAATAGTAAATTTAGTGTCTCTGGGCATGTTCTTCCCAGAAGCATTGTGTGCTGCTTAGAGAATGCGGCCTTTCCCTGGACCCCTTTACAACAACCAGGGAGCTTTGGCGAGCCTACAGGGGAACCTTCTTCATCCTAAGGTACACAGAGAGATACTCTGGGCCTGTTACGTAAATACCAGGGAGTCGGCAGAAAGTTTTCTGCTATGTGGGCTGGCTTTATTTTTCAGAACCGGTAAACTTCATTTAAAGACGTCAGGGCTCACATGTTCTTCACTAAGTCACAACTTCAATGAAGTTTTTGTTTTATAAAAGCATTTTAATGTCCACCAAACCCTCAGAGTGTCCTTTTTCACAAGCGCTGAGTTCCTCTTTGACCTTAGTAGACGCTGAGTCTGGCATCATAGCCAGATGGAAGGTGGACACATGTGAATCTGGCAGAGAGAAGCGGAGATCACAGGAAGGTCTGAGTGCAGAGCCAAGGTTTGTGGGCGTCCTTAGCTAGGAATCGAAGGCTGGATTCCGCTTAGCTCTTGAGAGATGGCAGACGTCCCTTTTCTCCATCTTATTATCTAATATTGGGCATAGCAAAGCAATTGTAGAAGGAAGCATGCTTATCAAAATACTTTTAAAGAAGGGACACAATTCAGTAAGCATGAGGCTGTGACTCACCGTAGCACAGCTAATTCCTGACAGTCACAGACTTGATACTGAAATAAAGCAAGACCTGTTTCTGCCAAGCATGTCCCAGGTGACAAACATGAGCCCCTTTCCCTGACACTTCCTTTAGTTAATAATCCAGCAACTGAAAAGTTTATGGTTCAGCTGGGCAAACACAGGATCTAAAACTGCATATATCTGAGCCATAAAACTGAAGTCAAATTGGTGATCTGGGTTTTTCAAGCTTTCTTCTCTAAAATGGGCAAATGGGAACTGGTGAGAGCAGACAGGGGAGCTGTTTGAGCCCAGCTCAGCAAACTTCTTGTAGCCATAAAAACTGGATTTGTTTTCCAAGGTATATTATTATATAAATACATACGAATATTACATTTAACATATACTTAACACTTAGATACGTAAAATATAATTAGAGCAAATTAATGATTAAACTCCTACTAGGTGTTGTATGTAGCTCCCACAAGCACTCTTTTAGACGTAGCTACTTGCCGCTGCTGGCTAGACTTTGGCTAGTATTTGGTAAATAGCCTTCTTACATAAGTGACCATGAAAAGCAGCAGAACAGTGAATTTCTGCATAGTTCATTTAGATCTTAGGAGCTTAGTTCCCTCTCCCGTGAAATAGGTTTTCTGCCCCAAATAGTAAGTTTCTCTGCTGATGCAGTAAGCTGGACCAAGCTGAGTTGGAGAAGTGTAAAAACAGGTTTGTTGAGGGTAAAACAACTCCCAAGCACGTTCATCAGTCCCATAGGTCAAGGCCAGAGAAGTCACATGCCTGAGCCAGGACACAAAGGTTTTATAGATTGTAGTGCTGTGGGGATGATGTGTCCACCACAAGTTGGGTTTGTGCTTAAGTATCAAAAGCTTAGAGCTAGAGGACTTGGGTGGCTGGTGGCATCTGGGAGGAAGCTTCAATACTCATCAAAAATGTCGAACTGGGTTTTTAGTAGCTTTCCTTTGTTCAGAGAGTCTGAGTGAATAGGATTGAGGGAGAGCAAGAGAGCAAGAGAGCGAGAGAGCGAGAGAGCGAGAGAGCGAGAGAGAGAGAGAGAGAGAGAGAGAGAGAAGGGAATAGGACTTTCTGGACTGTGCCTAGCTGGAGACTTCAACAGAACACCACTATGGTCTCGTTCTTTTTAATTTTGTGGCTATTGATGACTCTTAAACATAGCTCCAGAAAGCACCATTCCTTGTAGGAATCCCTCCTGGAATTTGACTCCAAACACCTTTCTAGTTTTTAAACCACCCAGGGAAGAATACCACCAAAGCTCTCCTACAATTCTCTGTCTCCTTCCATTCCTTTTTCTAAATAATTGTTTCAGCTATGCCTGTGGTTGGGACTAGAAACTTAAAAGGATCACATTTCCAAAGACAGTATCATCAGAGATGAGTTAAAGATCTCTCTCCAGGAGGCCTCAGGCACTGGTAGTGTGGCAAGGCCCGGATGATGTCATCATCCAGTCAATGCTGACTCCGTCCTTCCTTCCATCCGGGACTGACTGTGGGATTCCTGCCTTCGCTGTCTCTTAAGCCTCGGAAGATGGTGATAATTTCCTCTCAAATATCAATACTTCTCTTTCCAGCTGTAGAGTCTATACAGCCGTTCCAGGAAGCATCCCCCACCCAGCATCCTGTTCAACAAGGATGAGCCACAGCTCCAGTGAGGATGTGAAGAAGGCTTCCTGCCTTCCTCAGCCGTGGCCCCTTGAAACACCACCAAGTATTTGTTCTGAAAATGAGTTCCACAGATGTGTGCCGTCAGCTTGTTTTCGATCCCCTTATTTCCAGGCCAAATGGAAGCAGAGGTTACATGTGGCCGGTGTCTGTCGATCCCGCTCCCTCTTTGTGGATGAGATGCATGTTGCCAAGGCTTTTTTGTTGTGGCTTAGCTCGTCGTGGTTTGGTTAGAGTGGTTTGTAAAATGAGTGTAGCTGAGAGAAATTTTCCATCCGTGAAAATGAGGAACACCACTCTGAAAATCTGAGGAGTAAAGGAAGAATTCCGTTACAAAACAGTGAGTTGCCTCAGAAACCCAGCGATGACAACCTGCACAGGCATGCAGAAGCAGATGCTTTGTGGTGGGAATAACTTGGCATTTGGAGTCTAGAACCTCCACTCCAGCTTCAACGCAGCCAGGAACTGCTTTCTGGAGGCTGGTGGGGCTGTGGTCAGTCACTGGACGCAGAAGTCTGCATCCACTAGCTAGAGAGCCACGCCTGGACTTTGCTGTTGACAGGGCAAGTCTTTGTTCTATGCCTCAGTTTACTCATATGTAAAGTGGGAACACAGTGGTACCTACATCAAGATTTTCATCAAGATTAAATGTGCAAGCTATTTTATATGAGCTATAAGATTCTAAATAAATAATCATACATTGAACATTTCACATCTTTCTCCTCTTTGAACTCGTCATCGGTATTTGACAATCTAACTTTCCAAGTCCCTCCCTTCAATACCATGATTCTACATTGCTAGGCAGTTTCCTTAATTTTAATAAATCAATGAACGGAGAGCCATAGAGCAGTGTGTTTTCACCAATTAAGACATGCCAGAACTTTATCTTTTAAAATATGTGAACCATGATTAAATAACAGCTCACTGTTTGGGAGGAGCCGTCCTCGGGGATGACGGAAACAGCCCCTTGGCCCTGAGATGCTATGAGGATAGAGAACTCGGCCCTCAGAAGTCACCAGGAACCCTACAGTCTAGTCTCAAACTTGCAGTAACTGGTCTTTGTGTTCTGCCTGGCTCCCACTGTTCCCTCTACCTGGAATTGGCCCCATCAGGTTGCAGAATGCAGACCTGTCCTTTAAGTGACCTGCTCAGTTAAGAGCACTCTCATTTATTAGATCCTCTGCCCTGCAGCCATGGAACACGTCAACCTGGATGGAGACTGTGGAGCCCAGATATATTAAATCTTTCTGACTTGAAATCGTTTCTCTTATGTATTTTGATGATTGCAAGGCTAACACAGCTGCTAACAGTAGCCGGTGGCTATTGAACTTAGAATTTTCAAGGTCATTCTCTCCTTCTTAGTGCAAATTACTTTATTCTTCCTGTGCTGTTTGTGGCTTCTCCCCATGCAGACTGAATTTCTCAAGAGCAAAGGCTGTGCTTGTTTACATCTCTTTTCCCTAAGTGGACCTGAAACAGGTGTCCAGTATTTTCTGAAGGACAGCTGGCTTCAAAAGCTTTATTGAGATATAAATGACATTTAATCATACGCTCTAGCTGCAGGGCACAGTCTGAGCTCTGAGAGACGCTTGTGTGGTTTAGAGGCTCCCAGGATGTGTTATCTAACATACAGTTGCCCCTCCAGCATCCCTGTCTCCTGCAATCAGTTTGCTCCCCCACACCTGTTTCTCAGCAAACTCTCTCTTGCCTTTGATTACTGTGATTTTGCCTTTTGTTTAAACTTGAGTCACAGGGAATTGTTACCTATTATGAAATCTTTGCAGCCCGGCTTCTTTCACTTAATTTGTATGTTTATTTTGTTATTATTGTTTTGTTTGGGTTTTTTGAGATGGGGTTCACCATGTAGATAGATCAGGTTGCCCTCAAACTCTCAGAAATCTCTCTATAAATCTTGGGTGAGTTAAGCTTATTTCAGGCAATTTATCTCAACAGGGGAAAGTTAACAGAGCTACCAAAATGAAGCAGAGTGAGCACAGGTAAACGTCCCCATGTGACTCAAGTTTGTTCTAACTGGAGCGAGATGGAATCCCAGAGTAATTTTCCCAATGGCTGAAGATATTGAGCATTTTTTTTCATTTTTTATTTGCCAGTTATATTTCTTTTTTTGGAAACTGTCTGTTCTGTCCATTAACCCATTAATTTGGGTGAGTTGCTTTCTTGAGTGTTAACCTTGCGGATGGTCATATGCTAGCTTTCTGTCCTCTTGTGTTGCAGGCTGTCTCTCTCCTCAGGCCTGTTTCCTTTGCTGTGGAGCTCGTCATGCAGGCTGTCTCCTCCCTGATGTCAATGTCTCCCTCGTCATGCAGGCTGCCTCTTCACTGACGTCTCCCTCGTCATGCAGGCTGTCTCCTCCCTGACGTCTCCCTCGTCATGCAGGCTGTCTCCTCCCTGATGTCAATGTCTCCCTCGTCATGCAGGCTGTCTCCTCACTGACGTCTCCCTCGTCATGCAGGCTGTCTCCTCCCTGACGTCTCCCTCGTCATGCAGGCTGTCTCTTCACTGCTCTCACCCGTTTGTGAATTTTTGGTTTTATTTGCTCTATTGGAGTCTTCCCATAAAACCCTTGTGTCAGACTACACCTTAAAGCACCCCATGTCCTTACTGTCTTCCAGCAGTTTCAAAGTTCCTGATCTAATGTTGAGGTCTTTGATCCGTTTTTAATTGACTGGGAGCCGACTGAGGGCTATGGATCTAGTTTCACTCTTCTACATAGGAATCTCTCTTTTTTTCCATGATCTGCAATTATTTTTTACAGTGTGCATTTTTAACATTTTTGTGAAAAACTCAGCTGTAGCTGTGCTGTGTGTTTATTTATGGCTCTTTATTCCTTTAGCCTGTGTGTGTCTCCGTGTAAGCTTACTATGCTTTTGTTACTGTGAATCTATATGAGGTTGGATACCGTGGTAGCTCAGCATCGTTCCTTTGCTAAGGGTTGACTGCATTGCCCATTGAGACTCTTTGGTCCATTCATGCACTATTTTGATAGTGCTTTCAAGAGTACCATTGGGTTTTGATGGGTGTGATGTAGGCTCTGTAGATCACTTTTGCAAACATAGTCATTCTTGCAGTATTTGTTTTCCTGACCTACAAACTCTATCTACTTTCTAGAACTTTCTTCAAATTATTCATGGTCTTAAAGTTCTTGCTGTAGAAGACATTCTTCTCCTATAGAGAGAATAATAAAAACCCAGAGACAGATATTGGGGTTCAGCCTGAAGATCAGAAAAGCAAAAGTAGCCAAGCCACTAGAGAGCTCTTTCCTCTTTGAAATCTTCAGACTGAAAAAGCAAGTTCCTGTCTCAGCCTGCCTTATATTTCTCTCCAGTGCTGGGATTAAAGGTGTGCACCACCACTGCCTGGCCTGTATGGCCGACTAGTGTGTCTGTTTTGTGTTCTGTTCTTCAGGCAAATTTTATTTATTAAAATACAAATGAAATATCACTACACTGTCCTTTGTTGGGTTTATTCTCAGAATTGTATATCTTTTTAATTAAAGCTTTATTTTTAAAAGTTAAAATATATAATTACATCATTTTCTTACTTTCCTTCTTCCCTTCCTTCTAATCCCTCCCGTGCTTTCCTCATTTTCTCCCTCTCAAAATCAAGTTCATCACCAAAGAAAGTCAGAACAGGCACTTAAAAAGGGCAAGAACCTGGAGTCAGGAGTCAGGAGCCTGAAGAGGCCCTGGGGGAATGCTACTTACTGACTTGCTCCTTATAGCTTGCTCAGTCTACTTTTATTTTTAAATTGATTGATTAATTTTTTTAAAGAACATTTTTTCTCATTTTGCATACTAATCCCAGTTCCCACTCCCTCCCCTCCTCCTACTCCCTCCATCTTTCCCCCCATCCACTCCTCTGAGAGGGTAAGGGAAGTCACCAAAGTCTTGCACATTGCTTTGGGGCAGGACCAAGGCCCTTCCCACTATATCTAGGCTGAACCCAAAGAGAATGGGTTCCAAAAAGCCAGTACAAGCAGTAGGGATAAATCCTGGTCTCACTGTCAGTGGCCCCTCAGTCTGCCCCAGCCATACAACTGTCACCCACATTCAGAGGGCCTAGCTTGGTCCTACGCTGGTTCCCCGGCTGTCAGACCAGAGTTAGTGGGCTCCCATCAGCTCAGGTAAGCTGTTACAGTGGGTGTCCCCCAAATGGTCTTAAACTCTTTGCTCGTATTATCGTTCCTCCCTCCATTCGACTGGACTTTGAGAGCTCATCCCAGTGCTCAGCTGTGGATCTCTGCATCTGCTTCCATCAGTTGCTGGATGAAGATTCTATGGTGACATTTAAGATAGTCATCAATCTGACTACAGGGCAAGGCCAGTTCAGGCACCCTCTCCACTATTGCTTAGGGTCTTAGTTTGAGTTATTGTGAATTTCTGGGCATTTTTCTAGTGCCAAGTTTCTTACTAGCCCCATAACAAACAAGACTCGCTCAATCAAGGTATTTCTTTCTTTGCTCTCCCTCTCTGTCCTTCTCCCATCTCGACCATTCTGCTTCCTCAAGTTCTCCTCCCCATTCCCCTTCCCCTCCTCTCCTTCTACTCTCCCTTCTACCTCTACCCCATACTCCCAACTTCCTCAGGAGATCTTGTCTATTTCCCCTTCCCAGGGGGTTCTATGTATGTTTCTCTTAGAGTTCTCCTACTTCCTCATGGAATTCAGGACCACTAGCCCAGATGTCCCTACTCACAATAGTCTGGGCCCTCTGATATTGACCACCAATTAAGAAAATGCATTGCTGCTGTGTCTTTCTGAGGTGTTTTCTCGGCTGAGACTCCCTCCTTTCCAGTGACTGTAGTTTGTGTCAAGTTGACAAAACTAGTCAGCGCAGGTGACATATTCTTCTACTCCTAAGTCATTTATTTTCATTCTCAAAAGATACTTTAAAATTACATGGATGAAAGAAATTGTGAAGCATTTTATAGGTGACATATATATTCATTTTATAAATTATCTGAATCAAAAATGATGGGAGGAAACAAAATATATATGCTCATTTACACTTATTTTTGAAATTCTGATGACGAGGGCTTCATATCAAAACACAATCCTGTAAGGTGCACTGATGTAGGAAGTCCTTTTGTATATATGTTGTTTTTATTGGTTAATGAATAAAGGAACTGCTTTGGCCTGTGATAGGGCAGAGTAGAACTAGGTGAGAAAACTAAACTGAATCCTGAGAGGAAGAAGGCAGAGTGAGGGAAAAGCCATGTAGCCACCACCGGAGCTCACTGGAACATTGCTGGTAAGCCACAGCCATGTGAATACACAGATTAATAGTAATGGGTCAATCAAAGATAAAAGAACTAGCTAGCAATACACTTAAGTGATGGGCCAAGCAGTGATTTAAATAATATAGCGTGATTATTCTGGGGCTGAGCAGTTGGGAATGAACTAACACCTTCCAGCAACAGTGTACTGAGTTCCATTCTGGAGATGTGGAAACAGTCATTGGAATGGGTGAATAACCCAGATTCTCCAGGTTATGTAGCCATGATAGTATTTTTGGCCACATTAGGAGCCCAGAGGAGATGTTTTCCAAATCTTCTCATACAACATAGCAGAGTAGTGATCCACCTGGGGTACACTGGGCCACTGGTGCTCTTTAAAGCTCTGGAGGCCCCATTCCCACCCTACAACAATAACTGCCGTTCATACCCAAACATCGCTGTGTATTTAAAACAAGAAAGTAATAATACATTGAGGTACTTTTGCTATGCAACCCAAGGCTATAATTCTTTGGTCATGCATACCTAAGGATGTGACTAACTGAGGTGTTGAATCAAACTGATCCATGGCTCATGGCTTCTTGAACATTCAGTTTTGTGTGCTTCTTTATGACTTGAAAGCAAACACAGGCAAGTTTCTTGTGTCTTATTTGAAACGTTACCAGGTGGCATCGTCTTTTATAGTTATTCCTTTTATTTTCAGATGAGTCACACTGAGGAATATACTTATTTCATGTTGCAACTCAGTCCTCCGCATAGTTGGCCCAAGGCTTCCTTTATCTGTGTGGCCAGAGTCTGGGTGTTTATAAAGAACAATGGAAGTCATTGAGAAGCAAACCGTGACTTCTGCTGATGCTATGGGGAGGATTCGAAACTCAGCTTTGTCAAGTTCCTTCAATAGGTTAAAAGCTGCTTGTGGACCAGCAGTGGATGGCTTGGGGGTGGTGTAGTTGGAGTGGGGTGTTGGGGTGTGTGAGGTGGGTTTTGGGGTGGGTGGTGTGGTTGGAGTGGAGTGTTGGGGTGTGTGAGGTGGGTTTTGGGGGTAGGTGGGTTGGGGGTTGGTGGGTTGTGGTGGGTTGTTGGGGTGGGTAGTTGATGTGGTTGGGATGGGGGGTATTGAGATGGGGTGATTGGGGTGGGGGTTAGGGTGGTGGTATGGGACATTGGGGTTGGTGGTGTGGGGATTTGGGGTAGGTGGAGTAGGGTATTAGGGTGGGTGATGTGGGCTTTGGAGTGGTTGATGTGGCACATTGTTGTCAGAGGTTTCTGTCCTTTCTGGTCCCGCAGACAAATCAGTTCAAAGAAACATACAGAGGTTTACATTAATTATAAACTGGTGGGCCTATTCGCTCAGGCTTCTTATTAACTACTATATCTTACATTAACCCAAGTTTTGTCTGTGCTAGCCATGTGGCTTGGTACCTTTTATCAGTGAGGCATTCTCATCTTGTGTCTGCATCTAGGTGACGTCTGCAGACTGAGCCTTTCCTCTTCCTAGAATTCTCCTGTTCTGGTAGCCCCACCTATACTTCCTGCCTGGCTACTGGCCAAATGACGTTTTCTTAAACCAATACAAGTGACAAATCTTTACAGGATGCAAGACCATTGTCCCACAGCACTCAAGACTACTGGCTGAAGGAGTTCCTACAGCAGAGCATTAGGGTGGGTGAGGTGGGGGTTTGGGCGGTGGTTGGGGTGATTGGGGTGTGGTATTGGGGTGGTTAGGTTGGGGTGATTGAAGTGGGGTGTTGGGTGTGTGGGGAAGGGCGTTAGATGGGTGTGGTGGGAGCTTGGTGGGTGGGTGGGAGAGGGTAAGAAGATTTGACACTGGTCTTTGAGCCTCACAATGATTTCAATTATGGAAATGGCACTTGAGTTATTTACAGCTTTTTACATTTGCCGTCTAATTTTTCTGGCCTATTTAATTGAATGTTGACTGGGAAAAGAGTTTCAGGAGAGCTCAGTTTATCCTTTTGGAACTGAGAATGTGGTTTTCATTATAGATGCATCTGTGTCCAGGTGTACACAGACACCATATTCAATCTGACAATCATGTGGTAGAAGAAAAGAACAGAGACAAATTCTGTTAGATTATTCTGGCTTGGGGCCGAGAGTGTAAATATTCCAACCATCTCAGGGTCCTTTTCCCCCCAAACCCTAGTTAGACAAATTATTTTCTCATTTATCACTTAGTTTTCTCGCAGCCTTTTTGAGAATTGGGTATATGAGCTTTAAAAATAATATGGACTTCAGTCCTCTGTTTTTTAAAAGCAATGTTGCCTTGCTACAACGGCTTGATTTGAATTCCACATTTAACAGCCATAGTCTTTGGGAATATTGCTTAGCTCCTCTGAAACTGAGCTCATTGGTCTCAAAATGAAGACAGCATTGTCTATAGCTAACCGTGGTTGCAGGAACTAAAAAGACATGATTTATCTGAGACTACTACTACAAAGTCTAGGGTTTTTTGTGTGTGATTTGGTGACAAATGTTCTCTTTCCTTTTACTTTCTTCACTCAGAATACTTTCTCTCAAAGAAACTGGCAGTCATTTCTATGTAAGTAAGAATTTGTTACAGTTAATATTTCCTGGGGAATTCTTCAGGCATGTTGGCAATGGTAATAATAATGCATGCTATGTCTGTACATGACAGTTTTAGGTGGATGACTTTTCCTTACAGTAATGGAGGCAACTCAGGGAAGGGGGAGGTTTGTGTGCATGTTTGGCTATTCAAAGGTCAGCAAAGTCCTGGCCTTCCTGTTCTCACACTCAGTGTTGTGTGTGAGGGTGGCACCTGGGAAAGTCAGGATAGCCAGGATGGAGATGCAAACAAGGAGACAGATGTCCTGGAGAAGGAAGGAGACCGGGCATTTGGAAGCATAACAATTAAAGGAGCCAAAGACCATCTTCTTTCCCTTTAGTGCCCTACAGGAGACACCACAGCAGAGCCCACATCAGCCAGGTGCATCTGAGACAATCCATGCAGGGCGGATTGAACTAGTGAAATATTTTCAAAAATATTTCTGTTAGACATAGGTCAGAAATGCCCGAAATCTGTTGTTCTGGATCCACTGACCCTTTGTTTTAGGTTTAGGGAATATAGAAAGTCTAGCAAGACCAAATTCTGCTATTGCTTCCTCTTTGAGGCACTCCTAATTTACAAAAGGAGATTTAGACACCATAATCCCATAGAATTTGGCATAGAGAAACTCAAAGCAAATATTTACTTTGTGAGGATGGAATAGCAGTGCTAAGGTATTGAGACAGACCTTATCCAACCTTAATGGAGCGTATTCTGATTAATAAACATTAAGAAATTGCCATTAGATTTCTGGTAAATATTTAACAACATTTGTGAATCAGACCACAGAAATGAAATAAAAATTTAAAAAGAAGCTACATTCTTTTTATTTGGCTTGAAGTCAACTCTAAGACATTATTCAAAGTATGATTTGCGTTGATGACATTGTTCCCTTTTGTCACAGTCTGTGCCTGAGACTGTGGGAAAGTGATACAGCCTCGTGGCCCCTCAGGCCAGCTGGCTACCTGTTGCTGAGTCACCCTAGAAGCACAGATTTCTTGAGCACACTGCTGTGTCATTTCAAAACATCTTTTGGCACCAATTCTGTATGATTAGGTTCAGCTCTTTAGGAGCCCAGACTCTGAGATAGCTGATGTCACAGGGGACCAGAATCCTGGCATATAACTTCAAACAAGAGATCAAAGTGACTTCTCAGACCAGTTCCAAGTGTGTTTTGTAACTGTTGGAAGAGAACATCAAACATTCATGACTCATTAACAGTGCCTACGCCACCAAAGCGGGGGGGGGGGGGGGGAGGAGACAGAAGGAAAGAAAGGGAAATTCAGCGGGGATTTAATACTTGTCTTGTCATTAATCCACTTATTCTGATAGACCTATTCGTCATGAGTCCTTGATCTGTTTGCTCTCTGTCCCAGTGTATAGATGGCAAATGTAGTGTTCCATCATCAAGCGTGATTATAGGATGGCTCTGGCCAGTCTAAACATTGCCTAGAGTTGTTTACCATGCTTGATCTGGTACTCCTTTTGGAGCATGTATGCTATTAATTTCTGCTTGAGAATTTTCAACAAAGCAAACATTTACACAGAGGGGGTGATTCCCTCTTCACTGCAGGCTTGGAGCAAGCGAGTGCTACCAAAATAGACATAACCATATCCAGGTTCCCAAGACCTCAGTCTCATGTAGGCACTGTACACGTTGTGCCAGAAGCAAGAGATCGTGTCTTTCTCTGAATGTACAACGAGTCTTGATCACTCTCCAGTAGTTGCATTCATAGGACCCCAACAGGAGAGCTCTCCTGGGACTCTTCTCCCCACATCGCTTTGTGAATTAGCAGCAGACAGACACACTTGACACGTTGACAAACTCCAAGTAGAGCAGAGCAGAGGAGGAGAGACGTCAACGTGACTTTCTGCGGGAGTTACCAAGAATTCATCTCCCCAGAGGAGGTTCCCAGTCACAGCTTGTCCATGGAAGTATTTTCACCAGCTTTGCCAAACCTTAATACTAAGAACTTGGGGTATTAAGCCATCCGGAAAATACATTTATGAACTTCTGTCCCTCATAAGCAATGAAAGAAATAGCAATCAAAGTCACTCTTTTCCACAAAAGTCAGGATTTGTTATGCCAAATGTTTTGCGCCCTGCTTTGAGCACACAGGCAGAACTGATATGCTGACTCACGAGCCACACGTTAAAGCTCATCACACTCTAAGGAACTGGGAGCTTCTAGTGTTGTGCAGCTCGCTGTGAATTCGAGGCAGATAGCAATACGTTATGTATGTTATGATTCATTTGAAAGATAAATTGAAACAAATGCAAACACACGAGCACTTCCTACAGCTCCCCCTAGACCGAGGGTGCAGAACATGATGCAGTTTGGGCGTCTCTGATATAAATGCTCATCCTGGGGGCTTGAGACTTGGTTTGAGTGAGGTCTCGTGTGTGTGTGTGGGGGGGGGAGGGCTGTTATGAAGGAGCAAGAGGAGGAAGAGGTACTCGCCTTATGGAGCAGCTCTTGGTGCCCTTCCTGTTGCCTTGAATTAAACCTGGGTTCTAACACCCTAAGAAGAGCATGTCTCTGTCACCCACGTGGAAGCCCCAGAGCTGGAACGGGCTTGCTGTGCACCATGGGCAGCCATGTTTGCTTGAATTCCACTGGGAATCAGTAGCTATAAGCGGTGACTTTTATTCTTAACGGAAGTGTGAGAGATATGGAGGAAATAAGGTTAGCAAATAAAAGCCTAAAGGAGGTCACTATGTTACATGGCTTTCAGAAAACAAAATATCTGACATTTTTTAAAGAAAATAATAACAGAAAGAAATTAAAATACTAATAGGATAATCTTCTCTGAAATGAGAATTCATTAAGTCACAAGACACTACTGTAATCTACCTAACAGTTTGGAAGATATTGGAATTCAGCTATCTTTTTATGTTTTGAGACAAAGACTCATATAGCGCAGGCTGCCCATCAATTTGCTAGGTAGTTGAGGCTTGCCTTGAACTCCTGATATTTCTGCCTCCACTTCCCAAGTTCTGAGAATACAGGCATACACTTCCATACACCTGGCTTGAAAACTTTTTCTTTTTCTTTTTTTTTTTGGTTTTTCGAGACAGGGTTTCTCTGTGGTTTTGGAGCCTGTCCTGGAACTAGCCCTTGTAGACCAGGCTGATCTCGAACTCACAGAGATCCGCCTGCCTCTGCCTCCCGAGTGCTGGGATTAAAGGCGTGCGCCACCACCGCCCGGCTTGAAAACTTTTTCTGCGTCAGGAAGTTTTCTCTGGTTCCTTAGAGAAAACTACTTTCTTCATCTCTACCACACTTTCTTCTACAGGATCAGTCAAATCCTTGAGCATTAAGCTCAGTGTTTGTGTAGTAATCAAATACTAGTTAGGAACATATTGGTCAGAACTGTCATGGATGCCAGGCCAGGCTCTCCAGGGCCAGCAGACCAAGAGTTTATGGACTTCAACAATGTGTGTAATGAGGGTCATACAATCAGGAAATTGATATTGTGTCTATTGAGTCACGTGTTTTAGCACACATGTCTACTCTGTATCAGACACAACTCAATGCCATTACTGAGTGCCCTTATTCTTACAAACCAAAGTACCCAAGACAAGACCAGTAATGTTTGGAGGCCATCTGCTTCACTCTCCTGTTACACCGCAGTATTGGTGCCTGGTCAGGAGTTTAGCCAAGAGTGAATAGTGTCAGAAAGAGACAGCTTGCTTGAGAGAATCAAGCCTGAGAGGGAGACCCATGAGGCAGATCAGGTGCAGAGTCTTTGGAATGGGAGAAAAAGAAAGTTCTGCTTTGCCAAGAATCTCCACCCCGGATCAATACAGGACCTCCCACACTCTGCAGTTTTTGTGGCCCCTTCTGTGGGTACTTAAGTGCAGGGGGAAGATAGATACATAGGGCACCAAGTATCCCTGACCAAGAATGCTCAAGTCTGCTTCACCTTGCCTGTCCCAAATGGAGACTGTGGGGAAGAAGGCCATTTGGACAAAGGGGGAGGCAGGCATGCGTCTGTGTTACTCATTGTCTTAGGGTTTCTATTGATGCGATGAAATACCATGACCAAAACTGTTGGGGACTAAAGGGTTTGTTTGACTTTTGTTTCCATATCACTGTTCATTGTCAAAGGAAATCAAGGCAGAAACTCAAGCAGGGCAGGAACCTGGAAGCGTGGGCTCCTGATACAGAGGCCATGGAGGGTGCTGCTTCCTGACTTGCTCCTCATGACTCACTCAGCCTGCTTCCTTACAGAATTCAAGACCACCATGTCACAATAGGTTGGACTCCCACACAGTAATTATGAATTAAGAACATGCCCTAGAGTCTTGCTTCCCTACAGCCTGATTTTATGAAGACATTTTTAAATCGAGGCTCCCATGTCTCTGAGGACTCTAGCTTGTGCCTAGTTGACAAAAACTAGACAGGAGAAAAGGAAAATTGAAGCTTGATTGAGTGCAGATGGTTCCTGATTTATTCTCACAAACTTTGGGGTGGCATCCTTCAGTGAGGGTGAGGTGGAGACCTCACTGACAAACTGAGGACTGGGCTAGGAGAGAAGCCTGAGAGTTCATCTAGGGAGCTGGAGGAGCAGATGATAGCGGAGGACTCGGCCATCTACTCGATCTCTGTGGATGGCTGAAGTGGGAAGGGAGAGGATGCTGCAGTGTCAAGGGGACTTTCATGTTCCTAGAAAGCTTTTGTTGAAAAGAACAATTATCTGGGAGCAGTGTGAAGAAGCAAGGAGCATTATGGCACCTGTTAGGCTGGTGACGTCAAGCAAGAGAGAGAAAAGCATTCTGCAGGTGGACTGTGGGGGATGTTGTGTCCTTGAATTCAGAGCTCCAAAAAAGGCAATGTCAATGAAGGGTTCATGAGCTCCGAGGATGCTTGTGGACCATGCTGATAACAGATGGGGATACCAGAGACCAGAGAATAAGAGACCCGATTATAGCTGACTGACATCGCAGTGTCTTTTTCCGAGTTTTGTAGGAAGATATTCCCTGACAGAAGCCCCTGCGGGAGAAAGGGGTTTTTCTTGTTCATGGTCCACGCCACAGGCACTGCCCATCAGGTCCAGAGAAATAAGTTGGTGAGAAGCTGAAGCAGATGACTCTGTCTCCAAGCTGAGGCAGATGTGGAGTGGAGTTAGAACTCTAGCCGCCCACGGCACCACAAGCTTGGGACTAAGTATCCAGATACAAGAATTTATAGGAGTCATTGAATATCTAAACCGTAACATTTTTCCCATGGCTTCCAAAGGTTCATGACTATCTCTTACTGAAACAGGCACTAGGATGAACTACAGAAGCTCTATAGTTCCAATTATTTAATTATAACACTGTTAAAAATCTGCAGTTTCTTCCGAGACTCAAGGCAGTCTCTTAATTATAAACACTGCTAAAGACAAGTTATATAGTTCCCATGTACAATGACACAGAGTAGGTGTCCTGATTCTGCCCTATTGAAAGGAGAAGTGATGTAGAAAGTCCTTCTGTATATGTGTTGCTTTTATTGGTTAATGGATAAAGAAGCTGCATTGGCCTGTGATAGGGCAGAGTAGAGCTAGGTGGGAAAACTAAACTGAATGCTGGGAGAAAGAAAGTGGAGTCGTGAGAAGCCACATAGCCCCACCAGAGACAGATGCCAGAAGGAACTTTACCTGGTGAGCCACAGTCATGTGGCTATACACAGAGTAATAAAAATGAGTTAACAAAAGATATCAGAGCTAGCTAGCAATATGCTTAAGTGATTGACCAAGCAGTGATTTAAATAATATAGTTTCTGAGTGGTTATTTTGAGTCTGGACAGCTTGGAACAAACAAGAGGCCTCCCACAACAGAGAAGAATAACAGTACGGTGGAAAAACAGTTTCAGCTGAAGCAGGATGGAAGCAGTGCATATAAATCCTATAGCTCTGTATCTGTCATCCAGAGCACAAATACGGCATCGTCTTGGCTGCACTGTGCTGTGTGGCTGTGTTCTCTTCACTCTGCTGCCTTCAGCACACATAAGACCTCTGCTGGGACTGTACTTGCTGCTTTTCTTGGCATGTGTCTCATGTTCTTGGCATTAAAAACAATACTAGACTCTCCACGGCACATTAAGCATCAAGGTCACGGTGTCACAGACCAGTGTCTCGGCGTCTTTCTGTTAATCACCACCTGTCTTCACCGGACGTTTTCTCGAACTTCGGACCAGGCTTCCACAGTCCACTTTCCTTTGGGGTGATAAGTTAACCCAAGTCCAACACTGTGTGGGCAGTTCCAGGTTTGCAGCCAGCTTGAGGTGAAGTTAAGCACCATTTTACGACACCAGTGACCTCTGACTGACTGCATTGCTGACACCTGGAAGCATTTCCCCAGGCAGTGCTGTTAGAGTGGGGGCCACAGAAGTGGACTCTCTGTTGGGGAGCTCCCCATTTGAACAAAAAGTTTTTAAAGAGAGTTATTTTTTCACACCCTGGAGGTTTTTAAAAAATAGAATATTTTATTTATTTTTGAGAATTTTGTATGTGTAAACAGCATATCTCAATCATACCCATGACCAGCTCTGTCCCTCCCACAGCACCCTCTCTTCCCCCTTAATGTCCTCTTAATTTTTTTAATGGCTGACTGGGTTCAATTAGTGCTACTTGTTAGAAAGTTGATCCAGTTGACTTCACCTTGTGAAGGTGACCACAGCTGCAGTTATTCCATGAGCACAGTGGCCTATCCTGTCCAGAAGACAGCATTTCACAGCCCCCCATTTCCATCCCCTGGTCCATGCCTTCTTCCCACCCACTCTTCTGAGATGTTCCCCAATCCTTGGGGTTGATAAGATGTCCCACTTAGGCCCCGATACTCAATCGTCATTTATTCTCCACACTTTGACTTTTACTTTGACTGCTGATCTCTTGGACAGAAGCATGCCTAGTCAAGATGGCGGGTTTAATTAAAATACACCAGTTTCCCACTTTTATCCTGTGCCATCCTTCACTTTCCTAGTCTTTTCTTTTTCTGCACTTTCCAGAAATGTGTTTAATCTCATTTCCTACTAACTTCCATGTAAATCTCTGAGCAGTTGTTTATCTTCATAAAACAGCATACCTTTTTATGTTGTACAGTGAGATGCTTATAGTTATACTTCTTAAAGTAGATCCCTGGTATTTAATCTACTGTTTTTTAAACAAATTTTACATATATGTCTTCTATAACGGACAATATATTTATGCTTTTATTGCATCAAATATCAATTATTTCAGAATAACTCAAAACTAGAAAATCTTTTATGGTAATCAAATTATGGAGGCCTGCGACTCTTTGTACTCGGTCTTGCGTTCGTTCTTTCTGCCTGGAGCACTGACAGTGCTGCACATAGCGCATGCGTACTGACAGTGCTGCACATAGCGCATGCGTACTGACTGACAGTGCTGCACATAGCGCACGCGTACTGACTGACAATGCTGCACATAGCGCATGCGTACTGACAGTGCTGCACAAAGCGCACACGTACTGACAGTGCTGCACATAGCGCATGCGTACTGACTGACAGTGCTGCACATAGCGCATGCGTACTGACTGACAGTGCTGCACATAGCGCCTGCGTACTGACAGTGCTGCACATAGCGCACGCATACTGACTGACAGTGCTGCACATAGCGCATGCGTACTGACGGTGCTGCACATAGCACACGCGTACTGACAGTGCTGCACAAAGCGCACACGTACTGACAGTGCTGCACATAGCGCATGCGTACTGACTGACAGTGCTGTACATAGCGCATGCGTACTGACAGTGCTGCACATAGCGCATGCGTACTGACTGACAGTGCTGCACATAGCGCACGCACGCGTACTGACTGACAGTGCTGTACATAGCGCGTACTGACTGACAGTGCTGTACATAGCGCACGCGTACTGACAGTGCTGCACATAGCGCACGCGTACTGACTGACAGTGCTGCACATAGCGCACGCGTACTGACTGACAGTGCTGTACATAGCGCACGCGTACTGACTGACAGTGCTGTACATAGCGCACGCGTACTGACAGTGCTGCACATAGCGCACGCGTACTGACTGACAGTGCTGTACATAGCGCACGCGTACTGACTGACAGTGCTGTACATAGCGCACGCGTACTGACAGTGCTGCACATAGCGCACGCGTACTGACTGACAGTGCTGCACATAGCGCATGCGTACTGACAGTGCTGGACATAGCGCATGCGTACTGACAGTGCTGCACATAGCGCATGCGTACTGACAGTGCTGCACATAGTGCACGCGTGTTGGCAATGGATGCTCTGTTTATGAAGGGTATTCTCTGCCCGTAGTACTTCTAGTGCTATCACATATTTTTCTCGATTTCCTTCTTCTTGCTTTAGTACTTTGTACTCCTGGTTTTGCATTTGCATGAATTCAACTTTACCTTTTCCTCCTGTGGTTATTCTAAGGATTCCCCCTCCAGCTTATGAGAATCATGACAATGTTGACACACATTTCATTTTCGGTGATGGTACTGAGATTGTACAAATCTTATTTTTGTCTGCAGTTCCCAGGATTGGATCAGCGTTGTGTTATTTTAACAAAAGACCAGAGGATTCCATTGGCTTGCAGTTTTGCAGTTGGTTCGTTGCCATTGGCTCTGTTGTTACTCTGTGGTTCGTTCATCCATTCCGATATTAGAGCACAGGTGAGGAAGTTGTTCTCATGGCCAGAGGTGCGCCCACTGCAAGAACACGAAACCGTTCTCTAGGTCCCACCTCTCCACACTCCCACCATCTCACCGTCTCCCAACAAGACTTTTGAGGGACACTTTTTCAAACGATAAAACCAAGGTGCCTCATGGTAGTTCATCTTTTTGACTAAGACACTTGCTAAAATGTTTAATTGTATTTTTCTTATCAACATATGTGGCAACCCTGGCTTCTCTGTACTTGTTAGGAAAAAATCTTTCACACACTGGTTTATTCATTTGAAACACCTGTCTTCATGGACATTCCTTATATCACTTCCCCCACAGTCTCATATAGGAGATAATAAAACATCAAGACTTTTGTTCTGATCACTGGCAGTGACATTCCTCCATACGTGCCTATCCCAGGTCCCATCTAGAATTCAGCACAAACTTTTGACCAAATATTTCAAAAAAATTAATTTTACACTTGTGGGTATTTTGTCTGCATGGATGTACATGTACTATGTGTGGGCCTGGTGCCCGTGGGGGTCAGAAGAAAGCAACAGATCTTCCCAAGAACCGTTGGATAGTTGTAAGGCAGCATGTGGGTGCTGGCAACCAAACCTGTGTCCTCTGAAAGAGCAGCCAGTGCTCTTAACTGCTGTCATTTCTCCAGCTGCAGGGGTACCCCTGGAACCCCCACCTTGAAAGCATTTTCACTTTTATTAATATCAGAATGCATGCTGAAGCGTCTTGATCTTAACCATTTTGTTATTTTTTTTTATTTTGATGACTAGATCTTGGCTAATGAAGTTCTGAGCTCAGCCATAAAATTGAGGCAACTGCATTCTATAGGAGGTGGCCCCACATGGAAAAGCCACATCCTCAGGCATTGGGTTGGTCTCCACTGCCAGATTATAGCAGTGACTCAGAGGCAGATTGCTAAATATACTAGCAGCCTAGCAAGGGTTTCAGGCTGTATCTATCAATTACGGGCATGGGAAAGGTCAGAGGAGCACAGGCTTTCCTCGTCATTCCCTTGCCCTCCCCACTCCGCTGAGGGTGTGTTGAAATACTGTGATTGTTCCCTCTGAAGCGTTGTCCATTGCTGAGGACATCGTCTTACTGGAAATGAGTGAAATATCTGCGGGAGGCCATCCCACTTAAGGGCCCACTTCCTCTTTCAAAAGCCTTTTGTCTAATAGATGTGTCTCAAAAACTCTTCTGTGAGATTCACCAACCTCGTTCCTTCTAAGCTGTCAATTGCAGTTCACAACTTCAACTGAAGAAAAGATTCACTGTGGTGTTGGATGCTGGCTCTGCTCTCAGAATTCCGCTCAGTCTCTCCTGCGGCTAACAAAGGCAGCGCAGTTCTCAGGCGTCCTAATCCTGCCCTCCAATGTTTCTGGCACTTCTGAAAGCAGAACGCCAGCAGCATTGAGCAGTATAGAAAGTCTTCTGAGACTTTAATGTGGCCATAAAATTGGGCAGAATCTGACAGAAATCTCTAGAAATTAGCCGTGAACAAAAGAAAGTTGTTCAGCACTTCATTCCTTTGAACAGTGGTCCATTATTATTATTTATTTTTACCCAACACAGTAACCCTGGCCATATTCCTCAGGCTATATACATTAAAATCAGATAACAAGAATCTGCAATTCAAAAAGCACTTCAAATTAAATTAAACATATAAGACCTTCTGAAATCAGTATTTAACTTCACATCTAGTTTGATTATCCTTTTGGTGAATTGCAATTCACACAGTCATACCCAGATCATCCATTGAAACAGTTAATTTCAGAAACCTGCCAATGTGTTCCGCCCACAGCATTGTTTCCATGAAGATTACCACACATACTTCCCCGTATTATTTAGATATATAAAGAATTCCAAAGAGAAATCTCTTTCTTGTCTGCTTTTAATGTGAATCATCTATCTTGAGTATTTTTAAAGCAGCACTTATTGTCTGTCATCTCTGTTCCATGTGGTCATGGCAATGGGCAGTGAAGTTTACAAACAACGATTCTGTGACTTTCTGGAACCATATCATATGTTACTTGACACAAAAGTAGACCATACTGATTTTGAAATTAAAAAAAAAAAGCAATGCTAGTTGAGATGAAACCACTTAGATATACTTTGTACTACAACTAAACTAATAATGACAAAAAAAATCACCTAGCAACGTCCTACATGAAAAGATTCCCTAAGAAAAGATAAATCACATGAAAGGAAAGATAGAAAACAGCCCAAACCTCATCCTGCTAAGGGAGGAAGAAACGAAAGTTAACACAAGGAAGACCTGCAGAAGCCAGCCATGTAAGCTGACATAGATGAGCACCCACTAGGTTTATTGTGGATGATAAACAGCTCAGCTCATTTGAACTTGGCTGACTGATTACCTTGATCTTCAGAGAAACAGATAATGCTATGATTAAAGACAGGAAGACATTGAGCCACAACGTCCACTTTCCCACACTTTCTATTTGACCAGTTTCTTGTCATTGAAAGATATGCGGCTGGGGTGCAAATTTTAGTACATTTTCATGCAAGGGGCACTGACGGGCAAAGCTGGCCGTGTGGCTGCCACTAGATGAGGTGGAAGGCTGTCAGAATGAGAGCAAGAGTAGATGCTTCCTGCTGGGTTTGCAGAACACCCACCAAATAAGCTTTATGTTCTACATGTAGGTTTGTTTCCTTTCTTGGTTCATTCTGAATAAACCATACAAGAAACTATAAACGACAAAGAATTGTGGGTGTATGTATGTGTGCGTGTGTGTGCATATTTATAAGTGTGTAAGTCAGTGTGTGTGCCTACATGTGCATGTCTGGAGGACAGAGGCTGGCACCAGAGTGTTTACTTCAATAGCTCACTCACTTGTGGTTTGAGACAGGGACTCTCCACTGAAGCTGGTGTGCACAGATTGGCTAAACTAGCTGGCCACAAGTCCTGGGGATCTCTCTGTCTTCATATCCTCTGGCTGGGATTGTAGGTGTCTGCTGCCACACCAAACTATTTGTCCTGAGTGTGGGGATCTGAACTCGGCTCCTCATGATTGCACGGCAAGCTCTTTACCAACCAAGCTGTCTCTGGACTCCAAAACAAACAACTTTTTAAGGTGAAATGTTTGGTAGGGATTGCTCCTGATGGATTAACTAAAGAGGATGTTTTAGTAGTATGTAGGATAGATTGATGACCCATTTTTCTCAGGCTATGGGGAAATATTTATCTGGTGAAACATGGAATTGTTTTGAAAGTTTCACATTAAGTGGCTTGACAACCCAATGATTTTTATTGTACTTTTAAACAATTTTTCTTGTTCCTTCCCTCCATTCTTTTCTCCCTCTTCCCTCTCTCCCTCCCTTCCTCCTTTCTATCCTGATTCAGAAATGGTTTAGTAAGACCACACACCTTTTCTTCATCGTAAACACCTCAGAGCATGGGTGTAGAACATTGGAAGGGTCAACACTGGTGACAAGATGTATTTGGGACTTGGTGAACTTGCAAGCTTGTCTGGGTTTTGATGTGTGCCCAACCATTTTTGTGATAATTGTAGGTTGTTTTTGGCTTGGTTACTTTGCAGAGTCTGAGTGCCTTGTGTTTTTGTGTGGCTGAAGCTTGTTGTCATTTTGTTTGTTCCTGTAGCTATGGCCTGAGTCACTCACCACCCAATAGATACCCACCCCAACCCCCATATTTTAAAGGAACCACAAGACTTCAAACCAATTAAGGAACAGAAAGCCCAGAAAACAGCACAGTCTGCTCCTAGACTTGGCTCTGCTTACCTCTCATGGCCTTGTTTGTTTTTCTCAAAGAGAAGAAAACTAAACTCGGGTTCTCCTTTCTCTAGCTTCACAACCTGGAATAAGTGTGTCCCATGGCCCTTCTCTATCCCCACAACATGGAGTAAGTGCCATGTAGTGTCCCATGGTTAGAAAAAAATCTTATTGTTGGTGCTAAAAAGAAAAATTAGAGTGAGATTGAAGGTAATATAGAAATTCTTAATGGTTAATTTTGTCTCTCCTGGCGCACGGTGGCTGCATGCTTTTGGTTCATCTGTACATTAAATGCCTTATCACATGGCTGACCAACACCATTATATAATAGTTCATTGCTTTTACTGATTCTTGTCAGCTTTAGTCTTTATTTCTGTATGTTTGTGAATATCCTGTTCTCAAAAAACAAAAGTAAAATCAAAATACCACCATGAACCCTCACAACCAAGGGTATTTCCTTTGTAGAACACCATGGGTCAGTAGGCTCAGAGACACAGATCTTCTGTGTTACTCAGCCACCCACAAGCCCCCATGGCAGCCTCCTGATTCTTAGCTAGACCTGGCTGAATTCTTCAACCCATCTGAGCAACGGTGTCTAAGAACGCTCAAGGTTGTCAAGTCCAAGATCAACCAGAGAGTTCCTGCAGCATTTCAGCGTGTCTTCTGTAAGTCTCCCAGACCCAACACATACAATGTCCACATGGGTAAAAGAATTTTTACATTCCTATGGATTAAATTGAAAATAGCTTTTCTTTTTCAAGAACAAATTCAGAAAAGTGTGTCCCAAAGAATTTAAGAACACTCCTTCCGTGTTATATGTCACGTTGTGTAAGAATCCTAGGGGTTAAAGGAGTCTCAGAAGACTGTTCCCATAGCTTCTTATAACTGGCTTTCATAGAAACATCAATATTTTGATGTAAACACTTTATATGTCAAATGCACCTATCTTTGGAGATTCTTATTTAGATGGAAACCCTGATACAATGGTTTATTTTAATAAATGAACTCTGATGGACTGTTTACAATGAGGCTAGCTCTAAGTGGGCACTGGAACCAGGCTGGATAGACTGGAATCCAGGCCAGCAATGCAGTCTTTCTCATGGTTTTAAGTGTCAGCCCCTCCTCTGCTCATTCTATAGTCTATAATATTAGCGTGAAAGTGGTCCCCCAAAAGTTGATCTGCCTGTGTGACCTGTGATTCTTCTGCCAGTCAAGGTTAGCACCTTTTATTGCTGGGTCTGTTTCTTCAGATGAGTTTATTGCTAATGAAAGACTTCTCTGGAAATAATATGAATATAAGCACACACACATGCAGACATGTGTGAGCAGGAGCACACACACACACACACACACACACACACACACACACACGCATACAAAGAGTGAGGCATAGAAGACACAGAGACCGAATGGTATTTTTGCACTCAAGTCCGTGACTTCTCATTACTATGTACTTTTCTTCCCCGTGCTTCCCAAACCAACACCCTACTGAGCAAACTGGCCAAGCTGGTTTTCTGTTTATTTGATTTAAATTGAACTATTTCCACCAGGACACCTACATTTGCTAACAGAAATGAGCCTTTATGCTAATGGCTGAATGTTAGGAAGAGGACCTGTCTCATAGGGAGAATGTTCTCTGTGTGGGTCCCTCTGACTTCTGCATCTCAGATGGTGTTGGGAAGGTCAAGTTTCAATGATCACACTGCAGTCCTTGATTGGTGACTCTGCCTTGGGAGCAGGCACACTTGAGCTGTGATACTGCAGCTCTTAGTGATAGCATGCTGGGTGCTCACTGGGATATTTACGAAGACATACAAACACAAACAAGTCCAGAAATAATTTTATTAGGATTTTCCTTGGAATTTTTAATTGATATAGTTCCAGTTCTCATAAGTAAAAAGTGCAGAGTATGTGATTGAGGGATAGGGTGGGGGAACCACTATAGTTTTCTTAGCTTGTATGGTTGGGGGATGGAGAACGGCTATAGTTTTCTTAGCGTGTGTGGTGGGGGGATGGGGAAGGGCTAGAGTTTTCCTATTGCAGCCTCTGGTTTCATCGTCAAGCTCATTGTTGATAGTTTTCTGTGACTATATCTGTTAAGAGCAGTTCTTAGCCATGGACAGCGCTCACAGCAGGTAGGCATTTAGTCCCTTGAAGGTTTTTTGCTCCTAGCATCTACTATGGGGAAGCTAGGGTTCCTACCTAACATCCTGCTGTGGCCAGGGCTACCTCTTAACAGATACCTGCTGCATACCTGCTGATTCTTCTGTAGAATTATGTTAAAAAGCTACCTGCTCCACACTGGTCTCTTAAGAGATCAGCTGTCCCCTATGGGAATCTTCTTGGTGGAAATTTTGTTCAAACTAGTACTTAGGTTGACCTGGGAGGCAGCTTTTAGACATAAATATTACTCCATGAAAGGAAATTCACTCTTGGAGGCTTCAACCAATGTTTTCAAGTTGTTTTTCTTTTTTTTTTAATTTTTATTGAGAAAAAAAAAAAGTTTCCGCCTCCTCCCAGCCTCCCATTTCCCTCCCTCTTCTCCTGCCCTTCTCCCCCTCCCCCCACTCCTCTCCTCCTCCCTCTCCAGTCCAAAGAGCAGTCAGGGTTCCCTGCTCTGTGGAAAGTCCAAGGTCTTCCCCCCTCCGTCCATATCTAGGAAGGTGAACATCCAAACTGGCTAGGCTCCCACAAAGCCAGCACATTACGTAGGATCAAAACCCCGTGCCATTGTCCTTGGCTTCTCATCAACCCTCATTGTTCGCCATGTTCACAGAGTCCGGTTTTATCCCATGCTTTTTCAGTCCCAGTCCAGCTGGCCTTGGTGAGCTTCCAATAGATCAGCTCCACTGTCTCAGTGGGTGGGTGCACCCCTCGTGGTCCCGACTTCCTTGCTCATGTTCTCCCTCCTTCTGCTCCTCATTGGGACATTGGGAGCTCAGTCCGGTGCTCCAGTGGGGGGTCTCTGTCTCTATCTCCATCCTTCGCCAGAAGAAGGTTCTATGGTGATATGCAAGATATTCATCAGTATTGCTATAGGATAGGGTCATTTCAGGTTCCCTATCCTCAGCTGCCCAAGGAACTAACTGGGGACATTGCCGTGGGCACCTGGGAGCTACTCTAGGTTCAAGTCTCTTGCCATCCCTAAGGTGGCTCCCTTAAAATATGTGCTTTTGGAATAGCCAGAACCTGGAAACAACCTAGATGCCCTTCAATGGAAGAATGGATGAAGAAAGTATGGAATATATACACATTAGAGTACTACGCTGCCGTAAAAAACAGTGAGTTCTCGAATTTTGCATGCAAATGGATGGAAATAGAAAACACTATCCTGAGTGAGGTAACCCAGACCCAAAAAGATGAACATGGGATGTACTCACTCATAATTGGTTTCTAACCATAAATAAAGGTCACTGAGTCTATAATTTGTGATCCTAAAGAAGCTAAATAAGAAGGTGAACCCAAAGAAAAACATATAGTTATCCTCCTGGCTATGGGAAGTAGACAAAATTGCCGGGGGAAAAATTGGGATCTTGGGGGTGGGGTGGGATGGGGGTAAGGGGAGATGGGGAAAGAAAAGTGAGAAGGGGAGGATGGGGGGAACTTGGGGAAACAGGATGATTGGGATCAAGTTGTTTTCCTAGAAAATGTTTTGATATTAGTATGAGAATAAAAGTCATGTCTTTCTGATTACTAAAGTCCTCCTGCTTACATTCCCCACCTATTTAAGATGATATTTTAGCTTTAGCTAAGTTCACATGAGTTCCACAAGAGAGCAATGGCGATTATAAGCAGCACCTGTGGATTCTGGCTCCACTCCAAACACGCAGACAATGTTAAAGACACAAATATTAGCCGAGGTCCATGATTCCTGCTAATACTGGCTTACAGATGGAGCCTCAAGACTTGGCCATGTCCAACAACTAAGAGCTTTTCTTTGACCAGAGTTGACACATATGTGTCTACCAAGCCCAGATTTACACTGTCAGCTGAGAAGAGAATGACTTTAGTTAAGAGGTTAGTGTAGAACCCATGGCATAGCAAGTGCTCAATACATTTTAGCCATCATTTCTTTAGATCTAATGCAATCAAATTGTTAGTTACAATGGATTTTATCTATGTCTGAGATTACAGCTCATAATTACATCATTTTAATTTCTTATTACTTTATTGATACTGTTGTCCTATGAATTTGTTAGTTATGTCAGATACTCTGAAGATAAACCACTAGGATGTGAATTTATTGGTTATTATTTCATTGTTTTTTTTAATTTTTGCTTGGTATTGTATATTGGTTAATTCTTTATATTAGTTTGGAGCTTTTGAATTTACCTGATGATTTAAATCTTTGATTCACAGTGATTGGATCTGACTGTGATTTATTGGAATGTCTATTTTATATTGATTTAGCGGTCATATCTTTTTTTCTTAATTTGTCTAAATGTGCTTACATGTGTGTAATGTGTACGTCTATGCATGTGTATATTATATAGTCTCTTTTAGGGGTTGACTTAACATCTCAAAGGCCCTACATGGTAACGCCAGCAAAGGCAGACGTATGCATCCCCTACTATATATGAAGTTTAGAGCACTTCCATCACTTGAAAAGTTGGCCCATGCCCATTCTCAGTTCATCTTTGTTCCAAGGCCCAGCCCTAGGCAACCCCTGGACCACCGTGGCTTTGCTCTGTAAATTTGCCTCCAATATTTCATATGTGATATTCAAGCAGAAACTTACATACATAAATACATGCTTAAATCTAGATCTGTCGGATGAGAAAACACATGTGGTATTTGTCTTCCTCTTTGGATATTTTTTTCACTTAACAGTAATTTTCAGTTCAGTTTGTTTTCCCGCAGACATTATTTCCTTTGTCCTGTGGCTCAGTGTGTCTCTGCGAGCCCATTAGCACATATTCTCCTTGCATTCGTTTGTTGGTGGGCATTTATCCAGGATCCATTACCTGGCTATTTGAGTAGCACAGCAATAAATGGAGTACGCACATCAGCTGAATCACACACGCTTTTGTGCTTCTGGCTTTCTGTACTTGGCTAATTGTTTTGTTATTGTTATTGGTTTGGTTTCGTTGTGTTTAGCTGTGTGTGAGAACTGGAGCTATATCAGGTTTAATATTTTGGTGCTTATGACCCATTTTGTGATTTATTCTTTTTTCTTTGTTAAATCATATTCCATTTGGGGCTCTATTTAAGTTTTTTTCCTTATTTAGTTTCCTGTACATTTTATGTATACAGTTCAGAATTCATTAAGCTGCCTAGTTTAAAATTCTCAAGGAATTCTTGCCAGCTTTCATGGTGATAACTACCAACTTCCACTATATTTTCAGAATTCCAGTAACCCAGATGATATATATTAGACTTTTTTATTTTAGTTTCTCATTTTCTTTGATTTTACATCATCTTAGCTATGCTATATTCTGGGCAATTCTCTTAGTTTTCCTCTTCTTCTTACTCTAATTTATTGCTTAAACTATGCTGTGAGATTCTGCACAAACACACACACAAACACACACACACACACAAAACACACACCCTACACATAAACACACACACACACCCCACACAAATAAACACACACACCACACATAAACACAAACACACACACAAACACACACAAATAAACATACACACATACCACATAAGCACACACACACCACACATAAACACAAACACACACACAAACACACACAAACAAACATATACACACATACCACATAAGCATACACATTCATACGCTCACTCATATATATATATATATACATGTTTTTTTCTTCTAGAAACTGCTTATTTCATTGCCAGAACCCATGGTTATTTCCCCCTTCAGATGGTATTTCTATAAACATGTAAACCACACTTCCTGTATTTCTGGTGTCAGATGATTGCTCTATCTGCAGTCTTTGTGGATTAAATGTGTTGCTGTCGATAATGCTTGCTTATGGCCTTGTTTCCTCATATGATACAGTTTCTTGGCTTTGAAGTCATGATCCTTGATTTCACAAATTCTGATCCTGAGTATGTTTCTTCAGAACATGTTGTTCCTTGCCAGGTTTCACTGTGGAAGTGAGCCGGGGAGCTTAAGAGCTTGATGGTGCCACTAGTAACTACACCTTCATTTCTCGCTGTCTCTTCAGGTATCTTTAGGTTACGTTAGCATTGTATCTATTTCCTTTGCCCATTGTAAAGTTTAGTTCATACTTCCATTTCATAATGTTCTTAGATAGTAGGAAGACTTTTAATTAATCTTAAAGATTTTTAACGAAAATGGATAGGATTTGAGGTTTCAGGTGTAATATTAAATGCCTTAAATAAATAAATAAATAATGTGGAATCTTACAAGTTCTATGTGGTGAGGAACAGACGAGGCTGGCTCTGGTGTCTGTGTCTCCAGGACATGGCTAGTGCTCACAGTCTTCTCTCCCCACTTCTCTGTGTTATGTAAAGATGCCATCAGGAAGTCATCTCTTTGCAAAAAGAGGTTTATTTGCTAGATATTATGCAACCCTCAAACTAATTAATTCCTTATTTTCTTTATCCTTTCTTTTCTTTCCAAAATGCATAAATCATCCACATATAGTGTATGCATATTTTAAAGGCCTCAGAGTGGAAACGTTTTAAGACTAAGTTGTTTCTCCTACCCACTTACCCATGTGGGAACAACCAATTTATGCATAGGTTCTAAATCATGTTTCAATGTTACATGAAACAAATGGACTTCACCAGCCTGAGTTAGAGTCACACTTCCTAATTTTTGTTTATAAAAGAAACATCTCTTCATATTTTTCTGACATATTCTGGGGTTTCCTCTGATGAAGCCGTGAAGAGCTTTCATGGCACTGAGGCTATAGACTACAGGCAGCTACAATGAAAGTCAAAGTATTTGGCTTCCATCCTTAAACCTGTGACCTTAAAACAATGGACATCATTTTCCTCCTTCAAATTTCTCTTCCAAGTAAATTATTTTCATGAATACTGAGATACTTAGTTTCTGTGTGGCAAAACAACTCCTGACCCACTGTAGTTGCTTATCAAGACTTTTTCAGTGTGCATGCCAATTTTGATCTGGGACTTCATGCTATTTATGTCACCTGGTACCCCATTCTGGAAGCTTAACTCCAAATTCTATAGCCTCAGGAAATACATTTTGAAATTCAAACAGCTAACCTTAATATTTATAGTAGTGGTCATGGTCTGCCTTATAAGATGCCAGCAAGTAGTATTGAAATTAAATTGTTTTCTCCTAGACCCAAAGCATGTGTAAGAACATGTGCCTGCTACTTTAAGGGGATAAGTTTTCCAGTTTTATAGTTGTCCACTATGTTTAATTTAAGGGCTGGTCCTAGAAGTCCAACATAAATGGTTCTCTGTGTAACGTGCTTCCTGATGGTAAATAGATTGATCATTCATTCTCTCTTCCACCATATCAGTCCTGGGAGGTGAACGCGGATCACCAGGCTTCACAGCAAACACCTTCACTTGCTGAGCCCTCTTCCTGGCCCCTAAATTTTTACTTTTCTTTTTGTTACTTAATTAGCCCTGCAGCTAACATTTTCTGGAATGTGTGGGAAGGATAAAGCGTGAATCACTGATGACTTTGATCCCTCAGAGTTGAAAACGTCTATCTTCAGAAGCTGAACCATCTTATGTTGGAGTTAACCACCAGGACTGACACCAGGGACCCACTATCAATACAAGGCCTTAAAATGTCTAAGTCATCTGTCTGAATGCATATGCTGAGTGAGTCCTGGGATACTGCTGTGGGATAATCTTTTTGCACACTGTAAAGGTGTGTCTTTGCATAAGATACCTTCTGATTGGTTGAATAAAAAGCTGAATGGCCAATAGTTAGGCAGGAGAGGATAGGTGGGACTTCTGGGCAAAGAGAAATTGGGAGGGAGAACCTAGGCATGCAGATTGTGCCAGCCGACTTGGAGCAAGTCGGACGTGAAGTACTGAGGAACCATGAAGATCCACATGTCAGAAATGCAAATCAAAATGATTCTGAGATTCCATCTTACATCTCTCAGAATGGCTAAGACCAAAAACACAAACGACAAGTCGTGCTGGAGAGGACACGCAGCAAGGGGAACACTCTTGCAAGTGGTCAAGTCAGGGGAACAGCAGGTGGCAATTGAAGTTTGAGGTGTCAGTCCATGAAGAGGTAATCCCTGATGGACAAGTCTTGGATAGGCAAGGCCCCGAGACAGACTTCAGATGTCTTTTACTTCTGCTGTGTCTTTGCTGCACCATCTTTCTCTGGTATCTGGCATGGGGTGAATGGGTGTGGGGAGATCCCTTCTGCCTGTAATGTAGTGTGTTTATCTCACGGAAAAATCCTGTTCTCCTGGGCATTTTTCCTGTGGATTTTTATGAAGATGATTTCTCCCTAAGCTGTATTGTCTAACTGAAAATAATGTTAGCTTAAATAGAGTTTTGATGACTAAAACTATAAGCAAGGAAGTGTCACATAGCTAGAACACATGAGTTTCTACTGAGGAACTATATAGATAGTGGCTTAGTTAATGGTTAGGAAAAACAGTTGAGTCCCAGTAGCTTAGCTAGCTTACGTTCTTTTAACTTTAATGTTGGGAGATGTGTTCACAGGTTTCAGAGTGCATCATAGCTGAAACAAAGCATCGAAAATAACTTAAAGTTAGACTAATATGTTTTTATCAAATAGCTCTGATGTGGAAAAACCCAAGAAAACAACCTAAAATTTTAGAAAGGCGCAGAGTTGAATGCAGAACTCGTCAGGAAACAAACACAGAGCAGCCCAGTTAGTCCTGGCTGATGCTCCTCACTTGCTACGATTGGCCAGCGACCAAAGGAGATGATTCATTCCTTACACCTATTTTTGCCCTCAACCTCCTGATATCAAAATCTATTGAGTGGGTGTGTACCGTAAAGATTTAAAGTAGAGCTGAATGATTCTTTAACATATATAAACGTTTAGATCTGTGATTCCTTTTAGATTCCTTGTAAGATTACCTTTTGAGATAAGTAATAAAGTGACCGGTTCCTTTCGTAACTGCAGAATATAGCCTGCTAGTAGAAGAGCTGACCCAGAAGAATGCCTGGCTTGCCCACATGGTTTAATCTATAACAAATTAATTGGGTATGAATGTACATGGGCTCTAAGGATAATTTGTCTTTCACCTGTAGTATATAAAATATTTAACCATGTAAGGGATGTGGAAAGCATGCTGCTTTTTACGTGTATTCATTGTAATCATTCACTTGAGAAATAGAATGCAACCACATTGTTATTTTTATATTGCCTGAAAGATTTTGCTGGGCTATATAAGCTGCAAGGGAAAGAATAAAGACAGAGTTAGAAGGAAGGAAAAGTAAGACATCAAGAATGAGAGAATTAGGAGGAAAACATTAAGAAAGTTAGAAGGGAAACATCACACACAAGGATAGAGTTAGAAGGGAAACATCACAAACAAGGATAGAGTTAGAAGGGAAACATCACAAACAAGGATAGAGTTAGAAGGGAAACATCACAAACAAGGATAGAGTTAGAAGCGAAACATCACAAACAAGGATAGAGTTAGAAGGGAAACATCACAAACAAGGATAGAGTTAGAAGGGAAACATCACAAACAAGGATAAAGTTAGAAGGGAAACATCACAAACAAGGATAGAGTTAGAAGCGAAACATCACAAACAAGGATAGAGTTAGAAGGGAAACATCACAAACAAGGATAGAGTTAGAAGGGAAACATCACAAACAAGGATAGAGTTAGAAGGGAAACATCACAAACAAGGATAGAGTTAGAAGGGAAACATCACAAACAAGGATAGAGTTAGAAGCGAAACATCACAAATAAGGATAGAGTTAGGAGGGAAACATCACAAACAAGGATAGAGTTAGAGGGAAACATCACAAACAAGGATAGAGTTAGAAGGGAAACATCACAAACAAGGATAGAGTTAGAAGGGAAACATCACAAACAAGGATAGAGTTAGAAGGGAAACATCACAAACAAGGATAGAGTTAGAAGGGAAACATCACACACAAGGATAGAGTTAGAAGGAAACATCACAAACAAGGATAGAGTTAGAAGGGAAACATCACAAACAAGGATAGAGTTAGAAGGGAAACATCACAAACAAGGATAGAGTTAGAAGGGAAACATCACACACAAGGATAGAGTTAGAAGGGAAACATCACAAACAAGGATAGAGTTAGAAGGGAAACATCACAAACAAGGATAGAGTTAGAGGGAAACATCACAAGGATAGAGTTAGAAGGGAAACATCACAAACAAGGATAGAGTTAGAAGGGAAACATCAAGAGACACAGAAGGGACATTTACAGATAGAGATAAAAACAGAGAACAAGAAAGAAGAAGGAAATCATTGAGAGACTGTGTGAGTGTCTTTTCCCCTTAACCCCCTCAGACAGTCTGATTCCGTGGATTCCTTTTGAGCCCCGTGCTGCGGGAGGCTGGTCCTCCAGGCAGTGATAAACTTCTCCTCTGCTGGTGAGAATGCAAGCTTGTGCAGCCACTTTGGAAATCAGTGTGGGAGTTTCTCAGAAAACTGGGAATGAATCTACCCCAGGACCCAGCTATACCAGTCTTTGGTATATACACAAAGGATGCTCAATCATACAACAAGGACATTTGCTCAACTGTGTTCAGACTAGCACTATTTGTAATAGCCAGAACCTGCAAACAACCTTGATGTCCCTCAACCAATGAATTGGATTTAAAAATTGTGGTATATTTACCCAATGGAGTATTACATGGCTTAAAAAAAAAGATACCAGGAGATCTGAAGGCAAATGCATTGCACAGAATTAGGAAAAGAAAATCATCCTGAGTGAGGTAACCCAGACTGAGAAGACAAACATGGTATGTACTGACTCAAAGTGAAATATTAGCTGTAAAATAAAGGGTAATCACGCCACAGTCCACAGACCCAGAGAGACTAGATAGCGAGGAGAGTTCTGGGGAACTCTCTGGTCTCCCTGGGAAGGGGAAGTAGAAGAGACTTCACGAGCAGACTGAGAGTGGCTGGGGTGAGAACATGAGCACACAGCTCTCATACAGCTGTGAGAACACAGGTGATCAAGTTGTGGGGGCTGAGGGAAAGAATGCTGAAAGAGAATGCTGGAAAGGGGGTCCTTTTGGGGTCAGGTAAAAACCTGGTGCAAGCGATTCTCCCAGGAAGCTACAAGGATGCTCCAGCTACGACTCCGAGCAACAGCAAATACATCTCCTGAGCGGCCTTCTCCTGTGACCGGATTGCTGCCTGCTCCAGTTGTCCTCAGAGAGACTTCATCCAGCAACTGATGGAAACAGATGCAGATCCACAGCCAAACATTAGGCAAATCTCAGAGAATCTTGCACAAGACGGGAGAAAGGATTGTAGGACTCCAAGGGGTCAAGGACCTCACAAGAAAATCCACAGAATCAACTCACCTGGGCTCATAGTGGTTCACAGAGACTGGACCAACAACCAGGGAGCCGCAAGGGACTGGCCTAGGCACTCTGTGTATTTGTTACAATTGTATAGTTGGTCCTCCTGTGGGACTCCTAACGGTGGGAGCAGAGCTGCCTCTGACTCTTTTCCTGGCTTTGGGACCCTACTCCTCATACTGGGCCGCCTTGCTCAGTCTTAATACACAGGGGGGTGCTTAGTCTTTACTGAAACCTCACGTGCCATGCTTTGTTGACACTCATGGGAGGACTACTCTTTCCTAAACAGAGATGGAGGGGGAGTAGACTGTGGGGTGGGAGCAGAGGGGGAGTGGGGAGAGGGACTTGGGGAGAGGAGGGAGGGAAAACTGAGGCCAGGATGTAGGATAAAAAATTAAATTCATTAAAATTAAATTAGTTAAATAGAAATAAGATAAAAAGATGGATTGAGCCGTATTAACAGTGTACTGTGCCCATCTTTGAGCAAGGGTCTTCACTCAGCTATGTTTCATAGTAACTTTTTCACTTCTTTCTTTAAATTACTTTCTCCTCCTCTTTTTCCTGCTTGCAGGAGTCTCTGTCTTTTTTTTAATTTACTAATTCTACTTTTCCTTTTAATGGTCTTGTTCTTAAGTTGCCATATTATTCTTCTCTATGAGTTCCTGTTACCCAGAGTGCATCAGCTGCTTAGAAAATGGCTCATGTGAAGGTCATTCTTTTGATGGGTTTAGCTATTTTTATTTTTCCCAAGGAACTCTATTTTTTTGAAGGCCCCTGGGACGAGGCTGCAGAACCAAAGGACAAAGTGGGAGTTTGAGAAGAGGAAGTGGAGTGGGGATGTACAGCTGTAAACTCCTGGTACCAACCCTTGACTGCCCAGCCATGCTTGAGTGAGCTTCAATGACTCTTGGATACTCTAGTGATTACTGGACCATCCCTAGCTTTCCCATCCCACAGAAGAGAATGCCGGGATGACTATCTGCCTAGAGATGGAGGAGAGAAAGAAAAAGAAACACAGACAGAATTTCTTCCCACCTCATGCATTGTGCCCCTAAATCTGAATGGAAGCCTAAATCCCAGTAGAAGGAACTGGATGGTGGTAGATATGAGAGAGAACCTGCTTGCTGTATCAGTGTGGTGGCCAAGCATTGTTTGTGACCAGGGTAGGTAGTGGATATTTGTGACACTCATGACCACGTCCTGGCGGTTGACATCAGCGCGTCCTTGAGTGCACCCCACCCTGCCATAGTTATGTCCTATTACCCCATAGCATACTTCACCCTCCTTGATATGGGGAAACAACTCAAGAAACCTGTCTTTAGCCCCTCACCTGTGATCTGCAGAGGCTCCTGGACTTGTTACTGGCCCTCTTGTGATTCATTGTTCATGGCCCTTCGTGATGAGCAAACCATGGATGTGGCAGGCCACTATAAAACCAAGCACCTAAGATCAGCGGAGGGCAGCCTACAAGACAGTCTTTCAGGAAAGCCCTTTGGGGACAGACGTGAGGGCCACCCACAGGAACTTGTTTGTGGCACAGGAACCCCCAGAAGAGTCTAGAAAGCATAAGCCAGCTTCTCCAGAGGCAGGTGCTGCCAGCTCTTCTGATACAGCTTATTAAACTCAAATCTTAGAAACTTTAGTAGCGGGAGAGGGAGAGTTGGAAGTTCACAAGTGTGTATGAAGAGGCCAAATAAAAACCCTGGACCAGAAGCCCCTAAATCTGCTCTCCTGCTCTCAAAGAACATCTTCACCTACTCTGTAAGGGAAAATTTGAATATGTAAATTAAATGTACTTCAATGTAAATCTACCATTGGGATATTTCCCTGAGTTTTTTTACCATGCCCAAAGACAGTTATCTTTTTTCATTTATTATTTCCCTTTTATTTGCCAAGTTGTTCCTATGAGCGCTCTCTCTCTCTCTCTCTCTCTCTCTCTCTCTCTCTCTCTCTCTCACACACACACACACACACACACACACACACACACACACACATACACAGACACGTGAACAAAATCTGGACCAGCTGGCATGGACTGGGTTCCACAGGATAAAGCTAGGGAGTTGCTTCATTTTTCTGCTTTCAATTCCCTTCATGTTCCTTCCTCACACCTGGTGACAGTTTCTGCTCACGTCCCTTCTTGAGGTATTAAACAGGTAGTGTGCTCTGACATTGGGCTCCATGCTCCCTTTCCCTTTGGGGTTGGACCCCCAGGTCTGTCTCCTTCTTCACATCTTCCTTCTGTCCCTTGTGTCAGAGAATGACAGGAGTGAGATGTAAAAGGCAGGAAGAATCATCTTATTTAGGGGTGCTGTCTGTGAGTTTTGCCTTTTTTATGGGCCATTTTGTCATGGCAGGCTCCTGACATTGACCTTGTTTCTAATCGAACATCCTTGTGGGCTTTCTGAACATGACTACCATGTCTGTCCCTGTCTCAGGACCTAAGCAGTTCATACCTCATGGAGTTGTTATGTGGTTGAATCTGTGTCACCCTGCAGTTTGGGTAAGTTTTTACCAGACAACTTGTGTCTGGTGAAGTTGTTTAAGGCCATTCAACCCATTGATGATTGGCACCTGATTCTGCTAATGTGGGCTGTTTTGAGAAGTCTATCATCCTTTTCGTTGGTAGCATGTTGGGGCAGGTCCACAGGTTTCTACATCACAGGATAGGTATGAAAAGAACTTGTGTGCTTGTCTCTCTGTGTGTGTACATACATGAGAGACTTCGACAGTCACCTTTTAGCCATTCAAGTTCCATAAAAGGCAGAATTTACATAAGCAAAATAAGGCAAGTCAATTGAAGGCATTAACATGGTTTTAGCTCAGAATCAAACCTAAATGGCAATATCCAAGTGATCAACAATGTGATGTTTGATAAAAAGTAAACACCTGGAAGAAGGTTTATTTTAGAAACAAATTGGTGCATCCCTAGCCTCACGGCTGAGCAGCAATCCACTGAGCAGGGTTCCTACATCCATGGAACTTCCCGTGTTAGAGCAGAGCGGAGGCTATTTTCCTCCAGAGTGCCTGTAGATGTCACTAAAGTAAACGGCTCTCTTACCTTTGCTTTGCTAATGGAGAACAGCTGCTCAGAGGGTAAGACGGGCATTGGAAAGTCCATCTGTGTGTTACGGCACATCATAAAGGAGCGGCAGCCACTCACCTCCCTTACTTAGCCTTCTTACCCAGTAGGATGCGCCAACTCCTTCCTCTTTCCTACAGACATGTCTCCCGCAGAGCTGGAGACAATACTTTTCTCCTGTACTTTGTATCAATACTCATTCACTAGATACTCTTTGTCAAACTAAGAACATTGCTTTCCCTTGAAAGGCTCATCAGCTGTGAGCTTTCACCGACAGGAGGCAGTTTCATGTAACTCAGAAAGCAGTGGGCTCTGGCATTTGATACTGTTTAGGATATGTTCAGCTGGGATCCTATTTGGGATGGTAGTCACATTAATGTGTATGACATTTCAACCCAGGGTGGCCAAGACTGAGATGTACATAGGAAAATTAGCAAGGAGTGGACAACGTAACAGGAAGTGTGTAAACATTCTTTCTAGGTTATCCAGTGGTTTGCTTGCCTGGGAAAAGGAGCCCTCTTTAGTGACATAGAGTGTTTCAGATGAAACCTTAGTAACTGAGCTTGGATATAGCTTTATTTATCTGTGATCTTAGCACTTGGGAGATAGGGGCAGAAGAGCCAGGAGTTCGAAGACAGCTTAGGCAATAACGGACCCTGTAAACAGTCACAGAAATAAAACCAAACAAAGAATAAAGAAATCTAAGCAAGTAAAAGGGCAGACATGAGGATAAGGGATTTGGAAAACATCAAGTTCTGTGATAAAGATGCTGAGAACTATTAAGAGAGTCTAAAGGAAAAGGCAATTCAGAAAGAATGGACCACAAGAACTCTTGAACAAGTGCAATTACTAATTGCATGTTCCATGCGGAGGACTTGCCATTGACATAAGGCTCCTCCGTGTAGCTTCTGTTCTTTTTGGTGAGTAAGCCCATGTGAGTGTTAGATGAAATCTTAAACTTCAAAGCAGCACAGCCAGACTATAAGCATTTAAATATTTTCCACAAAGTTTAGTCCTTCTTCAGGCGTGTCCTAAAGAACTCTTTCTTGTCCATTACCAACAGTCACTTGAAGAGACTGTGCCCCATTTACACAGCATGGAGAAGATCCCAGTGTCCCGACTGAAGGAATCTTCGCAGAGCTCTGACTTAATGGGACATATTTATGTGTGGAATATTTTTGTTTACTCTTTGGCAATGTTGCTAAAAGGGTAGGATTAAGGGTAGGATTATTCAATTTAATAGATTCAATTAATTAAAAAGTGTATTCTAAAAAGGGTTGTTTTGTTTTAAAGTTAAACACAGCGTTACTAGCGAGTCCCAAAAGACTTAGTTACACATTTAAGAAAATTAAAATACGCCTGTACATAAAAATGCATTCATAATTGTTCAAAACTTGTTATGGTGCTGCTGTTGGTTGTGGTTATAACAACCAAAGAGTGGGAGCAAACCACATATCTGTCACCTGAAGAGTGGATGAGTAAAGTGTGTTGTATTCATGCAGGAAATATCAGTCAATACAAAAAGTATGGTGCTAATAGCTGATACTACACGGATGGATGTGAAAGCTTCCGGGCTCATCGAACACCTCGACAATGTTACACGTTGTCGTCTATGAAGCTCAGGCCAAGAATGGTGAAATAAAGTTTAAACACACACGCGCGTGCGCGCACGCGCACACACACACACACACACACACACACACACACACCCCTCATGATTTTTAAAGTAAATCTACAGTTTTGTGTAGCTTTGGCTCCACAGCTATCCTTGGCTGCATCTAACCTGCTTTAGTTAGGGTTTCTATTGCTGTGAAGCCACACCATGGCCACAGAAACTCCTAGAGAGGGAAACGTTTAATTGAGACTGGCTTGCAGGTTCAGAGGTTCAGTCCATCATCATGGTGGGAAGCATGGAGGTGTGCAGGCAGACATCGTGAGGGAGAAGGAGCTGAGAGTTCTACACTGGAATGGGGAGCAGCAGGAAGAAGTGACTGGGATTGGCTTGAGTTTCTGAAATCTCACGGCCCCCAAACCCCAGTGACACACTTCCTCCACAAGGCTACACCTCCTAATAGTGTTGCTTCCTATGAGCCTTTGGGGTCTAGTTTTTCTCAAACCACCACATTCCCCTCCTCATGGGCTTATAGCTATATCATAATGCAAAATCTAACTTCAAACATCCCCATAGTGTATAACAGTCTCAACATTGCTTAAAAGTCCAAAGTTCAAGGAGACTCAAAGCAATTTTTCACTTGTAAACCCCTGTAAAATCACAAGGAAAAAGCAGACCGCAGACTTCTAGCTTGCAATGGCACAGGGTATACCTTACTATTTTGAGAGATAGGAAAAGGGAGTATAGTGAGGAAATACTGGACCAAAGCAAGACTGCAAATCAGCTGGGCAAACTTCAAACTCTGCATCTCCATGTGTGATTTCCAAGTACTCTTCAGATCTCCAGTTCCTTTCAGCTTTGTTGACTACAACACACTTCCTTCTCTTGGGCTGGCTCCACACTCAGCAGCTTTCTCTGGCTGGTGTCCCATAGCTTTGGCATCTCCAGTATCTTGGGATCTCCAAGTCAATCCAGGCTTCACCTTCATAACTTGGTGCATTGGCTTCTCTAGACCTCCATGCAGGGACACCCCTGCCACACACCTGGCCTCTGTGGCTTTCCATAGTCGTAGAGGGAGAATTCATAACTCCCCCCCCCCTTTTTTTAATCTCCTTCACTCTAAAGACAGCATCATGTGGCTGAACCTGCCAAGTTCTGCTGCTTGATGGGGCTGGTATGTGGCCCCCTCATTCAAATCTCATTTTCCCAGCTTCTCATTTTTAATGGTTTATTCATTGCCCAAGCTTGGCTGTCTTGTTACTCTCTCTTGACCAGGTGGCCTCAAACTCAAGCTCCACCAATCTCTGCCTTCCGAGTTCTGGGATTAAAGGTATGTACCACTACACCTGGCCCTAAGCTTTTTCTTCTTTTTAACTTTTCTTTAATTCCTTTTCATGAGTTGGAATCTTAGCTGAGTTGGAGTCTTAGCTGGGTGGGTCCTTCTCTGAGGTCAGAATTTTCTTTATTTCACTTAGTATCAGGATTTTTCTTTAATCTGTTCACACTTCCTAGAGCCCCTTTCCTCCTTGAACCGTAAATTTTGAATTTTTTCCTTCCTCAATTTCCTCCTTTTCATTATAGCTCTGCATGAATGTGGCCACCAATAGCCACACAACACAGTCAGTACTGGAAATGTCCACTGTCAGAGTTGCATATCCCCAACTCTTCACTTCAGCCTCAGACCCGGGTAGAAAGCAGCCGCATTCTTTACCAAAATATCACAAGAGCAATCTTTGGGCTAGACCTTAACATTCTTCTCTGAAACCTCTTGCACCAGGACCCCACAGTTCAATTCACCCTCAGCTCCACTGTCTTCCATTTTCCTACTACGATTGCCCTTTAAGCCTGGATTAAAATGTCTAATAGCTTCTCTAGTCCAAAGTCTCCAAATGTTCCAAATTCCTCTAAACAAAAGCATGCCCAGGCCTATCACAGCAATGTTCTACTCCTAGTATTGACTTCTGGCTTAGTTAGGGTTTCTACTTCTGTGAAGCGATTCCATGACCACAGCAACTCTTACAAAGGAAAACATTTAATTGAGGCTGGCTTACAGTTCAGAAGTTTAGTCCATTATCATGGTGGGAAGCATGGTGGTATGCAGTCAGAAACGGTGCTAGAAAAGGAACCAAGAGTTCTACATCTGGAATTGCAGGCAAGCGGAAAAGAGAGTGACCCTGGGCCGGCCTTGAGTCTCTGAAACCTCAGAGCCCACCTCCAGTAACACACTTCCTCCAACAAGGCCACGGGTCCTAATAGTACCACTCCTTTTGGGATTATGTGGGTCATTTTCATTCAAACTACCACACAACTTAGTAACTACAGGTTGGACACACCATACTAAGTGATACAGAAGCCAGTTTCAAAGACTAGAGCATCCCAGCAGACTCCCGCCAATAGAGGAATGTTTGCTAGCAATAGGGTGGAAGATCTATTTATTCATTGCATTGTGTTGGGGAGGGGCTTGCACGCACCCAGGTGTACAGGTGTCTGCTACATACAGGCCGGAGCATGGCTTTTGATGTCTTCCTCCATTTCTCTCTTCGTTACTGCTTTGAGACAGGAACCATCTCTGAGTCTGCAGGTTGCCCCTTCAGCTAGGATGGAGTGAGTGAGTTCCCAGGATCTACCTGTCTGCACCCACAGTGGAGTTACAGGCACACACAGAGCCATATTTGCCTTTTTATACGAGTTCTGGGGATTTGAAGTCTGACGTTCTTGTTTGCATGGCCGATACTTTTATCTACTGATCCATTTCTTCATCCCAAACATTGGGGTATTAGGAGGCAGCTAAACTTTAGTTTTATGGGTGATAAAAAGAATTGATTCTTGAAGGTTTGTGAAACATTAAAAGCCATTGAATTGTATATTCCAGAAGGATCATTTTTTGGCATGTGATTTAAGTTTTGGTTCAAAGAGAGATGGATTATTTTTTTTATTAGATATCCAGATTTGAATTTCTTTCCCGGAGGGCATGATTAATTCAAACATTAAATAGTATTTGGTAGGATCTTACCTCTCTCTTTTCTATGTATAACAGTAGAGAAAATGTCTGGCAAACAAGCAGCATGCCAGGATGTGAAGAGGGCCGCAGCATTTGCTGTTTGTCTGTCTGCAGAGGACCATTGTCCATGCCACAGTCTGTTAATAAATTTGGGAGGAGGCTGGCGGTGGTGGCACATGCCTTTAATCCCAGCCTCCTTTGTGAGCTTGAGGACAGCCTGACCTACAGTGAGCTCTAGGATAACTTGGTCTGCACAGAGAAACTCCATCGTGAAAAAACATTTTTTTTGAGGAGGGGAATACTAAAATAGAATTATATTTACAAATAACCCATTTGCAGGGGTTTGTGTATTTCTGTATTGAAATTTTACAGGAACTGGATATAAATAATTCTTTGATTTTTCCCATGAACTCTTTTTGTTCAGAATCTGATTATCCTCAGAAGTCTTAAAGCTTTGAAACACAAGCACAGTCACTGTAAATATAAATGACTTAGGCAATAACTTCCCTTCCCAAATGACAGGGAGCAACCTCATGCAGGTCCAGGCAACCCTGTCATTATCCAGTGTACCCCAGCGGCCTCCAGTGCTCAGTGCTAATGGCGGTCTGGTGAGGTTTTATAACAAGGAAGCCGGAATAAACTTTCATATCTCTGTGCTCCATCTGCAGACGGGTGCTCCCAGCCCTTCCGCAGCTCTGTGCCTTTCCTTGGTGCTTTACCATGCTCCTCTGCTCTGGAAGCTCAGGATGAACTGGATTTGGATGAGACTCCAGAAGTAGATCGGGGAGTGTCTCTGGGGCGACACGCTCAGCTTGCCGTACGCTTCCCTCCACTCCTCTGTCATTGCTGTTTCTAAAGTCTAATAGAAAGATGTTTAAACAACACTCTTTCCCTTCAGAATGGAAAGACCATTAAAAGAAAAGATTTACATAGCTACTGCAAACTCATTTAAAAGTGCAGGAGGCATATTCTTCTAGGCAGCCTAGCAGAGAGAGATAAAACCAGATACACAGAAGAGTAAAATTGGAATAATCTTGAACCTCAGCTCCTCCGTGAGTGCTGGAGGTCTGAACTCAGGTTCTCATGCTTGTTCAAGGGCACTTTCTCCCCGGAGCCAGCTCCTCCAACCCTCACATTCCATATGGATACACCTCTGCTTTATCAAATACAGTTTCCGTTAACTGAAGTCATTCTAGTGTATTGTTTGTATATTTAATTGAAGAATATTTGAGCAAGCCTAACTGTGAAAAGTCTTTCAGAGATTTCAGTTTGGGGTAGTGTATAAAAATGCAATGGCAGAAAAGGTAGTTCCATACTAAAAGGACTGAGATTTAACCCTGTGAACATAAATGTGTGTGCTATTTATTTTTGGTTTTGTTTGAAAAAAAATCTTCCTTTTTTTTTTCTCGAGTTCTTTCATTTTCTTCTAAATTTTATTCTCAAATTGTAATGCTCCTATCAATGTTTTTGCAAGTTGCCCTGTGTTGTTTTGGGAACACAGGTACACAGAAAATCTGACAACAGTCTCGCCTCTCACAGAAGTCAGCGAAGAGTCACTGGGGCAGGGGTGTGGCTTTGGTGTTTAGGGATCATCAAAGCGCTGGTCCACAGCGATAATTGCCACTTCACGTTGCATTGCTGGACTCGGGGTGTGTTGTTAACCCTTGACAGCAGGTTCCACTTTGTCCTCTTTCTCATCAGTGGGAAGCACTGAAGAGTCATGACAGGCATCTTCTCGGAGTTTCCTGAAAACTCTGGCTGCCTCCTCAACGCTCCAGCTCCTCTCCCCAGACTCCTACAGTAGCCCCAGCTACTCCTCACCTGGATGGATGCTCACCTCCTTTTCACATTTGCTGTCTTGCCGTCATTTTTTTTTAATTCTCTAGATCTTTGAACATTTTTCATCTCTTTAATTTAATGAATCCAGAATGCTACTCCACTTCATCATTTTCTGTCTTTATGTTGGACCAAGCTCATGAAGTTTTTTTCTTTGGGGATTTTCAGTTTTTTTTTAAATTTTACATTTATTTTTAGCCTACTGTAGCACGATTAAATCCAGACTTCCTCCCAGTTAATCCCGAGTTTCTGTGGATTATCTCATCATCATATCCAAACATACTTGCCAAATATACAGTCTTCCTCTTGGCGTGGGTCAATCCCCCTGATCTTTTATGAGCAGCACTGAGACCTTTGAAGTAGAAGTCCCTCTCCCCACTGCTGGCGGCTGGCAGATGCACAGCTGCCTGGGGCTGCTGTTGCGGGGAGATGGACAGGCATCATTGCCAAATAACTGTGGCATGGTAAACAATGCAGAGTACCTTGCCAAAGCCTTTGCTCTTTACTGGTTGGCTCTGAAGGCAATGAGGTTAGCTATTGAAAAAAAGCTTCGATTGGGAAAGGCTAGAATCACACCAAATACTGAAGCAAGCGTAGAATCATCTTCGTTAGCAGAGTATGTAAGACACTTTTATAAGGAAGTCATTGTCTTTCTGTACTGGTTACAGATATCCGTTTAGTCGGGAGAATTGATTTGCTCTGACTTTCCCAAATCAAGGTGGCTAGATCCCGACTGAATGCGGCCACCACTGTGAGTTTTGTCAGAGTACACAGAACTTACAACTGTTTCCATGCAATGTGGACCACAGAGACAGACCATGGAAGGGAGACAACAGATCTGGGGCCAAATGTCCGAAATTAGGAATTACCTTTTTGCAGAGCGTTGTAAACAACAACATAAAGGCCCCAATGAAGCCATTACGATCTGACAATCTGATTAGGAATCTCTGTAGATGGCTCCTTTAGGAGCTTCTGTTGAGCGTGCCCCACTGAGCAGGCAGTATGGGACCAGGGAACAGCGATCTGAAGCCGCTTGGTATAAATTTGCACCTGCTTAGCATAATGTTGCGGCTTAGTGGAATAAAACATTTTCTGGGAAGCAAAAGTTTTCTGGGAAAAACTGCTTGCATAACAGTGTTACTGATACTACACATTTGCACAGGAAGGAAGCAGAAAGACCTACGCTCTCTGTCCCTGAGCAAGTGTGCAGTAATTGATCACTAGAGAGTACTGTGGACAACCCAGCCTCTGATTAATATATGAAAGAATACAGTTGCCCAGAGTTTACTCTTTAGAAACTAGGCTCAGCTGTTGGAGACTGTTCCAGCTAGCTCTGTTTGTCTTTTATGTAGCAAGGGCTATTTGACCATTTCAAAGGACGGAGCTGGCCTGTCACGGATCCTACAGTGCAGGCTACTTTTGCCTGTTGTTAATGAGGACTTGCTTAGTATGAATCTTTGAACTGGGGGAGAAATTTTGTGAGATTTGCTGAAATTGTACGACAAGAGTTTTCAATGAACAGTCAACTTCTCACCCAGCTCTCAGGAGTCATTAAGAAACAGGATGGAGTGTGTCATTTTTACTGCGAATGCTCCGTTCATACGCTTTAATTTGTCTTGCAAAAAACTTCATGTGAAAAAAAAATTCAGTCTTTAATATTTACATCTTTAAATTCAGTGTCTAAATGCCCGATGGAAAATGGTTGTGACTCTTGGGAGATGGAAGCCTCAGGACAGAGAAGCTCAAGCCCAGCCTGGGCTACCTGAGACCGTGTCTCAGAACTACAAACGCGCACCGCAACAAGAAAGCAGACAACTGTGGTGAATGCGGTCTCCCAACAGTCTCAGCATCAGAAAACAAGGTCCCCAGTTGCTGGTGTGTTCTTTCCGTTGGTTTAGGAGGCGTGGCCTGGCTGAAGGGCATCTCTGAGGCTGGTCTTAAAGGTTTCTGAGTCCATGCAACTCCCAGTTTGCTCCCTGTTTCGTGCTTGCAATTTGAGGTGTGAGCTCTCAGGGCCACCGAGCCCCCAACTCCCAGCTCCCGGTTGCCATTCATCATCTATCAAGATGGAATACTTCAGCTGTTGCTTGTGTGACGAACCCTAGAAAGATTTTCCTTCTTTAAAATTCATTCCTACATAGTTTCTTTTTCCTCTTTTTTGAAATAGCTGCTGTAACATGCTGAGGAACATTTATCTTTCTATTTTATCTTATATCTATTGATTTACTAAATTTATGAATTCTCATAAGTGTTCAGTTAATAGTTTTAGGCTTTCTGGGAAGAATATAATATAACTCATTTGTAATTTTGAAAACTTCAGGATCTGCTTTAATTGTATGTGGTTAGTAGAACCTTCTGGAAATATTCTAAATACTGGTGGAGATTGTGGACACTAATGGCTACTTATTATTAGTTGCTAATGAGTTTACTAAATGGGAGAATGTTGCCCAGTTTAGATACTTTTGCTTTTTTGAGGCTTTATACCCTAGCTAACGCCTTCCCTCAGGGCTCAGGGACCAGGGAACCCTGCAGGAGAGGAGGCAGAAAGATCGGAAGACTCGCTGGGGATGGAAAGCATCGAGGAAACCAGGCTGTCTAGACACAACAGGACTGACACACAGAAACTGTGCAGCAAGCGCAGGGCCTGGGCAAGTCTAGGCCAGATGGGTCCCAGAGCTTGAGAAGGGAAGGGGATCCAAGGCCCCATTCCTAACCCAGAATCACCTCCAACTGGTTACTCCTCACAGGGAAAATTAGTTCTCTCCAAGGGGTCTCACCAGGCACATAAACCACACTTAAACACAGACCCCATGTCCAGCAGTATGTGGCCAACACAAAGGAACTCAAAGGTATTTTGGAGGGTTTCATTTTTTTGTTTTTGTTTTTGTCTTGCAATGGTTTGTCTGGACTTAGTTTTCTGTTTGTTTTTTCTTACAGGTCTTTTGCTTATATGTTGCAGTTTCTGATTTTGTTTTTATTGGTTTTCTCTCTGTGTGAATATGTGTGTCTCGGTGTCTTTATGTGTTTCTTAGGCTTTTCTGCTTGCCCTGTTTGTTTTGTCTTATTCCAGTTTGCTTTGTTTTTAAATCATCATCATCATCATCATCATCATCATCATCATCATCATCATTGCTTTTTTCAAGTCCCTGTTTGTATTCTAATTTGAGAGAGAAAGACAGGGCATGAATTTGCCTGGCAGGGGATGTGGGGAAGACGAGAGTGGAGTTGGGAGACAAGAAACCTTAATCAATATATTATATGAAAAAAATCTATTTTCAATAAAAGAAATTTGAAAGGAGGAGTAGGATTTCCTTTCATCAAAATGATTATTAGCAGCTGGTGATATAATCACATACTCGTATGCTTGCTGTGGGTCTTCATATACCATTTCACATGAAAACATTCTTTATTAAGAGCTCCAGTTTCCTGGGAGAAAATTCCAGAATGCAAGCCCAAGGAACCAGAATATGTAGCCGACTGCATCTTTGCTGAAGAGGCTGTGCTGCTGTGAGTTCTAAACTGGGAATTGGCTGTTCATTTATTTTGTATCTCAATCATATTGCAAATCTAAAAACAAAAATGAAAAAAAAATTAGGTTGGGTTTTTCTTATCTTTCATTTGTCTGCTGCCTCAGGCTCAGAAATGGATGTTCAGTCTGGAAATTTTACTGTTTCACAAAAGGACTTGCTAATGTTTTTCTTTCTCATAACTTACCTCCTCTCATTCTGGTTTCAGGAAATCATCTGTGGCCAGCTCGCTGTTTTGGTATTTTTGTTAGCACATGACTCATGCCCTTTTGTCTTCCTTCCTTCATTTGGTCTTAAATCATCTTAAAGGGAACCATCAAGGGATTGAATCTATATAGCAATGACAGTAAGCAAAGCATACAAACATTGATGTGTTTCTTTGGGAAACTATTGCTGTATTAAAACACCATGGCCAAAAGCAACTTGGGGAGAAAGGCACTTACTTCTCTCAGTTCCATCTAACAGTTCCTTATCAAAAACAGTGAGGGCAGGAACTCAAGCAGGGCAGGAACCTGGAGCCAGGAGCTGACGCAGAGGCCATGGAGGGTGCTGCTTACTAACCTGCTCATTTTTTAGCTCAATCTGCTTCCTTAGAGAACCCAGGACCACCAGCCCAGAGTGGCACCACCCATAATGGCCTGAGCCCTCACACATCAGCCACTAATTAAGAAAACGCCCTACAGCTGGATCTCATGGAGGCCTTTCCCAACCTAGGTTCCCTCCTTCAGATAACGCGAGCTTCGGTCAAGTTCGCATAAAACTAGCCAGCACAATATTGGAAGGATCATTTAGCCAGTACTTTTGTATTTAATGAGTTCGAGATCATTAAGGTATTTTGTGAGTTTCCAGGGACTTAGAGACCTTTCAGGCTGAGGTTAGTTGTGCCACCTTGCTAGGGGAAGCACAGCCATCACACCCACCTTGGTTTGGGGCTTAGCATTTGCATCTCTTGGTTGACTCTGTCTACAGATCCAGTGTAAGTGAAAGAAAAGAAGTGAATATATTTTCAAGGTCTGTTTACTAGATAGCTGATATACAGACCTGACTCTAGGAAGGACAAAGTAGCTGTCTTTCCAGTAGGCTGTTTGTACTATTTATACTTAGACATCTGTAAGAAATTCCATGCATAATCTATATAATGGCAAATGACATCAAACTCTGAGAGACAAAACAGAAGATTGTGAGCAATTAAAGTTGGGGAAAAATCACATTATGAGGACAGGAAAAACTCAGCAAAGTTGTCCTCCTTTGCACGTGTCCCCTGCACGTGCACACAACTGCACATCGTACAATCACAGTAAAATAAAATATTAAATTGGTATATTTCACATATATACATGACAGTATTTCACTTGGCTTGTTGCCAAATGAACTGAGAAAGTTCAAGTCATTCATTATGGAAAGAAAAATGAGTGGTAAAAAGTCATTTTTATAAAAATGCTGTACTCTGGACAATTTAACTGTATCTGACATTTAGATACTCAATGTTACTACTCTTCAGTTTTCAGTTGTATTTTTTTAATCACGCACAAAACTAGCAAGCAGTTGCTGATATTTTTATTAATACGATAGATGAAGTTACAATTACAGTGGTACCACTGTGTTCTGTGCACGGTGTTCGTAGATGAAGTTACAGTTACAGTGGTACCACTGTGTTCTGTGCACGGTGTTCGTAGATGAAGTTACAGTTACAGTGGTACCACTGTGTTCTGTGCACGGTGTTCGTAGATGAAGTTACAGTTACAGTGGTACCACTGTGTTCTGTGCACGGTGTTGATAGATGAAGTTACAGTGGTACCACTGTGTTCTGTGCACGGTGTTGATAGATGAAGTTACAGTTACAGTGGTACCACTGTGCTCTGTGCACGGTGTTGATAGATGAAGTTACAGTTACAGTGGTACCACTGTGCTCTGTGCACGGTGTTCATAGATGAAATTACAGTGGTACCACTGTGTTCTGTGCACGGTGTTGATAGATGAAGTTACAGTTACAGTGGTACCACTGTGTTCTGTGCATGGTGTTGGTAGATGAAATTACAGTGGTACCACTGTGTTCTGTGCACGGTGTTGATAGATGAAATTACAGTTACAGTGGTACCACTGTGTTCTGTGCATGGTGTTGATAGATGAAGTTACAGTTACAGTGGTACCACTGTGTTCTGTGCACGGTGTTGGTAGATGAAATTACAGTGGTACCACTGTGTTCTGTGCACGGTGTTGATAGATGAAGTTACAGTGGTACCACTGTGTTCTGTGCACGGTGTTGATAGATGAAATTACATTTACAGTGGTACCACTGTGTTCTGTGCATGGTGTTGATAGATGAAATTACAGTGGTACCACTGTGCTCTGTGCACGGTGTTGATAGATGAAGTTACAGTGGTACCACTGTGTTCTGTGCACGGTGTTGATACATGAAGTTACAGTGGTACCACTGTGTTCTGTGCACGGTGTTGATAGATGAAATTACAGTGGTACCACTGTGTTCTGTGCACGGTGTTGATAGATGAAGTTACAGTTACAGTGGTACCACTGTGTTCTGTGCATGGTGTTGATAGATGAAATTACAGTGGTACCACTGTGCTCTGTGCACGGTGTTCATAGATGAAGTTACAATTACAGTGGTACCACTGTGTTCTGTGCACGGTGTTGGTAGATGAAATTACAGTGGTACCACTGTGTTCTGTGCACGGTGTTGATAGATGAAGTTACAGTGGTACCACTGTGTTCTGTGCACGGTGTTGATAGATGAAATTACAGTGGTACCACTGTGTTCTGTGCACGGTGTTGATAGATGAAGTTACAGTTACAGTGGTACCACTGTGTTCTGTGCACGGTGTTGATAGATGAAATTACAGTGGTACCACTGTGTTCTGTGCACGGTGTTGATAGATGAAATTACAGTGGTACCACTGTGTTCTGTGCACGGTGTTGATAGATGAAGTTACAGTTACAGTGGTACCACTGTGTTCTGTGCACGGTGTTGATAGATGAAGTTACAGTTACAGTGGTACCACTGTGTTCTGTGCATGGTGTTGATAGATGAAATTACAGTGGTACCACTGTGTTCTGTGCACGGTGTTGGTAGATGAAATTACAGTGGTACCACTGTGTTCTGTGCACGGTGTTCATAGATGAAGTTACAGTGGTACCACTGTGTTCTGTGCACGGTGTTGATAGATGAAATTACAGTGGTACCACTGTGTTCTGTGCATGGTGTTGGTAGATGAAATTACAGTTACAGTGGTACCACTGTGTTCTGTGCATGGTGTTGATAGATGAAATTACAGTGGTACCACTGTGTTCTGTGCACGGTGTTGATAGATGAAATTACAGTGGTACCACTGTGTTCTGTGCACGGTGTTGATAGATGAAATTACAGTGGTACCACTGTGTTCTGTGCACGGTGTTGATAGATGAAATTACAGTGGCACCACTGTGTTCTGTGCACGGTGTTCATAGATGAAATTACAGTGGTACCACTGTGTTCTGTGCACGGTGTTGATAGATGAAATTACAGTGGTACCACTGTGTTCTGTGCACGGTGTTCATAGATGAAGTTACAGTGGTACCACTGTGTTCTGTGCACGGTGTTGGTAGATGAAATTACAGTGGTACCACTGTGTTCTGTGCACGGTGTTGGTAGATGAAATTACAGTGGTACCACTGTGTTCTGTGCACGGTGTTGATAGATGAAATTACAGTGGTACCACTGTGTTCTGTGCACGGTGTTGATAGATGAAATTACAGTGGTACCACTGTGTTCTGTGCACGGTGTTGATAGATGAAGTTACAGTTACAGTGGTACCACTGTGTTCTGTGCACGGTGTTGATAGATGAAATTACAGTGGTACCACTGTGTTCTGTGCACGGTGTTGATAGATGAAATTACAGTGGCACCACTGTGTTCTGTGCACGGTGTTCATAGATGAAATTACAGTGGTACCACTGTGTTCTGTGCACGGTGTTGATAGATGAAATTACAGTTACAGTGGTACCACTGTGTTCTGTGCACGGTGTTGGTAGATGAAATTACAGTGGTACCACTGTGTTCTGTGCACGGTGTTCATAGATGAAGTTACAGTGGTACCACTGTGTTCTGTGCACGGTGTTGGTAGATGAAATTACAGTGGTACCACTGTGTTCTGTGCACGGTGTTGGTAGATGAAATTACAGTGGTACCACTGTGTTCTGTGCACGGTGTTGATAGATGAAATTACAGTGGTACCACTGTGTTCTGTGCACGGTGTTGATAGATGAAATTACAGTGGTACCACTGTGTTCTGTGCACGGTGTTGATAGATGAAGTTACAGTTACAGTGGTACCACTGTGTTCTGTGCACGGTGTTGATAGATGAAATTACAGTGGTACCACTGTGTTCTGTGCACGGTGTTGATAGATGAAGTTACAGTGGTACCACTGTGCTCTGTGCACGGTGTTGATAGATGAAGTTACAGTGGTACCACTGTGTTCTGTGCACGGTGTTGGTAGATGAAATTACAGTGGTACCACTGTGTTCTGTGCACGGTGTTGATAGATGAAATTACAGTGGTACCACTGTGTTCTGTGCACGGTGTTGGTAGATGAAATTACAGTGGTACCACTGTGTTCTCTGGACATGGAGTAATATTTTCATTTCCTTACTAGGATAGTAGGAATAAAATAATTTATTTTTGTATAACAGCTGATATCAGAATCCTCCTTACAAACAAGGGTGTTGCTTTAAGAGATCGTTGAGTAAAAGGTTAGATGCCCAAACATTGATGCTGGCTGCTACCCAGGTTTAGGGGAAAAGGCAGACAATTACCATCTTTAACAGAGAATGAGGAGACCTATTACTTCTTCAGAGACGGGGAAGAGAGATGGCAGAACAGAAAGAGTGGATTGTGGGAGAGTCAGCATGAAGAAGAGCATTGAGTTACCCTAGTGAAGGGCCAGGGCCATCCCTGTGTTGATGTAACTGAAGGCATTTTTAAGTTGGATGACACACGCTATTTATTTCCTGTTGATCTTGCTGCTGGAATATTAAAAAATTACCCCCCCCCATTCTAGGAACCTTTTAGCAAAATATTTCTCTTGGCTTTTGTTATATCAGCTTGTTTTGTAGAAACCAAAGAAGGCATTTCAAGTTTACAATGACATACAGGGAGAGCAAGTGTGGAGGCAGAGTGCTAAGCAATCAGGAAGCCAGGGAGACATTCACTCTCCTTGATCTGAGTCTAGGATTTGGGGAGAAAATGGTGACGGTTTTACAGTTCCAACATCTGTGAACTTGTTTGGAAGATTGTTAGGTCAAGTTAATGAACTACTGCCTAACTGTCCTCTAAGTTATAGAGAGGTCCTTCATTTACATTTATTTTAGCTGTTTTTTGGTGATTACTTTTCTCTTTTTCTCTCTTTTTTTCCTCTTTCTTAGAAAGCATCTAACAAATACCATACATCCCACAGCAGTTCCTTGTCTAATATTCTTGAGGTCAGAACCTTAGGAGTTAGGACACAGTTTTCCTGGGGAAGGACAGGCAGGCAGGGTGTCTTGACCCCCTCAGCAGCAAGTGATGGCCACCAATAGCTGTGATCAACTGCCCTGCCAGCCAGCGTGGCAACGTGCATGCCACCTGCGTCTTCACTGCTCAACATCAGTGTCACCAGATATGAACATTAGGAATTAATGCAACAGGAAAAACCTGTCTTAATGCACATTTGTAGTGATAGTTTAATAAATAAAGCTTGCCTAAAGTTCAGAGAGTAAAACCGCTGCACTGATCAGCCTTACAGACCAGGCAGCGGTGACACACACCTTTAATCCCAGTAGCCATGGAGGCCAGGCGGTAGTGGAGCACACCTTTAATCCCAGACCTAGAGAGAAATATGACGGGAAGAGACAGCTCTCAGACACAGTCTCCTTCTGAGATTCCTGGAGGCAAAATTACCATTTTGGACTGAGGCAGAGGTAAAAGCCAGTGGCTGGTTCTTTTGCTTTTCTGACCCTCAGGTTGAACCCCAATATCTGCCTCTGGGTTTTTATTAATCATGCTACACATTTCCTTCTTACTAACTTACTCTACTACAAGAAAGTAAACAACTCACTATGATGGAAAAAATAGACGAGGTTTCTTTTTCCCCATCTCCCTGATATGTGACTGGGGCTTAAATCCGGGGCCTGGTATGGGTGAGGCCAGTGCTCTACTTCCGACTGACACTCTTAGTCAATAGACAAGCGGTTACTTTTTAATGTGCTGTATGTCTAAGGGCTGGAATCACAGCCTCCTGATTTGGACTGCTCTTGTGTCTTCTGTCATCGCTCTTTCTGCGGGGCAGACACAGTGTTTCTACTTCCTTTACCTTGAGATTGTCAGCTGCTAATAGGTGTTGAGGGAGTGTGCTTGTGGAAAACAGAAAACTGAATGTTTATGTAAGGAAGACTCAGTCTATAAAACTAGAAAGATGACATTTGCGCCACATTGTAGAACATAAGTTACCACACAAGGGAGAAATAAGACAGCAAGATACATAGTCTGTGGGGTGGGCTGTATGGGGTGGGGCATGTGGGGTGTGGGTGTGTAGGGTTATGTAGGGTGTGTGTGTGGGTGGGGTGTGTGTGGGGTGGGCTGTATGGGGTGGGGCATGTGGGGTGTGGGTGTGTAGGGTTATGTAGGGTGTGTGTGGGGGTGTGTGTGTGTGGGGTGGGCTGTATGGGGTGGGGCATGTGGGGTGTGGGTGTGTGGGGGTGTGTAGGGTGTGTGTGGGGGGTGTGTGTGGGGGGGGTGGGCTGTATGGGGTGGGGCATGTGGGGTGTGGGTGTGTGGGGGTGTGTAGGGTGTGTGTGGGGGGTGTGTGTGTGGGGGGTGGGCTGTATGGGGTGGGGCATGTGGGGTGTGGGTGTGTGGGGGTGTGTGGGGGGTGTGTGGGGTGTGTGTGTTGTGGGCTTACACATGAGCTATTTTTGTTGTATTTTTAGGAAATCAGATTTGAAGCAAAGAAAGTGCAATGTCAAATAATATTTTGAGTAGGTACGAATTGAACCCATTAATTTATTCTGTGTTATGGTTATTTTCCATATTAAATCAGAATTAACAGTTTCTTTTTGAATGGAAGTCAATTTAAATTTTAACCTTTTCGATTTTAGAGTGATGCATTTTTATTAGTTAAATTTGTGCTTTGATAGAGTCATGTGTGTATATAATACATCCTGGTTACTTTCTCACCATCTCGTAAATCCTTCATGCCCCTGTATAATCTTCCTCCCTGCACTTCCCTTTCCTACATTTGACCTGGGAAATTTTAAAATAAAAAGATTCAGGAAAATTTCTTATGTTTCTTTTAGAAGACTTGGGGTGGCGAGAAAACATATTGCATTAAATACTTTTTTCAGTAATGAAATAAAAAGTAGTAAAAATGTAGGTAAATTGGCTGACATAAGGCAATTCCATCAAAATCTAGCAGAGTATAATCACTTTCTAAGAACATTTTTAAAAAAGTATCTTGGGGGGTCACAACAAAATTGAGAGTTTTCTGTGACTTATCTATTGGTTCCTCCCCTACCCCTAAGTGCTGGCAACTTATCTTTTATTGTATTCATGGTTTAGCCTTTTCTGAAATGCCACGGACTTGAACCATAGTATGTACCCTTCATACAGTTAAAACGGTTCCCTTCACTCAGTGATATGCATTGGAAGTAATTCATGGTTTGATAGCTCATTTTTCAATGCTGAATAAATTCCTCTCTTTGCACCCCAGTGTACTTATCCATTCAACTAGCAGAGAGCTTTTATTTGCTTTCACATTCGGATAATTAGGAAAAACCCTTCTGTAAGTCTCATTTTAGTTGTCAACTCCTTTGAACAGATCCCAAAGACCATCCCTGCTGGATTGTGCAGTAAGACATGATAAGACACGCTAAAACACACTAAAACACGCTAATGTACTAGAAAAATCACAGGTTTCTCTTCCAAAGTATTTGCATCATTTCCCATTCCCATTAGCAAAGGACGAAAGCCCCTTGTCTATTTTCTCGCCGTTCAACTCATCAGACAGGCATGGAGCAGAATCTTGTTGACCTAATTTGCTTCTCCTGTTGATGCACACGATGTGAACAACTTTATGTTTATTTGGCTGTTTATCTTTTCTAATGAGACACTTGTTACAGTATTTGGCCCATATTTTAATGTTTGTTGTCTTCTCACTACGTTTTAAGTGTTGTTACAGTTGGGGTCTTGAATGACTTGGCGCTTAGCCTACAATGCTACTGGGAGTTGGTAGAACCATTCAGGAAGTGAACCTAGAAGGAAGTAAGGTTCCTGGGGTTTAACTGGGACCCTGGAGCCTCTGTGTCTCTCATTGCTTCCTGGCTGCTACGAGGTGAGAAGTCTTTCTGCTCTCTGCACACATTCCGGCATGACACACTTGCCTTACCATAGGCTAAGCGTAGTGGAGCCAGTTAGACTGCCTTGTCATAGGCTAAATTAATAAAAGTATTTAAAATATACTGAAGATATGGCGAGAGAAGGCATGATTGCTTCGTTGCTGGTCTGATGGGGGATTGGCTCCTTCGCAGTAAGTTTGTTACCTGTAAGGCTTATATGTGTATTATTTTCATCAAAGAAAGACAGTGTTGTAGCAATAGTCAGAGTTTTTAAAAACTACGGTGAGCTATCAGGACTTTCCAAAAGCTTTTTCTCTGTTGATAAGAACCACACAACATTGACAATAAGATCATATCATTAGTTATAAAAAATTCTAACACATGTAAAAGGATAGAAATCATGTCACCTTAACAATTGGAAAAATGACCAAAATATAACTGAAATGTTTACAAATACTTAGGAATTTAATTTAATTAAGAAATTAAAAATCAATGACTATTTCCTAATAGAACAAGAAAATATCTGGAGTGAGAAGACTTCTAAGACTTAGTCTATCACAGTCCATCAATGCTGCCGAGGCTCTGACGCTTTGCTAAGAATAATTTATTTCTTTAATTAAAATATTTCTAATTTCTTTTTTTTTCCTTACTCCAATCCCTTCCATGCTCCCTTGAAAGCGCCTTCTCACTTCCTCTCAAATGAGCTCTTTTTCTTAATGATTTTGTTACACACACACATACACACATACACAGACACACACATATACACTCAACACACACACATATAAAAATCTGGCAAAAAGCAGGGAAGTTGTTTCCTTGTTGTTTCTTGTATGTGTTATCGTATCCATGTGCCCATGACAATATGAATCAGGCATAAGGGCAAAGAATTGAGAGCAGGGGAGCAGTTTATAAATATTTGAAGGGTCTTCATGTCATGAAAAAGCAGGCTTTGATGTGCATCTTGGGGAGAAATAAATGGAATTTGTTGCAAAGCCATAATTTTAAGCCAGATAGCAAAGAGCTCTAATGGGAAGAAGAAAAATTGTGAATAATCATGCTTGTTTAGATCTGAAATTCATTGTGTGAGAGAATTGGTGGTCTTTGTGTACCTGATGTCGGAACTTGCTCTTTAAATTTTAAAGAGCTTTGGCCCATTTAGAGGTGCGGCAGCTAAGTGGAAGAGACATGTGAGCCTCTCCAATCTCAGCTGTGGCAGACTGATTGGGCATCTGACCGTGAAATTACCCCACACAAACAGAAAAGCTTTGCGGAGGAGAAGCTGTGGCTAGTGTCAGTGAGCGCCTGGAACGCTCCAGAGAGAGCAGCATTTAAACACCTGGCGATTACCCAGCTCATTTTCTTATTTAGAACACAAATCAAGGTGAATCCAAAGACAAACACATAGGCACCCTCATGAATATTAACCTTCATCAGGCGATGAAAGGAGACAGAGACAGAGGAGCACCGGACAGAAATCTCAAGGTCCAAATCAGGAGCAGAAGGAGACAGAGCACGAGCAAGGAACTCAGGACTGCAAGGGGTGCACCCACACACTAAGACAATGGGGATGTTCTATCGGGAACTCACCAAGACCAGCTGGCCTGGGTCTGAAAAAGCATGGGATAAATCCGGACTAGCTGAACATAGCGGACAATGAGGACTACTGAGAACTCAAGAACAATCGCAGTGGGTTTTTGATCCTACTGCACGTACTGGCTTTGGGGGAGCCTAGGCAGTTTGGATGCTCACCTTAGGAGACCTGGATAGAGGTGGGCGGTCCTTGGGCTTCCCACAGGTCAGGGAACCCTGATTGCTCTTCGAGCAGATGAGGGAGGGTGACTTGATCGGGGGAGGGGGAGGGAAATGGGAGGCGGTTGAGGGGAGGAGGCAGAAATCCTTAATAAATAAGTAAATTTAAAAAAAAAACAAATCAGGCTTCTTTTCAACATCATGGATATACCTCTTTGCAGGTGGTGGAAGGAACATTTCCTTATTTCTTTAGTTTATTTATCTGTGTACCCCTTTTGTAGTATGTTTGTACTGTCTGGCAAGTCACTCTTCCCCTTGATTATCATATGATCTTAAAAGAAGCGGGATTATATTCATTACTGTGTTATATGTGCTTCTAATAACTGCAGCAGCCACTGTGGGCTGTAGGCCCCGGAAGACTCTCAGCTTCACAGTTAAAGAGGAAGCCAATTCAGTGTCAATGTAGCTTGTCTTGATTCTATAACTATAGTTAACTACTTGATTTCTCCATGAAATTAAAGAAAAAACTGAAGAAGCAAAGCTTCTCCAGGTTGCCTGTACAGACTCTTTCAATATTATCTTCTACAATATTTTTGATGAAATCACTTGATCTTTACTATGTTTAAGAGATCATCAAATGGTAATTTTGTTCGTACCTAAGAATTATTATTACAAAGGCTGTTGGAGTGGCTCAGTATGTAAAAATGCTTGCTACCAAGACTGGAAACCTGAGTTTTATCCCTGGATACTACGCAACAGGAGAGCATTAACTTGCACAAGTCTCTGACTTCTCATGAGTCCTGGCATACACACCTCACCCACACATCCCCAAACACACATATCAGCAAGAAAAGGAAATATTGTTACATTTTGGGCATAGCTACAAGCCATTTGAAGTTTGAAAGATAATATTGTCTTTAAAATCCATACATAGATCTGATTCTCTTATCCTTTATAAAAGTCAGTTCAAAATAGGTTAAGGATCTAAATTTAAGTATTGAACTCCTAATCTACAAGAAAAAAACATAGGTGTTATGTTTCAAGATATAGGCATAGGCAATGGCTTTCAGAAAAAAAAAACTCCATAGCTTAGGAAGTAATTTTGAGAACTTACAAATGGGACAGCCAAGGGAACAGCAGAATGAGTGTAGGCAACGTACAGAAAAGTCTTTGTTAACATTTAGCTATCAAGAATTCAAACAATCACTCCAGTGACAAATGATTCAGTTAATAAATGGGCTACTTAAATGAATAGTCAGTTCTCAAATGAAGAAATACAAGTTGCCAATTAACATTTGAGAAACTGATCAACATCCTTAACCACCAGGAACATGCAAATTGAAACTACAGTGAGATTCTAGCTCACCCATCAGAATAGTGAGCAAAGAGACAAATGACAAAAACACTGGCCAGGAAATAGAGAAAGAGGAACCCTTGGACACAGAGGGTGCAGTTGTAAACTTGGGCACACACTATGGATGTCAGTGCAGAGACCACTTGAAAATCTAAGGAAGGGCTGGGATATACTTTAGTTGGTTAAAATGATCGCCTAACCTACATAAAGGTCCTAGCTCATATATTGGACTTGAAATAATCTTTAATTGTTGGGGTACAGCCTTGACTGGTTCATACATCCCAGGGTAGGGGAGTGTCGATTATAAATATTAGGCAGAAAAAACAGAGACGAAAAAGAAACACGAAGACATAGGATATAGTCAGGAGGGCAACCCAGTGAGTACTGAATCTGCCCGTGTTTATTTCTTATGATCTTTAAATACCCCAATCCAAAAAGGGGGAAGAAAGCAAAAGACCTTTTCCATCAAGATACAAGGAACAAAGTGATAATCATTTTAATACCCAAAACACCAAGTAACCACACCCTAGGTCAAGATCTCCTGTTAGTGCCACACCTCAAGTCAAATCTCCAGTCAATAACCTTGAACGAGCAAGAACAGGCCTGGGCTTTCTGAACTTTGGTCAAGGTGGAGCGGATTCACATCCACGGGCCCTGACATTTAACAGTTTATTGTTTGCATCTCATTTCTCCTAAACTTGTTTTTGTGTTCATTTTATTTGTTATTTATTTGAAAATAGAGTCTTCTCTCATACAATACCCCTGACTACAGTTACCCCTCCTCCCACTCCTCCCAGGTCCTCCCCCTCTCCTCTTCACCATCCACTCCCCTCCTTCTCCCTTCAGATAAGAGAAGTCTCCCAGGAGATAACAACCAAACGCAACATCAAAAATCCAAAATGAAACAATACCAGCACCAACAAAACAGTATAACAAGGCACAAGTCCCCAAGCTGAGGCGGTGAAGGCAACCCAACAGGAGGAAAGGAACCCAAGAGCAACAACTCCCTTCCTCCCTGAGTTATTCCAAGTTGATGAGATCTGCACCTGGTACAGAAGGTGGGGTCATTTCTCTTTTTGTAGTTTTCATCCTGAGTCAGTCTTGACTCCTGAATCCTTCAACCATCATCAGGCAGCCTTCCTATTGTCCCCATAAACATCTTTGGGTCTTCCCTCACCCAGGAGCTGTGGCAGGCCTAGCTGAAGTTCCATGACCTATGGAATGTTTTCTGATTCGAGACTCCTAATTGGACTTAACACCACTCAACAGGGCAGCAATTATACCTTGAACCAGAAACCAGGCCAACTACCAGGGACTAGTGAGTGTGTGGTTTTTAGAAGAGAATCCACTCCCACCACACTGATAGAACAGCATAATTCCTAACTACCTTCTATGTCGTCTCGTCATTCCCACAGAGAAGTGTAACTATCACCGTCATCAAAGATGCCTCTCTTTACAGAAAATGGAGACCATCGCAGAAAACCACAGTCAGGCTCAATGCAGAGATGAACAGATCCTGGGGATCCCAGACCCAGTGGACACATCTACATCACCTAGAATGTACTAGGGACCATCGCAGGAAGAGGGAATGGACAGATTGTAAAAGCCAGAACACCGGGAAGTCTGCTGTGAAACAGTCTCCCTCAGAAATGGCTACATAAACAAGAAAGGAACACTGGCAGCATCAGTGGGCATATTAACGTGGAAAGGCAGAAACTTTCACAGTATTCAAATGTTAGATAAAGAATTACAAGGTGATCATGACTGCTGGTGAGGGAGAATTAGCCTCTCCAATGGATGAGCCCCTTACTGATGATTCAATACAGAGTGGTTAGCTCTCCAATCATATACATACAAACAACAAGAATGGACTCATCAGGTTGTATTCATATGTTTGTGCATGTACACACACACACACACACGTATCCATACATATATGTGACAATAAAAAGAGGCTATTGATTTGAGAGTAGGGGTTATGGGAGGGGTTGGAGGCAGGAAACATGGAGGTCCTTAATGAAGGAAAGGGAAAGGGGAAAGTGATAAATACATTTTAATTAAAATGTATTAAAAATAAAATGTTTTTGGTGTAGAGTACAAAAAATTTTGTTTTTATATAAAAATATTACTGGGCAATATACTTGGGTTACAGTATATATATTTATATATTAATATCTATTTGTATTACATGTATTTGTTGTAAATGTATATATCTGTACCTTTGCATTATATATTTGATAAAATGGATACATTATGATAGCAATGAAAATGTAGAACTGGAAAAGCATTTCATTAACTAGAGATAAGATTTAAAGCACTAATCAGTATATTTAATTGGGTAGGTTCAGAACCACCTGTGTAGGATCTTATTAAGAGTCAGGAATGGCTAATGTTAATCAGTGAGATGAATACTGTATTCTTGAATGGGATATAGTTTTACAAACTTAGAAATACAATGAAATTCCTGTTAGAACACCAAAAAAAATTTGTTTTACTGAAGTATACTGTCATTTCTGCTTTTAAATTGGGAAAATTAAGTCTCAGATGTGGTGGTTAGTAATTGTTTAAAAAAGTGAGGGTAGGTTTTATGAAATTAATATGACTTCATTATGAGTATAGAAAAAATACCCCAATGGAACAGAATGAGAAATCAATTAATAACTATTAAATATAAATGTATAATTTAATTTATTGGGACATGTATGGCTCATCACGCTGTATATGCTGACTACCCCTGTGATGGGCAGTAAACTAGACCCTTCCATCTACCTGCCTTAGGGCATAAATGGCTTGGATCTCATTTTTTCAACATCCACTCCCCCCCCCCTTAAGTTACATCTATGGGGCCTATAGATAGTTAGCATTGACCATCTCTTGAGCTTAGAGCTTTGTCTGCCCTTAGATGCGCAAGCTCAGAGGAAATCCTTGAGCAGATCTTGTTTAGGAAAGGCTCACAGGATTCCGGTACCCACGGCCTCGCCTGGACTGTAGTACAGGCTGACAAAGAACGGAGAGTGTGGTACTAGTTCCTCTCTGTGCTGCTGTGAGGAAACGGCCTGACCAAAGAGCGTGAGATGGAATCGGTCCTTTCTTCTTTGAGCTGATTCTGTCTCTGTAGATACCATGACAGTTATCGTAACAGAAAAATAATAAATGCACAAAAGTGCCTTCACTGCAGGGGACGATGCCAAGCCTGGAGGCTGCAACCAGCCTCTTTCTTCTGATCCCAGTGATTATGCCCACTTTTCTTCCGACAAACAGTGACTATTTCAGGATGATCCCTAAAGAGCAGCTGTTTTATAGAACAGAATCACGTTATTTCCATTAGTCTTTGTGAATGAAGCAGCTAGTTCAAGAGAGAAGAAGGCCATCGTAATTCAGATGCTCCTGTGGGCCTCCCACAGGGGATGGGCCAAAGATGTGCTTTTGTCCTGCAGACTGATCTTGGGTACCTGGTGTAGGGTCAGCCATACCCTCTCTGTCAGGTTCATTTCATAATCGAATGATTTATTTGGTGGTGGTGGGGGGTCAGTCTGATCTCTGCTGCATCCTTTGGCCAATATTCCCGCTTGCTGTTTATAGAATTAGGTAATGTTTAAAGATTATGTCTTAAAGTAGATAATAAAAGTAACCAAAATATCATAATAAAATATAGAAAGATAAAGAAGTACAAAAGGAACTATAAAACAGTAAATTACAAGCCAAGAATGAGTAAAATAAAAAGATAATGAAACTGGAAGATTAAAGAAACTCTTTGAATTAAAGAGCGAATATTAGCTGTGATAAGTCCGAGAACAGGGTGTGTGTATTAAGAACTTGGAATAACAGTGGTTAGAATAAGTCCTAGTGAGGGCAGAGTCCTGTTGTTAAAAGGACCATCTGGGCTGAGGCTGTGGGCGGTCCTCAGGCATCAGCCTTCATTCTTGACTGCAGCTCTGAGTCTTGACAGTCATTCTTGGTTCCCAGACAGGTGGTTTCATCAGCAAAGCTGGGAGATTTGAACCATGAAGGTCCCTTCTTGTTATTTCCCTAACATGATCTCCCCCTTGAATTCCAGTCAGGCAGAGATTACCACACTCTCATCTCCCTACAATCTTTGTTGTAATGTATTTAAATATTTGCGTTTTTGTACTTGTTTATTTGGACAAAAAGAAATATTAAAACGAAAATCCCCTAAATTTTACATGTAGCTATTGGCTTGCGTTTTCCAAATAAGAATCATCTCATTTGAAAATCTGATTTAAATTAGTCTTATGTCAGCCAGAAGACCAATTTATATGCCAAAACCATGAGATCAATTTGCATAGAGAAAATGCAAAAAAATAAGCCCCTTCTTTCATTTTCTGCTGTGTTTTGTAAATGGCCCTGACTGGTTTGACCAGTCCCCAGATAGTTTACAAATAGTTTAGAAACACATAGTTTCAACAAGATTTCAATTTTTTCTTCTATTTGAATACAAACAAGCTTCCTTAAATTGATGTCATAGATAAGAATAATGAGTATGCTTTATCTTATAGTACATTCTGTTCCTTTTATTACATCAACTTGAGATAATAATTATGGATAGAATGACTTGATTTAAAAAATATTTTGAGTAGTGTTTCACCTCTACTTAATTCCCATTTGACTCTTGTGTTAAACCAAGTTATATGGCATATTTGAATAGTGCTAGACACAAGCTATGAGGTGGTCGGTAGTAATTATCCTAGCAGACGACATATTAGAAGAATTATGATTCAGAAAGATCTTCTGCAGAAAGAGTTTGAGAACCAGAGAGGATGGAGGGCCCAAGGAATCAAGGCTTTCCTCATACAATGGGACTGACCTGCACATGAACCCATAGAGACTGAGGCACCATGCCCAGGGCCTGTGTGGTTGCCTTTAGATGGGGTCCTAGAGCTGAGAAACGGATATACGCCCCTGTTCCTGACTCAGAAGCTATCTACAATTGATAGCCATTTACGAATGAAAATTTGTTTTCTCCAAGGGAGTCTCAGTGGGAAGACAAACCACTGTAGGCAAGGCCTACAGCCACCAGGAGATGGCCAGCCCCACACAATCTCAGTGTTATCCTTGGAGGCTTCTTTTGTCTCATGATGTTAGGACTTTTTTCTTTTCCCCCTACAAGTCCTTTGCCTACAAACTATGGTTTCTGGTTTTGTTTTTTGTGGGATTCCTGCAAATGTGTATATCAGTGCCAACGTGAGTTCCTTGTGCTTTTGATTTGATTCTTTTCCCATTTGGTTGTTTTGTCATGTTATGGTGTGTTTGCCTTTTATTCGCCCCATTTTATTATTATTCTTTAGATGCCCACTTGTTTATCAAGAGTGTGGGTCCAGATGGGAAGAGCGGGATGGGCTGTATTCAGAATATACTGTATGGGAAAAGTATATTTTAAATAAAAAATTAAAGAATCTGGGTAGATTTAATATTGCATTAAAAGGAGACCTTATCAGAAGGGATTAGTGGGATAATACCACTCACCGCGCCCCCCTGTGTCTGTGCTCTGTGAGCTGGCACCCAGTTCCCGAGCTTCAAGCAAGGGGCTGGAGGTTAAAATACATAGACACACACAGACAGACAGTGACACCGGTCATCCTTGAATTCCCCAAGAATGCCCCCTTTATTGTGTTCAGGAGCAGATTATATAGAGATAGCCATGCCCCAGCCAAACCCACCAGAAACCACTCTCCTGCCATCAGGAACTCCTGAAGGTCTCATGCTCAGAGCAGCTGTAGGCACTCAGATCAGGGGATTACAAGAAATTCAGGATCTGGGGTCTCACTGTTCCCAACAGGATAAACCAACAATGATACAATTATGCATGAAAGATTCTTTCTGATTCATTTCAGAATGAATGATATCCTTCATCTTGTTGAGATTCCAGCAATAAAGCCAAGCAAAGTGTTGCACACCTTTAATGTCAGTACCAGGGAGGCAGAGGCAGGCAAATGTCTGCAAGTTTGAGGTCAGTCTAGTCTACAGAGCAAGTTCCATGACAGTCAAGGCTGTTAGACAGAGAAACCCTGTTTCAACCTGAGCCCCCACCCCAGAGATTTCAGCAATATAATGGAAATAAAGATCTGTTGAGATGGTTCGTTAAATAAAGGCACTTGCTGCCTCCTTCAGTGACCTGAGTTCAATACCCAAGACTCATAAGGTAGAAGAGAACATGGTCCTGCAAGCTGTTCTTCATGTTCCACATAGGTCATAGCATTTGTGCACGCACATATGGACACATACAAAATACATCTAGAAATAAATAAGTGCAGTATATAGTTTTAAAACTGTGGATTCAGGAAAGAACAGTAGGACACTCGCAAACAGAAGAGTCCCTCCATGGTTAGCAAATGTTTAATCATTTTGGCTATACATTTCCAGCTAGGAAGAGTTTATAGCAGCAGAGTTCTAGATGGTTTTAAAGTCACAGCCTGAAGGGAGCCTAGGGATTCTAGAAGCTAAGGAACTGTGCAGTAGGACCCTCATGTTGTCATGTTGTGGCGTGACCACAGTGTCAGAATGATCCTGTGTGAGCTGTGGAACTCAACATGGAAAGGTCACTGCACTTCTGGGGACATTGCTACCTTCCTGTGTCATCAGGTGCTTCCAGATGTGAACTGCTGGCAAAACTGAATATACCCTCGATCACTGAGGCACTGTGTATATACCCTCTATCACTGAGGCACCGTGTATATACCCTCAATCACTGAAGCACTGTGTATATACCCTTGATCACTGAGGCACTGTGTATATACCCTCAATCACTGAAGCACTGTGTATATACCCTCGATCACTGAGGCACTGTGTATATACCCTCGATCACTGAGGCACTGTGTATATACCCTTGATCACTGAGGCACTGTGTAGAGGGCTGTCTCTGGGCTGCCAGCCAGCTGTCAAATAGAGACAGGGAGACATTATTAGTTATGGATGCTCGACCTTGTCTTATGCTTGTCTCACTAGGTCTTATAACTTAAATTAACCTGTTTCTCTTCATCTGCATTTTACTTCTGGGCTTTTTACCTTTCTTTCATTCTGTTTGTCCTACAATGGGTCTGAGTGACTGGTGGTTGCCTGGCTGACTGGCCCTGGGCACCTTCCTCTCTCTCTACATCATTATCTTCTCTCTGAGCCTAGATTCTTCCTCCTACTTACTCTCTCTGCCCACCAGTCCCATCTATCTCTCTAGTGACCAGTTATTGGCTGTTCAGCTTTTTATTAGACCAATCAGGCGCCTTAGGCAGGCAAGATAAGGCAACAGCACATCTTTACATAGTTAAACAAACGCAACATAAACAAATGTAACACATCCTTGCCTAGGTAAAGTAATATTCCACAACATAAACGATGAATCACAGCTTTACATAGTTTAAGTAACATTACACAACAGCACCTTCAGGGATGATACTATTAATGTGTATGTGTTTATTTTTCTTCCATTACAAGTTTAGTGACTAAAGAGGGACAATTACAGTCTTTTATAGGACATTGTCCATCCTAGCTAAATAGTATAGCTCATACAAGAAGTATTTGGCTGTATAACATACACACAATTACTGTTCTGTACCATGTCTTTGTTTTAGAGGAATTACTAAAATTTGTGGAGGTGTTTGCATACTGAGATTCTGCCGTGACTTGAAGCACAAGAAATGCTTCTTCTGGGATTGTAGATGTAATAAGTTTTGCCCAAAACATCTTTGCTTTGTATAATAAACTTAAATTTTTCTTTGTATCTAAAAAAATGATTTCTTTCTGTTTTACACTGTGCTAATATTACCAGTATCTTATACAGGGCAGAAAATGCTGGCTTGGAGGACCAGATACGTGTATTCCTTTATACAACTTAACCCTGCTGTACTCCTAAGAGTGGGTCTCTGTGGGAGGCTGGCTGATCTTACCACCATCCCACAGACTTTGTTCTACAGATCCCATGGGGGTGTGGCTTTACTACAGAAGAAACAAGAATATTGAAGACTGGCTACTTGGTCACACAGGCTATAGAGATACAGTATCTAATAGGGATAAGGAGTCCGTTTGAAACATTTAGTTTTCCCCAGGCAACTTTGTGATGGCTTCCTACCTTTTCTCAGCTAGGGTTCCAACTGCCATGAAGAGACACTATAGTCATGACAACTCTTATAAAGGACAACATTTTATTGGGGCTGCCTTACAGTTTTAGAGGTTTCGTCCATTATCATCATGGCAGGAAGCATGGTGGTATGCAGGCAGACATGGTGCTGGAGAAGGACCATAGTTCTACATCTGGATCCACAGGAAGAGAGAGAAGGGGAGACACTGGGGTTGGCTTGAGCATATGAAACCTCAACCCCAACCCCTGTGACATGACACTCTCTCTGACAAGACCACTTCTCCTAGTAGTTCCACTTCCTGTGAGCCCACGGAAGCCATTTGAAGTCAAATAATCACACGTCTTTATTTATACGGCAGCCAACATGAACTCAAGAGTAATGCTTTAACGTCGCTTGAAACTTTGGCCTACCCAGTTTCTACCACCGGCAGGCCTTCTCATAAAGCAGTAGTCCAAAGCTTGCCCTACGGTTACCAACCAAGCTTGCATGTGTATTTTATTTTTTACATCTTTTTATGTTGTCTTCCTGTGGCCCAGTGTCTCTAATTACCTACTGTGTGCTTTCTTGGATTGACTTCTCATCTCAGAATTGTGAGATCTTTGGGATTTTGTAGACATTCTCCACAAAACAAGGATAAGTACCATGCCCTCTTCCTCTGCTATGTACACATTTTCATACAGTGTGCTATTCTTGAAGACAATTCATACCAGGCACAATTGTTCTTTAGATGTGCCTCGGGCAAGCCTGAGAGAAAGACTAAATGGTTTTAAATGGTTGAGTACATGTAAATTAACTCAAGCTAGTTATTACCCTAGTAAACTTGGTTCAGAAGGATTCAAGCTAGATTAGAGTAGCTAAAACCTGTAACCGTGGAGCCGGAGGGGCTTAGCACTTAAGACCACTAGCTGCTTTTTCAGAGTACCTGGGTGGTTTCCAGCATCTACATGGCAGCTCACAACCTGTAAGCCCAGTTCTAGGGAACTAACACCCTCTTCTGGCCTCTGAGGGCGTTATATACATGTAGCGTGCAGACATCCATGTAGGCAAAACACCCATCCTCATAAAAACAAATCTTAAAACTCCTAACAGTGAGCAGACATGAAACTGGAGGCTCTTCTTCATATGCGATGGTTAGCGTGTGGGAGGAAAGCATTAGGAGTGGAGTCTTTGTTTGGCGTCATCAGATAGATATTCTGGCTGTGAAAGGAAGGGTTCTCAGAAGTATTGGCACCAACAGTCCACTCTGAGCCCAACAAAATAATTTCATGTAGAGAAATCATTTTATTATATGAGTGGTAAGAGGTTGCCTGATTCTTAGAAAAATACATGAAATTTATAAAAAAAAAAGGACCCTTTTTAACATTGGTTCTGAATGGTAAAAGTCATCCCTTTGGGAGAACATGAAGACAGAAAGCACCATACCTTTTAAATCCAATATTATTAAGGGAAATGGAGAAATAAAGGAGAATGCTAAAACCATGCAAATTATTTCCAGTTGAAATGTAGTTTATAAAATTTCAAACTTTGTCTTACGCTTTTCAGATTTAGTAAACTTGAGAAATTAGTTGTGAGCATTGGGTTGTCACAAAGTCAAAGAAAGGTCTCCTACTTCCTGGGGTGAAAGATAGGTGCAGGACTCGTTTTCCTTGGGAGAAGTATTCGTGACCAACTTTAAACCGCGTTCACCTAAACAGCTTACTCATGAGCCATGTTCTTCCAATCAGTTTCTGGCGACATATCTTAAGTTGGAGTTGGAGCTCCTCCATTGAAGGCTCCCAGAAACAAGAAAATGAAAAATGAAGTGCTGATTTCAGGCTTACTGAAGTCTCCTTAGGAGAATTAATAGTGCCAAAGGGTTTTCATTTGTGACTTATTTACCATTTGGCTGAGGTGGAAAATAGAACTCTTTATGTTTTTACATTTCTGCCTCCAGGGCCATCAATTTCCTCCCAGTCAGCGCCTCTGTAGACAATATAGCTTTTTTCCTGTATAAAAGTAGGGCTTGTATTGAAAACAGGATATTCTGCTGCTCTCTGACAGAGTTGTCTGTTTAAGCCATCGGGTAAATGATACATAAGATCTTTGTTGTCTTGTGTGAAAAGCTTAGATGTTTGGTTCTTACTGTGTACCCTACAGAGCAACCAGATTACAACACAGAGCAATGAGTGACGGTATCACCGTGTGAATCTCAATGACTATCGAGAGGGTGGTCGAGGAAGGGAGAGAAAATATTATTATGTCAGGCCATAAAAAGATGGGGATCATCTTAAAAATTATCCAGTCCAAACTTAGACAGCATAAGATGCAGATTGTTTAGGATTGTATCTAAGTTATAGGTTGTTAAGGGCAAGAATCAAGCTTCATTTCCAGAATAGAATTTGGGAAACAGACAAAATAAAGGTCTGGTCTTTCACATAGGAAAGGATCCAAAGCTCTTCATTTTCCCACAGGCATGTTCCCTCATGCTCTACATAGGAATCACTGCGATTCAGTTAGGAAAACAGCAACCACAAACCATTCCTGTACCACTGGAGCTGAACTGCAAATATCATGGCATAGAGTTGGCAAAGAAAACTAAGATTCTATCTTACTTAGCTGATGTGCCCAATCTGACCATTGTCCTGGCTAGCCAATGTTGAATCTGAGGATGTTCTTGGGCATTGACAGGAGAGAGCCATAATTATTGCTCATGACTTTTAAAGTAAGAAACAGGAAAATCACTTCATTGGATGAAAAGTCACTTCTTGGATAAGTCTAGGGCATCAGTTTCCCAAGATGGCTCAACATTGGGCTCACCTGGGGAGAGAAAGTTAGGAACATCAATGCCTGGGTCCCAACCACGGAGGATTTTATTTAATTAGTGCTATCACATGATATGAAATTTGTAAACTCTGTCGAGGTTGTTCTAGCGTGGCATTAGGCTGAGAACCACTGGGGAGATTGGTAATGCTGTAGCACGTGACGGTTGCATGGAAATCCAAGATCCTCTCCCAGTCCCTTGTCTGTGTTTCAAAGCTCATGTGGCCTTCCGTGTCTCTCCGGGGCAGGCGCTATCATGGCAGAGGGGGGAAGCAAGAGTGTGGCAGAGCACACTGCCATGTTGGGTCAGAAGCTCCCACCATGCTTCCTGACCTTTACAGGTCACACACACGGGTATTCCGCGTAGATCACAGTCAGCCACCAGCACTTAGTTTGATCTTATTTTGCATGCTGTTGGTTACTCATTTAATGTGAAAGTAATTCCCAGTTGCCAAGGTTGCAGAAAGGACTTGATACATTTTTTTCTATATTCTAGAAATACCTTAGTATACGTATTTAATTTGTAAACTGTACCCTTCCAGATTGTTATAAAAGTAGCTACCATATTAATTGTGCTAAGTAAAATTTAAGGTTCTCTGATAAAGTTATCTCAGTGACAATCTAAAAAAAACTGTGTGTTATAGGTGTGTGTGTCTGTGTATGTGTGTGTGTCTGTGTGTGTGTCAGCATGTGTGATGGATACACAGGTGTGGGAGTGTGTTATAGGTGTGTGTGTTGTCTGTGTGTGTGTCAGCATGTGTGATAGATACACAGGTGTGGGAGTGTGTTATAGGTGTGTGTGTCTGTGTGTGTCAGCATGTGTGATGGATACACAGGTGTGGGAGTGAGCACATGCCCATTCTTGTGCATTTGGGGCAGAAGTGTGTAAGGAGTCTTCCTCTATGGTTGTCTGTCTTCTTCTGAGACAGTGTTTCAGTGAATCAGAAGCTCACCTCTGCCTGCAGTGCACTCCTGGGGTTCTCCTGCGTTTGCCCACCAGTGCTGGGACCATGCGTGTGGGTCACCATGCCAAGATTTTATGATGGTGCTGGTGATTGGAAACCAGACCCTGATTTCACAGAAGACATGGTCAACTTTTAGACCATTGCTATAACCCACAATTATTTTGAAAATTTTATACATGAATTCTGTGTTTATATCATTTCAACCCCTCTTCTCCTGTCCAACTCCTCCTGTTCTATTCCCCTTCATTCCTGCTGCAATTCATAACTTTGTCTTAATTATTATACTGATTAATTATATATAATACATGAAATAGATATATAATACGATAATAATTAAGATACATGTATACACATGTTTCCTGCTAAGGCTCTTTAGTATTATTTGTGTGCACACATGTTTAGGGCTTGAATGAAATCAACTCTGAGGGAGTTTGTCCCTGGGGACAGCTGAGTATCTCTTGTTGCTGGTTGCTTTTCTATTACTCTAGCCCCATGTTGGAATGCCAAGATGTTGTTGGGTTTTTACTCTTTGGCTCTTTTCTCTTTAGGGGCCTGCCACCCAGCTCCCAAATGAATATACACGGAGGCTTACTGCTGCTTAAAAATGCCTGGCCTTAGCTTGGCTTATTTCTAGCCAGCTTTCCCTAACTTAAATAGTTCTGTCTACCTTTGCCTCTGGACTTTTTCCTTTTCTTACTTCTGTGTGTCTTACTTTCACTCTGACTCCATGGCTGGCTGGGTGTCTGTCTGGGTGTCTGGTCCCCCAGCATCCTCTTTTATGTCGTCCCTCCTCTTCTCAGTTTTCTCCTCCTAGCTATACTCTACCTGCCAGCCCTGTCTGTCCTTTCTCCTGCCTTGTTCTTTATTAGACCATCAGGTGTTTTAGACAGGCAAAAAAAATCACAGCTTCACCGAGTTAAACAAAAGCAACACATCTTTACATCATTAAACAAATGCTCCACAACATAAAGAACTGTAACACATATTAAAACAGTATTCCACAACAGTCTTTCTCTCAGTTGCCTCTGATTCATCTCAGGCTGTAGCATTCCCCATATTCACATTAATATGTCAGCTGGCCCTGTTATAATGATTGTATTTAGGGAACTGTATTGTTGAGATTTTACTGGTGCAGCTTCCCTGTCTTCTAGAAGACATCGTCTTGAAGCAGGTGTCCTGGTTCTGCAGCTCTTACAATCTTTCTGGCCCCTCTTCCTCCATGTGCCCTGAGCCTCATGTGTGGGGTTTACATTATAGATGCATCATTTGGGGCTGCACACCCCAGTGACTTTTCTCTGCATTTTGACCTGTTGTGAATCTGTTTAGTCTCTCTCTATTGAGGGGTGAGGGTTACACTTCTCAGGCTGAGCTAGAACAGAAGAAAAGCAACCAGAGCTGGGCCTAGGAGTGTGGAGAAGGTGTGAGTTGGGGGGTTCTCTCCTAATTACTCTTTTAGCATACTCATACATAAAGACATAGGGAACCTTCAGGATCATATTGAAACCACATGTTCTGCAGTTCATAATATCTCACATTAATGTCACTTCTGTCCAGATGAGTTGTCACTGTGCTTCTGCTTCCAGATCCAACACTGAGTCCCAGCCATGTCACCTGGGCAGGTTTCCAATTAGAATATTATAAATATTCCTATGAATATGGAGAAAAACTGTTTAGCATAATTGCATGTGTGTGTCTGTGTGTGTGTGCATGTGTGCACACTGTGGTAACTAAATAGCCATACAATGTAATTGCGTTTATTTACTTAGTGTTTTATTGTTGTGTGTGAGTGTGCACATACATGCACAACAGCATGTGGGTGGGGCAGAAAATAACTTTCAGTAATCAATTCTCTCTTTCCACTCTGGGTCTCAGGATCCAATGCCCACGGTGAGCTTCTGTAGCAATCCCTGCACCACCTCACTGACACTGCAGTCTTATTTTTATTGATTTTTATTGAGCTATACTTTATTCTCTGCTCCCCTACCTGCCTCTCCCCTCCCTTTCTACCCTGTCTCATGGTCTCCATGCTCCCAATTTACTCAGGAGATCTTGTCTTCTTCTACTTCCTATGTAGATTAGATCTATGTATGTCTCTCTTAGGGTCCCCATTGTTATCTAGGTTCTTTGGAATTGCGATTTGTAGGCTGATTTTCTTTGCTTTATGGTTAACAACCACTTATGAGTGAGTACATATGATAATTATCTTTCTGGTCTGGGTTATCTCACTCAATATGATGTTTTCTAGCTCCATCCCTTTGCCTGCAAATTTCAGTATGTCGTTATTTTTTTTTTTAGAAATATTTTTATTGCTTATTTAACTTTATTTTATGTGCATTGGTGTGAACGTGTCAGATCCCCTGGAACTGGATCTTCTGACAGTAATGAGCTGGCATGTGGGTGCTGGGAATTGAACCCGGGTCCTCTGGAAGAGCAGTCAGTGCTCTTAACCACTGAGCCATCTCGCCAGCCCTATGTCGTTATTTTTTTCTGCTGTGTAGTGCTCCATTGTGTAAATGTACCACCTTTTCCTTATTCATTCTTTGGTCAAGGGGCATTTAGGTTGTTTCCAGGTTCTGGCCATAACAAACAATACTGCTATGAACATAGCTGAGCACATATCCTTGTGGTATGATTGAGCATCATTTGTATATATACCCAAAAGTGGTATTACTGGGTCTTGAGGAAGGTTGTTTCTTAATTTTCTGAGAAATCGCCATACTGATATTCAAAGGGGTTATACCAGCTTGCACTCCCACCAGCAATGCAAGAGTGTTTCCTTTACCCCTCAACCTCTCCAGCATAAGTTGTCATCAGTGTTTTTGATCTTGGCCATTCTGACAGGTGTAAGATGAAATATCAGAATTATTTGATTTGCATTTCTCTGATGACTAAGGATGTTGAGCATTTCCTTAAGTGTTTTTCAGCCATTTTAGATTCCTCTGTTGAGAGTTCTCTGTTTAGGTCTGTACTCCATCTTTTTATTAGATTATTTGTTCTTTTTTTTTCTAAATTTCTTTTTTTTTAAATTTATTTATTTATTAAGGATTTCTGCCTCCTCCCCTCAACCGCCTCCCATTTCCCTCCCCCTCCCCCGATCAAGTCCCCCTCCCTCATGTGCTCGAAGAGCAATCAGGGTTCCCTGACCTGTGGGAAGCCCAAGGACCGCCCACCTCTATCCAGGTCTCCTAAGGTGAGCATCCAAACTGCCTAGGCTCCCCAAAGCCAGTACGTGCAGTAGGATCAAAAACCCATTGCCATTGTTCTTGAGTTCTCAGTATTCCTCATTGTCCTCTATGTTCAGCTAGTCCGGATTTATCCCATGCTTTTTCAGACCCAGGCCAGCTGGTCTTGGTGAGTTCCCGATAGAACATCCCCATTGTCTCAGTGTGTGGGTGCACCCCTCGCGGTCCTGAGTTCCTTGCTCGTGCTCCGTCTTCTTCTGCTCCTGATTTGGACCTTGAGATTTCTGTCCCGTGTTCCTCTGTCTCTGTCTCCTTTCATTGCCTGATGAAGGTTAATATTCATGAGGATGCCTATGTGTTTGTCTTTGGGTTCACCTTCTTATTTAGCTTCTCTAGGAACATGCATTATAAGCTCAATGTCCTTTATTTATGGCTAGAAACCAAATATGAGTGAGTACATCCCATGTTCCTCTTTTTGGGTCTGGCTTACCTCACTCAGGATAGTGTTTTCTATTTCCATCCATTTGTATGCAAAATTCAAGAAGTCCTTGTTTTTTACTGCTGAATAATACTCTAATATGTATATATTCCATACTTTCTTCATCCATTCTTCTGTTGAAGGGCATCTAGGTTGTTTCCAGGTTCTGGCTATTACAAACAATGCTGCCATGATAGAAGAGGAAGTGGGAAGTACTCTACAGCACATGGGCACAGGAGACCACTTCCTACGTATAACCCCAGCAGCACAGACACTAAGGGCATCATTGAATAAATGGGACCTCCTGAGGCTGAGAAGCTTATGTAAAGCAAAGGACACTGTCACTAAGACAAAAAGGCAACCCACTTACTGGGAGAAGATTTTCACCAACCCCGCAACTGACAAAGGTCTGATCTCCAAAATATATAAAGAAATCAAGAAACTAGACCGTAAAAGGCTAATCAATCCAATTATAAAATGGGGCACTGAGCTGAACAGAGAATTCTCAACAGAAGAACTTCAAATGGCCAAAAGACACTTAAGGTCATGCTCAACTTCCCTAGCGATCAGGGAAATGCAAATCAAGACAACTTTAAGATACCATCTTACACCTGTCAGAATGGCTAAAATCAAAAACACCAATGATAGCCTTTGCTGGAGAGGTTGTGGAGAAAGGGGTACACTCACCCATTGCTGGTGGGAATGCAAACTTGTGCAACCATTCTGGAAAGCAGTGTTTCGCTTTCTCAGGAAATTCGGAATCAACCTACCCCTGGATCCAGCAATACCACTCTTGGGAATATACCCAAGAGAGGCCCTATCATACAACAAAAGTATATGCTCAACTATGATCATGGCAGCATTGTTTGTAATAGCCAGATTATTTGTTCTTTTGATGCCCAATTTCTTGAGTTCTTTGTATATTTTAGAGATCAGTCCTGTGTCTGATGTGGGGCTGGTGAAGATCTTTCTGCATTCTGTAGTCTGTCGTTATTTCTTGTTGACTGGGTCCTTTGCTTTACAGAAGCTTTTCAGTTTTAGGAGGTCCCATTTTAATTGTTTCTCTGTGTCTACTACTGGGGTTATGTTCAGGAAGTGGTCTCATGTGCCAATGCATTCAAGTGTAAGCCCCACTTTCTTTAGTCTTATTAGGTTGATTATGTTTTAACAAAGGTAAGTTGTTTCACAGTTTCTGACTTAACTCCTCCTTCTCACATGCTTCTTATAATCGCCATTTGCTAGGTCTCTTAGAGAGGACGCCATCGGTAGATTTATTATTATTATTATTATTATTATTATTATTATTATTGTAACCACCAGTTCTGCAACCCTTCCCCCAACAGTCTCTTTGTATATTCATTCCCAAACTCTTCTCCATGCGCCCTGGATGTCTTTCTCCTTGTGACTCCTTACTCTAGCCTTTGATCCTAAAGCCAACACTCTGATGTTGCATTATACCTTGGATGCAAACACGGTTCTTGTCGATTAGGGAAGGGCCTTCATAGACTCTTCAGTGGCCATCGACTGGATACTGATCATATTTTAAAACATTAGCCTCTTAGTTTTTACCAGCTTGGCTTCATAGAAAGTGGCCACGTGTGTTCCCATTGCAAGCCCGATGTGTGCTCTAGACTTCTCACTGTCGCAGCAGAAAATGTAAGGAGCTAAGTTGGTTAACATCATAACAGCTTGACCTCTCCGGCAGCAAACAGGTTGGACAGTCACAGATAGAAATAAAATAGGTTTTGACATTCATGTGAACTCCCCTCTCCAAACTCTTTACTTCTTATGTGTTTAAAGGTCACCAGTGCACATGGGCGTTCCAGCTTTCTGGGAATTCATTCACTGCGGGTAAAACACAAGGCCGCCCTGCTTTCATTACAGACTGATATTTTTGAGTCTGTGTATTCTGACCTTCTAGGTGGGATGCAGGATAAAATAGCTTGGTTTCTACAATCGGAATCCTGCTGAAGAGGCTTCCTAATCCACAGGGTGAGCGCAGGAGCCTACGTGATGCTCTTACCTTCCTGGGTGATCACGTAAACAACAGTCCTGCTGGCACCACAGGCAGTGAAGGCTGGTCTGTGGAAACTTCAGGGGGAACACTGCCAGGATTCGGAGCAGAATAGCATCGTCTCTTCTCATAATTAGTCTTTAAATCAGAGATCTGTTCTCTGGACAGAAGTACAAAAAGTTACCAGAGGTTTCTCACAGGTCAGGATCACTCCTGATTTCCACATGTTTGATTAGACTTTTGTATATTTTGAATTTTACATGAATGATTATTTTTACAATAAAAAAGGAAGCTTTTCACACATGTTTATAATTGTCAATAGAGTTTGTTTTATAAAGAGTATGTTTATCTAGACAGGGTTTTTGTTGTTGCTGTTGGGGTAGGCCTATGGGAATGCACGCATGTGTGGGTGCCATGCGTGGCTCATGGAGGCCAGTGGTAACTTCATGTGTCTTTCTCTGTTGCTCTACATCTGACATTTTGAGATATGGCCTCTCACTGTCTCTGGAGCTTTCTATGTCATTTTGGCTATACCAGATAACTGGTGAGCCTGTGTCCATCCCCAGGGCTGCACCTAAAGTCATACACCATTATTGCTGTCTTTATGTGGGAGTGGGAAGTCAGATTCAGACACTCATCCTTAAAGGCTTTACCCACTGAGCCATCTCTCAAGCCGTAGGTAAGGGTTTTTGAGGATGGAATTTGCCAAGACCTTGGTGTTTCTTATCCTTAAATAGGTGTAGACTTGTAATTTTTGTGCTATTTCTTTTCATCTGTCTGGGATTGAATCCTTGGTGAGGCTACTGTTAGTTTGATCAACGCATCTGGAGCAAGGATGCTCTTGTTGTGGGATATTTGTTTACACTGTGTGGACATGTGTCACTGTGATTGGTTTAATAAAGAGATGCATGGCCGATATCTAGGCAGGAGAGAATAGGAAGGACTTCCGGGCAAAGAGAGGAACTGAGGATGAATCTAGGCCTAAAGATAGTCACCAGCCAGACATGGAGGAAGCAGGGTGGGCAGTGTGGAGATGAGGTTACTGGCCACATGCCAGAATGTAGATAAAAAAGATATTGGTTAATTTAAGTTATGAAGGCGTAAGTCACAAACAATGCCACACCAATTTGGGATTATGATTAATAGGGTGATATTTATTTAAAGGGGAAAAAACTTACAGATCACTGTCCCAGGCAACAGCCCTCTACGCAACGCAACCAGGAGTCTAGTGGCCGGTGGAGCAGGAAGTGAAGAGAGAGAGGAGAGGGAAGTGGCCGCTTTTTTAAAGGGAGAGAGACCACGCCCCAATGGGCTGGTATCTCAGCAGCTATAGGTTGGAGAAGCGGGAGGACCTCCCGCAACAAAGTTATAAGAACTAGATAGGAAAAAGCCTAAGCTGCTACACTGAGGCTGAGCATTCATAATAAAAATAATGATAATAAGAAGTCTCCGTGTCATTAGTGGGGGGCTGGTGGAACGGAGAAAGACTCTACAGGCTCTAGCTGCTGCTGGTTTCAAACTCTGGCTTGTATGTCAAGTACCTGAAGGGCATGTTGAAGTTCAGACCACTGTTCTGGCTTCTAATTTTGAATAAATTTGGGGTGGGTTTTGAGTATTTGGAAAGAGGTGCCTAGTGGTACAGTTCCAGGAGTTTCACTCGGCATACCAAGTGAATTATTATTATTGTCATCAAGGCCAGCTCCCAGACTGCACGACTATGACATCATCAGACGTGATAAACGCAGAATCAGGCTGGGTGTGGTGACTCACACCTGCAATTCTAGCACCAGGGGGACCGAGTCTAGAGAATTTCTGCTCATCTGAGGCAAGATTGGGCTATAAAGTTATAAACTTTCACAGACTAACAAACAACCCTAACAACCCACTGCACACCTGCTGACCACAGCGTGGGGAATCACAGGCTGGTCCTTGAGCACCTCAAACAAAGCCTCACAGTTTGACTGTGGCAGAACCGAGTATGGAGCTTTTCAAATTTCCATGCTCAGAGTGAGACAAGCAGAATCGCCGAGGCGGGGCCAAGCCATCAGTTTCTTAAGTTCTTCCATTCTTCCATAGGAATCCAAGGCCAAGTTTGAGAATCACATTGGAGAATCACATTGTAGAACTGGCAGCAGTGACCGAGAGAGCATGAATTGTGACCTTTGGCAACAGAATGAACCTAGAGGCGTCCATTTCCCCTCTGCCACCCTGTTAGACAATGGATGTGTTGTTGTCCACTGGGCCAAGGGGAAACACTTTGAACTAGAGTATGAGATCGTAGTATGCGATTTTAACAACACCCGCAATGGTTTGGTGTCCCTTGACACTTGCCTTGACAGAGGCACTTGAACTCAGTGTTCTTGTCTCTGCAGCCTCTGAGACTGAGGGCTGGGAAACATGCCCTCCACAGGCATCTTGCTTTTCCTACTCCACTGTCATTCAAAACTTGTGCACTGTATATTTTCTTACTTATCCAATTTAATGGAAATCTAGAGTTTCTCTGTAGGTATACTGTGTTCCAGGTTAAAGACTGAATTCTTTCAGAGAAAGAGCAATGTATAATTTTACAGGTAAGAGAGCTAGCTGATTTACAGGGTAGATAAAAGAGAATACATTATCTCTGAGCATCTGGTCATTTTCTCTAAAAGCATAGAGTAGTCCTTTGTGAATCGAACATCTCATTAACAAACGTTTGCCCTAACACCCTCCAGCTGCAGTGTTCTAGGCCAGCCAATCATTGTGGTTTATTGTTTTTTGGGGGGATGTCACGTGTTATTCACTTATAAAAATGGGTTATACATTATTTCTAAAGGGTGATAAAGGTGCATTTAACTATGGGTAGTGATGCTTCATTTCACTTCCTAGGAAAGGGTGATGATGGACAATTCACTCAGCAACCTTGAGAATTCCAGGGAGAATAAGACTGAAGACCTGTACCAAGATAAATACAGCTTACGAAGGGCCAAGAAGTTGTTCTAAGTCTCTTCTTTGGTGATGACAGATACGCTTCAAATGTGTTCTTTCTTTGAATAGGTCAGTCTTTCAATTTCTTTAAATCCTTTTCATTCCTTTTCTACCACCTGTTAGACTAAAACTTCCCCTAGGTTTACCAACCTTGTCCAAAGCAGTTAGAGGTCCTCTCACTCCCCTTTTCTTTTCCCTAGTGAGCCAGGGCCCGTGGATCTCAGTTTCCTCTGGCTTTCCTGGTTCAGACCCCCCCCCCCAAAAAAAATCTCTGCCACGCCTCTTGCATCTCTTATGAGATGCATAATTCCTACCAGGAGTGCTGCATCCTGCAGCATCCTCCCTAGTGCTGCAAGCCCAGCTGCACGGGAGTGCTGCATCCTGCAGCGTCCTCCCTAGTGATGCAAGCCCAGCTGCACGGGAGTGCTGCGTCCTGCAGCGTCCTCCCTAGTGATGCAAGCCCAGCTGCACAGGCAACTAAGAAAGGTTGAGAGTAGGAGAATTAGTTTTCTAATGCCATTGTTTATCCGATACAAAGTGGTCAACCCTGAAAACATACCTACAAGTGATTTTATACAGAATGAGCAGGCTCTATTTAGGAACACACACACACACGCACCCCACACACACCCCCCCCACACCCCCCCCCACACCCCCCCCACACCCCCCCACACACCCCCACACACCCCCCCACACACCCCCCCCACACACACCCCCCACACACACCCCACACACACCCCACACACACACCCCACACACACACCCCCCCACACACCCCCCCCACACACCCCACACACGCACCCCCCACACACACCCCACACACACACCCCACACACACACCCCCCACACACACCCCCCACACACACCCCACACACACACACCCCACACACACACCCCCCCACACACCCCCCCCACACACCCCCACACACCCCCCCCACACACACCCCCCACACACACCCCACACACACACCCCCCACACACACCCCACACACACACCCCACACACACACACCCCACACACACACCCCCCACACACACCCCACACACACACCCCACACACACACACCCCACACACACACCCCCCCACACACCCCCCCCACACACCCCACACACGCACCCCCCACACACACCCCACACACACACCCCACACACACACCCCCCACACACACCCCCCACACACACCCCACACACACACACCCCACACACACACCCCCCCACACACCCCCCCCACACACCCCCACACACCCCCCCCACACACACCCCCCACACACACCCCACACACACACCCCCCACACACACCCCACACACACACCCCACACACACACACCCCACACACACACCCCCCACACACACCCCACACACACACCCCACACACACACACCCCACACACACACCCCCCCACACACCCCCCCCACACACCCCACACACGCACCCCCCACACACACCCCACACACACACACCCCCACACGCACCCCACACACCCCCCCCAACACACACCCCACACCCCCCCACACCCCCCACACACACCCCACACACACCCCCCCACACACACCCCACACACACACCCCACACACACACACACCCCACACACACCCCACACACACACCCCACACACACCTCCCACACACGCACCCCACACACGCACCCCCCACACACACCCCACACACACACCCCACACACACACACCCCCCACACACACCCCACACACACACCCCACACACACACCCCACACACACACCCCCCACACACACACGAAAAAAAAGAGGTCATGAATTTAAAAGAGAAAAGGGGAGAAAGTAGGAAAGATAATGTAATCATAATAGGGAAATGTTCACTTAATTCTTTTTCTTTAATGATGTATTTATTTTCATTCCGTGTGTATGTGTGAATGTTTGCATGTGTATCTGATGCTCATAGAGGCTAGAAGAAGGCATTGGATCCCCTGGAACTAGAGTAACACACAGCTGTGAGCCTCCCCATGTGGGTGCTAGGAACTGAACCCAGGTCCTCTGCAACAATACCAGTGTTTTTAACTTCCGGGCCACCTCTCCAGCCCTTGTGTGGTTCTTCGTGTCATTTGCTTTTCTTATAAGTAGACAGATGTTCCCCCAAAGCTCCTGCAAAGAATACTTATACATTTGACTTGTTTGGGATTGCAAAACCCTAAAAGCAATCATTTACTTCTCTAACAACATGTAGTGATGTCACACCAATAGGGAGGTGGGCAGTTTCAGATCCTGTTAAAAATGATGCTAAGCTTCTAAGTATACAGGGCACACGAAGAAGAAGTTAACAACTTCAAACTTGGGTGGGCAAAGTATAAGGTCCTTGCAGCTATTATACACTGAATCTTGTTTAAATTAAATTAAATTAAATTTCAAATGAAATTAACAGCTAGAGTGATGGGTATATGGTGAGAAACTTGAGTCAATGAGGAGAAATACCCTGGAGTAGGGGAACATTTTCCTTTAAAGCCCACTGGAAAAGTCTAACGTATCACATTTTAAATGAAGACCAAAAATGACACTCAGTATTGACATATTTATATGTATGTTAGAGATAAATTTAATGGCATTTACTCTTCTTATTCAGATGGTTCCAGTATTTTCTATTGTGTGACATTTTAAAATGCTATATCCATTATAGACATTTCATGAATGGCCATTTGCAAAGCACTGGGCATGAAGGACATATCAATCTTGGAAGCTGGCAATGCAGCTATAAGGCTGGAGAAAATGTGGAGAACAGAACCCAGGAGAATCACAGTGAATAATATGAGCTAGTGACCCAGTTAGGAAGGCATTGATAGTCAATACCAGCTTTAATTTACAGCCTGCAGACGCCTCCCTATAGTTTACCCATTGCACTTCAAGCTGCATTCTCATTCCAACACTGAAAACCAGATTTCTTGAACCACTTCATCCTTATTGTAGAACAGCTTCAGAACCTTGGAGGTAAGTCAGTCCAGGAATAGCAATATGAAACAAAGCTTTGGATTATTGTTTTTATATCAGACTACACTGCAATCCTTTTTTCCTTCTCCGTCCAATGATGTGAATCTGTTGGCAAATGAAAAGACAGGCAAATTGCATGGTTTGTCACAAACATAAAGAAGGGAATAATCCCAGAACTACCTGCCCAGGTCATGTGTACTGTCATTAAGAACATTTGCTAAGTAAGCCAGGCGGTGGTGACACATGCCTTTTATCCCAGCATCTGGGAGGCAGAGGTAGGTAGATTTTATGAGATTGAGGTCAGCATGATCTACAGAGCAAGTTCCGGGACAGCCAGGGCTACACAGAAAAACCCTGTCTCAAAAACAAAACAAAAACAAACAAAAAGGAAAACAAAACAAAAACCACTTTCTGATGGAGGAAGTAAGTCCTTAATTTCTCAGGGTACAGAAGCTCAGAGAGCAAACTGAGAAAGGATAAGACCAAATGACTAGGCCTTGCTCACTTGAAAGTCAGATTTTCTTCTTGATTTCCCAATGTTCTCCAAGAGGAAGCCAGCAATACAGATTCTTCTCTTTCCAATTTTGTCTTCAGGGCTAGCGAGACAAATTTTCTCTGTGCCTTTCAGAGAAAGAGGAGGTTGTAGTCACAGAAAGAGAAGAGGGTGTAGTCACAGAGAGAAGAGGGTGTGGTCACAGAGAAGAGGGTGTGGTCACAGAGAAGAGGGTGTGGTCACAGAGAGAGAAGAGGCTGTGTTACTAGAGAAAATAAGACTATTATTCTGGAAGGCTCTAGGGCACAAAAGTGCAAGAAAGAATGCTGTAGTTTTGACTTTTCTCTGGAGATTTTGGAGCTGTAGTTCAGTGGATCTCAGGAAGTCTAATCCCAAACCTTTGGCAGAAACATTCTCAGTGTATCGTCCACGGACACGTTGATCAGAATCACTCAGTTTCTTCTTCAAAATACCTTTGCTAGAAGATGATGAATCCAGCCAAAGAAAACCACAGAACCTGGAGACAGGACCTGGAAATGTGGGCTGTCATCCTCCAGGGTTTAATTAAGGCGCACAATACAGTTTGAGATCCATTGATAGGAAGTGCTAATGGCTACATTTAGTTAATGACTACATATGAAGAGTTAATGCTACATTTATTGTACACCTAATTCAGCAAACACTGCAATAGCTATACATGCTTATTGTGTAACTTCACTTCTCCTCAGAAGAGCGTCATCCTATTCCTATTTGACCACTGAGGGCGATCAGTTCAGAGAGTTTGTGTAAAATGTTGAATATGTATTTGAATTCTGCACCGACTGGTTTTATATGTCAACTTGACACAAGCTAGACTCATCAGAGAGTAAGGAGCCTCAGTTGAGGAAAGGCCTCCATGAGATTCAGCTGTAGGGCATTTTCTTAATAAGTGATCAATGGGAGAGGGCCAAGTCTGTGGTGGGCGGTGTTATCCTGGTCTGGTGGTCCTGGGTTCTATAAGAAAGCAGGTTGAGCAAAGCAAGGGGAGCAAGCTAGCAAACATCTCCCTTCCATAGCCTCTGCATCAATTCCTGCCTCCAGGTCCCAGCCATGCTTGAGTTCCTATTCTGACTTCCTCCAGTGATCGACTATAATCTGAAAGCGTAAACCAAATAAGCTTTTTCTTCCTGATCTTTCTTCTTGGTAATGGTGTTTCCCCACAGCAATAGAAACTCTAAGACAGTCTCTAAAGGATGTACCTAGGGTTCCTTCCTTGAATTCTAGCCATCTTGCTTCTTGCACCAAACTTAATGAGGAGATGGGGGATACTCCATACTGTTTCTCTCATCAAAACACCCACTTATATGGAGTGTCTGAATGCATTTCACACCAGCAACGTAACAACCAGCAATGACTTCAGATACTGTCAACAGGTTCCTGGAAGGAAATTACCAAAAATTACCATCAGTACAGAACAAATTTTGATTAAAAAAATTCCTGTCCTCTTGGCTCTTCAGGAAGAGAAAGTTCTACCCATGCCCAGAAGAAGGTTCCTTGAGAAGCACTGTGTCCTCCCTGGCGAGCACAGGCCTGTTTGACTCAGTCCCGAGAGAGCAGAGTAACTCTTTTCCTAAAGAGTCAAGAATGACGGGTGAGCGAAAGCACAGCAAAGTCACCTGAAGTCTGCCCTTGTGTGGAAACAAAAAGGAAAGCAGTAAGCACAGGGAAGAGCTCCTGCTCAGCTTTGACATCGCCTTCTCTTCCAGGGAATCGCCCCCTCCCCTATCTTAAATAGAATTATTTTCTTATGAGCTGGGAAGCAGTAAATAATTAAGCTAATTTGTTTGGGACTGTGGTTCAAAGAAGCCTCCAGAAATTGAAGTCCAATAATTCTACACGGTGAAGGCCAGCACAATGGGAAAAACCTCATCGGGATAATGGGCTGGGCGTGTGCTCCGGAAAAGACTGAGTTCAATTATTCATCCTCGGCATCTGGAAGGGCATTTGGCTTTATAATTTGATTGCAGTTTGGATTAGGGTGACTTCATTGCTGAATATTTCTAAAGCTACAATTAACTGTTTATGCACTATGCAAATCCCTTCCATCCATGATAATAAGCACTTCAACTTGGATTTTGAATGGGGTCATATCACTTGTGGATTCTCCATCCAGATCAAGTTCGTACATTGGTTGCTTTTTGTTTTCATTGACTTCTCTCCCCACCTGCTACTCTTTTCCTCCTCAAGATTTTAAAATTTTTATTTATTATTTATTTATGTTTGTGTGTGTGTGTGTGTGTATTTCAATTACCACTAACTGGGCCCCCTGCTCTGTCACGCTGTGGTTGTTCTTTCAGTGTCTCGTTTGATGATTCTAATGAGGCGGGTTCATTCACTTGGCAAACATGAAGTACATTTTATATTTGGCATCATGCCAGGAGCTGGACATATACTGCTGAGTGTGACACAGTCTTACAGCCGTCCTCCTCCAGTTATGCATGAGAGACAGATGTACAAATTCCTTCAAGACGCTAGGAAAGGAGAGGGCTATCAGACATTCTCCTGCTTTCTCCCTCACACCCCTCCAGATAGCTTGAAAGAAAAAGTAAGCATTTCCATAACTATATGGAAACTATAGGTTTTGGAGGGGCCCATTAGCCCTCTGTGACGAGCGAGGGCTAAGCCTGGGGGAATACAATGGTCTTCTGGGGTCAGAGTCTGGCTACTGTGATTGGCAGTAATATTAGGTAAATTATTTAAATGCTTATCCCTATTTCTTCAAGAAAAGAAGAGTAATAAATTCTACTTTTTAAATCAGAATGGATTATTGATTTGAGACAATCCATGCTGGACTCCTTAAACTTTAACTGCTATGATTACTACCTCTCCTGGCATTGCTTATGGAGTTGGTTAGCCATTTGGGCAAGAAACTGTTCTTGCCTGGGCTGTTGCATAAACTGGACACAGAGAACCTGCAGAGAGAGAGGACTGCTGAACTTGCCTAAGGTGAGATGATCCTTTGGGATTCCTGACTCATGAAAGAGTCTGCGAGACATTCTTCAGGACACAAAAGAAAGTGACTGAACTGTCTTTGAAATTTCCTGCTTCATGGAAATATCTGCTGGAAACTATGGGCCTGTAGGCTGAAGATGGATGCCCCAATGGTACAAAAGAACTTTGGGTGACTGTCCAGGCAGCGAGGCATCTCTGTCATTCCTAGAGTTTGGAAGTTGTTTATTTCTTGTTTACTTAGGTAATATTATATCCTTCTGGAGTCTTTGATAGAGTTGAAGAATAAATATATAGTTACAGTTTTCCTTAGTTATGACAAAAGATAAAGTAGATATAAATATTGTAACTGTAATTCTTGCTTGTTAACTGTTTTGTTATATGTAATTTTATTATGTTAAAGTGAAAGCCTTTCTTTTTTGTTTAAACAGAAAAAGGAGAAATGATGTAAGTGGGCCTTCTGTCTATGTGTTACTTTCATTGGTTAATAAAGAGACTGCCTTGGCCTTTTAATAGGGCAGAAAATTAGGTGGGTGGAGCAGACAGAACAGAATGCTGAGAAGAAGGGAATTGAGGCAGACTCTATGAAACTCCAGCCCAAGATAGACGTAGGTTAAAAATCTTCCCGGTAAGTCACCACCTCGTGGTGCTACACACATTAATAGAAATGGGTTAATCAAGATGTGAGAGTTAGCCAGTAAGAGACTAGAGTTAATGGGCCAGGCAGTGTTTAAGTGAATACAATTTGTGTGTTATTATTTCGGGTGTAAAGCTAGCTGGGCGGGAGCTGGGTGGGACAAAAAGCAGGCCTGCCCACAGCTCATCACTACATAGTGGTTTGAGTAGGAATGTAAGATCATTTGAATGTTTGTTCACTATGGAATGACTCTACTTGGCAAGGATTAGAAAATGTGGCCTTGTTGGAGGAAGTGTGTCTCTGGGGGGGTGGCCTTTGGGGTTTCAAATGCTCAAGCCAGGCCTAGTTTCTCTCTTTGCCTGCTGCCTGTGGATCTGGCTATAACACTCACTCTCCAGCACCATATCTGCCAGGCTACCCGCCATGACAATAACGGACCAAACCTCTGAAACTGTAAGCCAGTCCCAGTTAAATGTTTTCCTTTAAAAGAGTTGCTGCAGTCACAGGGTCTCTTCACAGCAATGAACGTTGACTAAGACCAAAGTTGGTTGCAGAGCAACAGACCAGAAGGCTGAATCATTTAAACATTTGGAGTAGGCTTTCCAATGTAGTACATGTGATGAAGCCTCTCCTGGAACTGGAAGTGTGCTGTGCTTTAAACAATTGTACAAACTTAGGGAGACAAATGTGTTTGGTTGTTCTAATTTACTAGTCGTAGGTAGAAACATATTCGGTGATTCTGTAAATAAAACTTTTGACAGTTTATGGAAAAATAAGGAGAATGATGATGGAGGTTGATTGCTCTTAGCATTTCAGGATAAACTGATGAAGGCTAGGAATGAGCTCCGTGATAAAAACTAACCAACTTATCAAACCTCGGAATACAGTGAAGGACAACAATGAACTTAGTAATGAAACTGCCTGGTTCTAGATGTATGTGAGCAGTCTAGAAAGTTTCAAAGTTTGCCCTGGAAGAGAATCTTTTCTCTAGCAGCCACTGAGCTCAGGTTACAGAAAATCAAGTTCAAGCCTCCAACATAAAGTCAGCTGACTTACAGCAAAAATTGAAACAGCCCCAGTTTGTGTTGGTGGTTAATTAGTAAGGGCTTTAATTGGTAAAGGTTGGAACTCTGTACCTTGGAATGGGGTTGTGTGGGAGGACGCTATTGAAATCTGAAGAAGTTTGACTTTTTCACTTTAGAGTGAGGAGATGAATCCTGTTGTCTGCTAAGTCATCAGTGATTTTCCATGAAGGAGAGACCAGACAAGACAATACTGACGTCCCTCAGGGACTACCAATAGCTGCCTTTAGAACTATATCACCAGACTTGAGACCAAACTAAAGGGGAGGTAGAAAGTGAAGTCCATGAGGAGGTGTGCTATGGCACTAAACAGCGTAACGAGCTTGCTAATTCATTCAAGCAGAAGTCTGGGCAGTATGATTGGGAGTGGAGTTTGGGATAATCGTAGAAAGATCAGGCTGAGTTTATTAATATGGGCCCTCTGAGTGGAGATTTTCTGTTTCATATGGAAGCTTGCAGAGTTTAAAAAGGTGCCAAAGGTTTGTTAGAATGGTTGGCTGAAGCATTTGTCCAAAGATGGCCTGCTGAAAAGGAGTTGGAGATGCCTGATATTCCTTGGCTTAGTGTTGATGAAGGGATTTTAAGACACAGGGATGTTGCAATACTAGCATGGGTATATCATGTAAAACCTTATTCTCCATAATGGGAAGGCCCAGAAGACATGCCCTTCACTAATCTTCTAAGATGCAAAATGGTGAGAGGGCACCAGTGTATTTGAAGAGATTTGTTCTTGTCTTTTTCCTTGTGCCAGACCTTAGGGCTGAAGATGCTGCTGCTCAGCTGAATGAGTTAAATGCAGTGGGTTTAATTAGGTCCAGAGATAGCAGGGGCCAAGTGGCAGCACTGTATCGCCTAGGCCAAGGTGATCACAATGATTATAATTGCTAACATAGAAAAAGCAATGTCCATATTGGTTTAACCTGTAATGGTCAGCACAGGTAAAGTGAATTTTATGATGGCTAGGTAATCAATCAAGGTGTTTCCAGGCATGATATAGAAAAGAAACTTACTATTTTTTTCTTTTTTGATTTGTGTAATCAGAAAAAAAAGTACCCAAAATACTCAAAATAAGGTTAGAATACCTACATTGGATGGTGACAAGAGGGAACCTCAGCCCACAGATCAGTTTCCAGGGTTGGTCCAGTTCACATACTCCAAGACCCATTTATGAAGGGATGCTCAATTCCCCTGAGGAAGGATCTTGATCTCAATACCTAAAGTAGGGTCCAACCAAGAGAGAATCACAGTGTTCAGTGGGCCTGTTTGGATTCTGGAGACAGCACACCCTTCACTTGGTGTGTTTCCACGCCCATATACCAAGTGACTCCGTGTGTGAGTCCTGGGACAGAAGAAGGCTCTTCAACAGGTCCAGCCTGCTGTGCTGGCTGCTCTGCCACTTGGACCATATATGATCCAGCAGCCCCGATGGTACTTGAGGTGTCAGTAGGGATGATTTTTGCAGCCTTTGCCAGGTCTCTATAGGTGAATCACAGAATACCTTTGGGATTTGGGGGCAAAGCTCTGCTACTATGATCAGCAGACAACTATTGTCCCTTTGAAAGACAGCTCTTGGCCTGCTGTTGGGCCTTAGTGGAAAGGACATGTACAATAGCAATATATCAGCAATGGAGCACACACACACACACACACACACACACACACACACACACACACACACACGATCAGCCCAGAGCAAGTCCTGAAGGTACAAGACAGTTACTTGAAGAAGCTGTGCAAATGCCTCCAGCTTCTATTCCTGCTGCAATGCTGTCTGCTACTAAGCATGCACCTAGAGCCTCTTCAGGTGTTCCCTATGCTCAGCTGACTGAGGAAGAGAAGACTAGTGTGTGGTTTACTGATGGTTCTGCATATTACACAAGCACCACACAGAAGTGGGTGCATGCAGCATTACAACCCCTTTCTAGGACAACTGTGAAGAATACCTGGGAAGGGAAATCTTCAGAGTGGGCAGAATTTCAGAATGTACACATGGTATCACATTCTGTTTGGAAGGAGAAATGACCAGATGTGCAATTGTTCACTGTGGGCTATAGCCAATGGATTGTCTGGATGGTCAGGGACTTGGAAAGAGCATGATTAGAAAATTGGTGAGAAAGACATATGGGGAAGAAGTATGTGACAGTCCTCTCCAAATGGGCAAAGGATGTGAAGATACTTGTATCCCATGGAAATATTCATAAAAAGGTGACTTCAGCTAGAAAGGAGCCCAGCAATCAAGCAGATAGAATGACCTGCTCTGTGGGCCATCAGCCTCTTTCCCCAGCCATTCCTGCCATTGCCCAGAGAGCCCATGAACAAAGTAGCCTTGGTGACAGAGATGGAGTTTATGCATGTTCTCAGCAACATAGACTTCTGCTCACCAAGGCTGACTTGGCGACAGCTGCTTCTGAGTGCCAGATCTGACAACAGCAGGAACCAACCTTGAGCTCCAGATGTGGCACCATTTCCTGGGGTGAGCAGTCACCAACCTGGTGGCAGGTTGACTACATTGCTCCACTTCCTCCACAGAATGAGCAATGCTTTGCCCTGGATGGAGTAAAATCTTATTCTGGTCATGGATTCACCTTTCCTGCACATAATTCTTCTGCCCAAAACCATGACAGTGACCTAAAACTAAGTTTTTATTGTAATAAGAAGCACATGAGACTTGCCATCATAAGCATTTTTTCAAAGTTTGTGTGTGCACAATGTGTGTATATATATATATATATATATATATATATATATATATATATATATATGCATTCTCCCATGCGTGTGGACCCACCTGTGTGTGTAGATGCATGTCCATGCTATTTTCGGCCTTTTCCGTGATCATGGTCAACCCTGTTCATTGCAGCAGGATCTCCTAGTCAAGCCCAGAGCTCACCAGTACCAAGTCTGACTCTGGGTGATACTCTGTGTCATACTTCGACTCATACTCCGGGTCATACTCCAGGTCATACTCCGGGTCATACTCCGACTCATACTCCAGGTCATACTCCGGGTCATACTCCGGGTCATACTCCAACTCATACTCCAGGTCATACTCCGGGTCATACTCTGGGTCATACTCCGACTCATACTCCGGGTCATACTCCGGGTCATACTCCGGGTCATACTCCGACTCATACTCCAGGTCATACTCCGGGTCATACTCTGGGTCATACTCCGACTCATACTCCGGGTCATACTCCGGGTCATACTCTGGGTCATACTCCGACTCATACTCCGGGTCATACTCCAGGTCATACTCCGGGTCATACTCCGACTCATACTCCAGGTCATACTCCGGGTCATACTCTGGGTCATACTCCGACTTATACTCCGGGTCATACTCCGGGTCATACTCTGGGTCATACTCCAGGTCATACTCCGGGTCATACTCTGGGTCATACTCCGACTCATACTCCGGGTCATACTCTGGGTCATACTCTGGATCATACTCCGGGTCGTACTCCAGGTCATACTCCGACTCATACTCCGGGTCATACTCTGGGTCATACTCCGGGTCATACTCCAGGTCATACTCCGACTCATACTCCGGGTCATACTCCGAGTCATACTCTGGGTCATACTCCAGGTCATACTCCGACTCATACTCCGGGTCATACTCTGGGTCATACTCTGGGTCATATTCCAGGTCATACTCCGGGTCATACTCTGGGTCATACTCCGGCAGTTTTCTCTAGAGCCCTGTCTCTGTCTCTCTTTTGAGAGCTGGGATTTCAAACAGAATGCCATTTCACACTCGGTGGCTTTCACTTGGGCTCTGGGGCTGGGAATGCTGGTCCTCATCCATGCATTCTGAGCACCCTGTCATCTTCCTTGCCCTGGTAACTATTTTTTTTCTTTACAAACCTGGCAACTATTTTTAAATGTGTAGTTTAGCAGAGCACATGACTGATTTTCATCATCTATAGACTGGTTTTTTTATAGTGGAAGATTGCCTTGATTACTATTTTTTTTTTAAATTTATCTCTAAGGAAGTGGTTGAAGTCAGTCTGGCCAAGAATTTTTTTTTTTTTTTTTGGTTTTTCGAGACAGGGTTTCTCTGTAGCTTTGGGGCCTGTCCTGGAACTCCCTTTGTACACCGGACTGGTCTCAAACTCACAGAGATCCGCCTGCCTCTGCCTCCCGAGTGCTGGGATTAAAGGTGTCTGCCAACACCGCTCGGCAAGCACACGCTTTTTTTTTTTTTTGGTTTTTTGAGACAGGGTTTCTCTGTGGCTTTGGAGCCTGTCCTGGAACTAGCTCTTGTAGACCAGGCTGGCCTCGAACTCACAGAGATCCGCCTGTCTCTGCCTCCCAAGTGCTGGGATTAAAGGCATGTGCCACCACTGCCCGGCAAACGCTTTTATAGTTAGCCATTGGCATATGCATTTCTGACGAGGCTGTTAGAATTCTTTTGAACTAATTTCACACTAGGACAGTCTTGGGGATGCTAGTGGCCATAAATCCCGAGTCAGTCTCTCTCTCTCTCTCTCTCTCTCTCTCTCTCTCTCTCTCTCTCTCTCTCTCTCTCTCTCTCTAATATTGAAATTATAAGGCTCAGATTACCATAAGGATATTTTGTTCTCGGGGTTTAATTCCTTGGAGAGGGCTGAAACTCACCCAGCATGGGTCAGAAGACACTCCTGCACCTCATTCCGTGGCTCACTGGTGGCCACAGAGGTCCCTTCTAGCACCCAGCATTCGGTATGTGGATCTTATGTGAGAAGATGGGAAAAGGTGATGCTAATGGTAATAGACAAAACACTGGCATTGTGTTGAAAATGTCTAGAATAATATAAATATAGAAAAGTATTCATAAAATTAGCATACAAGTTCAGTAATTTTTAAGAGGAGGAAGGGAGTCAATTAACATAATTCATTCTGGACTGCATCTGGTTAAAATTTTAGCTGTATAATTACAAACTAATTCCTTGGATTTAAGTAGAAAGTACTTTTTGACCATTTCTGGCATTATTTAAACATAAACACATGCGCTGTCATATTTTTTAAATGAGAAAGGGGTTTTCAGAATAATTTTTACCCAACTTGAAATGGACAAACTGACAGCAAAAGACGAAGTGAATAATTCCTGGGCACCAACAGTTTACAATGAGGTCTAGAGTCTTCTCCAGGCTCTGCAGTCATGTCCCCAAGATGCAAATAGAGTCTAGGAGACAGCATTTGCAGAGACACTCGGGCTGCGAATTGTTCCTACATTTTTAACAATAGTCACAAGCTGGGGGCCCCCACTTAAAGTTTTCTGCACCTCAATTTCCTGCCCATTAAGCATGGAACAAATATCAATTTGACAGAGTTGCTTTGTAATTTTAGTTAAACAACACATTTGAATATCCCTGTGAGTTGTGGTGGTTTTGTTTCTGCTTAGGTTCCAGTTACAGGTTATGTCTTAACTAACCACACCCTCATGTCTGTCTCTCATTTCCCCACTGTTTTCTTTATGGCATCAACTGGGAGGAAGATGCCATGGTAGAGTACTGAAATACGAAAGGTCATCTCTGTTCTCAAGTAGGTAAACACAAAGTTATTATTTGCTTGTGAGGACTTATCATTCATGTTGATCTTATGAAGCCATAGCTAGAAAACACTAACCAAACATTTAGAAATGCCACTATCTTCATATTCAAGGCTATATGCTGCTTACTGTGGGGGATAAAGGATAACGGAGCTTTGACAAGGCTATATGCTGCTTACTGTGAGGGGATAAAGGATAACGGAGCTTTGACAAGGTGGTTTTCCCTGGAAGGCTGTTTCTGAAGGAGGGCTCTTAGTTACATTGGGTTTGAGTGAACACAGTTTTGCCACTGACTGCATCTTCTATGTAATAATATTTGGATTTTGACTTATCATAAGACACGCTCTCTCATTTCCTCCTCCTTTGTATTTTAAAACAGTGTTTTTTAATAAATAGATGCATAGCTTTAGCTGTCCTAGAACTAGCTTTGTAGACCAGGCTGGCCTGTATCTCACAGAGCTCTGCCTGCCTCTGCCTCCTGAATGCTGGGATTAAAGGTGTGGGCCACCACCACCCAGCACTCACTCCTTTTAGAAGTAAACTTATTAAACTTATTAAAGTTTATTATTATGTTACAAACATAATGCACTTAGAAGACAATGAAGCACCCCCAGAATTTACTTGTAGGTGCCAAGACTGGCTCTTGAGTTTCTTTGAGTCTCAAGCTGGGTGGCTTAATAGAATTGATCGACTCACAGTTCCAGACACTAGAAGTCCAAAACCAACCCATAGAAATGTCATAGTCCCTTTCCAATCTCTGGGGAGGATCCTTCCTTGCCATTTCCATCACAATTGGTACCCTGACTATTGCTGGATTATGACAACATAGCCCAATCATCAAAATCTATTTATCAATAAGTCACTACTTTGGTATTTTTACTAATGGTTCCGTTTTGCATAATCTTATTTTCCTTAATGAATATGTCATTAAGAGACAGGCATGGAGTTTACTAAGCTTATAAAACAGCTCTGGAAGTGATAACCTCAATTGGACCCACTAGGCACTGTTTAAGAAGAATATGCCTTCTGTTGTATGTACCAAGAACACATTTAGATGCTTTCTCTAACTGTGCATTTCATTCAGTAGCATGAATCTACTGGTGTTGTAAAGAACATTTGAGACTAATGTAAATGCCCTTATTGCAACTAAAAGTTATGAGGGACATTCTGGTGCTGTTTCATAGTGTAGTACTTTGAATTGTGACATAAAAAAACAGGGTCAGTGCTGGTTGTCCCTCACCCCAGTGACATAAGCTATTAGGGAAAACAATTTAAACCTACCATCAAATCAAGCATAGCAAATGTGTCTCCCTCATAGGTTTATAAACCTTTTGTCTTTTTGTTTTGTTTAGTTTTTTGAGACAGGGTTTCTCTGTAGCTTTGGAGCCTGTCCTGGCACTAGCTCTTATAGACCAGGCTGGCCTCGAACTCACAGAGATCAGCCTGCATCTGCCTTTCAAGTGCTGGAATTAAAGGCATGCCTTCCCAGCATAGTAGAATATTCCACTATTGCTTGGGTCTTAGCTGGGGTCATCTTTGTGGATTCCTAGAAATTCTCTAGTGTCATGTTTCTTGCTTGTCCCATAATGGCTCCCTCAATCAAGATATCTCTTTCCTTGCCCTCCATCTCTGTCCTTCCCCCATCTCGACTATTCAGTTCCTTCATATTCCCCTCCCCTCTCCTCTCCTTCCATCCTCCATTCTCCTTCCACTGTCTTACTTCCAGTTTTCTCAGGAGATCTTGTCTCTTTCGCCTTCCCAGGGGTATCTGTAGATGTTTCTCTTAGGGTTTTCTTTGTTACTTAGCTTCTCTGGGGTCATGGACTATAGGCTCATTATCCTTTGGTTACAGCTAAGTATCCACTTATCCACCATGCTCATCTTTCTGGGTTAACTCAATCAGGATGGATTTTTCTAGTTCCACCCATTTGCATGCAAATTTAGGATGTCATTGTTTTTTTACCGCTGCGTAGTACTCCATTGTGTAAATGTACCACATTTTCTTTCTTTATTCTTCGGTTGAGGGGCATCTAGGCTGTTCCCAGGCTCTGGCTATTACAAATAATGCTGCTATGAATATAGATGAACAAATGTCCTTATAGTATGATTGAGAACCCTTTGGGTATATGCCCAAAGTGGTATTATTGGGTCCTGAGTTAGGTTGATTCCCAGTTTTCTGAAAAACTGCCGTGCTAATTTCCAGTTGTATAAGTTTGCATTCCCACCAGCAATGGAGGAGTGTTCCCCTTTCTCCTCATCCTTTCTAGCATAACCATTGGTTATTAGTGTTGTTTTTTTTTATCTTAGCCATTCTGACAAGTGTAAGATGGTATCTCAAAGGCATTTTGATTTACATTTCCTTAATAGCTAAGGATGTTGAATATTTTCTTAAGTGTCTTTCAGTCATTTTGAGATTCTTCTGTTGAGAATTTTCTGCCTATCTCTGTACCCCAGTTCTTAAATTGGATTATTTGGTATTTTCATGTCTAATTTCTTGAGTTCTTCATATATTTTGGATATCAGTCTTCTGTTTGATGTGGGGTTGGTAAAGATCTTTCCTCATTCAGTAGGCTGCCTTTTTGTCTTATTGATTATGTCCTTTGCTTTACAGAAGTTTCTCAATTTCATGAGGTTCCATTTATTTATTGTTGCTCTCAGTATCTATGCTACTGGTGTTATATTTAGGAAGAGATCTCCTGTGCCCATACACTTTCTCTTCTCTCAGGTTCAGTGTGTTCGGACTGACATTGAGGTCTTTAATCCATTTGGACTTGAGTTTTGTGCATGGGGATAGATATGGATCTATTTTCATTCTTCTATATGTTGATATCCAGTTATGCCAGAAACATTTGTTGAAATTTTTTTCCTTGTATAATTTTAGCTTCTTTGTCAGAAAATTAGATGAGAAGACACCAGAAAACAGAAAGAGCTCCCATGCTCTTGGATAGGTAGGATCACATAATAAAAATGGCAATCCTACCAAAACCAATCTACAGATTCAATGCATTCACCATCAAAATGACAACACAATTCTTCATGGACCTCAAAAGAACAATATTCAACTTCATGTGGAAAAACAAAAACCCAGGGTAGCCCAAACAATCCCGTACAATAAAGGATTTCCTAGAGGCATCACCATCCCTGACTTCAAGCTCTATTATAGAACTATTGAAAAAGCCTGGTATTGGCATAAAAAAAGACAGGTTGACTAATGGAATCAAATAAAAAACCCAGATACTAATCCATACACCTGTGAACACCTGATTTTTGACAAAGATACTAAAAGTATACAATGGAAAAAAAAAGCGTCTTCAACAAATGGTACTGGCATAACTGGATGCCAACCTGTAGAAGAATGAAAATAGACCCATATCTATCACCATGCACAAAACTCAAGTCCAAATAGATTAAAGACCTCGATATAAAGCTGACCACACTGAACCTGATAGAAGAGAAAGCAGGAAGTAGCCTTCAATGCATGGACACAGGAGACCACTTCCTAAAGAAAAAAATTTGTAAGAGACATGCTTTATGAGTTCAAAGTCTTTCAAAGTAGTCATAATGAAATATACTATTTTTTCATATGCAGAGCTAAATATAAATTGTTGGTATTATTTTTGTTAAGATTTATGGCAGTTATTACTAGTAACTAGTTAATCAGAAAGTTGTCTGTTAATTGTGCCAATATAAACTTCAGACCATATTCTGGTATGAGAAGCGTGTGCTCATGAAGACCAGGAATGGATGATATATGGTGGCATCCTTGCTGTTACAATATGTATGTCTAACTTTTTTTCCAAAAAAAATAAGAAAAGAGATTTTTGCAACAGAAATAACTGGCTCATGACACATGAATACTTAGTTTGATTTTTATTTTAATACTTCAGATATAAAGGAATGAAAAACATATGAATTGCTTCATTCTTTAAATATCCAAGTTAAAAATCAAAGCTAAGAGGCTGACAAAATGATTGAGGACAGTTGAGGTTACTGACACAGTTTAGTTGACTTAGCTGTTCCAAATGGATTTCATGCTTTATATGGAGAGTTTATTTTCTGCCATTTACATAGCCCCAATTTCTCTCTTTGTTAAAAGTTCTGCAAGTATTAGCTTATAATACTTACACTAAAAAAAATCTCTTTTTAGTCCTTCCTTTTCAATGTTATGCATGTCAAGGCTAAAGCTATGAACATAGCTTATACAGAGTATTAGAAGCTTTGGCAGAAGGTATTTTAATTGATGTCATATCCTTTTAAACAAATGTATCATGTTTTCATCTTAATCAATGTTCCCTTTGATAAATGTTTTGATGCTCCATGAATGATGGTTCTACCTGACTCCAGAGCATTTTTTTAGCTACACGTATATTTAAATTATTTCAGTATGTGTAGGATCTGGGGAGGTGGCTCAGTCAATAATTAACCTAGCTGAGTTGATGGTTCCTAGGTTCAGTGTGGGATATTATCTTAAAAAATAAGGTGGAGAGTGATCAAGGAAGACAGTGACATTGACCGCTGTACATACACACCCCCAACCCCACATACTCAGAAGATAAACTCTTCCCTTCGTAGCCTTCATTGGACTTCCAGCTTGAACCAATTACCTAGTCTATAAACCACTTCCTAAAATATCATTTCCTTTAATAAACTTGTTTCAAGCTCTTTAAAGGACAGTTGTCAACTGTACAGGGGTTTGAGACATTTGGCAGCAACTTCTAGTTCAATCCTTAATTCAGAGCTATGCATTCCTAGTTCAGGAAGCTGGACCGACTAAGTTCAAAGCTCATCTGAAGAAATGAGCAGCTCTAGATGGTGACAGGCCAGGGTGAGAGAATGGTGCCTAAAGACCACAGCACTTAAGTCCGCAACCTTCACGACTAAGTTTCTGGGACCACATCAGAGGGATAAATGAGAACTCCATATGTCAAATGCCTGGTGTGAAAGAACAGAAACCCTCTACTGAAAGTAGTTGAGGGACGTTTAACCATGGGAGAAAGTGTTACTATGGCCAAAGACACACTGAAACTTCCAGCATAGACTACTGAGGTTAATGTGTAACAGTCATGCCATATTGTCTTTCTGGAAGTCCATAGAATAAAAATAAGACAGAAAAAAATGGGCCGATGAGCTTCATTTAATGTAAATGTTAATTGCTAAAGGGATACAAATGTATTCCGGTGCTTAAGGAGTAGGGATTTCTGTCAAAGAGTTAGTCAGGGATTTCAACCCATCCATGTACGTATTTCCACAGAGTCAACTCTGCTTTACATCTTCCAGGAAGTGTTCTGGTTTTCGGAAGAACTCACCTGGACTACTTTCTGCATGAAAGCATACATGAAGAAAAATGTACCAGCTGCTCTACATGGTAAATTTAGTTTATCCTCTAAGTTGAATAAAAAGTTTTCTCATCTCAATTCAAATTGCTAAGTCTACAAACTTCCTGAATGGTTAACACACATGCACCCAGTGAAAGGTTTGCAATATACTTCTGTAAGAATTTTTATTTCTATAGAACACAGTCTCCTGAAGTAAAAAACAACAAAAGAGAAAAAGCAGGAAATTCATAAATCTACTCCATATTTCCTCTCCTGAAATTTCTCCACCTACCACTCCTTGTACTTCCTCTCCCTCCCAACTTCGTGTAGGCCCTTTCTCTTTTACCGAATGAGTCCATTTAGTGCTGGCTGTACATATACATAAGTGTGGGGCCATCTATGGAGATCGGCTAGCTTCAGTATCCTCTAGGGATCACATTTCTGAAGAAAGCTGACGCTCTCTCATCCTTAGCTAAATAGAGGGACTTTGTGAGTCCCTCCACCATCCACGCTGGGATCTGGACTGGCTTGATAGTGTGAAAGTCCTGTGCATGCAGCCCCAGTTTCTGGGAGTTCATGTGTACAACATTGTTGCTGCCACATCTAGGAGATAATGTTTCACTGTAGACTTCCATTCCCTCTGCTTCTCAAAATCTTTCCACCCTCTTCTGGAATTATCGTTGAGTCTTAGGGATGTGGCTGTAATGTTATAGATATTCAGTTTAGAGCTGGGCATTACACACTCTCAACTGTCTTTGCAGGCTGTCCAGTTAGAGGTCCCTATATTATTCACCATCTACTTCTGTGATGAAGACTGAGGATACACTAATCTCAGAGTATCAGATAAAAACTTAAGGAGTAGTTTATTACTATGCCCCTTTATCAGAATAATGGATCTATGTTTGGCCTATGGGTATTAGGTTCCATCCGATGGGTCTTGGCTTTACATTCAAGCTGGAAGTGGTTGGTTATTCTCATAAAATTGATGACACTCTTGTACCAGTAGATGTATATTTGTAGACTAGTTATAATTGCAATTCGTAGGTTTTACTTCAAGGGGATACTGTTGATGACTTCTCCCCTCATAGTATGTATCGAACACTTCAGCGTATGAAAGTTGGTCAGGATGAAGCTTCCAGGTTGGTATTAGCTTGATTTCTCCATGTTCAATGACTCAAGTCTTTGGTAAGCTCAGCAGTGGTGTCATAACACCAAGTTCTAGGGGGTAACTGAGAGCAACATCAATAGCCTCTAATTTTGAAGGGTGTTTGGGATATTATGGACCGACAAATAAAAAATAGTTAACCCATATTCAGCAATGGGCTTTTTGATACCTTATGGTGTCTGGGGAGGCACTGTTTCCCCCATTATAGGGTAACACCAATGTGTGTGTGTGTGTGTTTTGAAGCTTCTATCATAGTAGGTTGCCATAGGGCATTTTCTAAGATCTTAATTATGTGTCCCTAAACTCCTTCCTGTACCCTGCCCTTCTATCTCCACTCCAGTTAACTCTTCCATGCTTGACGTTCTGACTGGAGCAATTAGACATGCAAAGGAGACAAGGCAGACACAAACAGGAAAGGAAGAATTCGAAGTATTATTTGCAGACGATATGACTCTACACATATAAGACCCCAAAGACTCCACCAGAAAACTCCAACAGCTGCTAAACACATTGTATTTCTTCATTCGATAACTGTTTAGTTCCATGGCCCAAACATTTGGTTATTTGTTTTCTTAGTGTTTAATTTTTTGAGTTATTTATATATCCCAGATACAAAACCTCTGCAAATATATAGTTAGTAAGGGCTTTTACTCCATCTTTTAGGCTTCATCTTCGCTCAAATTATGGTGTTCTTTCCTGTACAAGAGCATTTTTTCCTCGTTTCATTTGTCAGCTGTTGTTCTTAATGCTTGTGCTATTGGGTCCTGATCAAAAAGTCTTTTCTGTGCCTCTAAGTTAAGGCATGTTCTTACTTTCTTTTCTATCAGAGTCATGGTATCAGTCCTTTTGTTGAAATCCTTGATCCACTTTCACACACACACACACACACACACACACACACACACGCGCGCGCTGTGGAATATTATTTCTTTAACTAGGCAGAGATTGCTACATCTGTTTACTGCATTTGTTTTACTACATAAAGATGTGTTGCGTTTGTGTTAATTAAATAAAATTAATCTGGGCTCAGAGAGGCGGGGTTAGCAACTAGTTGGCAGGCAGTAGGGAGGAACCTAGCGTGGGTTCTTTAATTGGAGCTGTGTGGAAGGAGAGAGGTTTCCAGGAATTCCAGCAAAGAGAGAATATTAGCCAGTTGCTACTCTAACTCTCTGAGCTGGCAGATTTTCATCCTAGCTTTAATTTCAAGTTTTACTAGGATGATAGAGATTTATAGTTAAAGCTACCTTTTCTTGGCAGCAACAGAGCCATCGTCTGCAGAACAGAATTCCATCCCTCAGAGTTACCTCTCCAGAATTCCCTGGGTAGCCACTGTGTTAAAGGTCAAATAGCATTTTGGTGTTCCACATTGGGCGCAAGTGCAGCTGACTGTTTTGGATTGCCAGTCCCAAAATCATGATACTGAGGCTTATTACCACAAGTTATGAATGCTTGTCTTACTAGCTCCTATAACTTATTTTGACATGTTTCTCTTCATCTATGTTCTGCCTCGGGGTTTTCACCTTTTTTTCATTCTGTATGTTCTATTCTATGTCTGGTTGGCTGGTGGCTACCTAGTTGGCTAGCTCCTCTCTTTCTCCCTTCCTCTCTCTTTTCTGGATCCTAGAGTCCTCCACCTACTCATTCTTTCTTCCCATCAGCCCTTCCTCTCCATCTACTGCCTGGCTATTGGCAATTCAAGTTTTTATTAGACCAATCAGGTGTCTTAGGCAGGCAAGGTAAAACAGCAACACGTCTTTGCATACTTAAGCAAATGTAACCCACCTGTACACAGTTAGACACATGCAGCATACACAATGCAGCACACCTCTCCATAGTTAAAGCAATATCTGCACCAAATATATAAGCTTGTATTGCTGTGATTTACAGAAAGCACACTAGGTGTGGTGGGGGAGGTGGTAGGGAATAATACTTGATTTGATCTGCCTTGAGTTCAGTTTTATTTTCCTAGAATCCATTCTCTACTTCACTGAACATTGATTTCTTAAAAAAAGTTACTATTAGTGGTCAAAAAGCAAAGATCAAACAATATATTTTTATCTACCCTGACACACTAAATTTGAGATTAGGCCAATTTAAGTGAGCAAAAAGTGGAAGTAAGGCTTTCTAGATGGGCATAGGTAATTAAAACCAGTGAGAACTATGTGAGTCCAGTGGAGTGCAGTTTAATAGGCTGTCCTGTGGTACAATAACTTCAAGTTTGTTTGAGAATATGTGTACCCTTTATTACTGTACTTCCATGCATAGATGCCTACTTACCCCAGGCCCCGGCATGCTATTATACAAAATGAGACTACCACTGTCCTATTGTGTTATTCTGTGACACTAGTCAGAGGCCATGCTCTGGATTCTGTGTAGATCACAGAATAAACAGAAGTGACATAGGGGGCTTTGTGGTCTGTGTGGGTTTTACCACCTTGTATGAGACAGTGAACATTCATAGGTTTAACAAAATTGATCTGAACAGGCTCTAATACGATTTGTATCAGGGGAACTGTATCTTTTTTTTTGAAGGTCAGAGCTATAGCTTAGCAGATAAGGAAGGACACTTGCTTCAAGCCTCACGACATCGTTCAAAGTCCAGACCTCACATAAGGCAAAGTGAGAACTGACTCCCACTGAAACCACTCTCCTGACCTACACACACACACACACACACACACACACACACACACACACACACGGCATGCCCTCTCTGTTGCCTCTCCCCAATAGATGATGAGATGCAATAGTTTTGAAAAAATAGAATTTGGAAATGAAAGTTTTAGCTTAATGTAAATGTGGACTCGCTTGTAAGAGGTGATAGAGCTGCTGTGGGTTTTATCTGTCTTGCTTCAATGACAGCATCTACCACTCATCGGCACAATCAAGGCATCCACACAGTCAATATACAGACATGTCTTCCAAGAGATCCCTTTTCGTGGCCTTTTATCAGTTCCTATATGCCCACCCCTCTCTTCCTCCTCTCACATTGACAATACCGTCTGGACCATTCTCCCATTGTAGAAAATTATTACATAAAGACTATTCTACAAATAGAATGGCAGAGTGTAGTTTTATTGCCTGTTGAATATGGCAGTGCTTTGCTGGTTTTTATTGATGAGTAAGATTGCAAAGTATGAATGTCACGCCCATTCTGGCAGCACATACATTAAAATTGGGATGATACAGAGAAGATTAGTATGGCTCCTGCACAAAGTGTGAATGCCCTCCTAGTGGGAACACAGGCATTTCCAATCTGCAACTGTTATGAATGATGCTGGCATAAATGCCTGTGCATCATTTATCTGTGTAAATGCAAGGCTTAGCATTTCTGGTTTCATGGGAGTGGCATGTTCAGGTTTTTAGAAAAAATACCAAAATGTTTTCTGCAGTGGGTGGGCTGAGTGATGCAGTTTCTCTGTCTTCTCCAGCATTTGGCATAGTCAACTGGCTTTTATTTTAGACATTCAGGTAGATGTGCAATGATGTCACATTGTTGATATTTGTGTTCTCTCAGGACAATGCTGAGCATCTTGTCGAGAGACAGATCTTATTTATTTGCCTCCTGTATATCTTCTTCGGGGAATTTTTTTCCCATCTTTTGCCCATATTCTAATTGAACTTTTAATTTTCGTGTGTTTTTAGAGTTTTTAAAACAACTTAGAGGTTAAATAGTTTTTTTTTAACAGAACTTAGAGGCTAAAACATCTATCAGATTTGCAATTAGGAAATATTTCCTCCCAGGCTCTAGTTTGTTCTCCCATTGTCTTAGCAGAATCCAGCCAGAATCATTTTATTTTCATGTAGTATAATTTATCAATTCTTTTTTACATTGAATCATGTATTTACTGCCCAGTCTAACACTTGTTGTTTAGACCTAGATGCAGACCCATTGTTTAAATTTTTTTCTGAAAAAGTCATAGTTATGTTTTATGTGTATAAGTCATTGAGATCTTATTTACGTTTATATTTGTTTTATGTGTGTGCTATATGGATGCTGTATGGAGGAAGGTGTCTTGTTCAGCATCATAGCTCTAATCAGTTTGCATAGCCAGAGGGCTATAATTCTTTTTCTATATATTAGGGTCTTTCGCTCTAATCCCTACCCTTTGTCCAGAGGGCTATCTATATCTATGATCTTGCTAGGTGTGGTGGCAGACACCTTTAATCACAGAACTGGGGAGGCAGAAGCAGGTTGAACCCTGTGAGCTCCAGGCTAGCCAGGGAGGCATAGTGAGACCCTGTCTACATGTTTAGCCCTTGCTATAGATCTAATTCCCTTGAGCCGCAGTCTATTTATCCATTACTCTTGGTAGAAGACTTAACTTACGTCTTATGCACATGTGATTGAAGTAATCACTACAGTGGCATCAAACCATTATTCCTTGAAGCTTGTTTTGTATGGCATTTATTTGTGACAGACTGATCACGGTCAGAAACCCATTGTAAAATAGCACGTGTGCCTATCTCAGCCTCATCATGAACTTCACATGACTCACTAGACTGCTTCTTTCCCAGCATGCAAATTCTAATTAAAGTAATAGAATGGTTTTTGGAGAAGGGCATAGAACCCGCCACTGGACTAAGAGCCATGGTCCGTGTGCATTTTGAGAGTAAAATGTGAGGTTTCTTTTTTACTTCTTAGATAAAATGAAAAATCAAGCAACAACGTTTCCCTATTCCTTGGATTTTAAAGATCAAATTCTTCACGATTCAGCTAGATTTTCATTGAACTTCATCACAGTCCCCTCTGCAGCTGTGGCCTCAAAATACCATTTCTGCATTTATTTTAGCCTCATGGAATAGCTGCTGAGAAACCACAGAGTCAATCAGACTCAAAATGCCCCAAATCCTTCCTGCTTTGGAGTTTTCCATCTTCACATCAAAGCATTTCATGCCCGTCAGCAACTTTTTAATGCGTTTGCTCCCTGTGTGCACAGCTTCCTTTTAAAGACTCCTTGGCTGGCTTCTCTGATGAAGTTGTCAGCCTGCCAGGAAAACAGTGCAGCAGTTACAGAGGAGGCTCCAGGTCCTTTTTTAGGCGACACGAGTTTCAGATGATAGTTAACTTTGCTTTTTGAGAGACTACGGCTCTTCGCACCAGAAGCAAATCTTGCAACCTGTAAACTCCAAATGAATATAAAAGATTCAAATGAGACCATCATTTACAAAGAGCCAAAGACAATAGGAGTACAGACTGGATTCTATTACAGAGAATGTCCCGTCCTTGATTCAGGAGGTAAATGGAATTCTGTCTCCTGATGCTGTACATGTGTAGCAGGCTGAGAAGCCTGCAAATGATTTTTTTCTAAAATATTAGAAAAGCTACCTGATTTTCATAGTCCTTTCATTAATAGAAAATAAGAAATAACAGCATATGTAACAGTAGATTTGCAAAAGAATTCACATTTCCAAGGACAGTGTATTTTTAGAAAATTTTAATATTCATGAGTTATGGGAAAGTAAGGAGAGCCAACACATCCCTTTCTTTGATCTAAATGTTCAACTCTTGTGCAGAGCCAGGCTTCATAATCAAACCATTATTACTTTTAAAAGTGGGTGGCACTCATAAAATGCTTTGAACCTTACAGTTACAAAACAGTAAGCTGGGGATCTATATTTTTATTGATATGTCTTCTTTTGTTGGGGTTTTTGGTATTCAGTAGGGTTTGGAAGCTACTATTTCCTTCTCCTCTAATCAAGCCACGGTACCACCAGTCCTTAACTTAAAATGGCTTACCCTGAAAAGCAGTAAACATTCACTAAATTTATTGAAAACTATGCAACTGTCCAGCAAAGTTTCCCTGCCCTTAGGATAGGAATATACTGTAACCCACTCTATCCTGCTGGATAAAAGCAACAAGCTGTAGCTCCCCACTAGCTCAAGGTTCTTATGGGCTAAGAAACACATACTCAAGCACTGTTTCACAGGGATACACAACAGGTTAATCTGTCAACGCATTTTCTATTTTTGATGTGTGCATCAGAACAATATTATAACCAGAGGCTGTATTTCAATACTGAGGAGTGGGACTCAATGAAATTTGGCTTGCATATGCGATTTCACCAGTCCTAAAGCACTTTACCATGGTTCAAAGCCATAGCTCCACATCTGTGAATAAATGCTGAAAAAGTCACAGATGGCTGCTAGCAGCAGAGGAAGATGGGGTGTGCAGGGTGTGCAGAAGCCCGAAGACAGTGGCTTCAGAGTGGCTGCCGATTAGCCAGACAGGTGCGCGGCTTTCCACCCATTAGTGTGAAGCTTCATGGAAAGGCAGCTTTCTTTAGCTGTGAGCTTTGCGCTGTGCTATTGGTCTCTTCTGTTCTGCCCCCCTTTTAGGACCCCCCATGTGTCACTCTTCATGCCGTTGTTTGTTGACAGAAGTGAGACTTGGGGAAATATCCCCAACATGAACTTCATATTAAGTAGATGTCATTCCAGCAATAAGCAATAGTCACAGACAGCGCCACAGTAAAATAAATGTTGATTTCAAAGTTGATTTTTTTCAGTTAGTATACAAATTCAGATGCGTCCTTATGGCATTTTCATACATCATTAGTTTTATGTTTACTTTCCCCAACCTTCTCAACCCCATCTCTGTTCTTCAGAGAGGAGGGAGAATGGGAACTTCCCACTGTGAGTGAAACATATGGTTGTCATGATTTCATGTGTTGGTTAGAAACAACGTGTCAGGAAAACGCCAAGCTCCCTGCACAGCACTTGATTAGAAATTTTCACTTAAAATCATTATCCACTTATTTTTAATGAGAGGTTTTATCTGGACACACTAACAATAGTTGGTTTAAGCAAGGTTAGAATACAGTCTTAGCTGTAACACAGGCAGGTTAGACAATCTGAGTTCACTCAGAACACACAAGGAGACAGCATCCTTCAGGCTAACACAATTCCCGTAAAATCTACATCAAGAAACAGGAAAGCTGTATTTCAAGGAAATTGTCTGTAAACTATGAATACAGATTATCTCTATGCAAAACTCAGCATTTAAGTGAAGCTTCTGATTGGAAGATGGCAGGAGATTAAGGTTGGTGATCAAGTTCTAGAAAGTGAGACTTTGAGTTTGTAACAACTCCAAGACATCTAATTTCATGTACAGCCTTTGTCTCACACAGGAAGCCACAGACACAACAAGCTACTACTTGTTGCTTCTTTAAGCATTATCATGAGTCCCGTATTTCCACATCCATGGAATATTATTCTTGTCCACAGGATGAGTAGCAGATCTTTCTGAAGTGATTTCTAAAGGTGCCCTTCCCTCTGCTAGGGATCCAGCAAAGGTTACCTGTTGTAAGAGACCATGTGGGTTACTATTGCCTGGTCACGTAGGTCCTTTATGACAATGGTCTTTGTTCACATCCCTGATATTTTATCATGATATTTTTTTACTTTGTGGAAAAATACTAATCATAGTTTTTAGCCTTCCTTAATAGGTTACTATAAACTTAACTTTCTTGGGGGGAAGGAAATCAAAACATAATTAACACTAAGACTTTATGAGACGCTTTTATACAACAGAAAGAATTATCCTCTCTCCATCGAGAGGCAGTCTGGCATTCTTCATGGCAGTGTGATCTCTCATAGTCCTTCATGTTGTTTTGAATTATGAGAACTTGACCTATATTCACCATTGACTCTAGGGTGACTCATGCGGATTACTCTGTATGTGATTAGCTGGGACCTCATGGTGCATTTTTCTGCAACTTCTTCAACAACTGTAATTAATCAGAATTTTGGCAGTAGTCTCTCCACCAAGGCCATGTTTTAGTGAATGACATTTCTTTGTGTTAAGTCTCTGAGCCCCAAGGCTATTGAGATTTCAGAGTTGGATTTCTGGTCATTCTTCAAAGCCTTCTCTTTGGGCTAAAAACAAAGTGACTGTCCAGTATCTATAACGGGGTCTAGGAGTTAATTTGCATTTAGACAGCAACTGACAACATTGAACCAACTGAGTATGGCACATGTTTTTTGGAGAAATTTTCTGTAGGTTTTTACTTAAATAAAGGGTTGAAAGATCTGTGGTATGGTTGAGTCATTGAGAATGAGTAACATCATTGATGTGGACTGCTGGGTCCGAGTTTCTCAGAATAGATAAAATGGGAGATCAATGGCCAAAGGATGGAAAATAAAAGAGGGTTTGTTATCTGTTTTATTGTCCTGCTTCTGAGTTTTGAAGAGTCAAAAAACCCTGCTTTTCTTTACTAATGTCTATGACCTCTGTATTAGGTGTGATCAGAAAGAGGGATATTTGACATAAAAAACCATTCCAACCTTTTCCTTCCTGATCTGAATTTATCTCTGTCTGGCAGCAAGTCACAATTTTATTCTTTTCTTTTTCATTTTTATCTCTTGGTGTCTATTTTCTCTCCTCTTATGTAGTTGTAAATAATTTTTTCAAGGTCTCTAAATATTGTCAGGATACTCATTGCTTTTTCTAACATTTCTTAAAGAAATGCATCACAAAAAAAAAAGGATAAATCAGTTCTGTGACCTGGAGTCTTTGGGTTACTGTATAAGTCATAAGACCTATGGGGTAGGTCTAGAGAAAAAAGCCCTACAGATACAGATCTCATTGGGGGTAAAAATTATTCAATGGTGACTAGAAGTAAAACAACGCATGAATTCCCCAGGGCTATGGGGGAAAGACATGGTCGAAGTCCATGGAAATGTTTAGGTAAATAGTAGAAAAACACAGATCCAAACTTGGGATACATGATGGAGGAAGGTCATTGGTTAATTAATAAAGAAACTGCATGGTTAAACATGGGTGGGTGGAGTAAACAGAGCAGAGTGCTGGGAGGAAGAGGAAGTGAGCTCAGACGTCTGCCTCTCTGGGGCAGACGCTATGAAGCTCGGACCCAGGATGGATGTAGGATAGAATGTTCCTGGTAAGCACACCTTGGTGCTACACACATTAATAGAAATGGGCCAGGCAGTGTTTAAATGAATACAGTTTGTGTGTTGTTATTTTGGGGAACAAGCTAGCCAGGCGGCTGGGAGCAAGGCTGCAGGAATGCAACCCGCAGCTCCTACTACAGGTAGAGAAGCAGGAATAGCTCAAGCAGAATAAATCCTGTAGAACTGGTGTCTTGTATATTTCCATATTCTTAATTTGGACAAGTTGTTTCAGCACAATGTTTGAATTTATAAATCCATAGTCCTTACCCAGTCATGCTGATTATCAAATTCATTACTTTTGTTGTTTATTATTTTTGTGTTGGGGGCTATACTCATGATTCTAAATTCAGTTGGATGTCTGTTTCCTTAGAAAAAGTTCTATAGTAAATATTCCTTAATAGAGTTATAATGTACCTCTAAGGATAGGGGGAGTGCTTAAACTAAAGGCAGACAACCCTGCACATGACTGAGCCATTGAGATAGGGCAGGGTTCATCTGAATTGGCTATTGAGATTGGACCAGCTCCTCATTTCACAGAGGGCCAAGCTAAGGTTCAGAGTCTTAATAAAAAATAAGGCTTGGACTTAGTTCAGACTGATCTGACTCCATTGATCAGGCATTTTGCTGATTTAAGTATTTATAGTTCTAAGTCTGTTGTCAGAAACTATGGTTTCCGGTCAAGATAACTGGTTTTCCACATCAGTTCCAGGGAGGTTTGAGGATATGCCACATGAAAGAAAAAGAGTTGTAATTTTCAGGTCAAATGTTGTAAAACCAAGAAATCATCAGATTTTCAACTCACATACCTTAACTGAAGTGACGTGGCCAGTCAGGGTCACTTCTCCTCCAGGGGCGAGCGATGGAACTTTTCATTGCCTATTTATAATCAAATCTCTTTCACCTAAATATTTTTTGAGGAATTGGCTGGGTACAGGACATTATAACAAGCTATAAATGGTTTCAGATTTCAAGGGAAAGACTAAAAATACAAAATAATAGCCAGTGAAGCCCACCAAATCAAGGCACAAACCATACTCAAAGATGCATTGTAATTTGGCTTATTTTCCTATCTTATTTTCCTTTTCAAAGGGAAAACGAAGTCAAGTAAACTATGTAAGTAGCTGTGATACTTGAATACTCATAACAGATTCATTTAGTTCATTTAGTAAGTGGCCTACTACATGTATATATGTAGCATGATTAATAAAAACTCAGAGACAGATATTGGGGCTCAATCTGAATGTCAGAAAAGCAAAATAGGCAGCCACTGGCTCTTACCTCTACCTCAGACTGAAATAGTGATTCTGCCTCCAGGAATATCAGACTAAAACTGTGTCTCAGAGCTGTCTCCTCCCATTTTCTATTCCTCTCTAGGGCTGGGATTAAAGGAGTGCACCAGTACTGCCATGTTTCTATAGTGAACTAGTGTGGCTACTGGGATTAAAGTTGTGTGTCACCACTGCCTGCTCTGTAAGGCTGACCAGTGGGGCTGTTTTACTTTCCGATCTTCAGGCAAGCTTTATTTATTAAAATACAAATGAAATATCACTGTAGTCGGGTGGTGGTGGTGCATGCCTTTAACCCCAACACTCGAAAGGCTGAGGCAAGAGGATCTCTATGAGTTTGAGGCTAGTCTGATCTACAAGAGCTATTTCCAGGACAGGTTCCAAAGCTACAGAGAAACCCTGTCTCAAAAAAAAAAAAAAAAAAAACAAAAAAACCAAAAACCAAAAACAAAAAAACAACAACAACAAAAAAAACCAAAAAAAACCAAGAAAACACTGCATATATGTTTTACCCTACATGCTCACACCCAGCCACCCCAGGCTACATGCAACTTGTTTCCCACAATTGACTTCCAAAAAATGTAGAATCTTGCTAAAACTCCCACTGCCAAGTTATTTTCTGTTCTCTTTGCCATGATATTTATTTTGAAACCCCCACTTCAGCAGGATCTACATGGGCCAGCACTCAGGGGCCCTAAGTCTTGTGGGTCTCCTCATGTACAGCAATGCCATATCAGTGTTTGAGCTTCATTACAGCATTGAGGGCTCCTTTAGCTGACCTTTTGGATTTTGTTATATTATTTTGTATATTTATACTACTAGATTGCACTGAGCATAGGGATGGAATCTTCACCTATTAATTTTATTAATTCTATTTTAGAATCTGCCATGAGCTCAGTCTAGTACAAAAACGATTAATGTGATATACTAGAGATAAACAATTACCATACTGTATATTAAATACTGTGGCCCCTTCCAGAATACGTGCTTAATGTAGCAGGGAACTTCCAATATCAGTACCCATCCATCTTGCCACCGTTCCCAGTTTCTTCCTATATAATACCAGGGCTTTGTCTAAGTGATCAGAGAATGTATTGAAAGCAGTGGCATAACATTGCTGAGGTTAGGTTGTAAGGGAATATGGCAAGTGTCTGGGGCTTTTTCTGGGCTCACTTTCTCTGGAGAAGAAAAGCTGCCATGCTGGAAGAATATTATTGAGGGCATGGAGAAAGGTATATAACAAAAGACAGCAATAGCCACCTCAAGGGAGAAACTGCATCATAACTACATAGTCAAATTGCTTCTAGATCCTTAAAGCAGGTAGTGGACAATGGGCATTGCTTTAGGGCCTCAGTTTGGGGGTACCTAGCCAATAACGTTCTAGCTCTATTGAATTGGGAGGGCTGTAGAAAAAACATTTGTATACTCTTAAAAAACAGGAAATCCCAATCATATTTCTAGTAAAAAATGGGTATTTTGGAATTTTGCTTTAGCTCAATGATAAGCATGAATCTAGGTCACATATTAGATCACTTACATTTAAAATGAGTCCCCCCCCCCAAATAACGGCGGTACAAGAGGGCTCTGACTTTTCTTCTAAGCAATGAGTTTGTGCTCTCTCCGTGTTTGCTCACTGGCAGAGAATTTCCTTTGCATTAAATCATGCTTTCTTGACACCAGTGAAGAAATGTAATGATTTATACCCTGCATGACTTGAGGGTTAAATGAGTCAATGTGCTCAACAAAACATTTACAAGCTGTAAGTCACCATTGAAACAGCTTTGCAAGCTGTGATTGTTTTCGCTCAACAGGTTCCACTGCCATCAGCAGCGGGGGACAGCCCAGTGCAGTGATTGTTTCTGGGGCTTTTTCTTTTGGGGGCTCTTCTTGTTCATTCTGTCCTTTTTGGTCTCTGATCCTACATATTCAGTTTGTGTTCTAGAGGAGAGCCATAGAGTCCAGTTTATACCTCTCCAACGTGTGAGCCTATTAATATTCTTTACAAAACTGGAATATCCGGTTTTTGTAGTGAAGGAAAGGTATCTATATAATGCTTAAAAACAAATACAGTAAATTGTCCATGGGATAGACTCCAGCTATTAAAAGTGAACAGTGTCTGTGTTAAATTTTGAGTCCAGGTCATTGCAAACACAGTTTCAAGATGCTTAGCAATTTTATTCAATGATGGACTACAAATAAGATAGGGGGTTCATAGAAATATGATCCAATGATGCCCCAGCCAGCTTAGTTTGTGTAGCTACATACTTGAGAGCTTACTTGATGTCATCACCCAACAGCAAATTTCTTAAACCACAACGCCTCTTCAGTTCATTACAAATAGTTACATAGTGCTTAACAATACACTTCATTAATACTCAAATGCACAGTATCTTTTGCAGAACATCTTTTCTTGTAACTGAATAATGGCTTACTTTTATCTCTCAGGAGCACTACATTTTTTCAAGAGGTTTGGATCCTTCAAAGTGTAATAAATTTGTTCACCTGTGATGGGTTGCTTTGATTGCTGACACAACACAATGTTAAATGAGATTGTCTAGTCAGCTAGGCCTCTTGGGAATTGTCTTGACTTCACTGGCTGATCTGCGACAAACCTAAAAGTTCCCTGGGTTTGGGTCCCAGACTGTGAGACACAATAGGAAGTGAACTGAGTGGAAAGTATTCATTTTCTCTTGCTCTTGACCGTTGGCGTGACCAGCTGCTTCAAGTCTCTGCCTTGAGTTCCCTGGAATGATGAACTGTATATTGGAACGCTGAGCTACAGGTAAATCCTTTCTCCTCTAAATTTGTTTCTGCCAGGTATTTTTGTCACCGTGGCAGAAATAAAATCAGAACACTATATTTTCTTTTATTTCCTAAAAGGATTGGAAAGTCTATTCGGAGGCTTACATCTCTTTTAAGGCAAGTTATTGCTGAATTGCCATAGTAGATCCCCTGGGAGCTCCAGTCTTATTTCTTCGGCACCCAGCCTTTGATGCTGAAGGAAGGGCGCTAGGAGAAAATCCTCATGTCTCTGTTGACAACCTCGGCGTTGCCGTGTCTGAGTTCCTAAATGTATTCTAACAGGCTCTTCCTCTGTTCTCTAACAAGCCATCCAAATATCACTTGCCAAATATGTGTTCTTAAATAACTGTCTCAGCATATGCTTTTGGGGGGCGGGGTGGGGGGGAGGAAAAATAAATGCAAAATATTTTTCAAATTTTCTAAAAATATTTTCAACAAGTTTCAAATTATGCACTAGAATGATCTTTCATCAGTGACATTTCCATGGGATGCCTAGATGCCACTCCAGGAAACTGTGCACATAAGCCAGAACACCATCAGGACCACATTTGTAGCAGACCACAGTCGGCATTGCAGCAAAGTAAAAGACTCAAAGCCTTTTCAGAAGAAATAATAAAAGTAACTATTACGAGGATGGCTACATCTTGTTACATAAGAGGCAAAACCTTTCCCAGGTGCTCTGTATAAGCCATACACAACTCCCTAACTTCCCTCTCCATGGGTCTTGACATAGGAAACACAGTTAGAGAAATATTGAGGGTAAAGGGATGTATAGCAGCCAGAGAACCAGTCCCACAATTAGAGAGACAAGGACAAAAACCCTTGCTGCTTACTGACTTGCTCCTCGTGGCTTGTTCAGCCTGCTTTCTTGTGAGCCCAGGACCACCAGCCCAGCCATGGCACTACTGTTTCCCATTGATCACTAATTAAGAAAATGCCCTACAGCTTCACTTACAGATTGATCTTATGGAGGCGTTTTCTCAGTTGAGGCTCCCCTTTCTCTGATGACTCAAGTTTGTATCAAGTTGTTATAAAATTAACCAATGCAACCAGCCCCTTATCAACTTGACATACAAGCACACCACTTTTCGATTAGAATCTTTCTATTCTCATTTATCCCCAAGATGGTCTGTTAATATTAATATCACAGTATAAAGCATAAATAACTTTAAATGTTCAACAGTCCTTACAAATTCAAAGACATTAAAAGATCAGTCTCTTTAAAATACTCAATCTCTTTAAAAATCAAAAATATCTCTTAAAAATTCCAAGTCTCGCAACTGTGGGCTCCTGTAAAAATCAAAATTAGATTAAATGCTTTCTAAGAACCAGGGCACAGTTACAGTCTGAACAAAGCCAAACCAAACACCAACAGTGTAAGCAACTCCCTGTCCAGTTGTCTGGGATTCACTGTGATCTTCCGTGCTCTTCAAGAGATTTGGGTCACTTCTCCAGTCCTGCCCTCTGCAGCACACACAGCTTGTCCCTTAGGCTCTGGCTGCCTCCACTCCACTGCTGCTGCTGTTCTTGGTGATCATTCCATGGCACTGGTATCTCCAAAACTGATAAGAGTTTCTTGCTGCAAATAAGCTGAGGTTTCAGTAATAGCCTCTTTCGGACTCTTTCCTGGGACTCCAGCCCTGCCGCAAAGTGCCAAGTCTTAGCCAAGCTCCAAGACGCTTTCCCACCTTGAAAACCAACACGACTTGGTGACTCTAAACTACCAAGTTCAGCAGTTAGCACAAGGTCCAACCTGGGCCATGTCTAGAACACAGCTTGTGTGTGATGATCCACAGGAAAAACTTTCCAGAAGACTTCAAATGGTGAGTCTTTTTACTGGTGCTCTGAAACGGGAAGTCACCAAGGATCAATTCCTGAGAGTTAGGGTCCCACAAGAGAAGCCTGCTCACTACATAATTTCCTGAGCTGGAAGGTCTGCTCTGCTTTTTTCCCTGCTACCCACAGACCCCCCTCTCAGCACCTGGTATCCCTGCTTCCACTTTTAATACACTCCCCACTTGCCGTTGGCAGTTATTTTGTTGATCCTTGTCAAACATAATTCCAGGGATTTCTTTTGGGATGTTGTCAAACTCTTGTATCTTTGTGTGGTGTCAACGGTGACATCAACAATTCTGCAGCTCCATTTCCTGCCTTCTCTCTTTCCCAGCACTTCGCCCAACACTGACCCCACGTCTGCTGCAAACACAAATCTGAGACTAAAATTTTCTATCTGTGTATCTGTGTGAATATGGGAATTATCTATCAGGGATTCCATAGTTCTTAATATAGCACCCAAGACAGAAGAAGAACTGAATAACTACACTTCAGAGATAGAAGGATGCTTCTCAAGTTAGAGCCAAAGTGCTTCCCTCCCTCCTGTTCTGTTTTCACTGGGAACATCTGTTCCCCAACCCATTTATATGGGAGATCATATACACTGAGAGTATAATTAAGTCACCCACAGCCTTCTCCTCTTTGGGCCAAGCAGCATCGTTTCCATGATCCCTTCCTCTTAAGCCTGGGTTTCCAACTCTTTAATCATCTCCGCTCTCTTCTACATCCAAATGTCCCACTTCTTTTAAACTGTGGAGACCCGAATGGAAATCTATCATAATGATGCTGTAAAAGTTTGGCAAATCTCAGAAGGAACCATCTGTTTGGTCCTTTCTCATTATCTTTTTCCTGCTTTTTCATTAAGAGATTCTCAAGAAAAGCTGTAAAATTTGTTTTTTTTTTAAATCAATTCAATTACTTCCCTTCCAGCCTGCCTAATTATTTATGCACATAAACAATTCCCGAATGGAAATGGGTTCCAAAGCGGAAGGTTTGTGCAGGACAAATGGAAGCTTTTATGCGCTATTGTAAATGGGCTGCATTACGCGTAGGGCCCAGAGCCTGGCTCCAGTCCGCTTTGTTGGTTGTCACTGTGCATGCGCACGGCAATTGCTGGGCATTGCAATTGCTCCTCTTAGGGTGCATTTTCAAGTTAAAAACATTTTTTGTTATCTTTAGTCGAATCTTTCCCATGCTCTTCGTATGCAACCATGAAGAATTTACAAATAGCAATAATAAGCAACACTTATTATGTGTCAGAGGAAGTATTTTACATGTGTGCTAACTTCTTCTCTTTAGCAACCCAGTGAATGAAGTTCCATCCGTATCGATAATTTTCAGATGAAGAAAACAATCAGCAGAAACTAAAGACTTAGCTTAAGAGACACTCAGCAAATGCACGTCGGATCTGGGATTCAAACCTCAGGACCATCCATGTTGACTGTGTTCTCATAGAAACTTGCTGCATCTTTGTCTGACCTTTGTGCCATATGCTTTGCTTTATGAACAAGTGGGAAATCTTTTGATTTGATTTTTTTTTCAGTGAAGGTTGAATTTCCTTTATCTAAAATGCTTGGGATCAAAAGTGTAGCCCAAAGCTACAGAGAAACCCTGTCTCGGAAAACAAAAACAAACAAACAAACAAAAAGTTGTGTGCATGTGCACGCACATGGTGTGGATGCTGCTTTCATAATCAGAATTAGAAGTCTTGGGCCGGCAACTGTGGTGGTTTGGTAAGAATGGCTCCCATAGGCTCACAGCTTTGAAACGTTAGTAGTCAGGAAGTGGCACAATGTAAACATTAAAAGGATTGGACGGGTGGCCTTGCTGGAAGAAGTGTCTCACTGGGGAGGGGTTTAAGGTTTCAGAACCCATGCCAAGCCCAGAGTCTGTCTCCCTCTCTGCCTATGGATCAGGATGTAGCTCTCAGTGACTGCATTAGTGCCTGCATACATGTGGCCATGCGCCCTGCCATGATGATAATGGACCCACCTCTGAAACTATAAACCAGCCCCAATTACATGTTTCCTTTATAAAAGCTGCCTTGGTCATGGTGTCTCAATATGGGAATAGAATGATGATTAAGACAGAACCCAAGACTAAACACAAAATTAATTTATGTTTCATTAACATCTCATTTTCATAGCCTAAGGCTAATGTTACAAAGAAACTTTAAGGAGTTTGTGACTAGGATAATTTTGTAGACTTCTCCATTTGTATCATCTTAATGATGCCAAACCTGCATTAAAATTATAGCCAAGTGCTCTGGTTAAGTTAACACTTAGGGCTCTTCCATTGCTGATACATATCAGTGAATTTAACTTTCCATGTGCATTGCAAATGTAACTTCCGGAAGTTGTATAAGATTCCCCCAAACATCCACGAAACACACTCTGTACTACCTACACAGATGCAAGAGCATTGTTTTCTTTTCCTGCAGAGTGCAACCCCCTCTCCTCCAACTTAGGCTTCCCAGACTGCTCTCCTGTTACTGTGCAGGTCTTCCCATGAGCTTTTGTGGGAACTTTCCTGCCCTCTCAGGGGCTGCTGGAGAATGTCCCGTCCCGTGAGAACCAACTGAGCTGCTAATTGCTAATGTGCATATGCCACAGCTTCTGCTGTTTGGGTTGTTTTTTGACATTTTACTTAATGCTTTCACTGTTGAGAAAATGTAACATCATAGTTTAGCAAAAGTATTGCGCTTGCCTGTTGTCTGTCTACAGACAGATACTGTCTGTCTCTTTTTATCAAGAGCTGCCAGTGTGACAGATACTGTTGACAAGATATAAGTGAAGGATATCCAGATGCTCATTGTTACACTGTCTCAACCTCTCCATAGGTCTTAAAAATGTTTAAAACAAAATCGTTAGGGATTAATGAAAAAAGCAAAATAAATAAATAAACAAAATTCTCATTATTTTACCATTACCTCCTTCTTCATGGAAATTATTAGTTCTAGGAACCCTCACTCACATGTTTTACATAATATACTATGTATTATTTTATTTTAACATTTTTTTATATCTAGAAATGAAGCTTTGAAAAATGTATTCACTGGTTATACAGTCACTGGGCCAAGGATGGGATTGTGCTTATGCGTGTGAAGAACCCAGACGGGAGACAGGGGCTAGAACAACAGGAAGGGGAATTACTAGTACTAATGAGGGGGCCAGAGAAGATCGACTCAACAGGAAGGGAAGCTAATGCAAAAGGACAACTACCTCTCACAAATGGTGGAGAACTCACTGCTCATATGTCGGACAGGAAAACAGAACACACCCATAAAACGACTTTTCTAGAAAATTTTAAAGTAAGATTTAGGATTTTTCAGGCAAGCTAAGGAGATGTGGAGATTCTGTCATACCTGCTGATTACCAGGGATTATTCAAGACAGAAATATTTTGACTTGTAATTTCATAACTGAAAATGAGGAAGAATTTGTATAATTGATTTATCAGCAGAAAAATATTGCTACTCTTGGGACTGGGATCAGACTTCGGAGTGTGGTTTTTAGTCTTGTGTTTTTAGTCTTGTGTTTTTAGTCTTTAGCTCATGTGCTGCTGAGGAAGGGGGAGGAAGAGGACCTAGAGATGCTGCTGAGGATGGGAGAGAAACCACTGAGAAACTGGGAGGGAGAGAAGACCTTAAAGATGAGCATCTTCAGGACCAGGTTGGGAATCCACTAAAATTTATTGGTTCTAGCAATCCATTAAAACATTTCAATCCCCCAGTGAAGCTGTGGAAAAATTGGGAACTCATGTTTCTTTCTTGAATGTGGAAACTTTCATCTCTAAGATGGCAGAAGGGAAGGAATTGGCGAAATGAAGCGCAGGCCATGGTTAATGATGGCTAATCTGCATTTACCAGCATTTCTCTTTAAGAAAATGTAGGAGACAGTAAGCAAGAGGATGGGGGTTGTGATAAAACTGCCATTAATTTTTATATCAAAAGAGGAGGAAAAACAAGGCTGTTTTAAACGTCCCACAGATAGAGGAACATCATTCAGACTGTACTTCATACATTATTACAATAAGTATTTAACGGGCTCTTTACACAATCTATGCCTATAGGAGAGAACAGTAAAAAGTCTACTGACCATTTCCTGATATAGAAATATCAAGACATTGGGAAACAGCTCTGGACATCAGAGCTGCTGCCATTTGTTGGGAACTTTCCATGATCTGAGCTTTGTTACAAGGCAATCTACACACTGCTTTCATTGAGATTCTCTACCAGGTCTGTGAAGCATCACTGTTCTCATAGCAGGAGAGAAAGCTTGGGGGCAGAGAGAGAGACAGAGATAGAGACAGGGAGAGAGACAGAGACAGAGAGAGACAGACAGAGAGACAGACAGAGAGGAGAGACAGACAGACAGAGAGAGACAGAGAGAGATAGAGAGAGACAGAGAGACAGACAGAAAGAGAGACAAAGAGAGACAGAGACAGAGAGACAGACAGAGAGAGATAGACAGAGCGAGAGACAGAGGAAGAGAGAAAGAGACAGAGAGAGAGAGGAGAGAGACAGACAGACAGAGACAGAGGCAGAGAGAGACAGACAGACAGAGAGAGAGAGAGACAGAGAGAGAGGTGTTAAAATATTAGCACACATTTTCTCTGATAGCTATGTCACCATCTTCCTTAGATGGCATTGATAGTTTGATCAGGAAGAGGAGATCTTTGGAAGACCTGTGAAGTGGAGGCGGAATAAGAGGTTTTAAGATGACGCCATGGGAAAGAGCAGGAAAGAAGGAAGCTCTAACCCAGTGGTTCCCAACCTTCCTAATGCTGTGACCCTTCAGTACACTTCCTCAGGTGGTGGTGACCCCAACCATGACATTATTTTGTTGCTACTTCATAACTGTAGTTTTGCTATTGTCATGAATCATAATGTAAACACCTGATATGCAGGATATCTGAGATGCACTTCCCCCAAGGCGTTGTGACCCCCACATCAAGAACTACTCAACCTTCATAAGGCTGAACAAGGTGTTTAGTGTGTGGTCATTCTGATGAGAAACAAAGGATGTATCTTAGGATGAATAATAATTGGTTAAATAGAGTCTTTTTTTCCCTTAGAACTGTGTGGGTTCTTAAATTTTTAAGTATTGTGAGGAAGCACCCCTAACTGAGATTCGCAAGATGGACTAGGCAAATCCCAGGAACCCATGAGGGGTGGAGGAGACATGGTCACTAAAACACCTCAAATAGTATAGATCTTTGTGTCCCCCTTTGACTCATTATACAAGATAGATGAAGGTGTTTAAAGTTTAGGAACTTCAGAGGATTGTGATATTTATAGCCCTGACAACTGTCTGCTTGTCCTTTACTTTTCTACTTGGAAGTTGTATCTATTGAGGTGGTGCATACTGGGACTGGTTGAGGGAGACATGGCTACCTATATATTTTTTTTACATCGTCTCAAGCATGAAGTACACCATAGTAGGTGAGTCAACACTCTGTTTGAATTTGGAGCATCATCTTAACAGTAAGTTTCCCTTTTCTCTCATGACACAAGATTACAAAGTATTCTGGAGACCCTTGAATGGTTCTAAAGGAAAAAGAAAAAGGGAAACTCTTAAACATTCAGAATTCTTTCAGTTGTTTTTAAGCGGGGAGTTCCCACTACATAGCAGAGCTGTAGATAAGTCATTCGAGTCAAGCATTTAACTTTAGAGCCACAGACAGAGACCAAGTGCAGAGCTGCAGTTCAATGCCACGATTCTTAGGGTATCTTAACACATCTGAATAATGTAGAGGCCTCTTCTGTCAAAGCTATAACTCGGAAATTATTAAATCATGTCAGTTTACATTTTAAAGATGGTAGTATGTGAATCAAACTCTTTGTAATGGTTAGAAAATTACATTTTAAAAAGACACATGTATTTCATAATTTATATAAAAAATGAGAAGAAAGCCTTTCTACTTTTCTAAAAGTAGAAAACAAAGAACCATGTTTACCCTTCTCTACCGGGGCACATGGCAAAGGGAGGTAATGTCACCCTCCAAAGACAATAAACATGTATTTCCTAGATGGCTGTGTGTGGGTCTCCGGGAAAGGAGGAGGATGGTAAGCCTCACGGGACTCTCAGTTGCCAAGATCAATACACCACCTGTTCTTGTTCCCTGGGACTCAGTGCTGCTAAGGGAAGCAGGCTCCACAGCAATGACTCTGCAATCCTGTCTGCACTTCCCTACGCGAGAAAAGAAACTTCTCCATCACATAAAACGGCATAATCCATTGCTTGAAAATTAAGCCTAATGAACAACAACCTACATTATATTCTTCATAACTTTTGCATATCCACAGAAGTTTCTGCTCCTAGTTTTCTAGTAAGATCCTTATTTACATATTACTCACTTAAATCTAAGGAAATCTGTGAATTTTGTGAGCGTCAGTGCTTACTTACTGAATCAGGGTCTCCTGACACGGTTGATGGGAATGAAAACCAGGACCAGACGGAGGCTGAGACAAGTTTATTGCAAACAATTAGACGTTTCATACCGGTATTAGAAACAGAACCTGGTGGTTGCCAGAACCAACTCAATTGTAGTTGGTAGGATACAATGCCATTTGCAGACTACACAGGGTACCCAGATTAACATCTACAGCCGATTGTCTAGAGAAGCTGCTATTTGCTTTGCTGGCTTCTAGGGAACGCAGAGTGGTGCTCCACTGTCTGAAAGTGTGCTTCTATTTCTCAGGAACTGAATGTCTTATTATGTCCCAGGAATTCTAACCTGAGAAACCTATGCTGAATGCCTTTATAGGTTAGACCAGGGCAACCCTATGATTCCCCACAGGTTTTCTTTGCTAACATTTTCCTTTCAACACAGAGGTCATTAATTACAATGTGTACTGAGTTCTCAGGTACCCTTTTAAAGCAACTACTTCTTAACTTGGGAATTAGGCTACATGGCCTCATTTTAAAAAACTATTTAGAAAAGTGCAAATTTAACAAGTTCTTTGTTCAACATTATATGTTATTTCCATATTTCTTTTTTATTAACTTTCATTCACTAGATTTTGTCCACAATAGCATTCTTTTGGAAGTTTGAAAAATGGAGATCAGTTAGATTTTGGGTTGGACTCGTGAGAATGCCTTATGAAGGTTTTTGAATGAACATATTGTTGAAAACAATGATATAAATTTCTGCTCATTACAGCACTGAAATTTCTTATTAGGACATGGTAGCATGCGTCTATAACTCCAACTCTCAAAAGATAGAAGCAGAAATAAGTTTGAGATTAGCTGGAGCTATGTAGCAAGACTGCTCAAGAAAAGAAAAGATTAACATTTTTCAACCCAGGTTTTACTATCTAGATCAAATTTTATGTGACAAGTTACTACATTTATCAGTTTAAGTGAACCTTATACTAAGAATATCAAGAATATATATTTACCTTGTCTCAACATATGACTTTCAATCTGTATTTCATCTCCTTGCCTAATATGAAGCCAAACTATAATTAAGAAATAGGAAATTAAGAATGTTTCATTTGTTATCAAAATAAAATAAAAATTTCTCAAACAATATGGAATAAATAGAGGTGAAAGTTTGTCAGTATCTACCCCCACACTAGTTAAATTCGGTCATGGTTATGTAAATGTTACAAATTGATTTATATCCCCTGCTATGAACCAGTATTTTCATTGAGACAATTTATCCTTTTATCAAGGTACAAAAAATGAGGGAACAAGACTGGGAATGGGCAGTTGCTTATAAATTAATAGGAAAATTAATGCTCTATCAAGGGTATATTAGCAACACCATCTGAAATAAGACCCTCAAGTAATATTCTTATAGCTTCCTTCTACCCACCTGGGTAGAAATTCATTGTTAGAATTCTCAGCGTGTCTCTTAAAGGCATTTGAAGAAACCATAGAGAGGATGAATTACTTTCTGGAAATATAGAGTTAAATCAAAATGACAAATCTATCTGATGAAGAGTCTACACTGGGTTTTGCTGTCTTTGGAAAATGACTATGCCTAGATTTGCCCTTGGTATCCTGGAGTGGCCCGCCATGTCGCTAGTGATTCTCACTTGGGGTCTTGAAATAAAATTTGATTTCAGTCTCCACAAATAGCGTCTAAGCCTTTTGATGTTCATGGAGAGGAAGGAGTGGGGAGCTGTTTCCTGGAAGAGTGTGGGCACCAGGGAGCAGTAAAGAGAGAAACAATGGCAAAGGAAATGGCAGGCCTCTGCACTCATTTTGTTTCTGCGAACAATGTGTTTTGTGAGCTGGGGCTCTAAAGTGGATGTGTTACAGGTTCCGATCCTGTTTCTCACCATTGCCGTAGAAACAAACACATAGTCATACTGTATTTCAGATTGAATTCTGAAAACTGAAGCTGATTCAGAAGAGTTACAGCAGAAGATAAACTATTTTAGAATTAATTCCAGCAAGAGGAGTAGATGTAGTCATGAATTTAAACACAAATGGGGATCCCACTTATCCACTGGTAAAATATGGATAGGTGGAAAAGTGAGATTCCAGAGGCACTATGACCCAGAGAAAGATTGAGCCAGACCCAGCACTGAAGGGTCGTCAGGGAGGGGTTGGATGAGATCAGTTAGAAAACAGCTTCTGCAAAATATGTCAACCCAGCAGAGACTAATGGAGGGAGCTCACATAGCAAACGTGTTCTGGTCTCACACTGTTGGACCCTAGAGAGAAATAAAGAATTGCTATTGCACTTACAGAATAAGCTATGGAGCACAGCCCCAGTGCTAGTGTGTGTGCTTCTGTCTGTCTTCGTGTGGGTCTGTGTGTCCACGTCTGTGTGGATGTATGTAAAAACCCATGCTCAGAGTAGGGGAGAAATATTGGTTGGTGTATAATTATTTTTTCTTCATTATATGATGTTACCCTTCTACTTTTCTGGGTTTGTTCTACTTGTTTTGGATTTATGATGGTTTTGTGTTTCTTTTACTGTGGTCTCTCTTATAGTTTATCTTATTTCCTTCCCGTATTTCTCCTTCTTCCTTATACCATTGAATATTTAATAATTCATTAGTTTTTAAAACACCTAGTTAATATTATTAGTATGTTAGCCCCTTTTCTTGTGACTTTTCTAGGACTGTAGATAGAATATTCCATTGCTTTAGTCACATTTTAATAATTTCTTTATGGTCAAATTATTGATTTTGTTACTGATGTTCATATTCATGAAATATTGGTAGAAAGTATAAGTCCAACAGAACACTACCCACCAGACATCCGCATAAAATGAATTGTCAACCATTAGTTAATAAATAGAATTAAGAGTGATGTGATGTTATAGAAAGACCATTCAGTAAAAATAATAGCAGAATATTCTTCCAAGAAAGGAAACTTTGGAGACAGACAAATACTTGAGGCATTTAGGATATATCTACAAAAGAAATGACCAGAAAAGAACCCTTCTCCTATCATATTATATTTAAGATGATAATAATACAAACCAAACAATATTAAAAATGGGAGAAGACACTAACTTAAAAAGACAAACTCATCAGAATTATATCATACCTTTTAGCAGAAATACTAAGTGTGATCAAAAAGAAGTATACATAATCCATGCCCTGCTAATAACTGCCAATCAATACATCTAATGGTTATCATAGTTATCTTTTAAACTGATGGGGTAATAAAAACCTTTCACAACAAGCATCAACTCAAACAACCATGATCAATAAGACATCATTGCAGAAAATACAGAAGTAAATTCTATACATAGAGGAAGAATGGTGGTCACAAACAGAAGATCTCAAAAAAATGAATAAAGTTCATGAAGAGACACATTAGTAACTAAGAAAAAAATGCTTTCAATTTAGTAAGTCAGCAAGCTCTGAAGATGATTACAGAAATACCAAGCAACCAACAAACAAACAGAAATAAGACAAAAACTCAGCAATATTTGAAGCAACTTGGAAACAAACCAACAAAATTACAGAAACGAGCAAATTCTCTCATAATAACTCTATATTTAAACGATCAAAACCACCCAAGGAAAGGATACAGATTAACTGAGTATGTGCAAGATCTAAATCTCTGCTATCTGCAAGATTCACACCTCACTAGCTAAAAGGCAGCCTGGAAATGAAGGACCACAAAGCTGGATGGAGCTGTGAGGGTGAGCGGGAGAAGCAGGCACGGATGGTCTGCCTGACAGCCAGCTTCAGGCCAGAACTAATCGGAAGACACAAAGAGGGGTCCTGCATTTTAGCAAGGGCTGTGCCAAAAAGACAGAAGAGGAGTAAACATTTGTGCAACTGGACCTAAAGAGACAGACGAGTTCACATGTAAGATTGGGGACTTCGGGGTCCCACTCTTATGGGTAGAATAGTGCCAGGCATCAAATGGCTTCCGCAGACATCAGCCAGCTGCAGAGTACACATCTCAGAGGCCCACGACCTCCTTCTACAATAGAGCACACACTACACCATAAACCAAATCTAAACAGATGTTTCTCCATATCATCATATCATAATGGAATAAAACGGTTCAGTCGCAAGAGCAACAAACTATACAAATACACAAAAACTGAACACTAAGCTTTTAAATGGTCAGTCATTGAAAATGGGCATTTTTTTTTGTAAATTCCAGAAACCAATGTGCAACCTAGGAATCTTTAAAGGTAGCAATGGCAATACTAAGAAGGAAGATTATAGTTATAGGTGACTCCATTTCCAAGAGCCTACTGCAGAAGACCACAGCCAATAAAATGCAGAACTGTGGAGGCTACTCCAATGAACATAGCTACCAAACACTCTTGCACGTAAGGCTCCAGGAAACAATGTGGAAGAGGGGGTGGAAATATTTTATGAGTCAAAGGATCAGGAAGTTCATTGTGAGTTTGTGTCTCCTAGTAACATCAGAAGCTGGACCCAGGAAATCTCATAAACATCACTGCTTAAATACGAGCTGAACCAGATGATACCAGTGAACATGATAAACTAGACAGAAAAAAGCCAGCAAGGCCTCAAATACACACACACACACACACACACACACACAACTGCAGGTAATTAAAGAAGGCTGGGCGTTAGAGAAGTTGCCCTCCCAGGGGTAGAGCACACCAATTAGTTATCCAGGGCCAAATGGTAAGCCCTGAAAAGCATACATACAGGAAACATTACATTGTCTAAACAGGTTATACTTAGGAATATATAAGTATATACAAACATACATACACACATGTATAAACAAATAGTGGGAAAAAGAGGCCATAAATTTGAAGGAGTGTAGAGAGGGGTATATGGAATAATTTGCAAGGAGAAAGAAATGAATAAATGTTATAATTAAATTATAATCTTAAAATTAAAAAGAAAAGATCAGCAAGAATTCAAATAATTTATAAAGACATTTCAGAGCATAATTAAGAAAAGTGTAACCAAAAGTCAGTAGAGAGAAATAATAAAGATTGGGGTAGAAATAAATGAAATAGAGACTTTCTGTTATTAGAAAGGATCAATGAAACAGACGGTTGAGCATTTGAAATGATAAATTGATACAAGTTTAGCCAATAAAAACCAAAAGAGAAGAAAAGAGAGAAAAAGACCCGGGTTAATAAAATCAGAGGGAAAAAAGGAAGTTACAATAGGTACCAATGGAATTCAGAGGATTATTAGAGAAAAACTTGAAACTCATGACTCCCCAAATATGAGGAGAACAGCAATAGACATATCACTGTGGAAGCAGAAAGTTCAAGAGGCCTCATTCTTACACAAAGAACTACAGGTAATTGAGGAATTCTGAGAACAGGAGAAATGGACTTCCCCAGGCAAGAGCAGGCAAACTGGTTATCCAAACCCAAAGGGTCAGCACTGAGAACATCCATAGAAGTAACATTAAACAGACTGAGGTTTTATTTATATATTTAGAAACACACACAAACGCCATGAATTTCAAAGAGATCAAGCTATGGGCACATGAGAGAGTTTGTGAAGAACCAGCCTGCCTCTGTCTTAGGCCTGAAAGCCAACTTAGAGAAGATCCCTGTTCCTGATCACTCCTCTGTTGCTCAAGGGTTTGCTGTGCCCCACCTGTAACCGTTACTACAAGTGGTTCTGTATCCCCTGTTCCAGGAAGGGAACCCTTGTTTCTAAAGCTTCCATGTCCACTGATGACCACCTCGTTATGTCCACCTTGCAGCCATGTCTTGGTTTTAGGAAGGACTGCCTTGTTACACTTACATGCTGTTCCTGTAACCCCACCTATTTTGCCTGCTAAATCCCCCATTTGGAAGCCCCTCCCCCGGAGCTATCTGCCTTCCTCACATCCAGTGCTGACCTCTCCAGCCCCTCCACACAGGAGGCAGTCCATGTACATGAATTAAAGAGCTTGCTTTAATTTACCACAATGATTTGGGTTGGCGATCTTTCTCTTTCCATACTTGGGATTAACATTTGGAGAGAAGAAAAAAGAAGAGTGAAATAGTGCATTTTAGTAACCTCAAAAATTTTGAAAAATTATTAAAATTCTAGAAGGAAGCATTCATAGACAGCATATAAATGAGCATCATTAAATAAAGATTAAATAAAAATGTGTCTATAAATGAGAAATGAAATTGACGCGGTAATAGTCCAACAAAGAAAACACCAGACCAGATGGGTTTGCTGCTGAATTCTCTTTAAGGGACAATACCAGTGGGGAGGTATGTGGCTCAGTGGCTAAAGCTTCTTCCTGCCAATGGGAGGGGTTGGGTTTGGAACTCTAGCACCCATATAAAGGACAGGTGAACAGGTGGGTGGAAAGGTTGGCCCACATATCATCCCATCACCCAGGAGGTGGAGCCCACATCTCAGTCTCTTAGGGAGTGTTTGTATTCGTAATAAGAGTCCATTCTTATTTTGTAAAGTCCAAGCAAATATAATTAATACCACACTTGTATTCTGTAATGATAATCTCTATGAAATAAATGACTAGGACTCTCTGGGAAATCATTTAAGGCAAAGGGAGGGGAGGTAAATTAAGACAGACAAGAAACCAGCTGGAAGAAATCAAACAGGCAAAGCAGGCCAGTCAGCTTGAGTTTAGAAAGCTGAAACACAGCAGGAGACATTGCACGTTTACACGAAGTGATATAACCTTTGTCAGGCTTTGAACTGAACTGCATCCATGACTTATTTAAGAAGAGCTAGGAGCTGGGAACGTGCTGAACTAGGAATGTCAAGACCAATCCTAAAGATGTTTTCTTACAGCAGAGACTTTGTACCGTGAGGATTACCAGTCAGTGGCAGATGGTCCTGCTTCCACGTGGGAGTCTAAGCGATCTGAGGGATGTGTGACTGACCATATCCCCAGAGAAGTTAAAAAGGCAAAATCCTTGTAAAAAGAAAAATAGTACCTCTGTTGTCTTCAGTGAATGGAAAAGCAGTGTTGGTTAGACCTTCAACAACACCTGTACCACTGGGACAAAAATACTGGACTCAGCATCCCTGAATCACTACAACATGCGAATGCTAATACTCCAAAAATTAAACACAGAACCACAGAACCACCTATAATACATCTTCATCCATCAAAGCCACTGTCTTTCGCAAAGGGCGTCCTTTGATGTTGTGGAGGTAGATTCCAGTGATGCCAGAGAATTACGCGCTAGAGGGTTCATTATACCCCACAACTATAATTGGCCTTTTCATCCGCAGCCACTGAGAAAGCTTGGCGAGTTATAAAGTACACAGACCCACCAATGTCAACATCTGCATAAAGGGCCTAGAGTTGGCGTCTCCCCACTTCTCATTCAGAAAATTAAAATTAAGGAGGAAATATCTGAAATAGAATAGAACTTTCAGAATCAGAGAACCTCACTGAATCAAAAAATGGACAGAAAAGCATTTTAAAATGCAGCTAAGACCAACAGATGCGAAAACAGAGAACATTGTCCAATAGAAAACATAGAGACACTTTCAATCTGCTTTCCCCTGGTTGAGCTGCCAGGGAAACAGAACACTTGTCTCTCCTACACAGATGTCTTGCTTTGGAAGGCTGGGATCCTTCTGTGCCCACCAAACTTTCCTCAAGCACATTCACAAATCAGTATAGCACTTTCTGTATACATTAACCTTTTCAAAAATAACTTCAGTAGGGTATGAAGGAAATTATAAAGTTGTCACATTTATCAAATAAAAATACAGAATGTCAGTTAACTTTATATTTCATATAAACTGTAAGTAATTGATAGTATATGTACCAGACATTAACTGTCAACTACTTTTAGTGTATATTCCAATTATTTATGCCTCAAACATGAAAACATTATTCTATCTTACAAATCTGATTGCATCCTACATTTCATTTGATACGTTGAGGAAGGGAGAATAAAATAGCATTAACACTTTGGGGTGTAGTGATACAGACCCCCAGAATAGAAGTGTAAAACTTGAGGCAAAAATAGAGATTCTTTGTCAATGATAAGTGCATGCTATATATTAATGCTTATTTTTATTAAATCTGTTCTGAGGATCACTCTTGAGAGTGGACATAAAAATATAACCATAATAGCACAATTATAATACAGACAGGGTCACAACAAAGATCTGACAATGTAAGAACTGGGTTGAAATGTACTCATGACTTGTTTGTTAGCTGATTTATAGTGTAATTTCAGTACATGTTGAATGTTATAATAGAAAACCACACCGATTAGTGAACAACAAGTCATTAAGTCTAAAAACCAGAAGGGCTAGGCATGAGCTCAGCAGTAGAGTGACTGCCTAGCATATGGAAGGTCTTGGGTTGAAATTCATCTTCTGCGAAAAACAATAAAAGAGAAAAAAATACAAGGAGCAGTGTAGCTTTGAATGGTGGAAAGCAGTGACCATCCCAGGCACATAAACTCTTTCTTGTACTCTAACATATTTAGTGGCAGAGTCCTTGTTTGATTTCTGTTGCTGTGATAAAAACTACCAACCCAGAGCAACTATGGCGAGATTCACTTGCCTGACACTTCCCACCACAGTCCCTCACTGGGGGAAGCCAGAGCAGGAGATCAAAGCAGGAACTTGAAGGCAGGAGTTGAAGCAGAGGCCAGGGAGAAACCCTGCCTACTGCCTGCTTTCTGCCGCTGCTCAGCCTGCTTTCTTATGCAACCAGAATCCCGGACCCCTGGGGTGGCATCACCCACATTGGTTTGATTTCTCCTCCATCAGTTAGCAAACAAGAAAATGTCCCATAGGCCTTCCACAGGCTAATCCAGGGAAACCAATGTCTCCAAGTTCTCTTTGCCAAGTGTGTTAGGTGGACAAATAGGAAGAGCCACTGTTGCAACCAAAGAATAGGGACTCCAGTGACTAAGAGCCGGAAGTCATAAGGGTGAATTCATGAGTTAGGGAACACAAATATTCAGAAATTAAAATACAGCAGTGGCTTTAACCTCTTTAAAGGGATCAACAGTGTCAAACATTGTCACAGTTTAAATATAAGATTCTCAAAATACATTATAAAATCTACAGTGGAAATATCATATTAATAAAAAGAAAACAAATGACTAACCAAGAGATGCCCCTTTCAATGATTAATGCCAGGAAACAGTGGCTAACCTAAAATGCCTACAAGCTAAGCACTTAAATACTCAATGCTTCCCTAAAGAAGTAAATGCTTAAAGGAGTACCTTTAGCACATAAAGACATGAAAGCAGCTCTCTCTGAGGAATTAAAGAAACACCATCGATGCAAACTTTTAAAAATATGCTTCATCGACAAGAGGACCTCACCTGGCCCTAATGATCATGGTCAGGAAGAGAAGTTATGGAGAATCAACTGAATAAGACACCTAGCATTCGCCTCCTCCTCTCCAAAAAGAGGCCATGGCTGCACCTCGAGGCTGGTGGCCATGGGGGAACACTGCAAGCTGAGAGAAAGCCTAGACTCTTAGAAGGTTTAGAAACTTAAGACTGTCTGGAGATAACATCATAGAAAGAGAAACAAGAATTCCCGCAACTGCCACCACAATTCCACAGCCAGGGGACGGTGAATTCTCTTCGCAAAGGTCAGGGCAAAAGAGAAAGTCCCAGAAATCACCACCAGTAAGGAGCTTGGGAAGTTTCACAAGGCTTTCCGTAAATTGGGTAATCTGAGTTTAGTCAGTGCATTTGGGAAATATCTTATGTCACCTCCCAGTGATGCCTAGGCTATGCATCAAGAGCTTTCTTGAGAAGTTGGGTTATTGTCTGACCTTAGGAGTGAGCTAAAATCTGATAACAACAACATAGCATTCTCAGTCTTTCCTAGGAATTCCATTGTATACATGGAATTTTATTTTTCAACCATTAGAAATAATGGTTTTATGGTTAAGTCAGCTTTTCTCCCACAGGCCACTGGCTTCTATGTATTTCTAAGCATATTGTAGATCTACAATACGCTCATTTGGAAACTTCTAAAGGAAGTTCTGAGAGCTGGCTCCTCTGGCTGCTGTCTGTCCACCCTCCCGCTTCCTAGCTGCAACTTCTGCCTATGCCGCTGTGCAGTGAGATTGTGACTTTCCCATTCAGAACAATGTCACATCTAACCGCCTTCCCACCACACCATTGCATATTCTGTCATGTTTTCTAAACATTTTAACATTTTACACTAACATTTTAGAACTATATTATAACTTCTTATATATTTTCCCTATATAAATTTCATTTTCCTGCGACTGGCACAAGAAGAAGAAAATGTTTGGTGGGAGAGAATATTTAATAATATAAAAAATTGTTCATGCTATCCTGTTGGAACACCAAAAATATAGACTAGTAAATTGAATATACAATATTAACTTTATTAAAGAAAACCGTATGGAGCAAAGACTGGAAAAATAAACTACAGGGTGGGCAATCGTGACTGATTAGTGGTCAAATTATGAGGGCATTTCATGTTTCTTCATACATTTCACTACTTCCCATGAGCTATATTTTTAGGCCGTTTTATTCTATTTAAAGTCAAAATAAAATAAAAGCAAACAGAACTTCGTGTCTTGTTCCAAACTAAAATAGGGGGCTGGAAGCTGCCTTGGGGTAACCTGGCAAAGTAGAGAGGGCTGGCATTAAAAAAAAAAAAAGACTAGTCTAAAGCTCAGTAGAGAGGAAGAGCTTTAGAGACCCACGAAGGAAGCGAGAGGATATTGAAACGTGCTGAGAAAAAGCTGGGTAGCGCGTCTCCAGACATCAGTAGGAAAGAAGAAGCTGGGCGCTGCATCTCCAGACATCAGTAGAAAAGAACTGCACCCACACAGCTTTGCGGCTTCGGAGCGGAAGCAAACACTACCTCCAACAGGTGAGCAAGAGGCAGTCTTAGTGTCGGGGCAGACATAAGGCCTCATAGGCTTCAGGGGTTGGTGAGACAGTGATTCCTCCAGCAAATGGGTCAACAGAAGAAAGAAAGTACGTTTTGTTGGGCTGGGTGACTCAGACCACAACATCCAAGTGTCTCCTTAAGAGAAAACCTGTTGTTAAACACTGAGGTAACTCAATGAAGGGCCCGGAGATAGGGACCAGCATTAAGTTGGGGACCCTCAATTTGACAGGCCAGAGCACCAAGTTAAGGCAAAGACCAGTGAAGCAATTATGGAGGAGAGAAGGAGGAATCTCCTTTAACATGCCAGATGGTGTGGTGGTCGAAATTTGGCTTCAGCAAGGGAGCACAGAGGGAAAGAAAGAGAGCCCCACCTTCAGTGACTGGTACCAAATCTTGACAACGGAGAACAACCCAGGAGTTTAACACCTCCGAGACGGGCTATCAGGTGGACCCACTTCTGGGGCAGCCACCTGTCGAATTAATTGCAGTTGAGCCCGAGAACTCTGAAGTTTCAGTTTGTTTCTGATATCCAGAGCTACATCCATTTAGTGGGGTAATACTAAGGAGGTTCTGAAAATACAAGGCGGGTCTTCTGCTTATACATTTCTTAGTGATGCAGTTCCTTCCCACTTGGGAGACAGCACCCGCTCCCCAGATAGAACTTTATCCACACCGGGAGAGTCTTGAGGGTGAGAAAATCTGCACAGAGCTAAGTACAGTGATCAGAAGCCCCTGTGTGCAAAAGAAGAAAGCTACTGAGATAAAGATAGCTCTGGTAGACAGCAGACGCTTGCCCAGTACAATCTCAGTCGCAGTAAAAACCAGGAAAAAGAGCGTCCAAGTTCAACTGACCTCCCAACCTCTATGCAGACAGGCTTCAAGGACCCAGAAAGAAGCTGCTTCTAAACTACATAGAATATTTTAAAACAAACAAACAAACAAATATCCACCAAGCTGGAGAGATGCCTCAATGGTTTAGAACACATTTTGTTCTTCAAAGGAACTGGGTTTAATTTTTTAGCACCTACATCGTGGTTCACAACCATCTATAACTCTAGTTCCAGGGGGTCTAATGCCCTTTTCTGAGTAGCATAATTCTGTATGACTCATACATATGGGATGATAAAGAATTAATAGCTGCCATAATCAAAACAGTATAACGAAAGACGGCTATGCTGACTATACAATAATATAAATGTATTTAATATGAGCAAAGTATGCACTTAAACATGGATAAGATGATAAAGTTTGTTATATGTATTTAAAAATAAATTTTTTAAAAAATGAAGAAAAATAACCCACCTGTTATTTATAAACCCAGCAGTTCATACAGACCTTCACAGTATTTACACACAAGGGTCTTGGTTTAGGCTTATTATTCTTTGTAGACTACCATCCTTTGCAAACAGTTTTAATATTCATGTATTCATCCTCCAAGGAGGAAGGAGACAGCTGTCACTCCTCAGCTTTTCATTGTATGCATCAGAACTCTATCACATGACCGTTTATATCTTAAGGACAGTTGTTTAATCTATCATGCGGTACCCCCATGGTGCTGGCAGACAAGGGAGAAAGGCATGTGAAATTAATGTTCCATCAGCTAGTCCAAGTGTCTGCACCTCAGTAGGCCTACATCTCACTGATGATGGCTCTCCTCCCTGGAAAGAAAATCAATAGACAACGACCAGCGCCAGGAGCAATTGCCTCAGGACTATACTTCCTCCTGAGTGAAATGATTAATAATAGATTTGACTGGGTGGTCAGAGGTGATACAGCCACAGAAACACAGCCTGCTTGAGAAATAAACAGCGGTGGAAAACTGGTATTTGTAAAGAAAAGGCTGGCCTCTGATATTCTCTGTGGACAACATGTTTTTCAGATCAATAACCTACATACCTATCAGCAAACTTCACAGCTTCTGAGTATCACTCATGTGGTTCACAGCGTGAAAGGAAGGGGAGAGAAGGATGGCGCCATGTTTACAAATGCGCCATGTTTACAAATGCATCACTGCTAGAACAGACCTAACTTAGCCTGGCTCCACCTCCTGTTCCTCCACTGCATCATGGTGTGAGCTCCACTTCCTGTTCTTCCACTGCATGGTGGTGTGAGCTCCACTTCCTGTTCTTCCACTGCATGGTGGTGTGAGCTCCACTTCCTGTTCTTCCACTGCATGGTGGTGTGAGCTCCACTTCCTGTTCTTCCACTGCATGGTGGTGTGAGCTCCACTTCCTGTTCTTCCACTGCATGGTGGTGTGAGCTCCACTTCCTGTTCTTCCACTGCATGGTGGTGTGAGCTCCACTTCCTGTTCTTCCACTGTATGGTGGTGTGAGCTCCACTTCCTGTCCTTACACTGCATGGTGGTGTGAGCTCCACTTCCTGTCCTTACACTGCATGGTGGTGTGAGCTCCACTTCCTGTCCTTACACTGCATGGTGGTGTGAGCTCCACTTCCTGTCCTTACACTGCATGGTGGTGTGAGCTCCACTTCCTGTCCTTACACTGTATGGTGGTGTGAGCTCCACTTCCTGTCCTTACACTGCATGGTGGTGTGAGCTCCACTTCCTGTCCTTACACTGCATGGTGGTGTGAGCTCCACTTCCTGTCCTTACACTGCATGGTGGTGTGAGCTCCACTTCCTGTCCTTACACTGCATGGTGGTGTGAGCTCCACTTCCTGTCCTTACACTGCATGGTGGTGTGAGCTCCACTTCCTGTCCTTACACTGCATGGTGGTGTGAGCTCCACTTCCTGTCCTTACACTGTATGGTGGTGTGAGCTCCACTTCCTGTTCCTCCACTGCATGGTGGTGTGAGCTCCACTTCCTGTCCTTACACTGCATGGTGGTGTGAGCTCCACTTCCTGTTCCTCCACTGCATGGTGGTGTGAGCTCCACTTCCTGTCCTTACACTGCATGGTGGTGTGAGCTCCACTTCCTGTCCTTACACTGCATGGTGGTGTGAGCTCCACTTCCTGTCCTTACACTGCATGGTGGTGTGAGCTCCACTTCCTGTCCTTACACTGCATGGTGGTGTGAGCTCCACTTCCTGTCCTTACACTGTATGGTGGTGTGAGCTCCACTTCCTGTTCCTCCACTGCATGGTGGTGTGAGCTCCACTTCCTGTTCCTCCACTGCATGGTGGTGTGAGCTCCACTTCCTGTTCCATGTGGTTGCTTTGTCTAGTCGTAATATAAGGGGATATGCCTAGTCTTATTAAATGTCTTGATATGTTGTGTTTTGTTGGTATCTTTAGAGAAAAAGTGTATGTATATGGTGTGGGGAGGAAGGGGAATCTGAAATCAGGATGTAATATATAAAAGAAATAAATTTTAAAAAAATAAATAAAAAATTTTGACACCATGGATAACTTGGCAGTTTACAAATTATACATCAAATATACCATTGGATTATTTATCATCTCTCTGGGCATGCATTCCTGCAGCTTCTTTCACAAGGAACAGACCGTTTCAGCAGAAATGTTCTAGTGAATAAGGAACAAGATTTATACTTTCAAATGCTCCTCTAGTGTTGATGATAAAACCTTGTAAATCTGAATTCAAAACACTTTTAGATGAATCAAAAAGCAGATTTTGAGAATCAAAATAGACACTACAACAAAATATTACAATATTACAACATAAATGCATTTTATAAAACATCCCATAAGGGCTGAAAAGACGGCTCAGCTGCCAAGAGCACTAGATTGCCTTCCAGATGACAAGGGGTTCCCAGAGCCCACATGGTGGCTCATAACCATTTATAACTCAAATTCTGGGAAATCTGCTGCCCTCTTCTTGCTTCTGTGAACGCTAGGCACATTTGAGGTACATAGACATACCTGCAGGTAAAAACAGTAATACATATGAAATAAAAATAAAAAATAATCTCAGAAATTATATCACCCTTCTTCATTAGTATGATATCAAATTACAACTTTCTCCATGGCACTACCTGAGATGCCTATGTAGGCAGATATTTCTCTTATGTTTCCCAGCCATCCAGATCTGAATAATCAAACAGAAACTCTATTAGTTACAGCACTGTTTGGCCTATTAACCCAGGGTTCTTATTACCAACTCTTATACTTAAATTAACCCATTCATATTAATCTGTGTATTGTCACAACTCTGTGGCTTACCAGGTAAAGTTCTGTCTGATGTCTGTCTCCTTTGGCAGCTACATGGCATCTCCCTGACTCTGCCTACTCCTCTCTCTCTCTCTCTCTCTCTCTCTCTCTCTCTCTCTCTTTCATATATATATATATATATATATATATATATATATATATATATATACTTTATTAACCAATAGTAATAAAATATATTCACAGCCTACAAAGTGGAATCCCTTTTCTGTCCAAATAAAAAGGAAAGTTTTAACTTTAACATAGTAAATTTACATATACAAAACAGACATCGAGCAAGAATTATAGTGACAATATTTAGTTCATTTACATTTGGCAAATTAAGGAAAACACACTATCATCTATCTTCTCTAATGATGGGGCATCCATCTTTAGCTATAGGCCCATGGTATCTGGCAGACTTTTCCACGAAGCAGAAAATTCAAGAACTGTTTTCCTTATACTAGTAGTTTGTCAGATGCTGTCCTTTGTGTTCTGCCTTTTTCGGTGAAACAAAGTTCACTGGTCCCTTTTCTGTGAGTCCTTCATGTCCAGTTTATACAGAATACCACCAAGCAGTCCAGGCAAGATCAGTTTCTTGCCCAAGTGGTTAGCACTGTCACACTGAAGGCAAATTCCATAATGAGTTTCTTCAATGCCCATCATCCTTTTGAAGTAGATTGGTGCTGCCAGAAGCAGAAATGTCTCGCTGTGGAAAAGCATAAGTTTTTAAAACATTTTAAATGCCATGTTCCATATGTCTTTCAAATGTTGAAGATTATCTATTAACTGAAACATATCTCTATATATCTTGAAAACCTAATATAATTAAAAGTTTGGTTATTATAAATGACTACCTATTAATCTATAATTTTTAATTATATATTACATTTTTAAATGAGCTGTGTAAACATAATTTCTTAAACAAGAGTAGAAATATACAAAATTGACCTTAAATTCGTATCAACTAAAGTCCATACCAATGTAAAGCATTCATTTCTCTATCATATCCCCCATATTTCAACTAACCATTTATAACCAACCAGCTTAAACAAAAACAAACAATCATTTTGGAAATTTGGGTATTGTTTTCTCTAAACTTCTTTTTGCTTTTTGTTTGGCAAAGTATTTTTAGGGTTCATGGAGACCTGTTTTTTGGGGAGTCTTGTTCCATCAAACCACATTAGCCTGGAAGGAATCCATGGTTCCTCAGCTCCTGTGAAAACAAAAGCAGAATGTCTTTTCCAAGGTAACATAGTTTTAGACTCCAAGTTTGAAGTCCAGATGCCTTAATATTAAAGGTTTAGCTTAGCAGCCCCAGAATCAAATGTCTCTCTGCAGTCAAAAAATTCAAAGAAAACACAATAATATACATATTCCGGACTCTCTGTGTATATTCCATCTTAACACGGCTTATTTTTCTTTACTGCTTTAATCTAGGATTGTCTGTACTCTTTTATATTACTTTTACTGTCTCTTTAAAGTCTTTGTTTTATTTTTTTAAACCTACTTTTTTATAACTGCCTATACTCTTTTTCTTCTCTCTCCAAAGCCTGTGTACATTTATCCAACACTGTGACTCATTCAGAGGTTGTTTTTTATCTGAATCTGTCTTTTATTGTCCATCTGTAATCATTTTCTGATGGGGAGCACTTTTTTTTAAATTGCTAAGTGGGCATGACTAGGACTAACTCTGTGGCCTTGTCTGTTTGCTCTGCCCAGTCCAACATGGCCGAGACATAGTCACTGCCTCTGAGAGCCATGCTCACCGCCCCAGTTCCAGGGATGCAGCAGGTCTGTGTCATCATTAAGCAATTTGTAACATACTGTTCACAGACCCCATTTAAGTGCAGGACCTCTTGAAAGGGCCAGAGTTTGTTCTGCCGGCATGAAGCAGGAAGCTGGATCTTAAAGAAGCTGTACAAATTTTGCCACTAACACTGAGTCAGGAAGACTCCTCTTAAAGTAAACGTGCCTCTGCTTGCTGCCAGCAAACAGAGTCTATCTAAAAATCTGTGGCTACCAAGAAGCTGAGATTAACTCTGTTCTTTTGTTTCTAGAATTCCTCCCCAAGCTTTCTCAGATTTTATGTGGATATGGTTCTTCCATGTTTGTACACCATTTTGTAGGCAGAGATTGCTCGTTCCTTTCCTGGCTTCCCAGACCGAAATAATCACACAAAAATTATATTAATTATAGTACGGTTTGACATATTAGCTCAGATTTCTTATTAACTAACTCTTATATATTAAATTAACTTATTTCTATTAATCTGTGTATCGCCACAAGGCTGTGGCTTACTGGGTAAGATTCTGGCTGGTGTCTTTCTACTTTGGCAGCTCTTTGGCACTTCCCTGACTCTTCCTATTCTCTCTTTTTATCCTTTCCAGTCTGTTTATATTCTGCCCTGCCATAGACCAAAGCAGCTTCTTTATTAACCAATGGTAATAAAACATATTCACAGCATCAGAGTGGAATTCCACATCACGCCTGTTACTTATCTCCCTTCATACTCTGAAGCCCTTTAGGTTTCTTACACCCACATCTAAAGATACAGGTGAAACAACAGAATACTAAACTTCAACATTGTAAGCAAGTCTTACTTTCCTGGTTGTATAAGGAATGGCACTTGAGAGTGTGGACTGTGTCTTTAATGAACAACTTGGTAATTCATAATGTCTAGGAAGGACACAGAGCAACACTTCCCCTACAGTGTGATCAACAGAGATTGCCATTTTCCCTCCTTTTGAACGTGCTTACTATCTAGTGTCTGATTTTCAGACTGAAAGACTTCCTTGCCTCAAACTTTCCTAGGTTCTCCAGAGTTTATTTCTTTCTTTTGTTCCAACTCATACATGAAACATACATTTTCTTAGAAATAAACATGAAGGTACAACCTACCATTTTTACATTCCTTTCCATTTGCTAACATACTTCCACATATTTCCATTGTTTTCAATACACACACACACACACACACACACACACACACACACACACACCAGGATTTCTTCTTGGGCCTGTCATTGCGTTGTATTTTCTCTCCTGGAGTCACAAACTCTTTGTAATACACTGCTGCAAACACATTGCTCTTAATCCAGCTTCCATCACGTCAGGTTCTATGCCAGAACTTTTTAAATGTTTGTTTTCTACTTTCTAGCCATTCTTGTCTTCACTCCTGAGCCTGTGGATGCCTAACCTGCAAGGCTCATCAGTTCACCTACATGAACCCAGGTGTGCCTCCTGTAAGCCCTGCAAGAAACACGGAGTTAATCTCTGTCTAAACTATCTCTCTGCTGCTCTTACTCCCAAGGAGACTGACACACCTGCAGAGAAGGAAGAAATAGATATGACAGATAGTCATGGATTTAGCTTCACCAACTCCCCAAGGTAACTTCATCATTCCATTTTCACAGACTCAACTGTCACTGTTTCACAGGCCCACCAGTGTCCTCAGGTGTCATTACTAGCTGTTTTAATTATCAGCTTCAACAGATGATGGAACCAATGTATAAGAAAACAACGAACATCAGACCAGTACTGTTTGGTACTCTTCACCTTCTCCAGCCTGGATACAACTGCATGGATCTTTGCCTGTCCCAAGTAGTTGTAACAGAATAAGCAATATCCAACTCCAGTGATGGTCTATCTTCATTCTGTTTTTTTCCCCTTGTACTAGCCAGCAGTTTCTAAAGAAACAGAATTAGTGGGTGCTTGTGGGTGAGGGGAGGAAGGGAAGGAGGAGGAATGAAAGGAGATAGAGGGGAAGAAGGAGAAGGGAGAGAGAGAGAGAATTTACTTTATTAATTATGGAGTGTGGAGTCTCAAGATCTCCCCTCTGCCAGCTGGAGAGCATCTAAGATTGCTGGTGCAGGTCCAAAGGTCTGAGAAGCAGAGGATCTACCTCCTAGTTAGAGCTCAAAGGACTGAGAACTGTGGGTACTGGGTACTGACTGGAGGGAGCCGAAGATGTTCCTCCCAGCTGGAGTTTAGAGAACTAAGAACTGTGGGGACTGAGTGCTTTTGGGGGGACTGGAGTAAGTCCTGGGGTCTGCAGCAGGTGAACTGGATCAGTGACTGCTGGAGAGAAGTCAGATGCCCTTTTAGGAGTGAGCAAATCCTCTTCAAACTGTCTTTTCATCTACCTGGACCCTCTTTACTGCAGTGGATGCAGTTGTCCACAAGGACTGAGGGTGGCGCTGCTCCGTTTCCTTAACTTGCTCAAACCTATGCAAAAGTGCCCCCACACTTGGATATCCTTATCCACCCGATGCAGTAGCTACCCCATCTGTTCTGAAGTCACCCTTGTATTCCAGCAAATTAATACACGTTAACTTCACTTCTAAAAAAGAAATCCCTGACTGTTTCCTTTGCTAGGTTCTTTTTCTTCTTCTTCTTCTTCTTCTTCTTCTTCTTCTTCTTCTTCTTCTTCTTCTTCTTCTTCTTCTTCTTCTTCCTCTTCCTCTTCCTCTTCCTCTTCCTCTTCCTCTTCCTCTTCCTCTTCTTCTTCTTCTTCTTCTCTTCTTCTTCTTTTCTGAGACGGGTTTCTTTATAGCTTTGGAACTAGCTCCTGTAGACTAGGCTGGCCTAAAACTCACAGAGATCTGCCTGCCTCTGCCTCCCGAGTGCTGGGATTAAAGGCATGCACCACCACCACCCAGCCTCCTTTTCTAGTTTTTTCTCTTCCCATATTTTTAATTCCAACTATCTGCCAATAAAGCACAATGCACTGTCAGCCCCCACCCCTCGCTTTACCAATTACTGACAATATAATATCTCATCTATGTAAAAGAAATTATATATACACAAGCATAAATAATTGAAATGTGTCCACAGATAAGTTTAAGGAACAAAGACCAATAGGCCATGACTTTAAAATATCCTTACGGCAGATAAAGGTAATTGTAAATTGTTGCTTCTTTTTTATTTATTTAAAAATATTTAATGTGTCCATGTGTGTTTGTATGTCACATGAGTGCACTGGATCCGTTGAAGGTGGAGTCACAGGTGACTGTGAACTGATCAACGTTAGTGCTGTGAACGGAACTCAGTCCCCTGAAGGGAAGCAAGTGTTTTTAATCACTGTCATTTCTTTTTCTTATTAATCTATACATGCCTAGACAACACACGTCTTAATTCATATGATGTAGGTTATAAACTCAGTCATAGTGTCAGAATTCTATGGCTTTGTTAGTTTTGCTCCTGATCAGCTGTGTGAGATATACCTATGTTGACACAGAACAATTTTGATTCATGAAGTCATTAAGTATATTGTACATCAGATTTTTTTTCAGGTTGTTGCTATTGCTTCTTGAAACCATGGATTATAAGATTAAAAATACTTAGCGTCAATAATTAAATGCTGCTGCCCATGACCTTGTCCATGACCCTTTAAGTCCTCCCTGGGTTTCTTTAAACTTGGGAGCCCAGGAACAGCTTCCTATTTGCTACAGCATGTTAAATTAGTTTTCAGAATGTTCATTCTGATCTATGTCTTCACTGTTAAAATGCAAACATTTACTTTTTACTGTTGTTAAAATTCTTCTCTTTGAGAGACATAAACAATGTCTGCCCTCCTCCAATGATCCCAATAATAGCACAAGGTATGGTTCTCCAGAGTTCACTCTGGGAAAACGGTGCGTTGATTAGACATACTCACAGAGCAATGGGTGAGGGGCTATGGTCAGGAGCAAGGGCGACTCTAAGTAGCTACACTACAAGGACTGCACCCTGCATAGCTGATGACTCCCCATGGCTGGGCAGATGGAGTTTCCTGCCCCCCCCCAATCCTCCAAACCCATATCATTTAGCCTTACAAAGACCAAGAGACCATGAGCAATCATGGAAGAACTGGATACAGCTGGTTAGGTGAGAGTACCGTGACCTTCCCAGCCTCTCCAACAGGCAAGGTTAACAATGGATAGGCTTGGCTGTGATGATCTTAGGCCAGCAGGCCCAGCCCAACTCCTGATGATGGCCGTGGTTTGGCTCAGAAGATCTCCTGTATGACAGTTTCATGTCCTCAACAATATTATCATGTATTTTTCCTGTGAGAAACCTGTACGTGAGAATCAGAATTATTCTATTTTACCATGTTTATTAGTGATGACATCGAACCTTATCGCATGCTTTTTTGTGCTGTATCATTTCTGTTCCCTCGTCTACTCATTATGTCTGTGCTCATCTTTTAATTTTAAAATTATTTAATAAGTTATTTGTAAGTACTGAGTCTTAATGATAAAGATGGCAAATCTATCTTTTCCTTTGTAGTGTGTATTTCTTCCCTAACTTTTATAAATTTATTTACTTTGACAGGGATTCATTATATGGCCCAAACTGGCCTTGAACTTGTGTCTGCCTGTCTGTGCCTCCTAAATGATGAGATAATAGGGTGTGTACCACCAAACAAAACGTGGGAAGGCTTTTGCTAACCAGCTCTCGATTTTATCAATTCATTTTCTCTTTCTTCTCTTTTTTTAAAAAAAAATCCTCCTTCATGGTCATCTAAATACTTTCTGACTTCATTATGTAAAACTTTTGAAAATTTGACTTTTATATTCAATTACCTATATTTAGCATTGTATGAGAAATGTGAAGCAGAAATCCATTTTCTTTTAAAAAAAAAGTGGATAATATTCCTGCTTGCCCGGCCTGTGCAATGCTATTGACTCCTGGGTTCACTTCTTCCCACCAAAACTTTGGGGGCTAGGCTCCTACTAAAAGTGCTTGCCGCTGGGCATTTGAACTTCCATTTCAGGTGGAAAACAAAAGGAGATCTGGATTATGGGAGGGTCCCAAGCCTTTTTAAATGTTGGGTCGAGGGCGTGTTTGTGTTTATGAAGCTCTCTGGCTTCCTGAGCATATAGTGCAGTGTGTGGAACAGAGCAGTGTCAGCCCTGATGATATCGTGGTTTGCCTTCTCAGAGGATTGGAGTGAGATTTCTGAACGTATGTTCCTGATCATCTGACATAGAATACCGCAGTCTGGGAAGAAACGATTATAGTGATGGTTGGTGATTCCCAGCTTCTTCATAGACCTGCCACATTGTAGGGTTAAGACAGCCCCTTTAGGGGGCGGGGTTTGCCTCGGGCGAAAGCCTGCCAATAAATGGGCACGCGGGGAGGCAGCTCGGCCTTTTTCCTTCCTACCTCCTGTACTACGCTGGAACTTTGGTTCTGTAAGTCTATCATTAAAATGGTAAATATTCTTTGATATCTGCATTGCATTTATTTTACGCTGATACATTTGGCACCCAACGTGGGGCACCACTCTGTTGAAATAGGGGCAGCGGCGGGGCTGCGTCCCCAACATCCCAGCTGCCTGCTCAGCTAGCTTATGCCGAAATAATTACATGGAGATTGTTTTCTTTTAAACATCGCTTGGCCCATTATATTTAGCCTTTTTTTGGCTAACTCTTGCATCTGGATTAGCCCATTTCTTATAATCTGTGTAGCCCACGAGCTGGCTTACCAGGAATGATCTTAATCTGCATCTGCCTGGAGTGGGAAAATCATGGCGACTCTCTGACTCAGCTTCTTTCTCCCAGCCTTCCGTTCTGTTTATTCTATCCACCTAAGGGTGGGCCTATCAAATGGGCCTAACAATTTCTTCATTGCTTAACCAATGAAATCAACAGATTGATATATGACATTCCCACATCACCACATGAACTTCTCAGACCTCTGTGAGTTTTAATTACTCTGTATCCAGTCGAGGAATGCTGGGTGTTTGGCTATGTACCTACACTATTTCTCAGGATGCAGAGGTCACTTTTGCCAGTACAATGTTCATCTGCTGTTGAAACAGAAGGCCTGGAGAACAGGTGCCTCATAAACTTCCCCTCTGTGGGAAAGAGAAATGTTGGAGCAATTGAACACTATTATAGGGGTGATGAGTGGTTAAAGCCCCTTTCAGTGCATGAGGAGGAGTGGGATTTGCTCCTGGCATTCGGTGCTTGGGGACTGGAGCAGCTCACACACCTTTGGATGTTGGTAGCAGCAACACATTGGATTTTAAGAGAGGGAAAGCCTCACACTTCACCTACCACAGAAACATTTCCTTTGACTGGATCGATGATGTGAGAACTGTTAATTAACTGACTGTGTGTCCATTGTTAATATTCTTGCTAGGATTATAGCATTGACCTGTTAATGTTTGTAATCTCCTGTGTTCACTCAGGAAGTGTTACTGGATGGAAATAGGTTCAAGCTTATCTGAGAGGATAATGCATGATGCTAATGAGTCCTTAGATTCAATGTAATTTAACAAAGGCAAATTTGGATTTTGATGAAGCTAAAACTGCTGAAGACATCCTGGACTAATGTAGAAAGACCATTTCATCTTGGTCATCCTTAACTCCTTTATTAGGAGGCATTACAGCCATAGGAAAATGAGCATTGCTAGGCATTGTTTGCTTGCCTATGATTATCGAGTTACTCATAAATTCCCAAAGGAAAGTTTGCTCAGATGTGCATGGTTAGCACCAAGCTATACACTCTCCCTTAAACCTTTATAAACAGAGGCTGGTAGTCAAAGATAGGTAATATCTTCTTGCCTCCAGTCAACCTAAGACAGAACACATATTGTGGAATATTTGTACCAACATTGGGTACCTCTGGGAAGTTTTAAAGACAAGTTAATAGAGACACGGTCATCTATCCTTTGGCAGAGTGCAAGCATTGATAAAATCATTTATAAAGGGGAGGTGTGGGAGCCCACATTTTGAATCCATTCCATTTTGACTAAAGGTCAGAGAGTTCAAACCTATTCTTGTTCCTCAAGGACACATAACAGGATGTTTGGACAAAGGTGTGACTACTGGATGGTTCTTACAAAAGTGTCAATCCCAGGGTTGCTGAAACCCTCTTTAGACTGTCTGGGCAGTGAGATGAGAGGAACTTCATTTAGGGAAATGGTCCATGCTGTTATGAAAGCTGAGATATTGGACAATAAAGCAGACACAAGCTGGAAACCTAGGGAAGTGCTGGTGCACCTCCATCCAAGGCTTCAAACTTGACAACTACAAGCAGTCCCCTGGTCCCCGGGCTGAAAATTCAGAACTCTAACATGCAGGGGTGGGAGATGAGGGCCTGGATTAGGAAGAGGGACTGCTCACTGGCCTCTCCTGTCCCTTTTTATTCTCTCTCAGACCTCAGCCCATTGGGGTAGCGACCCACACCTGGAAAACAAAGCATCCTTATTGTGTCTTCTCTAGAAACATCACAAAGACACACCCAGAACTGGTGCTTTACTAGCAATGAGGACTCAGCTCATTGCAGTCAAGTTAACACTCAAATGAGCCAGCCTGTACTTTGTTTCTCAGGGCTGTTTGAGAACTGGCTTTGGTAGATGAATTCTTGGGAGAAAAGAAGCATTTTGGAGGTTTGTTTGTTTCTTCACTCAAAGCATATTATATTGTTATTTTTCTAGTTCACGCTGTCACTGAAGACATAATTCTTTGTAGATCCTAGAATCCAATGCTTGTACCATTGCAGAACTAAGTTTTTCTGTGCCCAGATTAAAACTGCAAGTCACAGGAACTGACAGAGGATCTCAAAGCTCAGCGTTCTCTCACTTGGTTCCTGCCAGAATTATTTTTATAAATGGGGAAAAAATAGCACACAATATATTCTGATCAAGCCTTTCCCTCCACAACTCCTGTAAAACCCTCTCCACATTTTCAACCACTCAACTCCATGCCCTTCTCTCTCTCCTCTCTCTCTCTCTCTCTCTCTCTCTCTCTCTCTCTCTCCCTCCCCCCCCCTCCCTCCCTCCCTCCCTTCCTCCCTCTCCGTCTCTCTCTCTCTCTCTCTCTCTCTCTCTCTCTCTCTCTCTCTCTCTCTCTCTCATCCCTCTCTGTCTGTTTTTAAAATACAAATACCTTCTATGACTATAACGGCTTCTTCTTCCATCTCAGACATACACTAACACAGGCCTTTTATTTTGTATCTACCCCTTTAGGTACTCTGCAGCATGATAGATTTTCAGGATATTTACTCTGCCAATATTGTCGGAAAAGGAAACCCCTGTCTCCTCTTCACCTTCCTGTCACCAAGTTTTGCCCTGAGCATTTTACGGAATCTACTCTTGTTAAGGTCACCACTGACATCACTGTTTCTAAGTAAAGTAAATACTCATCAACTTTATTTTACCATTGAAATTTTGAAATTATTGTTCATGTACATCATGAGTCACTTCTCCCTTGTCATATTATACACAGATATGCATGACCATACAGACACGAATTTGAGAGCTCACCAGCCCTAATGAAAAGCTTGCTTGCCATTATAAACTCTAAAATTGTTAATTTTTAGTGCTTTTGAGTTAAATGTGTCTACCAAGAAGTATCATAAAACTAAGGAAATATTCTATGTTCCCTTTCTACCAATAGGGTATCGAATACAAGTTTTAGTAACCTGATTTATTGTAAGAACCATTTGTCCTTTCAAATCTTCTCTGACGCTGATCTAATATAAAACGCACCATCCCAGCCTTAGATAGCGCCTATTGCTTAAGGTTCTTACCACTATCGCTCCCCTGGCTCATATTAAATCATTTTCTTAGAAATACTTGTGAAGAAATAGCTAGCCACCATTTCCTGGCGTCCTTCTGCTTCTATCACTGACATAAAGATAGCCCTAGAAAATGAGTGAGGCAAACACACTGGCTGGCATCTCCAACCTGTGGCCTGTGGGCAGCATGGGACCCAGGATCATTATGACAACCACTACAGGCCTAATGCCACGTCATGGTGGTAAACAGTGGGAGACTCCTGCTACAGAAGGCAGCGTGTGTATGGAATCCAGAAGGTCAAATGCACAGAACTGGAAGGTACAATGGCTGTTCCCAGGAGTCGGAGGGTGGGAAAACATGGATGTGAGGCTGTGCAGTTTCAGATACTCAGGATGAGTGAGTTGTAGAGAGGTAGTGTACAGAACATTGACTATGGTCTGCGTTGTACTGGAAGTCTGAAAGTTGCCGGTGGAGAACACGGACACGCACACTTCCACATATACACACATAGGCATGCAGTCCACCGACGGATATTTCACAAATGTACAAATGTCTCTACTGACTTGACAAATGAAAATCGGCAGGTGCAGCCACCCTGAATATCCTGTGAGAACTGCTTCTCTCTGCTGTGCTGTTAAATCCCTGTGAACCAACATATATAAAGAACATGAATGAAGGTGTTCAGCAGATACTTGAGTGGAATGCCTCCCCACCTCAGCTTAAGGGAGCAATGTCAATTAACAAAGCTTTATCAGGCCCAGGTGGAGTTGGTGGTCATCCTGGGACTTGAGTGATGTGGGTGCCGGATGAAGTGGATCTACTCTCTCCTTCCTCTCTGCTCCTCATTCCTTGGGTGTTGCCCCCCATCATCCTTCCATGCTTCTCCTGCCACCTGCTCTGCCTGACACTTTTAACCTCAATAAGCTAACAGAGCTGATGCCCTCATGCATGCGTGATTATCCCTGATGTCCCTCTGAGTTTAAGGCATGAGCTGAAATGGTTTCATCATCTTAAAAAGACCTTAAAATCAACATTATTAAAGCTCTTCTCCCATACATCACCTATGAGTCCCCACTGTGTGAGCATCCCTTCTCTCACAAGATTACTCTTCCCACACCATTTTAGGAAACAAAGGGAAGCCCACACATGGTCAGAAACATGACCTCTATAGATTCACCATCAGCTGTGATTTTACCTACTGCTTTGGTAATTGCCAATGGAGAAGGTGCTCCATTCAACTCTGAATAAGGAAGTTTGAAAAAAAAAAGCTTTGCAACTTCCAAATTCCTCTTTTTTTTCCCTGAAGATTCAGTCTACCTCTGGTTTCACAGATATGATCTCCATGACAAATATTGCTAAGAGCCTCATTTTAACAACATACTTACATTCATCATCACCAAAGTTGCCAGACTGGAATTGCATCAGCAACACTGGAAGCAGTGGTCACCATGGAAACCTGTAGCATGTCTTTGAGGTACACAGACATGAACAGGAGTAAAACTGAGCCCCCTTCAGAGGTGAAGCCAAATTGCCACACCTCTGGCCCTCTACCGCCACGGTCAAAACGCACAGCAGTTGCTAATTTTCAAACAACAGAGAAATAACTCTGCCACTCCTCTGGCAACTTCGTACAACAACCAGTTCCCTGCTCACAGATCTAGACGTTTCTGTTATTATTGAGGTAGCTTACATGCAGGTAAAAGCAACAGAAACAATCCAGTCTATCCATGAGAGACAGAAGTGGGAACTGTTACAGGTAGCAGGCAAGGAGGGAAAAGGCTGAGGGTATGGGGGCAGGGGAGGTAAGAAGCCAACTCGACAAACTTCCTCTTGCTGTAGAATAGAATTAAAGGGAAATATCCGCTATACCTTAGCAGACCTCGAGAGCAGTCTTTTTATAGCCAGCTGGGAGGATGTCTTTAGGATTTCCAAGTGTTTTGATATTTTCGGCATCAATCTCTTTACCACCTGGGTGAACAGGAAGGGTGTGTGAGGCTCCACTATCTGCGCCCTTGGAGAGGAAGTGGCCGCGCGCCTCGGGACTGCTGATGCTTTTCCCTTTTCAAAGACAGGCGGAATCTCGTAACCTTCTACTTGGCTTTTCTTGAATCCCATGTAAGATCAAAATAAGGAACCGGCAGGTTTTTTATTTTTTATTTTTCTTTTTAAAAAACATTTCTCTCTTTTCCTCTAAGTGGGAAGTATGAGAGGGTTGCCTCCGGGTGCTACAATCCTTTTGTTTCTCACAGATTTGTATTTATCCGATAATTTCAAAAACCGAAATAACCGCAATGGAAGGATTAGCATTTCAGTTAAGGTTCTAGTTTAAGGACTACTTTAAGAGCAAATGACCCATAAACTAAATAGTGCTTTTATTGTAGGCAGAAAACCTGGCCATGAGTGTCACATGTACCTTCTGAGATGGGGTTGACTTAGAAATTCTTATTTGTCTCTCAGGATTTTTGTTGTTGGAGAGTGTGTGTCTGTGTATATTAAGGGAAGAAAGGGAGCAAGGGGAGGAGAGGAGGGAAGGAAAGAAGACCAAGCAATGTACTGTGGCATGAGATTTGCCATAGTGACTAAGGTTGTGTTGTGTTTGGATGGAAGTTGGCAACCGTCTAAGGCTAGGAGTTAGGTTCACCTCAAGGGATCTGTGAGCTTACATATATTGTATAGTACTCTACAAATCTAACTACAATGGCAACTTTGACTTCTGGGTGGTAAAACACAGATCTAGATATTTAAAGCACATTCATTGATAATATATGTCAAAATAATACCTTTGAATTTAATGGACTAGTCTTTCACTGAGAATTATATTGCTGTCCTTTGGAAACTTCCACCCAAAGAGATGTGTCCAAAAAGAGTGGCAAATATTTCCTTTTTACTCAAGGCTATTTCACACACCCTTCAAATATAATGCGGAAGTCTTTCTTTGTGTTGCAAGATTCATTCCTTTCTTTCTTCAAAGCCAAGGGATCCATGAGAAACCCCAGCCCACCCCCACATGCACGTGCATGCACACGCTTGCATGCACGCACACACACACACTCACACACTCACACATGCTAACAGCAAAAGAGTCCCCATCACCTACCATTTTGAATGAAATATCAGTTACCCTCAAGATAAAATGGAATGAACTAAAGACACACAAAAAGTTGAATCTCTCTGTTCTTTATCAAAGAGCTCAGAAACTAGGCTTTTGAAAACCTTTAGAAAGATTTTGAAAATAAAACATCACGGACTTGCAGTTAATCCAAAATGGAATGGGCAAAAGGGAAAGAAACACAATTACCCTCATGTCACGGACATTTCCTTGTGGGAAGGGCCCCCTACCTCCAAAAGGCCCCAAGAGGATGCTGCTTCAGAACACTGGATACAGTCACTCAAACCACCATGGGAGTTGGAAGAGGATGCAAGAAAAAAATGCAGTCCTCCACCTCCCAGTGGGAGAAACCACATTGATAATTTGCCTTCCTCTTTTCCAGCTTATGTTCCCCTCGTCTGTTTCTCTTCTCTTGGTTGCTTTAGCTACAGTCTGCAGCTTCGTGCTGAATAAAGTGTGCAAATTATCAATGTTTGTAGATGACATAATCCTTTATATACAGTGTCAACTCCCCACCTAAAGCGTTATTGGAGTCAATGTGTTCTACAGAGCTGCAGAATTCAGAAAGCACCACAAAAACTGGCAAGGATTGTTATATATAAAGAGTGAATTATCTAAACTAGCAATCAGGGGAGCTATTCCATTTGCGATAGCCACATAAGTGCCCAGAAACACAGCTAATGAAAGAGGCAAAAAAATCTATGTAGTGAAACTTCTATTAATAAAAATTGAAGTGACACAAAGAATAAAGACACCCGTGTTTGTAGACTGCAAAAGTCAGTTTGATTAAAATGTCTCTACTACATAAAAGATTCAGTATAATCCCTATCAAAAAGAACAATGATATTAAACATGAATCTTAAAATTTGTATGGAGCTACCAAAAAATAGATGAACTACTAGAAGCAGAATAAATCTGGAAACACTTGCTTCAACATGCACTGCAAAACCCGGCAAACTGCAATGAGAGAGTGTCCTCCTCCAGTAAGGATGCTCATTATAAGAAAACACAAGAGATGTATGCCTACAAAAACGTGGAGAAAGGTGACCGCTTTCACACTGTTGGTAGGAATGACAGTAAGCGCAGCCATTTGGGAAAATACAATGGAGGTTCCTCAAAGAATTGAAAATACACTGTCAGCAATATTGTCACCAGATATGTATCAGAAAGAAATGAACTTGTCATATAAAAGAGACATCTGCATGCCTATTTACTGTAGCAATATTCATAAAAGCCAAGAAAAGGAAACAACCTAAGCACCCATCAGCTGCTGGAGGACGGAGTAAAACGGGACATACAGAAAAGAAACAAATACTGTTCAGCCATAGAGAGTGCTCTACACACTGTATACATGACTTGTACCCTGTACACAAACATCAAAATACCTCATGGCATCTTGCGCATGTGTGGGATTATTCTTATTTTTATGTGCCTTAAAAATAAATTTAAATTTAAAACATTTTCACTATCAAAGTTATAATTATGGTGTCATTTTTAATTTACAAAAGAAAACACATTTTAAAAATTGGCATCAGGGAAATGATTAAGAAAATAAAGATATATCATCCTGATGGAGTATTTTGTTCCTGTTTAATGATAAATGAGTATTTTGTAAGGCATTGGTGTTATTGGGCCACTCATCTCTTCTCAGATCCTTATGTATCAGCTGTGTCCTTGGGCAAGTGACAGGGTTTCTCTACACCATCTTCTTCATTTGTAATAGAAGAGAAAACATTCCCAGGAAGACACTCAACTGTGGTAGGGAAAAACTTAAAGAACTGCCCAGCTTACTCAGAACTTAACAAATATTAGCTATTATTATTATGCTCCTATTTGGCCAGGTCACTGACACACAGGAATATTTCCCAAGAGAAGCATTTGCATGGAAGTCTCTAACTTTAGACTTCTACCATTTTCTAATGAACTGGTCTGCTGTGATTTCTGACGAAGGGCAGACTAACAATCCCCAGTCTGGAATTCAACCGGGGCATCAAGAGTAGGGGAAACAAGGCGTGCAGGCAGAGGATGGGGATCATTAGCACAGACAGGAAGGCCAGTGCCACGGGCAAGGCATACCAAACAGTGCAGGAAGTTGCAGAGATAGCAACAGGTGGCATTTGCCCAAGATTGGAATATCTTGACAGGCGATGCTCAGCCATGAGAAAGTCTACACTTTCAGATCGAGAAGACAGTGAAGGAAAAGATATAGTTGGGAAGGGATGTTTGCTAAACCAGTACGTTATTGGCATTAGTTGAAACATTTGACACTTTAGGCTTACATGATCCTTAATGGAAGGTCTGAAATCAAACTAAGGATTTGGGCTGTGTCTGACGGCAACTGAGTCTATCAATTTATTGAGAATGAATGAGGTTTTCCACTATTATTGAGGAAGTCTTCTACCCTCAACTGCAACACAAGCAAAATTGCTGCAACCATTTGATTTTTCTGAATGAAAAGTCAATGAGCTTGCTCACACTGGTAGGTGAGGCCACCAGGGCTCTATCTGCATCCCATGGCCCAAATTCTCCTTCAGAAATAACCCACACCCAGACATCTCCAGTCCACCTCTTAATTTCCTCTGCTTTTCACAGCTTTGGGTAGACCTTCCTTTACCCTCCTACCTGCCTCTGACACCGCCCTGAGTTCCATACACAGCTCAGTTTTAATTTCCAACCCTCTGTGCCCCCTTGTGTTTGCTTTCCACTAAGGAAACTAAGCCCTGCCTTCTGCAGGTTGTTTGAGGTTGCTCGGGACTCTTGTCTTGAAATGGACTTGTCTTTGCTTTGTTTTTGTTTTTCCTGCTTGGACTTGAAGAGATCTTGTGTCCCGGAAGGGGCTGGATATGAGCTTGGGTCCTCCGTACCACAGTATATTTTACAACAGCGAAGACTCGGGCCACCTGTTTTACAGCGTCAATCATGTACAAGGATGTCAATCATCCACGGAGCATGAGGATAACCTGACGCACAGAAAGTCTCTCCATCTAACTCAGGCTGTTTCTGCCAGAGTCGTCAGATGTAGACTAAATTTCTCTAAGATGCTGTTAGCATTTCAAAACTTGTTATGGAGAGTTTTAGGTATTTAGCAATAATTTCCTAGTGCTGGAGCCAAACCAAATTGGCTTCTGGACCAAGACTTGTTTCTCTTTGAAGATTTCTAGATGTAACCAGAAACGACAAGATCTAAATTTAGAGCGCACGGGACTTAAATGTCCTGGGGATTATTTACGGCTTCGAGCGGCCCATTTGGAGACAGTTACATCCATTTTCGGATTCGCAACTAATAAGGAAAGGTGCCTGAAAATGAGGCGCAGCCTCTGGCCTGAGTTAAGAGCATGCCATGGCCAACACTGGTGAGCGGTGTCAATCACGCTCCCTCAGCTCCAGCTTGATGCAGCAACTCCATGAAGCATTTGTCCTTTCAACTCAGTTTTCACAGGAAGAAGTTACACTAGCAAGAGTTTGTAAACAACAGTCCTCCGGGATTGGCAAGGATGTGGCTTAGGAACACTCCCCTTTGTTGCTAGTGGGAATGTTGACTGGTCCCATATTTTTTGTAGCAGAATTTAATACATATCGCCAAGTCCCTTAAAAGTGCATATTCCTTAGGCAGCCACCGCACTTCTAGGAATTTTTCTATGCGTGATTTCCCTTATTGTGCACCCCACGTGGCAATTAGCATGCTTATCACTACACAGTCACCGCTGCCCTTGAAATGCACCAGAATGTCCTGTGGCCATAGGTGAGTTGATTAAACATAGCAGACAATGAGGACTACTGAGAACTCAAGAACAATGGCAATGGGTTTCTAATCCTACTGCACGCACTGGCTTTGTGGGAGCCTAGGCAGTTTGGATGCTCAACTTACTAGACCTGGATGGAGGTGGGGGTTCCTTGGACTTCCCACAAGACAGGGAACCCTGATTGCTTTTCGGGCTGGGGGGAGACTTAATTGGGGGAGGGGGAGGGAAATGGGAGGCGGTGGCGGGGAAGAGACAGAAATCTTTAATAAATAAATAAATTAATAAAAAAAAAACAAAAACAAAAAAAAAAGAAAAAAAAAGAAAAATAAGAGAATTTAGCTTGTGAACAGTAAAATACAAAGGCCAGGAAAGATAAAGTCAATAAAATCTGTGTTGTAATAGTAAAAAAAATAAAAAATAAAAAAAAAATAAAATAAAATAGTCTACAACACGCGTGCCTACCTCTCCACACAGCCACTGGAGGGAACCGTGACTGGGTGCTCTTGGGAGATAATTACTGACACGGGGAAAAATTTATGGTATAAGTGCCAGTTAACAGGTCGTCATACAGCTCCAGAGACACACGGATACATAGGTCCTTGCTCTGTGGTGACCTCTGAGATGACAGGTGACCTGGAAGTGCCAAGGACTATGCTGCAAACACACAGGGATTCGTTTCAACTTTTGCTAAGGCTGTAAGGATAAAATAGGGAACTCTGATAGAGAGACTGGAAGGATGCCATGGCCCTGCTCCCTCTTTTAGACTGGTCCTTAGAGGTGACATTTTAAAATAATAGCCGTCTGTAGGTCAGAGGAAGAAGAATTTGTTCTTCAGTACGGCCTTACTATGGAGCTCTGGCTGACCTAGGACTTACTGTATAGACCAGGCTTGTCTCAGTTACACAGAGAGATTATTTGGCTCACCTCTACCTCCCAACTGCTAGGATTAAAAGTGTGTAGCACCACACCCAGAAGATAGTATTTCAAGCAAAGGGAAGGATGCAAAGGGCTTGGAGCAGGGAGGGGTTAGCCTGTGTGTGTCTATGCTAGTGGGAATACGGGTCATGCTATCCCTACGGTAGGGACTCAGACACGATTTTCCGTATGTATAATATATGATTGCATTTTCTATAACTGACATGGATTTGTTTCAGCAAAAATAAGTGATGTAAGTATGAAATTCCACCTTCATTGATAGACACCAGAGGGAGAGTTTCCCAAAGTGCTTGCTTACAGTAGCAAAGGCAAGATCTAAATAAGGACAGACAGCGGGACTCCCAACAGTCTATGTCACCCATGGGTCTTATGTTGGTCCGATGCTTTACCTAGAAGTAATGGATTTGACCTAAGTAAGAAATGCAGGTGAAGAGTGAGGTCAGTCTAGAGCTGCATAGTCACTAACGATAGCATGATGGCCCGGACAGAGAGGGGAGAAAACAAAGTTAGGAGACAGTACCGTGTCGACTCCGACTCCCACCGTTAAACCAGTGCACCTGTCATCTTCAATTTTAAATTCTTTTCATTATATTTTTAAGTGAGTGTGTGTATGCGTGTGTATGTGCATGCATGTGTGTGTGTGCATGCGTGTGTGTTTGTGCACACGCGCATGTGTGTGTGTTTGTATGTGTATGTGCATGCATGTGTGTGTGCATGCGTGTGTGTTTGTGCACACGCGCATGTGTGTGTGTTCGTATGTGTATGTGCGCATGTGTGGCTACATGTGACTGCATGTGGCTTGTTGAGGTCAGAGAGTGTTAGATCTCTCAGAGCTAGAATTACAGGCTGCCCAGGGGCTCCCAACAAGGTTACCTGAGACAGAATTCAAGTCCTCAGGAGAGCAGTACACACTCAACCATCGCTCCAGTCCTTGTTTTGTTTCTTTATGGTGAAAACAGAATATTTTTTTAGCCTTTTGAACTGTTGGGTAAGCGATGGCAATAGCCTCCCTGCTTGGCTGTATCACACCAGTACTGCTGGCAACTTAGCACCTCCCGCCCACTGCCCTCTGTCCTGCTTTCCCAAGCCTGTCTGCAGCTCAGCTGGGCTCCTCATCCCTTTACATCGAGCTTTCTGATGATTACCCTGTCTGGAGCATTACTCATACAATGAGGATGTGAACATCACAACAGTCTATACAATGTGGCCTTTATGGTTCAATTTAAATACATCCCTTGCACATGGGTTCCAGTAACACAAATCCACACATTGACAAGGACCTGCTAGACTTGATCTTACAAATGAAACATTCCAGCACCAGCACAATATTCTAGGCAGTGGTTAGGGTCGAGGAGCTAATAGGACACCTGCTTTCTATTGGTTCTGAGAGAGCAACACACTGAGTCACCAAATATCGTCCCCATGAAACAAATCCGTGGGCTTCGATCTATTTTCTGACACAAGATTAAGAAATGATCACGGGGAAGTTCTTGTATGAAACCACACATTAAAGCTTCTCGATTCTTTCCACTTAGATCACCTTGACTCGATCTCCAGCACCGGTTGTTCCTCACGGCATCCATCAGAAAGCAGTGTGACTAGAACGACGCATAGCTCACAGGAGACACAGGAGGCCCGTTTCTCTCGCGTAGCTCATGGGAGACACAGGAGGCCCGTTTCTCTGCAGATACTGTGAGGAGATAAGGGAAAGGCTTTGACCTCAGCTGTGATAAATTTATGAGCCAGAGATCCATAAAATCGAAATTAAATATGTGTGAGGTTTTGATAAATTATACCTTTGGGGATATAGAAAAAGAAGGATCATTGCTTTGAAGAAAGACCAGGGAGGGAGAAGTAATTTTCCTCATAATCTGACTTTAGTTTGGCTCTGCCTAGGGTACTTTTAGCATGTGTCTATCCCTGAAACTGTATCAGACACTACCTTTTAATAAAAAGTAGAATAGGTTCTGCATCAAAAGGAATTTTCTGCGTGAAGATACCAGTTAAAACTGAAAGCTTGTGCAACGATTCCTTAAACGTTTTAGTCTATTGTTCTTTTAGATGAACTGATTGTTTAAAAACATTGGATGCTTCTGATGCTATTTTAAGTTTATGGTTTAAAGCAGTGGCCGTGTATAAGGCAGATATGCCTGCTTGTTCCCTACAAACAAAGGAACTATTCTTGCACTAAGTTTATTGTGTGATTTCTTTAAACACTATAATAAAATAAATACCCCCCCCCCCCTGCTCGCAAGATATCTGAGTCTTATCGTCACGGGTCTTTGCGTGCTAAAAGGGACTTCAAGATATGTGACTCATGTGTACATTAATTGTGCATGCTAAAAGGGACTTCAAGATATGTGACTCCTGTGTTCATAGCTGTGCAGGCAGAGCAGACTTCATACACGCAGCCCAGGATCTTGAAATGGGAAAATATCTAAATGGCCTGATAGAAGTATGGCCGCTTTTAGAAAAGGGAAATGGGAGAGTTATAGGAGACAGACATACTGGTGGGAATGATACTGGGAAGGAGCCACAAGCCGAGAAATAAAGGCAGCATTGAGAAGCTGGCAAAGCTAAGGAAACAGAATTGCATTTCCCCAGGAGGAAGAGGCTCTAACCACACAGTTGTTTTGTGTCTCTAACTTCCAGAACTGAAAATAGGGAATTTGTGTTATTTTAAGCTACTCTGTGTATGGAATTTTGTTACAAAGGCAATAGAAAGCTAACATAAACAGACATGTTCAAAACACACAACTGGATGAGCCACTTCATCTGTCTGGGTACTGGTGTTAATATTTGATTTCCATACACCCACTGCAAATGGAGCACACTGCTGTTAAATTACAACCTGCCATTGTCAGACTGCCTAAGGTGACTTGAGAAGAGATTACCTGTGGACACGTTAGAGAACACGATGAAATTAAAATTTAGAATTAAAAAAAATCAGATAGCAGGTGGCTGGCTGATCATTTATCAAAGGAAGCTTTGTTTAAGAACAACATGATTGTATGAGTTTTAAAAATTCTGAAACCACACAAAACATTTCAAAACCAAGACAACTATTGAAATTTCAAATTACTTCCCAATTCCCAGAGTGATTCTATTTCAAGTTGGAGCAAGCAGAGAAGTAAGAAATGAATCTGACGGTTCACACAAGTACCCTCTCTTCAGATTTACAGGTTTATAGGAGGAGGCTGCTAGTCGTTTCTCGGCCACCCAGACCCAAATAATCACCCAGAACTAAATTAATTACAACACGGTTTAGCCAATAGATTAGTTGTATTCTTTGCTAGCTCTTACACCTTGAATTAACCCATTTCTTTTAATCTATATATTGCCAGAGGCTGTGGCCTACTGGTAAGGTTCCATCGGGTGTCTGTCTCCTTTGGCAGCTACATGGCATCTCTTTGACTCTGCCTACTCTCTCTCTGTGTATGTCTTCCAGCCTGGCTATATTCTGCCCTGCCATAAGCCAAAGCAGCTTTATTCATTGACCAAGAAGAGCAACATATATACAGAAGGATCTTCCACATCATGGGTTCAACCTGAAAACCTCAAGTGTGTTCAGCTGGTCATGGTTTTGAGCCTAAACTCTCTGAAATGGGTTTATTGTGGATCATCTGCCTCACTGTGGACTCTGTATTGGTTCTCAGGCTTCTAAACTGGGACGATAACAGAAAGTACACGACGCTGGCTGGAGGGGCACACCCGACAGTGATGTAAGACATCTTAGCCAAGGGCGAAGGAAGACACCAGCAGCTGCTGCAGGGCAGCGGGGTTCGCTGGACAGCCTTTCCTCTCTCAGTGGGACAGCAAGGAAATGGCCCCTTCCCTCCGGCCACAGCCTGGGTCTCCATAAATAGTGTGTATCTTTAAGACAGCCTCCAAGGTCATCCCTTCTTACTGATTTTAGAGAATCTATGAGCAAGAAACATGAATTCCATTCATAAGTCTTTTACTTCAGAGTTCTCTTTAAAATGAGATAGCATAAAAACAAGCGATTATTCTGGTAGGTCATTTTAATGTACATTTAAGCAAAATGCCTCATGGTTTTCCTAGCTCTTCATTTTTGCCAATTGGATGTCAGGAAAATATTTTCTATTAATATTGGAAGGAGAAAGCCTTTCTCAAAACCACACAGAATGTATAGCCAGTTACTGCCTACTATAAATGGTTGTCAAGACAAGCTGTTCCAGAGTTTAGCTAGCTAGTGCCCACAAGCGCATGGCAGGGCATGTGGACACTGATGAGGGGCAGAGTCGGTGCTGTCTCACACTTCCAGGCCTGCACTGAGGACAGCAGAGAGAAGGACCCGTTTGCTACCACTGCCAATCACATCTGCAGAGACAACACCTAGACACATAATTTGGGACGTTTTGTTTAACTGAAATCCATACCACTCAGAAGTGAAGCACTGGTAGTACCTAAAACTGACTAAATTGAAAGTTTTGCCATCAATAAGGCTTTCTAACCTAACTCGGTGGGTGTCCCCTCCCCCCAGTGTGGTGGCATTTAAATGTCTCTTGCTCTGCTTGCAGCTAGCTGTCCTCAACCCGGTAGGAGTTACATTGTAAAGCAGTATTCTCACTGCGGATGCTCTTGCATCCTGGGGTCTTTTCACAGTGTTGGGAACCATTACAGAATGTTGCCAGTATCAGAGCAATGACGCTGTGAAGTACCCTGCTGTGCTCAGGACAGCCCGGAACAGCAAGGAAGGACACATTCAGAATGGTGATAGCACTCAGGTTGCTAGACAACTCTGGATGAGGGCATGAGAATCAGGATACGAGACTTGGCATGCGAGAAAGCAAGGGCTCTTGTTCCTACAAAACGTTCTGCTGGCTCGCTAGCTGCAATTTTGCAATGTTGTTACCTGCTGGATGGAAGACGCAGATGTAAACCCTTGGGGGCTCCCTCACTTGAGGAAGGCTCAAGAGCACAGCCCCTCTGTACATGAGACAGAGATGTAGATGCCTCATCTTTGTCTGCTTCTGAAAGGAGCACCCACTAGGAATTCTATTTACTCTGCACAGAAGAATTCTCTGATTGGGATTCTGTATGTTTCAGGAAGTAATTAATTTACAGTAGAAAATACCACGTCTCTTTCTGCTGAAGACTTGGGGCACACAGGTGAGGCTTGCCTAGGAATCCTCAGGATTCAATGTGCAAGCCCCTGTTGGGTGCACAGCAAGAGAGAACTTGGTAGATATACAGATTCTTAAGGACATGTCCCAGCTACTGAATCAGCCTGGATTGCAACAGCTTCCTGTTATGATACAGTGAGAATAGGCCCTTAGCAGCAGGTGAGAGAATATGCCATGCAGACAGAGTTTGAGCGTGGAGTTTATTTCCATTAAAGGGAATGGAAAGGGAAGAGAGAGTGGGAGAAAGAGAGAGGGGGAGGAAAGAAAAGAGAAGGAGGGAGAGGGAGGGAGATAGAAGAAGGGAAGGAGAGAGGGAGGTAGAGACCCATCTGCCTCTTCAGAACTGTCAGAAGAGACCTTTGCACCTGTATACAGACTAGGACCCTGGGTTGGCCAGGGTACAGCCTGGGTGCAGTCTGCCAGATGACAGAGTAGGCCAGGATAATGCCTGAATTCAAGAGTTCCTGCATGAGATAGATCAAGAAGCATTGCCAGCCCTCCTCATTCCTAGCCATGTGGACCTCTTGTTTATGTGGGCTTTTGTGAGAGCCACCATGTTGTATTAGGAAAGCTGGTTTATCTTTTGGGTATTAGAATTTTCATTTACAAAGGCAAACGAGAGACAGAGGGGGGGAGGGAGGGAGGGAGAGAGAGAAAGATAGATAGATAGAGAGAGAGAGAGAGAGAGAGAGAGAGAGAGAGAGAGAGGGAGAGAGAGAGAGGATGAGAGAAGTACTAAGACCTTTCCTAGCTCCATGGGACTTGTGGTTTCTTCCTGGGTTAACCTATAATTATTGGGACTGCCCTGGTGACTAATAGCGTGAGAGGCAAAGAGTCTCTGGCCAATAGATATATTAATTAACACACACTAACCACATATGCCAGCTAATCTATGTTAATTAACAATCACTTAATTCTTTTGCAATTCCACCTCCAAATGGGAAGGAATCTGCTTCCAATGATGGGTGCCTGTCCCTTGGTACCTGAATCTACTCTTCATGTGAGCATTCATTCTCAACCTGTGCATGAACATTGTTTATAAATTAGCCACCAAGCAGGAATCTAGTCTGCAGAGAGCCTGGAAGTAAGATCAGCTGGAAACGAAAGGGCTGGTCACAAAGGGCTGGGCATTAAGGGAGCTCAAAACAGCCGGAGCTCTAAGCTCTGAGGAGGGACCTGCAATTCCATGTCTTCCTCTGGAGAGCGAATTACAGAGATGGCCTCTTCATTGTGGAGAAATTCATGAGATCCACAGCCCTGCTGTCCCCAGAAGACAGCACTTCCCTATACCTCCCCATCTCCCAGCTCCCACATTCTTTGTGTCCTTTATTTTGGGGATGTTCCCTGAGTCTTGGGGATGTTTTATGTGCAGCTTGCTAATTCAAGGGAAATCAAGAGTCTATTATGCAAACATTCAAACACTTTTGTTTCAACTGAGAATTTCCTAGGTCTCTCCAAATGTCCTTTTTGCAGTTAAGGTCTTTTTATTGGTCCACACATGGGACTTTTGCGAGTCTCTTTGTGCCCAAACATGTATCAGTTTCTAGATGAATGTAGGAAAGAGCAAGCTGCCTTTCAGTGCCCCGTGGGTTATCCTCAGGGAGAGAAACCTGAAACTTGGCACAATGGCCGAATCATTCTAAAATGTTTATAATAAGCTTCTATGTTTTAAATATAGTGTTTCAGTTAAACGTCAGCTTATATTTTAGCCTTAATGCCATTAGACAGAGGGATAATTATTCAATAGATTCAAGAATAATCTGAGTTGGATCCAGTGTAAAATCCTTGAGGAAAACTGTATTGGCCTGAGTTAGGCATGTATTTAAATCAGTGGCTCAGATATCACTGAGTCCCACCACAGAAAAGCGTGCTGAAATAAAGCAGAACCCCCATTCAAGGTTTTGCTTTTTCTGGTTCTGCTACTCACAGTCAAATGCGGTTTCGAGACACTACAGAGAAAACGACAGGATTATAAACTGACCTTTTTATTGTCTAATAATCGAATCAGTTCCAATACTGGAGTTGAAATTTGTGTGCAGATCAAGCACCGGATTACTATCTGGTGCCGTGTGTATAAAAGGACAGTGTTTTAGCGGCTTTGTGACTTGTACCCGTTTAATGGGCTTCCCTTGGATCCACAAGGTGATAATATCCTGATGGATGTCTGAAATAAGCAAACACTTTTTTTTTCATATGCAAGCACTTTAGTTGCTGGGTGACAAAATTACCCTGTAAATAGCTGTGTTAATTTTAAATGCAGAAAACTCCTTGAAGACGTATAAATGGCAATTTGGGCATAAACGTCTAACTGACTTCAGGACGGCCATTTTCCTTCTGGGAGTCGGGCCAATTTGTGTGGTGATTTGCATCAAGCAGACACTGTTAAGACCTTGCCTTAGAACCATATGTGCAACTGTGAGCGATGCATTTTCTGACTCCCGACAGGAGGCAAACATCTGGAAAAGGCAAGGCCACAGCATGCTCTCCCACAGGTCCTTGCTGGAGCCTCCCAGCCACCACGGTCTCATTCCTAAGGTATAATCTCTTTTCTTGGTCCATAGGGACCGGAAGAAGGGGAGGAAGCATTGCCAATCCTCTTTGGCTGTTCTCTGAAACAGCAGCATTACTGCAGCCTGGGAGAATGCACAGAACGACCCTTTCTACAGAAATGATGGAAATGGAGACGTTTCCATCCCAACTGCACTGTTCCTTAAAATCTGAACCACTTGTGTTGGTTTCTAGTGGCTATTCCAGTGAATGACTGCATCCACTGGTTTAGGACAATACAAATGCTATCTTTACAGAAACGAGAGCAGCGGCTCGCAGCCTTCCCAGTGTAAGCCGTTTTAATACAGCGCCTCACATGGTGACCCACAACCATAATATAGCTATTTCATAACTATAACTTTGATGTTATAAACTGTGAATATCTGATACATGAACAAAGGGGTCATGGTCCACAGGTTGCTAGCTCTGCAATGAAGGTATCCACAAGGCTGGGATACTTCCAGAAACACCAGGTGAGTTACTTTCTTGTCTTTTCTAGCTTCTTTGACCCTTTTGAATTCTTTAGCATTACATCTTTAACAGCATCAGCAAAGTGTCTTCTAACTTCTTGCTCTCCTCTCTTCTCTCTCCCCTCTAACTCTCCAACCTTCTTCTTGAAAGAATATATGTGTGTGTGTATACATACCTATCTATCTCTACTATCTATCTATCTATCTATCTATCTATCTATCTATCTATCTATCTATCATCTATCTATCATCTATCTATCTATCTATCTATCTATCTATCTATCTATCTATCTATCTCCATCTATCTAGATATCTACCTATTCCTATTGACATCTTTGTTCTGTTTTTTTGAGACAGGTTTTTTGTTTTGTTTTTTAATGTAGCCCTGGCTAGCCTAGAACTCAGTCTGTAGACCAGGCTAGCCTCAAACTCACAGAGATCTGCCTACCTCTGCCTCCCAAGTGCTGGGATTAAAGGCCTGAGCCACCACCACCCAGCTATCAGCTTTTGTTGAAGAGGAAAAGAATAAGTTGTAACTTCCAGGATTTTCATCAATGGCTTCTTGGCCATATCACTTCCCAGTGCACCTTGAAGGAGCGAAATGTAGAAACGTCTGTTCATTTCAATGGACTCGGGGAATAAAGAGAAAGGGGGGGGGGGTCGTGGTCTTCAGGCCCCTAGAACATGTCTTCAATGCCTATGATTCTCCCACAAGGTCCTCCTCTCTAAAGGCTCCTTCCCCTCTCAGTGAAGCATAAATGAGTGGGCGAGCCTTCAACAAAAGCCCTGGAGGATGTTGAAGGTCCAGTCCATAGCACCTTCCCATCCCTGGGTCTACAAATGTCCCTTGCCACCAAATTAACATAAGCAGGGGTTGCGAAGAAATATATTTTGTTGACCATTATTCTGAGTATGACAACCATCTGGAGACTTCAGTTGTTTGTATAAAAGTATAGTTTATAAAAAGGGAATAATTAAAGTTACCTCAGGGGGATGTACATGAGATTAAAAAAAATAAGCATCAGGTGGAATGGAAGGAAGAGGAAAGCCTTGCGCAGGATAGCTAGCCACTCTACTCTTCGTCAGCATGGAAGAAAGAGGAAAGCCTTGCGCAGGATAGCTAGCCACTCTACTCTTCGTCAGCATGGAAGGAAGAGGAAAGCCTTGCACAGGATAGCTAGCCACTCTACCCTTCGTCAGCCTGTCGACTCAGACACCTGTCCCTGAATATAATGCCACGTTAACTCTTTGGCCTCGGTCTCCTCATCGCTACGTGTGTAAGTTTTTCATGGACTATGTATGTTTCTGCTGTTTTGTACCGTTATTTGGAAGTCACTTACAATCGAGAGCATCGAGATGGTGAAGGTCAGCCGTGAGTCAGACAGAAACGGGAGGGGATACAGCTCATACAGGAAAGAGCTGCAGCATGCATGAACATGCAGAGAGCCGAAACTGGAGCCAAGACTTATCCAGACAGAAGAGTGGCTGATGAGAAGGGACAGTGAGTGGAGACTCAAGAGCTGGCAGGGCTGAGGAGAGAGAGTGCAGGAACTTTTGCATAAGGCAGAGAGAACAAATTTAGGGCAAGAAGGACCATGCTTTCCCAAGCTGGATGGCAACCTGTCTACAGGGAGATCTACAGAATTCAGGAGGTTAAAGCCAGAAAGCATAGAAGCTTATTTTTTAACTCCAAAGAATAGAAAAACAAGGTCAGGTCTAGGAACCTCTCCTCCTATGTACTGGCCGTGTGGAAGAGATGAAGGTATAGAGAAACACTGGGTAAGGCTACAGATTTTATTGGTGAAACTGAAAGCAAGGTCATCTGCAAAACAAGAATTGTAACTACCACCCAGGTCCCTGGCGTGGCCAACACCTTTGGGTCAGCAGGCTTGGTGAGACGTGGGAAGCTGGATCAATGAAGTGAGTGTGTGAACTGAGACCAGAGAGATTATCGCCATGTAGATTATGCTGTGATAAACAGTAAGACGTGATGATAGCACACATCACATCACAGTGCGCGAGCCGAACCTCGGTGGTGCGGTCCACCACGCAACTTCACTGTCATGCGTGGCCGCCAACGTAACACACCAGTGGTCAGGGATATCACTTTTCAGCTTGCAGTTGCTCAGATCAAATTCAAATGACTTTACCTCCTGCAAAGGCTACGTCCGCCAAGCAATTGTGTGAGGGCTACAGGAACCTGCTTCCTTCACGCAGACAGAAAGAAGAACGTGCATGAAAACATCATTCATATGCGGTGGTTATTTTATTATCACATACCACTGTTTACACTTTCTTTGGCATTTAAGGACATTATAAATCATACTTTACACAACAATCTATGCATAGCGTATGTCAGCAATAATGGTCTGAAGAACAGCAGGAAGCCATGTAAACCTAAAATCTATCCACACGGAAACCAGATAGCTTGTGCATAGTAACAATTGAAAGGCTAATACAATGGCATACTGGCAAGTGTTCGGGTGTGTGGGAACTCCAGTCACACGTCCACACAGCCTTAGGTGTGGATTTCACTGAGACATTAGTCCCTCAGTCCAGCTCTGCTTTAAACACTCCTTCTGTTTGGCATTTAGCAATACAGACAAATGCACATTCAGTTTAATGGGATTTTATTATTCTCAGATGTTTGAGTTATTTTAAATGGGTAAACATACACAATATTGCTTTGACAACTTTCAGTTCTATAAGTGTGTAATTAAATGCCACCATGCTTACAATGCCCAAAGTATTGTTTAACTGACCGTTTGTTAACATGTTGAAGAGACTGACAAAATGGTTTCTATGACAAACTTTTAATAAAAGTTTAAACATGAAAATGGAATATTAATCTAGATCACTGGTCTACATCCTTAGTGATATCCCATGCTCGAAGCAAATTATGAAATGTTTTAGATGGTTGTTTGTCAATGCTTAATCCTTTGATTCAGAAATTTGACTGAAAATGCATAGAATTGAGAGATTACTTTTTGCCTGAAGCCATGTTTACTTACATGCATTAATTTTCTAAAAGAAAAATAAGAGCGCCTGTATTTTAGCGGTTCTCAACCTTCCTAATTCTGTGACCTAATTCAGTTCCTCATGTTGTGGTGACCTCCCCAACCATAAATTTATTTATTTTAATTCATAAATTTATTTTCCTTGCTGCTTCATAACTGTAATCTTGTTCCTGTTATGAACCATAATGTAAGTATCTGTGTTTTCTGATGGTCTTTGGCGATGCCTGTGAAAGAGTTGTCTGACCCCAGAGAGGTCGAGACCTGGAGACTGGGAACCACTGCTGGATTCTAATAGCACACCTAAGTTTGGGATCTCATCATACTTTTATATAATATGTGAAAAACAGGTCCATGTCCTTATATATTATATCTAAGTAAATGACAAAAACAAGGACAAACATTAGCATTTTCCTTTTCTTTAACCCAACTGACAACAGGATATTTGGCAGCGGGATGAATTTGTCATATTGGGAGCAAACGTTATACCATATAAACAATGTATGGAGGCGAGCAAATTATCTTTATCATTATCTTAACACCAGCTCAGAAGCCTCAATTCATTATTTGATGTCTTAACACGATACACTGAAAAATATGCGTATGAGGTAAGGACTAGTCCTCAATGAAAACTGAAAATATTTTACAGAATATTTGTTCGTTACATTTATACAATGCACCATTTCATTTCATTCATTAAAATACCTTGCACCAAACATGGCATCTTCAACCTTAACACTCCTCAAATATGAGAAAAACTAATACCTTTCACTAGTATAAGAAGTGAAATTTATAAAGTCAATATAACAAAAAGACTGCAGACCCAACATAGCTTTTAAAGACAACTTATATGTCATGAAATGAGTGCTTTACTTAATTTAATGAAGGAGCTAGACAAACTCTGCTTCCCTTCGGGGCAGCCTAGGGAGTACGGCTGTCATGAGCATTTTACACGGTGGCATTCTCTTATCATTACGGAGGTTTCCGTGAAAGCCAACGGTGGTATTCTCAGAATGCCACGCCTCGGAAAACACTGTTAACATGTAAGTGCTACTGTCTCAACATTTACGTAATAATTAAATAAGTTTGGTAACATGTTATTTTCAAATCTTGCAACATAAGGCACAGAGAAACGTCAAAAGTCCAGAAGCAAGTATATTACATAATAAATAGTCACCTCTCGTTTAGTTATCATTGCCCTTCATCTGAAGAAAGGGCGCAAGTAGTGCAGCAAACACACGCCTGAATTAATAAAAAAGGATGGGCTTTAAGAAATGCCGGTAATATTTGTGTGCAGAAAGAATAGTAATTCAAAAAAAGATAAAGAACATTTTGTATAAAATACACACCCTATTGTGTTACAGGTAGACAGAAAAACATGTGAGGCACTTATATTAACAGTGTAGGAGGAAAACATTGAGATTTTTCTTTTGATAAAAGCACCAAACCATTTATTTTAACATCCAAGACAAAAACAGAGGTTAAAAATATAGAAAATCAATGGGTCTTGTAACTCAGTATTTGGTATACTAACAAGAATCCTGAAGTCCAAAGCTCAAAGTACCCGCTGTTTTTCTGGCTGAAGTCATTGAGCAGAGAAGTTCAACTTTCCAGAACCCTAAAGTTCTCTGCAGTGAGCACAGTGCACCCTGAGGTGTTAAAGCTTTGTAAATGCATGGGGTCTCTTCCTAGACTCCCACGGAGCTTCCCATTTTATAGGTGACTGATAACGTTTTTTAGACTCCTTTTCTAAACACAGAGATTAAAATCTGCTTTGGAAAAAGAGTGCTGAGCCCAATGTGGACTGTTCCAGTATCTCGTTCCTGGGCTTGAAGCTATAGGAATCCACTGGGGGTGACATCAGGGAAAGACCTGGAGTCCGCTGAGTGATGAAGATGAGGAGCAGGCTGAGTGTGACCGATGCTGTTTAATTCGGACGGGTAGGTTTCATTTAACACTCCCTGATTCTGAAACCAAGAACAAAAACAGCAGAGCAGTTTGTTACAAGCCTCTAAACACCTTAAAAACATATTCTAGACCCTTCCATCTGCGTGTCGTTACACTTACAGCCCTCTACTGACGCTGGGGCCCAATCCTTCACCGTTCAAGTCATACAGAGAAATGCTCACACACACTGAGAAAATCAGGTTTCCCCCTTACTCCTATGAGATAAGTTAAAGACAGCACAGAGACTGTAACAATGGTTCACTTCCTCTGTCTTGGGACCTGAATGGAATCCTGTGACAGGGTACCAGAGGGCTATTCTGTCCTGCCATCACTCCAATCAGGGACCTGGAGTCGGCGAGCTGATGATATCCAGAACTTCTCCACTGCATTTCAGAGACCAGGACTCTTGCTCAGTTCTGGGTTTCTAAATGTCTCTTGCTGTTCCTATACTGTTACACTATGGGTATGATCTTAATGAATTCATTTGTAATACATGTTTAATTAGTTTTTCTGCAAGTTACGAAATGGAAAATGCTTGCTTGCTGTGTTGGCTGGTTTTGTATCAACTTGATACAAGTTAGACACATCAGAAAGGAGGAAACCTCAGTTGAGAAAATGACCCCAAAAGATGGGACAGTAGGCCAGCTAGAGCTGAGAATTAGATGTGATTAAGAAGAGATCAGTATGGTTGAGTTAACTCTTCTGGGAAGTGCTTCCTGAGAGCACAGAGAAGCTGTGTTCCAGAGGCAGCCAAGAGTGCACCTTGTGCTGACAGCCAAACCTCGTAGTGGAAGAGACACCTAGGCTAGGTTCTGGGTTTGAAGGCATGAAGGGGTCATGGGAAGCAGCGGAGGCTTGACACCATGAAGAGAGTCCACGAAAGGCTACTGCTGACAGTGCAGCCCAGCTGCATCAGAGGACCCCAGCATTGTGGAGATGCCAGTAGCATGGGATGGCTTCCAAGGATAGCAGCAGCTATGGTGAGGAACTTGCTGGATCTTAGGGGAAAAACTGTTACGCTGCCAAGGATGGAGCCGGAGAAGTGATCGGGCCCCAGACATTGGGCACTGCGCTATTTATAGAGCTGGAGTTTGGTTTTGCTTTGATGCTGCTGTGGCAGAGCGCTGGCATTTCTCTCTTGAGGTCAGAAGGTATTTAATGTTATTTTGATTTTTATAGGACCCCACAGCTTAATGACTTTGAACTTTTAAAAGAGATTTTAGACTTTTAAACGATACTGGATATTTTAAAGAAACTGAACTTTTAATGTGTTCAAATTTGTAAAGATCATGGGACTTTTAAAGTCATTTATGTTTTATATTGTGATGTTGATATTAACATGGCATTTTGGGAGTAGATGAGTAAGGTTCTAATCGAAAAGTGATGTTTTGTATATCAGGCTGACAGAGAGTTGGTTGTGCTGATGAGTGTGATGTCAACCTGACTCAGTTAGAGTTACTGGAGAGGAGAGAGCCTCGACCGAGAAGATGCCTCCATGAGATCGGGCTGTTGGCAGAAGCCTACAGGGGATTTTCTTAGTGATTGATGTGGGAGGGCCCAGCCCAGTGTGGGGTGCTATAAGAAAGTAGGCTGAGCAAGTCTTGGGAAGCAAGCTGGTAAGAAGTACCCCTCCATGATCTCTGCATGAGCTCCGGCCTCCAGCTTTCTGCACTGCATGAGTACGTGCCCCTCCTGGTTTTGATGATGAGCTGTGATATGGACCTGTGTGTGAGATCAACCATTTTCTCCTCACCTTGCTATTGTTCATGGCATTTCATCCCAGCAAGAGCAACCCTAACTAAGGAGCCCGCACTCTTACACCCAAACAAGTCTCCTTTTCAGAACTGCTAAAAAAGGGACAGGCAAATATGAGAGTGGGCCGTCTACAGATGTACTAACACTCTAGAAGAAGCAGTCAGGACTGAGAATCAAGCCGCACTCAACAGCAAACCGGGTAAGGAACTTAATGTTAGTCAAGAGATTCTTAGAAGCTGAACCAGTACATTTTCAAACAAACATTCTCTAACAGAAACCTATTAGTGTGAGCATGATACACCCTTGCGTGGCAACGGAGAGCAGCTACTAAATTATGCTAACATCAACCTATTTTTAAGAAAAGTATTTAAAATAATTTATTTGTACTATGTTAAGCAAATTATAATGAAGTTGGTTATGCAAACGTAACTATAGTAAAAGCGGTTCTGAAACTACTTGCTGCGTAGAAGCCTTCTGACAATATGTGTAAATGTAACAGGCAACATGGAGACACTTAGTCCTGACAGGTCTACGCAGCTCTAAGCGCCCTTACCTTGTTTATAAATGCCTGGGAGCCTGGAACTGTGGAGCTGTACTGCATCTGGTCCCCAGGGGTGCGCTGAGTCCCAGGCTGGCACTGGTACATGGACATGGCCCCGGCATAGTATGCCTGAGGGGTGACCATGGCTGACTGTGGATTGATCCCAGGCCTTTGGTTTTCGGGAACTTGTAAACAAGTGAGAAAATCCTCTAAACTAGTCGTAGTGGGGTGCAGGGACGGTTCAAAACCCTTCCCCGGAAAGTCCAAGGATGCACAGTCGGAATGCGGTGGTAACAGAGTCTGGTTACAGGGAGCAAAGTTCTGTGCGTAAGGCATGCCGTCCACCTCAGGTTTGTAGGGGAACTCATCCACAGTCGCTGGCAAGTCTGGAAAGACATTATAATGCTTTAATTCCTGCTGAGGACGGCTGAGAGGCACAGGGGGGGCAGAGTTCCAACTTGCAAACATGCCATTGACTTGCATGTGCTTGGCTTGCTGGGGGAGTGCCATGGGACCCATCTGGTGACATAGCTGTTGCTGGGGCTCTATCTGCTCCAGCTGATGCTGGGGCTCCATGGTCTGAGCTTGGTGCTGCTGCTGCTGCTGCTGCAGCTGTTGCTGCTGCTCTAGATGCAGGCGCTCCTGCAGCATACAGCTTAGGTGCTGAGTCGCAGGCTGCTGCTGGCTAGCTGAATTCAGCAAAGTCGACTTGTTTAGAGAATCTTGCACATAGGTCAGGATTTCGTCTGTTATGTCGAAGTCTCTGACGTCAGCCTCACCAGAGAGGTCGGCCCTGAAGAACTCCTCACTCTGCATGCGCCGGATGTCGTCAAAGTCGATCCCTAAGTTTCTCATGATGCTGTACAAGTCGTCGTTATTTTTATGATCTGGAAAGATATCCGGGGGCTCTCCAGAGAGTGCGGGGCTCATGTCCTGAGCATGTCCGATCTGCTCATGTTTAAACACAGACTCACTTCCTATTGCTGCAATGCCGTCTTGCCAGCCACCACACTCGCTCGTAGAGTCGCTGAGAAAGTGGCTGTCTAGGGGGATGGTACTCGAAGCAGGACAGAGATAGATGGACTCATCCTGTTGCATCATGGCATTCATAAGGGAGCTGGGGTGGAGGGAATCCTTACTCGGGGTTGACTGCAGAGCCCAGTCTTTCACATCAGTGCTACTTTTGGTACGTATTGGTAAGGGGTCCATCATGGGAGGGAAAGGGCTGGAGATCTCGTACAATACGGCCTCGCCGGTAGCAAACATGAAGGGCAGCGTCATGCTCCTCTTCTGCAAATGCTCTCTTCCTTCCTCATCCCTAGAAGGGTGGGCAGGAAGGTCTGCAGGCATTAGTTTTATCATACATGTTTTAAGGAAAATATTTTTAAAAGGAGAAGAAAAATAAGTAAAATGTTCTAGATAGCACAGGGCACGGACTTTATTATCTCATGACTAGTGTTATGTACATATAGGTAAAGCTGCACAGGAAAAATACATAAATACTGAAAAACTACAAATAAAATAATAACCAGGAGACATAAATAGAATAGAAAACAAAACAACAGACAAATCAAAAAATGAAAGGCTTGAGCCTGGAAGAGACCAATGAAGACAGAGGTCAGCTTGTTACATGGGTGTGTGAAGAACACATCCATGTACTCTTATGGGTAATATAAACATTCACTATGGCATGGGTTGATGACTACCTCTGTACAGATGTTAATTCTTCCCCCAAAGAGCTATGCTTTCAAAATCCCAACAGTTTCGCTGTTGTTGCTGTTGTTGGGAATTTACAGTGAATTCTGAAGTGCATGTGGAAACATAAAGAACAAAGAAGAGCCTAGACAATCATGGATGAGAACAAAACAGACACACAAGCAAAGACGTGCATTCACAGCTCAAAACTGCTAACAACGACAGGACAACTAAGGAGCTGTGGGGACAGAGACAGACAAAGAAGCCGGACCAGCAACTCTAGGAACAGGACTGTAGAGCCCTCTAGCTCCAAGACGTTGTCTCTTTAATAAATTCTATTGGTCAAAGGATTCCTACCTCTGGCTATACCTAGAAAAGCAATTCTCATGTGAGAGAAGTCCTTGCAGTGCAAGTACTCCACCACACATTCCTCTCTGGAATATGTAAGAAACTCCCAGACTACTGGGTGCACACCATAGCACACTGGCTGCACACCACAGTGTACTGGGTGCACACCACAGCGTTCCCAGGTCACTGGGAGCACACCATAGCGTCTTCGGGTTTTCTTTTAAATATGTCATGGACTTTTCATCTCCCCCTAAATTGGAAGATGAGGAGGATTCTTTTAGCTTTATCTACCAACTCTCAATGAAGTTTGTCACTTCTGTTTTTTCAACATTTCTCACCTTTGCCCTGTTCTTTATAGATATATTCTTTTAATTTTTAGTTATAGGTTCAATTGCCTTAGATTGTTTATAAATTTTCCTGTAAGA